>NC_091488.1:3450000-4661250 GCF_947461875.1 Haliaeetus albicilla
ATTGATTCCGTTCAGTGAGAGCAGACCTGTGGGATCCCAAGTTTGCGATGGGAAGACTGTGATCGCGGTAGAATTGCTGTGACTTGGATTCTGTGAACACCTGGAATGGCTCGAGGTGGGATCCTGGCAGTCTGGAGGGCAAGCCTGGCCCTTGTCGTCCACAGCCTCTGTTATTTTGTGGGACTGTGTGGTTTAGAAGTTGGTACGAGTTGGGAGGTTTCTTTTCCTCAGCAAAAAACCAAGAATCATTTAAGATTTCGGTTAGTAAATCTCCTCCCTCTTTAGGCCAGTGAACGGCCATCGCTGATAGGTATTTGAGGAGAGCACTGTCAAGACAGAATAATTTAATTGCTCTATAGCCTAATTTGATTGTATTTAATTAGAAATAAAAAAGCAAGTGTGTTAGAGGCTTACACGCCTGTTCATTAAATTACTGTTGACTTTTTTCATTGACATTCCATAAATGGCAAAGTTAAGGTTAACAGTATAAATAGGGGTGCTGAGGATTATGAAAGGGGAACCCATGCAATTAAAAAAAAATGGCTTACATAACCTGATATCATAATAGGCAGAATATTTATTTAACTTGCAGTAAATTGACACACCTCTAGACAGAGACAATTATGACTGACTGTAAAACATCTGACAGAACCAATTATGACTGACTGTTGTTTGCTACCTTTGCACAGAAATAAATGAAACACAGATATTTGGAACAGAGACTGCTGCCTGTGTGTCTGAGCTAGCTGTAATTAAAATACAATAACCAGTAGGCGATGTAAAAAATTCAGTAGCTAATTTAGTATGTTCTTTAACTCTTTAAATAAAAGTGTGAGAGAGACACGATGCCGTACATAAATTACACTCCGCAGCCTGTTGTGTGCATTCCCAAATAAACCAACATTTTGGCACAATGCTCACAGGCACCTATGTTGTTCCTCACGTACCCGGTGCAGATACACACACACAAATACAGAGGAATGTGAATATATTTTTACTTCTCTACTCTGAAGAGCAGGCTATGAACAGAATAATCAGGGGGAGAGAGTTTCATAATATGACACAGTTCGGTTGTCCAATCAGTAGGAGAAAAAGCAGACGACCTTCACCGAGCCACGTCTTGGAGAGTCCAAGAACAAAAGTTCTTGATCCTGACTATCGGGTTATTTAGTGTTATTTTAATAGGAACGGAGAGAAATTGCGATAAATGGAAAACATGTGGCCAGGTATAGATAACCTCCAAATATTTCCATCCTTGCTTCCAGCATCAGTACAACAGTATGGGGTAAACGGATTTCAGGTAGCTTTTAATTCACACTCCACACCTCCCCTAACAATATAAAACTATACCTAGGGAGCTAAACGAGGACTTGGATGGGGTGCTGAATTTGACAGGGACTTCCAGAAGTTCAGACTGTGTTTTGTGAAGGGAACAAGGGGGGCAGTTATGTTGGGGGGCGGCGGGGGGTAGCTGCGTGCTTGGTGATATGATCTAAAATCTTAAGCAGAGTCAGCAATTTATTAACTTTAGAGAATACAGTACCCGAATTTTAGTTATATACAGTTGGAAGCACATTTGTGGTTTTGGTTTTTTGGTTTTTTTTTTAGTTTCTATTGAAATAATTGTATTTTCTATTTGTATATTTGTTTTGGTAGTATCTTTTGTATGCTCTGCATGTGTATAAATACATCTCCTTGCGTATAGGCACATATGCATTCTGCAGCAGTGGTCATCTTAAAAGATTGCTTGCCACTGAACTTGGATATTATTAAAACAATGACGGGGTGATAATAGGTACAGAACTCTTGTGGAACGTGACTGACTACTGGAAGGCAATTTCAGTCAGTTTGTATAGCTTAGTTTTCAGAAGGCCTTGGGTGCATTATTGATTAAATTCTCATTTAGGAAGAAAGTAAGAGCTTTTATATGCATCTCTAAGTTGGATGGTATGGTAACTGGAAGGTATTGACTGGCTGTGTGATATATGACGGTCACAGTTGTCTTTTACTCAGAGGAGCACAGAGTGATGCTGGTTGTCATTCTTACTCTGCTGTGTGGCAGCGTAAATAGTCCCCTTTCTAACCAACCTGGTGGGAAAAGTCAATATCCCATCAGCAAAGGAGGTAAACACATCAGGAGCTGTGTCCTCTCTCATCTTCCCCTGCTCTGTATTACTACAGTTCTTTAAATCTCTTCTCCCCAGTCATCAGATGCACTTGTGTCATTCAAATGCATGGTGTGGCTGTGCTGCAGCCCCAGCCGCTGCCTGCCTCTCCTCCCGGAGCTCCCCGCTCCCATTCTCTTATAATTGAAACTTAAAATTGGCCTCATTACATCAACGAGGCCCCTCATATTTCTCCATTTTTTTCAGTCCACCCTTTCCTGCTTGCGTCTACGAGCGTAATTGCATCTACGAAATGTTTGAAGCATAACTGTCAGAAAGGTTATTGCATATAATTGAAGTTTAGATTTAATGTTGGAGGGGGGGGCTAGGCGCTCTGTTAGTGGGACGGCTGGAGCCTGAATTGGAGCCGTACGCAGGCCTGTATTTTTGTTCCCTGCTTTCAGCCCTGGTTTATTGTTTGCCTCGTCGTTCTCGTGATGAACGTGCCTTCCTGCTCTGTTCACGCGTGCCAGCTGTTTCTGCGCGCTGACATGTTTCGCCTTGGTCCCTCCTGAGCTCCAGGAGGCTTTAAACTATTTTAGCCTAGGTTTGAGCTGCGAGAAGGGGATTTGCCACAGCCCCTTGGCGTGAAGAGCACGGCTTTGCTACCATGTGAGTGGTGGCATGCGAACCCGCTCACTGTAGCGTTTATCTTGCAAAGGCATAAACCAGTTAGTGCTGAAGCTGTGGTGGAGTGGGTTTGGTGTTTTTATGGATTGGGTTAGTACAATTCTCAAGGTTTGTTTAATTAAACTCTACTTTTAAATAACTTCAGGATCATTAAATGTCTTTGTGCCGTAGTGGCTTCAGTCTGTTAATGAATGGGGTCTTGTAATCAAAGTTTTTATTGTATTGGCGGTGTAGCTTAAGGAAATTTTAATTCTGCTAAGAGACCTAATGTCGTTACTGTCTAGGTAACGGTGAGGATGTGGTATCTTCACCTAGGCATCTTCCTCTGTTTACTTACCGCCCGCAGCTGGCAATAGAAATACCCAAAACTGAACATGACAGCACAATACATACCTTCTTCACAAGGATGCATGAAAGGTGCTTACCAAAGTGCTTTTAATCAACATATTCAGTTACTCAAACTGGCGTCGTTAATTTAAATTTTAATTTAATTTTTAAAGACTTGATAGCGTCATGCAGAGCAATTGAGTTCAGTGGAACTTTGTGAATAATATGGAAAACCTAAGCAGGTGGCAATTGCTCGGTAGAACATTACTGTTTGTATCATATCCAGTAGTTAATCTGCTGAGCTCGTTTGAGGCTCTGCAAAAAAATCCATAAATTCTCAGGGAGGAGGACTTCACAAACCCCAAACCTGTACTAGCTATTTCTGTTACCGTGCCTCCCTTCCCTGCCATCTCCTCGAGGCAGACCTTGAGACGAAGGTGCATCCGATGGGATGTCTTCATCCCAGTCACGTCACAGAAGCGAGTTGTCGCAAGTGTGAGCCATTTCTTCCCTCGCACAGGTGGACTCAGAAAACCAGCCTGTCCCTCTCCTCCAAACCCTTCTCTTAAATAAACTCAGCTGGTTCAGAGACAACTGGTTTTTCATCTTAACTTGTGCCGTGCAGCAAAAGCCGTTCGAGAGGGGATGGAGGCTCCTTTGTTACGTGTCCAGAGCGTGAGGAGGGCAGCACCTGCGTTGCGAAGAAGAAATGAGACAACAGCTTTCAGGCAAAGCTGAGGAGCAGCGGAAGGGTCGTGTCAGTTGCTCACAGGACACATGCTTACGCTGCGCCTAAAGGTCTTGAAAGCTCGACCTTGAAGTACCGGTGCCATGCTCTTGTAGTTCTGCTCGACCTGGGGTCCCTCCAGCCTAACGGGGGTGAAGCTGGCACCTTGTTTTGCAATCTGTCCTTCTCGCGTGCTCAGTAATGCAGACTGTCCAGCGCTGCCCATTCCGAGGTGTAACTGCAGACGCAGGCTTTTGGGTAGGAGCTGGTGTCTCTAGAACGTGGAGTTGGAGCACAACTGCACCCGATCTGCATCGAGCTGGCGTTGATGTGGATCAGTAGAATGTTCTGCTCTTTGGCCACAGCCTTTGTAAAGCAAAAGCGGGACAACCACCCAAACAAAATCCCTGGGTTTTTGGGGGATGGCATAAAATTTAACAAACCCCCAAATTTAAAATACAACGGTTTGGGCTTTGCTGCTGAAATATGTACAGATTCATGCACATGCACGTCACTTTGCACACACCCAAATGTACAAGTGGGTAAACGAATGTCTTGCACTGCAGACATTTCTTCACAGGTATTGATTGAGCATTTTGGAATGGCTCTCTTCATTTGTGTCAGGTGAACCTGCTGCCTCCTGGTTGAGATACCGGGCATCGTGTCTCCTTTTTAGGGTGGGATAGCATGGAATTTCCCCTGTTTGTGCCACTGCCCTTTCCCTTCCAACACCTTCGTGGTGCTGAGCATCGCAATTCCCATCCTGCGGACAAGGCGCACGTGAGGATGCACAAGACGGGTGATAAACCCGTCCTGGGCTGTGCCGGTGCCGGTCCTGGCAGCAGCAGGGAGGAGAGGAGAGGAGCGAAGCATGGTTTCCTTCCCTTCTGAAGCCAGACTCGGGCAGAACCTCTCCCTGCTTCAAACCCCTGGGGCCTCCGCGTAGTTCTCGCTAAGTTAAGGCACCTGCCCCTTTTAAACGAGATCCTCTCACAGCCAGCCCTGCCATCGCCTATTTTCTCTGCGGTGAGTTAGGCACCCCCCATTTTGCTCCAGTTAGACGATTTAACTGGGCAAGCGGTGCTTCTTGCCAGCTCCTGGCAGGAGCCGCTGCACTGGGCACCGGTGGGGCTGAGGGAGCTTCAGGATCGCCACCCTGTGCAGGTTCACCACGGCCCCTCTGAGCGGTGGGCGAGGGGGGGAAGGCAGCCGAAGTTGGGAGAGCTTGCTGCAAATGTCGTCTTTGCTAGCTACAACATTCACCTCATTTTAAAATACCACGATTCGCAGTAGGAGTGAATGCGAAAGTACTGTCTTTTTGTGGTCAAATAATCCTTCTCTGTTTGGTTCTTTTTTTCTTTTTTTTTCCCTTTGTTCTTTTAGAGTATTTGAAGAAGAAGCCACTCAGGAAGGAAATCTTGGAAGCCTACAAAAGACTGAAGAGCACCGTAGACAAATGTCTGTCCATGAGTGGCTACTCAGAAGTGAACCTCAGCAAACTCTTCACCGCCAGTATAGGAAGATCTGTGGGAGAGTCCAATAATGAAAGGCAGTGATTGATTGATTAAAAATGGAGGGAGACGAGAGGCTAGTTCCTTGTTTAACAGTAATGATCTCTTAAGCAATACTCTTATTTCAGTATGCACAATGATGCTTTAATAGTCTTGTCTCTTCGGAGGAGGAGAAACGGAAGATGAATACGGGATGTATGATTCATGTGGACATGAAACATTCGGGGTGGTTTTATCTTCTGATCTTTTCTTCGTTGGGAACCCAGGGTTATTAAAATAAGGAGTAGTTGATTTTTTGCAATATGTTTTGTTGTGTATTTAGACCTATGAGGGAAAAGGGGGTGGGGGAATTGCTGCTTTAATTGGATAATTCCCAGTGAGAGTTGCTGGAATGTAAGTGATCCTAGACTTTGCTCCAGGGTATTTAGTAGAGGTGCTCTCAGGAAGAGAGGTTAGTAGAGGTCTCAGTAGGAGCACTAATGTTTTGCCTTTTCACAGTTTATCTTCTTCGTGATCATAAACATACCAATTAAAAACAATACTAAACCTAAATGCCTTCAAATGTCCTAGTACCTTCTGAACAAGAGGTGGGGACGCTTTACTTGCAAATTTATTAAGGGTAAAGAAGGACTGAAACCTGGAGGTGCTAAAAATAGGGACCATCTTTTGATTAAGAAGCGTTAAGCATAGCATTTTGCCATGTTGGAAATTTCTGCGTGGACGTGAAGACATACACATGTACAAAACCCGTTTTGTACGCACACAGGACATAAATGTGTTTCGTTTCTTTCTTTCCATGCAAAGTATTTGAAAGTAAGTGATCAATAGGGAAAAAGGTGGTTGGGGTGGCATCATAACTGGTAATGGGGGAAGGGAAAGCAGAGAATCGCTGTTGCTGTTCTGTAATCATTACTGTACTGGAGGTTTTAAAAGTTTTATAAACAAATTGTATTTTTTCATTTCCTTTTAATAAAATGACAAGCAGATGTGACAAGGAAAGAGCATAAATTTGGGTGCCTGCTTTTGTACACAAAATATTGTTGTACTCATGTTCACCGTTAAGTTTGCAATGTGATATATTAATGTAAGGTTATAAAAATTTTCTTTTAAATCTTTATCAGTATAAAATGTAAAGTTTTCTTAACACTTGAAGGAAAAAAAATAAAGTTTTCTAGTAAAAGTGAATGCGATTTGATCATCTGACTGTTGACAGTACTCCCTGCGAGGTCGCATTGCTCCAGACTTCTGGTTTTACAGGAGTGCCTGTGTGTCCCTTTTCAGGCCGGCCGGCCAGTAACGAACGGAGCTTGAAGAAAAAGTAGGAGCATCAACGCGAACGTGTTGGGCACCGAAGGGATACGCGTCTCTGTTGGTGTGATGCGTATTTTATGACATTCGTTCGTCCCTCAAGTGGCATCGGAAGACGCCGTGTGTCCGTACGGGTAACGTCTGTTCGCGTATGCCCGAACGCACGGTTGTCTTCTGAGCAACTTTGGGGGCTAAACCCTTTCTTTTTCACTCCCATTGAGCCACAGCACGTGAGAAGCGGAACCTGCTGGATCCCCGGGTTTGCGTTGGTCGTGTCCCACCCCCGGCAAGCCGTCGTTCCTTCCCGACGCGTTCGGCTGGGTTATCGTAAAAGAGACTTCACTCGGAGGCTTGTCTGGGAGAGAAGGTGTTGCTGCCTAGATGGCACGTTGATGTTGCAGCTCTTTGAAAGATCCTGGCTTCCTGTAATTTCAGGCAGGTTTTTTTAGTTTTTTCATGTCCAACCCAATTAGGATTATGAAGATATTACTGATATTAACCGGGTAGAATGCCTTAGGAAAGCGAAAAGTGTGACCTTCTCCTCCAGACGTTAGGTATACAAATAAAATGGATAGATATGGCATAACCTGACCCTGTGGCACTTGTATGTATCTGTATAATTACAGCTGAAGAGCCTGTTAATTTGCAAGTTTAGGGATGTTTAGATTAAATGAGAGTGTTGTGGAATGATTGTGTAGGGCGCAGCAGCATATAGTAGCCCTGCGAGGGGCTGTTCCCTCCTGCACAGCCCGCTCTGTTACAGGAGTGGCGGTGGGGGGCAAAATCCCGGAGCCCCCCCGCACCACCACCCCAGCCAGCCAGAGGGTTGGGAGGGAGGATCGGAAACGAGGGCTTTTACCCCGAATTAAGGCAATTTTTGATTCCTCTCAGCAGAGTTGGTCAGCTCAGAGCTGAAGTCTTGGCAAGGAGTAAACTGGCTTTCTCCCCCCCCCCCCCCAGCCCCGGCCCCTAACAAGCTCTGGGCACCGTGCCTCATCTCGGCCCCGGAGAAAGGCTGGGAAACGCAAAATCATCTTTATAGCATTTAATATTAAAGGGAGCTGGTAAACACAGTGCTGTAAAGAATTTGGGAAAGATTAAAGCTGGGGGCTTTGCGTTTGGAGGCTGACCTGGCCCGAAGCTCTTTCCCTCCTCTTGTCCCTCGTTCCTAACCCCCCCACACACACAACGCTGTTAAAATGAAGGTTTGTGTTTATTTGTATTTATTCGCAGCTGAGGAAGAGGAGTGTTGCTATATGGAGCCGGTAGCCAGGTTTCGCCGATGACATATGTGATACGAAAACCAATTCCCAGCCGCAAACAGGTTTGTTGCTGTGCCAAACCCCCCCCTCTCCCCCCCCTCCCCTTTTTCCCCGTCCAAAGGCACTTTTCTACTGCCGAACCGGAGCCCATCTTCCCTCCCGCATCCTTCCCCGTCTTGTGCAGAGCACCTTAAATGCGCCTTAATTGAATAGTTCTCCCGCACCCTCCTCATAGCAGTTTAATAGATTAACTCATCTGTGCCAGCTTCAAATTTCAGATTAAAATTCCTTCATCCCGAAGGCAGCATTATCAGGTTGTTGGAGGCTGTTTTCAAACCTTGGTTTTGAATAGCAGCGGCTCTGCATTAATTTAACCACTAAGCTAATAAGTAGGTTTCGTTTTGTTATGCTAAGCTTTATTGCTTTTCTTTTGATCAGAATGGTGTTGTTGAGCAAAGCAGCAGACAAGGCATTCTTTGATGAGGGAATTAGCGCTCTATTCTTCCTCTATTATTCATAGCACAGTGGAATATGTAAGTACCTGAGGGTGTCAAAGGAGAGCAGGCTCTATTGCAAAGTGTTCGCCTTGTTTCTCTCAATAGCTGACTATGAGATGATAAACCGCTTAATACACTGCACTAATTGGATGAGAGCAAAAAGAGATGGGAATTAAGGCACGGCGAAAGGAGAAAGTGCTACCAGCCTTCATTCACTCTTTCACCACTTTAACAGCGCCAAAGGAGGCACAAGCTTTCTATAAGCAGACTAGGGGTTTTGTGCGGAGATAAAATGAACCTGTTAGTGGATTCAAGTAATACACTAATTATTGCACAGTATAAATACCACTACTGGTTTTATAACACGGAGGTAAACTTCTTTTGAGAAGGTTATAGGATTGCTTGGCAGCAGTATAGATCCTAATAAGGGACCAGAGTAATAACCCCCTGGATTAACAAAATTGCTGCTTGCAGAAGTATGATTCGGGCTTTTACGAAGATTTCAGCGGAATGAATAAAAATGACTGAATGACATTTCTTAATGCGTAATGGCTTGATAATGATTCCCTTTTCTTTAAGGCAAAAAAATGTATATTTCAGGCTGCACCGTTAATAATGTCCAGGGAACAAGCCTTATTTTTTCCCATATATTTTTTTTTCCGCGCCTATGGTGGGTTTTAGAACTCAAAAATATGCTTGGGAGCGGGCGGGGGTTGGGGGGGGGGGGAGGTGGGCTGTGTAACGCCGTGGGTGGAAGCGGGGGGGGGGGGACCTGCGGGGAAGGGTCGCGGCGGGGCTCCCACGGGCGGCGGCTCCCGAGGACGGGACAGGACGGGGCCCTCGGTGGGCTCGGGTGGCCGTGGGTTACGGGGGGGACACACACCGGGCTCTTCCCCGGTACTGCCGTTGTGAAAGCGATGCCGCGATTTCACCGAATCGCCCCTGAAAAATCCGCCACCGTTCCGACGGGGCGGTCCGGCCCCCGGCCCGCTGCCCTCGGGGGGGGCCGGGGTTTGGTTGGGGGGGGGAATACCGGGCTCCGTGGGGGCCGGGGAGCGGGGTTTGCCGCTGACCCCCCCCCGGGGGTTGCTGGCAGCTCCTGCCGTCCCTGCGGGGCGTTTCACGCGTTTCTGCTCCGTGGAAAAGGCAGGCGAGAGAGCTGCGTCCGGAAAAAAAGGAAAAATAAACAAAAACCGGGGGGAAATAAAGGAAGGCGGGGGGGGGGGGAAGGAGTTCATCTCGGGGAGAACGGGGGGGACAGAGGCAAGGAACAGGCGCGGAGAAACTTTCCTGCCCCCCAAAAGGGATGCGGGGGGTGAAGCAAGGGAAACGCTCCCCAAAAATCCTTGGTTTTCTCCCACGGCCCGGCCTCGGGGGTGCGTGGGGCGGCTTCCCGCGGGGGGGGGGCGGGGGGGGGGGGTCGTTGGCACCGAGAGGCGACCCCGGCACCTTCCCCAGCAGTGCCCCTCCTCCCCAAATCTGCAAAATCCCCTTGCAAACCTACCCCCCCCCCCCCCCCCCCCCCCCCCCCCCCCGCCAAGCTCTAGCAATCGCCCCCGGCCACGCCACCCGTGTACCGTCCCCGTCCCCCCCCAGAAAAAACCCGGGGGGGTTCCCCGGCGGCGGGGGGAGGCGGTGCGCAGCCCCCGGCGGGGTTCGGCAACCCCGGGCGGCCCCGGTCCCGCAGCTTCCCCCCCGCCTTCCCGCTTTGTTTTTTGGTTTTTTTTTCGTCTTTTGTTCTTTTTTTTTTTTTTTTGTTAAACATATATTTTTGTTTATTTTCTGAACGTGGCACTTCTCCACCTGATAGCAAGGAAAAGTGTTAACAATAACGACATTACACGAAAAAGTACTGTACCATCGCCTCTTGAGGGTTTCAGAAACCTCTACAGTTAATAAGTTAAATAAAGGGTTTGTACATAAATATTTTTCTAGGAACCCTATTATATCTACAACACAGTAAGAATCTACAGAATGACAAACTTTTACAACACTACACTGAGTGCAATTGTTTTATAACATTTCAAATATACAAAGCTCTGTTCTTTTTTATAACAATGGTATGTACAGAATCAATAATCACAGTTTAGTGACTTAAACAGTCCATATTCTAGCAGTGTATTTCCCTTTGGTTTGATATAAAAACCTTGGTTGGTGTAGTGATAAAGAATATAACAAGAAAAAGATATACCCTTTCCCTTAAGTGCACTGGTTATCTTACAGCATCAAATTTACTTTCGGTCTGCACTGGCGGCATCCTTGGTTAGCATATGCAGCTCGCTGCATCGACGTGTGAAATAGTTCTCCAGTGCTCCTGACAGACCAACTTAACATCCTAGGATGTTATTTTAAGAAGATGTGGGTAGCTGTGCCCCCCTCCCTTTGCTTTTCTTTCTTTCCTTTTTTTTTTCTTTCTTAATTACAATTCTATTTGTTTCCTTTTTTTTTTTTTAGTTTTCTTGCCAGATAAACAGAAGGAAAAATATTTAGTGTACGTAACGCTAATATATAATAACTTTTATTAGGGCTTTTTTTTTTGTTTTTCTTTTTTTCTCCCCCCCCAACCCCTTAACGCTCAGCGAGGAAATGAACACGTCGTACATTTAAAGAAACGTACCGGCCAAGGAGTTACTTATGGAGGAGCTCACGAGTGTCGCTTCACTCGTGATGCGAAAAGCGCTCACTGCCTCCGTGTCCCTAACTCCGGAACCTACCCCAGTCTCAGCTGCTGGTCCTCCTTTTTTTTTTTTTTTTTTTTAAATTATTATTGTTATTATTGTTATTATTACTCCCCGCTCTCCCCCCCCCCGCCCCCGCCCCGTTTGGTCTTGATTCGTGCCGTCTGAGGTGACCTTTATTTATTCGTGTCGCTACTCTCCTCTTTCCTCCCCCCTCCCCTACAAAATAAAAACAACAAAAAAACCCCAAAGCCCCCAAAAAAGAAAGGAAAAAAAAGAAAGACAACCCAACCCAACACCCCCCCTCCCTCCCGCCCCCCCCCCGAGGCCGACACCCGCCTCTTTTAGCACACCTCTTTCCCCGTGCTGTTCCCGGGGAGGATGTTGAGCTGGGTGAGCTGGGCGGCGTGTTCCTTGGCCTTCAGCCTCAGGGCGGCGATGCTGGAGGCCCGCCGGTCGGCGGCAGCGCTGGCCGGGTCCCCCAGCCCCGCCGAACCCACCGCCCCCTCGGCGGCCGGGGCCGGTTGTCGCAGCAGGGCAGCGGCGCTGGATGCGCTGCCCAGGGGGGCCATGGTGGAAAAGAGCCTTGGGGAGGGATGGGGGAAAGGAGGGGGGGAAAAAAAAAAAAGGGAAAAAAAAAGACAAAAAAACAAAACGCCGTCAAGCGCTGAGCGCGGGGGAGCGGAGGTGACCGTCGCCTCCTGCCCCGACAGCCGCCGGGGGGGACACATACACACACACACACGAAAACACGCTGGAAAATTAAAAACCAACCCGACGCCGGAGGGGAAAAGATTTCTTTTTTTAGGGGGAAAAAACCCAAAAAAACCCCAAACCAACGCGCCGAGGCTGGTTCTCCCCGACTTGCCACCGTCGGGGCGGCGCGGGGGGGGCCCTTTCTCCACAGCTAGGGCTAAAAAAAAATAAAAAACGGACCTCCCCCCCCACCCCCGAAGGCTGCGCTCGCCCCGTCCGTTAACGGGGGCCTCTCCCCCCGCCCCGACGGGGCGGCATCGACAAGCTCGGGGGTTTCCCCCCGCTCTGACCGCGGACACCTGCCCGTGGCGGACCCCCACGGGGCTGTCACGGCTTTTCAGCTCGTCCCCAAAACCGGCGACCGCCCGCCCCGTCGAGCAAAGCCGGTGTGTGTGTGGGGGGGTGTGTGGAGGGCAACCCACCCCGGTTTTTTTCTGCGGTGGGGGGGAGAGCACCGATTTCTACCACCTTCCTCCGTTTTTGCGCGGTCCCCGCGGGGAGACCCGGGTCTCCTCACAGAGACCGGCCGGTGCCCCACGGCCGCGCTGCCCGCGGACCGACCGTCCGTCCGTCCGTCCCCTCAGAGGAGCCGGTGGCGGAGGGGGGGGGGGACGGGGACCAGAGAGACGTGAGGAGATCCGCCCTCGGCCAATGAGAAGCCCCGGGCGCGCGCACGTGACCCGCGCGGCGGCCCAATCGCCGACGGCCCTTTTTCAAGGCGCCAAACTTCGAGCGGCGGGGCGAGGCGGGTCTCGCGTGGGGCGGCGGCCCGTTCCCCTCATTCCCCCCCCCCTCCCCCACTCCCCTCAGCGTCCCGTCCCTGAGGCGGCCGCGTTACCTGCCGAAAGCGGGGCTGATGAAGGCGGGATGGCGGAACACGGCCGCCCCCAGGAAGGTGCCGAGGCCGAGGGGGGTCCCGCCGGGGGGCAGAGCCGCGGAGCCGGGGGGGGGCGGCGGGAGGCTGGGGAAGGCGGCGGCCGCGGCGGCGGCGGCGGCGGCGGCGGTGGTCCAGGCGGAGTCTAGAGCTGGGTGGTGAGGAGGGAAAGGACTAGCATCAAGGTATGGACTGAGGGGGTGAGTTGCTGACAGGGGACCAGGGAAAGGCAAACCTGGGGGGTGTGTCTGAGCCCCAGCCTTTTCCCTCTTCCGCCACTTAGCCCTACGGTTCTGGAACCATACCTGGAAGGCAAAAGAAAAAAGAAGAAAAAAAAAAAAAAAAAAAGGATTTAATGAGGCTGACCCCGCAGCCCGGGGCGGGGGGGGGGGGGGGGGGGGGGGCGAAGGGGAAGAAGGGAGGGGAAGGCAGGGCGAAAGAAAGTGGCCACGCGTGGCAGCAGCGGGGTCCAACCGCCCCGCGGGTCCGCACGGGGCTTTGCGTGGGGTCCGTGTCGCCCCCCTCTCCCCCCCTCCGGGTCCCTGGCTCCCGGGGGGGATCACAGCAGTTTAACACACAGACACACACACACCGACCCCCCCCCCCCGCCCCGTCTGCTCCGCGGGGACAGCGGTTCCCCCGTGGGGCTTCCGCGGGTTTTTGTTCCACGCCCGCAGCGCGGCTCCTTCTTGTTGGTTTTTAGGGGTTTTTTTTGTTTTCTTTTTTTAAATTTTATTTTACAAATAATATCGTTCGCGGATGATGGATTTTTTTTTCTTTTTTCCTCCCCTTTCAGATTTAGAGCGACGGGGGGAGGGAAAAAAAAAAAAAAAAAAAAAGAAAAAATCGTGATTTCACTAACATCTGAAACGAAGAAATAATTTGCGAGGCAACCAAAGCAGCAAACACACGTTTCCAGGCGTCCCTTTTAGGATCTGTTTTAGGAAAGTTAGTTAGGAGGCTGCGGCACTGCCGTCCCCTGCCTCTCTTCCCCCTCCCGCGAAGGAAAAATCGTGAACTAACAGGGGCTTAAAGCAGGAGAGAGGGAGAGGGAGAAAAATAAAATACAGCATTTCAAAGGGAAAGAAAATACTCGCTTAATAACCAAGTGCGAGGCACCACACGCACCTAAGGAGAGAGACTTTGAGAGAGACAGGCATTTCACAATTTTTTAGGGCTGGGGTGGGCTGAGGTTTTTGGTTTTGATTTTTTTTTTTTCCCCTTTTTAGGCTCAGCTTTGTAAGCTCAGCGTGAGATGCCTTCTCCCCGGGGAAGTGAGGAAGGCAGCAGCGCTGCGGGTCTCTCCACGGAGCCGTAGAGCGAGACTTGATCCCCACGCATGGCCCTTGAGGTACCCACGCAGGAAAAGGCATCGCGTTCGCGGGGAAGCCAACAGCCCGGCATGGGGTGGCGTGGCAGGGGGGGAGCGTCTCTCCCAGCTAAAACTCAATTAGCAAGCTGTCCTCGCTCGCAATTCCCCCTTATTGAATTAATAAGTCTAAGTACACCCAAAGGTAAACGAAGGGACTCTCATAATTCATATTCCCTTAATTACATCTTCTCCCGTGAATAGAGGAGAGAGAAAAGGGGTGTCTTTCTTTTTTTTAAAGTTATTTAACTTTCCCACGACTTGTTCCCCTGAGCTGAAAATACTGATTTGCTGTCACATCTCTGTTTGACAATGGAGAAATGTGTCAACAGAAAGGAGGGGACAAATCTCATCATTAGCCCCTCTAATGCAAGAAGCTGTTGTGTATTAAATGAGCCATATGGAATTTATTATGCTTTATCAGTGCCCGATTTTAACTGTAAAGTGATTTGCTCGGCTTCAGACCCAGAGACATCTGTTTTCTGTTGGCAATCAGGGCATCCCAATGTTTATCGTCTCTCTGGTTATGAGACCCGGCTTGGGAAATGCACTCTGGTATGGGGCGGCAAACACCTTTAATAGCATTGCACTCACTCGCTATTAGATCAATGCAGGCTTATTGCTATCAAAAATGGGAAATCAAATAGCATTAGCCAGCTCCTTGTGCAGGCGGAGAGGAAATCAAACAACATTTTGCCTTCAAATGGCCCTGTTTGTTCTAAGCGCTAAGTGGGCTTTTATGAAGCCCGATTGGAGATTCGATGGCAGCCAAATACCCGGCTTGCGGCCGAGCGGGTCTCGGTAACGACCGAAGCCCCGTGGGGGCCCCCCCCCCTCCACCCCCCCCCCCCGCGTTTTCATCCCTACCGGGGCCGGGGACACCCCCCAAATCCCCAATCCTCCCCCCGGGTGCCGTCGAGGGGATGCCCCGGCCCCGCCGCCACTCACCTGCACTCGGGCTTCGGTCAGATCGAGCCTCATGGCCAGCTCCTCCCTGGGGGAGACACACACGCCGCCGTCAGCCCGGGGCACCCCGAAACGGTGTGTGTCGTGTCCCCCCCCCCCTCCCGGACCCCCCCCAAGCCCGCGGCTCTGCGCACCGAAATCCCGGTGCCCGAGGAGGAGGAGGAAGCAGGGCCGGGCGGCGGGCAGGCTCCGGGACGTCGAGCTGGGCGCCCGTCGGGGGTCCCCCCCCCGAGTTTTGGCACCCCCCCCCCTCCCCAAATTCAGCCGGTTCCCGCCGCAACCGGGGCGCAGGGGGCCGGCAACCGAGCCGCCACACGCTGCGGTTTGCCGTGCCGCAATTAAGGCAAATCGGAAATCGTTAAGGGGTTAGAAAAACGCTCATCGGGGCTGTAACCCAAAAGAGGAGCGCTCCCAGCGTAACCGGGACCCCCGCCGCAACCCCCCCCCGCCCCGCCGCCGGACACGAAAAGCCCCGGAGGAAAAGCCAAAGCCGTAAAAACACCAACAAAAAAAGAAAACCAAACCAAAAAAAACCCAAACACAAAAAAGGGGTGATATGCTCCCGAGGGGAGCCCCACGGGTGACGGCCGGCACCGAGGGTGGGGGGGACACCCCACCCCCCCACCCCCCCCCCGCGGCAAAACGAACGAGAAACCGGGAGGGTCTCCTCGATCGAAAAGTGCCGTTTTGGGGGCTCGGTCCTCCTCTGGGCTAAAGGCTGGGGGGTGTGGAGGGGTGTTATTTTGGGGCAGGCGGTTCTGCCTCTCTCCCTGCCTGTGCTTCCCACGGAGGACCCGGTGACCCCGGGATCTCCCGTTTTCAACGGGAAAACGCTCCCGAAAAGACAGGCAGAGCCGAGCCGGGCCCCTCGGGGGGGGGGACGGGGACACGGCTCTGGGCAGCGAAGGGCCCCGACGTGCCGGGCCGGTATTTTTAGGCAGCGGTGCTTTCATCTCTGTCCCTGCCGGGGCTTCCCCGGGCCGGGCCGGGCTCCAGCCCCGCGGGGAGAACGTAACCGATCCCGGCGGCGGCCGCGGCGAGGGAGGGGGAGGAGGGCAGCGGGTAAAAATAGCCTCCCCCCCCCTCCCCACCTCCCGGACCCGCTCGCCGTTCCCTGCCAGCCCTCGGCAGGATTCCCCCCGGGGTGATTTGAGTGGGGGGGGGGAGAGGATGCGTTTTGGAGGCCCCGTTCCCGTCCCGTCTGCCCCCGCTCGGCGTTCGGCCGGTGTCCCGGCGCCGGTACCTGGTGAAGACGTCGGGGTAGTGGGTTTTCTGGAAGGCCCTCTCCAGCTCCTCCAGCTGGTAGCTGGTGAAGGTGGTGCGGTAACGGCGTTGCTTCCTCTTGAGCAGCCCCTCCTCGGAATCGCTGCCGGCCGAGAGGCAGACGCTCTCCTCGCCGTCCTTGCCCTCCCCGTCCTCGGGGTGCAGCAGCAGCTCCTCCTTGGGGGACAGATCCCCTCCCTCCGCCCCGGGGGCCGCGGCGGGGCCCCGGCGGGCCTCCTTCAGCAGCCCCCCGCCGTCCTCGCCCAGCAGCTCCTCCTCCTCCTCGTCGTCCTCCAGCTCCTCTTCCTCCTCGTCCTCCTCCTCTAGCATCTCTTCGTCCTCCTCTTCCTCCTCCTCCTCCTCCTCGGCGGCCGGCGCGGCGGGGCCCGGCCGTTCCTCGACGTGAGCGGCGGGGCTGCCCAGCTCGTCCCGGGTGGGCTGCGGTGCCACGAAGGGAGCGTTTTCGCGGTAGCTTTTGCTGCGGCTGATGCTGACCTGGGGGGCCTGGCTGATCTTCAGCGTGTCCCACGGGGCGGTGGCGGGCACGGGGCCGGTTCCCCCCTCCGGCCGCCCCTCCGGGCGGTCCCCCCGAGGCCCCGCCGTTCCCGGCGGCAGCAACCGGCCCCCGCCCGGGCCGTAGAGCCGGCGCAGTTTGGGGGGAAGGTGTAGTTCGGCCGGCTCGAAGGGAGGGCTGCCCTTGGGGGACCCTGCGGCGGGACGGGGGGGGGTGGTTGGGGAGGGGGTGGTAGTCGGACGGGGCGGGCAGGCGTGGGGGGAGACGGGTGCGGAGGGAAGAGAGGGGATGGGGGGGGGAGAGAGAAAGAGAGACACGGTCAGTGGGATCAGCGCGAAGAGCCCAGGGCAAGCTCCCAACCCCGCAGCCCCCCTTCGGGCACCGTTTTCCACCCCGCACCGAGATACCCCCCTCCCGGCCCCGTTACCCTCATCCCGGTCCCTGCCCGCGCCGAGGGTCCCGGCCTGGGAAAAAATTCCTCCCGGTGGCCGAGCCCGGTCCGGCGTCCCGTTCAGCGGCGGGACAGGGGCCGGGGGGGCGGTCAGGCAGCCCCCGGGCCTTCGCCGACACCTCCCCGGCAGCGACCACCGGGAAACGGCCCCGCTGCCCCTGCCCGAGTCTGCTCCGCTTTTTTTTTTTTTCCGTTCGTTTGGGGTTTTTTTTGTTTGTTTTTGTTGTTGCCACCCCATCCTCTCGTCTCTCTCCCCTCCCCTCCCAAGTTTCCTTTTGGTTTTGGAGGAAAGAACCCCGGCCGGCTACGGACAACGGGGGAAAACGGGAGGGAAGCGGTCCGGGGGGGGCTGCCCGCGGTCCGGGGGGGCTGCTCCCGACTTGGGGCCGGGGGCGGCGGCTGCCGGTGCCCCGTTATTGCCGCCCTGCCCGCTGCCAGGCGCGGCACCCAGCTCGCTGCCCGAGATCCGTTAGAGGTTTAAGGCGAACGGGAGAGCCTTTCTCGACACGGCTCGCCGCGATTTATTTTAGCTTAGAAAAAAATAATTAAAAAATTACACGTATATCGAAAGCAGGAGCAACCTAAAGCGGCGGTACCCGACCCGCACGGAATTAGCCGGGCTGAATTTCGGGCACGGCTCTTGGCCGCGCTCCCTGGCAACACGGCAGCCGCTACCGAGCGGGGTAACGGGATCACGGCGGCCGCGGCTCCAGGCCGGGCGGGCAGCGGGGCCGGGGCCGAGCCGTGGGCTGCCCGGGGACACGGGGACGGGGACACGGGGGGGGGGGTCGCAGCCGGCCCTTCCCCACCTCGACGGCGGGGAGAAGGACCGGTCCGTGACCGCCGGGGCTTACCTTGCGCGGTCTTGTCGGCGTCGGGGCGGGAGGCGACGGGGGGCAAACCGGGAGCGGTTCCGAGCAACCGCACCTTGCAGGGGCTCCGGCGTCCCAGAATGCTGTCGATGCAGTAGGAAGACAGCAAAGTTGGCGATTTACTTTTACACTCGGGGCGCTCGGGGCAGCTCTCCTCCGGGTAGGGGCCGCTCATGGCGGTGGCGGCGGTGGACGCCCCCGCGGCGCTGCCCTGTGCCGCCGGGACGCCCGTCACGGGGGGAGTGAGCGGCGGCCGCGGCGCTCTTGAGTCCCCTCGGCTCCACGTGCGGCCAGCCGCCCCCTGATTGGTTCTCGCCGGAGGCCGGGCGGCCGCCGACAGACGGCGACCGCGAAAACGCGGCTCCGGGGACGGAACGGGACGGGACGGGACGGGACGGGACGGGGGGGAAGTACGGAGCGGAGCTCGCCCCGCTTCCCCCTCCCTCCCCGACGGCCCCTTCTTAACCCCCGGGCGGTGACCGAGCGGGGCGGGGTGGGCCCCGCCGGGGGAATCCGCGCCGGGTTTCCCCCCCCACCCGCCCGCCCGGCGCAGCGCTGCGCGGGGTTTTGGCGGGGGAGATGGCGGGGGGGGCGGTGGCCCGCCGCGCATTCGCCGCCGGTGTTTGAAAATACCGGGGTCCGCCGTGGGGCCTTTACCGCAACGAACACGCGGGAGAAGGCTTCGGGGCCCGGGGGGTGAGCATCCCCCGGGCAGGGCAGCCCCGGCCCGGTGCTACCGGCCTGCCCCGCCGGCCGCCGCCTTTCCCCGCACGGACGTCTCCCCTCCGCAGGCCGCTTCGGGGCTGGAAGACCTCCGAGGGTTGTTGTTGTTTTGGTTTTTGTTGGTTTTTTTTATTCCCCCCAGCCTTAATCCTTCCCTGGTCAGCGGGCACGTCCCGGGCAGGTTCGGGCTCCCCGGTTTGGGCTCGATTTTAACCGGCTCCTGGTGCCGCAAACGCCGGCACGTCGGAAGAACGGCTCTCGGTCCCCCCAAAGAAGCCCTCCGCTCGTCGGGGTGATTCCGGGGCGCCGGAGGGGAGACAGCCCCGTTTCCCCTCTTCCTGCCGCCATTCCCCTGCGGATCTCCTAATTACTTAACCAGCGGGAATTAAGAGAAAAGACAATCAAGCTCCCGCACTCGCTCCCGGGCTCTATAGGTGTGTGTGTCCCTACATGCCGTGCGAGGCCAAGCGTTGCTCCCGGAGCCGTCCCCTCCCTGCGAACGGACCCCCGCAGGGCTCCTGCCCCCCGTTCCTCCCGCTTCGTTTCCCCCCCTCGTCCCCCGCGGGCCGTGCCCGTGCCCACGGCGAGGCGGGGAGAGCCCCGACGTGCGCGGCCGGCGGACCCTGCGCTCCCCGGCGGGGCGGTCGCGGCCCGGCCGGGCTTCGCAGGACGCAAAGCTGCCGTTTGCCGTCGCTGCTCAGCTCTCGGGAGCTTTTGCCAGCCCCGGTGCGAGTGGCCATTAATTCATGAACTCAGTAACTAAAAAAAACCCAACCAGCCAACAACCAACCGAACAAAAACAAAACCCACCGAGAAGAAAAAGGAAGACCCACGGGCACCCGTGGGGAAGCTCGGCGAGCAGAGGAGCTGCCGCCTTCTTGCTCTCGTCCCGGCCGTACCGGGAGGCTCCGCCGGGGCTTCCCTGCCGGGACTTGCCCGGGAGAAGCGGCACGGATCTCCGGCGGGGCGGGGGGGACACCGGTCCGCATCTGCCTTCCCCTTGCCTTGCCGGCTGCCGGGAAAAGCGGGGACGGGCAGGGCTGCCCGGGAAAGGGAGACCCGAGCCCACCGGGGCGCAGGCGGTAAACCGGAGGGGAACGGGGAGGGGGGGGGGAACCCTCGGGGAAGGCTCCGGCAGCGCCGAGACCCGCCGGTGGCTGCCGCCGGTGCGAGCCCGGGCCGCGGCCGGCCGGTACCGGCGGGTACCGGGGACGGGCGGAGGGCAGGGAGCCCTGCCGCGGCCTTTCGGCCCTTCTGCATCTCGTTTTTCGCTCCCTCTCCGTCCCGTTCCTTCGCCCCGCTGTGCCCGGGCCGGGGGGGGACGACGACACCCCGCTGCCCCGGCAGAGCCGGGGAGAGGAGCCGCGGGAGTCCCTCTCGCAGGCGAGGATGCTTTGCGATGCTGCCAAGTCACTTTGTTGTTTTATTTATTTTTTTTAAACAAACTTTCATTCATTTATGGTCTCTCCCTCTCTTTTTTTTTTTTTTTCTTTCCCTTCCCCCTGCAACCTGCTAATTTAACACTGGAGCGCGTTATTGCAGTGTTAGGGGGAGAGAACGAGAGAGAGAAAACAACAATACTGCAATGATCCAAATGATACAGTAGAATTATAGCAATTATAGTTCTGCTCGGAGAAGAAAACCTTGCTGAGCTCAGCCAAACAAACTGATGCCGTGTACGGATAACAAGCCCGGGGACTGACAGCCGGTGCTGAGAGAGGCAGGAGGGCACAAACGGAAATATTTGCCTCTTTTCACTCCAGCCGGCCTAGATTAACACCCTCGGCTGCCGCTGCCGTAACAATATCCCCTCCGGCTCCGCGGTCCTCCGCGGTCCCTCCGCACCCACCCGCCGGGGAGCGGGACCAAGCCCGGCCGAACCGGTAACGGCTACCGACCACCGGGACCACCCCCCCTCTCTGCAAAAAGCCCCCCGTGTCCCCCCCCCCCCAAGGCCGGCCGGACCCCCTCACAAGCGCATCCCCTCCTCCCGGGCCTGCCCCACTCTCCGGCGGCCCCGGGGTCCCAGTTTGCAGTGGGCTTTGAGTTTTTTTATTGGGTTTTCCTGGGTTAGCTTCCTTTCTCGTTACAGGGAGCCCCCCCCTCTCGCAGAAAGCATCCTTGCGAGGAGACGTGGCTGCAAAATGGCAGTTCGCTGTCAACGCTTGGGGAAAGGCGTTTGATCTTAGGGCGGCCAGAGGGCTAAGCTCGGTTTTGACCTCAGCGGTTGAAAAGATGCAAGATCTGTTCAAGACTGGGGGCGAAATTGTTTTCACCTTGCAGGGAAAGAGCTGCTGCCTTCGGCCGGAGAGGAATTCCCCTCCCTGCGGCTGCCGCCACCACCGGCAGAAGTTTTTGTCATTTTTGTCACCGACCGAGCAAAGGACGGCTTGGAAGTCCGTCGTGAGCACTTCGTGCGCATCCCACCCCCCCTCCCGCTGCATCCCGCGGCCCCCCTGAAGTCGGGGACCGCTCCGGTGGGTTCCTGCTCCCCCGGGAGACGCACGGGTGGAGCTGCCGCCCCCCCCCCCCATCGCTGGGCTTTAACACCGCCGGGGGTTGGGATTTTGTCACTCTCTTTGCAACGGAGAAGAAAACGATAACAAGTACTTAAAATCATCCAGTGCTTGGTTTATCACTATTTACTTTATGGGGGAAAAAAAAATAAAAATAAGAGGGCTTGTGCGGGAGCTGTAGGCAGGTACAGAAACTGCGTTTCCTCTACCTGTCCTCTCGGGTTTCTCTGTGGTTTCCTCCCCTTTCCTCGACGTGCTTTGCCTCCTGGCCCCAGTCTGCTCCCAGCTCCGTGCTGGAGCAGCCACAGCCCCTGGGTAACCCGGGGTGAGTGGCAGAGAACGGCAGAGTCTGAAGGGGCACACAGGAGAGTGAAACACAGACCTTTGGGCTTCTACCGACGCGATTTAGTTGCAGATCCTCCCCCCACTACTTCCCCCCCCCGCGATGTTCAGGGTTATGGTCCTGTGCACAAAAGCACTAGAGCTGGGCACAGGGAAGGCGAGATCCCCATTCTCCCTTGGTACCAGGCGGTGGAGAAATGTCTGGTGCCGTTTAGATGTGATGAACTGGCATGAATCCCCTCGCGAACCTCATGGCATTGTTATCTTAATTCATATTTAAGATATGTTTTTCACCTTTATGGAGAATGGTGTTCCAAAACCTCTTGTGGGCACAGCCCTGACTTTGCACAGTTCAGCCCCGAGCCGTGGAGATGGGCAGAGGACTGCCCTTGATTGCAACCACTAGAACTACCATAGAAGCAACCTTGCTCACTTCTTCTGCAAGGGTCTTGTGAATCACTTAAAAAAAATAAAATTGGCTAAACACCAACAGAGAGTAATGAGGGATCACAGCGCAGCTGCACATCCCCTACAGCCCCCCCCCCAGACAGCTGGGGCACACCCAGCTTCTCTGTCTGTCCCCTCTGCCAAGTCACTGGTCACCTGAATATACCTCTGGGTTCAATAGCTTAACCACCTTCTCATTTAAGGTAGGATAAATATTATCCCTTTATTGCAGATTGCCAGTTTAATCGTTGAATAATCTCTACCCAGCGGCGATCACTAGGGCACTGCACCAAAATTGCTTCGCGGAGTGGTGTTGGACTTAAGCGCCTTTGAATTCCCACCCAAGAAAACAACTCATGTTGCAGGTATTGCTTTTTTTGGACTCCCATCGCCCGTTTTCAGCCTGCACCCCTGGATGTCTAGCATCTGCCCAAGGGGTGGATGGAGGGAACCCTGCGGGGAAGGGGTGGGCTGCCAGGTTTCGGCGCAGGTCGCCGGAGCTGACCCATGGGTCAGGCGACCTGCGCCGAAACCTGGCAGCCCCCCCCCCAAGCAAGCAGGCAGGAGATGAGCTACGATGTGCATAGCCACATCCTCGCTTCACAGTCTGCTGGACCACTGAGGCTCAGTTTGGCTCGGACACAGCGGCTTGCAGTGCCACTGTTTTTCCCCGTCTGTGAAGCAGCCCTAGCTTTTGTTGCTCATTTTGGTTTCGGTGCTAGCTCAGGGAGCAATTTCTGTATTAAGTTGCATCTGGACAGAGGCTTGACATCAGCAGTGGTGGTGACTCTGGGATAATTAGTCGCACACTTAATATTTGGCCTGTGCCTATGTGTAGGCAGAAGCTGGGCCTTGTTCCATAGGTTTAATTCAAAAAACTATTTTCAAAATCCTTTTTTATTCAGGTGTCATTATTTTTTTAATTCCCTGGTGGCTTATTTTTCGGTTAACATGGTTTTCACTACAGGTAGAGGACAGCAGTCAGCTTTAGGTGAATGTGTCTCACCTTTATTTCTCTTCTGCTGTTTCCCCGCTTCTAATAACTCAAAACTTCTCTGGTCCACACTCCAAGAGCACTCCCAGCTCACTTTTGGGTTGGCACTTTTTTGCATGACTGTGAGACCAGAACAGGTCTGCAGTGATGTCTTGAAGAAACCCAGTCACCGACCATAACTCTGTGGGATTTAATTACTGCATTTAACTTATTTATTCCTTGAACCTTGTCACCAAGCCAACGCTCCTGGAAATGATTTGGAAAAACGGAGCTGTGCGGTGCAACCCCTCCGCAGCCCGCGAGCCACGTGCCTTCCTCTCCTTCGTGCCTCAGGTTTGGCTTGGCGAGCTGGGGCTGGGCAGAGGCGTGTGTGTCCTTTGCTGGCATGTCATCTCCTCCAGGTCATTAACCTTATTGGTACTTCACTGCTCGCTTTCTTTGGTTAGGTTTTTTTTTTTGCTCCTAAGTGCTCAGCTTCATGCAATCCTGTCAGGGCTGGCAGTGTGCTGGCTGAGGCTGGGATGCCAACAGCACCGTCTCCGTCCCATTTGCCACCTTCCTGTCCCATCACGTTGTCATCTGGGGTCCTGCGAGTTCTTCAGAGACCTTTTCTAGCCTTTTAGATTTACCTGGGAGCCCTCCGACTTCCCCATTTTTCCTCTCCATCCCCTCTCCATGACTGTCCTTTCCCAGGGATCTCAGCCTCCCCATACCTCCAAAGCTCTGGCTGGCCCTGTGGACTGCAGCAGCATTTCTGCAAGGGAGCGGTGGATTCCCTGGCCCTGTGTGGCTGCAAATCAAGACCAGTGCTTTTCTGGAAGACATACTTTCACCTAAAAAGTAGATCATTTGGCTAAACGTAAGAGGAACTGGGTGGAACTCTGCATCCTACAGCCCTATGACTGCGTCTTCCAGGAGGCTGGGTGATGGATGGAGATCTGGTTCTTCTGAACCTAGAAAACCCATGGGTAAGATCCCAAGTAGCTTTCTTGCAGTAACCCTTAGAACCGCAGTGAAATTTTTAATGCATTAAGGTGCAGTGGTCTAAAAAAATTAAAATGGTGATCATAGGCTTATTTATTATACTTTTTGTGTTATTTTCTTTTGTATGTGCTGACTAGAACCAAGCAAAGGCTTCATAACAAATAATTTATTTGTCAAATGTATTCTCTTCTTCTGCTTATGGAATATCCATGAGCAAGAGCATCGCTTTCTCAAATGCGTTTGTTATCTTAAATGCTCCAGCGGTTCCTTTAAATGAATAACAGAAGGTCTTGGCTGCAAATGGTTTCCGTTGTTTAGCCGTAGTCGGTCAAATAAACCCCCTGGTATCGATTGCATTACCCGCCTGTTGCGCCAGCAACACACCGGTTGTGCAAATAGGTGTGTGTGTGTGTGAATGTAACAGCTGGGCTTCTTCAGCTCGTCCGTGGGCAACTCTCGACACGGGTTTTCTGCCAGCGTTCGTACCACTGAAATGCGATCGCTCAACTAACCGCAGAGGGGGTGTGAACATAGCTGTAGCAAAGCCATTAAAAATTCAAATGAGCGTTCGATGAGCAAAGGACGTTTTTCCCCCTCTTTGACTAGCTCCGGTGTGACCTTCATGTGGTGCTATGTTCTATTTCAGTAAATGCAGCCGCACAGGGACAGAGCAGGAATCAAAATGATCTGGAGAAGGGCATGAGTTGGAGCTGGTCTGGCGTTTCCTTGCCTGGGCGATGTTATCCACGAGATCAGGGTTGTTTAATCCAGAAGCATGGCTGAAGGGGAATGGAGGTAACAGAGTAATAAGGTAATAGAGGGAAGAGACAGCAAACTGCCTGTGAAGCTCTGTTGGACCATTCCCCTCAGCCAACCTGACCTTAAAACCATGTTTAGTTAGTGTACTATTTTCTACATCTGTGGACGTCATTGCCTCTGGCTGTCACTTAGGGAGCACCGCTGTCTCATAAAGATTAAAAAAAAGATGTTGGGTTAGGAAAAATCTGCATTCCCCAGAAGGGAATGGGCATTTTTCCTGGAGGAGGCTGATGCTCATGGATACAGGGAGAAAATTCTTCAACGGCCTTATGTTAAGAGGCTGTCTGTCTGTGCTTCTCATGGCTTTTTTTGGTGTTGGCACCTTTGTGAGGAGCATCCGTGCTATAAATCATGGCTGAATGCCAGTCAGATTGTCAAGGGATCTATTCTGATACAGCATCCATGTTTATCTGTTTAATATTCTGCCTCTCCCTTAAGGTAAGATTCAAAGTACTCTGTCGTGCTCTGTAGGAAGAGGGATGTTTTCTGGAAATAAACTGTGTTGTGTAAGTGCTGAGGTATGAATGAACTTGCTGTCTCCCGGGTGTAACACTGCTGAGGGAGACACAGAGTAGAGATCTCCCAAACTGTGCTGAGGACAATCCGTCGACAACGCAGCTAATAGCAGCAAAGCACGCAGAAGTGAATAGATGGAAGAGTTTCTTCCAAGGTACCCAAATCAGGCACAGTTGTACATTAGACTTGTAAAGTAGACTGAAATGGGAAAACAAAAATGAGGAAAATTTGATGTTCTGAAATAATTAAGAATGGAGATGTATTCTTAAAAATGTCTGTGCCAACACTAGTTATGCTCCTGAAGAACACGATAGCTGGGACCGCGGGTGTGAGTAACGTTATCGAAAAGTATGAGTGGGCTGGTAGGGAGCAGAGCACTTCCTTCCAAATTCAAAGGGTTTTTTTTCTTAACGGAAAAAAATTCAATTTGATTGTAAATTGGCTCAGCAATTCCAACAGCTGCAATTTGTTGGACTGTTGATTTGAAGTTTTCCATTCAAAAATAAAATAAAAAAAAGAGTACGTGTTTTAAGATTTCCCCTTCATACATAATTCTTGGGAACTTCTATAGACAGATATTTCCAGTCATGTGCACAGATTGTAAAATCATGAAATCACAGGGTATAAGTTATTATTTGGAATCAATGCACCTTCTTGTCTTTTAGCTTTTTTATCAAACCTTGAAAAAGACTTGGCACTTACAGAGCTCAGCTATTGTTTCCGTTCTTGAAAACTAAAAATAGTATTATGGAACCACAGAAAAACTAACTTTAAACAAAAGACATTGGATTTAACTAAATTGTTGTTCCTGTGTTGTAACCCTTACTCATAACCTTTCATTCCTTGAGTCAGTGGGGGTTTTTGCACGAGCAAAAGCACATTTGTACGATGGTTTTTGTGTTGCAACCCAGGCAATCGCAGCAGAAATAGGGAAAGACTTTGGCTGGGCTTTCAGGTGAGCTGGGGGCTCCTTGAGAAGCCTGTTTGCTTCCTTCAGTAGAGGGTGTGCTATCACCCATGTTGTATAGCAACGCTCAGGAAAACATCAGTTTTCCTCCCTTTGAACAAAACCTAGAAGGGGTGGTTTGGCTTTATTCTGGTTTCAGTTTTCGTTCTAATATTATCAAAATGTCTGGAGGGTTCCGGATGACCCTGGGGTTTCTAAAACTGAACATGGCTTCTGTTTTTTAAAACTTGCTATGTGTCAGAGGCTTTTCTGTGGACCCATCACTTGGAACGGTAGCGCACGTCCTCCTTCACTGGATGCAAGCTTACTGGTGAGAATAACTGGACAATCATTTACACTTATTCTAATTCCTTATCCCATAAAAAGGGCCCAAATATTTTTGGGTTTTTTACCTGGGACAAGGCTGTACAAATTCAATGGGCAAAGGGATCTTCAAAACTGAAGGTGGATTCTGACCTGCAGTACGGCAGACAGAAACCCAAATGCCTGTAACATGAAATACTCTTTTTTTTTTTTTTAACTCTTTCTGCGGTACATAGCAGGAAGACAGACTGGGGATCAGGGAGCAGAACCAGGCAGAAGGCATTTTGTAGGCTGTTCCCAATTTTTGCAAAGGAAAAGAAAAGGATTCCAGGGAGAATCAGGCACACCTCACTGAATTGCCACGAAGCGCTATGAAGAAGAATACGAATATAGTGGTAGGAACTTAGGAAAACCTGCTTGTTTACAGGCTGACAACTGCAGTCTGGATCCGAAGGTAGCCTTAGTGAGTCGTGTGTAAGGATTATTGCTCAGGGAAGTGAGGCCAGATCAAGCCCAGGGAGGATTCGATGGAAACAGTGATCTGATTTGGTAGGAAAAAGCAAATCAGGTTTGTATTTGCATTCTGGTTAAAAAAAAAATCCACGTTCAGTCAGCGTGAGCTTTTTGACTAACCTAAATGCTATGCAAAACTCAATATGCTTCGTGACCTGGGATACCTTTAAGAATACCTAAATGACGTAGGATACCAACTCTCGTTTTCAACAGTGCTTTTAGGAAACCAAGTTGTTCTGGATGTCAGTAGGATTTGGTGGCTGTGTCACTTTGGACACAGAATGGACATTGCTAAATCTTCTGGGTATGTTTATTCTGAGTATTTTAGAATAAACCGGGGTTGATTCAGAAACTGCTGGTCCAGGAACATGGCTCCAGAGACTTCTCCTCGGCCATCCGTTCTCTCTGGGGTCTCCTTGGAGGAAAAGCATGTCGGTCACCTTTTGAAACATCAGTATCTTTATAGCTTATATAAGTTTCTGTGTAGGTTTAAAGGTTCTTCTGAATATTGTATCCTCTGAAATGCGTTTTTCCCACCTGCGGTTCCAGACCAACAAATGTATGTGGTCCTTGTGCAACACCCGTGGTGGTTACACAGCTAGAGACCCCAGGCTGCACCGCGAGGTCCTTACTCATTCACAGCTTCCCAGCGAAATCCGTGGGCTCCTGCTGGAGGAAGGACCCTGAGCTTTGACCCTGCGGCACCGACCAGGGCTGAGCCAGAAATCAGCGGCCTCGAGCCGCACAGGTAAAAAAAAAATCACAGCAGTTCCTACAGCCCATTGTAAAGTGGTTGCACGGAAATGATGCTGAAGCAAAAAAAAGCATGTTGTCAGTACTTGGTAACCTTGCCAGATGCTCGCTGTATATTCAAGGGATCGTCTGGATGGCTTCTGTCTCACTTTAAAAACTGATTTGGGTTGCTCTGCTGTGTTAAGCAAACTAGTTGCATGTAGACATGCAGACCTTGGTCAAAAACTGCGCAAGAAACAGTTTACCCCTGAGAAGTCACTCGAGGTTCACGATAACCGTAGCCACCCCTCCTGAAGAGCCAGCTGGTCTGTGGGGTATCAAAACACAGGGGCTGACGACATAGCTCCAAAAGCGGTGTTTCTGTTCGAAGGCAGCGCGTTGCACCAGAAGGGCACAAAATGCGGCAGAGACGACATCGTTGTCTCACATCACTGTCACCGCTGCATATCGGCACAGCCCCATGTCACAGCCCAGAGGGAGCTCCAGGGTGGCATTCAGTTTAAGCTTCGCATCTATTGGCTTTCTTCTCAGCCCCTTGTGAGCATCATTTGCTTCAGATAGCAGATCTACTAATGATTTTTTTTTCCCACCCCCTTGCTCACACTTTAATTGTGGGGTATATGTAATACCCTTAGGAACAGCTATTGCCACCTGTATTATTATTTATGCTGTGAAAATGAAGCTTGTGGCAATATATTTATTAACACCGTGCCCTGGAATCACATGAGTTAACAGCTTAATCCTGTGATTGTAAACACTTTTCCTGATATGTTCAAGCACCGTCCATGTTTTTTAACTTCACATTGGGAAACTGGGAGCACGAGCAGGTTATAATTTTTACAGAAAATCTATCCTTTACCAAAAAAAATCACATAATGAAGAAGTGATGTATCCATCTAATAGTGCCTGCCTTATAGAGTGTAATGCCTTTTGCAAAAGAAAGAGTTAAACAAAACATTTATGCGGTATAAACTTTGCTCCTTAGCATTAAAATGCACTTTATTCATACTGTAGATTTCTCTTCCAGCCACGGCTATTGTTTGTCACTAACAGCTAGCTTTTGTGAAGTTAATAAATGTGCATAATAAGGACATAAAGGTATGGAGAAGTAATACTGTAATCCTTTTGTTTGGATAATCAGTCTAATGTATGCAAATTAAACCTTATTAGTACTAGGGTTTTGTGTCTGCTTATCAAAATGTGCCATTTTCATGAAAATTGGAAGTCCATTATATAAAGTTATTATTAACAATCATTTAGGAATTATATACGGTATGCAAATTAAAGTTGATTACAACTAATTAAGGGCTTTCTTTGTTATTTGACCTTGTCTGCTTTTTATGTAAATATGTTTCTTTTGGTCTGGCATATTTTTAGACTCAGAAAAGTATATTAAGACAAGTTACATTATGTATTTTTAATATATTTTTGTATTGCATAAAAAGCCCCTTGCTATTGTTTAAGAGCCTGGTTTCACGCCGGCCTGTTCTGTATGATGATATGTCGACATGCGTGCCTTGCGGCTTTAGGACAGCTCTGCGAGATGGACTGGCAGCGGAATTGTAGGAACACCCTTCCAAGGCCCTCCAACGGTTTAAGGAAAAATGATCCAAAAAAAAAAAAAATCCCCTGTGAAATATAAACAGCCTTCATGCCAGAGTAGCCTTTGTTCCACTACTTATCGAACTGGATGAGCCTTAGTTTAGAGGCTCCAGACACAGCTAAGTAATAAATGATCGGTCCCTACTTGCAAGGTACACTGCAGAACTTAATCGCTTGCTCTCATCCCCGGGACCAGTGATCTCAGGATAAAAGAGTTTTAACACAGACAACACAGTGAGCCTAGGAACAGCGGTCTCCAGGAGGATTTGTGTACCTGTCAAAACCCAAGAAGGTTAAGCATTAAGTGAAATGAAAAAAAATCTCCTGAAGAAAACTTGGGTGAGTTCTATTAAAAACAACAGCAGCATGTAATACAATTTTGATGTGTTTTATACATAGAGAAGAAACCTGCCATGTAAGCCAGTCACCGGCGTGAAGACGGGAGATGGCATATTTTGTGGTGTGTCAGAAAGAGATGTGTAATCAATACCTTCACACCTTCAGGCCTCCAGTCAGACTAAAACATGCAAGAGCAAGAAAGACTAGGAAAGAAAAGGTTGAGACATAAGGGGTATAAGGTAGGAACATCATAGAAACATGTGTAAAACTTGTCGTCACATATCCTTTGAGTCTCAAATACTGGGATCTGAGGAAGGATAAAGCATAAATCTTGGCGCTTGGTGAGATTTCTGCAGCTTTGCTCACCTCTTTGGCACAAAAGGGTGGGCACAGGGGGACATTAATGCTAGAAGAAAAACCTTCCACATGGACAAGGTTATGTATTTAAGCATGAAACTGGGGATATGCTCGCAAACCCAGTTTTTATTCTTTCCCTGCTACATCCCCAGTATCTTGCATTTCGTGTCAGGCAATCACAGAGCCTCCTTGGCTGGACATTTGGGGCTCACAGGATCTGTCCCCTCTTGCTTATGGGAAGGTGTCCCACCACCATACCCCCGCAGGCAGCACCGGCGCCTGGCTAAGCGAGGGCTGGCGTCCTGAATGCTTGGAGACGGCTGCTGTGGGAGCAGGGGTGTTTAGATCCGACTGGGAAAGGCAGGCACGCTGGGGTCAGACTGGGAGAAGGAGTACGTATTGCACCCTGAAAAGGGATGGCGAGGGTCTAGCGTAGGTGTCTGCTCTCCCTCCTCATTCCTCTTTGGAGCTGCTCATGGCACAGAAAATGCTATCTTTTCACTGCTGAAGGCCAATTCGGAAAGCTCTTACTTTGTCCCTTGCAAAAGCAGAGCCTCCTGGCTAGGCATCCAAATCGCTAGGAACTTACCCTATAGCCTCCTGTAGCCAAAACCCAGTCAGCTTCAAAGACCATGTCTTGAATATCTGCTGCAAACCGCTGGAGGGGAAGTTACAAACTGCCGATTACTGGCATGACTTATTCAGCAACTATTTGAGAAGATATTTGAACAATTGGAGAAGTTGGTGATTTGTTCCCTCACAGTGGGACCACAAGGCGCAATTCAGCCGGTGACTTATTATGATGAATTGTCTAGGGCTATAGCAGGGACATTTTGCTCAATGCTCTGCTCCTGGCGGGAGCTAAAAAATGGAAAATCAGAACAGGCAAAACACATCTCTGCTGGATGGGGCAACGTCCGACCTCCGTCACCCTCCCTTGCAGCCGGCAACGTGATGCTGAGGGCAGGAACGGAGCTGCCGCGGCGAGGTGCAACCTGGGCTCATCGTGGGGATGAGCGGCCAGGCTGCCCCTTGCTGCGCTGGGACAGGGTGCCAGCCCATTCCCCTGGCAGGGAGGTGAGCAAGGACCCAGGCAACCCTCCTGCTTAATGGGTGGCACCAACTAGGTATGACAAAAAAGGAAGTTTTTTATTTCAAACATCTTCTGGTGAAGAAAAAAACTCTAACATAAGTTCTTGTCTTCCACCTAATAAATAGGAAGTGTTTTCACCTCAATGTTGGGAACTCAAGGCTCTCAAACGGTGGAAAGCAAAGCTAAGAAGGGGTCTCAGATGATTTTCTCTAACAGAATAAGGATGATACCCTGATGCCATCAAAGGTAATAATTCAGGATTTCCCTCAGGGAGGTGAAAGTCATTGTCGTGTTTTTAAAATAGTTGCAATTTTCTGTCTCTAAATAGCACAGACTACAAAATGTATTGCAAGGGGAATATAAAAATAGTCAAACTCTTCAAATCTTTTAATTCAATGAGAATGTAATGTGCAATTAAAATTAATTATCTCATAATCGAACTGTAGACACTGATTATTGCATCATTTTCATAAGAGACATGCATCTTAACTTGCATAATTTCTGGTATCACTGCAGAGTTAGCTCAGGAAAGAATCTTGGGCCCAAATGTATTCATGCCTTAGTGCTCGGAGTGGAGCAGTCGTGGTTGGATCTGGCTTTTCCTCCACAGAGTGCTCTGAGCACTTCTTTGCAAGGCAGAGCCTCTACCCTCACTCTTGGTGCACAATTCATTCACTCCTCCCCAGCACCTCCAAATCAGTTCTGCTGCCCCATTTTTTCAGTCCCATTTGCCATCACCTTAGAATCATAGAATTGCTTTGGTTGGAAAAGACCTTTTAGATCATTGAGTCTAACTGTAAGCCTAACACTGCCAAGTCCACCACTAAACCATGTCCCTAAGCCTCACATCTACATGTCCTTTAAATACCCCCAGGGATGGTGACTCAACCACTTCCCTGGGCAGCCTGTTCCAGTGCTTGACAACCCTTTTGGCGAAGAAATTGTTCCTAATATCCAACCTAAACCTCGCCTGGTGCAGCTTGAGGCCGTTTCCTCTAGTCCTATCACTAGTTACTTGATAGCAGAGACCAGCACCCACCTCACTACAACCTCCGTTCAGGTAGTTGTAGAGAGTGATGAGGTCTCCCCTCAGCCTCCTTTTCTCCAGACTGAACAACCCCAGTTCCCTCAGCCGTTCCTCATCAGACTTGTGCTCCAGACCCTTCACCAGCTTTGTTGCCCTTCTCTGGACACGCTCCAGCACCTCAAGGTCTTTCCTGTAGTGAGGGACCCAAAACTGAACACGGGACTCAAGGTGCGGCCTCACCAGTGCCGAGTACAAGGGGATGGTCTCTTCCCTGGTCTTCTCTCCAGCTCCCAAGTTGCTCCCCATAAGTGTCCCCAGGCTATCTGTCCTGAACTGGTGAGATTTACAGAATGACATTGACTTTGCTTGGCTTATTTTAGTTCTGTCTTCCACACATCATCCCATGTTCTTCTGACACCAGGTCCTAACACAAGAGGTATTCCTGTTTTCTGCCTTTTTGTTAAATATGAGCTGGTAGCTACATGTATTTCTCTGGTGTCCTAATTTAATAGTGCTAAATACGGAGCAGGGCTTGATTCTATTGCCTGTTAGCAGTATGGACTTGTGGTGGGACCCTGAGTGGCCCAGGGCATTGAGGTGGATCTGGCTGCACCTTTGCCTTAAGTGAGTTCTCGAAAGAGGAGCAAAAGAACTTTAAACTCCAGATTCTATTATAATACTCAAGTATAGTAAGTAACTTAAAGAAATAGCGAAGCATAAAATGAATGGGAAAGACAGACTAGAAATAAAATAGGTTTGTAAATCAATCTCCCATTTTCCACAGTATCCTTGTAGGTGACACTTTGCTTTCAGGCCTAGTTTCAGCCACCTCAGTGGCCTTATGGGCTGCAGCAATCTTTTCTGAGCTCCTTTAAGACTCTGATTCCCATGGCAATTTTCTCTCCCCTGCTGGGCCCTGGCTGCTATACATATATTTTTTGGAAGACCTTTGAAAGCACCATTATAGTGCCTTTAAACAGACCCCCACCAGCCTCCAGGGAGCTGATAAAAGGGTCTGGGAATGTCTTGTCCTGGTTGTGCCCTGCTAATACTCTGCTTTCACGACCCCGAGTTTCACCCTCAACTCTTTGTCCTGTTCATGTGCCATGCAAGTTCTCTAACGGTTTTTTGTTTGGTTGGCTTTTTTTTTTTTTTTTATTATTTGTTTGGTTTTTTTTGGGTAGGATTGAGAAGCATGATACTTAAACGACAACATCTCCTTCTGGAGATTCCTGTCCCTCTTTCCGAAATTTGGTCCACTGTGCTTTGGGCAGATGCTCTGAAGCAGGTTCCTTCATCTCCTCAGCTCTTTAAATTTGCATTTCATTTAAAAATGATTCACTTGGGCTTTAGAAGAAAAAAATCAAGTTTGGAATCTCAGGATGGGGTTTGAATAAGCCAAGCCTGTTTGGTCACAAGTAAGGAGCTTCTGTTTTTTTTCAGCAAAGACTGTTTTCCATAAAAAAATAAAAGCTTTTTGTTTTATTTTTTCCTGCACATGTGAGCTGTTGGTAAAACATCCCTATCTGTTTGGATGTAGATCAGTACACTCAGGTTTCTTTTTTGCTCATGATGCATCATGTGGTCTTTGATTTTGATTACACCATTCTAATAACCCTGGACTTATTTCCTTGAAGGTACCCAGGAACAGCCAAATTTTGCTCTTAACACGCTGATACCATAAGGCCAAGACTTTGTGACTTCTCCAGTTTCTCAGACTCTGTTAACAACTGCATCCCACGTTGGCTGAAGTCTCCGTGTGGCTGTCGGTTGGGATGGCTGGTTTTTCACCCTTTCCAAGCATCCCCCTTCTTCCCACCTCACTTTCAGAATAGGTCTGCTGAAAATGGCCTTTTTTGTTGGCCTCTGTATCTCGTTCTGCGCAGGTTTTTTTTTTTAATGACCTCCGCTTACTGGGATCATTTTGGCCTCTGCTGACTGTTGGGAGTCGTGTGGGTAAGGACAGTACGTAAGTGCTCTGCCTTCATTGCCTTTTACTGGGTGGCAGAAGCCTCCTCCTTCCCATTGCTGCAGGGCTTGTGTGCTTCTTCCCTGCGTGTAGGATCTACATTTGCCATTCACTGCTGCACCGGGTGAACATCTGGGGAAGCCTTGCTAGGTGCAGTAGGAATCTTTTAATAATGACGTATCAAAAAAAAAAAAAAAGGCAAAGAGAAGTGGATTTGCACATTATTCATCCTGATAAATATAACTATGAAATTGCTTTATAACTTTGGACTCAGTTGGAGCTTTATAATAGGCTGTCAGTGAAGTAGCACCAGTGATCCTAATGCCTGGGTCGATTTTCCTGATTTTAGCTATAAATTCCATTTTACAGTGCTAGGGGGATAGCCCTGGGTCTGCGCTGAGAGGTGAGGGTTTAATTCCCTCTGCCTTTCTCCCTTCCAGCACAGCCTCAGGTTTCTCCAGGCCATCTCAGTTCTAGAAAACACTCTGGTTTTTGCTTTCATATGGATGAGGGTTTCAAATTTGTCCACATTTTCTTAACTGTACTTACGCCAGCATATTTGTGTCCTTGTTAGACATAGAAAGATTTTGTAGTTCAACTTTTTCAAAGAAAACAACTGTCAAATTATTCTTCAGAGGAAAGGAAGGAAAGAAGGATGAAGTGGGTGGAGTGTAAGTAACAATTACTGTAGGCTGATAATATTTAAAGATTCATAGAGGGATGTATTTCATGGGCCATACGTGTACGTAACAAATTCGCCTACTCGGTAATCCTTCTCTTTATTGACAACACAACAATCAGCTCTTTCCAGAATCGTAAACTGCAGAATGTTTTTCTTCTGCAAATGCTGCATTCAAGCTCAAATAACTAATGTGAAGCATTGTTACTGGAGAAAGCTGGCAAGCCTACGGAGCAGGTTAGTGATTCAGGCATAAATCCCTCACCGAAGGAACCTTTGGCGCCTGCTTTCTTTTTGAGTCCTAGATCTTGATTTTCAAATTGAAGGAGGGTGCAGCCCCAGGGGGCTGCAACTCCAAAAATTGCTCAGAATTTGTAGAAATTGGGCATTTACTCATATACTGAAATATGGGAAAGGGAAAGGTAATTTAGGAACCTCTCCTGCAGCCCTCGACCCCAGCTAGCAAGAAGATGAGGAAAGCAAGTCAAGCAAGTCACGGATGCAGGATGCATAGCTGTCATTATATAATCTAGCACTACTGAAAAATATTTTCGAAGTGAGAATCACCCTAAAACTTCAAGCAAAACTTCCTTCTGTTTCTTCAAACACAGGGGTCCATACCCATAACTTCTTTTCATATTTAAATTTAAAAATATTTTTTGCAAGGGGAAGCAAGGAGGAGAATCCAGCCATATAGAAAGAAGAATAAATTTTCCTTCGCCTTCATCTGAAGTGATTTTTTAATCCAGGACTATAGTGATGGGCTAATAATAGAAAGCAGTTATGAAATGCACCACCTTTTCCCAGCAGATTCTGGCGGCACAGCACAGTATAACTTTTGAAGATGTGTCTGCTGTTCTGATGGATCCCAGGCCCTCATTACTTGTCCAGCACAACCACCTTTTAAACAGCTTGAAATAATGAAATAAAAACTTTGGGCAAAGTCAGAAGAGACATAAGTGTGCGTTTCCTTCCCTGGGGCCTGAGGCAGCTCCCAGTCCTATTACCTGTGGAAAGCGCTTGCCTAGCCCAGCACTAAAACTCGTGGCTCCACAGCAGCTCAGACCCCATCCCATACTCTTCTCTCTCTGTGCTTTTGAGATAGCAGAGATGCCGTATCGTTATCTGTACCTGTATCCCAGCACCTGAGCTGTCGGTTGGGAGGATGCAAAGGCGGGGAGAAGGGGCTGCAAGCACAGGGCTGGTCTGCACCCGCATCCCCTCCTCGGGATGCAATCCACGGGGGAGACGCTGGCGTCCTCCACTGCCTCCCAGCTGGGCACCCTGCACGCCTGTTAGGGATCCGGGGACCCTGAGGTAGCTGTAATTTAAACCAGAGCTGCTCAGGACAGATGGTGAGAGCTATGTAAGTGGCGTCCTGCTGTAATCCTTTCAGGCTCTCGCATGGAGCATGTCCCTGCAAGGGAGGGAATCTGGCTCACTAGCTTTTCATCTTTTAGAAGAAAAAACAAAGAGAAAAATATTTCTTTTTTTTAGTGCCTGCTTTTTCCCCACTTTGACATTTCCTGTATATACTGGTTTTTGTATTTTCCCTTTTCCTGTATGTCGAAGACCCTTAATAAATAAAAGATGTGAACACAAGATTGCTATTCAAATTCAATTGTCTCAAATTATGTCTAGAATGAAACAAAAATCTAGTCATCTGTGATTTTGTGTGGCGAAGGCAGCTCAATGCTATTCAGTCCAGTAGGAGAGATATAAAGGAAGAGTATTAAAAAAATACCAACTAGCAAAGAAAAGAAGTAGGGGAAAGTGCAATAAAGAACAGCTTAATACTTTAATGGTCTGAAGAGATTTTTCAACGTAACCGTTACTAATACCAGGTATTCTTCTAAGCTCAGTTCTTACCGTCACAAAACAATCAGCTCTTTGGTAGTTACAATCTTCCCTATATCTATATCATGTCTTTTCATTGCTTTTTATTTGTCTTTGTCTTCTTCTGCTTGACTGGTAACATGCAGCACCCTTGCGCTGTATACTTATTTCAAGACTGACTGCAACAGTTATAAATATCTCCGCGGCACTGAAGGAGGCAAATAAAGTGATGAGCTCCAGTAGCTGGAGTTCTGAATTGTTGCAGACAAGAGAGTCTGTCAATGAAGCCTTGTGAAATAAAAATATTGCTGGCTGGTTTTTGTAACTTTAAAGAAGAAACCTTTGGTTATATTCATGGTAACGGAGATAAAATTATGATTAGAATTGCTTTTCCTCTTGCACTTCGATGCGATACTTGATTAGCCAGAATGGATGTTTTCCTATAGCAGCAGGGCTGTGCTCGTTATCTCCTGAATATTTTGTTTTCAGGCACGATTTTGATGAAGATTTAGCAATAGGCTTTTAGCTCTGGGAAGGGGATTGGGGCATTTTGGGCTGCACCTCCTGCTTGAGGAGGCAGAAAAGCCACTGTATTTGCTGTATTACGATGTAGACTAGTGTGTAAAGAATCACAGCGACACTTTTTCTGCCAGGTGCTGTGGAAGATCTGCACATCTCATTCTTTGTCTGCAACAGCAGCAACACGTTTTTCTTTCTCTGTGCTTTCAAGAAATAAACACTGTGTGAATTTGGTCTCCATGCATAAACACAATTTAAAGTTAAAAGCTTAACAAAACCTTTTTTCTCCTTTTAAGTCTTGCTTCCTGCCAGTTATTCACAGTGTTGGGTATGCTCTTTAAATTAAAAAAAAAAAAAAAAAAATTAAAGCTTCCCGCAATTATGTGAGAGTCTGAGCACTTATTCCTTCAGCTCTGGTGTTTTTTGAGACCCATGCATTGGCTCCTCCAGGGACATTCTCCTCACCTTGGTCTTCAGTAGAGAAAGATAAATGATGGAGAAAAGATGAGGAGATGGAGTTGTGTTCTAGATGTTTACTATGTCTTTTATAGTAGCATCTCCAGGATTCCACCAAGGATTAAGACTTCAGAGCATAACAACTGCCTGCCTAGGAATTTGTCAAAGTATCAGGACAGGATTATCTGAAACAGATATGTGATCATAGAGCAGGAGTTGCGTGGTACTCAGCAGCCGTAGCTTGCGGCGTGCTGAGCCCTTGTCCAAGGGCTGTGCTTTGCAGGCCCTTCTGGCAAAGGCAGCTTTTGTAGGGAACGTAAAGAGAAATAAAGCAGTCACTCTGCAGAAGACGATGAAAAAGCTCTTCGTGTGCAAGGAGTAAAACTTGGACTTGCTTTGGAGATGAGAAGGTGGTCAGGTAGCACTGCTGGCAGACCGAAGGCAGGAATTAATCATGAGATAAGAGACCGGGTGCTACACAGAAGGATGAGCTACGTGCTGCTGAGAACCCTAAAGATGAGGACTAAAAACTTGCGGTCAATGGGCGAAGACAGGTGACAGTAGGCGTTGCAATGAGAAACCAAGAAAGGTGACGTTGCCACCGATGCCTTGAATGGGGCTGCGGCTCCACCCTGATGTTTTATGAAAGAAGGTTTTGCTTGCGTAAGGGCTTAACACCAGCGCTGGTCAGAGCGACGAGGGAAATCTGGGCTGCGGCGCAACCGCTGCGTCTGGGGATGAGAGCGGGAGCTGGTGCAGCGTTCGGTGTGGGCGAGTGGATGAGAAGGGCGAAAAGCCCCGGGCAGCAGGCAGGCAGAGGTGCGGGTGACAGGCAGAAGGGAGGCAGTGCCAGGGGCTGCAGGGGGGAGCTGCAGGGAGGATAAAGGGCCACGAGGAGGGAAATCGGGTGGGCAGAGGCCCTACACGACCTTGCCCTGGGCTGGCTTTAGGAGCTGCAGGTATCGCCATCTCGGCAGCAAGGAACAGACTTAAGGGTAAAGGCTGGAAGAAAATTAAGAGAGGAATGGTTTGCCCCCCACGGGAAGGGGGACATTTGAATTCCCCGTTGCCTGTGATATCTGATCATGCCAAGAAGCATCCTTCCACCTCTGTCAATACAAGGAGGACTCGGATATTGGTCATTTAGATGGTGCATGATGGATAATCTCGTTTCTGTACAGTACTCCGTATCCAAGCTGCTTTGCTCAATTAAACTCTGCTCAGCAGAGACTATACAAATCTGCTGTAAAGTTCATGCCATGACCACATTTCCTATCAATTTCTCCACCGGAACGTATATTAATGGAAACATGGGGATATATTAATTGTACCATTTTGAATAAATGCAACCTTAGCAGAGTACATTTTTTTATTATTATTTAATAATTATGAGTTCAGGCTTTTCTTCATTTCCTGCTGTGAGCTTTTAAAAGTCACTGCAATGCTGAAACATAAATAGAGTACGTGATGTAACACTTTGCCTAGGCAAATATCATAGACATTTTTACCCCAGGAAAATGTAATGAAATTAAAAAAACTCGTTCAGCTCATTTGAAATTTTGCTCTGTTGAAACCAAATGAGGGAAAGCCCAAATCAAGATGAAACAATATTTCCTGAAAAATATTAAACTAACATTTGCTAAGATTTGAGTAAGCAAAGAATGAGAAAAATCCACAGAGAGTATGAGAATAGTAAAATTTTTTGAAAAAAATCTTTACAAATGTGAATGAGAAAATATCCAATCTGCTTAAGTTTTTCTCAGCCGTTACGTTCTGTATGTAACAAAACCCAGGCGGGATGACACTCAAATTGTCCTTGCAGCACAAAGTCAGAAATGGAGTCCAATGTAAGACACTAGGACAAGGTGACCCGGTACCACCCGGAACGGATGGATTATCATCTTTTACTCTCTCATTGCTCGGCCATCAAACTCCCGCATCCTCTCCCTTCCCCCTTTTCTGTTTGGTTCCTTCCTATTTCCTTGTCTTTATATTTTTTCTTTTCTTCTTTGTCTTCCTTTCTTAGCCACTTGCCTTGTTCTGACAATATGATTACTTAATACTTACCTGCCAAATTAACTGACTTATTTTACCAACGAGGGGATATACCATTCCCTGACACTCGGTATTTGACAGTCCCACAATCTTTTCTATGTCCATGAGGTACACGCTATAATGGGAAAATTCCAGTAAGTATGGTGGGCTTTCTCTACAACACGCTACTGTTACATATCAGCATGAACCAGTACATGTGTTGGTTTGCCCTCTCTGTTTGACTTTTTAAGGAAATAAAATGTGAATAATTAAAAAAATCTTTTACAACCCACTCATCCTCTCTCCTTTATTCCAAAAATCACACCCAACTGACCTCTTACTGAGAATGCCATTCCATTCTGCAAGACTCTGTCTTTTCACAATGAAAAGAAAAAACCCTATTCAGCTAATTGAGCAATTTGCTTAACTGGATACACTGTAAAAATGTATAGTGGAAATGCTAATGTATTAAGTATGAGTGTGTATTTGTATGCGTGGGGAAAAAGAAATGCTATATAGATGCTGTAGTTAGAATGCTGCATAAGTACCTGAGGCAAAACAATTGTTATTGGAGGTATATTTTGAGGTTTACCCGCTAAGAGTTGTTCATTGTCAATAAAATGGAAGTAAATAAAAGGAAATTGCTTAAATTTGACCTGAAGTTTATTGCTTAAATTTGACCTGAAATTTTTTTGTTGAATGATAATACATACAGGGCTCGGGGAATCATCTTCTTTTGCTTTTTATTAGCATGGTACTTGGAGCCTAGCCATGGATCTGGATACCTTTGTGCAGAACCCACTGAGAAACAAGGGGGGGTCTCCTATGCCCAGCCGCTTACCGTGTTTTGCAAGACAACAGCCAGAGCAGGGAACACCTGTAGTACTCGGATGATGTTGATCAGTGCAGCATGTTGTAGCACAACAGTCACCCCAAATTTGGCTGTGTTTTGCAAGAGAGTGGGAAAAAGGGATTTGAAGGAGAATGGTGAGATCGCTTTGTGGGTGATTATCAGGGGTCCTTCAAAGTGTGAAGGATGGTATTAAGAATCATGAAATGCCATCAGGTAGATGACAGAGGTTGGAGCTGTTGGCTGATAAAAGCAGAAGGTGACCTCTTGTGACTTAATAAGAGGCGGTGCTGATGTGTCAGTCAGCTATGAGGGGGCATGAAGTGAAGCCTGGCAGGTTTTTTTTGATGTGATAAAATGTACTGAATTCTTGAACATGCCAGAAAAAGAACTTAAACCTTTTGGTGAGGAACAAGGAGTAAAAAAGATAAAATTCCACTCGAGGGATCGTGCACAGGACGTAGTCACACCAGATGGCCAGGAGCGGTTTGGCAGATGGGGGAACCACATGTTTAAAGTCACCTGTGAAGTCGTTGCTCACTTTTCAATGTTAGATGGAGTGTTGAGTGCTGTGAACCCCAAAGTCACAACCTGCCCCAATCCCTCCCTTTCAGAAACAGTACTGAGGACCTGCCTTCCACGTTAGGCTCTGAGTGTGCTCCTGAGGATGCAAAACCGCAGAGGCCTAAGCACAGCTAGGTACAGCAGAAAACTGAGGCAAAGAGCAATTTAGTTGCCACATCTTTGGTTTCTCCTTTCCTCAAAGCACAAGGGGGCTGAGGCTCACCCAGGAGCTTCCTCTGTTGCACAGGGCTGCTAAGAGCAGAGCCGGAGCAGAGGCAAGAGTGGCCAAAACAGCTTTTTAAGAATAGGCTACTGACTTCTTTCTTTGCTTGCTTTTATCTCCTGAATATTGCAGCAATGCGGTACCTCCGTAATGTGTTTCCACTGAAGAACACCCTGCTAGGGATTAGATATTTGAGACTCTATGAAATCTGTAGGCCTCCCACCTCAAAACCATGACTGTTTTGCTAGGTAGGAGAGACAGGAACATCAGGGCAACCTTATAGCGGACAGCGTTGGGAGGGTGAGCAGTGGAAGGGAATACCAACTGGAATTAGGAAGCAACTGAGAGACTGGGATGAGATAATAGCCACTTATTTATCACTGCTTTTTCTTACATCTGGGACCATTTTCTTCCACATAATAAAAACGAGGCAATGGGAGCAGCTCAGCAGTGTTTGACAGTTCAGTTTTCTTAAAAATACAAGGTGTACTGAGTTGCTGGTGTGGTACCTGATATGTCTACAAAGCTCGCAAGGCTTTTTAAGCCTATATATTTATCTGTTTTTTCCCTTTTCCTTACACAGTCGAGGCCTCCAAATGGGGTCCATCATCCTGCAGCAAGACTCTACTGCTGATTCTCATCACGGTGGAGAGATGACAGAATGTGATTTGCATTTGCTGAGGAGAAAACCAAAAGTCCCCAAAGGTCCATGACTACTAAAGCAAAAGTATAGTTGCATCCCTCACAGGAAGATTTTCAGGAAAGGTCTCAGAAATCCCCCAGTAGAAGATGCTACTTGGCGGCATTAATTTGTTAAACCTTCCTTGTCAGGTGGTATGATTTATACTCAGTTTATAAAGAAGCAAGGAACAGCTTGCAGAGGTGAAGCAATTTTCCCACAATCCTCCACAAGTTAGCAGAATAAGGAAAACAAACCATCTCTCTGCCCCCAGATAACTCCAAGATCACCAAATTTTTTTACAGTGAGCACAGTCAATGACTGGAACAATCTCCCCAGGGACATGGTAGAGTCCCCATCACTAGAGGGTTTCAAGATGAGATTGGACAGGGTGCTAGATAATCTCATCTGGGCTCCCTTTCCCATGAAAGGTTGGACCAGATGATCTTTCAAGGTCCCTTCCAACCTGGGCTGTTGTATGGTTCTATGAAATATAAACCAGGCTTAGAACGAGAAAATTCCGCACTGGGAAGCTAACAACAATTGCAGACCTCCAAGGAAGGACTGAATCTAAGAGTGAAGGAGGTTTTCTCTCCAGAATCCATTTCATTCCTAGCCAGTTCAAAACCTCTTTTATACACAGAGAACAGTTTTTCCATGTTGTGTGGGAAATAAGGAAACGGGTTTGTTTTTGTTCTTTTACTTTCTCTCCACATACACTAGCAACTTTATGGGCAGGTATTTGAGGATAAATGGATTGCCTCTCTCACACAAAGGTTTTAAATAAAATGTCTCTTTTCTGACTAAAAAGTAGGTTAGTCAATTTTTAGTGGCTTTCTCCTTCCACTGAAGATCATCACCTTATATTTGCTGCAAAAATGACACTATCATCATAAAAACTCCGGCTGTTGGGATTCACTGCACCATTAGACCAGATAGCAGTGTAAAGTCCTAATGGAGAAATAAACATTTGAGCATCTTTCCTGATACCGTAATTGCCACATTTAGGTGCTGCTGTATGTGAAAACAGAAGTACATAGAAAATGTCCTTGTTCATTCCATATGCTAGAAATCTTACCATCCTGCCTGCATATGTTGTTTGTTATATATATGTGTGTGCGATGTACACCAAAGCAGAAGTTTCCTTTCTCTTTATGTGGTGATAGAGATGCTTTGTGACATAAAATGTAACTCCATTCTTGTTGCCTCTTGGAAAGAAAAAGTGACATAAAAAAAACGCAAAACAACAATGGCTGAGAGAAGAGCCAAGAAAAAATGGCAGCAAGAAACTCTGAAGCTAGAAGTGTAGCAAATGATGGTAAGAGAGATGGAGTGCCAAATCCAGGAAGCTATGACAAAATTAGTGTGCAGTGCTCGGAACTCCTTGATGTTTTTTGGTAGAAGGCGTAGTCATACCATGTTCCAGAGATATTTCTTCTGTACTGGGACAGCTGGCCAGCCCCGCTGAGCCTCTGCAGTCCCTATTGGAGAAAACCCACCACCTTAGCTGGGATGTGCCGGCACAGCCGGGAAGCTCAGGCACGTGCACAGGTGACCCTGGGATGGGGCCCATCTCCTCGTTTTGCTGGGTTAACACCCTCAGCACCCTGGTTCAGAGACGTATTCACAGCAGCACCCGTCGTCTCTCTGGCAGAGCGCTTGGCTGCGATGCGGTGAAGTTTGGCTTTCAGAAAGTGGGGTTCAAATGCGTTCTCTGTTGCAATCACATATTTAGGATAAGTTTAATGTAGGTGCCCTAAGGAAAGAACTTGACTTGATAGATCAAAGTAGGGAAAAGGGTGCTTGCTGGGATACCCCCCCCTTCCCCCCCCCCCCGAATTACCCTGACAAAGGGCACTGGTAACATTAGGAGGTTTGGGTTTAGGAATGTACAGATTGGGGAACACATTTTGTTGACCTCTTTTCCCAGAGTAATTGAAAATTATTCAGCTCTGCTGAGTGTAACTGCCAGTAGCTTCTGCTTCATATAATTGAGTTCTCTACCCTCAATTTGTTTGCCTGTGTTTCAGGCTTTGAAAAAAATAGCACTTAACCTTTCATTGTTTATTCAGACTTATTTAGAGAAAACAAAAATCTCTGTGGCTGGCTGTATCAACTACGCACATTTTTGCTGAGCTCTGGAATGAGGTGAGTGTCAATAAAAAGCAGCTCAAACCCTCTTTCTTCCAGGGTTATTACTGACAGTGTAAACAGTTGTGAATGATATTGGATGTCCCTGATTATGTTAGCATGTGGAATGGATACAGCCCCATTCCTGTCAAAAGACTCAATACGTGTTTGTGTCAGGCAGATACCTCGTGGGGCAAATGCCTGCAATTATTGTGTCATCTGTATTTGGGATGTCACCCAAAATATGAGAAACACTAAAAAGTAAAAATATGAGAAAAGTGGTATTTTAAGTGTCTTGAGCTCAGAGAAAAACTCACTGCAATTGGAATCCAGTGCTCAGGTATGGAACTTCCCAATGCAAAGTTCAGGGCTGCTGCTGAGATGGGTGGGATTTTATTAGATCACAGGCATCTAGCCTGGGTTTTGCCTCATCATTGTTTTCTCTTCCACCACGTTTAAGAGGAGGCTTTGTAGCTCTCTAAAGCAGCTGCTTTAGAGCTCAGAGTGCTTCTTAGGCAACCTGCCTTCTAGTCCTCTTACTCTGGTATGTTTAGCCAAATTTTTTGTTGTGTAAATCTCAGGATGACATCCCAGCTGTAATGAAGTAGGTGTATTGGTAAGATTACGCCCAAAGCTTCACACAGCACTGATTTATTTAGTAGCAACTGTTTCAAATGTCTTCATTTTCCCAATGTCTTGACACTTCTTCAAGGCCAATTTCTTATTCTGTGGACCGATGTGTGCTCCCAGCCTGTTAGTGACGCCCTGCACAGTGCTTGTGTTACCAGCACTGATGGGTAACTTCTGACTGCATATCATGTGTGAGAGAGGCATTTTTAATGTAGGTCCACGGTGACCTTGTATTTTTTATTCTTGAGTCTTGCTCCTTAAACTGGGCACCGGGCAGCAGGCTGCTTGCATTGAGCTGCATGAGAAGGCAGGTGGTAGGTTTGCAGTACCTGGCAGGAGATTAAAGAGGGTTTACAGAGCACTGCAGGCAGGGAGCTGGAGCAGATCAATGTAGATGAGGATGTCAGGGAGAGGCGTATATCATGTCGCCTAGAGAGCGAGCTGGGGTAAGAACCCAAGAGCTTTCGTTCTGCCTACAACGGCTCAAATTCCTCAAGGTGAGAATCTGCCCAGGGAGGACCTGGTCCTTGCTCTAGGGTCTCTGACATCTTGAAGTGCAGCTGATGAGTTGGGTCCACATCCCTTTGGCTGGTAATACCGAGAAGGGGAAAACAAAGTCTGTCACAGGCTGCTGAGGTGCTGCAGAGCTATCATCGTTGCTGAAGAAAATCAGTGATGACCAAATAGTGTGTGACCCTCCTCCCCGGGCACGTGCCATCCCTACAGACGTTCACAGGGGGCTCGGCAGCCCGGAGGCACAGTTGCTGCCCAGGATGTGGAACACACGGCCACTGTGGACTCCTCTGTGACTACAATGCAGTATCAGGTGTTCTTGCTGGCTTGTAAATCCAATGATTTCAGGACTTATTTTTGCCATCTGTGGCAAAGGAAACATGTACAAGCCATGGGAGTGTACTTGTGGAGTGGGGAATACAGAAGGAAAAGCTTGGGCTTTCCTCTTCAGCCTCTGATTTCTGTGCTTTTAGCTTTTCTGGTGGGTAGGGTATGTCCTGTGGCAACCTTCATGGTCAGGCACAGCAGCTTTTGGTGCTCTGAAAAGAAAATTATGACTATCCTCAACCTCTACTTTTCAGAATAAATCTTGTCCAGAATAGCTCTATTGTTCCTCACACAGTAGAAAACTGTTGGCTTTCCATGACTTTGGCAGGGTCATAATATCTCTGAGGGTGTGATTTTGCCTGAGACTGTGTCTGTGAATAACCTTTCACAGGCAGTGATCTTGCAAACATTCTGGCATGTCAGTGTTCTTACAGGTTTTTCCATGCATGAATGTACATGACTGTTGGAGCTGAGGGCTTAGGCACGGAGATGTTATTTTTTGCAAAGTAGTCATTTTGCCGAGTAACGTCAAAACCCTGTGTTCAGTCCGGATTGTTTTCTACAGTTCTGGAGGTTTATCAAACTATATAATTTCCTAATTAGGACCGTGTGTAGTTGTTTCAGAGAGACTCGCCTGTTTGAACAAATGAATGTTTATTATGTTTTAAAATTATAAAGAGATTGGGACTTGTTTTTGCAAAGAAGCCCATAAGTCTCTCAGTCTTTTGGCACATGGACCCAGACAATGTATTTGTGTACAATGTTCTTTACATACATGCAAGGTTTCCTGATGGGAAAAAACAATTCAAGCCTATAGTTGTGCAGTTCTTGACTGCCACTTGATAGTGGACAGTACCTTATATAAACACATATGTGCTAATAAATAGCAAATATGGGCATGCCGGTTTCATGTTGCTCTGACTCTGGAGTGTTTATCATTGTCTGGCATGCTTCTTTCATTGCCTTGCCCATAATTTCCTACAGTCACAGGAAACACCTATAGGAAATAGACTGGCCATAGGATGCAAAGATCACAGTCATCTCAGCCATTCATTACCGCCTGTCATATTAGAAGAACTGAGGTTACGACAGTGTTTCCTCCTTAATCAGCTGGAAGAGAAGGGTCCTCCCAGGCAGGTGAAATACCACTTACTTTCCTCTTACAAAATGGAATGATTTTGAGAACTGCCAAGCCATTAAAGATTTTGCAGTGTTGCGGAAAGGTTGTAAGAGGCCACTCGGTTGCTGACACAAGCTGGGTGAGTTTAAAGGCCAGATCCTCAGTGGGTGCAAACTGGCACCCTTCAGTTGACATCAGCTGAGTGATGGAGCTGCCGATACACCCCAAGGAGCCTTAGAGAATTAGGCTCAAACAGAGGGCCTGCAGTGCTGCAACTACTGTTTTACTTTCTCAAATATCGTTCCAGTAACTTCATTCGATTAATTTTTTTTTCTTGTTCTGTTAGTGAGTGTAATCCATCAGAATCTGATTTTTTTGTCCACTGCAGTACAGCATATTATCAAGCCCATATCTTTCTGTCCAGCCTGCTTGCTAAGCTGGGCACAGTGAAGACATGCTCTGAATGCATCTAGGTTCACATTTAAATCATGTCTGAAGTTCTACAGTGGTTTGCTTTCTTTCTTTCTTTCTTTTCTTTCTTTCTTTTCTTTCTTTTCTTTCTTTCTCTTTTCCTTTCTTTCTTTTCTTTCTTTCTCTTTTCCTTTCTTTCCTTCCTTTCTTCTTCTTCTTTTTTTTTTTTTTTTTCTATAATCATAGGCCATAGAAGCTTTTTAAGGCCTGTTTTGATACCTGGAAGAACTACGAAGCTGCTGCTTGTGATACAGTTTGGGTTGAGCCTGGTTGGTAGGGACAGGTTAAAAGAACTAATCTAAATAAAAGTGCATGGCCTCTTGGACCCAAAATTGGTTGGCTTGCCAGTCCTAATTCATTTATCTCACAAAAAAACCAAACAGAAGAAAATTCCTCAGCAAATTCCTATCAATTTCACAGGGGTCATTTGCTTCTCTGGCTTCCACTAAGGATATCATTATGCTCTTTAGTCCTAACCCAGCCTTAACCTGCTCAGCTTTCTAAATAGTTAGTTTAATTAATCCCCTGTCTTTCTGATTGTGAGTGCTATGTATTGCGAGTGAGATTTTGATGCAAAGCATCACTAAATTAATTAGTTTTGGCCCTGATCCACCAGATTTAATGGGGGTATTTGCACGTTCAAAGGTAGACAACTGTTGAAGTGCCTCACTGAATGGGGCACTTCTCCCTTAATGAGAGGGGGCTAGGCGGCTTGGCCTCTGGCTGCTGTACGAAGTTAAGCAGGGGTACTTCTTGCCTCGGCAGACAACCTCTGCTCCTGGTAAGCCATGACGGTATTTTAGTTATATCTCGCACAGAAGCGGAACACCTTGAATAATCTTCATCTTGGTTTTTGCCGCCTTTTTCCATACCCCTGTGTTACCTCATATTGAAGCTGTTCCTACCTAATTTGTCATATTCTCTTATGCACATCTCATGAAGTGCTCTAGTTAAGGCCATGTAATCATTAGCTTGAAAGGTTTGACTGACGACAGCTTAGATGTCAGTTTATTAACAGAATTAATCCTGTCTCTTCATGGACCGGTATTGTTAATTTGATTCTTGGCCAGCATTTTACTGTTATCTTGTAGACTGAGATTAAACTTGATGCTATCTTTGGGTTGTTGCAGGACGATAGTATATTCCACATCAACAGACACCACTTGTTAACTTTTCATCAGCGTCTACGTAAGGGAGAGGGAGGGCAAACGTTGCCAACCTGGCTTTGGCTCCAGTGGCTTTTTGGGGCAACCCACTGAGCAGCTGAAGCTCTAAGTCCTCCTCCAGTGAAACTCTGGCCTTGATGAAATTCTGAGTATTTCCCACCCACCTCACTAAAGCCAGAATTTCATTCTGTGAATTTTCATGGGTTTTTCTCAGTATAGGAGGATACCTGGGCCCTAAGAATCAAGGAATCCCAGCCAAATACCACAAGTTTTTTTCTCCCTTGTTCTGGAAGGGATGTGAATGGCAGTATAATATCTGTCCAAAAAAGTCAATGTCCACCCTGAACGGTCGTTCACATAAATAAAAGTCTGTGGGCCCTGTGCTACGTACACCCCATTTCTACCATAATTAGGGTTTTACTTGATCGACTTGCTTTTCCCCAAGGCTCCCAGGCCCTGCCAGCTCCCCAGGCCGGCACGAGAGGACTCTCACCTTCCCCAGAGCCGGGATCGTGACCCGGAGCAGCCCACGGGAAGGCGGCCATTTCCCTGGGGCAGTGCCCGGCCAGCCCAGGGCAACGCCGGCCAGGGCGCCCAACGCCGGCGGGCGTTTCGAGGCGAGAACAGGGGGTAATGAATAAATACATGGCAGCCTCCGGTGGGAGCCCTGCCACTGTTAAATTTGTAGCCAATTAGCCGTGTTGCACAATTCCAGCAGAGTAACACCAGTCTCTATAGACCCGGTATAGAGGGAGAAATTAGTTTAGACAAATACCTCTTAATCCCTTGTTCTTGGCTGGTCTGGAGCGCCTACTGCTAAGTGCTAATAGCATTGGGAAATCCCAATTCCCAGCGTCAAGGGCTTAGAAGAATCAGTCTATTAAAGGGAGACATTTATTTTGCATTAGCTTTGATCAGCGGCTCCTAGGTGAAATCTCCTTAAATAAATAAACCCCGCGGCCTCCCCCCCCTCAGGGTGGGGGGGAACGCGGGGCCTCACCCCGGCCGCCTGAGGGAGCCCGGGGGGGGGCACCGGGGTTCCCGCTTTTTTTCCACCGGGCCTCGCCCCGCGGCAACAGCCGCCCACTCCGCGGCGGGCACCCCACGCTTCCAACCGGCGCCGCTGCCGGCGGGGAAACTGGGCGGCGGAGGGAGCACGGTGGCTTTGCCCGGCGAGCCTGAGCCGAGCCTGAGCCGGGCCGGGCGGTTCCGTGAGGTGAGGTGAGGCGCCAGCCGAGATGGCGGCGGCGGTTGGGCGATCTCGCGCTGCCCCCCGGCGGCCGTTAACGGCCGTGCTACCGCGTGTCCGCCCCCCCCCCCACCTCACACCGGCAGCGACACTGCCTCAGCTCCCCGGGATTTTTCCCCCCGTCCCGGGGCCCTGTGCTGAGGTGAGTTCCCCCCCCCCGCCATGGAGGGGAGGGCGGGAGCCGGTTGTGTCCCGGCGGGAGGCCGTGAGTCGAGGGAAGGTTGGCGGGGAGGCGAGCGGGGCGCGGGGAGAACGGCTTCGCCCTTCTGCCAGCCACCGACACCCGTTTTGAGGATGAAAACGTCGCCCTCGGGACGCGAAGGCATCGGTCTTGCAAAAAGAAAAAAAAAAAGGCAAAAGCAAAAAAAAAAAGCTCGAGGCTGAAATTCGATCGGCGTCGCTGTATACCCCCGTGTCCTCATGTCAGGTAGCTGGAGACTTTCTGTGGCATTAAAGGATAATATCTTGCACCTGGGGCTGCCGCAAGGCGCGAGAGTGTATTTTTAAGCTTCGGCCTCCCCATGTGTTCTAGATGCAATTTGCCAAATGATACTGATGTATAAATAAGCTAACCATATAATAAAAGATGAAAATTGTATGGGAAGCTTCCCGGACACAATTATTAGGCCCTTGTATCGTTATAACATTACTTAAGTGCTCCAGAAGCTTCTGGGACTGAGGGGAAATTGCCCTGACACATGCAAAGTAACTTAGGAATCGACCAGCATTTTCAGATCACAGAGTGGCGTGCAGGGCAAAAAAATAATGTATTGCTCCTAAATACTAATTATTTGCATGCACTGGGTCTTGGTCCGTAATTGGACTGTGAGCAATCTGTACATATAAAATGTAGCAATTTCTGTACTTGTGTAAGTAGCTGTTATCTAAAAATTACATAGCTTACTACTGTGTTAACTTCACGACTGCTTCCTGGCATTGCTTGGACGCGCGGTACCTGCAGAAGGCACCTGCTGGGTTTCTGAATGCATCAGGTACATCCTAGCATTTCCGTGACTTCGGAGGAATGTTAATAGCATGACAGTAGCACAGCAGGATTCGTGGAAGAGTGGCGGGGAAGGAGGATGAGCAATGATGGTTACATTAGGGCCACTTTGTGAGTGTCTAAAATAATTTTACAGATGAAAAACCCATATATTAAGAAAGGATGTGAAGATGGAATGGGTGCAAGTTGGCTAAGTGGCCAGCTTGCAAGTGCCCAATTATTTTTCAGCTGTAAATAGCAAACGTGGCTTCAAGTTCCTGCTTACCTCTGAGACTTTTTTTCAGGGAGACCCTTAGGTCCGTGTGACAGCTGCCTAATCCACAGATTGGTTATTTGGGTACGCTCTTGCTCTGGTCATCTTTTCCATCCCCCTCAGCGTTTATCCTTGGGGTTAGCATCCGTTACGCTGTGGTTGCAGTTACCTTGTCAGGAGCTAATAACCATAAGCTGCCTCTGCTCTTGCTCCGGGGGAGCCAGGTAGGCTTTTCTGTGTGACGGGGCCTCAGCTCAGCTTGGAGGCGCGATTGCTCTGCAAAAGGTGAGCCCAGTTTATGGAGCAGAGCTGGCGTCCCCATTGCTGAATGCTTCCACATGTGTAGGCTGGGCATACTTTCCGTTACGGAGGGTGGCGAGGGTACTGCAGGGATGGGACTTGGCCATGAGTCCTGTGTAGTTCTCTAATGAATCAACACCTTTGAGTGAAAGAATATTTAATGGGAAATTCCCCAACTGCAAGATGCTTAGCCCCTTGGTGGTGGGAAATGTGAGGACTACTGGAGGCTTCTCGACTGCGGCAAAGATACCCAGTGGCTAAAGTTAAGGCAAAACAAAATTCACATTGGAAATAAGTTGTAGATTTTTAACATTTAATTAACTATTCAGACAGATTGCCAGGAGGTGTAGCACATTTTTTTTCCATTGCTTTTAAGTTTTTAAATGAAGACTGGATGTCTTTGTAGGAGATATACTCTAATCCAAATGTAAATTGTTGGGATCAATGCAAGAATTACTGGCTGAACTTCTCTGGCCCTTGCTATGCTGCATGTCAGACTAGATGATGCTAACAATCACTTCTGGCCATAAAAATGTGCGAGCAGTAGAAAATTATAAGTTTGAGAAGAATAAAATGATATGAAATTAACTCCATAACAGAAATATTTTTGCAACATAAACTCCTCTTTAACTTCTGTTACGTTATTTCACATTCTCAGTGAAAGCAACACAGATTTATAGCTGTATTGTCACATTAAACACAACAGCTGAGAAACTTAAACGAGGAAAAATTAGTGTAGGTCAAAAGTGAGGGAACTGACTCCCAATAAAAGGGCTGTCTGCCCCTGTTAGTTTGCTACTCCATTTTTCTGTGGAGGAGCAACTTCCTGCAGCGATTGCTTATGCTTGATGCACTTGATTTTTAGAAATTCTCCCATTTCAGACACGATAGGATTGAATAGGTAATTGACTGTGCCTTTCTTGATAGAGAATGATATTTGTATTTAAGCCTCTCAGACCACTGTCTTGCAGAACTCAAAGCAGGCTTTCAACCTCTCCACGTTGGCGCAACAGTCTTGGGAACAAACCCCTGACTTCAAGGGAAGCAGAATTGGCTCCTGGGACCTTGCTTTTGTTAGGCATGTTCAAAAACCTCTGTGAGTGGGAGATGGAGGCTAGGGCAAACACAATTGCTGTGTGACTACTGAAATTGCTAACTCCATGTAATGTAAGTCCACTGAAGCAATGTGTGTACATGGAAGTCAGTAAAAACAGAATTCATATCATGAACCACCTTTTTGCTTACTGCTTTTTTCTGAGAGTTGTCAAAGAAAGGAATGGAAATGAAAACTGATTTCATAGCAGTTGGAAAAGTCTTTTTTTTTTTTTTTTGGTAAAAAGAGGGTGCAAAGGCCTTGTGTCGCTAATCTTTATCTTGCCCTCTCTCAAACATAATTCCTGAGGAAGGACTTGATCTGCCTGGAGCTGAATCATGTCTTGTCGTTTTGCTTTATTTTTGAAAGGTGGAAATTTTTGAGCTGTCTGTTTCTATTTTGGATGAGGTGAAGCAATAAATTCTGGTTTTGCCACATTTCTTCCCGCTGAGATTTTCAAGACTTGCTTCCCTAGCCTAACAGAGATCTGGCCCAAGATAGGTTCCTCTCTGACACATTTTCACTGAGAAACCATCTGGGCTGCTCACTTGCTCCTTAACCAGGAAAAAAAGGCCTATTTTCCAAAACTCTTCTACAGTAAGAGAGAGAACTAGATACTTCTTGGATGTGATTCATCTGGGTCATTTTCAGCTGCTGCATTAGGATGAGGTAAATTGTAACTTAGAGAAATTTCTCTACAAGGGACTATAGACTACTAGCTCAGCTATAAATGCCTGCATTCTATTCACCTGGTGTTGGCCATTGAACATTAACTAGGAATAAACATGAAAGAATAGAGGAGGAGAGAACAGGAGGTAATATTTTCCAAAAATACTTAATAAGGAAAAGACAAATGCTTGCAAAGCAAAAGGGGTGTGGAAATTCATAGAAAAGGGAAAAGAAGAGAGGGGAGGAAGAAGGAATGTACCAGAAGATGAAAAAAAAAAAGGGTTTAGCTCTTTCCCTTTGCTGGGGCCAGGCTGGAGAAAACAAAGGTGGCTAGGTGTTTTCTTGTAACTGCACTAGTTGAAGTCTGGCCAAAAGAGGAAGGGGACCGCTTGTTTGCAACAGAATATAACCCAGTGGTAGGGCTTGGAAAACTGGTGAATGTTGAAATCTTCTTAAGACATCATTTTTGTTCAGCTGAGTGCTGCCTTTGATACTGCACAAGCATACTCTAATGTAACAAGCACTTATAGCATCCAGGACGTTATATGTTCCTCTTCACTTTGCCGTGCATTTCTCTGGAAAACAGCCTATGCCTCCGTACAGCCAGGGGGAGAGTATGAGAAGAGACAGCCACTTTGGACATTTGCATTCCAACACAGTGAAATTTCAGGAGGGAAACTACCCTTCTCCCCACTTCCCCATAAATTCAGCCCAAAGCCGCAGCCTTGCCTAGCTAGACCCAGCAGCCCCAGACTCAGGGTCAGTGTGGGTACATCTGCTCTAGTGATTTGGGATAGTACTGAGAGCATTCCTGACACAGGAGCTTGATTGTGCTGTTAAATTTAGAAAGTGGTCCCTGGCACAGTTTTGACCTGGGATGACTAATATTCTCTCAAACAATTTTTACACAGTTTCCTTGCTTTCAGGTCCAAGCGCCCTTTAACCATCAATCAGCCGAGAATATTTTCTCTCCCAATTTTTTCTGAGATCCACATGTCTAGCCTGTGTCTAGTGTTTCCTTGCAGGTTGCTGTAACAACTATGCTTTCTTTTCTGTTTCACAGACTTTCACACCTCCCCAGAATCAGAACAAATTCCTCAGCCTTGGAAGCACCCCTTTGTTTGGACTGTCACACATATTGTCAGTGCGTGGCTATTGATTCAACATCTTGGCAGACAAAAGAACCATCCTGGGTTCTTACACTTGCCTTTAAATGAAAGTTGTCAATTAGGCCCTTCAGTTTCAAAGAAGTTTAAGCTGACCAAACAATCTGGCACCTATTCACTCACACAAAGGGGAAGAAATCAGAAGTAGTAAATACTGCATATTAAATCGCCTTGTCTATGAAATCCAAACAGTTGCCAAACTCTGCTGGTTGTCTCTACATCTCGGATGCTGTCTAAACTCTTAATTCCAGAAGCTAAAGTGTGTGTTCATGCCACCATTGTCTCAGCTGCAGTTGAACACTGCAATGACTTTTAATCCGCTTTATTTCTTCCCTCTCTTGTTCCTTGACCCTGGACCTGTCAAAATCACTTACTTTATCTACTGCTCTGATTGTATAGTTCAGCTCTTTGAATCTCTCCTCTAATTCCCGTTTTACTTATTTCCTATTCTGTAATTCTTTCCCTCACATCTTGAGCCAAATGAACATCTTTGTCTTCTTCTTTTATCATAACCTATTAAACCTCTTATTGCTCTGTTGGATCCTGTTCCAGGGTCACGGATGGCCATAGAAGGGTTCTGACTGTATTTAGCTAGGATCTGGAGTCGGTCCTCTACCCGCCTGCATTACATTTCCATCTTTGTGGCTTTTGCTACATTTGCACCAGCACATGGAATACCATTTCTACCCAGGGCGAGATATTTTTAGTGCGTTGGGGCTCCCAAGATTTTATAGACCTGATTCAAGACTAACTGGAAAACCAGTTAGGGACAAGGTGGTCAAGAAAGTAGCCTGGCTTTAGGTCTTATGTTTTCTGGTGGTCAAGCCTGGAACCATGTCATAGAATCATAGCATCACAGAATCATTTAGGTTGGAAAAGACCTTTAAGATCATTAAGTCATTTCTCATATGGGTCTCTAGGGAGCTCCTCTAAGATTGTGAAAGACCATTTTCTAAGTCTGCACCCTGCCTGATTTCCAGCTGAGACTTCAACACACATCTCCTACAGCTCAGGAAATGTCCTAAGTCCCAAGTCATATCTGTTTTTTGGTGCATGGCTCTCTCTCTATCCTGCTGAAGACCTAACACAGCTGTACCATCGAATTAAACTGTATAGAAGGAGATACCAGCCTAGGTAAGCTCTGGCTTTGAAGCAGAGGAACTCATAGGACAGACCAGCAATTTTTTAGCAAAACAGTCTTTGGCATAAAAATGCACTGGTTTGTTAACATATTTTCTTGGAAAAGTAGGATCTACCTGAGCATGATTAGTGGTTCAAACGCTGGTGACCTGCACTGGGGGAGTACCTAATGTATTCCTTTGCATACCTCTGAATGTCCTGGCCACCTCCCTTTCTCTACAAGTTTTCTTGAATTCTTCCTTATATTCTTCTTTGGCCTACAAAATATTATCCAGTCCTGTGAGGGGGATGTACCTCTCACCTCTCACATTTTTTTCTTTTTTGAAGAAAGAAAAAAAATCCAATGTGAGAATAAAGTAGATTAACAACTTGCCTCTTTGGTGTGGAATACAGTGCGTATTTTTAGCCAGCCCTAGTTGATGGCTGTTCCAATAACCTGTCTCATGTGTAGATTTTCTTGTAAAAATATGTCCCCTGCACTAGTTCACATTCTAGTTCTTCAGATATTATAATGACACTCCCAAATCTGTTATGAAATCCATGAACTTCTCAGTCACATTTCCTATTACCCAGGTAGCAAAGATGTAAGGTTCCAATCTACAGCCCTCTTGAGTCCTACTGCGACAATTTCTGAAAGGGCTTCTGGATCTGTGTGTGCTCCTCTGGAGGCTCCACCTCGCCCAGCAACCTGTCACAAACCAGAGGCAGCCCTAAATGCCTCGGGGGGAAGTACAAGGAAACCTGTGTCAGGCATGTCTAAATTAATCTGCTCCTGAACAAAGATTTCCCCCACCCCAATATTGCAAAAAAAAAAAAAAAAAAAAAAAAATCAAAGCCTTGAAGCAGGAAGGTAGTTAGTTTTTCTCTGAAATTACTGCCTTTTAAATGTTTTTGAGCATTTCTAAATCCAAAGAGGTGCCTAACCCTCTGCTGAGTCCTGCTGGATTCACTACGTCATGTTGTTGGGCTTTTCGCATGCTAATTGTGTGAAAGTGTGTCTTCTTTTGTATACAATTTGAATCTTCCATGCTTAAATTTTGTGAAATGTCTCTTTGTTCTTGCGTTATGATAAAAGGGGGTGGTGGTGGTGTGTAAAAGTACATCATCTATCTTTTCTATCCTGCTCGTTATTACCTCTGCTTTTGATCATTTCCTCTTTTATTCATTTCATCTCATCTCTTAAGTAAACAGTCCAATTCTGTTCCATTTTGTTTCATTTCTGAGGTTTTCCATGTCCCTAATTATTCTCATCACACATCTCTGAACTCTTTTTCTATCTGCTACATCCTTTTTTGACATTTTAGGTGCAAATTGTTGCAGGTGCAATTTAGATCACTTAGATGTCCAAGTCCCTGACTTATGGATGCAATCAGGGACTCAGACATCTAAGTAACTGGATTGCAGACACAAATAATTACGTTGCAAAATGTGCCTGCAAGTTTTGTGCCCATAAGAAATGGTTAAAGCTAGACTAAAGATCAGAGCCTTAATCACAAGCAAAATATCCCCATCACTCTTTAAAAGAGAAAAGGACCCACTCCATCTGAACAAGGTACTATCCCAGAAAAAAAATCCATTTAAACTCTTCCTATATAGAGCTATATCGTAAGTGTAATAATGAATAGAATAATCAGCCAGGAAGACATGGAACAGCACCCTAATACCCGAGGACCTTACATGGAGAGAAGAGCACAGTGTGTACAGAGCTTCCATGATAACCAGTGTTTATCACTTGCATGTTTCTGCCTTTAAAAATGAGACTTGAGATGGTTTCCTTTGTGGCATTTCTTCCATTTATCTACAAGAAGGTCTAAGAGACTGTGTCCATGTCCACGATCTGACATTCTAGAAAGTTCAGTCTAACATTATTGAAAAATATTTTTAACAAGAGTTTATCATTCTTTCTTTCTCATTATGAATTAAATGTCTTTCTAGGATGATGATTCAGCAGTTTGCAAAGTTGAGGTCATGTTGTTTGATGGTGCTGGTGGAAAAGTTGGAGTGAGAACTGATTTTTTTTGAAACAAACAAAAATATTTGAACTAGAACTTTATTTCTTAGATTTTCTGTATTGATTGAAACAAAGTTTTAATTGTCAGTTGAAAAAATGTATATCTCCTCTTTCAAATGTATGAAGAGAAGTTTTCATGCTTTTCTGCTATATCTTCTGAAAGGAAAAAACCACGTTTTTGTCTTTGGAAACCAAAGATTTCTAATATTCAAGATCAATGAAATATTCAATATTGGAAAAATTTCTGTTCCATTCCTTCTCATTAGACTTTCTTATTACAACTACATTAAAAAAGAAAACAAAAGATACTTAATAAATAGCAGTATATAAATACTTAAAGTAGGAACTGGGTATATTCTAGAATTAGACATCGTGGTAAGCTTCAATTTTAATCCATAAAGATACATAAATTTCAAAGTATTCTGGCCCTGTAATGCTACTCTCTCCTATGGACTGCGAGCAGTGGAAGAGGAGAGGAAAGCTGGCAGTGTGAATGTATAATAGTGTCTGGGCAATTTCAGCTAGCTTTTTCCTCCCATCCTCCCAAATTCTATTTTAATTTCTGGTGCATTTCAGCCCTGTGTCTGCTCCAGTCCCAACTTGTCTGCCTCCTTTGTTCTGCTAGTCAGCGTTCCTAACTAATGGCTTTTGGTCATCTTATGAGGCTGAGATTGGTTAGATATTATTGCCAAACCTTAGTATGGACAACACAAAAATAAGTCAATTTCCACTACAAAATAAACTTCAAATCTCACCAAGCCTGCCTATGGTACAAGACGTTCCTTTCCATAAGGGAGATTATATCCTCAAGAGTATTTCTCACTTAACTAAATGCCATATTATTTACTAATGGGTCCACATTTCAGATAACCTTGAAGAATTATTTACGTTCAACTATGTGCTCCTTGTTACTCACATAAGAGGACTTATGCATGGAGGAATCACTTAACTTTAATTAGGTGGGCCATATTAAGTCCCTGAAAATAAGCATTCTATCTAGAATTGCTTAAATATTTAATCAGCTCCCAATCAGAAATCCTGTTTGGATAGGCACCCATGATCCTATCTTCTTCTCACTGAAGACAATGAGAAAACTCCAAGTAATTTTAAAGGGAGCAGGAACAAACTCAGTGCAAAAGTGTTGGATTTATTAAATTAAAGCAAATGAGCTCACAGAAAGGAAGAAAAACTGCACCGCATTTTTCAGTGTGCTTTCAGAGAATAATAACTCTTTGAAATTAAGCCAAGTTAATTTGTTAGGCTAACTGGTGTGACTTTGAACTTGGGCAGAAGGAGAAGCACCTGAGAAGCACAAGTTGATGCAGTGGCCTCTCAGACTCGCAGCCAGTGCTTGTTCCTGCTTGATCCAGCATTTCTCCCTACTCAGAGCTCTGATGGTTTAAGCTACACTGCGTGACTGTCTAGTAGCGGGACAATGAATATGAAGACACCTCCTTTTCCACAGGTGGAGCAGAGCAGGGGAGAAGCATCATTAATGTCACAAGACCAGGACCCAACAACTTGGAAGCAGCAAGCATTAGCCTTAGCAATCGTGTCTAAGTTGAAATGGGTGCAGCTGTGTGGGTGCTTCTCCTCTGCTCTGCTCCTGGACAAATACATCTAGTGTGGTCCCTCTGTGGCTTCAGATGCCTCGGCTGATACTAGACTAGGACAGTGGGCTGCAGAAACCTCTCACAGCCCATGCTGGTCTCAGCTGTCTGCTGGGAGGGAGACCTTTCTCTCACTGTCTTGCTGAGTTGCATGGTTGCCTGTGTCCTACTGGGGACGTAATGTCTGCTGCATGCACAGCAAACATACTGTGAATAGCTTTGCACAGCTAAGAGGGTCTGCTACTATAAATGCTCTTGTGCCTGCGCAGGCTTTCTGTGTGTTCACCTCTTTTTTTGTTTGTATTACTATGGCCCTGAGGAGTCCAAACTGTGGTTCAGGATCACAATTGCAATGCACAAGGATGATCTTTTGTAGCTTACAACCAAAGCAGCAGGCAAGAGTGGTATGAAAAGTCAGTCTTAGTGGCTTTTGGTAGACACAGAAAGGCCTGCTGTTAATGTCTTCAGGAGAGATACTTTCACAGGAAGGCTGCAGCTCCTCTGGGACTGTGCTCTTGAAGGCATTATGGATAGCTGATGGATAGCTAGAAATGTAGTCCTTGCAAGCAGTGTCCACGTCATCCCTCCACTGCCACCCTACTCTTCCCCATCCAAGCATCTCCCTCATTGCTGTAGATGGCATATTCCTCCAGCAGGTGTCAAACCAGCTGTTATAAGCTGCCTTGTCTCCTCTGCCCCCGATCAATTTTTTAAATCCCATGAACATTGAGAGGCTGTAGCTATGGTTCTGATTTGCTTGGAGAGACTGTAGGAACTCAGGAGATGAGGACATGGGTAATATGCTGCTGGCCAACAGGTTTTTGACTTCCAGTAGAATGAAGTCCCCTGCAGTATCAGCTGCCCAATACTTTAATGCTGTAATACAGTTAGTTCCTTGATTCTCACCTGTATCGACCATGGAAACACCTTTCTTGGCAAAAATATAGTTTGTGCTTATGGCCATGGCAGCACACAGCTCAGCCTCATTTGGGATCTTGTGCCTGACCCTGTCTTCTTTCTGCTCAATTTTTGTCTCCTCTGTGCTTCATGCAAATAGGTTTATTCTCTTGTCACAGGGGTAGAAGCTCCCTCAGATGACACTGAAGGCAGTGGTAAGCCAAGGATACCTGGATAAGAAGCTTGTGTTGTTGGGTATTTTGGAGGCACAATGCTCCTTAGATGTCCTTAGTTTAGGGCACCTGTTTGTCCAGAGTCCCATGTATCCTCTGTGATCACATCTGTTTTCACAGTACTTTCAAATGAGGTCATACATGATAGATATTTCACCTGAACATGGATTTCTGTCTTTTGTGTGCTGTTGGCAAGCATTAAGGATTAAAATAGTTTAGATGTTAAACAGCAGAAGAATTAATCTCAGTTATTTTCTTGTATCATTATCTAAGCTCAAAACCTGGACCAGAAAATTTTGCCGTTTAATATCACAAATGCAGTTTTCTTTTTCACTACAAGTTATTTTAATACCACTTTTCAGACACAGCCAATAGACTTACCTAAAAAAAGCATTATATGAGATTTGGCTTCCTGTTCTTTAGAGACACCCTATTGCTTCATTCCAGCTATAGGTGACCTAGCACGTGCTTTTCCACATATACAGCCTAGAAACAAAAGTCTAGAATAGGTCAGAATAATTTTGTCCTAGAAATGTGCATTTTTGCCTTTGACCATAAAATAGGTAAGAATGGAAATCTACATTGTAGGCTTCTAAAATTCAGTGAGGTCATTTCCCTCCTGCCTCATTTTCCCTTTAATGCCTCTTCTCCCTGGGGAAGAAATCTCTTTCTATGCTTTCTGTTCTTCCAAATGGCTTGAAAAACCTGACTGTACTTTTCCTTGCATTTCAAACATAGTCAATATTTGCAACAATATTTGTTTTAGTTTTGGGTTTTTTTGTTGTTTACATATTACAGAGGCAAGATGCCTAACAGCTTGAGGCCTTTACAAAGCACAGGACCTCTTGAGTCCTCATTTCCTCATCTCCTCTCTTTGAAGTGGGAACATTTTGTTCTTAGTCCCTCTCTTTTTTCTCCCTCTTCTCCCTGCTGTTTAATATTTGCAAGCTTTTCAGGGTCTGCTTTTCTTCTCACTGCTCACCCTGTCCTGCTTACCACTACATGGTGTCATTTGGTAACCTGGCACCTCACCAACCTCTTTGGTTCTTGCCCACCCTTGTGCTGTGCAAGGGCAAGGCCATATGCAAAGCTTTCCTGCTTCTTGCTCTTTATAGATTTCATGGCCCTTCAGATGGCAATGAGAACTTCATAAAAATCTATCAGGTCATGAAGATTTCATAACCAAGCATTGCTACTCTCAGAAATGTCTTTAAATGACACATGAACTAAATTCTACTTTTTAAGCTTCAGAGGTAACTTGAACTTTTGTAATCACCCTTCCTCAGAAGGTTGGAAGAAATGCCTTCAACATTTCTATCGTTTCAGTCTGTCTTGTATTCAGCAAGTTTTCTAATGAAAATTTATGAAGGGCTTTTCACAGAGCCCTTAACAGCAGAAGGCTGCAAATTACAGTAATACCAGAAAATCTGGGACCTAGTTTTTCATGAGTTCCAGTGTGAGCCTATGAGAGACTGCTGTGGTTGCTAGCCTTTTTTATGAGTACTGGCTAAGCTTTGAAAACCCGGTCCTATCCAGACAAGGCGTGAGCCTCAGTGCTTGATTCCTCTCCCCTCAGTTAGGTGCCAATTTGCTTTAGACACCCTGTGTATCCAGTGACAAGAGGGAGGCCGTAGGATGGGTGGCTAACCCCGCTGTGATCTAAAGCACCCTTTGTAGGACCTTCTTTTCTTCATTGATGGTATGGAGACAATAGTGTCCATGTACCTAACCTGGACAGCTCGGTAAGGTGGGATGAATTTTTGACCTCCAAAATAATTTGGTATTTTTGTGCCTGGCTATGTAAGGAAGAAGGCAATGAGAAGGTTACCTCACTCCGGTGCTTTACTCAGCCCATGGGGGCTGTGTTGCATGCAGGACATGTCTGGACACTCCTGTAACCATTTCAGCTTGCCAGGTCTGACCCTTCTTGTGCTTAGATCTCCTTCATCATAACGTGGCTCGCTGCTGCACTGTGGCTGGCTGTAATTTTACAAAACGGCAGATCGCTAGGATTGTTGCTTCCTCCTCTCTTCTTGCTCCTGGCAGGTCTCTTCTGCAGTGGTTTGGTTTCCTCAGTTTTAGGAGGCTCCAGGCTGGCTAAGAGGCAGGTGCTGCAATCCTCTCCCTTCTGTAAGGACCCTCTTCAATAATAACCCTGGTCTCACTGAGCCTATTAGGGCTTTTCTGTGGAGAAACATTTAAACAGTGGATCCTGTGTTCAGGTTTAGGCATGAAGGAAGCCCTGATGAGATTGAAGCTGTTGTAGGTGTGCAGTTTCTTCTTCTGTTGCTCTGAAAAAGCAAGTCAGTGATGGAATATAGGTGCTTTGAGATGCGGGCAATGGCAGAGTAGAATTTCATATTAGACCAAGCACCGAAATTCAGCTGCAGCTACATGTCAGTCCTATTTTGGCTCTAGTCCTCTAGCTCTTTACTGCATCAGGCCCTTATTAATGAATGCATTTTTTTTTTTAAATACCAATTCAGTTCTTTTTTTTTTTTTTTTGTGTCGGAAAAGGTAGGGTTTATGGTTTTTCCTGTGAGTCATGCAGAGGTCTTGGCATTTTAAGCACCACTAGGTTGAATTAGTACTACAAAGGAAGGGTTTTGTGTCTGATTTACTTATGATGAATTCATTTCTGCTGCACAGAACCTATTTCACCTGAAACGTTTTTGTTTAAATAGAGTAATATTTTAATCTTGTGCTTTGGGTCCTTTTAAACCTGATTCTATTTTGTGCTCCTATTATCCCAATAACAGTTCAATTAGGAGTGGTTAAAAATCAAGATATTTATTTTAATTGCGTGCTTATCTTTTGAGGGTATATTGCAGTAAATAAGGAGCATTTGAACAAAAAAAACCTAACATTGCAACATGTCTTGTCACATTATACTTACCCTACACCTGATTTCAAATGTAAATTGCACAGCATTTAGCTCTAATGAAAATACTCTAGTGAAGGAAATTGTTAAGATTTTCTGGTGCTCCCCTAGGGGTAATATTAAAACCTCCATTACTAACATCTCACTCTGAGAAGACAAAATGTGCACTGAGAATACAAAAGCTCTGTTGGCATCTAAATGTGTGCCAATTAATTCGCAGTTACAGACCTGCAGATCTGTATGGAGATGTAAAAATAGGACCTGGGAAAGCTATTTAGATCCCTGTATAACAGGGCTCCTTGACCCTGGATTTCTAGTGTTAGTTCAATCATGGCATTCTGCTTTCTATTTATTTATATAGTTGCCTCAATGAACAAATTAATAATTATACAGCACATTGACAAACATGCCGAGTAATATTTGCCAGATTTTAAATTAATTTAATTCAAGGGCCACTTCATTTACAGGATTCATAGGCATATCAAGGAGTAGCTTTTGCTTCATTGCTATTCAGATTACACCAAGATTTTTCATCATTTTTCTCTCTCCTTTTTCTCTCTCTCCCCTCCCTTCACTGAGGAAGACAATTTAACTTGCTTTTTCCAAATAGGTAGTTACTTTCAGGCAGGTGGAAGACGGGTAAATGATAGACAAACAGAAATGTAGATAAATGCATGGGTGACATACATTTAGAGAGATAATCATTTTTATTATGAAAAAAAGGAAAACAATTAGGTAGCGCTAACACCTCATCTTTATTTTCCCATTACTTCCAATTTTCAATCTATCTCCTTTTGTTTTTCACCTACAATTTGCTTTGAAAATTATTTTAATTTCAAGTCTGTCTTGCGATTCTGTGGAGGAGTGTTTTGGTATTGAACATCAACTCAGTCACACAGAAATGCCATTCTTTGTATTGTTTGTCAACAGACGCTTGATATTAGGACCAGCAACAGGCTTGAACTGCTGTATTTGAATTGAGAAATGTATGTCCTATGGCAGGCAAGTTGAACTTTTTTTAATGAAGGCTGTGTCCTTTGAGCGGGGGGAAGGAGATGATCATCAATCTTTAAAAACACTCTCCCCCTTCTCCAACATTGCCATGTAAAAGGAAATTCACAGAACAGTGCTGATTTTGTTTACTAGTGTTCTCTTTCTGTTTGCTATTTCATGATTCTTTTTGAAGAAACAGGACAAACTGGTATGAGAAAAAGATTTTTTTTTTCTTAAGAGGTGGCAGATTGCTATATTGGCCAATACATAGCAGGGTCCACTGCTGGAATATAGAGAATCTGAAAGATATTTAGTAATTCCTCTATATTATTTAGAAGAACCACAATGTTGGGGAGATTAGTATCCCTCATTACACTTTTTCTATCTCCCATGATCTGTGTTTCCATCTGTTTAATTACAACAACACTCCCCCCGAGACTCTGGCACTTTTAGATGCATGTTCAGTTGCAGAACGAGCCCCTTGAAAGCCCCTTTCATTCCCTTTTTGTCATCACCTAATTTACACCCCCAAAATCCCCTCCTTGGCAAAGGAGATTGCCAGTCCCAGGAGCGGCTCTGCGCGGTCAGTAGAGCAGCATGGCAGAGCTGGAGCTGCCACGTCCTCTCCCTACATCCCTCTGTCCCTCTGCTCCATGCGGCAGCGGTGCTTCCTCAGAAGTACTGCGCCTGCGTTGGGTACCCAGACCTTCCTTTCCAGGCTGAGCATCCACTTTGCCTCGGTCAATTGCAAGGTGAATATGAAATATTCCTGTGGGTCCACAGATGCTCAGGAGTTTTTTAAACAGAGATAACCTGATCAGCTCTGTTTGCTCTCCTACTCTTTGCTAACTAAATCTAGCCACAGGCATAGCAGAGCTTTTAGGGACCGGATCCTCAAAGGCATGAAGTCCAACTAACAACGGGAACTGGGTCCTAAAAGATTTGTGTAATTGTACTTAACTTCAAAGATGTAGCTAGATAGTGAAACTGAGGGCTATGAATGGGGTTTATCTCACCCAGCTTCCAAGGGGAGACTCAAACATACGCATGTGGGTGTCTATGAGCAAGGTGCCTTGGCTTCCGCAACAGATACTGGAGGTCTAGGACCTAATTCACTTGCCTAAACATACACCTTGAGAACTCTTCCAAGATCTCTAGGTTGTTGAAGACCCCTGCATGAAGCTGACACATATGACAGAGGCCCTAGAGAGATGTATTTCCCTCAGCAGCTGGAAGCCAGGCAGCACGTGCTAAGGTTCCCTGTTACCTGCTTTGGATGAACTGCATCTAGGCTCCCCTGACTAGATCTGCACGGACTGTACTGGGAGCTCGGGCACCTCACCCACCTGTAGAATCCTGCATGTTGGTGCCTAAAATAAGGTGTCCCAGCTGGCAGTGAAGCTCACCCTAAATATCCACTGGTAGGCAGAGGTAGCAAGATGAAACTCATCTAGGAACGCTAACAATGAGAAAAGAAAATTTAAAGGAAGACAAGTGAATCGGCTCTTCCTCCTCCGGCTCCACTGAAGGCTAAATCTGGAGGTGAAAATTCTTTAGGTGATACATGGATCTGTCTGGAGAAGAACAGTATCAGAAACCATTTCAGGAGATATCAGAGGGACTGGGAGTGAATTTTATAGCAACATTTGAACAAAATGCTTATTTCTAATTTGTGTGAGGCCACCTAAAAGGTGGAATAACAGCAGCTGGCAACATGCAAGATAGGTATTATGGAGATAAAAGAGGGCTGTGAAGAAAATTGAGAAATAATTTTTATACCTTTAACATATATTGCATTTAGGAAACTTGTGAGTTATCAATGAATTGTAAGGTTCTTCTCAGAAACAAATAGGAAATAGCTGTGCTTCGTGTAAGACATTAGCAGCCTCTCACTCTTACGTCTGAACAACTTTTCATAGGTAAAATTGCTTTAGCTGGCATGATTATCACTGTTCACTGCTGTATATTCAGCATGCCGCTGAATGTGATAATGAGTGATGTCTTTTTTCCATCACTTCAATACAGGTATGCAATTTATTCCGCCAGTAAACACTATTATAATGTAAAATTTATAATACAATATCTTTCAATGCCAGTCAGAGTGATGGTTTGAAGGAACTCGAATGTGTCTGTTATGTATCAGAGCAAACAAACCCTACATTAACAACGAAGTTGCTTACTTGGCGAAATGGTGCAGCTGCCTTGCTTTGCTTGCTGGTATGCATATATTAACAGCAACACTGCTTACTGTATTGTCACGGCCCCAAATTCCCTCAGTCTTTCTATACAATCCTCGCAGTATTATATGTACTGAAGGAATTGGGCATCGCGGTGTCACGTTATTAGGCATCTGGAGCGTTAGGTTTACCTTCTAATATCCCCGCAGCTCAAACCCAAGGTCAGCACAGCTAATGATCCTCAATGTCGTTAGCCAGGTAAACTCTCACATTATTCCTGCACATTTAGGTTGACAATACAAATAAATACTTTCTGCTGTGTGTATGTGTGGGGGTAGTGTTCTTTCTTTCAAGAGCTTTTAGATGATATTCCAAATAATTTCTAATAATTTAAAAGCCTTTTAAAGAACAGGCTCTTCTTCCAATAATTGACAGGCAAGACAATACCGGAGGGGGAGGCAAGGTGGAGAGGGGCGGAGGTGTAGATTGCTCTATATAAAAGCCTCTAAATTATGTTGTCAAAATTATAGCAACATTTTTTTTTTTCCCTCAAAAGCCTTGAAAGATCACACTCCTCCAGTCCCAGACTCCTGGCTTCTGTTTATTTTGTGAAACCAACCTAAAACTTCATGTCATGATATCTCTTGTAATAGGTGGCACTTGTTGAATTCAAAATCACCCTAGGACCAGGAACCCAAACATGTGACTGAAAACAGTCTCCATTTTTACACAGAACTACAAGAATAACAAATTTTGGCTGCTGCTGGTGGTACCTGTGATGTGTAGGTTGGATCTGTGCTTTTGTCTTGTTTCTTTCCCATTCTTTGCCAGATTTTCTTGTGAAAAGTAACCTGTCTGGAGATGTGCTGTAGGCCAATGTGATTACACACTTTTGACAGTGGGGAAGCCACTGGCCTCAGGCCCTTCAGTGGGGAATGGTCTCCATTGAGACAGACATTCAGTAACTTGCTAAATATACCGTAAAACTGCTCAGGATTTGCTGGATTACTCTCTTACATCTGTGATGAAGCTGCTTCCAAAGCAGGAGTCTTAATGACTCTACATTTCAGTTCAGACATCTTCTTGATTATTGGCTTCTCAGTATCTCTTCAGGTGAGAAAATTTCCTGAGAAGCTTACTTTCTTTTTCTTTCTTTCTTTCTTTCTTTCTTTCTTTCTTTTTCTCTTTCTCGCTTTCTCTCTTTCTCTCTATCTTTCTTTGTCTGTGAGGATTTAACGACCTGATGTCTTGTTAGATGGTTTTGGTCTTGGAGAAGAGAAAATCTGTGTCAAGGGTCCATTCAGGAGCAAAATCATATTATCTCTCAGGCATTAATTGTTGCAGTAAACTTGTGAAAAGAATGATGTGGTACCTTTACCTCTGGTCATTTCACAGTAAAATAATGTGCCCTAGAAGTAAGAAGCTGGAAAATTTAATTAATTTGCTGCTTGAAACATTTTAATGTATTTATTTTTCAGGATATTTATTCTTCACAGCATGCCAAGCTGCAATTCATTTCTTGCTGTAGTCATCATGTCCTATAAAGCCTATATAGCTCAAGCATTTCAGAATTGAAGATGCATTTTGAACATGACGTGAAATATAACCAGAGTTTCTGCTTGCTGTCCCATGTGCTGCATCATTTATTATCACTCTCCCTTTATAAAATGTCTGTTAGACAATAAAGCTTCCACAAAATCTGTCTGTCTACCCAGCCATCTGTCCATCTTCCACATCCCAAATACAGAGCAAAGCTCAGTAGCTTGCGTACACTTTTCAGCTTTGGTTCATACAGAGTGTCTTCTTAGAGTGGGAGAACAAGCAACCCTTCAAAAAAGGGCTGAGAAAACAAGCAAATCCCTTCCACAAACAAGGGGGAGAAAGTGAGTTGCTGTTTCAGCTTTCGGTGTTCAATTCTGCAACAGGCATGCATCCTGTAGTGCTTTATTGCATCTGTCTGCTGGAAAGGCTGATTAAAAAGGAAGAGTAAATGCGTGCTGTTGTCATCTGGTGACATTTCAATAAAATGACAATATTTTTATTATTTTTAAGAAGCCTTTCTAAGAGTAAACTGTGTGCTTTTAAAAAACATACTATACATCATCTGCATGAGTTGAATGTCTTGATATTGTTGACAGGTAGATGAATAGACGGCAGTCACTCCCAGCTACAAGACAAGGAAGAATTTGATCTGGAAACCTGCTGAAGAAAGGGACTGTTTGGCACTCTTTGGAGCAACATGAACACCTCTCCCTCCTACCTGTGGTTGAGCTAAGCAAGGTAAATGCAGGAACGCAGTCCAGCAAGTGTGTCCAGGCAGGCGGTAGGTACAGGTTGTATTCCTACCATGCTGGTCATGCTCTCTGTCTGACCCCAGCTGCTGTGATAGAATTTGGCTTGCTACTGCCAGGTCTTTGGGATCTTGGGTGAATCATGTCCCCTTGTTACGCCTCAGCTTCCCCATCGGTGAACTGGAGATGGTGATGGTGAATATATAATTTGTAAAGTACTCTGAGATCTTTAGAAACAAGATCTGTTTTCCTTTTGTCCTTCTAAATCAAGCACAGAAATTGTATTACAAATTAAAAAGGAGATTCATTTGAGAACTGAAACTGAAAGCAGAGACTCCATCTTCCCACTAGTCTTTTCTCTAGGTTTTATTACCAACTAGTGGCAATGAAAAAAATTCACTTCAGTGGGATTTATGTCAGCATCCAAGTCAGCAGACCACCACGTTAGTGAAGTTCTGCCATTGACAGAGAAAGGGTCAGAGTACACGGTGGCTGTGCTGGTAACAGTCACCTGAAGTGTTAATGTGCTGCGGCTCTTAGTCTTTCTACACCCAGCCTATTCCTGAAGCATCCTCCAGCCTTCTCCACTAGTAACCAGGTCTGTGCTGGAGATTCAGACACACTGATGCAACAGAATGGTATTATTAATTATATAACTAAAGAATGTTAGAATTATCATAATTTCTTTCCTTATTTTTCTGAGCTGAATTTTATATGTGTGACATTTTGCATAAGAAAGGTTTTTATCATTTCATGGGAATTAAGGGAAGAAGAAAGAACAACTAGAATTGCTGGAAGATTTTGCAGGAAAATAATAGTACATGAATGCTAAGACAGAATGAGTGGTCTCTAGGGTGAAAAGCCACCTGTGAGAGATTAATGTCCTTCAGCAAGCTTACAGTTAGGATAAAGTAGCATCCCAAAATCTAGGAGTGAATTAGCCTGGAAACATAAATTAGAGAATGTGTTTTTCCCTGCCCGATATACCTGTGTGCATGCACACACATACAGACACATGCATGTACATGCACCTTGTCTGGGACTACAAAGAATGCTTTTTTTCCACACTTTTTGAGCATTATGCCTCTGGTTGCTTCCATACTGACCCAGAACTTTTAAGAGTCTGCAATGTGCACGGAGATGCTGTGTATACTCTCTTTTCCGTAATGGTAAATAAATCCCATCCTTTTGATCAAAGCTGTGGATGCTTTTCAAGCTTCTTTTAATAGTGATCCTAATTACCTAAAAGTAACTTTCAGTGATGATCCTAATCTAATGGTCATGTACTAATTTTTGACTGGTCTGCTGCTGTCAAATCCAGCAGTCTTTTAAGGGCAGGCAATAAGCTGTGTTTCGTCTTTGCTACTGTCCTATCTACCTGCTCTATTTTATACCTCTGATGACAGGGGGTACGGCAAAAATTAATGGGATATAAGTATGTATATTGTTTGTGTATATATTTAAATGTACACAGTGTTTCAATGCTAATTGATGCCATGACAGATGAAACCAGTGCCTGGCATGTAACTGAGAAACCAGTCTTGAATGGTTTTGAATTTCTGGCCAGTTCTGAGAGTTCCTTTCTCAGGTGTGGCAGAGCTGATGTTGATATTCCTGACACATTGGATGCAGATGTAATTTGTTTTCCTCTTAGTCTTGCCTCTAACCTAGCTCTGCCTGGAGGCTGTCACCAGTGTAAACTAGAGCAACCTGGTTTGATTTTTTTTTCCTCTCAAGTTTCTCCATCTCATGCTCCCTGTAAGCCAAAGCAGGCCTTTGTTGCCACTTTGGAACAGAATTAAAATTGTGAGTGACCCAAGAATCAGACCTGGAACATTTAAGCCTGTTTTTGTCTACTCAAGTGCCAAGATAACAAAACATGGTACTTCTAAAATACTGAAAAAATTCTTTTCATATGTTCATGTATCTCAAAAATCACTGTGTTACCTGTAAAAAAGAGTTTGCCATCAATCTGTCAAGAATGGTAACTTTCAATCCCTCGAGTGGTTCACCCCTCCCAACAAAGTGTCATGAGTATCTGCAAATAAGGGATTATGATCAAGAAAGCACTTCTTTTGTAATGAGAGTGCTTCTAACATGATGCTATAATCATATGTGCAGGGCTACGAAATAATTTGCCTTTCCAGTAACTCTTATGACAGTAAGTACCAAAGGAGTAATAATTTGTGTCTGCTACACCTTGTAAGCTGTTGTCAAACAGATAACTTGTCTACATGTTCAGAACCAGCATCTCCTGCTGTTCAACTCTATGGACAATGGGGTTTTAATCACTGAGGCACTTACAGTAGAATATAGTTTCAGACTGTGCATGGAGGTTCTCTAGTACTGGTAGAAAGGCAGTAACTGCTCTCTGAATAGCACTTACACTGTATTAGCTACTGGAGGCAAGTGGTTCCTTTTTTCTTTTTCTTTTGCAAGAACATCACTTTTCTGTGCCATAAATCCTGTTCATGATTTATACTTTGGTCCTTCATTCCATTTTTTTGTTTTCACTGTATTTCTTAAATAAACCAATTGTAAGTTATTTTTTGTCACTGGAGATGGAGAAAGGTGAGTTAACTCTCACCCATTAGCTCTGAAATAAATAACGTCTTCCATGAGAAATAATAAAGTGAGTCGAACTCAATGCCACATTAAATCATTTGAAAGCTTTCAAAACGATTAACCAGCAGGGTGAGCTGTTTCTTTAGTAAGAATCACCCGCTGGTCAGGATGAGAAGACAAATTCTACATTTCTGTTCTTTAGATTAGGAATTTATGAACGAGATAAATCCAAAGAAATATTACATACTGGGATAAAATTATAAACACCTTGAGGGTCCACTATAAGAAGTCACTGTTGCCCAATAAAAGTCTTTTGTTGCAACTGTATTTATGCCATTAACCAAGTAGGAGGTAAACAGAGCATTCCAATAGTTAATAACTCCTCTTGCCTGGATTATGTCCCCTTCGCCCCTTGCCTGGCTGGCAGCTCATTTGACCTCTTGGCAAGAACTGGAGCACAAGCTTGGCTTGGTGCAATGGAGTCTGTAAGTAGATACTTACAGCCTTCTGGAGCCAAATGTCTTTCCAACAGTATCAGTAAAGCAAGTCTCACGTGCAAAAGCTGTGGAAAGCTTGACTGGAGCAACCATATCTGCCAGTCCCTCCTTCAGCTGCATTGACAGTGGAGAGAATTCAGCCTTGGATTAGAGGTTCAGCTCTTCAGTACCCATGAACCAGAGGGAGACATTTACTATGCATTAGTACCGGTGATGACTGACAAGATGAAGTGTACCTTGAGAAAGCATACCTGGTGGTTCAGGGGATGAGAGTCCTGCAGCCCAGCTCACAGAAAGGCCAGTTCACTTCCTTAACTGGTGCATATATCACATACCCAGATTTGGATTTTGTATACAGGGCAATAGGCTCTTTCCACCTCTATTTGGCTTTCATTGTTAATATGATGGTCTTTTTTATACATGGGATTGATACCCACTCACTCAAGGCTGCACTCCTTGTGTCAGTGAAATGCCTACCAAATGCCTATCTTCATTTAACCAGGAGCTTCACAAGATGGACAAGGCGTACTTTCAGTTGAACTGGAAGCAGGAGGGTCTCCAGGAATGGCTAAGAGATGGAAGATGCGGATACATCCCTCTCTGCCCCCTGCTTCCCCCATATGGTGGGTTGGCTTGGAACTGCCAGGAACCTTGTCACCAGCACAACCCAGTGGCAGGACTCTGACATGGGAGCTGCACTGGAACTGCTCATGAAGCCCATTTTGTTCAAGAGTCAACATTTAGCCCCTTCTAACCTATATCTGCAAATTCAGTGTGGTTCAGTAATCCTTGTTACCACTGAGTCACAGTAGGCTGATAACCAGACCCCTGTGGTCAAGAGAGCACATGGACATCGAAGCTGTATCTTGATTTCTTTAAGCACTTTCAACATTTTCAGAAATGAAGGCTTTTAGTTCACTTAGGTACTTAAAAACATTACCCTTTGGAACTAACTTGTGGGTGTCCATTGTACCTGGATAAATATCATTCTTCAAATGCATTATTCAGCAAATATTGCTGTGGTTCATGTAATTTATTAGGCAATTTTATTTTGCAGTTTTCAGCCAGCTCTGTGGCTGGTAAAATGAGGTTTAATGGATAAATTAACTGCTGGATAATAACAATATTCATTAAGGGTCAGATTCTTTGGCCATTGTTGATATCAGGTAGGACCTCCACTGTGTGAGCCACCAAATTCCCCAGGTTTAGCTGTGCATTGGAGTTTCATCCAGTCTAGTGGTATCTAGTATGGGGCCCACAAACATATGGGGCTCATTTGTTATGTCTGGCTGTGTTGCTGGGTATGTCCTGACTACATTTTAAGAGGAGGGATGGCATCTTCCATCCCCTGATAGTCCAGGATAACAGAAATTGAACAGTACATAAGCCATGGGGACTAACATTTCCAGAACAACTTTCTGACATAGCCAGTATTTTACACTTTGGAGGTGAAGGACTGCTAAATATTGAATATTATGAATGGAATTTTCACCTCTCATTGAAAAAAATTTCAGAAGGCGAATATGTTCATTTCCCCCCCTTTTTTTTCTGTGATGCAGAATTTCAGAGCTTCATTAAATTAAGTAAAGAATTATTAAAAAATATTGTCCTAAATAGCAATTAATTTCTGACTTATTTTTTTAAGCATTTTAGAAGCTAAATTTCTTGGTTCTAAGTAAAGATTTCATGTTTATAGCTGTCTTTTCTTTATGACAGTTTTAGAAAGGATTTTGTTGTTACACATTAATTGTTTGTTTTTTCGAGTAGTTTTTATGATACAGTTTCATCTCAGGTGATCAACATTATAATTATCACCTAAGGTTTAGCCTTAGCAATGGTAGCAATATAGAACATTACATTCTGAATGCTCACTTTAAATTATAACCATTTTGACAGCTGTGCTGCTTAGCATTATCTGAGGAAAGCAAATGCATAGGGTATTTGAGTGTGAGTGTTGATGTTTTTCAGCCCAGTCACTTAGAAACTAAGCTTTTTCTCAAGCATGAACTGAACTGGTTTGCTGTACATTCTATGTTGTGACCCTTTGCTCAGTTATATAGCACAGGCTGGTTTCCTAGAAAGGTACCGTATAAAGGGGTACTTCCTACTGCTCTCAGGTACTATGGCAATTCAAGATTCACTTTGTGTTATGGTAGTGAAACCTCCATAGCGCCTATGACTTCTGAAGAGACCAAATGAAAGGAAATAGCACTTTTCATGAGTCATACAATGGTCAGGTTATTGTGCTAGCTGAGACCAAGCTGACGACGCTTCTGAATACACTATGGTGCATTGTGCCTTCCTGGTTAAAAAAAATAAAAATCACCTCAAAGGTGTGTAACATAAACACTGAGAGATTTCTGACTCTCCAGGTGAAGCTGCTGATATACCAAAGCAGGTAATTTTATTAACTGTGATATTATCTTTGGGAGATGAAAACTGCTTCCAGTTCCTTATTTCTTTGTCTGGTAAAATCAGGGGAATTGGTAGCGTGCTGTAAAATTGGAAATTTGGACTTGATCTTCCATCTACAAAGAGGGAGAATTCTATTTTCTTTCACCAGGGACGGCAACATTTGCAGTTGACTAGTGGAAAAGGCCAGTTCTACTCAAAGATGTTGTGAGGCACTAATGTATGGAGTGACCAGTTTATGGAACAGGATGACGGATGGAAAACAAGACAATTATGCCAACAGAAATTGTTTCAATCATTTCATGTGCCCTAAAGTGTTCTGCATAAACTTAAAGGTGGGAGGGGAGAAAGAGGGTTTCTGCTTTCTTAACTGTATTGTAAATGCAGCAGGCAGAGTGATTTATGGACTTATAACACCTAATGCCAAATATTGAAGTCCCCCATGTTTCACTCATTCATACTGCTTCATACATGCTTCATACAAACAGTCATACATGAAGGACAGGAGATAACAACACTTCGTAAACTTCAGGGACATGTAGTAATAAAACCTCAATTTTCCTTGTTTGCAAAACAATTGATCCAGCAATATGCATCCATTCCGGTTGATGGAAATACTTGATTTTCAGAGGTTGAATTATCCTTTGTACTACGTACCACGATTATTTTCCACTGGAGTCTTTCCACGGTAGAAAATTCAGTGTATTTGCCTCTTTATATCACTAGAGTTGGTGAAATACGTGCCTGGATTGGTGAGCTCTGAGCCTGATTTTCTGCTCCTTTATCCTGCTTTTCATGCCTTTCACCTCTACTGACTTCAGTAGTGCACAGATTCAGAGGCTTTACTTAAATGGACGAATTTGCTTTTGAACGTGTTTGTGTTTTAATAAAGGCCTCGGTATTACTTTGGATGAAGAGGAGTGTCACTGAGAACAAGACATGGTCCAGGAAGCTGTCTCTCTGATGTAACAGTGTGAAGAAAAGAGTCGTGAATACTTTGGGTTTTGGGTGTTGATATCAAATCAGCGCTGCTTGGTCTGTTGCACCCCTGTCCATCTCTAGATGCAGGCCTGAGGTGAGATGAATCAGGAGGGCTGATGAGCACCCTTGCTGGAGCTGAGCGTTGTCTGAAGAAATGTTTATTGGAAACAAATGAATGCCTTAATGTGCTGGCCGCCTGAACTTGCTCTTTATAAAACACAGCTTGGCTGATGCGTAATTATATCCTGAGAAATCTGCTTGCTCAAATCTTAAAAGAAATAATTATCTTTTAACTTGTTACTTTTGGTATAGTAAAGGCAGCAAAACATTGTTTAAATGGAATACCTCAATGACGCAAAAAAAGAATTAATTACTTACAGCAGTGCCGGTCTGTCTAATGGAAACCTCCAGAATGAATGGGCTTCTGTTTCTTGCTGCAAGCTGTTGCTATCATATAGAGGAGCTATTGCTCTATCAGAAATCATGCCTAAGCCTATTATTCCAAGGAGACAATTTTGTTATAAAGAAGTGATTTGTTATTTTAAAGCCTTGGCAAATAAACACATAAAAAAAGGGTTCATTTGGAGACATGGCAATAATTCTGGGTAGGAAGCTATGATGCTAGTTTACTTCATTTTATTTTAGAGAAGGGGACAGAATTTGGCGTGAGCAACAAATCTATACAAAGTCATTTGTCAAGCTCAGCTGGCATCAGTGTGATGTCCTTGAAAGTACACTGCTTCACCTCTTACATACTCTGATATGGAGGAGAGGCTGCTGTTTTAAATCTAAAATGTTGAGAAAGGCAATGTGCAAACAGCTGGCACTAGATTTTAGTGAAAATTCAGGAATGTGCTAAGATAGGAATAGACTATATACAAATTATTTTGACTTTTTCACATAAAGGTAGGTTTGCCTGTATTGACTGTGCTACCAGATTTTACTGCTTTTTCATCTTATTGAAAACCTTGGACACTGTAAGGTACATGGTCAATAGATGGCAGCAAGTCATTTAGCCTGACTATTACCTCTTCTGGACAATCCTCTGGACACAATCAATACTTCCCTTCCCCTTTTAAGAAAACACCTCCTTCTTCTTTGCAATTTTAAAGGCTGCAATGAGATGTATAAACCAATGACAATTATTCATGTGTTTCATCAAACAAATATACTGTTGCAGATATCTAGTGTGTCCGGTTTTAAAAAAATAACATTATAGTTTAACCTCCATGTTTCTTCAGCCCAGCAGATACAAAGCCCTTTCACTGGGATCCAGAGTGATAAGAATTAGTGATTTCCTGAGGAAATGTGTTATCAAGGCACAGCGGAGGAGCTAGGGGGAACTCCTATAGCATACACAGTTCCCCCCATAATGCCCTTACATGTCTTCATGACAGTGAGTGAAACTGGCAGGAAGAGAAAGTTGGTAACAGGGATTTACTGAATGAAGAAAAGAGCAATAGTTCTTTTAAGTACAGGAGCTGACATTAAAGTTACTCACAGAAATATTCCTTCCAGGAACTGCAGTAAGAGCTCATTATATTATCCAAGCTGACCGCACTTCCCCAAAGGAGTTTTCATCTACTAGTTCAGTGTAGGAGCTACAACACCAGGGCTTTCTGCAGGCTTAGTCCTGGCTCTGACACTAATTTCTTGTGCAGACTTGGAAATGGATGAGAAGATCTCTTGATGAAATCTGTAGGAATCTATAAAGCAAACCAGTACCTGACCCGCTACCCAGTCTTTCTCTTCTGTAATCTTTGCTTCTCCCTGATATTCCAATATGACTGTATTAAAGCAGGAAAGTCCTGTGAAGGAAGAGGAGGGAAAGGCATATTGGTTTTGTTATTAATCTCTTGCAAAGCTAATTTTGATTACAGTGGAAAATAATTATTTCCTCATTGCTATTGCAACATCAAGCAACTTGGGAATCATTGCCAAACCTTGAAATGTGCTAGGACTACCTCTTTGCTGAGTGATTAGTGTTGTTCTGCTTTGAGTTGATACATGCTTGATAGTTACACTGGCAGTATTGATGCCTTTGAATGTTCTTATAGAAAGTTAAGATTCATTTGAGAAAGGATAAATAATATCACATTCTAAAATGAAAAATGTGATGATAAAACCTTGAGTTTCACAGTTTATTCAGTAAAAGTGCATTTATTTAAGAGAAGTCTGAGAAACAAATATGTTTCACATCCTCATTTTATTATATGTATGTATCTTGCTTTATAGCTAGTCTAGGGATTCAATACTTTAAAGATTTATAAAGCTAAGTGATATAAAGAGCATTTGAAAACAGAATCAATTTTTTCTTACATACCTAGAGTAGCAGCATTTACTCTGAAGATCTCCAGGCACATCTTCCAATGTTAATTAACATAGGACCCTTGAGAGCAGAATAATTATTAATATGGTCATATTATCGGGGAGTAAACTAGCCACAGAGCATGTCTATAACACTTTTGGGAATACAATAATAACTCATGCTTGACAAGCTTGGTAAACTGCTATGATGAAATGTCTGGTTTGGTAGATGAGGGGAAAGCAGCGGTTGTTGTCTACCTTGATTTCAGTAAGGCTTTCAGCGCTGTCTCCCATAGGATCCTCATAGACAAGCTGATGAAGTATGGGCTGGATGAGCAGACAGTGAGGTGGATTATAAACTGGCTGAATGGATGGGCCCAGAGGGTGATGATCAGTGGCCTGAAGTTGGAGGCTAGTAACCAGCGGTGTGCCACAGGGGCTAATACTGGGTCGAGTCCTGTTTAACATCTTTGTTAATGATCTGGGTGATGGGGCAGAGTGTGCCCTCAGCAAGTTTGAAGATGACACAAAACCGGGGGGAGTGGCTGATAGGTGCTGCCATCCAGAGGGACCTCGTCAGGCTGGAGAAATGAGCTGACAGGACCCTCATGAAGTTCAGCAAGGAGAAGTGCGAAGTCCTGCACCTGGGGGAGAACAACCCCAGGCACCAGTATATGCTGGGGGCTGCTTGGCTGGAAAGCAGCTTGGCAGAAAAGATCCTGGGGGGTCCTGGTGGACACCAAGTTGAACATCAGCCACCAACGTGCCCTTGCTGCGAGGAAGGTGAATGGTATCCTGGGCTGCGTTAGGCAGAGTATTGCCAGCAGGTTGAGGGAGGTGATCCTTCCCTGCTACTCAGCACTGGTGAGGCCACACCTGGAGTACTGTGTCCAGGTCTGGCGGTGCCCAGTGACAGCACCAGAGGCAATGAGCACAAACTGAAACACAGGAGGTTCCCTCTGAACATCAGGAAACACTTTTTTTTACTGTGAGGTAGACCGAGCCCTGGCACAGGTTGCCCAGGGAGGTTGTGCAGTCTCCGTCCTTGGAGATACTCAAAGACATCTGGACATGGTCCTGGGCAAGTGGCTCTAGGTGGACCTGCTTGAGCAGGGGGTTGAACCAGATGACCTCCAGAGGTCCCTTCCAACCTCAACCTGTCTGTGATTCTGTGATTCTAACTAGGATTCCTTACTCGATCTTCCAATTTCTAACATCATCTACTCTACAAGATCCATATGAACCTAGATATTTATTCATGTTCTGATCTATATTTTTTTAGAATAAGTTCTTTTTTTTTTTCCCCTCTCAATGTTATACTGTTTTTTTCTTCGGACTTCCTGCTTCTGCATTGGTTTCCCTCCTTCTCTCCCTTCTCCCTCCATTTGGATGGATCCATTTTCCCTACCTTGATATTTTCAGGCTGTTGAAGGTGCCCACCCCACCTTCCTTTTTCACTCCTCTCCTGCGTGTAAGTCCAAATCCCGCATCTACCATCACAACTGTGTTCTTCCTTTTCTTCCTTCAAGAGCAGAGAGCATATGCCCAACCCATCCCTCCCTCTATCCCACTCCCTTTTCCCCATCCCTGCTATTGACATTTTTCCTAAGCTTTTGCTCATCTCTCCTCCTGCCTCTTATGTATAAGGGTGGAGTATCTTCTTCTAAACCAGATCACTTGTCCCAGCTTTGCCAATAAACATGATTTCAGAATAAATAATTAGAAAAATAAATAAAGGCATATATTCCCACAGTAGCATAGGCATGGAGTATAGGAAAGGTTGTGCTAATATGATTATATTGAAAAATAAAGCTTCTCTCTGGCAGTGTCAGCATGTCTGGTAGCTTCAATCTCTCTCATATCATGCTGGCAGCTCCCTCTCTTTTTTGTGCTATGGAGCGCCTCTGGCTTCTGCTGTCAGCCTGGGAAAAGGAGGAGGGCTTAACATGAGCAGTATGGCTTTGCTAGCTGGTGTTCCAATGCCCCCTTCGCTCATCCCATAGGATATTTTATTTGTTGTGACTGCTGACACGGCACTGTGGGGATTTATCTATTTAATCTCATCTTTTATATTTGGAGCCCCTTCCCATCTACAGGTTACTTTTCCCTATCTGCCTGTTCTGAAGACACATGGCTAAAGTCTTAGCGGTGGGCGTAAACTTAATCCTTCTCCACCCTCATGCATGATAGTTTTAAGAGAATTCCTCTGGGGGATTCTGCCCTGCGTGGGTTTGGGCTTTTTGCTATTCACTCTCTTTCTTTCCCACCCCTCTCTTCTGATCCATCCTTCTCCCCCGTAGCAGCACTGCCCCAGCCCAGCTCTTTCCCCCTCAGTGGTGCAGTCAGCTACTCCTTACTCAAGTTCTGTCCCTCAACCTTTCCCTCTGCTTGATGCTCCTGAGTCTCCAGCTGCCTCTTCTTACCATCCCCAGATTCTGGGGACCCTCTCTCTAACCAGCTTCTTACATTTCAGTCTTGCCAATCAGACCGACCCTTGGCATTTTCAAGATATTTTGGGTACCTGTGGCAAAGTCTTTTGATCTGCTCTCTGCCCTTTCTTCCAGTGACTGGTTACTGATTACTTGGCTGCTGCACCATAACTTCTCCTTGGAGGTTTTGTTCCCCTCTTTCTGGACAAAGTTACTTTACCAGTTTCTACCCTTAGCCTCAGAGTTCTCTTCTGATCGTGATGAAAGTGTTTGTGCGCAACTATTCCGACGACTCCTAGACTAGTAGTCTTGTAGTTGACCCACTATGGCTTGCTCGGTTTACATTTTTACAGATGTTCAGTGCAGAACCTAAGGGCCTGAGTCCTTATCTTCATCTAGGTCTACTTGGGTAGACCTCCAGGCTGCTGCTATAGTACAAACATTAGATTAATTGATCTTTCTATTAGCATTTAGGAACCATGTAAATTTGGGAGCAGTCTCAAATAATTTGCAGCCCAAACAGGAATCCTGGAAAGAGGGAGTTAGGGAAGGAGGGTGATCCATAATATTGAAATATGGGGGACCTTTCTTTTGCCTCTGACAGTCCTTCTGACTTTTTCTAGTGCTGAGTCGATGTTTAATCAAGCACCATTTCTGTGAAAACTTACAGGCGTGAAGCACATGCATCGGCTTGTAGTGTACACAAGGATGCCCTTGAATTTTGGTAGGGTTGGAGCCCAATTTAAGAGTAATCTTACTGACCACTGGATGTCACTGCGACACTGCAGGAATGAAAATTAAGGCAAGGATTTTCAAAAGCATCCAAAGGATTTAAGAGCATGAGTCCTTATGACCATCATTTCAACTTAAAAGCCATCCTGTTATGGCTTTTGGGAATTTCCCTGAAATGAGTTGGGAGCCTACATCCCACTGGTGTACAGTGAGCTTTAATTTTGAGAGTTAGGCACACTATCCAAAAAATGTATCAATTAGTGTCATACTAAAAAGTCATGTGTGTCTCTCAGAAAGGAGATTCCCAGAAGGGGTTGTGGTTGCGGTTGCACTATTTTCTGTCATTGCTATAGTGAAGATTTTGATGATAAATTAAATTAAATTAGATTGTTCAAATTAAAAAAACGCAGGGCTGAAGGAGACTTGAAGAGCTTAGTTAATCTACCCCACCTTAGAGTTGGAATCAGATAATGTCAATGCTAATTTAATTTGCTCTTAACAGCTGCAGCGATTCCATAACCTCATTCAGAAAAGAAACCCATTTTTTTTACTGTAACTTTCAGGTTGTGATTCCCAAACTCTTTCTATTCTTGTTCTTCCCCTTTGCAGAGATGCAAGGAAAGCAAATTAAGAGTTCTAAGGACATGTAATGCCATATAAAATAGCCTATGAAGACATAAAATAGCTGTTTTATGTGATAATAAAAAAGAAAGTGAATTCTACTAAGTAAGGAAAAGAGCAATCTGGAACACTAGACTACTTAGCCAATACCAGAAAATGGAGAACTAACAAATGAAAACACATACATTCAGCAGATCACTTGAATTTGAGAGGATTCTTTCACATTTAGGCTACTGAAAGGAAACCTCACTTGGAGAGCTGTGGAAAGGGCTGCTGATAACAACAGAGCACTTACTGTGGCAAGACTTATGGGACCCAAATTATGGGGTATAAATATCAAAATCAAGTTTGCTCTTTAGTTACAACTGTGGTGCAGCTGGGCGTCAGGGCTGTGCTTGTATGCACACCCAGTACACTTAATTCCTAATTCCTCTTATGCTTCAGGAACATCACAACTAGTCTCTGCATAGATGAGATATGGAATGGCTTGAGGCTGTGGGCCAGCTTGGAACATGCAAACCTTCAGGACTGAGTATTTGACTGTTACAGGAGCCTGACTAGGTGAGAATTTTAGACAATTCTTGAAATCCCCTGAGGCAGCTCCTGTGGTGTGTAGTCCAATTTTTATGCTTAAGTGTGTTGATTAACAACCTGGGTGGAGTGTCCCAAAGATTCATCTAGGTGGTCCCACTGCAGAAGTGATCAAATCCTACAAAGATAAGACATTTGTAAATAGTCAAAGGAAATGGTTTCTGCAAAAACGGTCACAGTAAGACAGTATTTGTACATAGTTAAAGTACTTAAGAGATGGCCTATGTGCAGTTAGGGTATATCAGGAGGAATGAAGTGCTTTGGGCAGTCTCTTCTGATCCATCTGAAGATGCTGCAGTGGAGGCTTCTGTCACCACCCAACCATGGCTGAGTGTCCTGTCTGGGAGATTTCATTCCCTGTGCAAGCATTGCTCTAACCAAGATACCAGTAAATGATTTTTTTTTTTTTAGTTTAATAAACACTTTGTCCTTGAAGGTCTGTGCGGCATTATGTAGTATATATGGAAAATACTAGCCTATCAAATTGCAGTGATTTTGCTGTGAAAATTAATTAAAAAGAAGGCCTGAAATTTCAGGGGCAAATAATGCCAGTTTCAGTAATTTTCCTAACATACTTTTGAAGTTTGCAATGGCCAAGCCACCCCCCCTGCCCCTCAAAATTGGAAGTTCATATGTATTTCATATGTATGTTCATGTGTATTTTGTTTCTCCCTTGATACTTCTACTGCAATATAAGTACCAGTAGTCACTTTCTAACCTTAGAAACAGTGACAGCTTTTCAAGTCTAAATAATGCCTTTCATAGCCTTACTTCATTATTTCTTATTCCCCTTCAGAGATCTGTAAACACTGCCACATCTTAATTTTTATATAGCCTTTGAGTTTCTGAAGTTTCGCTGTAACTTCCCCTTGGAAAAATTAGAGCAAGTTATGCAAGTATAAATTGATGTACGTCCACTAGTGGTTCTGGCCTGTGGTTAGTATGTTGCTGTGTATTTTCAAATGCTTTAACAATTGCAGCCATAACAGGAGTCTCCAAGAACAGCTAGTCTAAAGGATCCTTGCTTGACAGTATGCCCATTAACAGGATTTCACAGATGGTCAAGCCTGAGTTTTATTTATTGCTCAAGTTAAGCCAGAGCTTTGTTCATAATTAATCATATAGTAGTAAACATTTTTCACAGCTCAGAAGTTGAATAAACATGACCCCTTGGAAGGGAAGCCGAAACTTGAGAGGTGATGAATATTTATTGCTGAATTACTAGCCATAAATTCAATACTAAATGGGTAAATTGTTGAATGTCAGCTAGACCCTTTTGGGTTGCATGCCACAAACAGCCTGAGCTGGAAAGTAGGGTTTGGGTTAAAGTTAGGGTTCAGCAAAAGAGAGAGCCTAGAGGTGGGGTTGGAGTGGGGTTGGAAATGAGCATCCAAAGGAAAGTTAGGGCAGCCAAGAGATCTGTGCTCAGAGGATGTCTGTGGTGTGGGTCAGAGGTGGGGTCTTAGGCCAAGCCTGAGCCGGAAAGTAGGGTTTGGGTTTGGGTTTGGGTTTGGGTTTGGGTTAGGCTTGAGTGAAAGAGAGAGCCTGGAGGTGTGGTTGGAGTGGTGCTCAAAATGGCAGAAAACAAAATGTTTCATGTGAATGAAGGTGATAAATGGAAGATCAAGAAGTCTCAGGACATTTTATTCAAACGGAGGGGTGTGCAACGGTTGTACAAGATACTGACAGGGATATTGGACAGAAACTATTTTAGAAAAGGTTCTAATACATGTCAGCGCTGTTAAAACATATCACTAAATTATATTGTGGTTTGATTTTTTTATACTGTGAGAATGGTAGAGGACTTGCCTCATGAAAATAATGAGGATACTCATTATGGTGAGTTTGCTTGTAGAAAAGTAGAAATAAATAGACTCTCTTTTATGAGACACAAATCCTATGTGGAAATAGTGAATCTACTATAGGCATTACTTTTCCATCACATGTATTTGGATTAGAAATCCATCTTCTCTGATATTTGTTCTAACTTTCTATGTTCTGATCAGCTTTTAAGGGGCTGCCAGTTCAACAAAAAACACTTAGAAAAAGTATCTCTGTTTTGTTTCTCCAGATGTGTAATATGTATTCAAACCACTCTCTTGCCAAGAAAGGCAATTTTCAGTGACAAACTTAGGTGTCAAAATCTTATGTACAACAAATACTAAGAGAAGGAAATACTTTCTTCAAAATGATAAACTCTCTGTGATGTTAATTCCTGTATTTTGCTCATTTATGAAGTAATATGAACAACTAAATATGCACTCATGAAAATAAGGAAACCTTGTAGAATCCAGCTTATTCTAGTCAGGCTTCTGAACAGTCAGAAATTCAAATACTGCTACTTACTCTGAGCCTAGGATGAAATACACTGACAGGAGCCAGTATGAGGTTATTGCCTTGGGGACTCCCGAGACTTATCAGTAAAAATAAACAGCCGCTTACATCCAGGGCCTGAAGCTGGTGACTTTATGCAGGTTGCTTGATAGCAGAGTTCTCACAGTAATATCAATACATAGTGGGAATTCTTTTTTAAAATTCATTAAAAGGCTTGTTCTAGACAAATTTTAAGTAACTCACCTTAACGCAGCACATGAAAACTATCATTTAAGTCTGTGACTACATGCAGCACATCTTTACCCAAAGGAAAAGCCAACTAATACTGTTTGCCTGAAGGTGAAAGTTAAGAAAAAAACATCCAAGTAACACCAGTTGAATGTAGCTAAATTATGCTGTATCCAAAAGGTCCTGTTTCACATGCAGAGATTTGTCAGATTGAATGCTATATACTTATAGAAAGATTCAAAAGACAAAAGGCTGGGTGGGATGGAGTGAGAGGATTTTAGAAAACTATTTAGAATCATTACCCCAGCACAGGGTTCCCTTCTTTTGTGGAGAAGAATAAAACCAATTTCCCAGAAGAGATTGCCCTCTAAATCAGCACCTGAAAATTTGCAAGCTGACACTTCTCAGCCTTTAAAAAACACTGTTTGGAGGCAGTTGCAATTATCTCCCAAACAAGCATTGTAGTTCTCAGCTATCCCAATAAGCCAGGGTGTGAAAATGGGCAATGGCATTCCCCAGAAGCCTTGAAGATTTATAGCAATGCAGTCAAATAGCAGCATTTGCTTTGCATGTTTGGTAGGTGCACATAGATGCAACCATCCTTTCCACGTGTAAGGGCTTTTCTTCAGTTTTCTTCTCTTTTTCCAGTCTCAGCTGATGCCAACATAGAGCAGCAGCTCTCATGTTTTGATGGTGTATGTGTTGGCAGCTCTCATACGTACTGATGCGGCAGCTTAGTTTAAGAGTCCTTGGAGAGGTACAGAGGCAATGAGTCCTTGGGTGGTCCTTGGGACTGTACTCTAGCATTGAGTTAGAGCAGGAGCTGTTTCATTACACGGTGCACTACAGGGACATAGGTACCTGTTTTCCCGTGTAAGGAATGAGTGAATGAACTAATTAATCATTAATTTCATGCCTCTCAGGCGTGAAGTTGTCTGACACTCACAAAGCCAAGGAGTTGACTCTGCTCTCCTTTACACCTTGTTTAGCCTAATGAAACAGCAATGCTTTTTTTTCTTTTAATATAGAAGAGAGCTTGGAATGGGTCTTAATAACTTTCAGATCACCTTAAAGGGAAAGTGACTTCTAAAATTTAATTGGAAGACATTATAGAGAAACAAGGAAGATCGTGGGTTCTGCTTCAGGTCCTGAGGCATGTTGATCTCCAAAACTTCCATCACGATGTGATTTAAGTACTTATTTCCTTAACAAGCACGGTGTCCATTCTACCAGCCCAAGGAAATATGACTTTTGGCTGCTACAATCATGTTACAAACAACCTTCTTGTTTTGGACTACACAACAGAGTGGTGACTGATGACTCAGAAGGATATTATGACTTATGTCATGGAAGTTTGAAGTTGGCCTTGACCAAGAATTTCTACTTGGTATTCTTGGGTGTTGCTCACATTTGATGATTCCTGAGGTCCTACCCAGTGCACAGGGTTCATTCGATTCTGCTGGTGGCTGTTACAGCCTGCAAAAGCAGATGAAGTACATGGATATGCAGGGCTTGGGGTGACATACCATGCGGGCAGCAGCAGACGTTTTAGAGGGATATGCTTGTCTCATCTGATCATGGATTCCCATCTGCTGCTCTGGTCTCTGCTCTCTCGGATGTGCTGGCCTTTTAGCCAGGAAGAATTAATAACCCAAGTGCAGCCCAGACACAAAGCTCATGCGAAGGAGGAGCAGGGGCCATCCTGGGTTTGGGTGATGTTTAGCGAGATCAAATCTTTCAAAAGCAAACAAAAAGATAATCTTGTCTCAGGTTTTCTCACTGCTTCCGTGGAAGAGAGGGGGTGAGAACACACTTATTTCAGAGCATGCTTGAGTCACCCCTTGGTGAAGCCTGCTCCCCTGGCTGGCAGGTACCACTTTGTTCCTGGCGTGTTGCCAGCATCCCTCCTGAAGATGGGGAGGGTGTGCAAGAAAGGGGTGCAGGGTGCAAGGGCTCCCCTGGTGCTCTGGTTACACTCTAGTCTGCTTGCCGTCCTCAGGATTTAGGGGGATGTAGGCAGGCTTCATGTCCTTTGCTCTCCGTGTCTAGGATGGAAATGGGACTTCATACTCCCAACTTCTTATGTTTGTATTTTTTCCTTGAACATTTGTTTGTTTGGGTTTTTTTTGTTCCTCCCCCAAAGAAAATCTGCTTGCGTTTTCTATATTTATGCTTACTGGCAGGTGGTTAAGAGACTGGTTGAGTAAATTACAACACTTAACAGAGCTTTTGTCTGACCGCCACAATCCTCAGCACATGCAAGGTCTTCACTGCAGAGGAAACCCACTTAGCAAGGTGCTGATTTACTTCAAGGAAAGACATTACTGATCACAGTAGATTTCTACAGCAGGTGAATGTGTAATTCATAATGAGTAATTTATTAAAAGTATTTAGCCTCATTATCTGCTCCCAGTAAGTCCAAGAGTAGTTCAGAATGTTCTTATGTTTGTTATTAAATGTTCCTGCTATCTCTTTCTCTTAGATTTATTTTTCTGACTTGCTCGCTCAACTATAACTTGGCCAGATCACTCCAGGAGTGGACAGGTGTGCAAACTCTTCCTTTGCATGTGTAGGCTGAAAATAAGATTTATAAAGTTTTGTGGTACATTTAATTTTGAATATTTGTTTCCCATAAGCGCTTAGCATCAGCCCATGAAAATTTAATGGAAAGCAAGCACAAAATTAATCCTTTAAAAAGGTCCACAGATAATAAACAGAGCATTTGTGTTATGCTTTCTGACCAAGATTTCTGAACAATTGTATTTCGTGTGTGGTTTTTTTTTTAATTAGACATCTAAAAATGGATGTAGGAATATCCAATGGAAACTGTCAAGCTTTCTGATTTGTAAAAATCATGACATTTATTTAAATGCATAGATTTGGACATACCAACCTAATGGCAGATTCCTGTTTTCAAACTAACAGGAAAATATTGCTTAATCAATCCTCAGAGTGATCATGCTAGGTAAGTTGGTTCCATACTACAATTTTCCCTTGGCACTGGCTAAACCTACAATATTTGCGTGGACTGCATGAGGACCTCTTCTGTGGTCTCTTCACTGAAGAGAAATTGTATTTGTCAATAGAAGGAGCACAGTGCTGTGGTTGGTGGCAGGCGTGTTCTTGGGGAGGAGAGAGGAAGTACTAGTGAGGTGTTGAAAAACAAAGACAATTTTTCTCAGTTTTTATGTATCCTTGTAGCTGGAAAACTGGGACCCTTTAAAGTATGGAAGAAAATTAGTATTTTTTTTGCTTTGTTAGCTCCTTCTTCTTTCTGTTAGATCTTCTCCATGATCTTCTTTTTCTTGCACACTTTCTCCCAAGGATTCCTCTTCCCCACTCGGCTCTGACATCCTTCTCCCTCTCTCTAAATGCATGAGCGCTATCCTACCACTTCCTAAGGAAGCAGCAAGTAACTCCTTCAGCAGTTACTCCATTTTGCAGCACTACAGTCTGCGTGCTGAATCCATCCCCATGTAGATCCCAAACCACTCAGGCTCTTTTTAGCTCAGGCCAGCTCAAACACTTGTGACTCAGCAGCATCCTTGCCCTGCAGCCCCCAGGTGAGACTGTTTTCATCCTACCGTGTCGAAGTCCCTCTTCACCACTCCCATTTAATAGCACCAGGCTTTTCATATTCTGCATGTGCACAGCACACATAAACCCCCCCACTGTCCTGCCATAGTTTCTAGCTTTAAAGCTTGGGAAAACAATCATAAGCTCTGAAAATTCTCTTCTTCCCTGTTACCCATTGTCACTGGGTTCAGGAAATCATAACCCTTTCCCAGCAGCTTAAATGGAATGACCTGACCAAAAAGTGCAATTGTCAGGCAGCAATCTTAAACATGCATCAATATCACTTGCCTTTTGCTGAAAGCTCTAGAAAACCAGGACCAAAGATAATGTGGAGGGTGTAAACATGAGATTCCAGAGTCCGCCATAGCCTGACAGATGCCAAACACTCTGCTCTGTGGTTGCTCCATTTTCTTGACAGCCTATCTGCTACCAGGACTCCGGAGAGTTGGGGGCTGAGGACACTGCGTGTCAGTACCACTATAATGTGCCTTGTGGGGGTAATCCAGCCAAGGCACGCATTCCTGGTATGGTGACTCATTCCTTTGCCACCTGTAGTCTACTAATTTGCTGCAAGGCAGGGTTCTCCGTCACCACGTCTGTGGTTGGGGCCTCTGGCTCCGTAGAGAGGATTGAAATTAAGGCACCATGTGGTGATACTGCATCCTGCTGTACCTCAGCCATGGCATGTAACAAATCGACCTAATTGGAAAGTTTTAACTTTTTTCTTTCCAGCAGAAACGCCTCTCTTAATTTTCCATGCCAGCTTCCAAGGGAAGGGTTTCTGTTCTCTAACTAGCGGTAGGGAAACTACTCCTTTGACTTTTCCACTTTAAATATATAGCAGTTGGGGCAGAAAGCTGGCTGTGAATGTATTGGTACTTACTTGATGGGAACCTTTGTCCCTCACTTGTCCTGTCTAGGGACATGCTGGAAGAAGCTGTGGTCCCAGCGGGAATGCCTGCAGAAACCAAGATGGGGAGTGGGCATTGGCTGCTGACCCTGTCCTGGCAGATTGCCCACTGACCCTCTCCTCCTGAAACTCCAGGAGAGACTTGCCAGGTGCTGTGTGCTGAGAGTGGAGCCACATCTCTGTCATCCTCCAGACTGTGCTTTCCACCATGGGTTGCTTTTTTTTTTCATTATTTAGTTTAGTTTCTTTATTATGAACAGCTGTTTGAGTATTAATGTTGCTTGTGGTATGATGCATTCATAGTAAGATGAGGAAAACAGCTGGCCTGGGTGGGGTGGAACAAAGACTCGGTGACGATAATGTGGTTTTTAAACGTCTTTTTTAAAGAAAGACTAATGAAACGTGTGTGAGAGTGTGCGTATGTGTGAGAAAGAGGTGAAACATAGTACAGTTTGAACGCTGTCAGATGCTTTACAGCTAGGACACCATTTTTTCTCCTGCAAAGGCTGATGAAATACAAGTACCATTTAGGCATAGGATTTACAATTACTTTAGCATATGCCCTGAAAACATGCGTATCTACAGGGGATAGTAGTTCATGGAGAAAACAAGTTGGTGCTGAGAAGTTCAATTACTCTCCTGAAATATCAATAATGTAGCTGGAAGAAAGAAAAAACAACAGGCCACTTCCTCTATTGGATGTATTCTCAAAACGTCTATAAAGGCTTGCTGCCAGCAGCAAGAAAGTAATAACTATAAATGTTGCTCAGTGGGAAGACTTAGTGATAGAGCCCCTCTGTTTGAAATTTTACCGAGGCCCTGTCAACACAGTGCTAACTTTCATGCTTTTGCATTCTTATTTTTATTATTATTTCTATTATTCTTGGCAGGTGCATGTGTTGGTAGGTGAACTCAGGGTTTCCCTCCCGGCAAGGCTCTCTGTCTTTTCAAGTCACTCAACATAAACCTGCAGTTTCCTGGCCCTGAACTCTGCTGAAATTCATTTTAAATATACCATTCTTGATGGTCCCTATAGCACTTTGTAAGGTTCTGTTGGATCCTCTTAAAGAAAGCTTAAGTGTCAGAATGAGCAATATAATCGTATTCCTTAAATAATTACCAAACTGTTTCTGCAATTCCTTTTAGTTGGCAGTTAGGGTTGAATTCTTTAATAATAAAAATAAATAATAATAGTAATAATACCCATGTTCTGAGCTGCTTGAGGCAAAGTGTTATGTGCTTTGTCTTCTTCTTAAGGTACTGGCACCTGTGCCTGGTCTCAGCAGCACAAGATCTTGTGCATGTGAAGAAAACAAGGAATATTGCACCATTGCATGTGGGAGCTGACAGAGCTTCTCCATCGCACGGGACCGCCTTTTATGGGAAGAGCTCCTGAGAAATCTTCTGGGCTCACCTCTGAGGAAGAGACGTTGCTGACCTGAGGTGCTGAAAACAGATTGAGGTGAATGAATTGATTTTTTCTTTTCCTAGGAGCTTGAAATGAACAATAACGTCTTTTCCCCTCCTCCGATTTCTTCTTTTTTTTATAACCATTCTCAGCTGAAGGTTTTAAAAATGTTTTTACAGTTATTTTACGTATTTCAAAATAACATTTATTAGCCTAATACCTCTAATTATGCATGATGGGTGAGTCATGTAGAGTGTGCTCCCACATTTTCTTCAGTTGAATTCATATACTTACTTACCTAATTTGGCAGCAGTGGCATGGCTAGGTGTTAAATGAAATTAATCCTACTAAGATTAACTCTCAGAGACAGACCTATAGTGCAACAAGGACTTTAAGATTCTGGTCCTTCTAAGTTTTCCCTATTTTTCCATTGTTGGGATCATTACTTCAAACAACGCAAGCTCAGAAGACAAACAGGCGTGTGGAGGTGGAGTGGTGTGAATGCAATCAGGCTTTTGGTTCAGCCAGTGAAATTTACTGCTGCTAATGAATAAATTTATACAACAAGAGCAGTTCAGTTACTTTGGGGGTGAGCACAAGACAGCAGGGAGACACGAAAGAGCTTCAGAGTGGCCTTATGTTAGCATTTAATTTTGGATCAGCAGAGCACTTCTGAAGCAAATCTCCCAAATTTCTGCCTTGCTGTGCTGTGGTTTGCCCCTGGGAGCAGTTCCAGGACACGGATTCCTGGTTTCCACTGGCATAGGGATGGTCTTTGCTTGCTCAGGGATGCTCAGTCCACACAACTACGCTGACACTTGTCCAGAAGAACCCTCCTATAAACGCCTGTAGCGTGGATATCAGGTCCCCAGTACCACCAGTTTGCTCCTTAGATCTTTGTGGCACACTGCAAGCTAAAGTAGACAGAGCTTCAGTGCTGTTCAGCCAGTATGACCCTTCATTTGGATGATGAAGGACCATGACAAATGGGCTGGAGCACTTGCCTTGACTTTTAATTACAGGCAGTAAATCTAGATGATACCTGTTACTACTGTTTATGGTTGTTGTCAAACTTCTGCAAAGTGGAGATACTTCCTGCCCACAGAGATTGGCTCTTAGTGTGCTGTCTCTGCCTGACAGTGGATACGCTAATACACCCAAAGAAGTCCCTGAGGGAAAATGCAGTTGAAAAAACAATCTGATTTTTAATTTGGGAAGCGATGTGTGGAAAGTTGTTATTTCAAAGGTGGGTTTAGCTCCTGTGGCAGTTTTGTCTTCTGCACTCATGAGCATCCCACCGCAGCTCAGTCATTTCCATAGCACATGCCTGTTTGGCTGGCCAGAAATGAAGGGTAAGGCTCTCGTGGATGATACCCTGCTGACTACACCAATTTGTTGTGAATGGGTGATTTAGATCACTTAAAGAACCGCTGTCAAAGGTATTGGCAAAAGTGGTTTTAATATGATGTAAAAGTGTGACTTCACAAAGTTCGATGGCAAGGTCCACTCTATTATTGTATGGGACAATCATTTGAACAGTGATTCAAAACTACCAAGACACAAATCAAAGTTACCAAGACAAAATTAAAGTTACCAAGTCACAAATCAAAGTTACTGTGCTACAAGGTTATGCGTGATATCGGTCGCTTACCAAAGATCTGTCATTGGCAAAAGGTCTCTCTGCCTTGAGAGGCAACCTTGAGAGGTGTCCCAGCTCAAGGGGAGATCACCGCCACGCAGCCAGGCTGCTTAGCTGGGAGAGCGCAAAGAAGGCTCATGTAGGCTATCATATTTATGGAATAAAGTGGTTGGCATGTAGTCGAATTACATGTGATGGAAAAGGTATGCATGAGACTCCTTGTACCCACAGCCGCTATTCATGTGTTAATCGCATGGTTGGTGTTCCAAGCTCATATGCCTCGGTGCTCACTGGGTCACTCTGCTCCTTTGTGGGTTTTCAGAGAATAGATTGAAACTAGAGTTCTTGGCCCGTTTACGGTTTAGGCCTTTACCTCCTTTGGAACCTGAACCAAACTACCGCTAGTTTGGTTAAGGGGTTGAGTGCGTCTGTCACACAGTGCCCTTTAGATCATGGCCCTCCATTTCGGTCTTCTGCACCTTGGGTATGGGCTTCCTGCTCCCTGGCTGGTTAAAATGAGCGGCACGTTTTCTGGCACAAGGGAAGTTGCGGCCTCTTTGGCTGTATTTTTTTATTATGAAGTCATATTGTGTTCATGTGTCATAATAAATGCACACACACACATAAAGCCCTCTGACTGTGTTACAGTAAGAACTGGAAAAAGATTTATTAAAGTCCTAATCGTTTTACAGAATAGGAAACGAACAACTATGGTCTCCAGCAATATCTGATACGTTACCTTTGGAAACTAAGGAACTTCATGGAGTTCCTTGTATTTTCTATAAATAGAAGAATATATATATTCAGTAATCAGTAATCTTAATTTTTTTTTTTTTTTAATCTCTGGGGGTACTTGGTTTCCTTATTAGGTATTTGAAACATCTGACCTTGTGTGTTCACTAAAAAATGTAAGCAGTCAGACTGGGCAGAAAGACAAACTTCAAAATCAGAAAATGTACTTGAGGCATACATTTATGAAAGACAAAGCTTAACATTACACTTTGGACAATGGGCTGGTTAGGTTATATAGAAGGCTGCTTTAAGCAGTCATGCAGGTGATCAGCTGAAATCATTTGCCTTATACATGTTATTCTTTCATTAAAAGGTCAAATAAAATTGTGCTGGAAACCTAGTGGGTACTTTAAATGGCTAGTTACTCAAAATGGCCCTTTGGGGGTGGCACTAAAGAGCGTCTCAAGTGCAGGTTTTGTTGTATTTTTTTCCATATTCATTTTTAGGGTAGAAAAATAACCAAAACCCAAATGTTGTTTTCTTAATGATGCTATCACACTGAGCTCTTCCTGTTGTTTGCACTCTTTCTAGATGGTGGATACGCCTCCTCAGTAAAAATACAGAAATGTGAGGCTGTGTTCCTACATGTGATATCTTGCTATTGCAAACAATCCTATTATACAATGGCTTTCAGAAGTCTTTCAAGCTCTTTTTTTATGAAAAAGTAAAGCTGTCTGCCATTATCTGTCCTAATGGAGGGCTTTGCTCACTGTTGCAATTCTCTTAAACTTTCCTCGGTATTCAGCTTAAATTAATTCCTGATTAATTTTATAAGCACTTATTGATCACAGTGAACACTGTTCTAGAGGCTGTACTGCCTTGGAAAATATGCCCATGAGGTATTTGGAGAGAGGAATATTCTCACTCAGCCTTCATTTTGCCTGACTAAACAAGACAGGTTCTTGTAGTTCCTTAGTCTAGTAAGGTCCTCCTTCCTTACCTAAGATTAACGGCTTCCCCGCAACTACTTCAGTTTAGCTTTGTCACCTGCCGGTGACTGGAGGTGGATGGGCTATCTTAGACGAAAGATTCTCTGTGCCCTGTACAATGTCATTAGCGCCTGGAGAATTCATCAATACCAATACATCATGGAACTGCATTTGGCTTTCTCCTCAAAGTCAGACTGTTGTAGTGGCTTGCAGGCATTTGGTCGGGAGATTAGCAAACTTCGGCTCTTCTTTTGAGATATTTTGAATTAATGAGAACTGACTACAACTGTTGGAGCATATTACAAGCTGTTGTTGTATTAATTAATGAAACATACTAAAATATGCTGGCTATGAAATCTCCTGAATGCTTCTTTTCACTTGGGTTTTCAGCCTATTCCAGTGGGTGGCACAAGAAGCACAAAAAACCAGGTGAGTTTTCATTACAGCATATTCCATAGGATTTCTAGTTAGTAACTATTGTAGTTCTTAGTTAAAATAATAAAAGAGATTCATGAGGGTAAGGAAGTGCATTTCTCAAACTGAGCAAGGGTCACTGAATTCAAGATGCTCAGCTCCTTTTTGAGCTGTTTGGTATCACACATTGTGAGTGTTTCATTCTTCAATATTGTTTTATATTCAGCCCTGTCTACAGATACAGGTTTGAAGGGGTCAGGCTGTGAGCTTCCCATCCTGGGAGCGCTACGGCTGAGGCCAGATGTGTTGGGCGTTGTGTGGGAGCTGCAGATCTAACCTGGTGTGTACCCACCGAGTGACTCTGTTGTATGTGTTGTGAGTGTGGGCTCTGCATTGCAGCAAGTTCAGGCAGAACTGTGCGTGTATGCGTGGTATCTGGCTCTTTCAGTGACATTGAAATGATCTTTATTATATTCAGTTCCAAGTTTACGGCTGGGCCTGAAAAAAAGAAAATGAAAAGGATCTAATATAAGTGCTGCAGCTAAGAGATTGCCCTGGAGAACATCCTACCCTAGTGTTTTGTGGGAGGGTATCTGGGGTGTTATATGAAATCTTATAATGGACGTACAGATGCTCCATCCATCGTGACACATCCACGTGGTTGCCGTGCCACTGAAAACTTGAAAGGAACAACTTACATTTGGTTGGCAGAAGTACAGGCAAAACCAAACCTTGCCATGACAGAAGGATGGATTTTGTGGAGCAAAGTCACTGGGGATTTGAAGACACGGTAGAGGGTTGAGAACATCAGTGGGTATTTCAGGTCAGTGGTAAGAGAGGCTGCAAACATCGTGACAGGTTTCAGGAGGCCTGGAGAAATCAGCTGGGTCTGAGAGGGCTGTAGGTGGGAGAAGTCTCTGTGCTGTCCCACACTCTTGCCAGCCCATGGACTCTGACCTCCTCTCTGAAGCAGGAAGGCTATGGATACAGGAGAACTAGAAAGCAGAAGTTGGCTGTTTGGGCCATGCCTGCTGCGAAGTCCAGCAATCTGCTGGGCCATTGACAGCCTACTTTGTCTACTGTTAGAGGGGACCTTGGATGCTAAAGGCAAGCATATATGACAGAGTCAGAGGAGAAAGGAGTAGGAACAGAGCACAAAAGGAAGAGTTCCTGGTTAGAAGAAGGTCTAGTAATAAGTTCTCCAGTGCAGCATTTTCCCAACTGACCAAAGTTAGCACTTCTCTGGGAGATGGTTGTTCCATCAGAAAGAAATTGTCTTTTAATCTGGGCAGCTTCTAGTAGTAGTCTGTTGGATTTTGGCAAGCGGTGCTTGGAAATGCCTGAGTCCCTGGGCCGCTGGTGCTTAGTGCCCTCGTGGGAGCTAAGAGCTGGCAACTGTTACGTGTCCCAGAGTTTCTCTGGTCTTCTGTGCTTCACTGGGAGGCCAAAGATGCATCACTTGTGAGATCTGAAATGCTGGTTTCAGGGGGATGTCTTAAGACACACAGGATGTGTGTCTTAAGTCCCAGATGGGCTGGCCAGGAGCCTGAATGATTCACCTCTGAAGTGCTTTGGCTCCAGAGCCCAGGTGTGCTGGGCTTGCAGGCTCTAGGGAGCTCACCATTAAGGTACAGTACTGTGTGGCACTGGCAGTGGGTGCTCTTCACATGACTGATACAGGTTTCTATCAGATTTGGGAGACTGCTGAATTCCTGGAATTGGGAAGGAAACAAAAGAAGAAAACACTGAAGAGGTAAAAAATGGTGAAGAAGCGGCAGCTAAAATCTCCTGGAAATATGGAGGAGAAGATTTAAGACTGGAGAAGATTTAACCACTGGTCTTTTCTGTGTCTAAGTCTTAACACAAGCCACAAAGTCAGGAGGGAGTTTTATTTCTGGCTGTCACTGATTTTGAAGCACAGAGCATTTAATACAATCCAGCTAACTGATGGAGAAGAATTATTCATCTGCATTATGGAAATGTGAAGAATCATTTACTTCACCTGAAAAAATAAATACAGAAAAATGACAAGAAAAAAGGTGGAAAAGGAGACTTTGAATCTGCAAGCTCAGACTAGTCACAACCATGCAATTCTTGGAGGCTGAAGCGCTGATAGGAGATCAGAATCTGACTGGGAGCTGAGCCAAATCCCCAAGGAAGGATGATGGTGAGACTCAGAGTTTAATCTTGAAAAGCAATGAGAATTTGCCGGCGCAGCAAGCCACTTCGCTCGCAGGAGTTTAGCGAGCTGTACTCTGATGATGCCCAGGTTGGTACAGCATCCGCAAAGCAGTTCTAAGCCCCACCAGAAGCAGAGGGCAGGTGCAGTTCAAAGTGGGCATCCATTAGAAGTAGCAGCAGTGTCCCATCACCGCAGGGCATTGCCACTCCGGCAAGAGACACGTTATCATCGGGACCTCCCTGCTCTCTGCAACGGCCGGGACCCACTCGCAACTGTTCCCTGCGGCCCGGGGGCATTTGCTGGTCAGGGGAAAATTTTAGCTGAAGGAAGGTCTAGTGGTGGTGTGGTTTTACTCGCTTCTCTGTGTTTCCCCGGCTGTGTCCAAATCTCCTCTCCTTACTTCCAGCCCCAGTCTTACTCTTGGCCTTAATTCTCCAATGAGAGGCTGAATTTTCCCTAAGAGTGCGGCAATTCCCCCTGTTTTTTGTTGTTTTGATTCATCTGCCCCAAGGTACTCAGCACTGTACAGTTCAAATTCTTTCATGATCTGTTCCCCCGGTGAAAACAGAATGCACAGAGGCGGGCAGTGACTGGTGGCAGGGAACGGCATCCACTGGATGCAACGGGGGGATGTCTCTTCTGCCCCCCACATCCCACGGGGTGTTGGCAGCAGGTCCTTTCCCCTGGCTGGCTGGGGCTCAGCTTCCTCTGCTTTTCTTTCCCTGCCCCAGGAGATGATGGAGAGCGAGGGTTGTGAGCCCCGCTCCCTCCGAGGGGGCTGGAGGCGGCCGGGAGAGGCTAAGAAACTGGCAGGACAAACCAGAGAAAGGAAGTGGCCAAGGCTGATTCAGCAGGCAGTCCTGTCCCACAACACCGGTGTTTTAGTTTAGAGCTGCCTTTCCAGAAGAAAAAGCCCTAAAGCAGAAAACCGTGCCCCGGAGCTACATCTCTCCCGGAGAGCCCAAAGGCAGGGCGCTCAGTGTTCAGGGGATGCAAGTCTGCAGGAAGATGAGCAGAGCTAGCTGGGATCTTTTCCCAATTTTCATTTCATTCAGGTCCTCAGATGACACGTCCTTGTGCAGTCTCAGAGCACAGAGTGTTCACATGAGTAGAGCCGCATGCCGTACGCTTCGAGTCGGGTGGTCGTATTAGTGCTGCTTTGATGACTGCGCTTCACAGAGTCCTAAGGGAAACAGAGGTGAAGTTGCTTTAGGCTGTGCTTTGCCCATTTCAACTTTGGATTCTGACTTCGTGCCACTGAGTTGCTTTTATTCCCACTGCAGCAGGAGAGATGTACGGAGATAAAAGTCTTCTGGATGGCGCAGAGAAGAGAAGGGGTGTCACTTGGTGGTTTGTGAAAGCTAGCCAAACAAAGCAGGTTGCATAACTATGCAGTACCCTTAGGGAACAAGGTGCATTTTTTCCCTTGCTGTTCAGTAAGTGACCCAGTTTGTGGTAGCTTTTAATATCATATTGCAACTTTCTCTTTTACACAAGCTGATGGGAGGAATCAGCAACTTGGTTACAAAAGTCCATAAAAAAAGGCAGTATGACCCAAAGAGAGACTGACATTTGTTTTTTAAGTAGAGGTAGGGGTCAATTCTCCCATTAAATTGCTTGCCTTGTCACACTCAATAGGTGCTACTCCTGAGGATCAGAAGGAAACCACAACATTGTAGTTTTTTCCTATTTTTTGTGAACATTAGCCACTTTGAGCTCCTTCATACATATTTTTGTAGGTGCAAGTTGTCTATTAAACTAGCCCAGGAGCATACTAAAATAAAATTAGCAACAATCCTGCAGACAGAACAAGAGGATAAGGCACAGCACGACCTCCTTGGTAGATATTACATTTGTGATAGGTATGGAAGCCAGACCAGGGAGCTCACAGGCTTCCCAGTCAGCATCTTAAGTTTAGGGTATCTCATTAAAAACCATATCCTTCATGGGTTCTATAAAGCCTGCATTATCCGTGGATCTTTTTCCCAAAGCTTCTATTTTGAAGCCTTCCATAACTCCTTTATTGCTTGCAGTATCTGTTTCAGAGTATTACGCTGGCAGAGAGCACTGGCTCAGTAGCAACCGGCATGTATGAGTCAAAACAAGGCCGGTGGGAAATATATTTTAGGACAGAATTGTCTGAAATAAACCACAGGTGAACTGTCGTTGGGCATTAGTGTACCTGAGGAAATGTGCTGTTCTGAACAGCGAGGAGAGGCTTATCTGGACTTCACAGGTAGGCTGTGACAAACACGACCAGCCTTGCCCGAGGCAAGAGCTGGAGATTTCTGGGTAATCTGCTCCACATCGTATTCTTGAAAATGTGGATGAAACTGGTGGTGTAATGCAAGGAAATTACCTCCAAAATGAACGGGGCGGGGGACTGAAATATTGTCTCATCAGTGTGCAGCTGAGATGAAATCCAAAGTGGGAAAAAGTTTGCAAAAATGCATGCAAGGGTAAAGAAATAGAAATATATACATAGAGGAAAGCGAGCAATAGTACGTCCTCAGCGGTCTTCACGTACGTAAATCAGGGTGCCTGACCTCTTTTGCTGGATGGGACATACTGTGTTAGGGGTATTGCCATTACTAGTCCCAAGGGAGAGCATAAGAACTGGAGCGGGTCTTCAAGTGCATAACAGAAATTAAAAATGCTTGCATTTATTAAGGGGTTGCTTAAAATCACTGTTACTTTAATAACACTGCTATGTGAATTTCATTAGCAGCAAGCCACTGGTAAGTAATGGCTCTTAGTTATTATACAGGAGAAATACCTATTGTCCTTCTACTGGAAAGGTTCCACTGGTAAAATTGCCTAAAGACAAATTGAACTGGACACTCTCCCTCCTTCCCCTTCAACTGGTTTCCTCCAGAGACTGAATTCACCCCACAGTCTTGCAGAAAAAGGTCTGGTGTGTGGAACGATCCCTGCATTGAGTGAGCACAGAGTTACACCTTCAGTTCTAGTTAAATTAGTTCAAGATGGATCTAGTCCCCAAAGTCTTCATCCCTGGATAAATCCCCCTCCCCACTCCCAGAGTTTTTTGCTCTCAGCAGCTCATTTCTCCTTCCCTCTGTGACAAGCAAAGCATTAAGTATAAATCTTTGCTATGACATCTATTTTTAAAGTAGGTGGAATGGCACTGAAGGGAATAAAAAGCAAAACTGAACAGCATTTCTTGTTGTCTTTTGATTAAGCTTCCCCAGCTGTGAATAAGCAAATGTCATCAGCATCGGCTTCCCTTTACGTGTGCCTGAGAGGCAGCAGGTTGGTTTGCAAGTGCTGGTTGAGGCTCTCCTGCCGGGCAGCCCCGGGCCGGACACCCCACTATTGCAGGTTTTACAGATACAGTGGAGGAATGCACTATTGCAATTTTTAAAGCAAGAGTAGTACACTATTACAACCACAAGCGATCCACAGACAACCACAAGCACACACGCATTTACAAACTTAAAGCATAAACAATATTCACTTACCCCTCCAGGTAAGGGCTCTCAATCCCAGGGCAGCTACCTTGACTGGCATCCCGATCAAGGTGGGGAAGAGTCTCCTTCACAAGCTGACTGTATAGTTGGAGAAGTGACTCCCCAGTTTCCAACCTGAATCTTAGGGTTTTTATCCCCTGACTTGTGGAATGGTGTGTATGACTATGTCTGAGTGGATTATGATATATGCCTAAATGGATTATGTATATATATTATGTATATCTGAGTGGAGTTTCCCCTTATCTTGCCTTTCCTGGTCCTGTGATTGTTTGAATACACAAGGTTGTCATTTGAAACTGAAGCTGAAACCCTCCTTTATTTTTTTTTTATTTATTTTTTTTTACATTGCTTCCTCAGGCAACTGAATAGTGGTTGGATTAAGACTCAGGGCATACTATTTGTTAAGGGATTTCAAGGCGCAGTTCAGGTTTTGGTTCTTTGAATGGCGCAGCCACCACCCTGTTTAGTTTAGGGTTTATCAGACAACCCAGGGCTAAGCTGTCTACACAGCTCCCTGTGAGTTGTCTCTGCAGAGAGACAGGGACACAAGGCAACCCAAGGCTGGGTTGGGTGGGCAATCCAAGGGGGGTTTTGTAACCCCCCCATGAGTTGCCTGTGTGCACTAGACATGGTGAAACTCGCTTGTGAACTGCGAGCTGGACAACCCATACAAAGGGATGATCCCAGCTTGGCAGCACCAAGCGTGTGGTCCCTCAATCCCTCGATCCCCCCAGTATGGGATGCGGTTCCCCACGATGTGCTGGGAGCTGAAGTGTGCCTCGTCCCGGATGGCATGTGTTGTGAGCTGGGTTCTTCACAGCTTGGCCGCCTTCAGTGAGCCATGACCGATGAAGCAAGCAGCTGCCGTTTCTCTCAGCTGTTTCTCAATGCAGCCACCCTTTGCAGACAACACGAGAGGCCCCCAGCTCTGTGCTGAACCGAGAAAAACCTCTATGCTGTTTTTCAGGCACAGGCTTTCCAGGGAGGGATTGCATCTCCGCTTGATGCTGTCTTATATAGTTTTCCTTCCCTCTGCAGTGCCAGTGGTGTGTGTGTTCACACCTTGTGGCTTCTCCCACGCTCCCACGGAGCCATGGGAGGTAGCGGTGGGAGCAGCGGCTGGCAGCTGCCTGTGCTGTGTCCTCCACCCTCCCGCATCCCTGTCCTTATTTTAATTTCTTTTCTGCCAGGGAACATTATTTGAAGTACAGTCGGTTCATCTTTGGTGTCTCAATACCTGTTCTTTCTGTTAGAGGTCAGCTCCAGAAAGTCTTATCCCTTTTTTAACTTCCTTTGCTTTTATCAGTGCCCTAGAGAAGTGCACTCTTCTGGGAGGTGGCTAGATGGCGGGTGTTAATAGGAATAGGAATACCAGGGATAGATGCATCGGAGCAGGAACAGAAGAGATGAGTCTCCATCAATCTTTCATTTTCAGCTCACTGTCAATGCCCAGTGTTCGGCCAAGGTAGAGGTAAAATAAACAGGAGAGTAACCAATCCCCTTGCAGTCAAAAAAGGGTCTGTAGCTTGATATTAAATACATATAAGGAATCAACCAGAATTAACAACCTGTTAACATACTGATTCCTCAGACTGTTGTTGGCCCAAGTGACATTTGTATCGGATAAAGGAGGTGCAATGTTGGTGAAAGGGGGTGCAATAAATAGAAACAGGCCATCAGGAGAATTTATGTTGATAGGATTTAAACATTATTTGTAAGTCTGTTTTTGAAACTGGAACGGTGATTTTTCTTTTTAAAGTTTTTCTACCAAGTGACAGATAAAGGTAGTCCATATGAATGTGTTAAAATCAAGCCCAAACCTTCTTGGTTTTCAAGTCTGCTGGTAGCTGTGTGGGTAGCAGCAACACAGAAGATGTGAATAATTGATTTTACTGTCTGTCCCCCAGCGTCAGTCATTTCCATCAGCCAGCAGGTGAGCATGAACGTGCTGCTTCAAACTGGGTCCAGCTCAGAGTATGTGACAGTGATATCTGCAAGGGCTCGTACTGCACTAAGTCTCTTAATTACAAACATTCATATAAGGCATTTCACTTGCAAGGCTCATCTGAATCCTGTGTGCCTGTGCAGATTCAGGTTTATTCCTACAGGGAAAATTTCCCTTCATTCTGCTTCCACAAAAAACCTTGTGTAAATCCCTGCCTCTCCACGTGGTATAGGCTCTGCAGCTACCCGTTACTACACGTCACGTATTACAATTATTCATACCCAGTTCAGTACAAAGCTCCCTTTGTTCCAGAGGTGACAAACCAGAGACTTGGTACCTGTGAATACTGGGGTCTGGAAGATCCTGGAGCACCAGAATTGCTAAATAGCTGGCTGAAAAGTAGACCAGTCCTTGCAATTCAGATACTGGATTTTCCAGCTACAGAGAATGTAGTGAAGGACATTGTGTCATTCTGAAGGCTGGGGAAAAAAGCAAGAAAAACGCACATTACCTCCCTCTTCCCTCAAGTCTTCATAACAATTGATAAAATTGGTTGAATGCTCAATTTAAATAGAAAGTACCATGTTTACAGAATTCTTTTTTTTTGGTAAGAAACATTTTTAAATTTGCAGTTGTGTCAGCAGTGCTGGTGCATCAGATGTTCCATGTGGGAAAACATTTAAGCGTGTGTTTTAAGCATGGACTGTTTTGTCTTGAAATGAAGTTTTTTTTCTTTCCTCCCTGCCAAACTAGTAGGTCTAGTGTTTGGCTGGTGTAAGCCCAGTATCGCACCACCAGTGGGACAGGGAGAATTTCAGACTGGTATTCGCTAGCCTGTGAATTTATGGCAGGGTCACTGAGTTGAGTCAAGTAGTTTCTGGCAACTAAAAACCATCTGGGTGGGAATGTTTATCCTGTGGCTCGGGTAAGTACTTCCACAGAGGGATTTATCTCCAGATAGAGAAACTGTTGTAAATGGCTGCTGGATGGTGGCTTGGGCTCAGGCTGAGGGAACTGGGCGGCACTGGGCGAAAGCAGGGACCGTGGAGTTGATGGTGTGGGGGGAACAGGGGGAGCGCTGGTTGTTTTGGAACCTTATTTATCGAGAAGGTGGCTGAAGCCTCAGGGCTGGGGTGCCACTGGAGCAGTAAGGGCCCAAATCCTCTCCATTGTATAGTAACTTGGCTAACAGGGCAGGAACCCAGCCAGTCACCTAGCCAAGTTCAGTTCCTCCTCTGCTTGCAGGGGTTTGAAACCACATCTTCAGTCTTATGCCAGAAGTGTCAATCGTTTAGTGGCTGGAGAAAGAGGAGATGTAGTTCTAAATCCTCTTGCTCAGAGGAGGAATTGAACTATTGCCTGTTGACACTGTGCTTTCCTGTATATAATGCCCTGGGGACCTCAGTTTCCTATTTTCTACTTTTTCTAGAGGCTGATGCGGAGACTTAATGTAAACAACATTACTTTTGAGAAATGAAATTTACTGTCCAACCGCACTGTGGCTGCTCCCCAGGACCCATAGGGTCCTGTTTGTTTGTTTGCTTTGGTTTTGAAACTGTCTTTGCAAGCAAACTTAAATTTACCGAGGATAAATATTCTCACGCATTGGTAATTGAGCATTGAATTGGTAGTGGAAAAGGAGGGATTACAATCCCTGCTTTCTTCCCATTACCTCTGGCACACGTAGGGTGTACTCCAAGTTGCGCACTGTGATTACAGTTGCATAGGTCTCCTCTGCTCCCAGTACTGCAGCCCCTTTCGTCCAGAACTGTACCTATCACTGGTAAACACTGAGCTTTGTAGAAAGTCTCATCAGATGTGATGTTAAATCTGTTTAATTGCAAGTAACGAATTTTGCTGGTTAATTCCGTCCTCTTCTGATTTGCCATGTCCTTTGATCTTCTGGATCACTGATCAGAGTGTCACATCCCTTTCGTTCCTTGGCTAAATCCATCTTGCCCATAGATCTGACAAAACGTTTGGTTCCCAGATGCATTCCTGATTAGAGCTGGCCAGAAATTTCCTGACAAAGCAGGTCTTTGTTGAGAGATGCCCATTTGTAAAATCTAAATGCTTTACAGATGCGTTTCTTTGATGCTTTCTCAGTGAATTACAGAAGGTTTCTGCTTTTGGGATTTGCTCCAGATTGAATTGCCATGAGTTTGAAAGTCCAGCAAAGCCTGCCTTGAGAAGGGGGCTCGGGGGATGCTATACTCCTTATTCTGTGGAACTGGTCTCCCTGGCTGGTTTGGATAATGTGACAGCAGTCTGTTGAGTTCTGTGGAGCCAGAACTCACTGGGGTGATAACCGGCTTTTAAGTTTCAGATTGGAATGTTTCAGAGTCCTGAACATGCTGACATTTTCTTCAAAACTTGAAAATTTCACATTCCAATTGAATCTCATGCCTTGGTGGGAGATGGAAGAACACTAGTGTTCAGACCAGGGGTATTCCTGAGAGCTTTTCGCAGTTCTGCAAAATCTGGAAATGCACCTTTTAAAAACTGAATTCCCCGGGCTGAAGAGGGGAGTAAATCAGGGTGTATTTTTGCTATTGAAAACAAGAAAATAACACAATGTTTTCATGTTTTGGGATACAGAGCCTTAGGAACCGAAAGCCTTTGTTTATCCAAAAGTCAGGCAAAATATAGGAAGCTTATTTAGACAGTGGTAATGCACAACACGAGTGGTGGCTTTCGGCTCTGTTCAGGAGGGTCTGAAAAGGACAGCAAGTTCAGTCTTGACATCCATTAAATCTTTAACCTTTCTTGCTATTCTTAACCGAAGCTGGTGGAAGAGGAAGTGGGAATATTTTAACAGATTTGAAATGCTCTCTTCATGAATTATTTTCCTCTGAGCAGATGAAATGCAGCACTGTATGGACACATTATGTTCTCATGGTCTGCCTCATTTAAAGAAACATTCATACCAAGCACGGTCGCGAATCTTTAAATGGCTTCTTCATTATTTTTCTTTTGTTATTGTGCCTCTGCGGGGTCTACATAGAAGAAAATCAGTAGATCAGCAGAATGCTGGCGCTATTGCGGAGCCTTTGTGTAGATCTGTATGGCAGTATAAATATGAACAATATTTCGCTGAATCCCATCCCTCGTTATTTTGGGGCCATTTCCTCAGCAGGTTGTCACACAATACTAAGGACAAGTTGGGTTCACAACTACTTGAATGAAGCAGAGAATAAAAGAATATATGCCTCTTTGTGGAAAGAAAACCTGCCTAGGCCCAAATAGAAGGAAATCACCACAAATACACCTTGTATCTACTTGTCTGAACAGACCTATTCATTTCTGTACAATATGCTTTCCAGTCCTCAGATTGTCTCTCAGCCCGTTTTTTTAAAATCAGCCCATCATAATAAGCACACTGGGGATAGATTTTGTTGACTCACTTCTTTAAAGCTATCTTATAAATATGCAGTAATTATATTTGTGAGAAGTCAGAGCTCTCTCTACATTCCCAGCTTAAAAGCTCAGTCATTTTCTAGTTGTATCTATCTCCACCTAATACCTGACAGAATCGCAGAATGACACTAAAAAAATATCCCATAATCCTATTATGTTGGAAAAGTCCAGTATTTGAATCCTTCCATGGAAGGGACCTGCCACTTGTCTCAGGAAGAGCAGAGGAGCTGTGGCTGCTCGGCATCCCCCAACCATGGAGGAGGTATCCTACCATATGATACCTATGGGCAATTTCAGAGCCCGTAGGCTTAACAAATCAAAAGGAGAATACTTTCCTGGTGAAGGGAATGCAAGGAAGCCCTAGGCCCAGTTAAAAGGATGCTGCAGAGGTTCAAGCAACTGATCCTGGAACAGCAGGCAACTGACTTCAAACTGGCAACCTCTTTCCTTAATGCTCCTTATCATTTAGCATTCTGCAGGAAATCTAGACACCGGTGATTTAGAGCCCTGAGTGGGGCAGGCAAGCTACAATAATGGGATCATAGCTCTGTCATGGCTGGGGCTCCAAATGGCATTTTTCATTTTAATCTTGAAAATGCTGCCCCTGGAAACAGTAACTTAATCAGAGCCTGCAAACAGATTGATTTTTTAATTTTTTTTTTCCTAAATTGTTTTTGGGGAAATGCTTGCAAATCATTTTACGACTTCTTCAACAGAAAAAGTTCTTTTTCTTGGTTTTGCAAAAAAAAAAAAAAAAGAGTTAATCTATGAAAATGAAAAAAACAAAAAAAAGTAAGATTTTCTTATTGACACTGCTTTTTTTTATTCCTGAAACAATAGACACAGCTGTTCACTGGGAAAAAAAAGTGATAGTGCAGTATCTTCTCACAGGTGTAGTGTGACAGTTCTGGGAATGTAGAAGGTCAGAATGCTTTTCTTATATCTTGTTTTTGCTGATTTGGTTTAAGTATTAACTAGATACACTGTCTCTAGTTGCACCATCCCTATTTTGTATATATTCATTTTCTCTCACCTGCACTTAGGGCATTAAGAGCTTACCATTTTTCACATTGTAAGGATTATGAAATCAAGATTGTTAATGCATTTATTTTCAGAAATAAATGCCTCTTCATCTGAATGTATCTTTGTTGCTTCCACAGCAGGCAGAATAATTGCTACCATACAATTAAACATCTTAGACAACAGGTCTCCATTGTTATAACTAGTTATCTATAGTTAGTAAACACATTTCCCATATTTTTACAAGTAATGCTCAGTTAATATCTCTAGTCAAGCAGTAAGCTTTCTCTGACACTCAGGGGAGCAGGTGAGTAGAGAAATGGGCAGTAAACAGCAGGGCCCCCCCTGCCAAAGCTGACCCCGGAGCTGGACACCCATGGATGGGATGATGGGAGGGTAGGGCTGGGTTCAGCTACCCAAACCCCTTGATTTTGGAGATTTCTTCACAGACTTGAACTGAGAGGCCTGTGCTCTTGCCAGCTGCCATGCAGAAGCCCCGTGGGCGCGATGTTACGGTTGAGCTTATGCGTCTTGCGCGAGCGCATCGCCCGTGCTACTGCTGCCGTTGCCTTTTCCTCATCCAGAGGTGGCTCGGGTCCAGCCAGCTCAGGAAGCTGGCTTGGGGAGCTAAGTTTATCCTTACCAGCCTTTATAAAGGTGCTGCAAGCTGCCACTCCTCTGGAGGAACTGCAAATATCAGAATGCGGTATAAGACCTAGAAAATTTGATATATACGCAGAGGCAGGAGGTGCGCTGTTCCTTTAGGCAGGCTCGTAAAGTAACACGAAGATGCTGGTTTTGGGCTTTTTTGGTCTTTTTGTGCTGAGCAGAGCTCCTGAGAGCAGGGTATATTTCAAATGTAGTTAATTAAAGACTGCTTTGTTTGTAATTCTATATGGAATTGTCCATGATTGCAGGTAGTTTGAAGAAAAACAATACACAGAATTTTTCCTTTGGTGCTGTTACTGGTTTAAGTGTTATGTACTACTGTGGTATCCAGTAACAAGAGAAAGGAGGAAGCCATGTGAATGTTGCTAGAGCTATTTGGAAATTAACCTCTTCCCGTTGAAATGTTGTGATGAAAACAAATTGCTAGGGCAGAAACTTGCCAAAAATGAAAAGCTGAGAAATGGTAGTATTTTGGATTTCTGTAGCATCACTGACAAGAAAAGCCTTCAAGCCAGGAAACAAATAAATGCAACACTCCCCCATCCCTTTGTTTTTTTGGCAGCCCACCAAAACCTGCTTCTTTTCTGTTTAGAGAATAGTTTTTCATTCCTGATGTATTTTAAATTTATAATGAAAGTTGTGGGTTTTTTTCCAGAAAGGTCTGTTTTGTCAAAAAGCTGTTTTCTGTGGAACACCATTTCAGCTGAGCAGTTTCAACAAGTTCTTGTTGCTTCTGAACTCAGGCTTCCTGTGTAGTAACACATTGTGCTGTTGGCACGCTTCTCTAACTAACAGCCTATAGCATATTTAGTGTCATCTGTTCCTGTTTCCTTTGCTAAGACATGGGCATTATGCCTTATACCTTTGTATCCTTGGATCACTGATATTTCATTGTTTTTAAAAATAAAACCCTAGTTGCAGCTTAAATATTCCTTAACAAAATATCATTTTTTATTAAACCCTACTCTAGGTTTAATATAATAATGCAATAAAAGTGGTGTGGGGATTGCCAAGCTGGTTGGCATCTGTTGCAAGGTGGTGAGCATTTTCATTTTCACTGAAGGTCACAGGATGGGGGTGTTAAATACTTGGCTTCTTGGGCCCATGCTACATATGATTGTGAACATTTGTTTGCACAGTCCTCGTTAAAAAAAAAAAAAAATTATTCTTTGACGTAGAAATAGAGATACCTAAGTGCAAGCCAAATTTGCTAGCACAGGAGCCAGGGTAGCATTTGTCACATTTTCTGTTGGGAAAGGTCAGCAGGAAAATACTACTCCTAAACAGAAGCAGGTATGGCTGGGGTAATTATTTATTATACAGCTGTTTCAGAATTACTCTGCCTTCCCTGTGGTTTTTTGGGTTGGTGACATTTGCACTCCCCTGGCCCTGGGACCATGTTTAAAGACAAATCTAAAAGGATAAACCTAAAGGTCACGAGGCATGGGATTCATCTAATCAAATACAGCCATTTACACTGCACACACATGGTGTTTACCCATCACCATCACTCTCTGCAGTCAGAAATGAAAAGTAAGAACTTCTGTGGTGTGAGTCAAGCAGCTACTTCATGTGGTCAGAGGAATCTTGTCCTGGAAGGACTGCAGAGAAAGGACAAGCAGGTCAGAGATGGATGGACATCTGTGCTGCAGCTATCATCTCAGGCTCCATGAGATGAATCCCAACTTGGAGGATCTTTGCCTGAACCTTGCTCAGAAGATAAGAAACCTGCTTAGTTTGTGTTAGAGTTGCATATGCATCTCTCCCTGCCAGTCATCTCCTGGGACTATCTTCCAGCTAATCCACGGTAGCGATAAACGTGTGATAGCTGAGAACACTTAAAATGATTTCTGGGACAACATTCAGCTTTTAAGCCCATATGTTCTGGAACCTTGCTTATAAGAGTTCTGTAATCTTACTTGCAGTGAAGAGTTTACCATGTTAATAGTTAAAGTTGATCAATGGCAAGGGAGACTCAGTGTTATTATTGGTCTTCTGACTGGCAGCCATAAGGCAACTATCAGGTTGCAGGATGTAATTTTAGCAAAAGAAAATCCTTGTCCCAAAGATCTTACAATAACACTTCAACCTGCATCATGGTCCTGGGACTGTCCTTGGTTGTTTATGGCATATATAAAAATGAAGTTAAAATTGGGCCAAATTAATTTTTATTGTAACTCTAGCAATGCTGTTTCAGTTTGGATTTCATATTCATGTCTTCACTGAAATTCTGAGTGGCATCTGAGATGACTCAGTTCAAAAAAGTTTGCCAAGGGTCATTTATCCTCAATGTCCCTGTGAAGGCGTAAAAGACTAGGATAAAACCTGAGAAGACTCTTCCATCCAGGTGAGGTACAAGATTTGATTAGAAACAATTGGTTTAATGTTCTGCAGATGCTGAGGACAAAGCAGGAGTGATACTTTATCATACCCTTGGACCTTTCCTCTGGAGACCTTGTAATATCTTGCTGTTGTGTCTTGGAATATGGTCCTCTAATACCTCAGCTTGCAGGCTGTGATTTGAAAATTTATGTGGAAGCTCTTAACGCTTGCTGGGAGATGTCAAGCTCAGACCACAGTGCTGAGGCTGTCTCCTTCTCCCTGCCTGGCTGCCTGCTTATGTACTTTGCTTGGACAACTCTCTTAAAAATGTCCAACAATACAGTTTGTGTGTGTTTCGCAGCAAGTTTATTAGAGTTGGTTCTGATTTTCCCATTGAAGTGTGGGAATGAACACGATTGTCAAGACTAGAAAGCACCACCTTGGATGTTCAGCCCAGCCTTTGTTTCAATATGTAATACAGAAAACCAACACATCTCATTTTAAAGATAAACTGTTCTGATAGTTAATTACCTCTTGGTGCCAGCAAGTCAGATCTTACTTCAAAGTGGAATTTGTCTGACCTTGCGTCTAGTCAACAGTTTCTTTGTTGGCAAGGCTAACGAGTTGCCCTCTACCAGGTCCGTTCTTTGTTTGCCCCTTCAGACCTACCTCCTCTCTCCTTTGTCTTCCAGAAGGTATGTTTTGAGCCCATAAGGCTTAGAACATAAACTCAGCTCCCAAGGCTTTGGTGCTTTTTCCTGTCTTCCTGTGAACATGCTCCTCCACATCACTGTGGTCAACTGGACCACGCCTGGTGTTCCCAACTGGCCAGCCCCCTGAACAGCAGCAAAATCCCTTCTTTACTGTTTGCTATCCCCCCTTTTTTTATGTCAAGGACTGAAGCAATGCTTTACGCTGCTCAGTCTAACAACTCCCAGTACCATCCCTGGATTCTGTGTTCCTACCCAGTAGGTGGGATTCGCATTCCACACTTTGTCATATTTCAAGATAATTTTTCAATTGCTATGCAATTGAAATCCTTCTGGAGCGAGTATCTTCCTCATTATTTGCTACTCCACCAATCTCTGTAATCTGCAGACTCTGTTGACAGCGATTGTAAATCTTGGCATAGACCCATAGTTAACACTTCACCTTGGAGCACCAAATAGGGATCACAACTAATGTATGATATATGGGCTCACCAATGGCATCTTTTTAAAAACAGCCATAAAACTTTAAAAAGCCCTTGTAGCTCTTTTAGAGTTGATAGCAAAAGTATAAATGGCAAATAATTTTCTTTATGTTTGTATCAATATGCTTTTGGAATAGCTTAATCTGTTATATTAAATGCTTATGACTGGAATCAAATCATTATGATTTATTGAACCAAGGGCCAAGTTAGCCATAACAAAGTGTGGTCTCTAAGCAATTACATGGATCACCACAAGGGACTAGTAATGAGATGTTGAAACAGGAAAATTTCAGAATAAGAAATTGTTCTTCATGTCTAACTTTCCAAAAAGCTTTCCCTTCAATTATAGTTGTTCTGTTACAGATTTCTTTACTTAGTTTTTGGTTATTTTTCGAGCTAGTCTCTCCTGTTAGCAGATGAATTCTTTCTCCTTTTTTCCTCATCACATCAGTGGTCACAGGCATGTCATAACATGATTAAGCATTTCTTGGAATAAAGCAAAGTGGAAAGTGGGACCAGAAAAGATTTGACAGTTCAGTCTACTCTAACACCATGCAAGGCAGGAAATGTCTGAATGAAAAACAAAAAAAAGGTTAAATCTTGTGAGATTGTGGGGACCTTTAAATTATAAATCCTTAAAAGTGACACACTTGAAGGCACTGAGCTGGGCCTCAACATTTCAGGTTGCTTCTGAGAAAATTTCTAAAGCCTAAAGCTAATTGGAATATTTCCTAAGTGTTTTGGTTTGTTGTTTTTTTTTTTTTAATTTAAATGGAAAGAGATTTTATTCTTCAGTTAAGTCTGGATATCATGCTGTGTTGACACCACAGACTTCGCAACATGACTTCTTTAGACTCAGGAAGTATAACTGGCTACATGCAAAGATGAAACAGGTGTGGGACTAAGGAAAAAGTTAAAATGAAAAAGAAAAATGTATTCACATTGGAAAAATTATGTCCTTTTAGGGGAGAAAGAAGTCTCAGCTCTGATGGCTGGGCTGTGGTGTGTCTCATCTGCTGCTCTCAACCTGGTATTTACTGTGCAGTGACGAAGCTGCATCCTCACCAGAGCAGATCAGCCTGGTGTTTCCAAGACAGGGAATAGATGTCTCCTTGGCTATACTGTGAAGCAATTTCAGGGGGGTAGCCATGCTCAGGGTTGAAAAAAAACAATGTAAGAGCTTGAGCAAGTGCAGGGGAGAGCTTGGCTGACACACTTGTCTTCCATAGAGAGCTGCTTTTGTTCCTGAATAGCTCTGTCCAGATTTTGACATCTCCCTACAGAGAAAGCTACCATGTTTCTGACTGGCAGGGTTCTCTCTGGGACAGGGAAGATGCAAGAATAGTCTGCAGATTTTTGATCCGAGGATTTTTAATTCAGTTGTGCCCCTTTAGATCGCAATATTTATTATGAACTGTTTGCATGGCAACACTGTGAATCTAGAGCTAGAATTTTTAAATGGAATGAAAATATTTGATGGAAACTGTCAGTTTTGTTGAAAGAGGTACAGCGTATTATCAAGGCATACTTTGCTTTCATTTTATATGTTTGCATTCTGGAAGTATAAACAGTAAGGTGAAGAATTCTGAGAATGACTTCCATTATTTCCTATATGCTTTTTTAGTGCTCCATTGTGAAAAAGCTGAGATCTTCCACTTTTCTGTCCAAAATTTGAAAGGTCAGAATTTGCAAGGTGCCAAATGTGTGTATTTTGGATTTGAATTTCAATATAGAAAAATTGGAAAATATGCTTTTCTCCAAAAGAAAGAGGGAAGAAGAAGAGATAGAGACACATATGTCCTGACTCTGAACCAGAACAGCAGAAGAAAAGTGAGCTATCAGTAGAAATATATTTTACGGTTGCCTGTAATCTGTGTTTCCCATTCACACCAATTTCTGAGCAGACTGGGGCCTATTTTCCATTTGTTGTATGTGAGTAACTCCCATTGTTGAAAATGGAAGTTATTTGTTGTATCAAAGACGAAAATGTGGTTAGAATGTGATTGTAACCGTTTTCTCCCCTAATTTTCTGTACTGTGTGTTGTTATTTTGTGGAGTGCCATCTTTTTATTTTTTCTGCAGTGTTTCTCATACTCTGAATAAGGCCAGCTTGCAGTAATTTCAAGAAAAAAGGCATCCTTTGCTTCAATGTGCTATCGTTACAGGGCTCTCTGCAGGCAAACTTGCAGATCTGGATAGTTTTTCCCCCTCCATTTTGGTCTGTTTTACTTTGTTAAAGCCATGTTGATGGTCCCAATGATCTCTGCTCAGCTGCTGAGTTTTAGTACAAACTGGAAGCTCACAGCAGTCCTTCTGGCTCATATAATCAATTTTAGGTTCATAGATTTTTAACACTAAAATGCTTAGCACATCACCAGGAGAAACTAGAAAGAATTTCTCAGCTGGGGGCAGGGCAAGCTGTCTCAATATTGGAAGCCATGAAAGAGAAGAATCACATTTCTATTACCAGGGTAGTGCTGCTAATGATTCAAATATTCCTTGGTTATGCACTGAGCCAGCTAATTTTTTCCAAACAACTGTGCAGATTCAGAATGATCAGTTCTTGTGACCTTTACTGACAAGGGGAATTTTGTCCTTAAATTAATGTGAATGATGGGACTTGTTGAATAGCTTCAACCTGGAGGAGCTGATTTGTGCCAAGCACTCAATGTTGTGCAAGAAAGCAGCACAGAAGCAGTCCTATTGCTTCTGCCTTTCCTTGCATAGTCATATTTGTGCTCTAGCTGTACAGAGAGTGGAACCGCTACTAACAAGGGAAGTTTCAGTAGTGTTCTTGTGATCTAAAATATTTTTTTTTTTTTTTGTAGTGTGTTTTAAATTTTTCAGATTTAGATCTGGTTGGAAACCATCTCCAGTCTGAAGGATCCCAGGATGGAATTTGTCTATCTGGCTTTACTTCACCTTGTAACATTGAGGTCTTCATCTGAGCTCTCCCTCAACTACCTCTGATTGTCATTTGTGAGAAATGCACTCTCGTATGCCATAGTTCTGAAAGCTGACCTAAAAGAGATCAAATGAACTCATCCTTCCCAGAAGAGGGATATTCCCATTGCAATTCCAAAGGTAGCCGTAACTGTGTGTGAAAATACCCAACATCTGAGAAAAACTCTCTCAAAAGGACAAACAAAATCATTTAGCATGAAATGATGTGATGATGAAAGATCTCAGAAAGCCTTTTTTTTTTTTGGTAGACATATGGCTGTTGTTCAAAGCTCTGTTGGCTGACTCCCTGGCTGATTCCTTCTGGAGTATAACTGTGCACTGCAAATAAATCTGTCAACTGAACAGATGCCAGTGACCCTTTTTATCCTGCAAACCAGTGGCCTGCTTCCTAAACATCACTGTATGAGAAAGGGATGAAGTGTTTGAGCAGTGAACTATAAGAATCACTGTCTCTTGTGTCTGGTCAGTTTTCCACTCATTGTTGAATGATTGAGTGCACCCAGTCTCAGTGTCGAAACTTTGCTAAATTCAGGTACTGATAAGCCATTCTCAAGTACACTGGAAAATTGAGATCCTTAATGTTCCTACCCAACCAAGGAAAAGGAGAAGCTGCTGGATGTAAGAGTATGAGCCTGTGCTGCCTCAGGACAAGTGATGAGTCAGATTCGGTACTGCTGCAGTGCTATAAGAACTGCTGCTGAATGCCAAGCCTTGCCAACTGTGAAATTACTATTTCTGCTTGATAATGTTTTGTTTCAAAGCAGGATTTAGAGAAAAGGCAATAACTGAACTTTTAAAACAAATCAGACTGCTTGTCAGAACTTTTTCGTTTGGTCTTCAGCCAACAGTCACATTTTGGGAAGCTTTAGGCCTGATATCATCTTAACTGTTGTGCAATTTTCATTTTTTCCCCAACTCATTGGATAATTTCATTGAATTGATTGAATTTAAAGGCATACAGTCACTATTGTTTTGCCAAATTGAGATACACTCCTTTAAAAACATGCTTCCACATTGAAGTCTTTTATATGGTAAAAGTAACTGTTGTTTCCAACATGCTTTTAAAAGGGAATTTAGGGTTTGATTACAGAGTTAGACTAGCAGCCTTGGAAACTGAAATCCTCCATTTTTTACTAACTTGGTAGAGGAAGGAAAACTTTTCTACCTTAACAATGCCTGCATAGCTTCCTCTAGGAGAGGTCTCTGCTGAAAGTACAAAAGGCACATTGGCTATCATGGAGTTTATATTTATGTCAGTTAAACCTGTCTAAGATCCTGACTGAGCAAGGTACTTGGGCCTGGGTGTAGTATCCAGTTTCTGAGCAGTATCGCTGAGTTTAACAAGCCCGCTCAAATGCCTGAGTGCTTTGCTGAGGTGGAGTCTAAGGGCATCAATTAATTTTTGTAGTATTCTATGCAAATAGCTTTCTGATATTTGCATTTGTCCAGTGGTTTCTGAAGGCCAACAATCCAGTAAGGGAACTGGAGGTGTAAGAATCTGCTTCCTATTTTTGATTGTCAGAATCAGTCAGTTTCTCTGCTGTTCTTTTCCAGAGGGAATAATGATGCTGACTTCACCTGTGGTTTTTGAAATAGGCAACCAGGATGTACATCTAAGGTGAAGTGAAGCCAATTTTCTAAGAATCATTTTGAAGTACTGATAGTACCAGTATTTTCTCAATAACCAGCAGGCTATGATGCACAGTTACCAGACTCCAAACTAAATAATATTGTTTGGAATCATCTGTCCTGCACTTATGAGAACTGATAACATTAATGCTGATGTTTAAATATCTTTGTTTTCACCATGTTTGCTTTGTAAAAACTTACTCAGTGATTCATAAACTCTGAGCTATCTGTGGATTAGCTAGGCATCAGATCTGCTTCATGAAAAGTTTAGTCATTCCTCCTGCCACCTCTCCCACCTCCTTTTCTGCCATGAAATACTTTTATACAGATTATAATCCTGCCCCTGAGTAAGGTGGTGCAATGTAGTTTGACTGCTGTTGGTCAAGAAGTCAAACAGCCCAGCTCTAACAAATAGGACTGAAATCACCAGATTCACTGAGATAAAGATGGCTAAAACCCCAAGCTAAATCTGAATGACAGATGGGTTACTTGAGGATTATGAAGTGACAGCTGAATGAGGCTTTTGGAAGTCCATCAAGCCTTAGAGAGAGAGGACGTGGGTGAGGCATTTCTGAAGTAAATTTTATGTTAACTGTTGTTCTCATTCTCCTGCTGGAGTAAAACCGTATCACGCAGCTTCTTGGCTGATGGGTTTGGAAAGAGATATGGGCAGGAAACTGCTTCAGAAATGGTTTTCCTGCAGAGGCCTCACGCTGCCTCAGCTGCAGCCTTTAGACCCGAAGGTGTCGGCAGCCGGAGCGTCGCGCCGGGTGGCACGGAGGGACGGGGCTTCAGCACCACGGACAGCGCCCGCGGCGCCCTGCGAGCGGGTCCTGCGGTCGGCGCAACCGAGAGGACGCGACGTGACGTGACGTGACGTGACGTGACAGGGCACGACGTGACGGCAACTGTTTATCGTTTGTCCGCCGAAGGGATGACTGCTCAGACCCGTAAACCGCTGGTGCTGATCTGACTGTAAGGAAGAGTCGTTTTGTGCCCGGGAGGAGGTGGCTGGGATGAACCTTGGAGAAAGCACAGAACTGGCAGAGCCGGCCAGAGAGTGGGCATTGCCTGATGGAGCCTGTGCTATGGGAAAGAGATAGGCCTGGGATATGGCCAGACTGGAGGAGATGGAGCTGAAAGGGGTCCATCCTAGGAGAGTGCAGCAGCAAGGCTTGGAGTACTTGACCTCAGGATCTGGAATGAATCCAGTACTACCCGACAAAGGGTCTTCTTCACCCCTCTCTGGTGCAGATCCCACTCCATGAGAATAATTCATAGTAGAAGTACACCATTCCCTAAATTTCCAGAGGTCTGTGCAGTGCAGCTAGTGGCTTTGACCCTGCTTGTGATGACTGAGTGGCTGCCTGCAGATTTCTGCAGAGAGGGGTTTGTGTTTCACTTTTTTTAAAAGTATGGGAAATGACACACAAAGACTCTGCAGAAAGAACATTAACTTAGCAAAGATTAATAGTGAGTAGTTACCATAGGCCACAATAAGTCTTCATTCACAAGCTTAATTTCTCCTACTGTTCCTGCACGTTATCTTTCCTCAGGATCTCTGCTCATCCAATATATAGCATGGAGCTGTTCTGGCAATCAGTCAGGTATGCTAAGGAAGTGGTTGTCTGTAGGACTTGTCAAAGTCAAAAAAAGTATAGTAATTGAGGCAAGAGACTGCAAGAAGAGACAGGGCACTCCTGATGTGAAACTGGTGATGTGCTGTCATGGAGAACTGGGGTTTTAGTATCTGCCAGAGTTCCTCTACAGTGATGGGAAAATTGCTTAAACCAGGATTTTCACATTTGGCCACTACTTGGGCAGTCTACATTTGCTTATCCCACATTTGAAGTGATTGTGATTCCTGATTTCCAGAGGTTTTGGCACAAGCAGCACCACCTGAGCTCACTGAAACATGTCCATAAAAAGAGGATTCTAGGAACATGTCAGGTGCTACATAACTGTAGCGATTATGAAAAATTAGCTCCCGTGAAACTCAAATGGACTTCCAGTTTACAACTTCCAACTTCCATTTTCAAACTCCCTGTGCTTAAATCTCTACCACTTCATCTTCTTGAAGTGTTGGGAAATATAAATTTCTACATATTTGCAAAGTTCTTATGCTCAGTAAAAGAGCATGCAATATACATTTATAGACATTATAGCTGTCAATCCTCATTGCAACTTTAAGTGCTGTGGAATGGAGAGTCAAGAATGAAAACCCAGGCTAGAATAACTAAGAAAGCAGATAATGGCATAAATGGTATTTCACCTTCTGGCCACCTGTTGCAATACAGCCAAAGCCAGCAGTGACTGAGAGTCATTACTGTTTGACAGCTGCTCCATGAGCTTTGTAAAATGACTGTGTAATTGTTCTCAGCCTTCTTTCCTGTGGACAGGTGTCCATAGCATGATTAACACTAATTGGCAATGTTATTGGCAGTCACAGAAAGAAAACTAATGAAAGAACAAGTGTGGAGGGGGAATAGTTTTCTCAGCCCCCAAAGCGATATGCCTGTCTATGTGCCTGCCTGTTCTGGGAACAGAATGTCAGCTCTGTGCCCCTTCAAACATACTGTTTACAAGAAGTCAAGTTCTTTTAAGAGAGAGAAACAGTGACTAGTTTAAAATGGAATCGAGGCTGACAATGGAAGAAAGACCTGGTTCAGGAAATTTTAAACTTGTGTCTTGATCAATGTCTGTTTGATTTAAACTTGGTTAGAAAGTAAATTTTTATTTCAGAAAAGGAGCAAATGTGGAGAAAGAACTTAAAAATACAACATCCCAAGGAGAACTAAGGGGTCCCCTTTCACAAAAGAGTAACACCTAGTTAGGATATCATCTAGTCTTGTCTCTTGAACACTGTCATCACAGTCTTCATGACATGATCAAGTGTGTGTCTGTCTCGCAACCAAAACACTTCTGTCCACCGTCTGGATGTGACTTTATATCCACTTATGTGTTGGAATTATACAGAACTGTTTTTAGATATAAGACCAGAGTTTGCTTCATGCCTGCCAGGTGAACACTCAGACACCTATAACATGACTGGGGAAGACCATATGTAGCAGATGCAATAAATTCTTTACTAATTTGAATCAGTAAATCTCTGATTCTCTCACTAACATAACAGCTGAATTTTGGTGAATGTGGATGATGTGTGTATGGTCTCATTAGTAGGAAAGGGTCATGGTGACCAGTGCATAATGACCTATTCAGGAAGTTACATCACTCTGAACAAAAATCTGGATTCTGATGTCATCTTCTATCGTAGTCATTATTCCTTCCCCAGACACCTTAAAATTCTTACCTGTTCTCTTAAGTTTGAGTTGCGAAGTCAAGATTGCTTCATACTTACCAGTTCTGTAAACCTACAAGCAATCACCTTTGCCATAAATGTTTACATTGTGGTCTTTTCCTGAGGTAGAGGCTGATAGGTGCAGGCTGATAGCTGTTAGGTACAAAGCCAAACATACCATAAGCTTGTCCAGGTTTGTACATGATTCTACAGTACAAATGGAAAAAACCCAAACCTACTAGTGATCAGACAGGGGCAGGTGACACTGAGGGAGGGTACAGTGATGTATAGTTCTTAGATCCCAGAGCAGGCCAAAGTGAAGCATGTGTCTTAGAAGGATGTGGGAAAAGTAGAAAGAAAAAAGGTGAGGATTGTGTGTGAGGAAAAAGAGAAGGTCATTCCTAGGAAGTGAAGGTGGGAGGCTGAAGGAGAGCTGAGTAGGTGTGGGAGAGTATGATACTGTTGTGCTATCACACAGGAAAGAGAGAGGGGCATGCATTGATTCTTGTATATCATTGCGTTCTCCTCAATGACTTATCAGCATGGAGCCAACTGCATCTTGTATAATGGATGTACTTTCTGTAGGATCAATACAGACTCATCACACAGCTGGCAGTATTGAACATCTTTTCTGCCTCAGCCTACATTACCTTATGTGTTCTGATGACATGGCATTAATAGGTTTTGTTGGGTAATGTTAAAAAAAGCTTGTCTCCACACACACATAAGAGTACAGAGGAATGATGGCAACGGGGAACCTGAATAATACCCTTCTCTAACCCCTTCCCAGGCGAGGGAAGGGAGGCCGACCAGTCCCGTGGTCTGAGGGTGACACCCATCACAATGACTCAGTGGAAAGGGTCTCTGGAGCACCTTTTGGACAGCAGGGATAAGAAACTTATTATGGGAAGCTGGGAAAAGTATTTTGGAACTGCGCAAGATTTTTATGGGATGTTTTGGGGAGGAACCAAAGGTAGGGAAAGGGATGGACCTAGGTGATTTGGGGAGGAAAAAAATTGGGAAAATAGAGGGGTAAGGGGCTGGTTCCATGTAAAAAGGTTGCTGGTCAGTATGCTGTCTGGCCATGCCTGGCTCCTGGTCAGGGCAGTCTGTCCTGTCTTCTCACCAAACTCCATTTCTACCTATTTTCTTGGGGGAGGGACTCTATTCCTCATGCATGTGTGTGTGTGTGTAGGTCTGCTCCAGCAACTGGAGTAAGATCACAGGCCATAAGATGCCAGCACACGGGGCATGTGAGGGTGCATGTGTCCATGTGTGATTGCTAGCAAATATCAGGCCAGTCTACCTGGTGAGATGGATAAGTGGCCTGTGAGCCAGGTATGGAAGCAGCCATAAGTCTGGTCCAGATACTAGAGAGACCAGAGGGGCTCAGAGTTGACTACTGGAGGGACCAGAGGCTCCAATACAAATACTAGGGACACCGTGCGGTCTGAGCATGGCCTGAGAGACCCATCTGGGGGTGTGTGTGGCCAGCTACTGTGAGGCTGATGTGTCTGCATGTGAATGTGTGTACGTGCTTGTTTGTGAAGTGAGTGGTCTGTACCAGCAGCCAGAGTGGCATTTGCATACCACATGTCGGCAGCTGGAGAGACCTGTGATCCAACATCCAGGTACTGGATAGACTGAGAGTGTAAGACCAGCTATTGGAGGGATCCATATTGTATACATATGGATATATTTTCCATTAACGGACCTTCATCCTGATCAGCTGGAGAGGACATTGGTGATGTTTGAGTCTGCGTGAGTGCTGAGTACTTCTGCCTGTATTGTTCTGTGTGGTTTGCTGGGTGTATACATATATATGTGCTATATACATGTGTGTGTGTATGTACTTACTGGGAATACATGGTCGTGCTACTTGCTGGCTGAATCTGGATGCATGAAGCTGCAGCAGCCTTGCCTCTATTGGGCTACTGGGTTCAGCAGCCATTAACAGGTTTTATTAAAGTAATACTTAGTATATATAATCATCATGAATGCAGAAAGAATCCTGGCAAAGTCTATATTTGGGTATTCCCAAACTTTGGGAGACTTTGGATATTTTCCCAAACATGATCTTGTCTCTTGGGAATGAGGAAAATAACGCATGGGAGGTAAAGGTCCTAAAACAAAGGAAGGAAGGAGAAATAGGAAACATTGCATTTGGGCTGGTCTTCCTTGTGGTACATCTATTCTTATTTTCTGGAGAAATCTAGTCTTTTTATATTTCTATTTCTCTTTAATAAGTAAAACAACCACAGAAAAGAAAAATGTAAATCATGTACTGAGGTTAGCTTTTCAGGAGAATGATTCCCTTGCTTCCCTTGCTAAAGTGCCTATAGGTATTACTCTGTTAGGATAATTGTAGCATTTTGTCATGTTGGCAGATCCTTTGTAATCATTTTTGTTCCCATTAAGCAACAATGGATGCAAGGAGAACTTGGCTCAGGACACCTGTTGGCAGCTCCACAGCTGCTGCTGAATTGGAATTGCAGCAGTAGTCGTCACTGCAGACGGGATGTCACCTAAGAGAGAGCTGGCATTTTAAGGGCTGCTCCCTGCTTTTAAAAGCCTTGGCCAGTCTGAGAGGCCTGGCTCAGAGCACACTGCCTCATCGTCCTAGTACAGCACTCCTTTTACTTGTTGCAGTTCCAGGTAGCAAGTGATTTATAGAACTGTGAGAACACAAAAAGCCAGATGTAGGATCATGGATCTCCAATTCCATTTCTGTGATGAAAAGGGTTAGGGTGAATGCTTTTCAAACCTAAGAACCTTCAAAGCTTATTTATAGTCATTTATAATGCAAATATTTTAAGTATTTTAAGATCAATGAAAATATACCCATTAATGAATATATTTACCTGATGACAGTATTTTAAGAAAAAGGAAGAAATCTTCAAGTAAATCCCCACTGTGTGGTGTTCCTATCTTGTTGCCACTGCTGCTTCTTTGCATATTGTTTTCTGTCCCAGAGGGGTAAAACTTGAATCACTGCAGGGTCACACTCCTTACGTCATTCGTAAATGTATGCTGTGAATGAGATTATGTTTTAGTAAAAGCACAGACTAGTTAAAATGTCATGAATTAATTTCACATGAAACACTGGAGAAGCTTTGAACCTGGGGGCAAAGCAGTAACCAAAAGGAAATAAAACTCCTCCCAAATGCTACATATCTCCACAGTCAAAACCGTGTTACTATAACTATAGGGCAATTATAATTGTTTTTTTTGATATGACATTGTAACAATAAACATTCTGTGCTGCTAGAGTACAATCTTTCTTGTAGCTGTCCTCACATGGTATGACTGGAAGCCAGGACGCTGCATTCCTTTGCAGGGGGCTCAGCTATATGAATGTCTCTTAACTGAACATATGTTTTTTGTCTTAGAAGGTTATGGCTTCTGATAAGACAGAATTGTGCCAAAACTTGAAGGATAAAACTGAGCATCTGTGAATGTAGGAGGAGAAATAATAACATTGAAAAGGATATCTTAAAAACAAAAATAAAGGTAGCCAGCGGAAAATCAGGCTAAAGTTGAGGAAGAACTGTATACAGCTCCCCCTCACCATCCTGCCCACCCTCAGGCTGGCGCTCTGGGCACTGGAAGTTACCCAGATGCCCTCAACTCTCACCCAGTTTGACTGACTTACACTGTTTTGTATCAAGCATTGTTGGTATGGCACAGAGGCAATACATTTTAAGGTTACATACGTTTTAAATCTCACAATTTCAGTACTCTACGTTTAAACTCTGTTTAGATTGATGCATTGATTCCCAAAAGCTTTTGCTTTTGAATAATTCAAGAATGTCAGCTGTCAGTAGGTATGTAATTTGCAGAATTGCCTTTGTACTTTTTAAAATCCCGGAGCATGTGCCAGCAACTGACTGAAGCTCAATTTTAACAGTTATGTGCTAGAGCTCAACTTGTTCTGAGTTGTATTTATATGAATAGACTACAGGTTTAGACTTCTCCTACCAGTTTTGTACATCGACTCCAATATCACATTGGAGAACAGTTTCATGTTGTATTATTGAACCAAGAGTTGATAGATCTGATAATTTCCATCAAGCTTTTCAATATGTCATGATACTTGAATGTCAATGATACATTTTTATACAGCTGTGAGTGTTGCCTGTCTAATTTCATGTTATCGCAAGACACCAGAGCCACTTGAATTCAATCATGGAGTAAAAGAGTAAGAAACACTTTAAAAGAGGGAGACAGTGGAAAACTTTCTTGGGGAACCAAGACATCCTAGATTGCAGACAGCTGAGAAATGATGTTTGGATGTAGAAACTAAAAGCATATAAACAAAATATAAACTATTATAATAAGCTAAGCTATGTAAAATAAAACATATGGCTCATAAGCACATGACAAGATTAAGCTGAAGCCTAATGCATATAAAATGAGTTCATATAAAATAAGTCTGATGAACTCAAGGCATTCAGCACACTAAGTAACTCCTTAACAACCCTGTGAGCCTTATGGTCTCCTTGCTGCTGAGGAGACATGGTGGTGCATTGGCTTTTTTTGAAGTATGACAGTGCTGCTCAGGGATCAAACTCTCCTGGTGTTCAGCACTCTGCAAGGATGTAATATGGAGACCTGAAGAGCCAACATCATTATATTTGCATGGAGTCATGTGCATTTGGTACAAACTTTGGCTAAGATTTTGCCATATGTGAGATGGAGCTGGATCCTGGGGTTTACTTAAGAATAAATGAGATCACAACTTTTACCCCACCTGATTTTCTCACACTCTCACTCACTTGCTTCTCCCCACACTATGTTCACCTGGCAGGGAGGTCACTGCTGGTCCAGGAAGGTTGGGCAGAAAGTCGTGTTGATTTGTGCTGGGATGCCCCTCACAGTTACTGGTCTCAGGTACCCAGGGGTAACCAGACTACTTTAAGGTTAAGGTCTTACAAGAAGCCTGGAGAAGGTCCTGCAGCTGGCAGAAGAGCCTGGTTTCTCAGGGTGGTTACTGTCCTAGAGCAGTGCTTCTCAAAACTTGTGTCGGGGTCCTTTCCTTTAAAAGTGTGCATCTTAAAGGGATGTCGCAGCCATCTCAGGTGACCAAGCTGGCTGGTGCACCAGCTTGCATCCTTGCTGAGGATAAAAGGGTTCACCTAGACAAACTGCATGATGGCAGGAGCGAGAATTCATGTCTAAGCCCGGTACATGGGCCGGCTTCAGCGTCATTGTCCCTGCACAACTTCAGTATCTGTTTCCTGCCCAAACTCATTAATACCCTACAACAATATTACTTGCCAATTAATTAACTGGAGTTAACTGGCAAATAGCCAGTTTTGCCAATATACATTTCACAGAGAGTTTAATTTTATTGTGCTGAAAATTGTGTAATAGGCTTAATTTTCTGGCTAGATAGTTCAAATAAATGTAGCACTTGATTTTAGAATGCAGTGTTCTCGTAATGCTCTGTTATGTGACACAGTTGACTATGATGCCAGTTTGCAAGAAATGAAAACCATTCTTTCATAAAGACAGAGCAGTTTGAGTCACTGTCTGTTGCAGATATTTGAATAAAAAATTAAGCCCTTTCCTTTTCTGGGCTAAAGTAACAGCTGTACAAACTTGAAGGTAACATGTTCAAAAAAGTTACTCACCTGTTTTGAAATAGGCTTTTAAGTATTTAGTGGTAAAATTGACAAATGCTGTGTTATTACCTAGTTCAGCTGCTGGCTTTGATGGGATCTACAAAACAGGGCACTTGACCCTTATCTTCTGTGTAGCTCCAGACTGGTAGGTATTGTCTGAATGTACGACCTAGGATCAGGCTTTCCAAAAAACTCAATGGGAGGGCGCAGGATGGTGGTGCCATTTCTTTCCTTTGAAGTTAGATGATATGGAGGGGAGGTGAAGAGGAAGAGAGATGCATGACACAGTGGTTTTATCACTTGCTGAAAAGGCAGGAAAAGGATTTCTGTGCCTGCCAGAAATACATAGTGGGTATAATATATTTAATCTCCATATACCTTTATATAAAAATATAAATATAGATTTATTTGCATCTGGGCTGTATTTTTTCCTTTGGAAATGGGATGCATGCTTTTTAATCTTTTAAAATGTGTGGATTAATATGTCTATAATCATTATAGATGTGATTAGCAGTAATTTCTCTCTTCCATTATGCATTCAAAGCAGCAGAAAACAATACATTTAGCAAGACGTCATTTCTCTCCTCTGCAATCCACCCTATGAAGGAATAAACCAAGGAGACATGAGGTGAGGCAGCTCCACCAGTGCCAACAGTCTGCTTATTTTCCTTTTTATCTGAATCCAGACAAATCTCTTGGCTTGCTGGAGTTTGCAAATATGGGGAGAGGAAGAACAGAGTGTGTAAGGGGTAGATGAGCGTGGTGGTGTCAGTTTTGGAGGGTTGGCCTGAATTTTACTCCCTCAGTCATACGTCTCTTCCTGTTCTTATCAGCAAGACACCTCTGTGCTCATTACTTTTATCCCCTTCCAGGGTCAGTTCTTGTATGATCCTTAAGTTATTTTACATTTCTCTGGTCAAGTGTCCAGATTTGCTCCAGCAACTGGATGATGGCTGAGTTCTTGTGTGAGGTAATCAGATTTAAAAAGAAAAATGCAACATTTACTTGAGTTTCTGTTAACAGATTTTCTGCTGTGTACAAGTGTCTCGATGTGGTAGAGGTCATAATTGTGGATGAGGTGTGAAAGTTATTGGCAAAGCTGTAGATTTTTTTTTTAATTGTTAATTTTGCTAATTCCCTGCTCTTTGAACCATGAGAATTATCTTAACTTCTTTTTGCCTGTGTAGTAAATTATTGTCCCCCTCACCTCCTTCCACCCCACTACTGTTCTTCCATCTCCACTTCTATTTCCTACCACTCCCTTCCTGCTTCTCTTTCCCTCATTGCTCCACTTTAACTTCCTTCAGAAACATTTTCTTTTTTATTTCTCCTGTTCATCTCTTCATGCTTTTTATCCGTGTGTCCTGGTTTCAGCTGGGATGTAGTTAACTGTCTTCCTAGTAGCTGGTACAGCGCTATGTTTTGAGTTCAGTATGTGAAGAATGTTGATAACACTGATGTTTTCAGTTGTTGCTCAATAGTGTTTAGACTATAGTCAAGGATTTTTCAGCTTCTCATGCCCAGCCAGGGCACCTGACCCAAACTGGCCAACAGTCTATTCCATACCATGTGACGTCCCATCTAGTTTAGGAACTGGGAAGTGGGGGGGGGGCAGGGATTCACCGCTCGGGGACTGGCTGGGTGTCGGTCGGCGGGTGGTGAGCAATTGCCCTGCGCATCATTTGTACATTTCAATCCTTTTATTACTACTGTTGTCATTTTATTAGTGTTATCATTATCATTATTAGTTTCTTCTTTTCTGTTCTATTAAACCGTTCTTATCTCAACCCATGAGTTTTACTTCTTTTCCCGATTTTCTCCCCCATCCCACTGGATGGGGGGGGAGTGAGTGAGCGGCTGTGTGGTGTTTAGTTGCTGGATGGGGTTAAACCATGACACCGTGCCACTTCTTAAGCTTCTCTCACCCTTATTTTGGTTGCCCGGCCTACAGTACAACCTCGCCTAGATGTGCACCCTTCCTGCAACCCAACTATGTAGCCATTGCTTAAGAAGTAATGAATAAAGAATAATAATTAGCAGTCTATAAAAAGCTTTGTAACATTAAATTTTTGCCCCTGATTATGGTCTGAGGTGTTGTTTTGAGCCAAAAGGTAATTTATTTAACTCTGAAACTATTGTCTTACCTCATTACAGCCATTTTACTTCAGTGTTTAACAACTGCCTCTGGGCTAGGAGCAGGACTATGTTTTGTATGGTCCCGTGCAGGGAGGTAAATGATAGCAAACACCTTTGGGCTTCTCTAGCTCAAACCCATTACTGTGTAGTGTACAGGAAGAAGGCAGCATCTGCTAAATCATAATTAAGATCAAAGAAGCCCCTCAGAATACTTTCTAATCAATAAGGCTTTCTTAAAAAAAGGTTAAATCTGGGACCATTGGGCTTCACAGCCATTTCATACAGGGCTTGTACCAGGCCGACCTCATAAAAAGGCTTGACTAGGATGTAGCTTTGATATTGCAGTATGTCATATTAAGTAGCTTTAGAGCTTCTTTTATTGCTTCTTTAACTTGTGAGAGTATTTACAGAGTCTTTATTAGAAGTAGGTTTCCAGGTTTCTCTGCTTTTATCTTGCCACCTACAGTATTCAGTGAAGTCTAACTTGGGAAGGAATTGTTCTTGGCTTTATTCTCTAAGTGATCTAGTCCTAACAATGAGTCCATGATGATCAATTTAATTTATGTTTTGTCATAAACTGTTACCTACTTGACTTGTCTATGTAATATGCAGCCTCACTCAAAAGAGCTGTTGGATATGTTTTCAATTGCTTTGTGTGAGTCATTGTTCTAGAGGGAGCTTTTATTATAGATTGAATACCTGGGATGATAAATTTACATGTATAAGAACAGATACATACTGTAATAGAATTATACCTGTTCCTATGTGTGCATATATTCACACACAAATATACATTTGCATTAGTGTGCATACAGACTCACAGAGGCTTGGAGACAGAAGGATGAGAAGGAACCGTTGTGATGCTGCCAAGGGGAAGCACAGTATCTTTGGTCATGATTATTATTCATTATTTATTCCTGTTGCTGCATATGACAAGGTTGTTCAGACAGTCCCTATCCTTCCTGCATAGCCACTTAGGCTGCTTGCCTTTTTCAATGCTAAACCAGCAACTTCAAAAGCAACATGGTGTGAGAGAGGAGGAGGAAAGGCTGATTCTGGACATGCTGACAAGTCAAAAAAAGCTCACCTGAAATGGGAGGCTGAATAGCTATCGCCAGAAGAGACTATCTTTAACCTTCAGCAAATACATGAACTGTTAAGCAGGAAATAACCCACCGACAAGATCATAGTAAGGGGGGAGCAGTTTATAAATGGGTGAGACTGAACCACAGTAATTAGCAAACTAGACCAGATCTAACTGGAAACCTTCAGGCTAGAGCCATAGAAGTTAGGAGTAAGGGTGGGGTTTGTTTGGTTTTTTGTCTATTTGTTTCTGGCAACTGCTTTCGTAGCTGGGGCAGGCAGGACAAGTTGCTCAACGTAAGATCTGGGTGCACCTCACCTCGCCAGCTGCAGCATGGACGGATCTACTCGAGTCAGTCACACTGAGCTCCACCTTCACGTCAGAGGCATTTTTGGAGTTCAGTTTACCTGCTCGGTTTAGGTGTCTGCTTTACAATGAGCGGTGCTCTGGTTGTGCCCCCTCCTCTCCGTTCCCTGCGGTGAGCACCTTGCTCCTGCCGATGTCTCCAGCACACACTGAAGATGTCTACACTGGATCCAATGACTCTCAGCTGAGCTTTGGGAGTTGGCTGTGCTTACTTTTGCCCTCAGTAAGCATGAGGTCAGCTATATTGCCTGCAGTCTCAGTGAAAGGTTTGAATTAGTGTAATTTACTTTGCATCTGTAGTGGGCTACGCCTGCACGCATGGCTGGTCACTAGTGTTCCACCGAGGCAAGCTGTCATGTGCCTCCCCAGCCCTGATGCAGTTATCTTGACAGGAAAAGTGCTTCCATTACTACTTTTTCTGCTACGTGAGTCAATATCAGCCAGAGTGGCAAAGTGGTTTAGCTTTTTTGCTGGTATAAGCTAAGTCTATGCTAGGAGTTGTTCCTGTAGTTGGGCTTGCGTGCAGGCTCTGATGTGGGGCCCGTGGAGGCATCACTGCAGGGATCTGCTGGGGCTATCCCAGGGGAGTCAAGGAACGTCAGGCATCTGATGGGTGAGGGATGAGGGGAAGAGTTCCTTCAGAAAGTAAAGCAAAACACGCACTGCAAACTTACTCCCCAGTGTTAACTCCACAGGAATCATAATACTGGATATCTAAAGCTCGAGCCTGGCAACCATGTCCACCTGACAGCAAGTGTAACTGATAAACACTGTCAAGTACACTAAATTGTCATTATTTGAATTAAAACATAAAGTGCAATAAAGAAATTCATTATTTCACAAGTTGGTTTCTGATTGCTATGTTAAGTTCTCTCTAAACCCCTTTGTTTTCATTTTCGGGTTCATCTTTTTCACCTCATCTGCTTGGGAAACTGTAACATCAAAACTGAACAAGGACAACCTTTGTTTTTAAAAGCAAGCTGTCTCTCACATCTACTGTCAGTGACAATAGCCAGCTTTTGATGTGTGATTCGGATAGTGAACCGAAAGAGAAAGTCTGGCAATGGTGCCCTGTTTGGGAATTTTGGAAGGATGTTTAGAGATTATTTTGGGGTTTCTGAGCTACTTGAATGATTTGCTGGCAGCCACAGGCGAGTGGCATTTTACAGTATGTTAAAATCAAGCTTTGATATCTGAAAATAGCTCCTTTGGTACGGAGCTTGTCTTCCTTGATTCTTACATAAGCTGCATATTTATCATAGCTGAGTGATAAATGGTGAGATTCTGGTGTTCTATATGCAGTGAAATGACAAGGTCAGTTTTAATTAAGCTGAGATCAAGCCCAGTCTATATTGTACACTTCTGATTAGGTTACTTCAAATTAACATAAGTTTTTGGAGACTTCACTGAAGTCAGTGGTGTTAAACACCAGCTGTGCTGGCAGATAAGCGTGGGATATAAGAAGGAGATAGAATTCACATTGAAATTAGCACTTGGCACAATATAATTCTCTGATTGCAAACTATGCGAAGTTGCCTGCGCTAATTGGTTGATTTTATTTGAAGCAGATGTTGTTAGCTTTCCCACTAATGATCTGGAGAGAAATTTTTTTTGAAAGACATGCCATGTTAGGTTCTCTGCAGTATAATAAGCTAATTACAACTTTAAGTACTTGCAGTAATTAGCACAATGTGTATAAAGTGGTCCTGATCTTTTCACCCTGCTGCATTATTGTTAGGGCATCTTAAAAAACAAAAAAGAGAGCTAGCTGAATTTAGTTTCCCCAATCTAGCTTCTTGTTTTCCCAGACTTTTATATTAAGGAGATAATGAACTAGACTTTTATCCTTATTTTTAAGCACACCAAAGAGATTTAAACCTTTCTCCTTCTGTTTTTCACTAACTTCCTTCTCTAAATCAAATCTGTTTAGTCTTATCTTTGTCCATTGAGGTAGAGTTTTCCAGCATCTTAAAAACCCCATTAGTAAACAGTTCTGTCCAGCAATGGAGTATTTGTTCTCTATTAATTCATTTGATCACTTGCCCACGTATTACCAAGATCCAAGGTGTATCTGACTTATAGAAAGAAAACAAACAAACCCACCCTGCAAGCTTCCTTCTTTCTAGAGCAATTGTGCTCCTTGTGGTTTGTCCTGATGGTGATTAAAAACTGCCAGCACTTTGCAAAATAGACACAGGAAGACCTAGCAAGCGATCCTGCCCATAGAAAAGAGGAAAATTAAAATGACTTATATGAAAATATTGAATCAGAAATTATCCTCGTAATACCTTTTGAAACTCGGTACGACTGCTGCAGATGGTGGGTACACTACAGAAATGGCTGTTCTGAGAAAAGAGTTTAACAAATACTTCAGTTTACCTAGTGATGTCCTGGCATGGTTTGGTGAAACTTGCTCTTCAGAAACCTTCAGCTGGTATTTACATCAAAGATGCTTTCACTTCTTTGTGGAAGTCACTAGAAGCCAGATATATTTGCACAGATGTGGTCACGTTTCTCACTTCCCTTATCTTGTGGGCTGAGGAATGACGTGATGACAAGCTGTCCCATTTCAGGAATGCCGCTGGGGCCCCAGCCGCTCGTGTGACACGCATAGGCTGGTTTCCAGGCACTGGTGCTGTACGGCATCTCCTTGCCCCTGCCTGAGAGAAGACTCAAGGGACTGTCCCTCCGAGTCTGTGATCTGGGAAACTGATTTATTGCCTGGAACTGGAAGGGCAGATATTTCCAGACAGCAGGTGCCTTGGATGGGAATTTTGTGGTGGACCATGGACTGAAGCTTGTTCCCATTCAGCCAGGTTGAGCTGTGCTCTTTGCAGCCTGTGGGCTGTCCCCGGCGCATGGAAAGTGGCACAGCGAGAAAGAGGGTGACAAAGTACAAGGCCCACAAAGTCTTTTGGGCTGGCAGGGACAGCCATGAGGCTTGTGGAGGTAGAGCAGGAGGGCGCTGGTGAAGACCCTGAGCAGCCAGCGGTTTGACTGGACTCTTGCTGTCCGAAAAGATCCTCTCTGACGAAGGGTCTTCTTTAGGTCCTTTTAGCTGCAAGTCATATCTGTGAGCTATGTTTTCCCCTTGGTGCATATCAGAAAACAGGATAGCTTCAACCCATCATGTTTTCTCTCTTTTTCTCTTCCTTTTCTATACTGGTTTTCAAAAGAAATGTGTCTTTCACGCGCTAGGGTGTGGGTTGACTGTCCTTGTGTACCTCTCTGTAAAGTGCATGTAAGGAAAGAGTTTAAAAACAAATCTTGGCTTTAGCATGGTATACTTCACTGAGGTATTTTCCTGGGTTAGCAAAAGAACACAAGATTTAAATTATTTATTTACATTCATCAAACTTTCTCCTTCTAAATAAGCTGGTAAATCTACATCTTGAGAGTGTGGGTAGGAAAAGGAAATATTTGTCATCGTGACAGTGGTGAGCTTCAAGGAAAACTCTAGAGTTAGCATTAAGTCATCACTCAAAATAAACCACAATTTGATTTCTGTAACTCCTTAAGACCAAATTAATTGCTTTTATTGCCTTGGGCAAAATCTTCTAGTTGTGGGTTTAAGCTAAAGCAAACATGCTACTTCCCTTCAGTCTGAAGAATTGGCAAGTAAAGATTCTTTGTTATTTTAATCTCATGATTCAATCTCCTGCTGCATTAATTTGGTGATTTGACTAATTGGTGGCTTAACCTATTATTAATGTTCCTCCATTAATTTCCTGATGCAATTTTAATGACATCTTGATGTCACTATTGAATTAAAGACTGTTTAGTTTAAAAAAAAAAAAGGAGAGTGGTAGTTTTAGATGTGGTTATCTATTTGCTGAATTTTAATGTCTTTATTCATTCTAATAAAACTCATGGACTTATAGAGAGCTGTATCTTTTTAATATAACAGATTGGGCTTTAATCCTGAGCCAACAACTGATTTACCCAATATTTTTTGTGGTTTTTACAAAAATAAACAGAGTCCATTACATTGTTCTTAGCCCATTACTCTATCTGGAGGTCCTGCTCCAAAGACTACATGCAATGCGTGTAACGGCTTCTGTGTGAAAAAGCAGCTTCTGGGTCAGGAGTTGGTGACCATGAATATTCTCTCTGGACTATGGCAAAGGAACGAAGCAGAAGCTGAGTTCTTGGCTTTGCTACAGCTCATCCTAAGACTCCACACAAGTCTCTTCCTTTCCTTGTGCCTCACTGCCTGCTCTTGACCCAGGTAAAATGGGGATGCCACTTCATTCCTTTCACCTTTTACATGTTTCATCTGTTTGTGATGTAAATGTGTCAGAGCAGAGACAATTTTTCACCTGCATTTATGATTTTACATTGCTGGTTGGGATCTTGAAGGGCTGTGTGGTACAAATCAGTAACAGCAATTGTGTGATTAAAAACAGGTAATACCAGATATGGTGGAACCAGAATAACTCCTCAGCTGGAAAACCAGGAGTGACCCTGGAGCCTTGCGTCTCACCGACTGTGATGCAGAGGATTGCAAGATGTGTCCACAGAAATTGTAAGAAATGCCACTATGTGAACAGTCATCTCATTTTCTAATTTATTTCGCGGTGTAGCGCAACTCGCAGGGGGACGAGCCGCGCAGCTTGCCCAGTGGCAGATGCGGTGCCAATGTGCGTCTGGCCACGCAGCACACATGCGAAGCATCCCCACATCCCCGTCCCTCCTTGGCTAAAGAGACACTAAGGTCAAGGCACTGTTACCTAGCAACTAATGAGAGCTGATTAATCCATTTGTGGCCGTCACATGCTGCAGTGATGTATGCGAGCCTGTGCCTGCTTCTACTGTTTGTGTAGTGGCAGGAAAAGCAAGTAACAATTACTGGTGAATGACATCAGTAATGCCGACAATGGCATTATTAGATGTATAAATAATCACAGCCAACAGTGACTTTCCATTTTCAATGCTAGCATCAGATTTTGAATTTCTAAACTGCGTTATTGTTTCTTTGAATGCTTTGGTATAGATGGATTTTAAACGGGAAGGGAATGATCCTGGTAAATACAGCGCAATTCAGTTTTTCCAGAAAAGTGAGCTCTTTGCTTTCTAGTGGATTCCCTGCGTAAGCAAAGCTTCACCTAGTCTTCAGTGTATGTAGTGCAAGTGCCTGAACAAACTAAAGAAAGTGAAACTTTTCTGAAAGCAATTCCTTTGTGTTTTCAGGGCCTCTGAAGAGTTAAATAAAAAAGAGGATATTTTATAATGCACCTGCTTGCTGTCTGCAGCACATGCTCCAGAAGGGCAGTACCTCACCCTGTCAATGTCTAATGAACTGTGCAATTCCATATGATTTATCATTGCTGGTGTTCCACCAGGAATGATCAATAATATATTCTATATAATTTCTTTTTACTTCCAAATGCACCCAGCAGGGTAGAGGAACCTTTATTAAATTGTTGGAAAAAAGTAGAAACCCTTTCCATATTTTAACAGAGAAGACCTTAGCAGACTTGGTTTGCCTTTTAAAGGCTTAAAGTCAAAAGCGAAGCCACCTTTCGCATACAGTTTGTTTATTTTTAAATAGAAGATCTCGTGAAAAGAATTAAGAATTTATATGTGGAAAAGAGACTTCAGAGTGAATAGTATTAGAGAAGGAGATAAAACTTTAAATAACCTATTTTTTACGATTCAGTTTAGACAATAAAGCCAGAAAAGCAAACTCCCTGAGGCTCTGAAAAAAGTAACAAGCAGAGAAGTTTGGCCGACACCCAGCTGCAGTACAATGTTGCCCTGTTTCTCCTGCCCTTCATCTTCCCACTCCCTCAAATGCCCTGCGTGAGACCTTCCATTTTCAGGCATTAATTTTACATTTTTTTTCCCCGGCTCAGGAGGATAATGGAATGCAAAATTGTCTCCCCTGAAACAACCAAATTGTTTTGGGGGCAGAAGTGAAGCCAATTCTCTTGCTGAAAACCAGACCAATCTGAGCTATAATACGTTTTTTGCCTCTCTCTATCATGATCACTTACCCTTCTCCGTCTTGTTTATTCTAACCACTGAGAAAATTGTGCTGGAGAAATTTTCTTCTGATTAGTGATTAGGCACAAAGGGAAATTTGGACCATCTTCTCCACTCCTTCCTTTTCCTTTGTGCTAGGCTCTTACCAGCACTTACGCTTTCTCACCAGACTTTCCCGAGAAGGCTCTTTCTTGTGTGCTGCATTCACACTCCCCCAATAACACGAAGATCAGATGGTTGCCCCTTGACCAAGGGTGCTTTGGAGCTGGAAATGTTTGCCTTTCTCAATCTCCCAGATGGCCGTGGGAAATGGCTGTTGCCGGCTGAGGAACATCCGATAACGCCCACTGCACGGACCTTGCGAAGGAGCAAGGTGCTTCTGCCCACAGAGTCAGAACACGAGAATCAGAGCACGGGGGCATATCAGACTGTCCTCTTCAAGTGTATTTAAACCCTAATTTACCTCTAGAGCTTAGTAGAGGAGGTTGGATGGTCAAGAGTAGGAGAATATACAAGAGGTTTTCAAAGCAAGCAAAGGTGCTTTTTTCACGTTGTTTAAACCTCCCTAGCCTCGTCTCCCTGGAGGCAGCTGGCAGGACATGCTCACCTCCCCATAGCTGCCCAGTCTCCCCACCACATACAAAGCAAACACGGCAGAAAGGCCTTGATAGCCTGTACAAGAAGGAAGAAGTGTATCCACTGTAGCACCCGCTGAATTTAATGTTGGGGGTTTGGGATTTTTTTTTTGAGAGAGTGGAAAAGAAGGGGAAAGAAGCTGCTGTTTTGTTTCTGATGGTTTATACAGGGGGCATTTACCTGAGAGGCAGCTGTGTATATGCTGTTCAGCACATTTTACTCTCTCACTTTCCCCAGCAGGAAAATGTTGCTGTAGGCACATAAAAAAGGTGTTTGAAAACCCAGCTGTTAGAGAAATCATGCTGGGGGGGGAGGAGAAAAGAGAAAGACATGGCAAGCCTGGACCGTGCCTTGCAATTAGATTTTTTTTCTCCACAGGGGATTTTTCTGCCCTTGCCTCACTTTTCTCTTTAGCCCAGCCCTCCCTCTTTCCCCATGGCCTGCAGAGTTTATCAACTCACCCAGCTTACCCGATTTCCCCCACCCAGGAGCTGATGCTGCTCTCCAGCTTTGGAAGTGGAAGGTGGTGAAGCGGTCCCGCGTTGCGAGCATCCAGAGGCTGCTTGCGAAGACTTTGACTTCTGACAGGCTTACTAAGCTCCATGGCCACTTTGATCTGTTTAAAGGTAATTTAAACCCACCTACAAAGGTAAATTAAAGGACAGTATACTAAGAATGTATTTTTTCTGTGCTCGTGGGAGTTGCAGGGCAGCAAATGGAGAGCAGTGGGCAGTACCTGGGAAAAGATGAATGGGGCAGGGTTGGGGAGGAGGTGGATGGAGGGAGGAGGAGGATGGGGAGGGATGTTCCCCCCACAGTTAACACAGGGAATCCATTTCTGTTAAAGGCAAGACTAGAACTCCAGGTTTTCATCCTAATTTAAGCTGATGACAAATACTGAAGTGTCAGCGTCTCAGTCTCTGAGTTCTAGAAAAAGCAAAAGAATCGAGATTCAAAAGTTTATGTAGCTCTTATTAACAGGCTGTTCACTTAAATGAAATATCTTCTTAATTCTTAGTTAGCCAGTGCAAGTGACTGAACAAAGTCCTTTCTAGAACCTCTTTCCAGGACATACCTCAATTGCATAGGTGGCATGAGAGGTTTAAAATAGGACTGGAGAGGATAGCAGCACCTCAGTTGTCCAGTGTGTGGGACTTGCACTGAGAGCAGGGAGGAATTTGTTTTGAAACTCTGTCCCTACAAAAGCATTCGCAGTCTGGATTCTGGTCTGTGCCTGCCTGGGGCATGCCTTTTCTGGCTGAGGTTTCTTGGTGCTCCAGTCACACATTTAACAGCCTTCTACGTGTTCTTCAGCTATTTCTCCCCCGCTGTCAGTATCCACTAAGAATAGTGCCCAGAACAGCTTACACGAGCACAGAGGAGGCCCATTCCCTACACAGCACTTACAAGAGTGTACAAGTGAAGTCTACTTTACTCTTCAAATGGTTTGGAGTTTGTCCTTAGCCTTACATTGCTGCAAGCACTTGTTGGTCTCATATGGACTGACTAGACCTCTGATACACCTTCTTGTGTGGGAGAAGAATTTAGACTTAATTTAAGGGTGGCTCCTATTCTCAGCTAGACACCTCCTTAAAACTTGGAGTCACTATGATGCTTCTGGATCACTTTGCTTTGTCAGTAGTTGCATCTCTGTCCTGAAGTGATATGTTTTTTGTTAAAAATTGTCGAGTAGATAGATGAGGATGTTCTCTAGTAAAGTCTAGTTAATCACTGGAAGAACCTCTTCTGATGCCTGCTTGGTTATTTTAAGCAGTGGTTGCTTCATACAAATCCAAAATTAATAAGAGCTTTACCCACTGAGGTCCCCTCGCTCTCCTTTTTTGTGGCCCTGTGAATCCGTATGTAGTTACGAGTGTCCAAACTTCTTCAGCAGGAAGACTGAGAGTCTTCTTTCCTCTCCCCAAGTCCCCTGTAGGTTGAGATGAGGATGCTCCTGGTATGATATAGTCTCGGGCAGGGCCATTTCAGCAGGTATCCTGAAGAATTGTTTTCACCATGCAGTTACAAGTGGCACACTTAGCAAAGGAAGGATTTGCTTCTTTCCTGGGGAATAAGAAACGCCCTATCTTAAGAGGTAGAGACAAGTTTTCACTGTGGGCTGGAAGGGAATCACCAAAACCCGTTTCACTCGTGGTGCAGCCAGAGGTTCAATTGTGAGCTTACAGTGCATTGCTCCTCTGTACGCCAACAGAAACTTCCTCTGAAGGTGGTGAGCCTGCAAGAGACTTTGGCTTCTCACGAGTCATCTCAGGCCACCAGAGTATGTGTCTCCAGCTCCTCTCTCACACTGCCACGTGCTGGGTACCCACCAAAACTTGGTGGGGGCTAACACAGAGGATAGTTTGTCTGGGATGATCCCACTCACCGCATGACAAGTGTTGTGTTATTCTGGTGTCTGCTCTGAGGGGCAGGGAAAACACCTTTTTTTTTGCTTCGTGTTCGTGCTGTACATCTTGCTCCGTAGCTGGGTCTGTAAAACAAAAATAACAGCTTTGACTTACTGACAGGGCAGCTGAGAGGTTTTTAACCATGCTCTGGTTTTATTGAATGTCAGTCACTGATTTGAGTTCATCTAAGTTTGACTTCCTTCTCAACTCTGTAATCTGTTTTTCTTTGTGCAATATTGATTTTGTAGAAAAGAGAGCCAAAATCAATTAAAACCAAACAATTTTTGACACTTTGGGCTTTCTGCCGGGGTACCAGTTAATCTCATGTTCATAAATATGCTAACATACAGGTCAGAAAGATGACATTAAAATTTAATGCACTTGGGGAAAATAAATTGAAAAGGTCTGCTGGAGAGGTTTTGCCATAGTTCTCTTCCCGCGGTCTGTCAGAGGATGCATAAACCTGTGACCTCTTTTGTACACAATTACAATGTATCTCCTCTATCTAAAGCCGGATAATTACAAGGTTACATAGTCCCTCGGCAGGCTGAAGAAAAGGTTACTCTCATTTTCTTCCGAAGGCTTTAGAGTAATGCTGAGCACTGGAAAGGTGCACAGTCATTTAATCCGGTGTGAGTAGAGAGGAGGGATGGTGTCTCTTGCCATCGCTGCTTAGTTACTAATGAAACAACAACCCCCGAATTTATGTTTTAGTTAGCACTATCGTTCTCCTTACGCATGTAACATGCGTGTGAGCATCCCCGGGCTGTGACGTGGTGGTGGGGTACGTGTGTGGGGTGTATTGGTCGCTGCTCGCGTGGCCTTTGGGCTTCCACCGCCGGCCACATGAAATGATGAAATGGAGCGGGTCGGGAGAAATGAACAGGCTTCGCATGTTCTGCTGCCGCGCCGTCACTGTTCCTCTCCCCTTTAAGGCTCGCCCGTCCTCCCAATTAAGCAGCATCCAGCAGGCAGGTTTGTCTGCAGGGATTAGCTGGAGCCAGTGCTCCGTGATTCCTACCAACACCTCTCTGGTGGACCCAGCAGTTTCTTCAGGATTTAAGCTATAACATTTTTAATGAAGTGCCTAAGACTGGTTGGGAAGATAACCTTCTGAATGGGAACCAGTTAAGTGCAATGTCAAACTGGGCGTCTGCCAGATTGCAGAAAAATGAGTCAAATCCACTTCTGAGTGGATCCTCAGCTGGATTAAGCCCAGGAATTTCTTCTGAGCTGTATCTGAGAGGCGTGCCCTGTCGCTTTGCCTTCAGAATTAAAGCTGAAACCAGCTGATGACTATGTAAGCGATAACTTTCCCCAGCACAGCCTCAGTCACTTCAAAGGGAGTCAGTCAGTCAGGCTGGGAGGGCGGCGGGCTCAAGCTGAGTCCGGTGCTTTGCTCCAGACCTGACCCTGACCAAAATAGTAATGCAAAAACCTAGGAGTGAGATGGCCGTCTTTCTCTCTGAGGAAGAATCCGTCGCAGAATGCCAGCAGACTGCAGACACCCATGTGCTATTGAAGGGGTGGCAATAACACAGGCATAGCAACTGTGAACTTTTGGACAAGAAAAGAATAGGAAGTGATGGATGTAGAAGCAGCTACAGATGGGCAAATGTGTTCACGCATTAAATGGTGCTGTAAATTACAGAAGAAGAAAAGTTAATGTTTAAAGGCCTTTACATTCACCAGCTCACCCACACCCAGTTTATTTTATCCCTCAGCTATAGCAATGGCAGCCACAAGATATGATGGATTCTTCATTACGATGCCTGATGCTCCAAATCTTTGTTCCCATAAAGATGGTGACCCTCTGTCCCAAGCAGAAGGCAAAATCCTCTTCTTTTTCTTGCCCCCGCACCAATGCTGGTGAGTTCACTGAAGTAGTTTAGTGAAAGACAAGAAATACCCAATACAAAGTCAGCAGCTCTTACAGCCAGCTCACAGCAAACTAGAATATCACGGACCACCTGTGGGAGCTCTGTGAGTGCTGGATTTACTTCTGGGCAGCACGGACTGCCCTTTACTCCGAGCTTGTGGCAAAAGTACCAGTCTGTAGGACTCAGCATGCGAGGCAGCTTTCTGTGCTGTGATCCCAGGATCTTGAAATACTGTTTAACACTTAATGCAATCAGCAAGACTAATAATTAGAAATGTATCCGAGGAATACTTGGAAAGCATTAAAAAAAAAAAAAAAGAAAATGTTCTTTCCCTGGAGATTTTCTTGGTATTTTCCACTTGTGACCCATCACCTGGCCTGCTGTGGTGAAGTCAAGGTACTAGTGCCCTGCAGTAAGGGGGATGCCCACTGGATGTCAGGATTGCTCCACAAAAGTGCAAACACAGTGTAATTTATCTAGCAGTCAAAATGTTATTCCTGAGAGGAAGCAATTTTAGGACGTATGTTTTGTGTAGTTACTCTCTCTCTCTCTGTTTCAGCCTCTCAGCTGTACACATGCATAAATCCTCGGATTTCTTGAAATGTGCAGAGTCAGTAAGCCATAGCTAAACCCTTGTCTGCTGGGTTATATGTGAATTGTGTGAAAACAAAATGACATCTTAAAGTTGCCCACATAAATTATAGAGGAGAAGACTCTTGCCATTGATTTCAGAAAAAGTTAGTCACCCCATACCTTTGAAAATCAGGGTCTTATTGCCATGATTAATGAGAGAGAGGGAGAGTCTGTAATTGCAATCAAATAGATTCAATCACTTAATTCAGTGATTAAGGAGGTCAACAAATTGCACGTGGGGCATCTCAGCTTTAGCCTCATGTCTTGCCTGTAAGTTCTTTACAGAGACAAAGTAAATAAGAAATGACAGCCCCCCGTCCCAAAGTACTTACCCCCTGCCAAAAACTATTCTCCAACCCTCTGAATTCATAGTGCATGGAAAATATAACTGCAAGTGCCTACATTCTGCAAATGTCACTAGTGGCTAGCTCTTATTTTAATTTACTATTTAAATGTATTAAACATAAAAGGAATCTTGTTAAATGTCATAATCATAATGACAATCCAAATGAAATTAGCTAGAAGAGTCAATTAGATTCAGAGGCCAAGCAGGAAGTAAAATGAGTCACCGGGAAAGGAGGATCCCCCAGACACCGCACAGCATGGATTACAGTCTTAAATGTCATGTGGAAATGAATACAGTGCTAATGTTCTCTAGTTAAGGGTCGGTTATTTGCTCAGTCTCCAGAAGGCAAGTTTTTATTTTTTTCTTGAGGGGTTAGGTAAACCTGTGGACTAGGTAAACACAGAAATTGTGCAGCGGCACCGGGCTACGTGAATTGTAAGCACACAAAGTTTGTTCAGATGCACAAAGATTAATTTGTAGAAATAAAGCTGACATTTATGCAGAGATTATAAATTTTTTCAGTCATAGAATGGTTTAGGTTGGAAAAATCCTTTAAGACCATTGAGTCTTACTGTTAACCTAGTACTGCCAAGTCCACCACTAAACCATGTCCCTAGGTCTCACATCTACATGGGTTTTAAATACCCCCCAGGGATGGTGACTCTACCACTTCCATAGGCAGCCTGTTCCAATGCTTGACAACCCTTTCGGTGATGAAATTTTGTTGTCAATGTCTTTCTTGAGGTGAGGGCCGCAAAACTGAACACAGTATTCAAGGTGCGGCCTCACCAGTGCCGAGTACAGGGGGACGGTCACTTCCCTGCTCCTGCTGGCCACACTATTTGTGATACAGTTCTCTTATTTTCAGTATCAAAATAGCTGGTATTCAGGTGTGACCAGAAGGGAGAAAGGAAGGGGAAAAGAAATGCATTTGTGAACAGGATAGATAAATTATTGTCATTTAACAAAGAGAAAATATTAGTCCTTTTCCTCTCTGCCTCTGGCTTTACTTTCCTGAAATGTTGATGGAGGCAATTCCATGATCCTCCTCTATATGTACATTGGCCATTCCTACCAGCACTGCTATCTCCAGTAACAGGACTTACAGACCTCAGCAATAGATATTTTCCTTGTTGGTCCCTCTCATGTAGTTGTATGTCTTGTAATTTTTATGGACTGTCCAGGTACTTATTCTTTGGCCAAGATCTTTTTCAAGATCAGCTTTTCGGTTTGCATACTACTGTTGTATTTATTCAGCAAACGACAACTTGGGATGATGATTATGTTGTTATAAGTGTTTTCTCTCACTCGATCACTAATATTCTGCAACTGTCTGCAGTAGAAGGAGATCAGAGTAAAGGTACAAGATTAACTCACAACTTGCAGATAACTTCAGAACTACTTCAAGGGTGACAGGATAAAATTTAAACTTTATGTAAGTTAAAACTAGAAAAGGCCTTACAGTTTCTTAAATATACAGCATACAAACGTTATTCCTATCTTATCACCCTCTCCCATTAACCTGTGATTTATATTAGGACTTCTCTTTGTCTCTTTTTTCTTCAGTCTCAACATGAAAGATTATGAAGGACAAAACTAGAATAGCAAGTTCACCAAGTGAAAGTGACTCTTGGTTACTTACATTTCTGGTGGATGATTTATCTTTACAACACAGCTCCTGAGGGCACTAAAAACACGAGCAATGGCTTTGCAGTTTAACGTTTTAACTATTTTGCCCTTGCTTTGAACATAGCAGATGAGTTTCTTTGCCACGGGAAGCAGAAAGGAGAAGCTCAGATGGGATGGCCCGGGCATCAAGCAAAGACCTGTTCTCCTTCAAGACGTGGCTGACGGTGTCTAGTGTCTGTGCCCTCCAACAGCTCTGTGCCTCTCCTGGGTCTGCCCCATTCGTTTTGGGAAGGAGTGGTCGGGGAATCCGTGGGTGAATGGTGGTTTTGCGCTATGCCGTAGTGATGTTTTGCGCTTGTTTTCATTCTCTTTCTTCTATTCCTAACTGTCTTTTTGCCTTTCCAACTACTGAACATTGAGCTGACATTTCAGGAAATTATCCAGAGTTATTCTGAGACCTCTTTCATGAATTGTTAATGTAGAGCCCATCATTGCATATGTATAGTTAGGATTGTTATTTTGCCATGTGCATTACTTTGCATTTATTGACATTGAATCTCTTCTGCCATTTATTACCCCATCACTCAGTATCATGAGACCTTTCTGCAAGTCTCTGAGGTCAGTTTTAGGTTTGATTTTCCTGAACACTTTTATACAGGCTGAAAATTTGCCACCTCACTAAAAGAGATTCATTACATTAATAGTAACAAACAGACTTGTACAGTTCATTTATGAATATACGGTGAACAGAGCTGGCTCTAGCCCTGAAACTTACTCCCTGGGGGGTAACCTCCCTCCACTGTAAAAACTGACGAGCCACAATTTTTGACTGCTCAGCTTTTAAAGTAACAATTATTAATTAGTGGGCTCCCTCTCTCTTCTTCCGTGACAGCTTAATATCTTTAAGAGCTTTTAGTGCCCAAACTTTTCAAAAGATTTTTGGGAATTCAAGTACATGATATAACCATGCCATTCCTTTCCGCATGCTCACTGATCTCTTAACAGAGCATCAATAGCCTTTTGAAGCATCTCTTTCCCTTAAAAAGCCATGTCGAATCTTACTTTTCTCCAATTTATCTACGTGTTATTTATTAGAAAACTAAACACTGTTCAGTTCACTATGTCATCCAGGCTCACTGCACGGTAGCTGTCACCGTTAGTGTAGCTCTTAGAAATCGTGGTCCCATTCTCTACCTTTTATTTCCCCTCTACAGACTCCCACGTAAACCATAGATTAAAAGCTACCAAACTTCATAGTTTAGCAGTGCTGTGCCTCTGCTCCTTCACCCTGGAAGATCATCTGATCATCTCAGTTTCTTATGATTCTTTCTGTTTATTTGTGACACTACAGGCTGGGATTGTTCCCTTGGCTCATTCCCATGAAGAAGGGCTCTTGTGTCAGTGACTCCTATAGCTCGTACGGAAGAGATACCATGGGAAAGAGTTAATTTAGCTTTTTTCCTTCAGATTCATCTTCCTTGCGTGCTCCTTTTAGATATAAGTAGGACTTTTCAGCCTGGCTTGTTCTCTGGCAGTGTTCCAGATACTGTTGTTTGGAAAAGCTACTATTTTTTATTTTTAAATTTTTTTCAACAAGGTTCATTCTCTGTCGGTTCAAGTGCTTCCTATATGGTTCCAATCATGCATTACCTTCCCCCCTGGTTAAATCTCCATGAGGTACACATTGGATTTTCCACACTAATGGATCAACCCACACTACCTTTCCCAGCCACTTCCCTATGTGCACTATGGGGACCTTATCTGCTCCCACAAAATGTAGGGGCTTTATTTGGGCAGGACCAGGATGGTTAGCAGATTCTCTGTTGTTAACCAGCCAAGTGGCTTCTGCTAAATTTACATCCCATTGCTTTCATTTCCTGGTGCCCAATACTCCCAGCACAGTCTTCATTCAATCTTTCTGGAGGCTTGTGGGTGATAGGAAATGTGATACACCCAATCAATGCTGTGTTTCTCAGCCCAGGAATCTATGAGGTTATTTTGGAAATGAGTCCTGATGTTTGACTCAGTTCTTTTGGGGGTACCGTGTTGCCACAGAACCTGCTTTTTAAGGCCGAAGATGGTGTTTTGGGCAGTAGCATGGTTTATAGGGTATGTTTCCAGCCAACTGGTAGCTGTGTCCACCATGGTAAGCACATAGTGGGTTTGTGGCAGCGATACAGTGTAGTCAGTTTGCCAAGCCTCACCATACTGATAACCCAGCCACAGCCCTCTGTTCCAGGGAGACTTTACTCACATGGCTTACTTGATCACAGCACGTGTTTTGCATTCATGAGTGACTTGTGTGATGGTGTCAAAGGTCAGGTCTACACCTTGATCATGAGCCCACCTGTGTGTTGCAACTTTCCCTAGATGTCCCAATGTTTCTTGGGCCCACTGAGCTATGAATAGCTCACCATTATATTCCCAGCACGGGTCCACGGGAGCCACTTCAATTCTGGCAGCCTGGTCTACCTGCTTATTGCTTTGATGTTCTTTGGTGATGCTGTTTGTGGGTTTGTAAGCATCCACATGATGTGCTGGACACCAGGTGCCCACCAAAGCTGCTCTATCATTCCCCTCCTCAGCTGGACAGGGGAGAGAAAATATAACAAAAGGCTTGTGGGTTGAGATAAGGACAGGGAGAGGTCACTCACCAATTACTGTCATAGGCAAACCAGACTTGACTCGGAAAAAATTAATTTAATTTATTACCGACCACATCAGGGTAGGATAATGAGGAATAAAACCAAGTCTTAAAACATCTCCCCCCACCCGTCCCCTCTTCCCGGGCACAGCTTTGCTCCTGAATTCTCTGCCTCCTCCCCCCAGCAGCACAGGGGGATGGGGAATGGGGTTGGGGTCAGTTCATCACACCTTGTCTCTGCCGCTCCTTCCTCTTCAGGGGGAGGACTCCTCACTCTTCCCTTGCTTTGGCATGGGGTCCCTCCCACGGGAGACAGTCCTCCACGAACTTCTCCAGTGTGGGTGCCTTCCCTGGGCTGCAGTCCTTCAGGCACAGACTGCTCCAGTGTGGATCCCCTGTGGGGTCACAAGTCCTGCCACCAAACCTGTTGCAGCGGGAATGGGATTCCCCATTTGACCCTTCTGTGTGATCAACGCTACCCATGTATTCCACGTAGCAGCTGTCACATGATGTGTAGAAGAAACCCTCCCTTTGAATATCCAGTGCAGCGTAGCAGTCAGGATGCCAAGACCTGTGCTTCAACAACTTCTGAAGCAGCTTGAACCCCCTTATATGCTGCTAGTATCACTGTTTGTTTTTTTTTTCATTTGAGGTGTAGTGGGCCTCAGATCCTGGCTTGAAAGCCTTAGATGTTGACGTTGTGTTTGTCATGGTGTTTTCTGTCAGAAGCTCCAGGTGAGACCATGTCCCATGGCTGCAGTGTAGAGCACTTGTCTCAAAGCTGGTCCAGGCCCAAGAGCTGCTGCACAAGCTATCTCCTGTTTGATGTGTTCAAAGGCTTAATGCTGCCCTAAGTAGTTCTTCTTTGGGATTGCTTGACAGAGAGGGCTCACAAGCTGACTGTAACCCAGAAAATGCATTCTCCAGAAACCTACAATGCCTAGAGAAGTTTTTGTGTCTTTGATGTAAGCTGGTGGGCACATAGTTGATATCTTATCATTTACTTCCATAGGGGTGTGGTGATGTCTGCCATGCCATTTTATTTCCAACAACCGGATCTCTTCTGCAGGTCCTTTGGCCTTGCTTTATTTTATGGCAAAACCAGCTTTCAGAAAGATCTGGATTATTCTTTTTGCTTTCTCAAATATTTCCTGTGCTGTGTTGCCCCACACAGCGATGTCATTGATGTATTGCAGATGTTCAGGGGAATCACCCTGTATCAGTCCATGACAAATGGTAGGGCTGTGCTTCCACCCCATGGGCAGTTGATTCCAGGCATAGTGGACACCCCTCCATGTAAGACTAAACAGTGGCCTGCACTGTCCTGCCAAAGGGTTTGAGAAAAACACATGGAAAATGTCACTTGTGCCATACCGCTTGGCTGCCTCTGACTCCAGTTCATACTGGAGTCCTGGCATGTCCAGTACAGCACTCTACTCCCCAGACCCATATGGCATTAGGGCGCCCTGCCACCGGTGCCCACCGGTGTCTGGTACAGTGTGGACCCAATGGCCTGGCACCATGGATCCACAGGAAAAGGGGTTAAGATAGAGATGCCTTTCAGGAGTGGGATGCAAACCCACACCTCCTGGGGAGACTGCCACCATAACACAGTGCCTTGAGCCGTGGCTGTGGAGCACATCACCATACGGGCTGCCGTGAACTCCACCACAGCCAGACCCAGCACAGCTCCCAAAGGAAAGGTTGGGAAGGGACACTACAATGAGGAGAAGAGGATCTATACCGATGCATCTCCAAAGTAGGCGAGCTGTTACTGGGGCTGGTGGGTAGAGAGTTTTTCCAGTGTGGCTCCAGGTGAGGAAAGGCTCCCAGTATGAACAATAATGGGAATGGAACTGAGGAACTGAATTGTACCTTTATGTGCCTCTCTTTCCTGGGGAAAAATTGGAGGCTTTGATAGATGGGAAAGTCCCTGAGAAAGGGAAGCACTTGTGCCATCAATACAAAGCCCAAGGAGCTCTGTATTCTCAGTAGCAAATCCTTGAAAGCTGATTGCAATTCATGAGGCAAAACAGAATTCAGCAGCCAGAAAACATGTCAGGGATGTAGTGTGTGGTTGTAGCTGTGTGTTTTAGATGACTATACCAAGATCTACGATATCAGAGGGCCTACAAAAAGAGTGCAGAGGTAAAGACACTTCTGCAAATACTAGATGAACAGCTCTGTCCTGTCTGAAAGAGATGCAGTGCCCAGCATTCTGCCATATATGAAGTGCTGGTACCTGGGAAAATAATAGCTGACAGTTCTCCTCTATCAAAGGATTATTTATATATATTTATATTTTTATATATATATATATATATATATATATATGTTGTTAAAGAGTTGGAGCATTTTGTTCCTTCTCAGAGACAATCACTTGAAAGAGAATATATTTGTCCAGATTGTGAGAACAGGCTGCTACCTGGAATCAGCAGGCAGCCTTTCAGGTTTAGGAAAATCAGAACGTAGAGGTCATGTCTCTTTTTTTACCCTTCGTAGTTACAAAAGCACTTCATTTCTTTCACCCATCAGAATGGCTCCTGGCTGCTTTCTACACAAAAGACTGGTTATTACATGCTGAAGAATTGCTTTGGCTTTGCAAATAGAAAATTTATTAATACTTAGCATAAATGCACTGATCTGGACCACCATGATTTAAGGATATGTCCAGTGAAGGAAAGGAAGACAAGGTGGGCAAGTAAATTTACCTTTTAAGCCTTATCCTTCGACCAGTCCAACTTTTGAAGATATTTGCTATTTATATCATTATCAGAGCAGGGGAGGAAAGGGAGAAAATACATTAAAATTATACATTAAAAGCAGGTTCTGGTGCAGTCTCAAATTCCATCACTTAAATTAGAGATGAATTTCTTCCAATCTAAACCCTCATATTGATACAGTTCAGCTGTTGGTCCGGTAGATCACAGGTTTCACATGCCAGCGCGTGGGCATGTGGGACATTTAAAGGTTAGATGATCTCAGGAGGGGTGGGTGACAAATAGGCAGTGTGAGAACAGCATCAACAGGCATGGAATTGCAGAAGAGGGTTTCTCAGCTCTATGCCCAGGCAGTGTCGGAGGCTTTGCCTGTTGATCTAAACAGGAGCAGGCATGGGCTCGGTCCCTGGAAGGCACTCATCTTTACTGATACATGGTTGGTGCACACTCTGGCTCTGCTTCAGTATCTGGATTTTCCTTTCCTTGCATGCGCTTTATTGGGAAATAAAAAGCCTGTCTTGGGGCTGACAACTCTGAGGAGGCAGTGGGCCCCGCAAGTTTGAGGTCTGGGCACCGCACTGCTGAGCTGAATGGTGCATTTTAAAAAGCAGGACCCTGGTATGTCTTCCATCCGCCAAAACTTATTGCCCTGGCAAAAGAGACTAAAGAATTGCTAGTGTATCTCTGTAATATGGGAAAGCAAAACACAGAGAGATGCAGATACAGACATTTTATCCAAAACAAATGGGCTGAAGAACAAAATTGCTCATCAGAGTAATCAACTTTAAAGAGTCCTTCTTTTCTCGACCTCAATCCCTGTTCACTTATTGCACTTAGGTAATTTTAAAAACATCAGTGTAACTATTCTATGCCTGCTCTTGTTAATTTTCTTTAAGTACAGTAAAATAACATTTTATTGCTTGCACAATTCCCTGAACAATTGCATTTTCTTTGTCACACTTCCTTGGCAAGTAAAACTGCCTGAGCAGTGATTGTTGGGTAAATTAGTATCATTCACAAGCTCATTTTGCACTTTGGAGTGTCAAATGTTGTTTGACTAAGAAAACCTCTTCCCTGTTGTTGTTGTTGGATGTGGGAGGAAGGGAGAAGATAAGTAAATTTTCGTAATAAAAGAGTTAGATACACTTTTGAATGTCAGTTTTATATATGTTGATAAAACCTGCAGACACAAATCTGCTTCTGACTGTGATTTCACTAGTGTGCCATAACTTCCCACACTGTCTAATGAACAAGCGCAAAGGGAATAATAGGCCTATTGATTTAAATCTTATTTAACAAAACAAAAAAATATTGGTGACAGCGTGCAATTCCAGGGGGAATGCTAGGATAAAAAGAAACTATAGGCAGGAAGCAGGATGGAATTCTCAAATGTCTGTGTTGCACAATGCCAGGGATTTAATTTAGGGGTAACTCAGCTTAACTTGTGGGGCAGGCTCTCTCTAGAGGTCCGATGCCCTGTTGTTGAGGTCGTGGGATCTGTGGGAGAGGATGGCAGCTCCCCTGCTGCCTGCCTGAGCTCTCTTACTGCAAAACCAGGGGATGGATGATGAGGGGGAATTGAATTGCTCCAGGATTTCTTGCATTGCTTGCCTTGGCTGTGAGCACACCTTGGCAGGAGCTCCAGGGTCCCGCGCTGTGGATCTGGCCTGGAGGGATCAAGTTCAGAAGCTTAAATTCTCTCAATAGCCTATAAAAGGGGGAAGACTAAACCTCCGTGAGTTTAACTGTCAAACACAGATTAGATACTCACATTAGAGGAAGCATTTCCACAACAGTAAAACACATCTATCTTCCTCCAAATCCCACTTTTGGGCAACTTTGGGTTGAAACGCTAAAATCTGATACAGTGGCATTGTGTTCAGCGTCACCTAGAGACACAAAAGCCAGCTTTCAGAGAACAAGATCCAAAATACTGGCCTGGCACATTTCCAACTGATAAAACACACTACATGAGAGTATAGAGGTGGGGGAGGCAGGTTTATGAGTATAATGATTCTGGAAGATCATATTTATTATTTCACTGGCACCTTTCCTGGCATAGGTTAAATATTTATTTTTAATGCCACCTAACACAGACAAAACCCATGCAACAGAAAAGATGCTGCTTAATAAATGCATGTAGGTTAGAATGGCTCAGCTGCCGTTCTTCTTTCTGTGCAGTGAAGGGTAACTCTGGTGTGATGGAGGAAGGCAGAAAGATGTACTTATTAATGATTAGTAAAGGGCAGAATTTTAGATCTTACAACTGACATGGGCTCCTGAAGTCTGCTAATTAAACCATCTGAAGATCTGATCAAAGGCATTTAATGTGGAGATTGCTTAGCAAGATGCAGATAATTAGATGAAGGCTACTAATGATTTACTTCTGCAAAGTGTAACCTAGCACCGCTGTCTAAAAAGCGACACTGCCTGCAAATATGTCCTTCATGTTCCTCTGTGTAACAGCCTAAGGATTAAACACCAAGTACAGACCAGGCCAGGAACAAGCCTTGTATTCTGCTTCACAGTAAATATAGACTGTTTGATCTGGAGAACAGTAAAGATGTAGGTTAAGTGTTGTGGTTTAACCCCAGCCAGCAACTAACCACCGTGGAGCTGCTCACACACTTCCCCCCCACCCAGTGGGATGGGGAGAAAATCAGGAAAAGAAGTAAAACTTGTGGGTTGAGATAAGAACGGTTTAATAGAACAGAAAAGAAGAAACTAATAATGATAATGATAACACCAATAAAATGACAATAGTAATAATAACCTTTTATTATTGGAATATACAAATGATGCACAGTGCAATTGCTCACCACCCGCTGATAGATGCCCAGTTAGTCCCCGAGCAGCGATCTCCCCACCCCACTCCCCCCAGTTTATATACTGGGCATGACATCCCATGGTATGGAATACCCCTTTGGCCAGTTTGTGTCAGCTGCCCTGGCTGTGTCCTGTGCCAACTCCTTGTGCCTCTCCAGCCTTCTTGCTGGCTGGGTATGAGAAGCTGAAAAATCCTTGACTTTAGACTAAACATTACTTAGCAACAACTGAAAACGTCAGTGTTATCAACATTCTTTTCATACCTGACTCAAAACCATAGCACTGTACCAGCTACTAGAAAGACAATTAGCTCTATCCCAGCTGAAACCAGGACGGTTAAGAAGGGGTGGATGTCCTTTCAAAGAGTCCCAGTGCTTGTCTCCTTTGGCTGCTGCCTTCACATCAAACTCCTGGGCTTTTCCTTTTGTACTGCCGTGCCCTCCCCTGAGCCTCAGAGCTGAATCCCCATTCCCAGATGCTCCAGTCCTCTGGAGAAGTCTGCTCACCTCCGCACCCCGAGAGCTCTCCTCCTGAGGCAGAGGGCAGCTCTTCCTCCACCAATATCCCTTGGGGTTGGATTTTGCAGGTTAGTTTTGCTTCCCACAGGGCTGGGAGGTCAACCTGTCTGCTTGCTTCCCAAGCAAGTACTTTGCCAGCCGGGTTATGAGGTAGGAGCAGGCTCTGCTCTTTGATAGAGGCTTAGAAGGAGCTTGAGGATGTTTTCCAGGTGAGCTGCTGCTGCAGCTGAAATCTGGCAGACTGTCACTCTTGTTCGTGCGCAGAGCCAGGCTACGCTGAGATGATTGGTTCTGTCAAGGCGTACGTGACGGTCGGCATACCTACTGGCAGAAATCATGTACCGGGGGAATTTTATGGGTAGGGATGCAAGGATGTGGAGAAATGTAAATAAAAGCTAATTTAGATAGATGCTAGGCTGAGGTTTTGGACTTATACATCATGTAAATCTAACCCCTATTGACCTACTGGTTTAAACGTTATTTGAACATTCACAAAAACATCGCTTAATCATTTATTCATTCTTTCTTAACCATTTATAAATGGGACCCTAATATGAGGTGTGATTAAGCTTTGTCCATTTTGCTCCAAAAAACAGCTCCACACAAGAAATTCCCATAAATTATCCAAAGCAGCAGCAGCCATCAGCCTTAATTACAGCATTCATTACACACTTAAGCTATCATACAAGCTCCCCGGTTTTAGTAAAACTCAAGAATGTTTTGGGTTTTTTTTTTGCAATTTTAACATGCATCCTCAGGGAATCTTCTGTGGAGAGGCAGCAGGCTCTGAAATGAGCTATGGCTCTTGCTGTTCATTAAAGAACAACTAACTGAGGCCTCCCCCTCCCAGTTCACGCCTTGTTTTTCTGCTGCCCTCGTCCCTGAGTACCGAAGTGCTTGCTCTGAGAGGCCACCTCGCAGACACCCCTACTCTTCTCCAAACTCTGAAGCCACTTCTTGGGCCAGTGGCAAACAGGTGCACGCTTCCCTTGTTGGGATCCAGAAACTGGGTGATCCTTCGCCTGTCAGCCCCGGGAGGCTGGATCTGACATCATGCCCCATGGATCAACCCCTGGCACTGATCCTTTAGAAGCCTGAAGGTGAGGAAGGAGAGAGGAGCATGAGCACACCACCAAAAAAACTCAGCTCATTGGGGTTGGTGGACGCATTTTTATGGTGTCTACGGCTCCTGTCTGCCACATGCGCCCATCACCTGGGTCTGGCCTCTGGTGCAAGAACTGAAATGTTGGGAATTGGCATTATGGCTTTGTCTAACTGGATGCAACAAGCAATTTTAAATCTTTGCAGTCTTCCTGGTTCCATGCTGGGGATGGACCCATGTGCTCAGCACCTCCATCGCGCCTTCGTTGCTTTACTGGGAAGCAAACCTGGGTAAGGGCAGAGGAGGGAGCGACAGGGATGGAATAAGGAGGAGGACACTGGTCCCACAACACTGCTATAGCTATATACCTCTGTAGGACTGTACAGCTACGGGATAAGTAGGTAGGATATAACTGCAGCTTAAGTGTTCCAAGAAAATCACTTTTGGTGGGCTAAGGTGGAAGTAAGATGACAGACAGGTCAAAATGGATAGAAAAGAAATGAAAGAAATCCAAGCTGGATTTATCAGAAACTAAAAATTATAAGGGAGGGAGAAAGAAAAAAAATATAATTGAATAAGAAGCTGCAAGCCAGAAATGAAGTAGAACATACATTCCAGAGATCAGAAAGACAAATGAAATTTAATGCTCTAGAAACAGAACAGGGACAGTGGAAGACCTGCTGAAGACCCCCAAATATCAGAGGGGTCCTAGTAGTTTATGGTGGACTAGTAATTAGGCCTGGCTAGTTCTAAATCAGCATGTCTTGCTCCCAGTTTTGTTATTGATATTCATCTTCCATTCTGAAATGGAATAAACATCCAAAATTTTAAGTTTCTGTGGAACACTACAGTCTTCAGCATTTGTTTCCTTTTGATTGATATGCTTCAGGTGAATGTTTACATTATTAATTTTTACAGTGCCACAGGATATAACGAAACATTCTGCAGTGGTATAAGTAAAATGAAATGAAGGATCAATTTGAAAACAAAAATCAAAATGTTTCCTTTAAAAGCATTCTGTTTTCCCTACCCAAACAAATGCTCACAGAAATAACCGTGTTTCTACAAAACATTTAGTTTCAACTTATCAGCAGTGGAAATTTGCTTCATCAGGAACTGACCAGCTTTGTTATTGATTCAGTCAAGAAAAGATCACAGAGGAAAAACCCAGCGACTGATTTATGACTGCTTTTTGCTACTGTGCATTCATTTACATTTATGGACAGAGAGTATAAGATACACATACATACACAAAACCAGGCATGTACAATTAAGAATGCCATTTAGATCCATGCAGTAGAGGTGTAAATAGCTACATAAAGAGCAAGGCAGTAGGGAAGCAGGTACAATATTTGTGCTATCCATGAAAACGTAGAATTCATATAATTTGGATTTAATTGTCCATGCACTATATCTGGTGTTCATCTGTTTTGAGAGTTCACCTACTTTCACCTTAATTGCTAAAGAGACATCATGTCTCAGCAAGGATAAAGAGCATTTTCTTTGTATGTAGTTAATAAGAAATAAAGTGGGGAAAAAAAAAAAAAAAAAAAAGGTGTTCTTCTTGGGAATAAAACCCATTGGCACTTGTAAACCTCTCTGTAATTGGGGATGGTGATATGTCAAAATGGTAGAGAATTTCCTTTAACATCAGAGAATGAGCAAGCTCTGCATTTGAATGCTCATGCATTTGAGCAAATAGATCACACGGTTCTCTGGATAAAAACAAAAGAAGTAATTAATTGCAAATTACATGGTGATAGCAATTCCTGTTGAGAACTCGGCTGAATTTTCTCATGTTTAGTAGCTCTCCATCCCACAGTGCCCTCTTCTGAGATACAGGAAAGTCTGAAAATGATGGGAAGAGTCACAAGCTCTCAAAGCCTTTGCAGTCCAGCACTTCCCAGTCCTCTCTCTCTCGCTGCTTAGCGTGGTCTGCTTTGAACCCAAAAGCGCAGACACAGAAACTGTTTTAAAGGACCTCCTATAGAACCTGTGTTTTGCTTTCCTTCCATTTGTTAGCCTTTCCTGTCTTTTATTTCATATCAGAGAGAGTTGTACTTTGCATTTTTAACTCAGATTGTCTTAAATTCCTGCTCACTTCTCCCTTCACTGCCAGGTCAGCCACCTCAATTGATATCCAAATTTTGCTGTCACTGGCCCTTCCAGATCTCCAGCTTCATCTCTTCAAGCCATGTAGTGCAGCCACTACAGCCGCTTTGGATCCATGAACTGGTTGAGAACTTGCTAAACTGTTTCATATGCAGTCCAAAACCATCCACACCTCTATCTTGATCCTGGAAGCACTAAAATGACTTAGAGGACAGATCTACTGGGGAAAACAACTGTTAATATGCTAAGCATAGTGTTGATGCAAACTACAAGCATGGTTTTACTATCAATGCCATTTCTGGGTCCAGCCTATCTCCAAGAATAAAAAAACTGTGGGATCAGTTTGAGGCAATGCTTGATGTGGGCCGAGTACATACAATCGTGGCAGCTGGAGCACAGATGTGTGGATGTTGCATCTTTTACCGTCTTCTCAGACATGCACCCACAGCTCCTATGAAGTCCCCCTTGCTCTTGTATGAATTTGATGAGAATATGGGAGCTTCCTACCCAGATCTGCCTTTGTCCTCACCTGTATGCGTTTTTGCCTGGCCATTCCCTCTCTGCCTGTTGCCCCTCCTGGTTCTGTAGCTCAGGTCATTCTTTTATTGACCCTTCGTCACTAATATTTGCTCAACCTTTCCCTTGCCAAATTCTTATTGTTGTTCAATAATAACCCTATTAACCATACAATTTTTTTCTCATTCTTATCTTTCCTAACTCCCACCTTAATATTACTCGCTCCTGGCAAACAGAATGCCAAACGGACTGTCTGTCCTTTCCTACACTTGAATAAGATCAAGCGTTGGATAAATAAGTACTTTTATACTGGTAGGGGATCCCAGTTGCTCCATTTTTTCCCAGCAGTGTAGTTTCTCCAGCCATTGGCTGGGATAACTAAGGTGAGGTGGGCAACATTAAGGGCTCCCTAGGCAGTGGGGCAACAACTGGCTGGCTGGCACGAGAAGTGGAGAGGGAGTCAATGGAGGATTCAGCGGACAGCATAAGTCCTTGCAGATCTGCAAGATGGGCAGTTTAGGTAGGTATGGACTTTTAGATGCATATATTGGGGTGTCTTCTGAATTTGGATGTTAAACGGGAGGTACTTATGACGCCTCACAGTTTGAGATGTAAATGTTAGCGGACTAAAGTCACCCTGAATTTCTAAGTATTTTTACATCTAGTCTTCTGTTCAGAAAGCTGTAGTTCAAGTTCCAAGACTTTTCACAGCAACCATCTTTAAATATAAATAAATTTCTTTTCTAGTAGAAGTAGTACACCAGCACCCCACAGCTAGTCAAATATATCTTCATCCTACAGAAGTCGAAGGGATGCTGTCCACCAACACTGATGATCTCATGATAGTCATTAGTTGATATTTGCTATACAGTAATTTTCATGTCCTTGTTCAATTAGTGCTGGTGTTAAGTTGTTGAAAGAGATAGTTTAGCCTTTAGTTTAATGTTATTTCTTGTTGTTTTCCCACATCTCATGAATATATTCAGGCTAGTTTACAAATTTACGTAAATTCTATTGTTTAAAGAGAAAAAAAATGTCAAAATAGCTTCAGATATCTTCCATTACATTCTTTGTTGCTCTGCTGTGTTTCTGTCTCTATCTATATTTTATTATTAAGAAGGTCTGCTTTTACTTTTATGATGTGAAGTCTGTCAAAACAATGCATTAAATAATTCTGAATCATTATTATCCAATACTACATCTGTTGCTTGCTTGCTTGCTTGCTTTTTTTTTTCCTTCCCTTAGATGGTCCAGGATTGAAACCTGCTATTTGCTGAATATTATATAGTTGTGGGTGAAATATTCTTTTGTCCTCTTACTCAGAAGCCTTCAAACCATTGTGTTGATCACTCAGAGACCTTGAAGGGTGTTGTCTGAATGACACAGGAATGATCCTTACACTGATCTGGTTCTTTCAGTCAGTAGCGAGAAGATGGTCTGCAGCAGCACTCATGACGTATGGACATCAAGGTGGGGAAGGGCAAGAATTATGGTTTTATTTTAGAAAGCATGCTATCCAACACCTCAGTATTCCATGGCCTGCACAAAGATTCTTTTGGGGGGAGGTAAATGAGATCAGATGTAGCCTGCAGCTCTTTTCCTCCTGGAAAAAACTTTGAGGATGTTGCTTTAGGCCTGAGGATAGTGTAACATTTGCTCTGCAGGCTGTGGGATTGCTCTATGGGAGATCAACCAATCGAACACCAAGGAGTAGAAAGCACAAATGAAACTTATGGGGCTTCCTAATTCCTGAATCCAGTCCCAAGAAATTGTAAAGAATCATGAACAAATATCTAACCAAGAAATGTCTGTTCAACCCACAGCAGGCCACAGTCAAGCCTGTTAATATTCTTGGGCATAATTCATGAAGACTGAAGAGAGAGGCTTTCAAAAAGCAACTCTAATGTTATGAATAATTATCTCTTTGAGCTTAAGAGGGGCTGGAAATTCACTGTTAGGCTGCCTGAGATGCTTCTTAGTAGTTGTTACTATACAGCTGTAGAAATTGGGCTGGTACCCAGATAGGGAATGGAAATTTCATTCTGATTTCGTAATGTACCATGTAATTCATTCATTCTGATGGTCCTTACACCTGGAAATTCTTGTTCAAAGGTCATTTTCTTTTGGCTTCTAATCTCCTGAACTGTTCATAAAACACAGAATTGTGCAGAAGCTTTAGAAGTTAAGTTTGCAAAATATTAACCTATAAAGCTCTTTTGAATATCCTGCAGTCTTCAAAACATATGCATCCTCCTGGTAAAACAGAGGCTGATGGCTTTCAGTATATGATAAATGCTGTGTTTTTAGAGTGCATGGCCTTGCACATGTAAAAATTACCATTGATTTTATGACTTTTCTTGAGAAATGGTAGCAATGTTCGTATCTCTTTTCTGATCAGCTGAAAACTGATACCAAGCTAATGATAAATTTACTGCTGATGAATCTCTGTGCAATGAGAATGTTGTGCCCAGACACCCTAAATGGAAAGTCTCATGTGAGCCCAATACGGTAGAGCTGGGTAATATGCAGAATACAGACAAAACCAAGAGAGTGCTTCTGTTTTTCTCAACAGCTAAGTACCTGTGGCTGTTACAAATAACATTTTCTGCGTACAGTTTATACCACTCCAGGAACAATTTAGATTTTTCTGCAAATTGGAAGAGCTATAGGAAAAGCATGAACTAGGCCCTATAGGTATTCCAGGCCAAAAGGCTGTATAGATGCCTCTGAATTAAGCATGCTGTGCATATGATTGCAGAAGCCACAACTCAGCGACGCACCTGGTTCCTTCCCTGTCTCTGTTCCTGTCAAGTGAGCTGATGAAATGTCAATTTTGGAATTGTTTTCTGTGGATACTGTGAGATTTCACATGACAATATAATCATATATTAGAGACAAGCAAATCATGGCTCAGCATCTTCACATGAGATTGACGCCTGCCCTCCGCATCTTTCAGTACGTCAGTATTGGATATATATGCAAGACTAAAGCCATGGCTTGTCCCCGAGTAAAACCGGTGTACTGGAATAAAACTGGCCAGCCTCTTTAGAAACTAGGCAGGTATACACTTTTTCAAATGCCTTTCCTTGGGAGATTTAGTTGTCTTAATAAGCACAACTAGCCTTTCAGTTGTGGAGAGATGCTGTGGTGTTGGAAAGCAGCTATTCTTGCCCTTATAGTCACAGGTAAAGCCCTATCCCTTTTCTGCAGCAATATCTGTGGTAGCTGCAGCGGCAGCTGTGTGCCAGAAAGCAGACCTTGACCTTTCTGTTTGTGAAAAATGGATTGAATTGTACTTACTTGAAGTTTCTGGCAATAAGCATTAGCCCAGCAAGAGCAGAGTGGACCTGAAGACTGTTATATTTTAGAGGAAAGTAAAATGTAATGAGTTTATTTAAAAGCAAGTATATGTGCACACCTGTGTGGGCATATCTCTCTCTGTCCAGGGGAGGATAGATTTTCCTGCTGCACAGTAATGTCAGAAAATATCGTGAGGGCACAGTATCTTGAAGTCACATGGGTTTTAGGCATTGCATCTCAGAATGAGAATTTTGCACCATAGGTATAAGAAAAATACTTCTCTGGCTTTGCTATTGTTCTGAGATAACTGCCAGTAAACGCTGGTGACGTTTCAGAGGAAGGACAACATTTTGTAACTAAATGGGAGGATGAAAAATAATGCTGTAATATATTGGCCATATTGCTAAGGCAAAGAGGAAGTGAAAGGTGGAGAGGTATGTCCAGGTCAGAATACTGACCTAGAATGAAATGAAGGTATATCCCAAAGGGTGGAGGCACAGCTTTCTTTTTCTCCCCACCTTTTAAAAAATTGTTTTATTTCCAAGTGTGATACAGAGCTTAGCTGAGGCTGTAACCTGAAATAGCTAAGAACAAATCTCCCCCTGTGAAGAAATGGTTTTTCTTTGCTGGAGCAGGTGTGTTGAGAATGCTGTCAGATGCTCATACATCAGGAACTGTGAGGGGACTGAGAAAAAGTGTTTCCAAGACTGCAAGGAGACAGTTAAAGAGAATGAGCTTTGTACAGGTGTCTCAGAGGGAACATAATAAAGAAAAGGGAAGGAGAAATGGACTTTTTCCAAAATCTGCAAGTCATTGGCATCAATTTTTCTGGGCCCAGTGTATGATGACACATTTGCTTCTGTCTTGCATATAAGGACATTTTCAAAAGACGTTTAAAGAGAACTTATTAACAGGCTTTATGCATGTGAGTTTACAAGCTGCATTCAGGAATACTGTAGGAGATCTGGGGCATTCCCTGCTTGTGTACTACAGGGAGCTTTTGTCCTGTGCTGGATATATGGGAGAAGCAGTCCCAGAGAGAGGAAAAGGGTTTAAGAGCAGGTGCACCAAAGAAAGTATTGTGAGGCTTGCATAAGTGATGGCAGTAGTATTTCAGAGGAAATCAGTAAATAAAAGAAAAAAGAAAGGAAAAGAGTTGGAAAGGGATTCACATGAGTTCCCAAGCTTTAGTGAAATGATCTCAGATGCAGGAATGGCTTTGTTCCCTGGATATACCCCTTTCCGTATTATGCCTTATACAATGAAAGTGGATTTTCTTAGGCAAAATTTGTTTTTACAATTTGAAAGAAAAAGATTGGTTCTAACTGGGAAAGAAAAAGAAAAGCAGCAAGCCATTGTGAAGGTTAACAAATGTGGGATGTGACATTCAGTCTCCAACTGGAGGTAAATGCCATGGAAGCATTTTATTTTTGGCTAGCTCAAAACCACACCAGCCTCTATGCTGACCAAGGAAAGAACGTGATTGTGGCATAGCTCTGCAGAAGCCAACAGAAATGGCTGAAGACTTCCCTAGGACTTTCTAATATCACATGCAGCATGCTGGGGAGAACATCCTTTCTAGAGACATTGTCTTTTACATGCAGACGTGACAAATAAATACCTTCCTTGGGACTTGAGGCAAAGTCGCAACTGAGTCCTGATGTATTAGAAGACTGGAAGGGAGAAAAAGGAAAAAGCAGGAGGTAGAGCTGTTACCTGACATGTAGGGAAATCTCTAACTCTTGCAGAGCTTGGTAGCCTTTCTAACTACCCCTGTGTTACTGAAGCTTGAACCATCCGAACCATGCCTCCGAGGACATGAAATGCTTGCCTAGGCTATACAGTTGATGTGACCGTCAGATGTGTTGGGTAATGGATGACTGTTCAAGGTCTTTTTGTAAATTGGCCTTGTATCTTGGATGGTAGAAGGAGTAAGTTTGACAGTTATGGTGATTTTTTAAACAGCATTCCTTGTCAGCAGTCAGACCTCTGCAGATTGCTTTCTGATCCTACTGAACAGCATGTCAAATATATTGTTATTTTATGAGCATCTTTCCACCCTCCCAATTCCAAAAGTTTCGGGGGAGCGTGAGGCTCATGAGTGGAGTGCTAATATAGCCCATAAATCATGTTGATGGCAGTACAGTGCTTGAGCATTCCTGAGCGGGAAGGTTTTACAGCCCTTACCAAAATCCTTTGCTCCACATTGGCCATGATACCTGCCATAACGACCATAGCTTGATTCCAAGTTGCAATTTATTGTTAGCTGCCATCCACTTTTCTTTAATTTGTAGCAGGGCTCAGAGGCTAACAGTTAGGAGGACATGAATGTCAGTAGACCAACACTCTCCAACTTCTTGTGGAGTCTGGGCAAGCCCCTGCAGGCTGCACCTGCAACTCAAGTGTACTGGCCACAAGCTGCCCTGAGTATTGGTTTCATGCTTCTGTAAGGTTTTCCTACCATCTGAACCAAAACTACCCAAGATGAAAGGGTTAAGCACATTAGTACTCTATGCCAAAACAACAGTCTTTTACATGCCTGGCTCTAAGAAACAGTCCAAAATCCTCCAAATGTTGAGTGAGAGCACGATGGAAGCAACACTGCATGTATGCCTTGTCCTCATTAAGCATGAGGCTCCAGCAAACCTCAGAGAATGAGCTTGAGGGATGCTTGAACAGACCTGGTCTATCTGTCCTAACGTAATATATGCAACAAATATACATGCCTAAACTTTCTCTATCTGCCAAGGGAGAGTTAAGCACTCCCTTAAATGCTCCAAAAGAGGCAACATGCAGAACTGTTGTTATGTTTGACGGGTGCAATGGGTAAATGTAAAGCAGTCCTAGCAGAAGGGGCCATAACCTGGTGCTACCCCACAGCTGGGTGTAGAGAGTCAAACTCACTTCGAGTCTTCATTTAATTGGTTTACCAACATTTTCTTCCAGTGGAAAGAAAAGATATAAATGGGACATAAATGGTTCTTGCTCTGAAGTCAAAAGAAACATTCCTACATTTCAGTTTCCGTGTTATGTCTTCAATATAAAGTGGGAACAGCAGTAACTTCCTTAGCTCACACAAACAGGAAACAATCTATAAAGGATCCTGAGATGGATAACGGGAACCCTGAAAAAAAATCCCTTAGGCACAGAAGGTAGTATTCATCATACTAGGGGCCGGGTGTGCTGGGTACCATGTAAAGATGTAGGAAATGACACTTTGTCCCCCAAGTCCCCAGTTATTGTCCTCCTCTAGTAGCTGTTAAGTGCAAGCCCAGTAGCCTGTTTGCATACTCTGTGATTGGTATCAATGTTTGTATTAGTATTCAAAAAACAACAAAGGGTGTGTTAAAAATAGCAGGGATGACAGAAAGAGGGCAATTACTTGGTTGTGTGAATAGGAAGGATAATATTAAGTTACTGTGTAATTAAGGTTAGACCAAGGTGAAATAAAGATAGCAAACAAGGAAAGTAAGGAAAGGTTACTCATTCTGGACCCAAACCTATCCCTACTGATTTTAATGACAGGTTTACGCTGACCTCTGTGAAAGCGAGTAGGAGTAGACTTGAGGTTAATTTAGAGACATATTCATAAGGCAGTTTAATGAAACTTGATAATGTATAATAGAAAAAGAAACCACAGACAAATAAATAAATGGGAACTTATTGAACTGAGCTCATCTTGGAAGCGGTTTGATATGAGCTGATCTCTCACATGCTGTGTGCTTATTATGAGAAGTGCAATGCACGGTTTTGTTCCACATTAGATTATTTATGGTTTTTCTTCAGGGCAAATCGTTTTCAAAAGACCTGAACCTGGATGTGTTCTGCCACTGGTCAATCTCGGGCTGCAGCGCTGCTCACCAGCAGGTACCAGTGCTGTTTTCATGCTTGACTGGGAAACATTTGTGGCTTAAATCCCATCTTGTTTGCAGCTATCAGAAAATGCTGCGTTCTTTTACTGAACAGGCATGGAAGTTATTGATTTCTCCTCTGTGCTTGCAGGAACATTTGTTGGGGGGTTGTTGGGACTGCCTGAAATGGTTCAAGAAAATCGTTTGTGAGACAGGGAAGGAAACTAATTAAATCTTCAGAGAGGAAAAGGACTTAAATGATGAAAGATGGTGGTAAATTACTTAGCTAACAAATAGGTGCCTTGGAAATTGAAGTACAAATTAGGTTATCTAATTTTTCACCGCAAACCTAAGCAGTTCCATTAATATGATTTCCATCTTGTAATAATATTTCATGGTTCATCAGGAGCTTGCTGAGACATATTAACGACAGCTGGAAACAATGGTAATACAAAGCTTTTGTTTCCAGGTAAGGTGATGAGAATTTTCCTAAGAAAAGGACCTTAAAAAATGATGATGCTTTCCTGTGTTGTTACATTCATACTGCCAATGAACACAGTGCTGTATGTGCCCAACTGAATAGAGCATATGATGATAATTTAGAGAAACAAGTTTGATCCCTTTACCTCCCTGCATGTTGTCAACATTGCCACGTGGGGCTGCACTGAGAAACAGGGGCGGTTATGATGTGCGTTGGCCATGGATCAGGTAACCTTCTTCTGGGCCAGGAACCAGCGCTTTTGTCTCTAGACCAGCACTGTCTGCCGTGCATGTTATGTTGCAGTACCAATCTGACTTTTTCACTGTATTCCCCTTCTCCCTGGACACAGTCTGGGCATCACGCTTGAACTCCTGCTGTTATTTTACTATGGTAAGAACTGTAGATGGGGAGGTCAGTAGGAGGAGGAGAGGAGAGAACATCTAGCTACTGCTCAGAAGCCTTTACCAGCATCTTTTGTAAGGTATCAGGTCAGATTTTCCAGATTTCCCAGCAGTCCTCTTTGTGCCCACTAGCAATGCGTAAGATCACTCACTTGGAGCACAAGCTGCAGTCATCAGTGCTTTGATTTTCTTACACATACATTGCCTTCACTATGTTTCAGCATTAATTCTGCAGTGAGAAAAATGCATATTGCTCACAGCTGCCTGTAAGCTACCTCATTCCACCTGCCTGCACACTGATATTCGGCAACCCTATATTATAATATACAGGGCTCCCTCCCCCCCCCCCTTTCTTTAAAGCATGATTTTAAATCTAAGAGCAACTGGGAGAGCTGTTGTGAAATTATGGGAGATTTTATTTCTGTCAATTCCCAGAGCACCTTGCTACAACTCATTTTGTGGTTAGCGCAATGTATATAGTGGCAGAGACAGATAAACAAACGAATGTCGTTCTAATTTAAAAACAACAGTTTTTCAGCATTAGCTATACAGAGCGCACGTCTGACAAAGGAGGAGGGAAATATTCATTTTTCTTTTGAAGGGTGACATCAGCCTCCAAATGATTTCAACATGGTTTTGGATCTGGTCTCTCTTCCCCTCCCTGCTTTTTCTCTAAGCGATTAATCAATGTAGCCATCCAGCAGCAGTATCAGTTGCTATTTTATGGTATCAGGTATGGCAGCGTTCAGCTGGGGTGAATGACAGCATGGCTCAGCCTGTTTGTGACCTTTTTAAGCAGACTACTGCATTTTGTACCAAATGGAGCAGGTTGTAGGACCTCCATGGTAGGTACAGCTACCTGCAGCAAATCAGCTCCAAGTCCAGTCTGTGACAACTTTTTGCCAATTCCAGACAATAAATGTACATTCATTTGCTTCCAATAGTTGTTGGCTTGTCAGATGGCGTTTTGAAGCTCAGAAATAGCAGACCAGCTTAAGAGCCTGAAGACGAATAGTTCAGGGATATTGCAGAAGCAACTCTTCCTTTGCTCTTCCTACCAACCCAGCAGTGCCCCTTCCCCACTTTGGCCACTCATTTGGGCTGTACCCTGCAGAGGCTCGGCAGAGGAGCTGCAAAAGAAGACCGACTCGTTAGCAATGATGTTCCTTCAGGCTGTGGAAATAGAGCTTTTCCCCTTTTGACTCTAATTCTATATGGACTCTGTACAGTCCATTAAGGTGACACAATGTGCAGTCACAGGATCCAGTTTACTGGCCTCTATAATGTGCACCTGCACAGTGAAATTGCCCTAGTACGTCAATAAAATAACGCATTTTCCTGACCTACTGTACATTGCTAATGAAATAAACTCTCTTCCTTCATTAGTCACTTAATAGGTTTTCTGCTTCATGTCAGTTGTAATCCTTATTTAACATCACCAAAGAATAATCCTTTTGTTTCTATGTCAGAAACATGGACATTTTACTCCTATTATATTGCTAACACGATAGTTCTCACTTCAATAACCCATATTCTGCATCAGTGAGTTTAAATGAAGACTCTGAATCTTCACAATATCATCTTGGAATGGGACGGGGGTTCCTTTAGAGACATTAAGGACAGTGCCTCTTCTGCACTTACACAGTGGTAGATACAGTAGTCTCCATGCACTGTGCAAGAAATCCAGATTTAAGGTGTAAAATGCGATCAGGAAGGAAGGAAATGTTTCAGTCAGAGACTTCTCAAATCTTAAGAGATGAATTCTAGCAGAGCAGTAGGTAGTGTATCTGTCAAAGCCAGCTGTTTCCTTGGCATTCCATTTCAAGGGAAAATTAAACCCCACGATTATCTGCATTCAATCTATACCATAAGAATGATGATAAGATTAATGATCGTAGCTGTGTTTTTGTCTCAAAGGTCCCCCTGCTGTTTACCTCCTCCTTAGGAGCCACAGTGGTAAATGTAGCTGCCTGACACAATCTCCAATTGCTTGAAATACTGTTCCCTGCCTGGTGCATGCATGTGATGCCCCGCTTGCTGAGTCCTGTGTGATCTAGGCATCTGTTTCTTACTTGTTTAAAAAACCTGCAGGAATAATTTAATCCATATTAAGGTATCAGCCTATGGTCCCAAAGTGAACACTGAAGCTATAATTCAGTTTCAGGGCTCTGCTGCTCTTCATGAGCCATGAGAATGAAGAAGGCTCTTTCAACTGAATGACTATCTTATTAATTCAAACACCATGCAGTTGATCTGTACTATACTTTAGGAAATGCTCCTTGGTTTTGGTGCTGTTAAAAACTTTGCTTTGCTTTGTGGTCATTATTTATTCAGTTATTTAGGTTCATTCCTCTCTCTTCATTGTTGGTGCTGATTAAAAGGGCCTGCCTAGGAAAAGGAAGTAGCTATTTTCTTTAGCCATTTATTCTAATTGCTTTTTGCTTGTGGTGTGAATTGGGCCTGTTTTCCCATGTATGGTTCTCTTTTTTTTTTTTTTTGTGGTTCTTTTGCTGCTCTCTTTCATGCCCAGTATGGGGGACGGCTGAGGGTTGAACTCATGCTGGAGCATTCTTGAAAAATTAAGATGTTTGGCAGAAACGTGTATTTGGTGTCACTCCCAGTCAGTATCTCCACAACTTTGTATCTCATTGCCTGAGTCCCACAGGCCTGGACCACCCGTGCCTGCACCCTCAGTGTAGTACCCCTCTTTCAGGGCACAGCATGGTGGCAAGGTACAGGTTACTTGTCATTGGAACCGTGTTAGCTCCGGGTATGTATCTGGTGGGAAGCTGGCTCCGGTCTATCACTGCACCTGATGGAGAACAAGCAGCAGTCAGTGCCGGGGAAATGTGATCACAGCAGTAATGGTGATTAGGGAATAGAGCACAAGGTTACTTCTTCATCCTTATCGTAACTTTTTTTTTTCCCTGTGGCTAAAGAAAAGTGATAATGTTACTCTGTTTGTTTAATTTTACAGACCACCCTTAAAATAATAAAACCCCACACAATTGATTTAGGAGCTTCTCTCTCATTAAGTCTATAGAATATAATGTCAGGACACTCAGAGGTGCTTAGGCTTTTAATCCCAGTGACTTGGATGGGAGGAACTGCAGTTAAGTTACTTAACGGCAGACTTTAAGAAGGCACTTAGATGCCTAAATATCCAGATAGTTTCCTGTTGCCTTTTGCAAGAAGCACTATGAAAAAGTCTTCTGCAAGATTTAATTCTCCTTGATATGTGCATCTGAAAGTTTACTTTTAAAAAATCTGCTTTGACGCCCTTTTGAAAACGTTACCCCAAGAGAGTACCTATGGGCTGTAGCTTGCGACTTTTAAATACGATATGGACTTTAGGCTCCTTCTGTGAAGGTGCTGGGTTTGGCCATTGTCACAGAGGTATTGGGGATCTGATTCAGTCTGTCTGGTTTTGTCTTCCTATGGCATGTGTGCTGCTGGGGAGGGAACCGGATAACTGGAAACACAGTGAAAGTGCATTTGTTCATACGTGCGAATGATTATTCATAGAATATTTTTGCTTCATTGGCCAGCTCTGTCAAGTATCCACCTACCTACAATAAGCAGACTTAGAAATGTCAGAAAAATATGGGTTTGAATACTTAACACACTGAAGGCTCGATTCAGATCCTCTTTAATAACATTGCCTTCAAAGTCAGCCAGCAAGAACGTCACAGGGTTGGATCTCATGCCAATGTGGAACACAAGAACTAAAAAACCGCAACATACTCGGTAAGAAAACCACAAGAAATGTGAAAAAGAAAGCGTAATACATAGCACATTTGTGACTATCGTTGGTTTTGTGTCATTTCCATAGGATATCTGAAGGCACATGCATTTGGGTAGATAAAGCATTTGTATGAGTGAGAGTCTTCCCTTTAGGAGCAGCTCTGACCTTACATTTTCAGCAATTCAATGGCAAAAATTATTATTTTCTTCCTATTTCTTTTTTGGGAAAAGGAAAACCTTCACCTTGCCTCCTACTTCAAGATCCTCTTGCTGCTATGCCTTGTAACTATCAATCTTCATTTACTTTGCTGGACAGAAAAATTAACCTTCCAGGAGGGCACTTTTTTTAAAGTGCAGCATAATTCCTTAGTACCATCAACACTTGTTGAACTGTCACTGGTTATAATGGGTTAGAAATGCTGATAGCGTCTGTACTTCATCTTCATATCAATGAGAGCCTGATGATCAATTTATTTTCTTGTCAAATACATTCTTTAATGGGTTGCATTTTGAGTGGTTGACTATTCTGATAAAATCAATTTAATTAACTATCAAGATTTGACAGAACACATTCAGGCAGTGTCATTCATTTCAAAAGAAAAATAATTTCAATCAAAGACAAGTTGCCAACCATTCTAATGAGGTATCTCAACATTAGCAGGATTTCATGCTAATGATCAAAATGAGATAGTTCAAGGTTTCTAACAAATTATGATTATAAACCAGATATTGCATTAATACTGGGGTACACTGTCACTATTCACCAAGCCATCAGTATTTAAAACAAATACTTATGAGCTCCTGCACGCGTGAGTTGGCTGGGAAAAGAGGGAAACAAATAATCCTCCGCTCAGCTTGTCATTCAGGAGCTTGTGCCACTCAGTTACTGCGGGGAGGCAGGCGATACCCTCAGAGCACATCTCATATTTTGTGGGCTGCAGGTTCCCTATGAACAAATAAGCAGTGGTGGATGCAGTGTACTAGAGTTTACATTGCTGTACTGTGCTATCACTCCATATTATTATAGTGGGAGGCTGAATATCAGCAGGATCTATTACAATACTGGATGACTAAAGTACTTCTTGACTTTCCACAAGATTTTAAATTCAGGATGAAGGAGGGGGAGGCATAGTGTATGAGAGAAACACAGAAAGAAAGGGAGAGGATTATGCTTCAGCAGCCTTCATGATAAAATAGTAGTAATTAGTTTCAGTAAAATCCCATAATAGTTTTTTTTGCACTTTGCAGGAAACCAAGTGGCAGACAGATAAAACAAATTACTTTACTCAGGGCAATTAGCAAGCTATTACAAGGTTCTGCCTATGTTTCCCCATGGCTGCAAAGATCATGCCCTATTTTTCCAAGCACTTTATGTTCCTGAAAATCTCATCCATTTTAAACCTATCGTTGTGTGTACATAGAGCCACTACATCTCTCTGAGCACAGCCCGCATTGTCGCGCGGGGCCCGAGAGATAATGACTTCTGTGACCACATTGAGGGGAAGGGGAATTTGTAACACTTGCTGCTTACTCATCCAAAATAAACCCCGGTGTTACTATTGTGTGCATGACTCTGACACGTAGTACAAGGAAAACCTTTGGGTGTTATTGTCCTGCGTTCTTGTACTGCACTAGCAGGTTTAAGTGAAAATGTGCAGTGTAGATTTAAGTGTTCAGACTTTTACGGCTGATTCCTGATAGTGACCCCATTAGAAAGGAAAAATGATTCCTTGGCAAAAGAGTACAAAGATCTCAAACTAATCAGAAATGGTGATGACTACTCAGTTTTTAAAATTTTTTCTTTTGATTGAAAATGCTTTTCAAGTTTGTGTTTCAAGGCGGCATCTGTCTTGATAAACTAAAGATTGGCTTCATCTAATAGTAATTCAGCCATTAAACAAAACAATTAAAAAACCTGAACATGAATGGTACAGAAAAATTACAGGTTTGAAATAACTACATTGAAGAATGCCCCTTAACGTATGATCAGCATTGTTTTACAGCTAAGTTTTAATGAAAATTATGCAAAATATGAAGATCATCACATTTACAAATGGGAAGTTTAATTTAGTTTTTTGAAGAGAAAGCCTTTTTTATTGCATTGAGACCAGGGGAATTATACTGATATAAAATGTAGGAACAGTGTAGGAAGTAGTATTACATTCTCCGGCAAGACTTTGTCCAAGAGCACCAATTCCCCTGACACACACTGCCTGGCCATGATTTCAGTGAAGAATATGAGTTTCGCACCAATTCCTACAAGACCCTGAACTCCATTCCTTAGCTGTAGACCACTAAGTATTAATAGTGAAAAAATCTTGCATTATAATTAGGATTGGTAGGATTCGACATGTCTTTTTACTGAAAATTGATGGTTGAAAACAAAGCTTATTCCTGGTTATCATTTGGAGACTCTTTCAGCATCCTCCTGTCTGTCACTTCTGGACCTTCAAACCAGCTCTGTAATTTTGGGTTTGGCCAGCCAGCTGTTTTAGACCAGAAATTATAGCTTGTGGTGCTGGGGTGAAACCTAGTGCTGGCATCCCAAAGAGGAAAAATCACTGATATGAACTTGGATCTTTTCATAACTAGTTTTATTGATATGATTACTTCTAGGTTGTACCACAAATGAATTATTTATCTTAAATGAGACCTTGTAAAACAATTCATTTATTTGCTCTGCCGGCCAGAATGCAGGAGACTTACTGGTCTCTTAAGGCAGACACCCCAATAACTGGGTCATTAAATGTTCAGATTTATTAGCAGCAGTCAGAACAAGAATTGACTTGTTTTAGTCATGATCTCTTCCCATCACTCGCCTTATCTTCCCACCAGTGATTAATGGTGGTGAGGAAAGAAAATAAGATGATGGAGAGAGCCTGGAACACGGGAAGTTAGTGGAGGTTAATGGCATGTTCGTGAGCTTGACCAGACAGTAACAACACTGCTTGCATGGGGGGGAACCTATGGCTGGGCCTGGGGCTGCAGGGGATGACTCTAGTGAATAGACTTCAAGAAGAAATATATTTTCTTTGGAAATTTTGTTGGAAGGCCTTGGAAATCTCTGTATTTGCAAAAGAAATTTAGTTATTAACAGTCCAGTTTTGCTGTTATTCCCTTGGTGAGTCGTTGATCCAAGAACAGAAAATGTGTTTAAAGGAAAAGTGGGTGCTATAATTATCACTCTAATTTTTTAATGTTTCTTTCCAGTGAAGTGGAATTTATTATTGATTTTATGGGGAAACATTATTACAGTAATGTCAGGACTTAATTGTGCACTTATTAAAGAAAGAAGGGGTAGCACTAACGTAGATTACCCTGTTAATACTTCTGTTTCTCACAGAGTTGCTACTTAGTTACCAGAATTACCATGAAACAATATATGTTATTTCACAGCAGTTATTACATGGTTAGTCTTCTGTCACTGTTATGTCAAACTTTAACATTACTGTTGTTTTATCTGCTCTGTTATAGACAAAGCCTGAGTTAATTTGTGGTCCTTGAGAGTGTCATGATAGGTCTAACAAAACTCTGAGGCTTCTTAGTTGCCTTTATCCATGGCAAAGTAATTCTGCCTCAGAACGGTAGAATTTGTTCTGTAAGTCCTGGTGCCACAGGCTGGGGGAATTCATAAGGGGACAGAAGATAAGAGCAGCAGCAGGGTACCCAGTGCTAAACCCCAGGCCTCTGGGACTGGAAGCATCTGTGTCCTAGTTTTCTTTGAGAAATAAAATACTCCCTCCTTTACTTCAGTGCAAAATACAAGCACTATTAAAAACCACTTCAGGAAGCAAGGTTCTTTACAACCTCTGCACATTAAAATTGTGCTTTGGGTTTGTACGTGGGAGTTGCTGGAATAAGCGTGCAGCCTCTCCATACCTTTTTCTGACAAGGTCAGGAAATCCTGCATGGTCACACTCCATAGTTCCCTCAAAACGTCGGTGTTTCCTCCCTCGGGACCATGCCAAGTGGTGGAGAGCTGAAGGCACAGCTTGCCGACACGCACCTCCAGCCTGGGTTGGAACATGGAGTTATTACTTACCATCCTCATTAGCAACAGTTCCATATGCTGGCAAAGGGCTATAAGAAGGGCTTTAAAATGTTTCTAAATGACTTTTAGGGAAGGAAAAAAAGGGAAAGAGAACAGCTCATTACAGTTTACATGATTATTTTCCCAACGTGGCAATCAAATTTGGATCCTATTCTACAGCTTTGACCATATCAAAGCTTTTGTAATTGGAAGAGTGTACCTGGAAAGAACTTGGGCTCCTGAACACCCCAGCTGATTGACAAGTGTGTTAGCAGAAATAAAAGAAATGTGAATAGAAATGATTTATCTTTGATGCAGGAAAGCACTCGGATTTTAATTGCTTTAATTGTAACATGACCAAAAATCCTTTGTACTGAAACGTAGTCAAATGACAAGGGAGACCTGATAGATGCTTGAGAGGTTGGGATGTTCTGACCAAAATAATTTTGCTGAGGTATTTGTGAAGCCACTGTGATCCAAATGATATTTTTAATGTGGAAATAATGTGGATGTAAATTGAGGCAAAGCAAACTGTTCAAAGCCAAATTCACCAGTAGCACTGAGGCTACATGTTTTATGGGACAGCTGATTGCATACAGCCTTACGTGGGTATGTGAATTTGTTGGTATGAATGATAAAGGGGCTTGTCTGAAAAATGATTCATTAGATTTTTCTCAACGATGACACCTTTATTGCCTATTGATCAACTTGCTCTGCCAGATGGAAGATGGAAGTATAAATGTGCTGACACATTATTAAGTTTATGTTTGCTTAAAATGCAGTAATGAAGAATGTTAGTTTTGCCTTTTTATTCCTGCCCAAGTAAGCATGTAATTTTCTGCATTAATTTTGATATAAATGTTCAGATATGCATCTGGTGGAAGTAACAAATATCCATTTAGTTCTGTCAAGTTTCTGGCTAACCTGGTTGTCAACACTACTATCATCACATATATGCCTTTCTGTTCCTGAACAGAAGTTACAGCAAGGCTATCTGAAAACTTCTGTTACTTCTTCAATAGACAAAAAAAGAGTTTTTGACAAGAAAAAAGAGCATTTACTACTTGAGAATAATAATGGAGACTTACATGCTGAGCGGACCTCACGTGTGCAACAGAAAGCTCCCACAAACACCTTCTCAACACCTGAGCCCCCAAGTCTCAATTCCAAATTGAAAAGATCTTCTATTAGTAACAGTGCTGCTCAGTCCCCATGGGCCATTTACCTTTTAAAGTTCAACTCAAAAAAAATTACTCTGCAAAAATGGTCGCATGGGGATTTTGTGAGAATTTTCAGTAATGAGAAACCTCAACGGCTCAATTCCTAAATAAAACAATGTTTTTTTTTTCTTCTGTCAGCCAACCTTACACACATAGTTTGAGAAGGTGGAAGTCAAGATGCATCCTTTCTTATTCACAGTTTACAAACAGTAATGCACTTATCTGGGCCTTAGCAATTCTGTTTGTGGTGTGCAAGATGGATTAAAAACCGCATCACTCCCCTGTAACGTAAGGGACTCTGCAGTGCTAACAAGAAGTAGTAAAGGTAATAAAAGTATATTTCAGCAAGTAAAGCAAACAGATACTACTTCTGAATACACACTAGGAGCAGATGGCTATAATAAGACATATAGTTTGCACTGACACTTTCAGAGCAAAAAAAATAAATTCCTTTTTGGTCCTGATTTCCCCACGATATGTGTATCCAAACAGCATTCAGTCACACAAAGGTGGCTTTGGTTTCCCCATGGAGGCTCAAGCTAAGGGTGCTAGAACATTTTCCATTAAAATATTGTTTTGTAAAGGAAAGCAAAATATTAAAGAAAAGGATACATATCATGAAAAGCATCTGCATAGCTCAGAAAGTTGTTATTGTTTAAAAAAAAAAAAGTCCCAAAGCTAAAATATTTTAGATGAAAAGATGAAGTATTTCTGCTGGATGCACTGCCCTGGGATCTTGTGGGATTTAATTTTGCTTCATCGTGTACCTTTTTTTCCCCATGCATTTACACTCCCAGTTAGACTACATCTCTCCTGCAGACCAGGAGCTCTCCTGGGGGACATTGTGCATCACAGAAGAGGCAATCTGGCTGGAAACCCAGGGATGTAGAGGAGAGTGGAAATTGGAGAAGTTCGAATGAAAGTTGCAGTGAGGCATTGCAGCTGCATTTTCAAATTATATTATTTCAGCTATGACCACATTTTTTTCTAGGATGGATAGGCTACACATTCACAGTCTTAGTTTTGTGAGGCAAGAAAGACTATAGACAGATGATAATGAAAAATCACTTCCTCTAATTTTTTGGAGGGTGAGAAGGACAGGAAAAGAAAATAACATCTAATGAGCTCTAGCTAAGACAGCAGATGTGTCCTCTGGAGAGTTAAGACCATTGCCCCAATTCTGCCCTGATGCTCACCTGAGTTGCCTGTCCTTGCATCCCTAGCATTCCTCCTTCATCCTGTTATTCTGAGGAACAGTGTGAATATGTGACCATGAGGATTTAGGCTGTGGTAGGAGAAATTACCTTCTTCCCCTGTCTCTTGATATTTCTACCAGTTAACTGAAAATGTTCACATTTGGGGAATTCAGGTTTCTTGAGTCCTAGGTTCCCAGACAGCAGTGACAGACCTCTCCCTCACAATATTCCATCCAAGGTGTTGTGAAGAAGCAGGAAAGTTACATATAAAGGAAAGTTTCAAACTTTTAAATTGGTTTTGTCTGGTTGCAAAACAGCACTTAATGTTTGTATCTGTTAAATCTTTTAAATTATTAAGTAGTCCTGAGGGCACCTGGAAATTAAAGGATGATTGGAAGAAATAATAACGTGATGAGGAAATTGGGGATACAGAGTGTTAAACTATCCTTCAAAGTGTCAGTAATTAAAATTAATTAAGGTTCATGACTAGAATTGGGAGACTGTAGAAGAAGGGTGATGCTACAGGGAAATAATATGAGGGGTTATTTGAATTTTTTTCCTCACTGGCCATTTGACAGTTACCAGAGAAACTTTGAAAAACTTTTGATGAGTTGTTTTGCTTTTGAATCAGTAAGTTTGTTTTGGGTGGTGTTCCAGCCCCGCCCCGCCCCCCCCCCCAGTAAAACCCAATTACTCAGTAAAAGGTAGGAATAATTTTTAATTCTAAAAAAAGACAAAAGAATACCTTATATTACTTTCTAATGCTTTTAGTACCCAGAATACTCCTCCCCTGCATGTTTGCATTGTATGGAAGGAATAATAAGTAGTTCTATCAGTAGCATCTGACTTTACAAATATCCATGCTTACTTGCCTTTTAGAAGCAAATATTCCCTGTGTATTATATGGGCAGTTTAGCAGCCACTTACGAAAACCAGACCTCTTTCCTCCAATAACATGTTTATAGAGAAACTTTCAGAGCCTTTTCATGAGGCCAGAGAGTATCTTAGTTAAGAGTGCAAGTAGGATTTTATTGTTTTATCCAAGGAGGCATGAGCCTTGCATGGTAAATTAACCCTACATATCCTTTCATCAAAAACTAATTCTACGTTAGTTCATCCTCTGACAAGTTATATTTATGGAAGAACTTAACATCCACTTAGTCTTCTGCTCCCTTTGATGCCATATGAATAAGCGTATGACAAGAAATGTGTTAAAAAATATTTTTATTTGTGTACAAAACCAAAATTATACTTGAAACTGAATTTTTAAAAACAATGTTGCTTTTTTAAACCTATGGCTTTTATTCTCTTTTTGGTGACAAGTAACACCATTTGTGCTTTATAGCTAGACACACAAAGGAATTTATTCCTGGGAACTCAGCTGCCATTTTAATTGTCTGTACCCAGAACTCAGAGCATCAAAGATGCTCCATTACTGCCACAGCCTGAAAGCACCTACTTTTCTTACATTTAAGTTTTCTTGCTCCTAGTTGTGCCCACATGCACCTCGGCTTTCAGCAGCTATCTTTTTCTCTTGTGGAGGACAAAATAGGTATTATTCCACCCACCTTGCCTGTTGGCTTAATGCATTTGCAGCACATGCCTCATCAATTATCCATGACATACGGGGAAGGCATGAGTATTTTCTATTCTGCTCCTGGCTTTTCTAAGACATCACGCGGTAACCAAGATCAGAGAGCAGCCGCAGAGGGCATGGATGGCTTCCCCTCTCTCCGTGTTTGTGCTGACGTTGCCCATCTCTCAGGCACCGATCCTGCAGCTCTTCCCCGTGGTGGGATGGTAGATCAGTGCACCCTGTTGAAGCTATTCCCTTTTTTGTATATATAGTCACCCAGTCAGGCCTTGGGTATGAAAAAGAACACGACTACCCAGCACTGTCATGGAAATTGGGATGGATACCTACCTGCTCCATAGAAAATTTTGGAGTGAGTGATTTCTGGTGTTAGAAGGGTGCAGCTCTCCTCCTTCCTCAGCAAGAGCCAGGGTGAGAGGACTAGAGGGCCACTTGGCCTCTTTCTCTGGAGGCATCAATATTTAATTACTACTTAAAAAGTGGAAGAGTTCTTTACAGAAAGAAATAAGAATTCTCCTTCTGGAAACCCTCTAATGTAACGGTGAGTAGGATACTGGTTTGAATCTGCTCAACTGGAGGCACGAGGTGGATCCAGGTCTCCTATGCAGTGGTGTAACCAGTGTCAGCTATGGGATTGGAGCATCCAGTAATTTTTCCTCCGGCAGTGTCTTGAGACACAGGAATAAACTGTTCTTGCTTTTTAGGAGGACCCTCTCCCCCTCATTCCCACATCTGTAGGCACCTGGGTCTTATTTGTCGTGTCACCTAAGCTCCTGCAGGACCCACCGTGCCATCTCATCGCGGTGGCTGCAGTGGTGACGCTGGAAGGAGAGAGGGAAGGACTGGCTGGGTCAGAAAGAGAGGGAACAAGCTGGGCTATGTCTGTCCTGCTGGTTCTTGCCTGGGGTAACGCTTGGCATTACGATGCATAGCGTAACCACTGGATAAAATATACAGGCAGATCCTGGCAAAGATCTACTGGTGTGGTGGCTTGAGCCCAGGTGAGAGCCCCACAGCTGAGATGAGAAGTTTTGCTCCGACTTGTGATTCTCCTTTCAGTGGGAAGGATGAAGCAGCTCTCCTGGAGGCAAGTCCTCAGCATTTCCATGTGTTGTGAAACCACAAACCGAGACCTGGGCAGGCATAAAATGTCCTAACTACCCCCAGTGTCTGCTGGGGGTGTGTTACCCAGGCTCTAGGCTGGAGCAGCCAGCTGGGCTCCCCATGGAGGGAGGGAAACTTTCCTCTGTCGTGCACCCTACGGGACTGTGCTAGCTCCAATTACCCGGCACTACTGGGACGGGGGGGGCGAGGGAGGCTCCCGTCGCGCTGGTCCCGAAATCTGGAGCCAGGAAGCATTAGGTCCCTTACTCTTAGAACAGAGTTGTCTCAAGGTTTGCTCAGGCTTAGTAATATTTGCTTTAAACCCAGCACGCTTGAAATTTGAAATACTTGGATAGCAACAAACTGGTATTTTTTGACAAAACCTTGGTGGAAAAAAAATTCAGGCTAGCTGCGTTCATAATTCTAGAGAAAGCATTAACTGTCCCAGGTAATGTAATAGGCAGAGAATTCACTGCACATTACTCAGGTATGTTGCATAATAAAGAAAAGAAATAGGTGCCCAAGTGCAAGGTTAATCTCTTTCACAGGTTTCTTCTACTTGGTTTCTTATAGCTCTTATGATCACAGGCAAAAAATCCAGCTTTGATTGTGAAATATATCAGGTAGCCCAAATGTATTTTTCATGTTTATTTGTAGTTAGTGGAGTATTTTTTCATGGGAACTAAAAGGCATCTGATAAATTTAAGATAAAATAAATCCCTATATATGTGTGTGCACATATGTGTATGCAGAGGTGGAAGCTAATGTGAGCCTGAGTGAGGAAGAATCAAAGAAATACAATGTCAGAGAGTCTCTGGCAGTGTGAAAAGGCTGTGGCATCTAGCTTACTGCAAAGGAGAACAAAAATCAGATTGTTTCTCCTTCCATGAGCAGACAAAATACAGAACTCTATTTTGTCTCCCTGAAAAGTGTTTTAAATACCCTTATCTAAATCTACAGTAGTATTACACAAAACGTAGGAAATAAACAGAAGACATATAAGGAGGCTACATTGCATGTATAGTTTTACATCCTTCTGGGCTCACTATGACCCTTTGGAGAGGACCTGACTCATCTGTTCCACGTCTATGCTTTAGAGATAAGAACTATTGCCCCCACACCTTCAGACCTTTGCAATTCTAGTTGTTAATAACTTTTGTCCAAAATGAATAAGTATGTATTTTTTTCTAGAACAAAGGCAAAATTTTTTACTATCAGTTAAAGATTATAACTAATTTTTGGTTTACTTCTTCATGGTCTCCTTTTTCCAGTGTATAGGTTTTGAATAACTTTACCCACATTTCAGCTCTTTGAAAAATTGATTTAAAAAAAGACACACGCAATTACTTAGAATTGTGTGCATGTGGAAATTGTCCTCAACAACTAAAGCAAGACCATTTTAATATAATGGCATTTATATGTTGTGCATTGGTAAGCTTAAAACAGAATATGCTGTAAAATCTCCGTGGAAGGAGAAACTTTTTTTTTTAATTAAATTGATATTCATCTTTTGGTACTAATCACACATTCGTCTTAAAGAAATCACACACTCAAAATCATGAAGTTCAGCATTATATGTGAATACACTAAGCAACCATCAAAGATCATAATTCTTAATATTCTGCCTCTGCATCATGTTCCCTTCCGAGGTAGTTTTTAGGTTAAAGCATCAGGTGTACAAACAAATGATTTAAATAGCAAGAAAGTAAGCAGCAGGGGGATCCAGACTCCCCAATGCAGCCCTTTCTTCTGCAGCAGCCCTGCTGAGGCTGGCAGAAGGGGCGTCCCTGGTGGGCTCCTGTCCACCCAAGATAGACACTTCAGCTTTGGGCGGACTGGATCCCTGTCTAACAGCTTAAGAAAATAGTTCCTTGATTACTTACCTTAATTAAATATTTACCCTCGGCATTTAGGCAGCATTCCGAATAGGAAAACAGAAGACTCTGTAGACTGTAAATTATTATTCTAGGTAGCACATGACTGTTGTAAAATTACAGTATTTGTTTATGTAGGAAGCAAGAAATGCATTCTTTATTAATATTGTCCAGGATCCCCTTTACATGATAAACTATAAATACATGTTATAAAACTGTTTACCATTCTTAGCTCTGTCAATTTGCATGCATATATTTTAGATTAATTAATTCTTGAATATATGTACGCAAGATGTTTTGTATTTTTTGGTTTATTTTCTTCATATTCAGAGTCTGCGAGCCCCCCGCCCTGGTAACATTGCACTTAGAGAGGCAGGCTGGAAGAAGAATGCAGAAGTCCCATGCAGGAGTATTACTTGAGCAGGGATTTTTAAATGATGAAAACATATTTTTATTGCAAGGTATGGCAGGCTCTTGGGTACAAGGTCATGGCTTCCTATGCACAGCAAGCATGTAATAGAACTTTTTGTTTAACATATGGACTTAATTTGCACAATAATGAGAACTATGGTCTAGGCCACCGTTTTGCCTTGTGCAAACCCAGTCTTTCTGAAGCGGTTTCTCAAGTTGACCCTACAAACGTGTGTGCTTGGCCTGGCCCCTCAGAGCTATGGTGGCATTGACCCTGGATTTATTGGGTGTGTTTCAGAGGGAATGAGAACACAGGTACCTTTGCAAATGTGTGCTTCAAGTACCAGAGGTGAAAAAAGAAAAAAAAAAAAAAGAAAGAGCTTCAAGTTGTGGAGGCTGCTGTCTCACAGTGCCACTTTTATTAAAAAGGTTTGTTAAAGACTGTCAAATATGCATTATACATGCTACTACACCGTCATCTGCCTGTTTCCCTATCTACACATGAGCAAACTGACTTACATTCATTTTTATTTTAGTCCTTTTTAAATAGGAGTGAAAGCCGGCTTACAAGAAGTGCCCTTCCTAAGCCAAGCCCCAAGCCTGACCCAGCATGGGTAATCTAAGGAGCACACAGTAGTCCTGGGGAAAAACAGCTGTTTGCCTGGAAAAGTTAACTATCTTGAGAAAGGTATTGAACAGTGCTGGAGAAAGTCTGCCTACACTCTCCTTCATTTGAACAGAGAGGATAAATTGTGTTCTCCAAGGGGGTGGGGAGCCAGGGCAAGAAAAAAAAAAAAAAAGGATTGATGCCTTCCGAGCAGCTTCTTTTTCCTGGTGTCACAGAGGCATTGTGTGGGTAGAAAGAGAAATATTTGTGTTTTGTGGGTTGGCTACACCTGTGGTGGATAAAGGGCTCCATAAATCCTCTTGTCTGTCCAATAAAGAAAACAGTGTTTCATGCTTGTGTGACATCACAAATATTTGCCAGGTCTACCTGGAAGTCATCAGTATGCAGTAGTGCCCTTCAACCTCTTGTTTTCAGCTAGGATTTAACTAGTGCCTTTGCTCTGCTATTATCAGTGCTGATTTTCCATTGTGCATACGACAAATATTAACTGGCGGCTGAAAATCTGCTTCTCGTTCCCCCAAACAGCTTCCCTGTCTCCTATGTTACACCACGAATGTGCTAGGGGGTTAATAAATAAAAAAGAAAAGAAGGAGGCAAGATGTTTAAACAAGCAGTGGCTATCTTGGAAAGGCTGGGATGAATGCCTCTTCTTGCAGGACCCAGATTTGGGCAAAGTATTAAGCTGTTTTCTCTGCACATTACATTATGCCAACATATGTTTTGTAAATATAGGTCACCCACTGTTATTTGATATTTACTTGGCAATGTGATGAATCTCCTTATGTATGAGGTAGTGATCTCAGTTCAGAAGACACTTTGAGTCTAAAGGGAAATATGTCTGTAGTAAATGATCTTTCTTATTGCATGAATTGTTTATTCTGAGTAACAGGAATACTTCTGAATTATTATCCTGACTTAATGCTCTGTGTCATCTGGTCCTTCTTCTGCCATCTCCCCCTCTTTAACCCTGTTGAGTTGTCCAACAATGATATGCAATGATAACAATGATACGTACAGTACAAGTGGAGGGGACTCTCCTCCTAAGGAGTACTCAGTTATCTATAGGTGCTGTATCTTCCGGCCCCTACACATAGGTGTAGGTATGGCACCGACAGTCACCTCCGTAACTTTGCTCCATTTTCGTGCCAGTTCAAAGGACGCTAAGATCTAAGACTTTTTAAAAGCTAAGCAAATCAGAGTGCCAGCGGAACGGTAACTAAACACATATGCAGGCACTTCAGTATGAGTGACCTGCTTAAAGCACCTGCAGTGCCCGCTGAATTCAACACGACTAGTCTTAAGAAGTTAGGTTACAAATTCTTAGGAAAAAGTAAAACCCCATTCTTCTAGGCTTCTAAGACATAGTTGAAGTCTAACAAATGCCTTGCAAATCTCACTCAGGGGTCGGAAGCTTTGGATACAAACCACTGAGGTGATGCCCTTACTGCTGCACAGCCATCCTTACTTGTTATGCGTTGCTGCCTTAAACTGATATTTCCCTAAAGTAGATTGGGTTCTTTTCATTCCTGTTACTCTTTTTTTTTTTTTTAATTCGTGATTTTCATTTATTTTAGTTTGTTAATACAATAAATTTGTATGTATGTATTTTTTTTAAATTGTCCATAGTTTGGTTAAAGTTTTCTTCATGATTTCCCCATTTACAAAGAGTCTTCTTTCCTTACTCTTCCTTCCCGAATTGATTCCTGTCCCCCCCCCCCCCCCCGAGAGCAGTGTTTGTAGCATTTACCCTTTTCCACAGATGAGAGATACTGGAGCATCCTTCCTTAAAGTCCCTGGCTTGAATTACTGGGAAAGGGCATTTAACATTGCTCATCCAGAAGGGCTGCTTAAGTGATCTGCTTATGTCCCTCCTTTTGGGCACCGCATTTCGATGATTAGAAACGTGCTTCTCTTGAATGCGAAAGGAGACCTACTTTTCCCTTTCCTTTTCTCTGTAAATGCAGTGCTTGCAGCAAGAATATGATGACTTTTTAATGGGATATGTTGTTGTTGTCATTGTTTAGATAACTAATGCCACACTGGGGTGAAAGAAAGGGCCCAGGGTTTGGTTGCTTTCAAGTTTTTTTTTGTAATTGACAAACACAGCAAAATATTGTACATTCACAACATGAGGAAAAGCAAATAATAAATACAATCAGTGCAAATGATTAATGCTCTTCACTGAGAGTTAACAATGACTTCTCCACAGGACGAGAGCTGGAAAGAAACACTTTGTAACAGATGCAAATGTGCATTGAGAGCACGGGGGGACCGAAAGCATCTAGGATGTTGTATGGCACTGAGATTCAGAGCTCCTTAAGCCAGAGCTGCCAAAACTACAGCACTTGGACAGAGTGCTCTTCAGAGAAACACAACTCCTGTCAGCATCAGCATTTTCCACTGCCAAAAGGTTGAAGGTTCACAACAAAACTTGAAAAAAAAAAAAAAGCCGTTTGGCTCCCAGGTGCTTGAGGCTGTCACACTGCTCAGCTACGACATGCCCATCGAGACGGAGAGCCACAGAAGTTCTGCACGGCAGAGCGGTGACAAACAGTGCCTGACTGTGTCATTACAAGCCGTATCCAGAAAGCCACTGGGTTTAAAATGCTGCTGAATGTTACCGCGACCCTTGCAAAACCGGCCTGAGATTTATGGTCGATCAAGGATGGCATCGGAGGAACAATGAGCTCTTTCAGCCTGGCAGTAATTACTCGAAGTGCAGTAGCCATGAATATCATTTCACTGTTTCAGGCCTCAGTGAACAATTTAAATGGTCGCAAGCCCACAGGAGTCCGTAACACTCCCTTCCTGACTCAAATCCTCGCCACCATTTCTCTTCCCCTTCTCCCATCTTACAAACCTGCTATAGTAAAACCTGCTGGAGTAAAACTCTACCCTGCCGTGTTTACTTGAGCTGGAGCAGCAAGAGATATAACTCTTTATAAAGTGCCCTAAAAGGGTGGCAAAACGCAACCCTACGTGTGATCGCCTCTTAGGACCATCCGAGGTTTCAGGGGCTGTTAGAAGAGTAGATCAGGAAGTAGCTTCCAAAGAGCTGTTTAAGTCTGTATTTTTTAACATGTTGTAGAAGGAATAACCTTTGCGATATTTTTCACCGTGAACAGGGGGAGTAGAGGGGAGTAGTCTTACACCAGCGTGAGCGGTTCCCTCCCAAAGTGCTTACAGGACTCAGCTTTATGATCCATGAAACCCATGAAGCCCTAAGGAAAGTCTGTGTCCACAGAGAATTTTAGCTCATCTAGAAGCTGTTTATCAGCTTTATTCATCTTGTTGGATTTACATAGACACAGGAATAAAGGATGGCTCAAATAAGAAGGACTGCAAAAGAGTTATAATTTTATTGGACTGAATTATCCCTAAAATGAATAAATATTTAAATGTAAGCAATCATATTGCAGCCACACACATTAGATGTTTATTGTCCAGCGCTGACCTTGTATTCACACCATTTTTCTTCCATTTTTCTTTGTAGGTTATTTGATGATGTTCTTTTCAGTTCACTTCATATGGCTCTTTTTCACTGTTCACAAATTGCCAGAGACTAACGGGACAATTCTTCAGCAATTACACTGAAATGAGCATAACAATGCCCTGGTTATGTTTCATATTTCAATACATGGGAGCACTGCATGCCATCTTTCCCCTTGAATTTCCAATATATTAAACCTTTATAAAGATATTATTCAATGTTAGGGAAGACTACCGACACCAACGAATTCCTTTTTAATTTTTCAGTGTATGGTTCAGACGTGGCATCAGTGCATCATCCAGTCAGGCCAGATGAGATTTAAATCACAGAGGGAGTAGGATGCTGGCAACTGGTCTGCTCAAGCCATTCCTCCTGTTTTTTAATTCTGTGACTGTCTAGTGACAAAGCTTTCGAGTAGGAGCAAGAACCCATGACTTGCACTCCTTGCTGAGTGCCCTGAATGCAGTGAACGCAGCTCCCGCTGGCTTCTTTCTGCAGCTATAGTTTACAGTGCACAGCACCCATCACTGTTTTTCAGAGGTGACAGAAGCAATTTTTGCAGCTGTACTCCATTTAAAAATCTGATATGTTTTTTTTATTCCTACATAAAGAACAAAGCCTTCTGGGCTTATAGGTTTTAGTTCTTGTAAGACCCTAGGCAAATTGTCTGCACTAGCAGCCAAGAACACAAAAAAAGGGTTTCTTATAGGTATGTAAGAGAACTGATGTGCAGTCATTCCTTTAGAAATGGGAGGGGGTTGGACTTTCAACTTTTCTTTACAGTTTAGTAATCTTCTTCCAGAAAACATGTTTTCTACTCAGAAAAACAGTCTCACTATATATCCTATGGAAAGAACTACCGAAATAAAGCAGTATCTTTTATTAAGAGACAAAATCTTGAAAACATCAGTCACATCGAGAGCAGTTCTGATTTCTTTTTCTTAAAATACTTGGTTCTATTCCTTGCCTTCAGTGATTGCCTATCACAGAGCTAAAAGTGAAGGTGGGAATGAAACAGGCAGAGGAGATAACTGAGTACGAATGAAGTTGCTTCTGAATCTCCGTCAATGTTGTGTAAAATCCATTGATTTATACAGCCAGCTGCTTGAGATGAGAACAGAATCCCCTCTTGTACAATCTCTCTTGTAAAATGTTGAATAAACTGTTTCGAGGCACCTATAAATAAAGGTGTAATCACCTAGTGCAACTGCGCTGGCCCAACCAGAGTATTCCTATTTGTGAGCAGTTATTTACGTGGGTATCCCCAGCTATCTTACTGGGAATTCTGGAATGAGGAGTTGTCTGCTCATGGAGACAAAACACATGGGATACCAGAGCTAATGTTTGCTCCCATCTCCTGGTTTCACCCTTCTTGCAGTTGGGTCTGTTGAGGAATACTTATGCCTTTGACTTCTTTGGGTATGTGTAGATGCTATTATTAAATGCAAAGGTCAAAATGCCTAAAAGGCTCCCACATTTAGATTCAGGCTCCTAAATCAATTAGGTATTTGTTCTGCAGGATTTATTTAGTCTTCAGGCTAAATTATTTAAAATTTCTTTTAGTCTGCACAATGGTCCTTTGATGTCTTAGTCCCATAAATCATTTAAAAAATACTGTTATTTCTTCCCATTTTTTTCCTCTTTTGCTCTTCCAGTGCTTTTCTTTTTTTTTTTTTTTTTTTTTTAAATTTCCATCATTAAGCATGTTTTATGAACTATTTTGGACATTCCTGTGTTGTGCTGAAGTGTCCAGAAAGTTGTGTAGATACCATATATTTAGGTGTTTAGATATCAAATAACAAACTTAAGAGGAAGCAGAAAGAAGTCCTGACGTTATGTCACTTGGGCATCTGAACTGCCCACTTCAAAAACTCTTGGGTTGACAAGTCATTAGAAAGCTTTTAAATTTAAAGCTTTTAAACTTAAAGCATTTAAATGCAAAGCTTTATTTTTTCAATGTCATTTATTATGGCATATTATTTAATTAAAGTGAATAGTGCATATGACATATTTGTCATAATATGAGAGACCTCATGGTTGATCTACTGGATAGGGCACTAGGTGTGGATCAAGAGAATTTGGTTCTGTATGCCTCTTTGTGTTTCAGCCCTTCAGTTTTTGGGGGCACTGGTACGGGGCATGGGTGAAATTCATAGAATCATAGAATAGTTTGGGTTGGAAGGGACCTTTAAAGGTCATCTAGTCCAACCCCCCCCTGCCATGAGCAGGGACATCTTCAACTCGATCAGGTTGCTCAGAGCCCTGTCCAGCCTGACCTTGAATATTTCCAGGGATGGGGCATCTCTGGGGAACCTGGGCCAGGGTTTCACCACCCTCACCATAAAAAATGTCTTCCTTAGATCTAGTCTGAATCTGCCCTCTCTCAGTTTAAAATTCATGCCTTTCTCTTGGAGCTGGATGAGACTTTTGGACTGTAAATTCCTAGCTAGGTAGTCTCTAATTTATCGCACAAGGTAGTGAATGCAATGAGGCACCCAACTCAGAGGAGCCATTTAAATTCGGTATAAACAGGGGAAAAAAGGACAGCATTAAAATACTCCTATAAAATGTCATATACCACTGTAGATACAGGTAATTCCTTAAGGTTTTCTCCCTCCCTTGATTTTTTTGCACTAGGTTTTTTTTTCAGTTAATCAGGCTTGCTGTTAAAAAAAATAGGATTAAAAAATGGAAAATATCCATGTTCTCCAGTGAGTTGTAAATGCTTCTTCCTGTTGTCGACCACAGCTGCTCTCCTACAGGCAGTTCTTCAGTGCTTTTGCACTGCCACTGATTCATATTAACTTCAGATCAACTACTCATGTAACAATAAGGTCTTCCTGTTAGAAGAATATCTCTATTCTAAATAACAGTTCCGCAGGTTACTGCTTTTCCAGAGAAACAAACTAAGTCATGGGTTGGATTTATTTTGCAGGGCAAACTTTTAAACCTCCTCAATATCTTCTGACCTGCTGAAGGAGAAAACATCTCTTCAGCTGGGACAGATTTGCACTGATTAGGTTTGTCACATTATTTTCGGTTCAAGTTTGACTGGGTAGGAGTCACGTAAAAACCAGGAAAAAATCTCAGATGTGAATTCATACACTATTCCCTTGAATGCAGCTGCTAAATAAATCCCCATGGATACTGTTAGCCTTGCTTCTAGCACAGCAGTCACATTGCCATTCTCTGTGTGTGCTTAGTGAGAGCAAGTCAAGCCATATAATAGCTGTAAAGAAGCCTGAGATTTAAAAAGGTCCCTGGGTTATTTTGTGCTATGAAGTATTCCTTTTTTGAATCAGATTTGTCACTACCAGTGGTACAGATGATCAGCATATGCATCAGCGTGACTGCAGAGCCGTATTTCCTTTAGATCACAGCACTTTTTGAAGAGATCCATCCCTGACAGATACACTGAGCAGGGTCAAACCATTCTCTCTGAGATGGTGGAAAGAAGCAGGGGACATAAGGTAATAAGCCGATACTAAATGCTGCTGAAAATGAATCAATTCATGAGTTTCATCTTAGCAAGTCAGTGTCCATGGAGACCATGGAGAGACCAACAGTAGATGGACCTTAAAGACATTGCCGTTTCTGCTAGCAAATGCAGCTGTTGACGACTCTGGCAGAATTACAGACTTTGAGGTACAATTGGTGTTTGCTTCCAGAAAGCATTGGCTTGTTAGATCTTCACTCTAGGTCACAGAAGGAAGGCAAAATGGTCTAAAAAGTTGCAGGCAAAAAGAAGGTCTGTATGTTTTTGACTATGACAGATTCAGTTCTTAGTCAGTTTGCTGCTTGATTACAGTACATAAACATTAGACGAGGCATTAAATTGAGACACTATAAAGGTGAGATGATTCAGAAGCAAGCCAGGTGTCTCCAAATTTAAAGTTGGAAGGTTCAGCCTTCACAGAAAAGCTTGCCACCCTTCTTCCTCTCCCTCCCAAAAGTGTTAGCTCTCATAAAGCAGAAATTACGGATGGTATAACACAATGAATGCCTTAGCAATTCATTTGGGACATCTGGACATTAATGCAATATTGATTAAACTAAGAGTCTCTTCCCACTCCTGAGGTCCCCCCATATATTTCGCCTGTCAACCTCTTTTTTCAATCTAAAGCCTGCATCTTCTATCGGTGTGAATGGTGCAGAGTCCAAGATTAGTAACTTCTTCTGAGGTGAGCCCCAGCTGGCAGTTCATTCAGCTTCCAACTGCTCTGCTGTAAATCGAGAGTAAATCGATGTCCATTAACAGGGCTGATCACACTGGATCTGAACTGGTGGAGCACGAAGAGAGTCGGGCTCCCTATGTCCTATTTCTGCTGTGCATTCGCCTTGTCATTTCTAGACTCTTCATTGTTCAGATTTGACGATATCTCCAGCTTGTGAATGTGATGGTCCAGTTTACTGGCATTTAGAATTGTCTCTACTAGATTAGAAAAAGAAAGGTGCTTGGTAGTTTCTAGGCTTTCTTTTTCTCTTTGTCTGTTTTTGTTACTGAGTAGCTTTCACAGATCCAGCTCTCTTGAAAATAAAGGAATTAGACTGTCAGGTAGTCTTTGCTTTAATGGGTTGAGTTAGTGCCTTCTATCTGTAGCTTTTCTCTTTAGGAAATTCATCTTTCTGAAATGCTCTGTGATTTTTGTGGGAGCAGCCTGCAGTAAAACCAGCTGGACATGGAGAAGTGTTTGGCATAGTAGTTTGTTTGCAGCAGAAGAAAAAGATACCCTACCTGGATAAAGAAGCTGTAGTAACAGTGAAATATTTGCTCCAGGGTGAATGACCTCAGGTGCTCTACTAGCAGTTTCAGCTAAGCTCTGAAGCAGTGATCTTGACAGAAGGCAGTTGTAAACACTGGGCAGTTTTGAAAACATGACCCTAGGGTGCCTGCTTTTGCCATTCTCCATCATTGAATGATAAATAAGGGGGAACAACAGGTAAACATCTTGCAGAACAAAAAATATCATAAAGTCTCGCCTCACAAGGATGTTAGTGTGTCTTCCACATTATAGGTATTAAGTGCAGTAAGGACTGCAAAGGATTAGCAACCAAATGCATGTAAAATAGCTTCATGTACATATTATATGGATAGAAAGGGCAAGCACATCGAATGAGGAGATGCTGAAGCAGCTGAAGCGAACCTCCTGTAACTTGAAACTGACTTTATTTAGCTAAACTTCTAAAATCTGGCCTAACCTAAGCTTTTATACACATAATTATGTGAGGATTTTTTCCCCTTCCAAAAAGAGATTGGCAAATCCCTTCTGTTCAGTGGAAAAGTTCCCTGGCGCTAATATCCCTATGTTTTCCACTTAAATGGAGAATTCAGGACTTTAGTGGATTCACATGCTGGGTCCTATCAAACACTTCATTCTCTCTGTCATGCACAGAAGACTTCAGAGCCATGCCATCTATTCATAATACCAATTTTTTTTTTTTGCTTTTACTTTCTGAGCGTGTTAGAGAAAGTTACTAAAGTGTCCAATTTTTGATATGACGGACACAACATCAGTAATGATGCCATAGGACAAGGACAAAGAGAGGTGGAGAGAATTGCTTTCTTCCAGCGCTGAACAAGGAATGTTACCAGAATTCAGTAAAAGTAATAAAGAACATAATGGAGCTGTGAAATTAGTTATTCAAAACAGAAAATCTGTGTGTTAAGGTTTCCTGTGGACTTTTTAAAATATGGAAATAGGTAATATATAACAGCATTTTTGCTTATTCTGCCAGCCACTTTTTCTGAGCCCTTTTATGAGCTCTGTGGTACTAATGTTGATGACAGACTGCAAGGATTATTTCTGCATGTTGGTCTAATAGAAGGGGTTTTTTGGGTAACGATAGCCGTAACACATGGACAAGATGTTCATATGAACTTTCTTTGTGAAGGTTATGTCATCATAAAAATGAGGGACACTCAATATTTCTGACACCTGAATGGCCTAGCAGCAGTGGAAAACAGCTGTTTCAGTGGCATTGCATGCTATGTCTGCCCCTGAAAACTGCAGCTCCTTTCCAAGGTTGTTTTTAGAGTGGCATTACTGAATGCTATGTCGCTATGAACTGTCAACTGAACCGTCAGTCTATGGCTATGAAATACCTTGGCTAGCGGACTTCCTGTTATCTTAGAAACTCAAAATGATTCAATCCTATTTGGAGCATCATAACTTAAGCATCATTCCAGAAACAGTAGTGACATTTCCCTCTACCCAACAGTAGGATGCTCAGGTAGAGCAGGAGATGCTCACAGCCAGTCACCCTCTCTACCCTGAGGCATTTCAAGACTATACTTTTACCTCCTAACAGGGAACTCTGTGCGGATTGCTTCCACTCTCTTCTGCTGTTGGTTTCACTGGTGCAGCCTGCCAGCTGAAATACATGCACACAAAACATATCTTGAGTTTTTGATGATCTACATGTTGCAAAATAATCCCAAGATTATTTTTTCGGGGGGCTGATGAACAAGCAGGCATGGTTAAATTTCTTGGTTTTGGTGTGAATCACTCTCCTTTTGTGTTCAACTCTCGACAGATTTTTCTTACAGCACCAAGGAGATAAGAAGAGGAGATGTGGAATGACACAGGTCATGCTTGTTCCCTGATGCACTGCTACCTAGTTTGTTTTTAACAATAAATGTCAGGTATCTGTCCTTCTAAGAAAACTATGGGAAAAATGGTATTTTTCCATTTCAGTAGAGGAAATATTTTGCATCTTCTAGGAGTGCAGTTCTTCAGGTTTTCAACAATGAAAAGCTTGACCTTTAATAATGGCATCTTTTATTTAAGTGAATCCCCCAGCTTACCTTGTGCTCATTCTAGTAATAGTGCACTCGACACTGAGATATCCTGTGTTAAATGAATATGGCAAACTCTCACTAGAGCAGAAATATTGTAAAGCAAATATCATTAAGGACCATTTGCTATGGAAAAGTGCTTATGGTAAGCACTCTGTAGCAGCTCAGCTTATTTTCCCCTTTACTTTTTCACGCTTTCATCTGAATTCTTTCCACTGAACTCTCTGGCTGAAACAGAAACACTTGTATGGCTCAGACAATCCTACTTAAATTATGCCTTGTAACTAACTATCTCAGCCTAGTCTATCTCAAATCTCCCCTAAAATGCCTCCCAGGAGTTTCAAAAGTTAATATGATTGAAAGAATATAGCTACATCTGTGTTGCCCTTTAAGGAAGAGACCGTAAAGGAGATGTTAACAATGTTCCTTCTGAGTTATTCCCCATAAATACTCCAAGGATGTTTCATCCACGCTGAAGCTTGTAAAATTATTTGTCCTTATTGAATCATTGAGGTCACATGAGATTTAAATTATACAGTTTGTGTGCTTAAACTTCTTATCATCCCTGACTGGTTTCTTGTCTTTGTACTTAGTTATCTCAAAATTTGTTCAGTAACAAATTCTTACAAGGAATTTGGTCTTTATGTTAGTGTCAGCTTCGTCTTCATGGAACTGCTAGTCTAATGTGTGTAAGAGGGAGCAAGTAAGCCAGATATTGCCTGGGTGTCTTTGCTTGCCATTCATAGGCAGCCTATTTTCCATTTAAATTTCAAGTTCTTCAATGAGATGAAAGGTAATTGTGCACCATATGTGTTGTTCATTAATATGTGGTGTAGTAGTATTAATTATAGAAAAATGAACAAACAGTATGACAGTCGTGATTTTGACCAATAAGCTGAAAATCCATTTTCCTGTATGGTCTTCATAACCTTGTCGTGGGAATCATATCTTTGTCTTTTGAAACCGGGATAACAAAAAGATGGTTCAATGAGCTGCCAGAGTGAATATCAGTGTGTATAAGAACTACAGGCTCTGAAACTGCAAATGGCTACTAATACAGAGGTTTCTGTACCTGTATTAAGTCAATTGTAGGATGAAAGTCTGAAAGTAAAGGGGGAGTGAGAAACACAAACCGAAAAAACCCACCTGATTTTCACAAGTGTCGAGTCACTGACAATGGTAGCAGTGACGGAGAAATAAACAGCCTTTCTGAAAAAATCCATTTGCTTATTTAGGAAACTAAATGCGCACCTAGGAGCTGAAGCTTAAGCATTTGTTTTTGAAAAGTGTGTCCCATGGTGCATGCAGCTCTGTCTGAGCAACTCTGGCCTTCAACATGTGGTTAGAAGCACGGGCATTTTCTCTTCTCTGCTACATACAGGAGAAGTTCAGTTGCAGTAATGCTCTGCCATTTCCCCCTGTGATGTTTCCTTAAGCAACCCGTAATTCACAAGCACTCCGAGTCTCAATAGCGTGAGTTAGACATATATTCTTGTGGATAATGCTAACTCATGTATTCTCGGGGCTTAGAGGGCAAAATCAGCAGGCGTGTGATTCAGGGTTGAAAACCATGAAGAATTTGCCTCTCAGTGTTGCTCAGAGGTATCTTGCATTTCTGAAAGGCGGTGGTGCCTGACTGGAGCTGAACACCCGGATTTGCTACAAAGCATAACTGCAGCATCTTACCTCAAATGACTGCAGAGATTAAAAAGTGCTCGTATGCTGTATGTCTCGCACTGTTTCACTTCAAGCTGTGTATTTTCAAGCTGGCAAAGAGGTGGAACAATATTTTTTGGTGGGTCACATCTCTTTTACTATGTTGTCTCTTTGGATTTTTCTCCCACTATTGGCAACAGCTAAGAGCTCAGACTCCTCATTGAACAAGCAGACTAAAATGTCTTGCAATTCTCTTTTCATATTTATTACAAAGGTAATTTCAGTACCTTAGCTTTTTAAATACACAAAAAATGCATCATAAAATCTGATGTATGCAACTGATTCGTGTAGGAAGAGCTTCAAGTAAGTATGAAAATACAACGTGGATAGAATTAGAGTACTGTGGGTATCCTGGAAATCATTCACAAAACCTCTTTCATGGTGCCTTTGGAACTAGTCGGAGGTGTTCTGTCAAGGTGTGGATTGGCTTAATGGACCTGGGGATTGCTAACACATCTGTGTCAGGTATTAACATGCTTCAGTGGGGAGAACTGGTGATAAAAGACCTAATGGCTCTGCTGAAATCAGTAGATTTTGTTCCAATAATCATTCTAAAGGGCTCCATAAGAGGGAAGTCATGCTTTTAAAAAAAGAATGTAAAGAAGAATAAAAAGTAGTTTTCAGCAGCTTATGCAGATTAATGCAATGTTTGAGTGCCACCCTTAATTCTTGCTTAATATTAAAACAGCAATGTAATGGAGAGCAAGGATAGTCCATGTATTTTCCTAGCAATAACTCAAGCATTTAATTTTTGTAAGGATACCAATAGCAACTAATTCACTTACAGACTGGTTAAAAAAAAAATCACCATTATCTTCTTTCAAAGCAAATCTATTTATCTGTGGTTTCTCCCCTCAGAAAATATGGCTGGAGTTTCCTCACTTTATGCTAAAAGTCAGGCCTAGTCTGAGTGTTTTCGTCTGCCTAAAGAACTCGTTAACGTGAATTGAATCCTGCCACTGGTCTTATTGGAGAAGAGACCTCTCCTACACCATACGGGTCTTTAACACTGTCCCGCAGGATAAAGATGGTTGATCTGGGTGAAAGCTCCGTGTCGCTGTAGTGGGACAGGCTGTGAGCAGCCTTTTCCCCTGTGTTTGGAAAGAGGAAGGCTGCAGCCAAGTATTTTCCTCCTTTTTTGAGCAGTCAGTCCTCATATCCCCTCACACTATCATTTCAAAGGCCTGACACAAATGAGGGTAGGCTTTTCAGTTCTCTCAAAAGGGATGAAGAAAGCCCCGGAAGCTGGGGTACAGTCTGTGAATTAAGCTATGTAAAAAGCTTAAAAGTTACCAAGCCATGATGAATGATGTTATTTTTCAATGTAATAGGTGGGGTTTACTTACATTAACAGCCCTGATAAATGTTCCAAACTAGTTTGTTGTTTCCTTCGTGACATTCCTAGCCAAGTTGCCTTGTCCTGCAGACCAGCTGCTGAGATCAGTGGTGGCCAGACCCAAACCTGTAGCAGAAAATTAGCCTGAATAGGCTTATAGGATATTTTTCTGGTTTGCAAAGTGATGCCTATATCCATTCCCTTCCCTATGGTGCTGAGGACACGACAACCCTCCAGCACTATCAGGTCTGTTAAACAGCCTAAAGCAGTAGCAACATTTTGAGTCTGGAAGAAGGGAAAAGGCCTTAGGTGTAATCCTCCCCTTCCCTTCTGTAACAGAACTCCTATTAATAGTAATGGGCTCAGGAATTGCCTAGGCGCTTTTGATCCAGCAAGCAATCTGGAAAGCGCTTAGGGGTCCATTTGGAGAAAGGCACCTGTCAAGCAAAGAGTGGAGCATTTGCCTTGCTGGGAAAGAGTTTGAAAAGGTCACATAGGAGCTACAATCTCCCCCCCTGCCCCCATTTATTTTAAGTATATTTGATCCTGCTGTGCATGAGGCCTCAAATCCATAAACAAGCATGCTCTTAGACTCTTACTTTTCCTGACAGTAAGCTTTGGGACTTAGGTGGATTGAACTGACAGAGAGGTTTATTCAGAATAGCTCAGTATGAGATTCAGTTCTCCAGATAATGATTTGATTTCACTGAGGGGCATGGAAGATCTTTTAAAATGTGTGTTCAGGCCCACAGGTAGCAATAGGTCAAAGTATACTCAGGGCAGTTTCTAAACAACCCCTCCATGGTCTAACCCCTCAAATGAAGCCATTATGTTGTGAATTGGAGGTACTATTATGATCCCTCGTCTTATGTTAAGGAGCCTTCAGACCTGCTCCCTAGTGACAAAATTAACTTCAGAAAAAAATGAGAATCCTGAAAGAACATCAGAGTGGGAGCACTGGGTGGAGGCAGAGTCAAAGAGAAAGAAAAGTAAGAATGAGCATTGTACTTTGATTAAACTTTTCTTCCCCTGCAGCGTGGAGGGCATCTTGTGAAAAGAACATCTCTGTAGGTGGGATTTTTTTTTTGTTGCCCAAGCTCTCACAGTCTGTGTTTAAAAATATCAGCTTTTACTTTAGGCAAAAGGAGAACCATTTGTGTTATTAAAGAAGATGAGTAAAGATTGTTGCTAGCAGAACAGATTTGAGCTGCATCGCAGTAATGCAGCATCTGGGTTAAGTATAATAGTTAATCTGCTGGCTGTGTTAGTGGAGCTGCCTTCTGTAGTGAAATGCTTGAGCACTTGCTTTAAATCTCAGACATCCCAGGGTGGTTTGAGCAGCAACATCTTCCATAATTAATTGCATGTGTAATGCAGTCCATTTGGGAGGTCTGTGATTGCTTGCCTGTATGTTACCCGAAGACATTACAATATCAATAGCACTACTAATTTTAATTAAAACTTCGAAATGTCTGGCTGTTGAAATATTCATTATTATCACTTGATTATGTTGTTTTGTAATCTTCTGCACTCTCTCTTCATTACTGATTATCAAGACTATGCAAAAGTATGACACTTCAAAGCACATACCTCCTCTCTAAGGGCAACAGTCTTCAGAGATGTGTTTAATTTTGTTTTTGTTAAAAGACAAAATAATCTCCCCCTCCTCAAAGTACTAAGAGTCTCTGTAATACACGGAACAAGCCCACTGTCTGTCATGCCCTCAATCCTACAGTGCAACCGAGCTCCAAAATGTTGACTGAAATTGAAGGTTCATGCACTGGTTTGTTCATTTACCTTTTATCTCTAGAGCTTTTCATGCAGATCCACCTGATAGAGATGAGATTGGAATGCTCATATATCCCAAGCAGCCTCAGTCCATTTCATGGTTTGCAGTCGTAGTCCAAGAAAGATGTGGGAGTGTTAGAGCAAAGGAGTTACACTTTGGGAAACATTCCATGCGCGGGCTTCAACTTGCACAACTTCTAAGAATCCCATCATAAGGTAAAGTAACCAAATATCTATATTGTCAACATTGTTGATCAAAGGTAGAACAACAGAAAATGGCTTGATCAGGGATTTCTCAAATCATGGTATTCCTTTGCAAAAGGATAAAGAGGGCATACATTCAGGATGCACCATGTGCACATGAGAATCCGTCACCCAAACCTGTTTCTCCTAATGAATGACAAAAAAGCTGTCTCCAACTTTGTGGATAAACGGGTTGAAAATCTTTTAGTGGCGTCTCATTCCTTCACCAGTTAAATCATTGTAATTGGCTTGACTATATTTTTTCAAGAAGCAAGGTGATTCACCTAGGCTGCAGTGACAGAATAATTGATAATCCAACTTCATATAGTTTTCCTTTAAAACGTTCTAATCTAGCATGACATAAACAGCAAACTCTCAGGCTGTCACTAAGAGTCTATAAAAAAGGATTTTCATAATCTGAAATTCCACATTCTAAGTCTCAAACAAAGTATTTTTGACTTCAGCCCAGTACTTGTGCATAATTTTTTTTTCTATCAGTGGCCCAAAGTCTTGTTTTCCAAAAACTCTCCAACCCCTTCCCTCAGATTTCTTTTTGCCTCAAGAAATCCTTCTCTCAGGCTGCATCTATTGGAATGGACAAAGGAGTTTCAGTGAGTTCTGTCCAAGCATCAGAAATTATTTTAGAAAACTAATCACTATCACTCATTCAACTAGAGTCACGAGAAATTTTTAAAGAAGCCTGTGACTAGCCAGAATGTAGCACTCCATGGGCATTATATGACAGATCCTAGGTGTCTAGAAAGCCACACGAAAATAAAACTTCAACATTAATGGAGCAAGAAAAAGGTTGTGAATAACTGCTGCCAATAAATAGTAGCTCCTTTGGAAGGAAGAATGACCGCAAGAATAGAAATAAAATGTGCTGATGCTCACAGACCATAGAAGGTAAGAATCAGTTTGCCAGCACTGCAGAAAATTCTGTAGCAGCTGATATTTTTATATACTGTATAAAAATAACTACCACCGTTTCTTTCTCTCATCGGTAATTTTATTGCTTTAATTGTAATCAGCTTCATAGTAGTTATATCCTCAGTGACCTATGCAACAAAATTTTAGGAAGATGGTTCTGCGGATGATTAAAGAGATAATTTAAAAAGAATTGTCCACTGTAATAGCTATGATATATATAATACTCATAAACTCAGCACCCATCAGGCCTTAAGAGATGATCTGCGATCACCTGCAGCACATCGCACTGCCCCAGGACTTCTCTGAACGGAGGAATCTCCCTTGCACCTAGTGTGGGTGTACTCAGCCTGGTGATATTCCCAGCTCATCGCCCTCGTTTGTGGGCAGTTTGGGATGGGCTGTAAGCTGTGTGGACTATTCCAGAAAGCCAGGAACTTTTCTGACTTGCCCCAGCGTTCGGGGAGAGGCTTCGTGACATAAGTGGCGGCTCACTGGAAGCCCAGGATGGTTGGGGCACTGGTGCCCCTCAGGCAGGCAGAGCACACTCGTGGCAGGTCCCTGCTTGAAATGGGGACAAAAGCAGGGCTGCAAGCCTGAAGACAATATCGTGTAATAATACATCCCACCTAGATTTAAAATTGTCCAATATCGACATGTTCACTGCACCAGTAGGCTGAAAACACTGACTAGTTACCTATATATTTCTAAGCACAACTCAGAAATTTTGCCATAACATATTGACAATTTTAATTTCCAGCTATTGCATCTTGTTGTATCACTGCCAGCTAGACGGAAAAACCATTGTCAAATTTCTCTTAGGCACTTCTATCTTTCAAATTACCACGTAATTTCCATTTTGTTAAGATAAAGAGATGAATTCCAGGTTGTGAGATTTAGGTACTTAAACAGAGGTACCATTTTAGATGTTCTGATATGTCTTGCCTGGCCTCCAGCTGCTCATTTTGAAAAGCACTGGTCTCCTGTAAGTACTGGGTCATACCTGCCATCTCCTCCCAGGTGTCTGGTGTTGTAACCTATCCACTAACTTTTTTTTTAGAACAGGAGTAACTGCACGGCTGGGATACTCCTCTCCATCCCCTTCAGGACGGTCAGGCCTCTTCCAGATTCAGCAAGTCAAAATAAGGTACTCACAATAATTTCTCAGTTTTGAACACCAGCTGAGGACTGAGAGGAATTATGATTTATATAATAATGATGGTTACTGAAAATGGAAGAAGCCTGTTAAAAGGAGATTAAAAGCTACAGGCAAAAGGATAAAATACTTGCAGTTGGTATGGTGACTGCTGAAAGACAGTCAGAGATACCAACTGTATTCTACCCAAAAGTCTTTAAAAGAGCGTGAATTAGGCCAAATTAAAAGCAAAAGTGGAATAAGGAAGAAGATTTTGAATAAGCTGCCAAGGGTAAAATAAACACTTTTTTTTCCCTTCAAATTAATCAAAATTAAGAAGCTTACCAGAGAGCGAGCTTGTAGGACAGACAGATCTCAGGGCGTAAAGGGAATGCTCAGAGGTGGTCAGTCTGTAGCAGAAAAGCCAAATGAGTTATTTGCCTCGATGTTTTCTTGAGGAACCATTTCCAAATGAAGTGTCAAGTTAAATTTCGTAAAATGAATAGTAATAAATAAAAGAACCAGGTGATATTCTTTCAAACATTTGAACAGAACTTTAAAATGAAATTGTGAATAGTAGACAATGGTAGTGTGGTTGCCCAAATAATTTCCAACATTAGGGGACTATAAAGTGGCAGGTGACAAAGGGGATATAGAGGATTACAGACTAGACTTTGATTTTCCTACTAGGTATATAAAAACATAATAACAGACTTAAGTAAACAGAATTCAAGAATGCAGTCTTTCTTGTATAGATGCAAGAATATGACACACGGCAAAGAATTAGCAGGGCTTTCATATAGGGAAGTCATACCTCACAAATAACCCAGAGGTCTTTGAAGGAGTCAGTCATATATGAATATAATTACCAAGCTGGTCTACTTGGATTTCCAAACAGCTTTTGACATGATCCCTCATCAAAAGGGTTTAAGAAAACTAAGCTGTCTTGAGATAAAAGATAAATTCCTCTTGTGGCTTAATAAAAGCAAATATGATAGGAAATGTGAAGACAGGAAAATGTGATTATGTGATTATGTGAAAGGAAACAAAAGGTACAGATAAGGAGAGGCATTACAATGGATGCTGCTGTTCAGGAAGTTTGCTATTCAATATATTCATAAATGACCTAGAAAAGAAAGTAGATACAGGGTGACAAAATTTGCTGCTGCTGCAATATTATTTAAGGTATTCAACTCTCAAATTGACTGCAAGGAGTTGCAGGAGGATTTCATGATACTGAATGACTGGACAGTAAAATGGCAGATGATATTCAAGGTCAATATATGCAAAGAGATGCACATGGAGAAACACATCCTTAATTGTACATACAGAATGGTGGGTCCTAAATTAGCTATTGCCTCTCAAGAGAGAAATCCTGAAATTATTGTAGCTGGTGCTATTAAAACATCAGTTAAATGCTCAGCACTGGTCAGAGGAACAAAAAGTATGGTAAGAATGGTTAGGAAATGAAATGAGAACAAAATATAAGATATAATTATGCCACTTTATAAATGTGTGGTATACCACATCTTGACGAGTGTGTATAGTTCTTGTTTATGTTTCTTGAAAAAGGAAAAGTGAAACAAAAGAGGTCAAAGGAATGTAATCACAGAGGTGGAATGGCTTCTTTCCAGGAAAAGCAAACAGGTTGGAAAAGAGATGACTCAGGATGATATGAGAGATATATATATATATAAAAATATATATAAAATAATATATGTCATAGAGAAGATGTACAGAGAAAGTTTATTCCTTTGTCTTCATAGCACATTAAAAAAAAAAGCATGAAGTAAAAGTAGCAGCTAGAGACAGAAAATAAACAAAAGGAAGTAACGTTTTTACACTGTGTGTAATTAAATTGCACCACTCCTTATGGGGGGGAAGTTGTGGGGATCAGCTGTAGAGCTGGGTTCAAAACCTGCTGAGAGCGTGAGCTATTAAACACCACGATGCATCTCATGAATTCCGTCAACCGCGGGGTGTTGGGGTGAGACAGAGGCAGAGATGCCACACAGTCCTTGCCTGGCCTTTTAATATTCCCTTAACCATCTGCCAGTTGTAGCTGTCCTGGAGGGAATATTGAGAAAGGTGTACTTTCCTTCTTACCTGCTACAGCTATGTTTTGTTCCCTAACTCATATTATTTGTCTTCTCATAATACCAAGAAAATCCCTTCTTCCCAGGCCCTGTGCGTGCAAAGAGTGAGTGCCTCTCCTTGCCATGAAGTGCTTACCTGAAGACCTTGTTAAAACAAAGGTTTTCTGTTTTACAGATAAGGAAGTTTGCCTCAGCAAGATTATAATCTTGTCCAAGGTCACTCAGAGAGCCTGTTGCAACGTGTGCTTGGTAAGATCACCCCTGCACTCCAAATGTGGTTAGGAAATATGTCACAGATTTTAGTCATGAGCGTTTTTAATTATCTGGGTCTTGCTTGGGTTCATTATTCTAAGTCATTTAGGACCACGGTCTTATTAATTATACAGCAACTTTCTGTATCCAGTGATTTAATTATAGAATATTACCTCATTAAAGACAACAAAACTGATCAAAATAAAGGATTATTTAATACACATAATTGAATCCTTAAGCTTTTAATCAAATTAAACATTGATTATTAATTAAGTGAAATGGAAAGCACTGTCACCTTAAGAGAGGAAAAAGCAGAGAGGAATAAACTAAGGCTTTTCATAGGCTGTCTCAAGGGGGGGATATTGGAAAACTGACGGGTGTCCTGATGCTGTTGGGACAGGCAGATGCATGGCAGCTCTTTCCAGGTTCTGCTCTGCACAATCTAGTCCCAAACTGAGAAGCAGGATTAGCAATTTCCCAGGCATTTCATCTGTGTAATGTGTTTGATGACACTCCAACTCTTAGATAAATTATTTCATGGATATCAGTATTTTAAATCATTCAGTAGGCAGGTTGTGCTCTTCAACAAGTATCTTCAATCTCTCTTATATTCCTTTTTTTTCTACTCAAAGTAGCTCAGCATGGTTGGGATCCTATAGTATCCCAGTTTCCTAAATAAACAAACAAATTGTTTGAATTTTCACTTTTATTTTTATTTTCTACAGTTCCTAAGGTTTTTCTGGGATAGTGTTATATTACTGAAATTTCCTGAAGATGTGTCATTTAATAGGAACAACATAAAACTTTTTCTTTTCTTTTCTCCCCTCTAGCCCCTTTCCTGGAATATGCCATTGTCACAACCACTCTAACTTAATTTTTTTTCCCTTCCTTTACTGCCTTTTTCTGTAGCGCACCCGCTGTGAGGTTCTTTCTCATCCCAGCTGTCTCCTATCATTTTTACCTTTGTCCTGGTGCTATGGGAGCAGAGGGTTCAGGCCCTCCACACTGCCAGTGTCTTTTTTCTCTCTTCTCATCTTTACTGCTTTTGAACAATGCAGGAACCGCTGCACAGTACCTTTACCCCATGAACCTCAGAGACCCAAAACAGGTCAGGAGAACTTGACTGAAGGGAGCAGACAGCAATGTAAGCTCTTTCATTAAATAATCAGTGTCTATGATATGACCGCACATACAGTTCCCGTGCAATTAATGTTGCAGATCAACAGTGTAGTGAAAAACTCCTGAGGAAAGTATTGCAGCCAAATGGTTCCCTTCCCCCCAAAATTATGAGGGAAGAGCTGCATGGTAAACACCATTATAGTCATTCCAATCCCAAATCATATCTTCCTTCCTTTGGTTACTGAAATCCCTCTCTTAAAATCTAAGCCTCTGTCAGCAGCAAAAATACAGAATGTATGTTATGAAAATGCCTGCTCATATCTCAGACCTCATGACTTGTATGTGTTAGGATAGAAAATCAAAGGTAATTGTAGCATGTGTGAGAGAGATTATTTTGCATGCAGTCAACAGACTTGCATGATGCTGCACATGCAGGATATAGTAAATTAAGCAGGTAAAGGAAGACCAACACAGCCTTTAAAAAGAGAAGGAGTGCTGAAATTTGATACTAAATTATACGAACTCCTACAGACTTTCTGAGACTTAGGAAATCTCAATTTGGACCACTGTTAGAAAAGCCTGTGAGACTTTCCTCTTTATAAAGCCATTTTACTGTAGCAAGGTCGACACTCCAAACTCGCTTCTCTCTAAATATAAATCCCTAGCCAAATCTTCCAAAGTATCTTATCATCTGAAGAAAGAAAACCAGAATGTTGCATGCAAACAGGGCTTCTGAGGAGTAGATGGGAAAAGAGCCAGTGATTTTATGAGACACAGTAGTGGTCACGTTGTCTTTGATCCATCCTCAATAGAAGGCTCATCTGCTACTCTAATGGAAGGAAGCAGAATAATAAAGTAAATTGAATAGCTACAAGCTTGAAGGGAAAAAGATTCAGAATGTCTTGTCTGAGTATGGTTGCTTCTGATCGCTTTTCTGTCTTAAGGTGGTCTAGCTCTTCGATGCTGTTAACAAAACTCTTTCACATATCTATTATTGCACCCATCTTCCAGGTCAGAAAAAACTAAGAAGAAGAATGAGAAAAGTGACTTACTCCCTAAATTATGCCGTAAACTAACAGCAGAGCTGGAAATAGAAGCTACATCTTCTGAGTCTTGGCTCAGTGCCTGTATTTATCATGCTTATGGTGAGAAAAGAGCTTTTCCTGTGCTACCAGTACTTGATCACCACACATGTTTTTTTCTTAAAGTAAACACATGAGGTTCTTTATCTTTCCATACCCCCTTGGTGAGGTTATGGAGGTGTGCATGAGGGTTTAATGTCTTTAGAAAGCTTTCTGAGGGTGTAATGCTATAATGTTTTCTGTGAAGCTACACAGATGCAGGATCATTCTGGCCTCATTGAGGAAAAACTTCACGGCTGTGGGCTGCTCACCAGGTTCGGATCTCAGGAGGTGACTCTTCCTTTGCCTGGGGTACATTCATGTTGTAAGAGGTCACACTGTGAGAGATGCCTTTTTGCGCTGATTAACCCTCATAAAGAATGGACTCAAACCTTGGTCCTGGTTCAGGATTCAACAGAAACGCCAAGCTCGTCTATTCTCAGGTTCAGAAAAGCACCACCACATTTTAAATTGGCTATAACTTAGAGTTTTGATTTGTAACTATGATGTGTTGTAGCAGTCAAGTTGAAAAGTCAGCAGCCAGCTACTAATACGATGATACAGGTGTAAATTAGTAGTTGGAGGATGGCATTTTACCCTCCCATGACAGGTTATGGAAAACTGAGAGAAGTGCATATTAGAATGTGCTAAGTATAGGAGAGCAGCTGAAAACTGAATGAAAAATGATCACAAAAGAGCTAGACTACTGGTCATAATCCAACCCATATTCAGTCAACAGACAATAAGGGGTTGTGACAATTCCTAAGCTCCAGAGGTGACTGATGCTCGCCAAAACAGTTGTCTCACATCCTTTGTCATTCCCGCATTTTTTTGCTATTTGAGCTTTGCCTTGCCTCCTGCAGACCTCTCCTATCTCCCATGGTTTCTCAAGGGCTCTGCTGTGGTTTGGAGTAGCTCTGCTGCCAGCCCACCAGCACAATCAGAGGGTTTCGCTGTGCTCCGAGGACAACCTCCTTGCTTGGGCTTGGTTGACAAAGAAAGCTTTGGGAACTGTTCTGTAATTAATCCCAGATCTGGTTCTTAGACTGATGCCTGCCAACTGCCCAGTGAGAGTTAATTTTCACAGCTTTAAGCACATCTACTGGTTTTAGGTGATCAGACTTTTGTCTTTTAGTAAAATGAAATTGTAGAAAGGAGTCAGAGATTCTCTTCACTGCAAGTCAATCAAACTGTAAATAGGGATACTCTACTTTTCACCAACTCCAATTCAGCAAAACAACTCTTTGCTTGTTTAGGAACGTACTGAAGGGCACAACTGCCCAGGAAAGGGGGAGTACTCCCATACTACAGTCTTGCTCAGTCAGTGCAGCTAAATACTGGTTCAGGCTTATGACACTGAGTCGATATGATGGGTGACATGCTGCTCCAGTTCTACGTAATGAGAGCTTTTCCATTGCCTTTGGTGCAGCCATGATTTATGTTAAGCGTTAAACTTTAAGCACATAAACCTGTTTTCCCTTGGAATCATTGTTAATAATAGTTAAAGCAATGTGAAATCAACATTTCATACGGGAGTTCTGAACTACGTAAGTTTGAAAGATGCATCTAAATGAAATATTTTGTATTTCTTTGATTGCTTTAATATAATGTTATCTCATGAATTATGTATATTAAACTGCTATGATTTTAATAACAGTTATTTTTAATATAACTACATATAAACATGATGTCATTTTCCTGGCATAAATCATATTTTTTCATGCAGTTTGTTCCATTCTTGTATTTTATTTGTATGGATACTTAAAATTTTGACGTGATCATTTCTCAAGTCTGAAGAGGCCAGCTAGTGTACCTACACAATGAACCAAATTTGAAACAAATTAAACTCTCTGCTGTTTGTCCTTCTCACCACTTTCTGCTATATTGTCATGGCAGCATGAAACTTATTTATCACTGTAAGAAAATATAAGCAGCTATTCAGAAGAAGGAGCCACCCTCCTTACCTTTGTGCAACTTTGTGCAAACACAATTGACATGCAGTGTAGAATTGAGCTTTCTGCTCTGCAGAGAGGTGAGTGGAATGATAAACCTCTGAAGGCCTCCACAGAAAAGCAATCAAGGCACAAAGAACATGCACAGTTTCCTCAGTGAATTTTGAATGTCTTGTGGTAAATTATTTTCTCTTTATGAATACTAGAGGTGTTGCAGTGATAGCACTGCTGGAGCTGTGTTTCACTAAAACCATCTAGGCACAGTTTTTGGTCATTTAGTCAGAGAAGAAAAGAAAGGATGACGGAGAACTTTCCAGAAAACTACAATTACCTCCCAAAGTGAAAAAATTGGGCTGTGAAAGGATAAAATCTAAACATTTTCTGATGCTGTCTTGTTGTGTCACATCAAGAAAAACAATTACCAGGTTTAGTGGTTGATGACAATGGACAAAAGGTAAGCATGTCATCCTTGAAGGTAGCCTCTGTAAGTGAGATCTAGATTTAAAAATGATAGCATCTCTTCTTCAAATTGCTCCAAAGAGTTAAAATTATTAAACATTTCTGAAAATCACATTCACTATCCCTTACTTAATTCCAGTAGATAAATGTTTAAATTGTTTGTTGTGAAAAAATTAATATCTGAGTTGAAAATGTTAGTGAATTGATCTTTATTTCTGTGAATGTAAGTGATATATTTACCAGCATTCACACAATAACTTTCAGTCTACTCTGATTCTGAATCTGATTGTGCTGGTTTTGCTTCTTGGTGTATGAAGAAATAACAGGTGACGACACAACTCCCCTATACCCAAAGCACACACAAACATCCTATCTTCATATATATGTCAATACAAGGTTTTACATATTCTGAGTCCACTATATAAATTAGGCAAAAAATACCAGGGAATAAACAATATGTATACACAAGGCTGCACTAAGAATTCATCACTTGAAAGACTTAGTCAAAACTGATGTGATGATATTCCATCCATTGTAACACACTGAAATGCAACAGGGTTGCAATTTCCTTTATTGCATTCTCGGTCCTTTTGCAGAGATTTTGCAATGTCACTGAAGTGCCTGTTTGGAAAATGATATCTAGACTACCTACACTAAATGCAAAACAAAACAAGATCATCCCAACCTACCAAATTTTATGAAAAATAGAGGAGTAGTCCTGAGGAATAGCTAGGAAACATATTATACTTTGCTCAAGGCCAGATGCAAAAAAACCCAAAGGGAATGATAAAAGAAAAGCAGGGTTTTCAAAACATGATGTTTTCTTGCCTGCAGATCCCGGGCTGTGCAAAACTATTTCAAATGTGTGCCTAACCTGTTGAGTGGAAAACCAAAAATTTGACCAAAGCACCATTGGAACTTTGTTCTCAGAGCCAGCCATCAGAAAGAGAGGGTACCCCTAAGCCTGGACGTTGACACCAGTGTTGATGCTCAGGCACATACGGCAGTTCAGGCAGGGCGATTACCCTGAAGTATCTGGTAGGAAATGCTGAGGGGCTCTTCTGATCGGGAGGTTCCGTGCCTGCTGGAAAGCTGCACTAACAAAAAATAGTGGAGATGCGCAGAAACTTTTAGACAAGGTAATGTTTGCCAGAACCTACTGGAACAGCGGACACCAAAACTTGATGCTGCCAATGGAGCTCCTACGTGGTTTCCATGTGTCGACCTTTTAGATGTTTTTAATGTTGTTTTTAATTTAATTTTTGCATTTGCTAAGCCAAAAATTCTGCTGTTCAGGCTCAAAAGAAATATTTATCAAGAACAAAAAACTAATTTTAGAAAAAGAGTTTGAAAACTAAACAAAAATATGAATGGACCCAGACTGTTTTCACCTCCTGATTTTTTGGTTCTCGTGTTATTATTCTTCAACAAAATTGGAGCGGCGACATTTTTTATAGCTGGATGACTTTGACAGCTCATTGTGTTTTGAGTGATAAGGAAAATCCCAGAAAATGTGGTGGGTAAGACACTTCACCTGTTCTTTTTCATGGCCTGTGGAGGAAACTGTTGGAGTTACCAAGGGAGCGAGCCAGTTGTTGGGCGCTGGGGAGGAGCAGTGCCTCTCAGAGATCCATCCCGCAGCCTTCCTTTCGCTGGAGTGGCAATCAGGGGGCTTCATTTTTTGGTCCATCTTCTGGTGGAGGAGTTACTGATGTTTGGGTCTCTCCAAACCGCAGTGCAAGGAAACGGCTGTGCAGGGACATCGCCGTCCCAGGCTGCCCGCTGTCCCCCCGAAGGCAGCGGGGGTGCCGGCATGGCGTGCTGTGGGAGCAAGGGAAGGCAGGAGGAGAAGCAGTGGGCTAAAACTGAACGCCGGGAAGGGGGATGAGAGGTGTTTCCCTCAGCGTTTGTTTAATTGTTTGTCTTCCTGTTTTTCTTAATACTTGAATCGGTAATTAAAAATTGATGTTAATTGGCAATAAATTACATTAAGTGCAATTCCCCATGCTGAAACTGTTTTGCCCACGGCAGGTTCTTAGCCTGAAACGTTCGCTTCTGATGGCGTTACTGAGGAGGAGTTTCAGTGATGAAGGAAGCAGGGTTAGAAATGACCATGAAATGATGGAGTCTCTCAGATGACAATCTCACCGACCTCAGGATACGGATGGCTGTGTTCCTCCTTCTCCTCCCTGCTTTTCCCTGCCCTTCTTCCTCCCTATTCCCCATTCCCTTTCCCTCCCTGTTAGGCAAGGCAGCACCCCCCCTAAAAGAAAGCACAGAGCAGACATGCAACAAGAAGAAAACTTCAGAAACGGTACGGTGGAAATTCTTAATGTGTTGGAAGAGCATGTCCTTGAAACTATTACAGCACATGGGGTAACCTTTGAGGATGACTGCATGCTGCCAGTGTTGTATAAAAAGTTTTATATCTTTATTTAAACTACATTATTAAAATGAATGTAAAATAATCTACTATAATGCCTTGTCCTTTTCTGCGCTGAGTACGCTTGACAGGGGAAAAAAGGATGCACTTATTATCTGTCTGATGAATAAATGCAAAAATAAATCCTTATTATGAAGCTTGCTTATATAGGTCTGTTTCAGATATTAAGCCATTATATCTTGCCTCTAAACTACATTATTCCCCTATGCAAAAAGAAATTTTCACAAGGTAGCATTTCGTACTACACATTTGAATTTATATAAAGTAAGACATACAGTGTTCAACATATATCAGTAAAAGCCTTTGATTTATATTTCCTAGAACTAGGACACATAAAGCATTCATTTTAGGATGAGGATATGTATGTGCCTGCTTATACTGGCATCTTTGGCTCTGAATGAGAATATATAGCTCTGTTAAAGAGAGATTTGTCAAGCAAAATAATGGCATATTGTATTTTTCTGAGTTAAAGGTGATAATTAGTCATTGTTTATATGAAGCCATCAGTAACACACAGCTCCTCTGATATTGCTATTTACCCTGTAGGCATCCCTGTATGTTTACCCCCAATGCCTGTTACTATCTTGGTGGTGGTTGATCATCCTGAGAAAAAGAGAGTTATGCTGGGAAATGGCCTCCTGTGTCACAGAGTTCAGGACTCTGCTACTGCAGATAGCCACACTATATAATATCATTTTTTTCATCTCATCATTCCCTATGCTAAAGCTCTCTAGTTTTGCTGGAAAGCATTATTCTTCAAGAAAGTATTCTGCACTCTCACTTTGCTGAAGAATAGAGCCTTCTTCTCTTCGTGGAGCTGTTGGATAAATGTTAATGCTCAGTTTATACTCATTAATTCATGCACCTATAGAGACCTTTAAATTAAAGAGCTCCACTTCTTCCTGTAGTTTACCACAAAGCATGTTATACTTACAAAGCACAAACCAAATCTACTCCCAAAATTTATAAACTTGCCTAAACCCCACTTTTTTATTCTCATCTAATAAAATAGGCTTTTGATTCCCCCAAACAACTTTGCAGCCCTTACATTAGTCCTTTGAAGCCTGTGTTCATCTTCTTTGAACGCTGATGTTGAAAGCATTGCAAATGAAGCCAAGGCAGTGCCTTGTACAGAGCCCTAATGCTTCCTTGTTACTGAAATATTTCACCTGAGCCTCATCAGAGGATCACATTTGCCTTTTTTCTTGCCTGTGTTACAGTAGTCATTTTACAACTGATTAAATCAGCAAATGCAAATGCTAGTAAAATAGCAACAGTGAGGAAGTAATTGATTTTTAAGTGGCTAGATTTAATAAAGAGTTAATTTGGCCATCCTGATATTTTTTCTTTTTGGTGCTAAGTGCAGACAATGTTTGGTCGCAAAGCTTACATTGATTCTAACTGACTGGCTGATCTCTGCGAGGAAGTCCAAAATCTGGAACTTTGCCCTGATTCTAACTGACTGGCTGATCTCTGCGAGGAAGTCCAAAATCTGGAACTTTGCCCTTTGGGCTGACTGAATATTGCCTTGCTGTAAGTCACAGAGAAAATAATAAGGATCAGAGGGTTGACAGAGAAGGTGTGAGGGAGGGAACTCATGGTTTTATGTGCACTGCATGCTCAAGAAGAGAGACTTTCTCTGAGAAATGTAAACTCAACCACTTTCCTTAAGCGATCCTTCACACTTGAAATAATTTATTTCCAGTTTGTTACTAGCTGTGTTTTGGCTTCCTCTCTTGCGCTGAGGTGTGGAGCTAGGTCTGCTCCTGAAGGCTGTTAGCTTTTGCTGAGCCAGCTGGTTTTGGGCTGTGCACGCGGGAATGTGGCAATCAGGTACGGTAGGTGTGAGTAGATAATGCAGTGAGGCAGGACTCCCTTTAAACTGGGACTGAACTGAATAAATTAGAGGGAATGCTGTTAAAACTGTGGCTTGTGACCTATTTTTCTCTTGCATTTCACCAAGCAAGGCGCTAGTCTAGGAGTCTTCTTCAAGCTTTAATGAGCCCCTACCTTTTCCTAGTTGAAGTCTGAGAGGAAGGAAGCATCCCAGTGAATAAATGCCAGGAGCCAAGCTTAACTATACTGTGTGAATGATAAATTCTTTTCTAGCAGGATTGATTTTAAAGCTCTATTGGGCTGAAAGTTTATTCACTCTGGCACAGAGAAGTCCAAGTGACTTCATTTTATCCCAGAGAAGGCTGCAGTATCTTACAGGCATTAATCTCACAGGGATGGGTTTGAGGTCTGCCCTGTAGATAGGGCTGGGTATCAGATAGCCTGGAGGATATCTGTAAAGGAGACATGGAGTGTGGATGTCCCATTGGCAGGGGTCGGTAAAGCGTACCTTTCGCGTTTGAAGACACTCAGGATGGACTTCTTGCCATCAAATATCTCATAGCGCAGACTACGCCAGAGGCAGCAAACAACAAACACAGTAAACAGTGTTTTTTTAAAGACGTTTACCACCTTTTAGGCATGTGGTTGTTGGAGGGGGCTTGTGAGAGGCAGTAGTTTGGAGATGGTCTGAAAATCCTGTGTGAGGAGTCCCTTGTAGATGACATATCACAGCCTGGAGCAGAGGCTCCAGAACAAAATGCATAGGCTCTTTCTGGTGTCCACGAAAGGTCTGACCTTTTTGGCTTTCCTATTCTCTTTAGGGAAGGGCAAAAGCGAGACTGAACACATACCAACTGGTGAGCAGCTGAATCTGGAAGGAACCGACCCGAGGCTCCTTTCCAGTGCTCAGCAGTTCACATCCAGCATCATTGCTTGATCTCAGACATACAACCCCAGAAGAATGTGGAGGGGATGAGACTTCCCAGCAGCCGGCTGTAAGTAGCTTCTCTTAACGTTTCAAAGTTTATATTTTTGCTTGTTTGTTTTTTTTTTTGTGATAATGAGCTCCTGCTGACATCACAGCTGAGCAAACACTCTCCCGTCGATAGGCAGAAGCTTTTCTTTTCCCTTGCAGCAGCGAAGGCTACGGAAGGGTCTGAGCTGGGAAGAGAAGGTCCATCTAGCTCAGGGATCTGAGGGGAACAAAGACAGCAGACAGGCAGCTTGCTGAGCTGCTCTGTGTATGTCTTGGCTGCAACAAAGAGCCTTTCCATTGCAAATGGACATGAAAATATAAGGTGGCATGATTGCATGTGGGCAGGTTAGTACTGGCCATCTGTTTTGATGGTGGAAGTTCGCGTTTTGCTTGGCTCAGGTAAGAAATAGGAAACTTTTTTGGTGGTTGTTGTTCTTTTTGCATTTTCTTTGCGTCTTGATTACCCCTCCTGTCAGAAATAAGATATGCAAGCTGACAACAGAAAAGTTTGAGGTATCTTTTCCAAAGGCCTAGAATGATTTCAGGTGTAGTTTGATTTGAATTCAAAATGATATAGTATATGACTTAAACAAGCTCTTGAGGCCCATCAGAAGGATGCTTGTTATTACACTCCACTACTGTAATACATCCTTTTAAAAGGCCCTTAAGTTTGGAGCTTTTTCTGCAATCACTCTGTTAAAACATCAACCAGGTGATTAGTCCAAATGGCACTATGGAAATCATTGTTTCTGTGTCTCTTCTTGTGATGCCCACACTTTTGCCTTCACTGCTTGAAATGAGGATGTTTCTTTCTTCCATCCCTTTGAAAAGGCAGTTCCTTTGCCAGAGAATGTGTCTCTCAGCTGTGAACAAAGGAAAATCTGAACTGGCCCTCTGAATACATTTAAAAGTTGCACATGAAAAAAAACCCAAAACCACTTTGGAAGGACTTTCGATATCAAGAAAGTACGAATCACAAGTTTTTGAGAGGTGGCAATACCTTTGCCAGAGAATGTGTTTCTCAGCTGTGGACAAAAGAAAATCTGAACTGGCCTTCTGAATACATTTAAAGGTTGCACATGAAAAAAAACAACAAACCAACCCACTTTGGAAAGACTTTCGATATCAAGAAAGTATGAATCACAAGTTTTTGAGAGGAGGAGTAGGTCAGAGCAATTACAGAGGAAATTCAAAGCATTGTAGAGGACTTCTGAAAGAAGTCAAGAGTTGTAATATAGAAATAATCTTCTACCTATTCCTCTCCTGTCACATTGATTGTGCTCCTTGAATCACATGCACTATATATCCTCACATTGTTGTCATCTTCACTGGGATTTCAAAGCTTACATTTCTCTCTCCACCTAGTGCCCATCCTCTCTCCTCTGTTATTTTTACTGTAATTGTTATGGTGTCAGCTGTGCTGATCACTTCAGAGGACTGAGGTCTTAAAAGTGTTGGTACACACATTCAATATTTATAGAGCTTTTTATCAGGTATTGGCTTTTTTCACTGGCTGTATCAGTCTAGAAATGAAAGGGACATTATTACAACAGCCTTGGCTTTCCTCTTGTGTTGAGGTTTTTCAAATGACAGACGGAGTTACCTTTTAAAACATACTTGTGATAAGAAGTGACCTCCAGATCTGTGTCGCTCGAATTATTTAGCCTGATGCTTCACAAATAAAGCAGCTTATCTTCTCTGTGGAAGCAGTTTAGTTAAGAAAGAGGATGCAAACCGGACCAGTTGCATATTTGAAGTGTGACTGCACCAGCGTGTGAACCCTGCCACACTATCATGTCAACTTTTGATAGCCTTTAAAGGAAGATGACATATTTTCTTTCAGCTTTGGTCATTTAGAAGGTGTGTAGAAGATTTCTTTCCCCCTGCAAGCCCATATTATGCAGTCTTGTTTTTTTTAAATCCAATCTGTCTGTGTCAGAAGCCCAGCAGTAAGTCTGCTTCTCTGTATGAGGGAAATTGTTTTCTACTAACTGATGACCTCAGCATAGCAGTTTCTTTTCTAGCACATCAAAGCTCACAGTCAGACTTGCTGCAGCAAGTGCACTTTTGAGTGGCTTTATGACATATAAAGACCCTCTTTGGCATTCATACTGTGCTTCTCTATTGTTTACAAGCTAGCACTGAATTATTTATGGAAGTTGCCGGAGATATGACTCTCTTTTTGCCCAAAAGCTGTATTTTATCTTGTGGTGAGATTTTATGTGAAAGCTATTTTGGGGGTTTATGTCCTTTTTATGTTTATTTGACAGGTTTTATGGTACCAATCCCTTGTTTCCATTTTTATTACTGTTAAAACCCATCTCTGAAAATTATTATTAAACGTAACATGGCTTTAACTCAGCTGATGATATTTTTCTTTGCATTTCTCTTTTTGAGTGATTTCAGATAAGATCATACTGAACAAACTAACATGAATATTCTTAGCAAAGGAGCAGCCATTTTGTTTCTTCAAATAAAGCGTAAGATCATTGGTTCATATATGCAAAGTACATACCTTAGATCAGGGTCCAACTATGCTTCAGTCTACCAATATTTGTAAGTTATGACATCAGTCAATAGTTGCATTGGCATAAAGCCAAACTGTTAGTAGTGACCAATGTTAAAAGTCACTGATCGTTTGCTCTATTTTATAGATATTGGAGCATCAAAGACAGGCAGTGTTATAACAGTTTGAACAAGCTGGTCTTAGAAATGACATATAATTTCAGGTCTGTAGGAGTGAACTGCAAATTGATATTTTCTTTTTCCCACTTAATGAGAGGAGGGCAACTGCTTTCATTGCCACATTGCTCTTAAGAAGTTATTTGGATTTCCTTCCATAAACGCCAGACTCAGAATCAGTTCAAGTTCAGAGAACAGAATGATTCCAGACACTGGTAGTTAAAACTGGCTGAGGAGGACCTTTCTTCCCCAGGTTCTTCACCTTAAATGCATTTATTCTTTAAATGATAGTACTACCTTAGTGTTGTAATTAGGTCTTCTGCTAAAGGCAGAGTTAGGAACTTCTCCATCTCTGAAGTTCGCATTTAGACATGTATATATCATTTGACATCAGCTGAAAATGGAAATTTTGGCCCTGTGTCTCAGTCTTTCTGTTTGAATTCAGGATCTGGAATGCTTACATATGTGCATTTAGAGCCTGAAAGCCTAAGAAAATAGATATGCTCTAGATTTGTTGCAATTGTCGGTGGCTAACCTGCTGTTACTTTGCATGGCTCTTTTAAAATTTTTCACAGAGAAGCGACTGTGCATGGAATTGTATGTCTCATGGACTAGAAGTTAAGGTACTTTGGAAAATGGAAATGCCAGACTATGGGTATTTCTGTAATTGTTTATGCAAGATGGAACCTCGTGATTGGTTTGGTAGTGGTGTAACTTGCATGTCAAATGCTGCATTCATTTCAGCTAGCTTCATGTGCCTGTGATTTAGGTGTGTAGAACTGAGATAATCGTCTTGAATCCCTTTATGGTCTGTGGTGAAAAGTAGGCATTACTGGACATTGGAAATTACCCGGACTCCGAGATATCTGCTGTTCTGAGCAGCATTGGAGCTTTCACAGTGAAAAAGTGGCATGAACACGTGATTTCTGTTCATGGCTGATTGGATCAAACTCATTGGGGGTTGGTTTGGCTTTTCAGCTCACAGATGTAAAAATTCCTGCGGGAGGTGTTTTGAATATATAACTTGGGATTTGCAGAAGCGGGTAGGACCATTAAAAATCTGTTTCATTTAATTATGAGAGAGCTGGATTAGCACCGAATGCTCTAGGATATACTATTTTTAGTGCCAGCTGTTCCTCTTAGGGTTTAAGTATTTATGTTGGCTGCTTCTTATTTCTCTTCTTTGAGGAAATATGTGATCTTCTGAAACACATCATGGCTGCCAACTTTTGATCCAAAGGGCTCAGCTGAGTTGCCTAAACACTGGCACTTAGTTTCATTTGAGATACTGCAGGGCATCCCTGACATCTGAATGGGGCTGATAGATATTACACGAGAAAGAAGGGAGATAGAGGTACTGCTGGGGTAGCAGCTGAAGGCTGGCCAGGATACCATAGAACATTTCAAATAGCATTAGCAGTCTACGCTTAGGATGTGAATCATGCCCTAATTTCCTTCTGTGGTTTCCTTCAACTGTCCAGGTACGGTACCAGGGCAAAAGAAATTGGAATCAGCTTCTCTAATTACTCTTGCTGTGACGGAGTCTTAGTGGAGACAGGACACTTTCCATTTCTTGTCACAATAGTTGCGATTTCCTGTTTGACTTACTAATGTCTTGTCATGTATTTATATATGTAGCTTTAAAGATCTATATATGCAGGGATCTGCTTTTATAGATAGACCGTTGGCACAAGTCTTGGCAACAATACAGATATTCCCATGCCAGAACAAGCTCAACTATGCAGGACTACGAGTGCATTTGTCTCTAGAAGTGGAGACCTTCCTCCTGCTTGTTTATTCCTTTTCTGCTCACTCAGCACAGCAAATAGAACTTGGTCTTGATCTCAGTAGCCGGGGCATGGCATTTCATAAAGACCCAGTGCTTATTTGACTGACATTTTTAAATTCGCTTCTAAATCAAGGCCTCCCCACTCAGTCAACCACCCACAGAATGTCATTTCAGAAATAAAAGCATAGCATCTCTGCAGATCTGTCCCTTGTTACTGAGGCATCTCTCTGTCTCCAAGAAAATGAAAGCCTTACCTGTGAGCTATGGTCCCATATGTCAAGTAGGACTTTGTCTCTCAAAATCTGAAATACTTCGGAACTTGCAAAAAGCAGATAAAATTCAGTCAGTGACTTCAAGACCTATTTTCTGCCTGAGTTAGGAGTCAGTGTAGACAAGATGAAGCTAAAACCAGCAAGGAATAAAGCTTACTGGTCCTCAAGCGAAGCTTTCATGCTTGCTTATACCAATGTTCTGCATACAGAGCTTCCATCAAATTCAGCTGGAGCTGTATGTGAGAGGCAGGTACTGAGCAGGAATTGATCCAGCCAAATATTGCAACCAAAACTCAAAAATGACCAACCAGTAAAAAAATTCAAAGTGAAGAGAAAAATAGTATGTAAATAATTGTTTCATAGGAATTCAGAATACCTGGGAAAGCTATTTATTCGTTCCCTAATGGGCTAAATTGTTCTTTAATTTCAGCCAGCTTTTGTCATATCACTACTACTACTACTATTACTATGACTACTACTACAACAACAACCACATAACTAACTAGATACATACCTGGTTTAACTCACTGGATTTTGAGTACCTGTATTTTTGGCTTCTTAAACACAGAAGGGCACGGTACTGCAGCCTATTGTCTTAGAAAATCCCCCTAATGACTAGCAGTAAAAAGTAGCCCCATGTCTTTCAGTGGAAAGCCAACGTTTTTGTTCAAAGCACTGTCTACTGCTTTCCTCTTCCACACTTCCACTGAGGAGCGGTGATGGTTTATGCTCGGTTCTTTAAATTCAGCAGAGAAGCTCCTCGCATCTGGTCAATTACCTGTGTCCTACTTGCCCTTTCTGTCTAATCCTTCTCTTATATACAAGTCCTTTATGATGTGACAGTTGAACATTAAAAACAATGTGAGGTTAGATCAGAGGCAAGCAGAAAGTAACCCCTGTCTGAATGACAGATGCCTGTGTTGTACTTATATTTTGCTTCTCCAGCACAAATGCCCATGAAACTAATCTTTCACATATGACTTGACAGAAATTTAAGTTAGCACAAAATTTGTTAGGAGACCTTTTCAAAATGAAAAACATCGACAAAATGAGTTTCGCATAAAAAGTCTATTTATGGCAATGCTTGTTTAAAGGTATAAGATTCTGTAGAATTCCTGTTAGAAATGACTGAACAAATCCTGGATTTGGTGCTTGGGCAGTGGAGTAAAAATAAAGCACCTTAAATGCCTTGTGCTGTTGTGCTGATGGATGACACCTTCATGTTCTGTTTATGAGTGACTTTAGTGCTATAATTTTGGGACGTTTCAACATGTAATTTAATCCCATCTGGAGTCAAGAAGTTAATTTCTTTTTTGCCATTAGACCTTGCTTTTCTCTTATATCTCAGCCTTTCAAACTCATACTAAAAGTAACATAGCCTGTATTCTAACTTTTTAATTATGACCAGTATGTGCTTGGACTGGGCATAACAGAAGAAGTGACCAAGAAAATGTGTCCATGGAATAAATATTTCCGACTCACTATCAGTTCTTGTGGGGGCCCTGGGATAGCCTAAGCCAGAGACCTTTTGCCCTTGCACTGGTCAAAAAGGAACCTTTTTAGAAGAAACTTTGCCCCCTATTTTCCCCATATTTATGTGTATTTAAATTGACGATCTAAACAGGCTGCTAGATTCCAGTGTAGTCCTGTGTTTAACTCACAGAGCTCCAGAGATTTGTCTTATTTTTCACTTCACTATTTAGTTAATCAAAACTGGTTTAAATAAGATTTTTCCAAAGTGTGGTATGAGGATGACTAGTGGACTGCAAAGCTGTGGAAATTGTTTCCTGGGGTTATTAAACTGTGTTTTCAATAACATTTAGAATTTGAAGCATAAAGGGTGCATGACTGTCTACAAAAATGAAGAGAGCAAACAATGGCCCACTCCTCATTTCCAGATTGGAGAGTGATGCATTTAGTCATTAGTGCAGACAGTGTGACTGAAGACTGCAGGTATGTATTCCCAGTCCCAACTAATTTTCATCCTGGAAATTCCAGCTTGCTTGGCTTAATCCTCATCCTTTCAAAAGCAGCAGTTTTTCAGGCATGCTGCACAATACTCAAGACTAATCTAGCATAGCATTAACTGAAAATGTTAAAAATATGTTTTAATGTTTTTGCCAACATGAAATATAAACCCTACAACAAATGAAGAAGGTGTATTTATATCTGTGTTTTCAGAGCTCTCAGAAAACACAGGAAATCCATACATTCACCTCATGGCCCCCAACCCACTGCCATTTCCATGCCCTTAACATGATATTTATTCATTGCAAATTAAAGCACTATCATTTCTGCATTCAATCCCTCCGTAATAGAGGAAGCAGTAATCTAAACAGGCTGCTAGATTCCAATGACATATTCATTAGGACTGAATTATGAGTTCAGCACATCCCGAAAATAGGGACCACTCAATACATTTGTACAGCTGTCATTTTGCTGCAGGCACAAACCAGGAAAGGAATGACTGCAAAACCAACTGCTATAGTTCTATACATACCAGCTGTTTTGGTAACCATACCCTCCTTTCCTCCTCCAAATAATATTCCTCTGGCAGGATTTGCCTGACAGAGCAAAGGAGTAAGCTGATATTTGGAAATAAATGTAGGAGAAGGAAGGGGGTTCAAAAGTGTTGGGTGAAATATGCTCTGAGACTAACATACGTCAGAGAATAAAACCCACTTGCTGCAATATAATTTCTGTTTTAAAACAGTAAAAAAAGCACGTAAGTTCACATCGCGCCATATGGTGTTGAGTTAAATCTGCTTCATAGTTTTGAGTCAAGAACATATGCACCCAACGAAGTGGCAGTTGTTATAGAAAATATGACTGTTTTGTTAGTAAATAACATTAGAAAGCTACAAACAGCCCCTTAAGTGATTTTTTTCTCCAGTAGATTAGTATGCAGAGCAGCCATTACCGTGAATGAGCTTTTAAGGCCAAGCGAGTTCTAAGCACTTTAGAGGCCGAAGGAGCTAGCTAGGTGTGCGTGAAAGTCTGCACAAGCCTGCTTGTCTGAGAAGAGGAGATCACATAAATACATTTGTTATACCGCAGGTGGCATTTTAATGTTTCAATCCCACCTTTTTGAATGAGGAGTGCTCAAGCTGTCAGTCAGAGAGGAGCAGCCCCTTTTTTGCGAGACGCGTTTTCTCATTTGATCCTATATATCTTATGTGTGTAAATCAAGACATGAATCCCGCTAAGCGAAAGCTAAGTCAGGCTACGCAGCCGTTTGCGTTCGCCTATCGCACTGGGGCAAAACTGCAGTTGTTTCAGCGCTGTGCTCCGAACCCAGTGGAGAGGTGCTGGTGCTCCGTACTGGGTGCTGGCGAACCAGTGTGCTCTAGCCTTCTGGGAAACTGGTGATGTTGTAGACTGCGTCTATACTGGGTGACAGCTCTATGGAGGGGTGAGGGAAGGACACAGAGCCATAGAGGAAAGGGGACAGAAAGAGATTTCAGAGGATATAGGAAGGACTTAGAGAAGTCTGCCAAATTCTTAGTGCACTTGCTTTCACTGTGACTAATCCCGTTCGGAGTTTGAGAGCAGCAAGAGGATATTTTGGGTCCCTACCATGCCTCAGGTGAGGAACTGGCCACACCGAAATACTTAGACATCGTTGGCTTCGGTGCTAGTGATGTCTAAAGCAGCAATTGCAGTTTCTGAAGAGCAGCGCATCTGTATGCTGGTAGGGATGTGATAAAAGCTTAGAGACACAATGGAATGGGGAAGCCCAAATAATACCTGCCCAGCTACTGCCAGGCCCATCCCAGGAGCCATCAGCCCATCAAAGCCCAGAGGAACACAGGGGCACAATGGCAGACAGGGGTCAACGTAAATCGAGGATCTCTGAGGAGCCACCACCTTCTCTGGGTCTCTCCCAGGGCTGCCCCAACAGACCCTCAGCCCCAGCATCCAGGTGTGAAACCCATCACCGTGAGAAGCTCTCTGGATCACCTTTTGGACTAAAAGGGCTGCCACCTTGGGACACATTATGGGATGCAAGGGAAAGGCAGTTTGGCATCCCTCAGGACTTGGGGGAGGAACCAAAGATGGGAAAAGGGAGAAGTTCAGGTGATTTGGGGAGGAACAAGAGTGGGAAAATAGAGGGGTAAGCAGGTCAAAAGGGCTGGTTGTGGGTAAATAGTGGGCTGGTCAGCGTGCACATCTGGCCATGCCCTGTGCCTGATCAGCCCAGTCTGTCCTGCCCTCTTAAATTCCTTTCTAGCTCTTTCCTGGGGTAGTGGCTCTTTATTCTGTGCATACACGAGTGCAGAAACTGGACTCAGACCATGGGTCGGAGCGACTGCGGCAAACGTGGTTGTGTGACCACTGGCGAAGACCAAACTGGTGAGCAGGTGAAGCTTTGTGTGCATGTCCCTGCTGGGGATACATCTTCAGCATCACTACCAGCGGAACCACGGAACATGGAGTGGCAGCAGCCTCGCCTCTGTCAGGGTGCTGGATCCAACATGATATATTTTCCCCTAACATATTCATTATGTATTACATTTATTCAACCTTCTATTTTCTTTCCTCACTCACCATTCATGTTAAGAGCCCGATGCCAAGAACAGCTTTCAAGTGCAGCAAATGTCTGATGACTGCATGTTTTGGTCATGCTAGACTTGTATTTCAGGAACATATATCCCTTTCTGAACTCATGCCGTTAGAAGCAACTGTTTAAAGCCCATCCTGCTGTGTGCTGAAGGGATCTGCTGGAGCACATGGATGCTGGGACAGACCCGTGTGTGTACCAAGAAAATTAAACTTTTTCTTATCTCACAAGCCACTGACCAGGAGCAGAGAGCATGGAAATAGGCTTGTGACAGCTGTGAGTCTCCAGAACTCATGCTCAGCTCTCCATGGGGAGAAGCAACTGCCTTTTCTCAATTAATCCTGACAGCAGAGGGATTGGACATGTGACAGCTGCCTTGACAAATATCTTGATCATAGTGCTTAATCTTTCTTTGGCGGTCTTCGCAACCAATGAAATATGACTCCTATCTTCAAGCTTGACAAGACCTTGGAAAGCTCAAACTAATTGGTAATCTTGAAGTCTAAAACATTTGGAAAAGTGTTTACATGGCATAATGGCATATATTTAATTACAAAATTCTTTAACACCTCTAGGACACTGTAAGTGCTACTCTGATCTCTGCTGAGGGCAGTTGCTTTATTGCTGCCTTTGCTGACCTTCCTTTCTCTCATTTTTGCAGTCCTTGCTCAGGTCTTTGGTTTTATAATTCCCCTCCTGCACTGTAGTATGACTGTGTTTGAATCTACAAGACAATATTTAGTGAGTGGATGATCTCTAACTAACTGGAGAGTTCTAGTCAGCATTTTGGCTTTTATATGAATAAAGCATGAATTTGCCTTCAAGGTTCTGTGAAATTGTGACTGTAATATTTAAAAACATGTCTTTGGCTTCTTTCACATCCTTGCCCTCTTTCGCCCAAAAGAGGGCAGTCTATACCTGACTTTCTTCCAATTATTTTTGCTCTTTTTTTCTCTCCTTACGTTCCATCATTAATTGCACAAAAGATGGTGCCACCTTTTATTTACAGTTCAAAATATGTGGATCTCTTTGCTTCATCTCTAATGAGAATCATTCACAAAGTAGGGAAAAAGAAAAGCATTCACTGCAATTCAGTAAATAAGGAAGCACTTTTCCTTCTCAATTTTTCCCTGCAAGTAAAAGACAGGAGAAGGCTCACAGTTTGACCTATAGTGTTAACCTGCAAACAGTTTCACTGGGGAAGTAGCATTTGGCCTTTCCCATGGTGGAAGGATAAAATCACCCAGTCTTATGCTTTTGTGTGGCACCATACTGGGCTTCTCTCTCTTGATCTTAATGCTCCTTGGGACACATGTGTCATAGAATCATAGAATACCAGGTTGGAAGGGACCTCAAGGATCATCTGGTCCAACTTTTCTTGGCAAAAGCATGGTCTAGACAAAATGGCCCAGCACCAACACATCAGGAGATATCTGTCTGAACAGCCAAGCATTCGCCAATGCAACGTGCTGTGGAAAGCTGCCGTTGCTTAACTCTGCATTCCATCTTTCTGTCTTTACTGTTGTGGTCCATGCGCTCGGTGTCCACATATTTTGTCCATGGCAGGAAAGGAAGAATGTTGTCATGTAACAGGCACCCCCCACCCGAGGGCCCTTGCTTCGGTGGTTTAGTTTGTCTTTGGTCTGCAGTAGCGCAGGGAGACCCAAGTCCATTCTCCTGCTTTTTACAGAGTAAGCGCTATGTGAAAGTAGAGTTGTGAATGACTGAGCACAGCAGCCAGTGCAAGAAGATGAGAAAGCTTCTATTCAACCATCAGTGACAATTTAAAATACAGCCATCTTCTTGTGGATTTTATTTTTTCTTAGTAATTCCCCTCTTAGTTTATTCCCCTTTTTCTGAATGTGGACTGAAGTAACAGAAGAGATATGGGAAAGGGGTTTGTGGAGACTCACTTAGGATGGTCTATATAGTTGACAGTCTATGAATAAGCCCTCTCACACCAGCACAATTGTTATACCCCACAATACCACGTAATTTCTATACACAGACATGTGCATATACATGCACATATATACATATATAAAACACTATGCATATGTGTGTATACCATAAAAACAACTCCTAGTGAGGTGCTGTGGGGACTTAGATATGTGTAAAAGCAGCTAAAAGACACCTAATGTATTAAAAAAGGGCCTATTGATTAATATTAAAAACGTAGCCCTGTATTTCTCATTGATTAATATAGCTATCCATAGCTATATATATATAGCTTTATATATATTTAAAATCAGCTTACTCTTTTCATAGTGCATAAAATATCTGTGCCTGGCTCTCTCTCTTTTTAATTATCTCACCCTCAAATCTCCTTGTTTTACCTCTTTTGACTTTTGCCACTCTGCAGATCTCCTCATGACTCAGAAGGTCTTGGATGAGGCCACAGACTGCTGCCCCTTTCAAATATTGTCTATTTCTTAACAATTTTCTCAAGTGGAATTAGAAATTACTGTCCCACCGCTAAGTTTCTGAACCTCTGGGGATTTATGACCAGAATGTTTTTATGGAATAATGGAGGGTTAAAAATGATAGACTTGACACCTGAAAGGCAGTGCTTAGAAATGGAAAAGTGAATGGATGGAGGAATCAATCTCAGGGAGCACTGAAAGGCCAGAGGAGAAATAAGACAGTTAATACCCAGTAACAGAAATCCATCACCTGCCTCTACCTACTGTCTTTGGGCCTGAACTGTAAGTGTGTACCTCTCTGCAGTCACCTACAAAACCAGCACGAGCCTAAAATTAATCCAATTCTCTTATTGTGTGCCTCTTAACAGCCCAGCTAATAGAAGTGCTGGGCGTGGGAATTCAGGTAGGGCTTGTGAATCTGTGTCTCAGAATGATTTTAAGGGTGATTTTTAAAAAATATGTGAGCTAAATCTATCTTATCTAATGACGGGTGCACATTAATCACTGCAAATATAATACTTTACTCCCTCCTGTGATTACAGCTGGGGGCTAAATTCTGTCACAGTCTGGGCTCTGCTGTACTACATAGTTTAGGGAAAAACTAGTTCAGTGAATATAAAGCCCATCGGAGGTAAGAAGCTCCACTTGCTTTCTTTTCAGAACATGAATTAAATTAGAGTATTAAGGCAGGTTCTATCAAGAAGAGGTGTTATCCTACTTAGAAATCTGTGAGTTCTTGCCATCTAGTACTGTGGAAGAGACTCAGCTACCTGAATTGAGGCCTAGTTACTTAATTATTTCTTAGGATTTCTGTCTTTCACTTTCCTTCATTGGAGAAAATAAAGGATATCTATGGTTTAGTTTGCATCTGTGGGTCAAGAACTGTCCATTGGTTTGGTTTCACTGAAGAAAATCAACCATGTAAAATATTCAGGGCTTTTTTTCAGGTTTTTTTTTTTTCAGATGATCCTTCATTGCCTTTTTTATTAGGGTTTTACCTATTCCTATGCCTAGACCTATATCTACATCTATCTCTATCTACATCTATATCTATATAATCTATATATCTAATCATATATATCTACCATCATCTGTATCTATATCATCATCTATATCCATATGTTTCTTTGATTCAGTTTGAATACTTGCAGATCCAACTCTTAGAAAGTCAGCTAAAGGAAACAAAGAGGACAGCTATTTTTGTGCACAAAAAAGGGAAAGTTCCTAGCACTTACTGCTTCAAAAAAGTCATACCAAAAGTTTAATTCCACATATTTTATCTGCTGACTTTGCTTCTTTTGAGCACCAATGCTGTCTTATTAGCTACTCTTGCTCAATTCTCAGGGTCAGGTTCTACCCACCTCCAAGTCTCTTTGAGCCTCCTTGATTTCCATTTCATTGTATGTATTTTAAATCAGCTCTGAATGGGTTTTCCATTTGACAGTCTGGTAGCCAGATCTCTCCTATGACAAGTGTAGGTGAAACAAACCCAATTCCTGAAAAGGTGAGTTTGTGTCTTCATGAAAAAACCTTTTGACTTCAGAAATGGTATTTGTCAATAAAAGACTCACACATATTTATATGTAAAGCTATATATACTTTTTAAAGAGTATTCAGGAACTGCAAAAAGGATTTTCAAAACTGCAGACTTCTATCTCTGGCTGCTCAGCTACCTTTCTACCTTTAAAACTTGTCTCCAGATACTTCAGTTGAAGCATCTTTACGTCAGTCTCAATTGAAGTACTTGAGGCTTCGCATTCTCTTCAGAGAGCCTGTGCCTATGCCAAAAGGATGTTAGTTCCTCAACCCAACGTGATTTCAGCTAAACGGGATAATATTCAAATTCATCACACAGCATTACCACTCACCATATGTGCAGAGAGTCTGTCTTTGTCTTCAGCCATAGGCTTCTCCACATTCCCTCACAGGGTGTCAACTCTGTGAGGGGATTTAATTTTTAAATCTAAATCTTCTAAACCAAACATATACATTATCAGTTGTCTGAATAGTCCTGGAAATTACCTTACATTAGGAAAAGCTTAGAAAATAATTGAATGGAGGTAATTTATGTGCATGTACATATATATGTGCATACATACACACATACACACTCTTTTATATGTGTATATAGATACACACACACAAATACATATATATGTATATACGCATATACATATACCTCTCCCTAAAAAGGAAAAGAATTCCAGAAACTGTCCAAGTTTATTAGTGGATTATTTTTTTCCAGCAAGGACATTTTCTCTAAGGAGTAAGGGCTCATTGGATAAGAAAGTAAATGTTTAAAATGGAAGACAAGAAACATACAAAATCTGCTTTATTGTCTATCTAGTGCAGCAAAGGACTTTGAAATTCTTTCTAATGAACAATGCCTGTATGAAGTATGGGAAAAACAAGTCGGTGATCAAACAAGGTTGTTTCCTCCGTTTAAAAAGTTTGGAGAAAGGGTGAATTTGTTACATTCAAACTTAGGATACTTAAAACTTGAATGGAAACATTTTCTTAACATTGTCAAGTGAGGATAAGGAAAGATGTATCAGTGAAAGTGACATCAACTCAAGTAAACACTGCAATTTTTCTTCAAAAATGACACTGGTTTATATCCGTTTATAAATATATGTATGGTCCGTCATGTCAATGTAGGAAAAGAGACAGAACCAATCGGATAAATGAATCAACTTGAGGCAGCTGCGTGTGACATTCAAGAGGCCTGGAGTTACAGTACTTGAAAAAAAAGATCAATTCAAACCTGCTCTAGAGAATTTTTCAGAAGTTACAAAAGGGATTGTGTCAGGCCTTTTGTGATAAAGAATATTGCAGTCGTTCACCTCGGAGAATGATTCAAATCTTAGGAACAAGGCCTCCATAGGGCACATTTTGCTTAAAATTAATCACATGCATAAATGGTTTTCTGAAATGGAACCCTGTAGAAACTTAGCTAGAATTACTACCTGTTAGTAATATTAACCCTGTGGGATATATTATTGGGAAAAGTGGTTCTAATAAATAACATTTTTTTGTTCAGGGGACACTCACTGAAGAGAAAGGTTCTGAAGCAGGGTATTGAGCAAGTGAAAATCTTGGAAGTTGGGATGCTGCTAGAATAATGAAAAAAAAGTTCAAGAACATTTGATCCAGCTGTCTTTCCCCAGCTCTTAACACTGCTTATGGTTTAATACCATCTTACTACCACTGCCATTAGAAAAAGTTACCCTACTGTAGATATGCTGTTGCATGCAGTGTGCAAACATAGTCCTCTCAGAAGTTTTCAGTTAAAATGTAATAAACAAAAACGGATGTGCCTCTATTTTGTTCAAGCTAATCATATATTGTGACTTCATGTGTAAGAAACAAGAAATCGGGAATACTGTATATTACTTTCACCGTGGGTGATGAAAACATTATTTAGTGCTTCTATAATTATGATATATTAGGAAAATTCACCTTCAGACTTGCAACATCCACCTGAATGGTTAGACTAGTTAGAGTACATTGAGCTATAATAGAAATCATAAAAGAGAACAGTTTAAAGCATGCTAGCAGACTTTTCATCGATAATGTATTCAACTAAGTTTGTTGTTAAAAAGCCACAGGTGTAAAGCACATTAAAAGGTAATTGCAGTGAGAGTTCAATGCAATTGTTACATATTACATATTAGGGCATATTTTTACTATTTACTTTTAAGATATTTATACACCTGAGCAACCACATCTAAAAGATCATAAAAGAGGAAAAGTTAAAAAAGGAACCATAAAGCCAAATGACAAAGAGAACAAGAGTTATGAGCACAATTGGTGAGAATTGTAGTAAGTGTATAAATGGACAAGGAACTGCTTAATGTTCTCACATATAGATTTTCCACCATAGGAAGAAATCAAAATGCACTTACCCACAGGCTGCTGAGCACTGCTGAGCTCTGACTAGTCTCCTGGAACATTAATCACTTGCAAACTCTCAATTGCTAATGGGAATAGAAATTAAATAAACAGTCTCTTTCTCAGAACTCCATTTCTTTACTTTTCTCAGAAATTGTTCTGCAGACTGCAATTGTTTGTCTAATTTTTAAGAAACCTTCACTGAACCTTAATGACATCTCCATCTCCGGTCCCTTCTCCAACTTGAGTCAAATGAATTAGAAATTGCAAAAAATAACCGGATTATAAAGCTAACAAGCTAACAAAATACAATTACAAGGGAAAAAACCAACATGCTTGTACCCTGAAAAAGGGGAGAAATAGAGACTTCAGAATGCCTATTAGGCACTAGACTGTGGTTGTTGATTTTACGTGGAAAGCAATCAAATGCAGTGGTAAATCCCCTTCAGAGATAATTCTGTTTGAAGAGCGGACAAGTGTAATTGTTACAACACACTGCTTCTCTTGTCTACCGTTGGCATGTAGCACAACCACATCAGCTGCTTAATTAATGAAGGCTGGCTTGGAGCTAAGTCCAAGGAATTCAAAGACTTCAGCTTTGGTGTGAGTCACAAACTGCACACTTAGGTTCAGAGAAAAAGCACAAGCAATAGTGCGATCACTCGCTGGAAGATTTCAGCCTGCTAGATTGAGATTTTCACATTTAAAACACTGTGCAATAATTGCTGGAGATGACTTATTGATATGTGTGTGTGTCCACCGGCTTAAGGGAAGGTAAACCTCCAGGGTGGAATGCAGTGGATATGCAAGGAATCTGTTCCATAATAATTCCCTAAGCAACCTTAGATGTTAGCAACACCAGGGGAGCTTGGAATGCTGACTCTGAGAGAAACAACACGGAGGGTGGAGCGGAGTGGAGACACTGCAGCCAGGTTCTGTGTTATCACCACAGGGATGGGGAACTGGAACTACTGGAACAAGAATGGAAGGTCCCTGCACTGAATCCACTGAAGCAAGGAGGTGAAACATCGGGGGTTCTGTCAACGCTATTGTCTTATTTCTGATTTCTAAGTGCCCAGTTCTGGAGTAGTGACATGCTAAATCATGTTCTCTGGGTGAACTTTGCTCATTATAATCTCATTATAACACCAAAACACACCTCCATCCCCAAACCTACCGGCCTTCAAGGTGCGACCACCCCTCACTGAGCAGGCATTAACCATTAACTTGCATACCTAGTTAGGTAAAGTGGACCCCAAAAGAAGCCAGTGGGGAAGGATGGAGTTTTTCTGAGGGTGATGTGGAGCACCTAAGTAAGACTCCTGCTCTGAACTGCCCTATTTCTCTACTAACTATTGCTCAGCTTCTTTGGTTAGTAGTGGCAAGTGTCTTAAAGCTTGCTGTTTAGATACTGGTTTCTGTAGCCTGTCACTTTCTCACAGTAATGTATGCAGTCCTGAATATTCAAGGGGACTCTGGACATGTCGCAAATGTAATTTAAGTCTAAATGCTTCCTGCTAGTTCTACTCTTTAATGATGGCAGTTTAATGATGCCAGTTAATTATCTACTCTCTACCCTTTGGTATAGCCATGCACCAAGTGCTTTATTGTATGAAGTACTGAAATAAAAAAAATCTGTCTTGTAATATCAGCAACACAGACGTGACCAACAGTAGGAGGAAATGAAGTATTGTTTCTGGAGCACAGCAATTTTTAAAAGCTGTTCTTGGCCTGCTGACTACCAATTGCTTGCTGATTTCAGATGTGCTGCAACAAACTCATGTGTCATATTAGGGAAGCTTTCTTCTCTTAAAAAACATCCTCTTGATTTTACTTCAGCATTTATAGTGAATCAGAATCACATTGGTCTGCTCGTGACTTGCATCGGTTTACTCATTGGTTCATTACACTACTCATTTTGGAGATGCAACATCATCTTTCTCAGAGGAAAATGGGACTTGTCTGAATTGATCCAAATGGTAGTAAAAAGCAAGCCAGGAAAACTAGATTTCTTTTGTTTTATTAGAAAAGTGTAATGTCCCCTTACCAATAATAAAAATGTAATGAAAAGCAATTAGCAGAAGAAATAATTTTCAATAAAGGCAGTAATGTTCTATTAAGTCATACTTGATAGCTCAACAGAACTGTGTTTTATATTCAGTGTTAAACTCCATGACAAAGAAATTACAGAATGTCTGGCAGGCATAGTATGATTTATTCTCCATGAACATGCAACAGTGGCTGGTAGTATCTTTTCTATGACAGGACTAAAATTAAACTCAAGGCTTTCTGCAGATACAAATACCAAAACACTGTCGGCCATGAAGATGTCTGTTGGAACTTAACTCTGATGGTGATTAACATCCTGTGACGGAAGGTAGTTGTACTTTATTTCAAGGTTTCATTTGTAAGTCCCCTACAAATGAATAATAAATAGACCTTTCAATTAGCATTTTACCAGTTGCTAGTGCCTACTGGGTCAATAGACTCTCTATAATCATGGTTTAAGTTCATCTACTGATGTGCAGTCACTAACCATGAAATATTATATTCCTGTCTGAAATAAGGGAATAATACCTATTAATTCTCAATGGGTAATATGTGATATGTCCAATATAAAGGCATTAGGGGGGATGTGATAGCCCTTGCTGCATTACGTTCTCCTTCAGCAAGATGCCTTTGCCAAAACTGGTGGGGCTGTTTCCCTAAATCTCCTGTTGCAGACATCCCCAATGCAGAGGGTAATCCCTTCTCATTTCAAACAATTCATATTCTCAGAGATCACTGGGTCAAAATGAAGGGATGAAACAACAAATTAGTGTCTGTCTGATCCAAGGGGCTTATGTATGTAATTATGATATTAACTGTCTTAGTAACCAAACCCCACGCCCAAACCTCCACATGCTTTATCGTTCCTCTTAGCAATACAGATTGAGAGGAGTACTAGGATAATAAACGTCTCTAATTTGACTCACCCACTACCAAGACCATTGTTAACTTAGTTCTAGGAATGAGCTGGAAAATGAAGGAGTGTTGCATTCTCTGTTATTGACTTCCACAGTTTGAGTGGTGCAAGTTTGGAGGGGAAATTTTACTTATAGATAGCTGATGTCATCTAGGCTGCATTAAGAGGATGTTAAGATACAGAACTTTACAGTGACACTTTCTTAGAATAATTGAAGAGACACTAAATGACTCTTACAAAATCAAATAAGATTTGAGGGCATGGTGTGTGCTAGGAGGAACAGGGAAAAGAGAGGCTTGTCCTCTGAAGGAATAAAATAAAAAAATAACCAGCTATCCTTCTGTGCTTCCAGAATGGTTTTAAACTGTGGAGCAGTAAACCATTTTGTGTTTCTATGATTTCAAGTATCTTCATTTTCTCAGAAATTCTGAGCATAGTCCTATTCCACTGTTGTGGTTTAAGCCCAGCCAGCAACAAAGCACCACAAAGCCGCTCGCTCCTCCCCCTGGGTGGGATGGGGAGGAGAAAATATAAAGAAAATCTCGTGGGTGAAGACAAGGACAGGGAGGGATCACTCACCAATTATGGTCATGAATAAAAGACTGAACTTAGGGAAAAACCAAAATCAGTTTAATTTACTACTAATCAAATCAAACCAAGGATAATGGGAAATAAAGCCAAATCTTAAACCACCTTTCCCCCACCCCTCCGTTCTTCCTGGGCACAGCTTCACTCCCAGATTCTCCACCTCCTCCCCCCCAGCGGCGCAGGGGGATGGGGAATGGGGGTTGGGGTCAGTTCATCACACCTTCTCTCTGCTGCTTCATCCTCTTCAGGGACAGGACTCATCACTCATCCCCTGCTCCAGCATGGGGTCCTTCCCACGGGAGACAGTTCTTCACAAATGTCTCTAATGTGAGTCCTTTCCATGGGCTGCAGTCCTTCAGGCACAGACTGCTCCACCCCAGGCTTTCCCATGGAGTCACGGCCATCTTGGGGGGCATCTGCTCCCCCGCTCACCTCCAAGGGCTGCAAGGGCATCAACCTCCCCCAGCACACCTCCTCCCCTCCTTCAGCACCAACCTCAGTGTCTGCACAGGGGTTTCACATTCCAATCTCCTCCCCCAGTGCAGGTTTCCCCCCTTAAATCTGTTCTCCACAGGTGTTACCACTGTTGCTGATGGGCTCAGCCTGGGCCAGCGGCTGGTCCGACTTGGAGCTGGGGAAGCTTCTAGCAGCTTCTCCCAGGAGCCACACCTGTGGCCCCTACCCCACTACCAAAACCCTGCCACACAAACCCAAAACACCTGCTTGCAATGTTTTAATTCCTCTCCTGTTTGGGTAATATTTCAAATGTTATTTGGACTTGCTAATTCTATGTTTAGCGTCTTGGAGAAAGAGAGAAGAATGGTAAGTGTTATCTCTCATGAAAGAAAACAATTATTTATCTTGTGTTACTTTGTGGAGATAGGTTAGGGAAATAGGCACTGGTTGGAAAGGTCAGAGAGAGCTGGGGAAGAAGTGGCCAAGCTGGCAGAGGAGCAGTGGCACTGCTGGGAGGGCAGGAGCCTACACTGAGGTGTGTGGCATTTTGGCAGTGGAAGGGATGCTAGAGATGAAGATGTTCACTAGAACTGGGATGAGGAGGAAACCGTGATGTTGACCGGGTTAACCTATCCATCACAGTCAATGTGCCCTCCTGCTCAGCCACAGGGAGCCAATGACCAATGTATGGGTGACTCTCAGAGTAGCTGCAGAGAAGAACAAATTTTCTGTGCCTGGTACCTGAAGAAGTGTTAATTACTACCCTACATCTTCACCCATAGCTCAGGCTCTAGAAAAAAGAGGAAGGGGCTTCTGGCTGTGCTGTGAGAAGGAGGCAAGAGTCTCTGACGGGAGCTTGGCAAATGCCAGAGAGCGCTGGGGGGCCTTGGCTGCCCTAAGAAGGGTTTTGCTTTCCACCAGTAGTAGGTGCTTCTACCGCTTGGATCTTCTACTGGTTGGAAAAACTGGAGCCAAAATTCCCAGGACAACCAGACATGTTTTGAGACATATTCACTTTTCTTGGGTCTTCTTGGATATATTGCCTCATTTTAAAATATCCTGGTGGGTGAGAGAATGTCTTCTATATCTAATGGAGTGGGACTGTCAGTAAATAAAAGTCCAAATTAAATGAGTATCTATGACAGGAAAGGTGAAATGAGAGCTTCTCTAATTGTAAAGTGATTTCATTTTGCCTTGCTAATTATTGAAGTATGAGCTTCGTGTAATTATACATGACAGGAAACAGCTCCAGCTAATGCTCACTGCGTTTGCCCAATTAAATTTTACAGCACTGTGTTTGAATACAGCTAGTTACTCTCATTAATAAAACTGTAGGTGACAATAAACATGCAGGGCTTCTGAAAGGAAGGTTAGGATTTGCTCTTTCTCCTTCTTAGCCCAACTGGTTTATTCTTTGGGTAATGAGTTGCCTCCATACTCTCCCACTGGCCATGAGGCCCCTGGGAAAGCGTGGCCAACCTATGCAACGTGGTGATGTGTCCTGCACATCCACGTGTAAAAGGCACTCCTCAGTGGAAGGACTGCTAACAGCACGGTATCTTGCATCCTCACGTACGACCAACCAAAAAACCCACAAGACCAACAAAACAGTAAGCGGAGTCACCTTAGAAAAATCTCGTCAGACTGAATGATTCCTAAATCCTCTTCTCTCCTCCCACTGCTCTTCCATCACTTTTCCACTGACTTGAGAAGCCTGGAATAACTCCCTCTTGCTACTGAAACTTTTGTCAAATGAATTTGATGCTAACCTTTTTTGACATTATCCTATTTTTCTTCAATATTTATCCAACTTCCCACAGGTCATTTATGTCTGTTCCTGGCATCTGTCCCAGTCCTCTTGGGTAGGCAGAGTATGATAGTTTTAAGGTATTTTTTTTTGCAGCGTCTATCTTTCTGCCTTTTCTATCACTGAACTCGTCCCACGGTCTCAAAAGTGGCAGTGCCTTCTTCACAAGTCTTTTGGTAGGTATGCATGTGTGCACACACACAGAGGTTAAAAAAACCGGAAAACTCTGTACTCGTTCAACCTTGTTCATTCCTCCTCTGTTCAGAGTTATGAGCTCCTTTTTTTTTTCCCCATCTTGACCTTTTAATATAGTTCTTTTTGATATTTAGCAAGAAAGTTAGTTTCTTCACCTTCGTTCCTTATCATTGAGGCTGACTGCATAGCACACATCATGACTCTCAAAAATACAGTGTTAAATATTGAAGTGATTAAAATTATTGAACAGAGACAAACCCCACACTGCACATTTCTTTAGCACTCAGACCAAAGACCCAGCATACGCCTGATGTTCACTTTATCAGCTACAAATTCAGTGAAGGAAACTAATAATTAGATTCTGATTATATGAATTCTTTGACTGTTTTTTTTTTTTCTTTCTTATTTCCTACAATATAAAATCTTCATATTAAGGACCAATTTGCACAGGATTCAGTCACCAGCATGTATTTACACAATTTGCCATCAGTTTGACATTACTTGAGGAACCTGTAACTATAGGACATTTTGCCTTGGAAAAGTAGCTGGAGGTGGTTGAGTCAAGTTAATAAAAGGTACAATAAAAGCAATCTGTTCCGTATGATCTTGTCCTTTCAGCTAGGACCATGCCTCCTGACCTTGCACCTCTTGAACCACGTAGCATTTTAGGTGATGATTAGAGGCTAAGGCTGTGTCGGAGCCTGTAATCATGAGCCTTCAAGTATTACAACAAGGAGCTTAAGGCTAGAAGAGAGAACTTGAGAGGGAGAGAGTAAAAGGAGCCTCCAGCTGCTAGCACCACCCAATAAACTGCTTTTAAACTGGATATTCTAGAAATTGTCATATTTTAGCCCCAGCCTTTTGAAAAGATCACACTCACTGCACTCTTTGCAGTGAGACGTAGGACATGCGTTCAGCACTTCTAATTGCATGCACCTTCCCATCCACATGGATAAGATGAGCTAACTCCGGTTATCAGTGGGATGGGACCTACAGGGATGCCTATGTGGGCAAGAACTGAAGGAATTCAGCTACGGCTGGGAGAGCTGGGGAGGTGTAGGAGTCCGAGGAAGGAGCTCTGCTTCAAGCACAACGCCATGCACGTAACATCGCTCTGCCTTTTGCCTCGACGGGCAAGCGCAGCCAGCGTTGGACCGCGCTGCCTCGTCCCTGACCTGCGTTCCTGTGCTGGGTTGTGCTGGGAAACACAGGCAGACTGGAAGGGGACTGGCTGGAGATACCGTCAGTATCTCTGATGAATGCCATCAGTGTCAGAAAACCAGTGGAATCAAGACAATTATCCCAGACGACAACGGTTAAAGAGCAATAAAGCAAATAGCATAAGAAGCATGGGAGCAAGGGGAATGTGTTTTGGTTTTTTTAAGTAGCAGGAAGGAATTTAGCCCCCTCCAGGAGTGGTTTTAATGCAAGTTAGAAGACCTGAGGGGTTTAAGGGGAGCAATAGAGTGTTGCTGGAAATGGATAGTCTGAAAGACCCTTATACCAATTTCTCTAAGCTTTGTGCTGAATTTTCAACTCGAAAATTTGTCCTTCAATGTATTTTTTAAACAAAAATAAATGCATTTCACCCTAGCTATTAACTACACTTTAATGACTCAGCTCTCACAAAGGTCAGACATTTACAGTAAGTAATTTCAAACGTACTCTATGACACTAAAATCGGTTATGTTCTCATACCTGACATGACAACAAGGAAGCATGGTTTAATTTCTGGTTGTGTTCCTGACTAATAAAATAAAGACATCAAGGCTGTAAGTGCATAAGAGTTAAAAAAACCCCAAACCAACAACCCCCAAACTTTTGACTGTCATTGTGCTCTCATGCACAGAGCTTCCCTGACACCATTTAAAGCAGATCCAGAAGGTAAACTTAGCCCCTTTGATTTAATGGTGAGTACACTTGTCTATGTTTGCAGAGTACTCAGTATATGTATAAATAAATATATATTACCATAAAAAAATCATATAAGCCTTGTTTTTTTAATACTTGGTAGATATATTATCTATAAATTGGAAAAAGTACTTACTAAGCAAAAAAGGCTATGCTTAAAGAAGCCTGAGTTATTTTTATGATGTCTGAAGTCGCAAGACAGGCTTGCTCTGGACTGTCTTTAACTGCTCATTTATGTGATGTCTGTGATGGTAAATGGAACAGAGGAGGACCAGGGTCTTCTAACATGGCTGGGTAAGGCGATATTTTATTGGGCTTGTTTTGTGCCCACGTGCGGTTGACAAAACACCAGAGATGACTTTGTGGGCTACTGAGCCAAGTACTGAGTATTTTGAAATCGGACCATATCCTTACAGGTCAGATTTTGAGCATGGTGGCTGGACAACATATTTAGGCTACTGTGGTGCAAATAAAAGCAGAGGAAAAAAAGTTAAAATTCTGACTGTGCTGTTTCACTTAAAATTTCCTTAAAATGAAAGAGGTACCTGAACCGCCCGAGGCAGCAGGCATTGCCTTTATTTTGGTTCTTGGTATGCCCTGCTGTGGACATGAATGATCCTGATGCTGGAGAGTATTTCACAGGCCCCAGCTGACTCATCTTCAGTTTGGCTTAAGCTGATGAGCCTTTTCTGTCATTGTTTTCTGTTTCCTTTTGTGCTAGCTCCTCCTTTAAATGTTCAAAGAACATGCCCCATTACACTTGATTACTGTGAACATCTTGCAGTTTCCTTTCAGAAGAAAGCAATGAAAATATTACCTTACAAGGCAAGAACAGGAAATAAAAAGCTGTTAAAAAATAGAGAAAGAAAAGAGACAGGAAAAACAGACTCAGTAACATAAGTACTGCATAAAATAGCAAGAAGACTGCAATGTCATTTGAATTTGCGCTTTAGACAAATATGAATCATTTGCATTTTCAGCCTCAAACATGTAATTTCTTAATCACAGTTTTTTATGTGATTACAGCTGCAAAAAACCCAGAGGGTCAGGGTTTTTTTTACTTTGTTTTAATATTTTATTTTACTTTATTTTAATTTTTTCCACTAACTACAGATAAATTTGGGGGGAATTTTAAAGATAAGAATTTGTGTTTGGCTTTGATCACTAAGATTTTTATTTTGGTGCTTTTCAGGACTGTGTTAGATAAAAATGCAAAGCTTCCTGCTGAAATGTGTTTTCAGTAAGACTTCTTTGCTTGGAAGAAATAAATCCTAAATTTTTAGTCAGTTTTATCAAGAGAAGGAGAGAAGTTTATGATTTCCCTTTCAGCAAAGGAATCTATGTAAATGTTACACATTTTCATTTTCTCTGTATGTATGTAACTTTGTGCTTTCCATTACTAGTTTCTATGCATCGCACCCCTCCTGATAAAGTACTACATTGATACCAATACGCTTTTGTCCCTGAGTTGAACGGTGAAGTCCTTCAGCAATTAAATAAGCTTTTCACTAGTTGCAGTGTGCTGAGTGGAGGGCGGAAAAATAAGTGGAGCACACCCAGAGTATGTATGACTGACTGCTGGCTAGAAACCGAGGGGGGCAGCACCTAAATTCTGCCCAGCTCCCCCAAACCAACCACCTCTGGATTGCAAAGACTGCATCTACGTTGCTATCTTAATTTGGGTTTGGAGCGTGCTTTTGAAACAAATCTGATCAAGTCCATTTTGTGTGGTTTTGTTCACACATTTAAGAGCAGGTTCAGCGAAATTAGTTCCTTTCAGATAAAACAGACCAGTTGGTGCACAACAGGATTGCACCTCATGTGCTCCTGCCACTAATGCACATTCAGCCTGTGGGAATTGACTACAGCTAGTCTGATGTAGAAATCCCAAAATAAGTGTAGTGTGGATGTTGGGTCCTCAGCGTCGTGTCTCCTGCTCTGGTTGTTTCTTGTGTCTTATTACTGCAGACACAAAGTTGGTACTCAGTTTGTGTTCAGCAACTTGGTGAATATCAAAATGAGAGAAATTTTCAATGATATATGTAAACCAACCCTTTTTTATGATGAAAGTAGACTTATATTTTAAATCTGTAGTATGGCTATTGGGCATGATTTTGCCATGGAAGTGCAGCCAGGTGGCTGAAAGGGAGTCAAGGGTGTTCTACGTGAAAGACTGGTGCCACACAAACTGAGGAATATTATCCTAAAAAAGGATAAATTGAGTTATTATTAGATTCATAGGCTGTGATTGTGAAAGCTGTCCAAAGTTTGTACAAAGTCAACACATTGTACAAGTGCAGCCTCACCTTCCTGGGAAAATTTTATTCTATATGGATGTTTTCCAACCTTCTACAGGTGAATTTTCTAGCAGTAAGACCTCTATTACACTGGCAGAAACCTTGCTACCGAAGTTAATTCTAGCTCCTCAACAGTTTCCAGCTTTACATCTCATGTTCACACTGAATTATGATTCAAGTTCCTATTTAAACAAATTCTTGCAGTAGTTCTTAATCTTCTGAAATGGATTATTCTGACTGTAGGAGAACAGACATAGCGTTGACACACATTCCCAGGACAGTGATGGGGTATCTGTACCCAGAGTAAAGTTTGGAAAGCTTCCTGTGGCTTATCCGTGAAAGTATCCAAGGTATTTTCTGGGCTGTGTATGCCACAACCAAAGAAAGAAACCCCACCAGTGGGGTTGCTGGTGGGTTGGACTGGAAAAAAAGAAAGGAAGGTGTATTCTTAACATGTCAGCATCATTCAAGACGAAGTAAAAGTACTAAAAGCTTGCACTAATAAACAGGAAGCATATGTTACGCCTAAAGCAAACACAATTTTTGCTGGATACAAATTTCATGAGTGCGTGCAAGGAGTCTCTGAGGTTTTTGAGTAGTTTTTAATATAAGCTGAAGCAGCTAGGTAATAAAGACTTTGGCAATGCTGAGGAAAGGAAATGAGAAGAGATTCCATAATCTTTAGAACTATCACTCTTCAAGTGTCTTGAAAGAGAAGAAATGGGAATTGGCTATAACCTGGTCTCGTGTGTTAGCATAGGTGCAATTGGAAGCAATATTATTAGCATACAAATTGATATTGTCCAAATGCACTCTTTTGGTTGGAGATAATGGCCAGGACTCTTTGCAAAAGAAGGAAAACTTATGTCCTAGTGTAGCAGAGGAAGCAAATAAGCAATTTACACCGTAAAAAACATGCTGTTGCAGAAATGTGACTGGCAAAATGATCAATTTGTAAATAATCTTTATGTTGATTTGGGAAATTTTGGAATACAATTGCTTTGTTCATCAGTCCTGCATTGTATTCAATTCAGACCCTTGTTTCTCTGGAAGGGTTAGATTTTGACACACTGTCAGAACAGAGAATATCAAAGAGGTGGATCAGGATCTAAATGCTGTCATTAAGAATTTATTTATTTTTAATGGCAAAACATTAAGATCTATATCCATGGCAGAAGGAACACCTGCAGGTCCTCATTTCACCCACGCACAGCCAGAGCAGCACCCCTGCCCAATAACAACATGTACATTTACTCATCCAAAAGGCAGAACCTTAAGAAAACAAAGTCCTAATTCAGCAGTTAAGAGCTCTGAGTGTACCTTTGAAGCACCGAATTAATCTTCATTAACCAGTCAAGGGAACCTCTGTGGGACTTTTCAAAGGCTTAACCACTGGGCATGAGTCTAAATATCTCACCAAACGCAACCTAAATGAGTAACTAGACAGTGCTTCTTGATCAAAGCCATTTTGGGGTGAGATAGATGTTTCCACAGTTAAGCAAATTCCGCAGCATGGCACTGTGCCTCTGTGGGAAATTTGCAGTGCAAAGAGAGTGCTGCTTCTGGGTGTTTACCATAAACAGTAATGTGAGCTCTATTAGGCAACCAGTTAGAGGTAAAAGCATAAACTGTGTATAAAGATTATCTGGATAATTAAATTATGAAGTAAGCATTATGTAAGGCAGGGAGACGGGTTGTTATTAATGCTAATATTAAATTTTGACGGCAGAAGGCAGCCAGGTGCCTTTATTCCCCTCCAGGAGATGATTATCTCTTGATAAATCAAATTCCCTTCAGTGGCTGTATTGCAATTTCAGAACAGGCATATTATTAACAACGCTGTGTAGTTCTATATTGGAAAAGATAGAGTTCAGCAGGCTGAGCAGAACCTACAGCAGAGCTGCATAAATCCCGTGGATCAGTGTTACCACTCGGAGTATTAACCAGGACTCTCCCGTTGCCTATTTGCCTCTGGAATGTGAATTTCTGAGGTTCACTTTCAGGGCACATTCCGATGGGTAAATCTTCCTGAAACTTTAGTTACAGCTAGGAAATTAGGATGGCTAGGAAGCTCCTAACAGTGCCCTTCTCCTCATCCTCACCCATGCCTGGTGGCCCACGCTGGGCTCTTTTCAAATGCAGTGATAAACCAGGCTCCTCAGGACAGCCAGGAGGTCCAGAAAGCAAAGTATGCAGCTGTGCAGGGTACAGATTTCAGCTTAGCCTACGTCTGAGGAGGCAGCAACAGGCTTTCCCAGCCTGACAAGCATCACGCCATCAGAGCCCTCCGCTCTCGTTGGACGCCTGACCTTGTCTTCCCTCCTCGTAGCCGGTGAATGGAGAGCTATCGCAGGGGGAAGAGATGGCAGGAGGTTTCTTGCAGGACAGAAGAAGGTTTAGAGAGAGGTGCCTGCTTCCCCCAGAGTTATCACGTAGCTTGATAACTCACCCAGAGGTATCACGTAGCAGAGGTGTCACGTAGCTGCATGGCCATGCAGCTTTACGCATATACAAAATATTACAGAATAAATGTGAAAAAAAAAAGTTACAATTTTATTTTTAATTTATACTCAAAGACAAGAGGTATGGTTTCTCTGCAATAGTTACATTTCAGCTGTTTGAAGCCAGCTGAGAGCCAGCTGTGTGCCCGCAGCCTCTCAAGGGTGTGATTATTTAATGATAAAACTCATTTTCTGCAGTGGCTGCTGATTACTGTTGCAAAAATTATTTTAACATAAACTGAAGTGGTGAATTTTTGAGCTGAAAGAAGGCAGGGTTGGCTACTCAGAATATTGAGCAGCCTTTTCAGCAGAACTGTGGTAAGTCCCATAAAATAACACTACCTGTCAAAATGCCTGGCTGAAGTCTAGAGTCCAATTTATCTTACAGTGGTAAATTGTCTGCCTAGCTGAAAAAGAAACTCTTCTATCATGCCATTAACCTCATAACTTTTAGTTGGATATTCCTTGAAGATAACAGTCATTCCAGGTCAAATGGGCTTTATAAGCCCTATATTTGACATCCTCTGAGGCCAAGACTCTGTGTTGGGGAAGACTTTCTTATCACTCACGTTCAGAGTGAGCCAGACATGGTTCTTTGAATCATGGCATCATTTAGGTTGGAAGAGACCGTTAAGATCATCGAGTCCAACCATATGTGAACATGAAGGCTGAGTGATATGGGAGAGTCTGAATAGGATCTTTGGAAATGGAATGAAAGTTTGAGGCAGAGGAAAAAACCCATTATGGTGATTCTTATGGGATATAAGACACCTGCATGTTAAGGAAAGCATTTGCATAAATCATTAACTTTCTGCTTCTCCTTATGTTCTTTCCTGAGTGGAAGCTTCCCGCAGTGGAAAGGCCTACCAAGGAACATCCTGACTTCAGCATTTGGAAAGGTAAAAGGAATGAATGTCATCTATTTTCACACTTGTCATGTGCCAAACTAGATGTTATACACTAAAAAGGAGGAAAAATGCATTTTTGATATTGTGGGATAAATTGTGTTTAAAGTCAATCCAAAAAGGATTTTTAGGGGGCACCTTTTGGCAAAATGGGAAAAATATAAAACCTTTAATTTTTAGTCACTTCTAAAACTTGTAGATCTTAAGACACTTTATTTTTTTCATTTGTCTTTCTATTATACAGGCATCAAATTTGAAAACAGAAATTCTGGTTTAAAAACACATTTTGGTTTTCAAATAAAATCTTTTTGGTCATATTGAAGTAAAATGTTTGATTTTGAAACATTTAAACTTTTGAATATTAAAAATTAAATTTTTTATTTATACCTCTCTAAAACTTTAATATTTGGATATGTTTACTAAAAATTAGAAAAAAAGTACTCCTAATCTGTATGTTCGTTAGAACAATCCACGTTCTGGTTCCAATTGATGAAGACAGCATAAGCCTAGAAAACCACCACTAGTCATAAGCATGGGTTTGCTCTGGAGGTTTTCAATCACTCTCAGTTTGGGAGACCTTGCCAGATAGCAGCTGATGATAGCAGTGTAAATTTTTAAGGAAAAATTGCTACCAGCATTTGCTGTCTGATAGTTGACTAAAAACTGCAGAATTAAAATGTCTTCATTTTCAGTTGTACTGCACAGAAAGAAGCAGCCCTCTGAAAATTAGAACCAAAAGATAGAGTATGGGGTATAAAGACTATATCTGAGAGTTATTATTACCATCAGTTATTACGTAAATGATTCCCCTTGCTCACAAACACACACACACACACACACGCACTTTTTCATCCCGATTTAAAACATAATTGCAGCCCTTGACAGATTGCCATTGATTTTTTTTCATAGAATGAATTAAAATATTTAAAGTAGGAAAAGATAGAAAGGAACATTATGTCCCATTAAACTAATCAAATGTACTAAAACTAACCCCTCCACCCCAAAACCACCCCCTGCTGCCATCCACTGCATCAAGATGGGTTATGAATGAACAAATCCACTTGGCACTTTACAAAATGAGGTCGTGATAAGTGCATGAAAAAATAAAACCAAAGCCCTTTATAGCTGGCAGGATCCTGGCTTTGTAGCAATGAGTTTAAATCAGGGCAGCAAGATCACAAAAGTGCTTCCAAATCCTTACAAGAGCAAATTATAGTTTTCTGTTTCCTGACTGTCTTTCATAGCTGTTGTGCAAGTTTGTTAAAAATACTTCCCCGTTTTCTACAGGGTGGTATAGAGGCCAATAGTATGAGCTGACTGAAAAAAAGAGACGTATCATTTGACAGGAGGGTGGTAGGTCTACGGGAAGCTGTAGAAGAGGATGCACTGTAGTTACTTCAGAGGCAGGACATCCCTCCGTGACCGATGGTCCAAAGCTGTGGCAGCTGACCAGTTGCTCACTTGTGGTCCTCTATCATTTGGGGAGAGGGCAGCAGAAGGACGCAAAATGGGGTAACGCCCATCCATTCCTTGGGGCACCCACATTTAGGTGTCTCTGTAAGACTCCCTTCCCCTCCACCCCTTTTCTTACGAGATCACTTCTGCAGCTTTATATCGCTCCCTCTGGGACAGGAGGATGCTGGTAAGGTTCTTGCTACTGAGGAGGATCCAGGGAGTGGGAATATAACTCACTGTCTTCGGGAAGGCCGTTTTTATGTACTGTAGCAATTTAATTACTGTGACAGTTAGTCAATGCGATAGAGCTCTTTACTGGTGGTAACTCTGTGTAAACGAGTAGCACTTTTTCCTTTATAAATCAACATTGCAATATTTCTCTTCAGTTAGGGATGAATGAACTTGAGCAACCTCAACCTCTCCATGCACTGAGTTTTTGAGGAGGTGAGCTCCAGTCCAGGTCTGAGCTCTGTCTTGCTCTAATGGACATACTAAACCAACAAGCTCAAATAAATTAATAATTGACTTGTTTTTTGGATCGGTTGGAAAAGATTTCCCTACGCACATCTAGGTACACCTCACATTTATATTGTTCACATTCTACACTAATCTATAACATTTAATCACACAGACGCTGGGATCCTAGTCTTTGCCATCTTGCTTGTTAATATATTTTGTAGACAGCGGCTTTCGGTAGTAATTCCCCTCTTGAGCTCTATTGTTTAATGCTTTAAACAGTTCCCAGGCTTTTGAAAGATCCCCCAAGAAATCATCCCTCTTTCCTTTTGCTTTCCACCACACACCAATGGAAAAACATATTTACTACACCGATCTTTGCATCATATAGCATATTGCTTAGGGCAGTGGTTTCTTATGGTCTCACGTGTCCTGTGCTCAGTCTTCTGTACTCAGTACAGTATAATACTCTGTCAACTTTCAAACTATTGGAAAATGCACTTCAGATGTGATGACTAATTTTGCATAAAGAAAAGACATGATCTAATGTAACAACCTGAAAGGATCTTGTGAAGAATAATTTCAGATGTCTGCATACATTGAAGCGTTAAGAAAAATGTACTTCAGTCACTTAACATGCATACAAATTTTCAAGACTGGCTTCTAAAAATGTGACTACTCAACACATTATATCCTCTCAATTTGTAGTCTGAGTAATTCAGGTACAATTCTATTTCAGGTAACAATAAAAGAAAGATGAACAGTTAATAGAGGTAAAGAGAACAGAGAAAACACTGGCCTCGCAGTGGTGAAGTTTTGACCGCAGCAAGAGGAGAAGAGCTGGCCTACTTTTTACTATATTAAAATCTAATCTTGTATTTAGAATTTGCCAAGAGAATTTTAACTGTAGTAAAGCTCGATTCTTTCTCACTAACAGTTTGAGAAACTGGCATCTTTTTTGCCACTGCTTGTCATCTAAGATGATGAGATTGGGGTTCAGTTGCCTTAACACAGACACCTATTGCTAGTTGAGATCTTCGAGGGGTGTTCCCGCTTGCCTCTACCAGAATGATGCAAGTTCCCCTGGGTCCATTCCATAGATGTGTCAGACACCTGGGGACATCCAGAATGTCTCTGGGTTTGTGTGCTGAGGCAGCTGAAACCCATTTTAGCTGCTTTCACAATTCTAATTTGAAATTACTTTTGCGCATTTACAAAAGCTAATGATTTTTCCTGAATGGTTCAATAGGGGCATTCAGTTTATTGCTTCATATCCGGAAACTGTTACCTGTGCTTTGTAATGGATATCTTAAGTCAGATTATTTTTTTTTCCCTGCTTAATAACTTCAGATTAAACTTTATTAAATTCACTGTAAACCCAAAGTGAGATGTGATTTTGGAGTGTGTTTGTTAGAGTGAGAATTATCCAGCCAGGGCTTGAAAACTACACAAAGTGTTGTTGGTGGTTTGTTATGTAATTCCTGGTTTGTGAGCTCTGTAAATGGTCCTGTAGATTAGTTCCTAATGACCTAACTTACAAATACATCCTTTTTAAAGAACATAGACAATAAATATGAATTAGACTAATATTCAGGTTCCACTGTGCTGGCTGTCTGGGAAACGTGACACCAGAGCATGAATCATACAAATACCCAGGACTGTGCCGGCTGCAAAATTCATAACCGATATAAAATTAAAAGCTGGCAGTTGACACTGTTTTTAGCTAGCTTAAACTAAATACTGCCCTTTTGCAAGTTTTTTGCATTAATGAAACTAGAGCGCCTCATCTTTATGGGAAATGAACTTGGGAAGAACTGCAAACACAGTAAAATGAAAATTCTCTTTTGAGAACTTTGTGCTCATACAGTAAGGAGATGGGTAGCAGCATAAAATCTTAAGACAAATTTGAACATATATTCAAATATTCCCCCACCACACATTTACAATATTTGCAGCTAGTCATCCGTTCCCTACCAAATAATGTGCTTTGGAAACCAAGCAACAATGACTATGGTAGAGAGGCTAATTAATCATACATGAGTCTTATACTAGAGGATTTTTATTAGCCCTATAAGACCACAGTAACAGCTCCACCCTATGTACACAATAAGAATATGAAATGTCTACTGATTTTTTTAACTGATAGTACTGTTTTATACTATAGGGAAGACACAGTCTGACCTTCTCAGAGACCATTTCCAGATACAGTGACCAAAACTGTAAGCCCCTGGAGGGCTGTAATTTTGGTAGACAATATCATTTCCATTTATTTCTTGTAAACTCTACACCATGCATACACGCCATGTTTTATTGAATTACTACAGAAACAAGAAAATAGTTATTGATGGAGATAAGGGATTAATTCTGGTATTTCCATTTAATAGTCTTGGCCAGTAGTTTGCCAGGCTGTCATATGCAGATTGAGCTGCACAGAAACATAGTCTTAGTACTTACTGTATTACTAATACCTGGATTATGAAGTGATTTATTTTTGGAAGAGGTTATAAATGCACATGTCTAGACCTACTAAGAATTCCGTGCTGTATTGCACAGCTTTTGTGTCCTTGAAGAACTGGGGTGTAAGAGTATATGAACATTTGAAATCTTTATTAAGGTAGTTAGGTTATGAAAGGAGAGCAAAATAGACATGTAGATCATCTCTCAAGCTGCGAGAGGAATTTATATGACTATAAACAGGCTGCAGAGGGAAGTCAGCTTGGAATCTCTGCTCTTTTGAGAAGGCTTCAATTGCTTCAAGAAATAACCTAAATTCAGGCATATTTAGTGAGTACATGGTCCACTACCTGAACCAGAATAGTTTAATGCTGGTCCATATTTTAATTGTTAGGAAGGAAGAGTTTTCACTGTGTTAGGTGGTGCTGTGTCTTTTCCAAGGCACATTTACTCCTGTTTCTCCCCTTTTGGAGTAAAACAAGACCTTAACAATTAGGCTTGAGGAATGAGTCTACAAAGGATGAAAACCAGAGGATGAATCAGGAAAATGTGAGCAAGAAAGGTGGTAGGGGAGTTAGTTCCATGTTTTAGCTGCTCTTTGCTTGCTTACTTCTCTGTTGATTTGTTCTATGCCTGTTTAAATATTTTTGATTTAAAACTTTCCAGAGTTAATTTGAGAAGGAAGGTCTATGGCACACTGTCAATGGGAGGGTATTTCTGGGAAGGTTAAGTTAATTTACGTGGAAAAATGCTTCCTCTCATAATGCAAATCATAGAGAACATAGCGGAAAAAAAATTGCTCCTGCTATATGCTAATTATAAATGAGCTTTAGTGGAAAATTTATAAGCTCGTTTGAAAATGATCTCTGTTTTTTGCCTTGGAGTGCTGAATGGTAATTAGAATAAAAGGTGTTCCTGCAGTGGGGCCAAATGCACTACCAAGGCTGTACTGCACAAGCCCCATGGTTTCCATAGTGTACAACCCCTAAGCACTAATGTTCCTCTATGTGTGGCAAAAATATAATCAGTCATTTATCCCTGCGGGAAGCATATGAAGAGAAGCCACCACTAAAGCTATAATTTTTTTTAAAACATTGTAGGTCTTTGCTGTGACTGAATATATATCATGCTATTTTTTCATAATATTTTTAAGTAATCATGAACTTTTTAGGATGAGGTACATATAGCATAAGATTTAGCCTGTGCAAAACAGTTGGCTGCTGAATAACAAAGGAGATATATGAGGAAATAACTGAAAAAATAATGCTCACTTAACTATACATAGCTTATCATGCACAACTTGCAGCATAGGAGAAGGTTAAACCAAAGGCTGGCCCAGAGCTGCACTGGTTCCAGCACTCCAGACCAATGAGTCCCAGTTAAAGTCTGTCACAGAGTATCTGAGTATGGAAGCAGTATTCACTCTCTCAAAGGACATTATCTGAGCTTCTGGAAGCAGAACAAATACCCTTTATGGCATTTTACATTCTGTAAGATTATTTAACAGTAGAGTTGTCCATAATTGACCCCTGACTTACTTCTCTCTTTCCTTCCCTAGATGACTTTGATGGTGATCCCTGGACGGTCTTTGGTTCTGAGCCCTATGATGGAAACGGCAATGCCTGACAGACTGTGAAAGAGTCTTCCCTCTGGCCGGTACGGTGTTATACAATTGTTGTAATTATAAAACCCATTCCTGACCATCAGGCCTCAAATGTGAAATAACTAATTGTGTCATTTTAATAAAATGCTTTTTACAAGGCTCAATAGGTCATGGAAAGTAAATGTAAACACAGAGGGAAGAAAACAGATTGAGGACTTCCTCCAGGTTACACAGGAATTAGAGCTGGAGACCTTCTTAGAAATGACAGACTCATAACCAATAAATATACAAAAGAGCTACTACATAATATGCCTGCATTATGTACTGCTTTGTCACGAATGTTATTCACGAATGTCATGCCTTGTTTATTATTTCTTTCAATGGAAGATGTCAGAGCGGATAGTTAAGCTACTTTCTCCAGGATGCTAAACCTAGTTTTTCCTTCATTGCAGTCTATTGGATTTCTTTTATATATTCCTGAGGATGTTTCTTTTCCCTCCCCATGATTTGTCCCTACTGGAGAATGTTAGTGCTTAGCCTCCTAGACCTCTTCCTTAGTTTATCACCACAAAATTCTACACAGCTTGAATCTAAATGACAGCAGCCCAATTTCAGACATGTGGCATAGGAATTGTGCACTTTCCCTGGCTGCCACTTCAAATGTTCCTGAGCACTCTGCTGTGCCTCTGTTTCCTCATCCATAAAATACAGATAAAAATAATGGTCTTTGGTTTTATTTTTTAAACCAAAAGTCTTCAATATGTATTCGGGAACAACGGTATCTATATATATGTTGAAGTTCATTACTACACCCACCACGTGTTGTGCTTGGTAACCCAACCACCCCCGCTCCCCTTATAAAATTGTGTGCTTAGGTCTTATATGGGACCTCCTGTCTCACATCTTTTTTAGTTCCTGCATGCATCTGACCCATCATCTATGTTTCTTATGGACTGAGCTGCTGCACTTCTCCCATGATGAATCTCTATCTATATTACCCTGAAAACATGCTTAGCTGCATCAAAATCCTTGCTGCTTTGCTTCTAGTGTTTGCAGCATTTCTTGGGTTAGAATCCTCAGCAGAGCTAATTAATGCAGCCTATAATAATTTATTTATATGTGTAAGTGATCAGAAAAATGTTAAATAAATGCTTAACATTCTGCACTACAATGGGATTACTGAAAGTTCATCAAGTTAAACATATGCAGGATGTTGGCATGACTGAGGCCATTGATTTAGATGAACACATATTCATTCAGGAGGCAGCAAAACTCTTGAACTGGATCCTGTGTTGCCCCTGGATGTTTGGTTTTTTTTTCAGTTCATATGGTGGTTCTTGACCCTCTGTACAGTGAAGGCTGGAGCCTCCTCAGGTGAGTAGGGTGTTCCTTCTTGCCTTGCTTTCACATGAAGAATAGTGTTTGTAAACGTGACAGGATTAATAACTTGGGCATTAGTATTGGTAATAAAAGAGCTAAGTGTATTTGGTTTGCGTAACATGTAAGAGCCCCCACCCTGCAGACCCCCAGGTCAGAGAAGAAGGAGGGGGAGGAGATGCTCCAGGTGCTGGAGCAGAGATTCCCCTGCAGCCTGTGGGGAAGACCACAGTGAGGCAGGCTGTCCCCCTGCAGCCCAGGGAGGTCCACGGGGGAGCAGATCTCCACCTGCAGCCCAGGGAGGACCCCACACTGGAGCAGGGGGATGCCCGAAGGAGGCTGGGACCCCGTGGGAAGCCCGTGCTGGGGCAGGCTCCTGGCAGGACCTGCGGACTCGTTGGTAGAGGAGCCCACGCTGGAGCAGGTTTGCTGGCAGGGCTTGTGACCCCCTGGGGGACCCACGCTGGAGCAGTCTGTGCCTGAAGGACTGCAGCCTGTGGGAAGAACCCACGTTGGAGAAGTTCGTGGAGGACTGTCTCCTGTGGGAGGGACCCCACGCTGGAGCAGAGGAAGAGTGTGATGAGTCCTGCCCCTTCAGGAGGAAGGAGTGGCAGACAAGGTGTGATGAGCTGACCCCAACCCCCATTCCCCATCCCCCTGCATCGCTGTTGGGGAGGAGGTAGAGAAAATCAGGAGTTGAGTTGAGCCTGGGAAGAAGGGAGGGTGGGGTAAAGTGTTTTAAGATTTGATTTTGTTTCTCATTATCCTACGCTGATTTGGTTGGTAATAAACAAATTTTTCCCAAGTCGAGTCTATTTTGCCTGTGACGGTAATTGGCGAGTGACCTCTCTCTGTCCTTATCTTAACCCACAAGCTGTTTGTTATATTTTTTCTCCCCTGTCCAGCTGAGGAGGGGAGTGATGGAGCGGCTTTGGTGGGCACCTGGTATCCAGCCAGGGTCAACCCACCACAGCTAAGGAATAACTAGAGCAAAGAAAAGGAGTAGCAGAGGGTAATAAGAGAGGATCCGTAACAGAGTGGCTAAAATAAGGCATGGCTAAGCAATATGTCTTTTCTAGCCTGGACGATCTTTAAATGTCTCTGTGTCAACACTGAAGTCAGTTGTCCTAGAAGAGGGAGCAGACCGTGGTGTCAGTGGAAGTCTGCTGCTGCCCGCACTCACCCAGGACAGCACATTGTCTGCTGACAGCTTGTTTCACTTGTGGTTTATAAATGAACCTTCAGAGGTCTGATGTTTGGAAATCCAGTTGAAAATTAATGTTTCATCCAAAAACCTGAACCAGATGGTACTTGGCCAGTACTGCTGTTTGGAGCATTTCAGTGTGTAAGTATCTGGCCAGTTTCTTTTGCTGAGTGTCCTCTTCTGATTCATTAAGCTATAATCCTCTTTTTAATGTTTGGACAAATCATTCAGCAAAGTCATGGCAGGAGGCTGTGATTAAATGTGCAGTTCTACACAGCTCCAAGAATCCCTAAAATGCCTGGCTGAAACTAGAGGCTGATACACACCCGAAACTGCGGGAAACAAAAATGTATTTCCTAGTCTCAGTGACATGAACTAAATCAGTGCTCTGAAGCCAAACACCTTTGCTGGATACAGTCTGATACCTGCTGATGCCAGTAACTGCAGTTACTCTGCTAAAATAAGCAAAAATGATCATTGTCACTGACAATCTGCTCTGAGATAACAGCTCTTGCAAACAAAGGGCTTGATACCATGGTAGCATGTGCTGATGTCACAAGATGATATGCACAATTCCTCTGGAGGCTTCAAGCAGATATCAGACACCTGGCACGTCTTTCCTGTGCAACATCTGAAGGAAGCCATTTCCTTGCTTTCCTTCTATAGTGGACTACTTCTTTATGGGTTTGGGTCGTACTCTACATTATTTGGCCGTACGGCAGTTTGGATGTCAGTGTTTTGCTCTAAACCACATCTCTTTGCCAGACCTTTCCCTTTAATTGTACACAATTTGTTTTAGTACAGAAAAACAGAAGGTTGAGCTGTTTTGAGCTGGCAATGTTGATAAAACACTGGAAGAGTGTTTTACCTTGTTAAAAAGATCTTTGGAGAAGTGCTTTTCTTATTTTCAGTTTAACAGTTCAGGCTTTGGATGGCGTGTGCGCTTAAAAATAAATATCTTTGGAATACCATGGAAACTGATGAGACTTTTGGAGACAATGAATATGTTCTAGCTCTGTAATATTTTCAGTTTGCTCAGGGAACAAAGGCTGATAAAGGTGATACTTATATTTATCCAGCAGCGTGTCTCCTACTGCAGCGTGCCAGGAGGAAAAGAAAAGCCAGATGTGCACAACTGCCATACAGAGCTGTGAATAAATCTTCAAGACAGGCTGCAGCACCGTACTTTTCTTCATCTCTTACAATGTGCTCCAGAAGAGTGCCTTCAAGGCACTGTGCCCAGCGGAACTGGAAGAGGGATGAATATCTAGGTTAACCTCAGCCTGGTAAGCCTGCATGGTGGCTCTGTTCACCCTCCTCGAGCTGCTCAGCTGTCCCCACGCTCGGTCCCGGAGACGATGCTGCTGCCGCATCTGCAGGGTGCTCTGCCGGCTGCTTAACCCCGAGGACATCCCTTTCCCATGCAATTCATGGGATTTCTAAATAATGTCATTTACTACTACCTAGCTGTTGAAGAGCAAATAATCTACTGTTAAATAATTCTTAAAGTTTTTAATGGTGTTTGTGTGGGGAGGGAGAGGAGCCTTTATAAACACTGCCAGTATGAGGTACCACAGCCGTATCACTTGCAGCTGGCAGGAGCTGCCACCACGCTCTGGCAGTAAGACCAGAATAGATACCTGTTGCCTTATCCTCTGATCCATTGCTTACCAGCATCATCGTCTGTAATATTTTTTTTTTATCCCAGAGATTATAGGCTGTGTAGACCTTTCTTTGTGTAAGATTTTTTTGTAAAACAGAGTGTGCAATAGGGAATATATTCTGGAAGAAGGTTCTTAAATATTGATAGAATGCAAATAGCAAGTAGCACCTTTTTTACTGACTTTGCCTTTCTTTGTTCCAGATAGGAATGCTGCATTGTGTTGGTGTGACTTAAAGAAGATAAAGGAGTTTTTTTGCATGCCTGCTTTTTTTAATGTTTAATATGGAATTAGAGTAGAGGTTCATATAGAAATAACTAAAATATGTACTGTTATTCACTATGTATTTGTCCTTCCTGATGTTAAAAGCTAGGAATATATAAAGCAGTCAAGGTGAATCCTACTTATTGCATACTTTCCCACGTGCAGATCCATACAGTTCAAGATCTACTACAATCAGCTGACACCCGGTAAAAGTAACTCTCCGGTGTAAGAGTGTGTGTGCTTACCTGCTTGCATAACTGGTGTAAAACTTCGTGCTGAATCTTACGATTCCACAGAGATGTTTTTCAAAGTGATAATGAAAGAGAAAATGAAATGCTTGAGAAGATTTTGCTCTTGCTGATGAAGAGCAGAGATGCATACATTAAAATGGTTAAAAAAATAGTCTTAAGTCTCCAAGCTAAGCGCTAAAGTTGAGTAAAGTTCAGAAAAATTTACCTAGCAGTGGTAAGGTTGGATATTTACAAATACATTGGTGACATTTTTAACACTGTTGTGAAATGTTACCACCTTGTGTAGAAAGAAGCAGCTATTTTGGGCCCTGTCTCTTTTCACTATCTCCGCCTTGTTTGTCGTCCAGGGAATGGGGAACCGACAACCCGTGATGCAGCTGCAGCCCACATTGTTTCTTCACATAGTCCCTATCCAGCCACAATTTTTCTGCAGCTTTGTTGGATAACATTCCATTATATGCATTAATTTTGACAGATGCGCTTGAAAGATCTGCTCAAATATCAGCAGTAAAAAGACTCCTCGTCCATGGTATAGCTAGTTATTAGTGAATGTTCATGTTGTCTCAGGGCTTGCTAGCCAAAGAAACTGCACACACTACACTAGGCACTGAATAAACACAAGCGCTTTAGTATAAAATCCGTGCTTAAACCAGTGTAACTATTAATCAACTTGAATAGTCTTACCCAGAATAAGGCCTTATAGTTAAGGCTATAGCATTGCTTGTGAGTCAAAACACATCAAAGTAATGGCACAATAAAGTGTCCTCAGCCTTCAAAAGTGCTTATATATATGGTTAAGATAATTTACAGCAGAGGGTTATCTTCTCTCTTCAGGAAAAGTTTGTGGACAGAGCTGGAGGCAGAGTTGGGAGCAGTAGATGCTTATGCTAGCTGGCCTGAGTGCTCTTACACCACTTCTTGTTTGTCCCTGGTAAAAGTCTGCACCTTTTGGATAAGAGCTTTATCTCACCGTCCGGGGAGAGGGGTGGATGTGCTCTGTGTGGTGGCTTGCTTGTAATCTTCTTGCACTTACACTGTTGTATAACCACATTATGCCATGCTGACATCAAATGCTTTTGATGGAATATGATTTGAAAAGATGGTAGACATAATTCTGGACATAAAAATGAGATTTTTATGCATAGAATGCATATGAAATGCATAAAAAAAGCATTTCTATGACTAACAATGTCTGAGAATATGGTTTAGGAAGCTCCTGCGTGGCAATCACAGAAAAAGTGTGTCTGCAGTGAATTTTGTATTAATTTTCATAGGCAACATGATGAGATGGAAATGGAAAGCTGCATTTGCCAGCCAGCTTCCAGAGGCATTGCATTTTGTTGCCCTTTAGGAAACATGTGGGAGGAAGGCATTGTCAAGGAGCTTACAGCACAGCACTTGGCGCTCGTATTAACGATGAAGTGGTCAAAGGCACGCGAGCATTTAACGGGGTGATTGTTTCAACAGCTCTGCTTCTGTATTTGAAGAATTCAGTGGCATCAGGGACATCCCGGCTGCCTCAAGCCCAGGGAAGCTATTTTCTGGCTCCTCTGTGCTAGGAGGCTTAAACTAGCAAAGAGTGATAGTGCTTTGCCCTCCTGAGCTCCTTAGGGTTTCACGGTTGTAGAGGCAAAGTGACTTACAGCTCTCCTACAGGCTTTAAGCATTTTTATGCATATAAAATTTGAAGTGCTCAAGTGCTAAATTGGCTGAGGTCTAAGCCAGTTTACCTCTACAAGCATAATAGTTTAAGCAGTTGAACATAGTCAGAAGTTCCCGTTGAGGACAAAGTGCCTGCAAAGCTTTTGTGGCTGGCAGGTTTCCCGTCCTTTGGTCTAGCTTTTGCTGGCCATGTCCTGTAGCCTGACATAACCGCAAAGACACTGTGGCTTCACCAGCAGAGACAAAAATCTGCTTGTTTGAAGACTATTGTATTTTTGATTTGGTTTAGAGCTCATTTCTGTAGAAATCTATGTATGAATGTGGGTATCTAAACAGCATTCCTTTCATTGTGAGTCAGGGGGCAGGGCTAAACCCCCCCAGTTTGCTTATGAAAGGTATGGTAATGTTGAACTTGTTGTTACTTGATGTGTTTTAAACAGCTGGAGCTATGGAATAAATTATTCCTCTCAGTTAGCTCAATATTTATTCACTCAGGAATTTCCATGTGGCAGCTTGCTAGCCAGCAGTGCAGAAGAAGGAAGATGGGCTTTCTGAGTAGCAGCATGAATATTAAGCCAGAGATCCAAAAGCCAGTGATATTATTTCTCAACTTATCACCATCAACTTCATGATCAACAAGAATAAATATTGTGCAGATGAAGCCTGGCTAACAACTCTTTCCTTCCATGTGCATGCAAAAGAGGAGAATCCAGGTCACTCTTTGTGATGGCACTGGCAGTACAGCATCAAGAGAAGCCCAAGTGAGGATTTTTTCTTCTTTGTTGTTTTTTTTGGTTTTGTTTTTTTTTTTTTTTTTAGTTAGGTAATGAGCAGAACAGATTCTCAGTGCACACAGGACGAAGATCTGTTGAGTAACGAAACACTAGGTTTGTACAGGTCCTTTTCTACCAATGCTCATAAAATTGCTAAAATTTCTCCATATGAAAAGCCATCAAGAGATCCAGGAAGAGCTAAGAAACCAGGAAAAGTGACAAATACTTGTTTCCAAGCAAGCAGTGGTATGTCAGGAACTGATTCTTAAGGTGTTGTCTGCTGAATTATGAAACAAGAATGAAGCTTTTACAACTTTCAGACATAAAATGGTGTATTATGTGCTTGACTTCTTTCTTTGCCATTATTGTCTTTCTCAATTTTCACATTCGGAATCACATATGAACTAATTTTGAGATCTGAGAGATATACTATGAAATTCCCTTTAGCGTCACAGACGTATGGTTTTGGATGTCTGGAGCACTAAGACAGAAGACGGTTGTCGATCCCTTGTATTCTTCTGCTTCCCCATCAGTGGTGGCATCTGCATGACATTGGTGTGTCATCTAAAATTGGGATATCTCAGCAGGACTGGACTACATATCTATCTGCTAGCACTGCAGCAGTCTAAGTAAGTTGATACAGTGGAAGATCACTGCTCCTGTGCATTTGAATGTAAAGGTTTATATGTGCTATTCCTCCTTCCAAAAACTCTAGGCAATGGCCTTGAGCTTGGAACTCATCCACCTTGTGATGTGAGTGAGAGCTTTTCCCTCCGTGATAGATTGTCTGGGGTGTGGTGATTTTTGCTTTCTTCTCTGCAGCACCTAATCCTGCTCTGTAGTTAGAAGTCGAAGTTTTACAGGCAGCATTCAACAGCTGCTTCTTTATGGGCTCTGTTTATCTGGAATTGCAGTGAGTATAACCATGAGATGTGTCCCCCACCCTCTTGACCCCTACTTCTCAGAAAAACCTCTCTGTATTTGTGTTGAACATTTTTTTCATTCATTCAGCAAAGAACCACCGCTTTACCTCAAGTGATCAGCCTGGTAGAAAGAAGTAAGGACAGGTGAGAAACAATACTCACAGCAGCGATGTTCCACTCAAGTTAATTGGTTTGGCAAGTGGAAAAGGGTGAAGATGTGGGCAGCCTTCACTGAAGTTTTAAATTATTAGAGGAAGATTTCCGCTTAAGAGAAGAATTATTGCTAATAGTGTTTCTGAAGTGTTGATTTACTCATATTTAGTTATAACATGTTCCGGGAATAGTTACTTTCCTATCTCCTGAAAAAGCAAAAAAAAGGATGGTGCCAGAGTACAACCAATGAATCATAAAGTAGGCATAATTATTTTGCATGGAATAATTCAACTTGTCCATGCAATATGAATATATTGAAATTTCAAAGAGATTCAGAATCCAGGTTTAGTTCTGTGTTTTGCAATAGTTGGCTAATATTTCTAAATACCTAACGCCCCAAACTATCTCCACTGTACTTCAGGGATTTAATATATACATGGGAATTCTGCACTTCTAAAAGTGTCGTATTTCAACATTTCCATTCCGTTAAAGTATTCACCTCCTTGAGAGAGGTAAATTTTAAAGAAGCAGAAGGTCTGTGATGGTGCTATTGTGTTCTGTTTCCAGGTGTGCCACTACCTGATTTTAAGTTCTTATGCAAGTCATACTCTGGTCCATCTCACTCATGCTCCAGCACCTTGGTCACAGAGTTTTAGACAAATGGTAGTTAGGGTTCATAGCAACACTTCTGCAGCACCTCATTCAAACACAGGTGCTATTCTCAGCTTGTCAAAATACCAGTAAAATCAATGAAGCAGAACGAGGGAGAGATTAATAAAGCTCAACTTCTAGAGTCAACCTAAGATGTAATTAGCATATTTTTCTGGGGAAAATGGTGTAAAGTAAGCAAATGACCTTCCAATTAAGAAATACACTTGCCCTTATGATTGTGCTAATTTGTTTCCAGCTAATACCGAGAGAAGGCATGTCTGATCACGAGTTTTTCATTAATAAATGAAGAATCCTTGTCAATTTATTAGCAAAATAATGTTTGCTGTTGCAAAAAGAGAGAGACAAATGCCAGCACCTCAGAAAAAAAGATTAATGAGAACTGTAACTCTGTAAGGCTCTATTTTCACTGCATGATTGCTTTGCTCCTCCTGAATTTTAAGAATTGCTTAAATTTTTGATATAGTAGTTACAGAAGATGACCTCATTTATTTTAGTTGCTTATTTAGTTAGGTGAAATGTTCAAGCTTATAGTATTTGAGTTCTGTCAAACATGGACAGTTCTCAAATGTCAAGGAACATAACACCTCCTGAACTAGTAATCTAAATTTATTACTCCTGAATGTGATGGAAAAATAAAGAAGAAACATTAAACATTTAAGAGTTTTAGACTACATTCTGTATCACAACATTTTTTAAGCTATAAATAAATGCTAGATCAATTTTTTCTTTGCATTGAAATATGACATTTTTTTAATAGAAAATTGTAAATATACCCAAAGGGAAGGTTGTAACTCTTAAGTGTACGGCCAAAAGAAAATCAAATCAAGCGGTGTTTTAACAAAGAACAGTATACATTTCTCCTAATTAAAACATCAGATACAAGTTTGGCAGAGATGTTAACTTTACTTCAGAAGGAAACATCCCTGTAAAAAACTTTTGTGACTGAGAAGAAATTTTTGTACAACACAAATGCCTTTTAAAGGAAGTATACCAAGGAGAAGAATAGTGTGGATTTGAAGCTTATGGCGTCAGACCTTTAAGCTCACCTGCATGGACGTGACCAACACGGATGGCCACGTACTCTTCCTCCCCTCCATCTGACCATGATTGAAGGTTGCTAGTGGTACGTACACGCACCCTCACTGTCTGGATTTACACGCACACACAGATTCACAGATTCCCCTTAAAACATCCCATAAAAAATGTTACACAGTCCCAAGTCCCCCATGAGTTTGCTTTCATGGTAATCTTGCTTCCCCCCTCCTTATCAGCTCCAAATTTGTGACGTATTCTGCATAGATGTTTTCTGTGTATGTGTTAAATGCCCTGAATTCAGAACAAGTCAGGTTTACTTTGTCCATTGAGATGAACTGTGCAAATCCCAGCTATAATTTATAGTTTGTAGTTTGGGTGCTGCTGCAGAAATATGATTCTTCCATTCAGTCTCTGTGTGTATTTTGGCATCTATTTATTGCAACAGTCTAATGAAAAGCAAACCTCTTTGTTTTGGAATCACGTTGACATGCATTAAGGGAAGCACATCTTTGTGATTGGCTCTTTTTAATGATCTATGTGGCTCATTAAAAAGGATGAGGATGCTTACCCAATTCTCATCTTAAATTTGATTTAAACTCTATATACAAGGTATAAGACATTAGATGGCATTTTATTTCCTTTCATTGGTATTTCTGGCAAAGTCCATTTAGACTATTTCTAGACATAGATATTGTAGACATCTGTATGTAGACTTGCTGCACCAGGCTCCTGTTACAGCCCTATGGAGAAAAATTCTAAAACCGGTCGGATGACTCAGGCTTACAAATACCTATTCCTCTGCACTAACTATAAAGGGAGCTCTGCTGTGTGATAAGCTCAGATGTAAAGGTATTCTTTGAAGATATTTAAAGTTTGGTGAGATGACACTTGCCAGTTCAGTCCATGACCAGTGCAAAACAAATTGTTGCTTGTTTTGTAGAGAAGAATCTATTTACCTGATCACCTCTGTTTAGATATCATAATTACCTTGCAGTGCAGGTAAATTAAATTGAAGGTTTCAGACACTGAGCATTCAAATAATAACATCACAGTTCTGTTGTCAATGGCTAAAAGTAGAGAAGGTTCACTGGCTTTCTCATGTGTCTCATATTTATGTTCTTTTAAAGATCCTGACAAGCAGGAATCAAGGCCTTGTTCCAGTAGTATCTTCTGTATTAGCAGAGGGATTCACATCCCTGGCAAAGGAGCTCTGTGTATGAGGTAGCTTACAGACACAACTTGCATTTACAACAGAAATGTTTCTGTCATTATCAACTATTACGGCCAAAGACCAGGATTTCTAAAGTAACTGAGCCCAGGCTTCTTCCTTTCCTCAAGAGAAAAAAGTCTAATTTTCAATTGGAGCTAAGTTTAGAAAACGTTAAGCTGGAAAATATGGCCAGCTATGAGGAATCAGTTCTGGAGTCAGGAAAGCCTAGTAAAAATTAAAGAGACTTTATACAAGGCTGAAGAGAAGCAGAAACAAAGGCTTGTTGAAATAATTTAAGATTCAAAGGGACCAGGCACTTTTGAAATCTGATAATACCAATTTTCTTAATGGCCGCCTATTTTTTCACGTCACACATTTTAAACACCTCCCACCCCACCACCCAGCCCTCCAAGTATGGACCATTTACGTTTGTGGACATCTATTTTATTCTCTGAGTAGCAATTGTAGTTTGTCATTTATTCACCAGTAATTGCTTATCTTTCTGTTCCACTCTAGGGAGCATCTGAGGACACCAGCTGGCTGAATATTATTCTCCCTCCATCATCTTTATTTATAGACAAATAAAAGAAGCCACAGGAAGAACCAATGGTTTCTTTTAACCTTAAAAAGTGTACCTTGGGATAGCATGACCCTTCTGTTTTGAATCCCATGCTTCCTTTTCTGAAATTTTCGTCACTTCACTGTAATTCCCTCTACACCAGTATGCTTCTGAAATACTTCAGTCTCCAGACGAAACAGCAGGCATTTTCTCTCACCCCAAATTCTCCTTGCTCTTTTGCTAATAAGCTGGAAATCCAACAGCATTTTTTCACTTTTAATTTTGGTGAAGTGCCACCATTGCAAAAAGACAATAAGCCATTGTGCTGATAGTTTGAACAGTCATTTGTCATCCATGGAGCAATTACGCTGAGAAAGGTGACAGAGAGGACCACTTTCTCCTAATAGTGCCAACGTTCTGCTTTGAAGCCGACACTATCCACAACCAAGCCCAGCTAATGGGTATGTGTCAAAAATGATGTTTCTGAAGCAAAAGCTCAGGTACTTGAGATATTCCTATATTCCCCAGAGGAGGAGATTGGGGTCAGCTGTCCCGGCTGTGTCCGCTCCCAGTTTTTTGTGCCCCCCAGCCTCCTCGCTGGTGGGGTGAGGAGCAGAACAGCCCTTGGCTCTGGGTAAGCACTGCTCAGCAGGAACCAAAACATCCCTGTGTTATGAACACTGTTTCCAGCACAAATCCAAAACACAGCCCCATACCAGCTACTGTGAAGAAAATTAACTCTATCCCAATATATAATTATTGTCTGAAACAATATTTGCTGATAGATGACTATCCTTATATTGATTACCTGGAAAGGTCAGAATGATTCCTTGGTATTTTATTAGCTTTATAAATAGAAATGGTAAAGGCAAAACAAGAAAGGTAGCAGTGAGGTGATTCAATAGAATTAAAAGGGTGAAAATGTGAAAGGCAGTGGAGATATCTCAGGAAGAAATATCTGTACAGAATAACAAGGAAAGTTTCTAGGTTGTGCATGATGTATATACATAATTAAAAGAAGTGTTATAAGGAGCGAGACAGAAAGACAAGAGTAATCAAAACACGTCACCAGGAATAATCAAGAAAAGGTCACATTTTCACTTAGATTTAGAAAGTAAGTATCTTAGATAGTGGCGTGCATAAGAAAGGACAAAATGTGCATCAATTGGCACATGCAGCAGAACCGTGCAGAAAGTTTGAGCTACATGAAGTGCCACAGCTATTAAAGTTAAAAGGAGAAATTCAGTCAGCAGTAGCATTTTATACGCAACTGTCAAAGTCTGAGACAATACTTCTGAAATGGCTTAAGCCATAAACTACCCCCAGTAGCTCATCCCGGTTCATATTTTGCTCTGTTATGATGTGTACACTTCTCAAAATTGTCATTTACTGTCTAGAGAGCATTGCGTTTAATCTCTAAAAGGGAAAAGGTGCTGCTAGATTTTCTGCTGATTTGCATTGCCAAAGTGCTGAAGACTTCATGCTTGAATGTCTCTGACCACCAGAGTCTGCAGATGTAGCTGAGAGGCATTGCTTATAGACAAAAAGGGGAATAGTCACCATTCATTTTGATGACACTGTGGCACACCAACAGCAGCTGAAGGCCACTGCCATTTACCAATTAGTCCCATCAATTAGGAAAATATTTTGTGTCCCTTCACCACTTTGTTTCGAGAAGAGGCTGGCGAGGGAAACCGTACTATGAGGGTGAATAGCTGTCCCAGTTTACCATACCAGTGCAAAGCACAATAGACTGGCATGCTATGCCACCTAAGGTATCATTTTATTATCAACAGCTACACAATACCTCAAATCAAATCTCTTTGTACTGACACTAAGCAAAACTGGGACCTATTTTCTACACTGTATGTGCATTTCTTATATTACTGCCATTTTTAAAAACTAAAGAAAAGCTACGCTGTAAGGTATGAAGAAGCCTGAAATAGTTTTGAGAAAACATTCCTCCAGGCTAATAACTTGTTTCTGCTGCTCTGATTTGTGTCAAATGACAAGACTGAAGCAAAGAAGCTTAAGGATTGGTAGTGTTAGGAGTGTCTTTGAGCCAGGTACGGTCTGAGACACTCTTTATGTTAACATATAGATGATCCCCCAAAGAGATTCCAGTCCCCATGTACAGCACTCCCATCCTTTCACACTCATCAGAAATGGGAAAGCTGCAAAAACCAAACACCCTCAAAGCCAACCTCCCTCCCTGGCCCCACAGTGAGACTCTCCTCTTTAAACTCAATTAAAAAAAAAAATTCATTAAAGTTTCCCTTGAATGAAACAACATTTGGATTATGTTGGTCATTTCAGTTTCTACCGAAGAAATTTCAGCTTACTTAACTTTGGCCATTTTGTGGAGAGCCTGGCGTTATTTTTTACTGGGGTGGCTGTCTAGCTGTTTAGAAGCAAGTATATTTTTTCCCTGAAATTTCTAGAGGAGGGTGTGACTTCAGGAAAGCAGTGCAGGGACGACACAAAGTTCTTTGTCCTACCTTTATGGAAACTAAATGCAATGTCTCTCATGTCACACCGTTCCTTAGATGCTGGGATGTGAATGGATATAAAAGAGCTGGAACGCAAGGTAAATCTTCAGCAGTGAGGTGAAGGAAAGAGACTGAGTTTCTAGCAAGATGTTTTTTCTGCCCAGTAGCAGGACAGTTTTTCCATTTCTCACTCCAAACCCTGCAGTTTGAGTTGTTCTTGGATCCTTTAATGACTTGAGGATCTCAGATGGCACGATCATCCAAGACTGCCATCTTACATTTGTGTCGGGCTAGGTACTTGTTAAAGGCCCTCTCAAAAAATTATTTTACCATTACAATTATCTAAGCCTCCTTATCAGATCAGAGTACAGCCATCTGCTCTATAGTGGGCTAACCCTGAAGCCCAAGAAGATGTTACAACTCATAGAAATCACAGCTGCATATTTACTTAATCATATTAGCTATAAAATATTACCTCAGTTCTTTCCCAGGCGAATGAGCTTCATATTGGTTTCTGGAAAAGTTTCAAGATGTTCACTTCAGCCTGTGAAAAGCTGTATTGGTGTTAAATACCTAAAAGACTGTCACTGATGAAATTATAATATAATGGAAATAATGTTCCCAATTTCAGCACCGGGTGGTTGCTGCAGATTTTTGTAATCATAAAGCCCTTGACTGTGCTTGATTCAACCTTTATATAAACATTTGACAGAACTAGGAATTTATCGAAGGGCATAATGAAAGGTTTAACTTTTTCAAAGGGTTGTGTTTTAGAGGAACTTTCTTAAATGAATATTTATGCTCGGGAATATTTGGTTTTATATACATTTTTGGGGTAAATGACCTGTTCATATGCAGTGTGATACCCATGCATGAACATCAATAAAATATACACTTAAAAAAGGAAACTGCAAGTAAACCGAAGAGTCCTAAGGCAGCATATTTTCTCAAGTAAATTACATAAATTAAAAATTAAATCCTTAGGCACCAACAGTTTCGAGTTACTCTAAAGAATTAAAACCAGTGGGTAATATATAGCTAGACAGTAAACTAATGAAAAATGACAGGGAAAAGTTTGCATTTGGATATTTAAATTCAATGGAGGCAAAGAAAGGACTTTCTGCTAAGAAACTCAAACCTGAATCACAATAAGTTCAGTATGTGAAATGTTTTAAGAGGAGCTCTTCATCATCAGTTTCATATTCGTCCCTGTTCCTCTTCATGCACTGCTGTTTTCTTGGCCCAAATCAGACCTTTCATATAAAGGCAAATCTGGAAACTAAGAAGTATCAGGATGTATCTGGGTAGAGAAAATACGGCTTCTTCCTCTCAAATATTGGTTCTTTACACTGATGACTTCTCAAGGGTGATTCCTTGCCAAAATGAAAGAGAGAAAGATACACAACATTCCTAAAATCAAAAGCAATTTTTTTTCAATCCTATTCAGCTGTTGAATGACTTTTGTTCCTGCTTTTTCCCCACTACTGTGTCTACATTTCCTAACATAATAGTCTTTAAAAAGATTGTGCCTTTTTTGGATGCTGCACCTTGCTACAAAGAACACTGGTTACAGCTAGCAGAGTCAGACAGCAATGCACCTCAATTTTTGATGATACTTTCTTGTTCAAAACATGGTTTGGCAGGTGTATTGGACAGGTGCTAAGGCCAAAAGCACCGCTGTAGGAGCAGAATTTCTCCATCTCCAAGGATAACTACTAGTCACAACCTGTGAAGGAACAGATGGGGTCTATTTGGTATAGTAAAGTGACAGCTCAATATTAGCTCAGACAGATTTCTTAACCTGATGTGAGGCCAAGATAAGGATGAAAATGTTCAGGGGCTGTAATTTGTTGAAGGTACCTGAGTTTGCACTGCTGCGGGACTCAAAGTATTAACTATACACAGGTCTCCTTTTGGACTATGAGCAAATGCTGCTCTCTTCGGCAGATAGTAAGGTTTGTGGCTTTTGAAGCCAGACATGGTCTGTGCAAAAGAAGCAACTAAATAGAGAAGGCAAGAAGCGTTTAAGATCCATTTAAGGATTTAGCTACTCAAAGACATTTCACTATTATTCAGAAGTGTGCTTTTCCAGGTAGGTACCCTACTACCCAAATGTTCATAGAGAACAGTTATATCCTCTCTATTTTGCTAGCAAGTCAGTCTAGTTTATTCTCCTTTCATGTGATAAAGACTGTCATGATCAGGGGAACAGAGTGCTTTTCTCCATGCATTTGTTCCAAATTTCTTCTCCATTGTCATTTCCATCTTCTAAGTTTTCTGCTTATAGAAGACATTATTTTTATTATTCCTTAAGTGAATTTCAGCCTACTTCTATTATTCCAGATCATCCAAATTTAAAGTCAATCCACATCTCACAATATGATGCCCTTATCCCCTTCTGCACAGACAGAATCTCTTAACTTTATGTTCCCGTCCAACTTTCTTAGCACACTCCTGCTTTGTTGTGCTGAGGTATCTAACAAAAATACAAGTAATTTTAAGGGCAGGTTCTTCAGGATTGTGAACCTTTATCCAACACCTTTAGTTAGCTTTCAGCATAACCATTATTGCCTCCTTATCAGGCAATTTTTTATACTTGTTATAAATCCTGTATTCTTCTCCATCTTCTCCAGCTGAACTATTTCCTGTATGTCCCCACGTCAGATGCTTTGTTGAAACACAGATAGATGAGATCTACTGCATTTCCCTGCTCTAGAAAAATCAGTTATCTTAGCAGAGAAGTTGTCAGGTTAGTCTGGCAAAACCTGTCTTTGAAGGTTTGACACCCTGAATTCTATCACTTTTACGGTTTAACTCCATGTCTTTAGTTTATTCTCATATTATTTGTCACCTCTTACTTCTCTAGCTCTTACCAAGTCTCTTACTTTTGCCATTTACAAAGCCGAGTTTGCTCATTTTCTTTGTCTCTTTCTCACCCCTTTTTTTGCTCCTATGTCTGAAGTGATAAAGTGGTGGCCAGAGATTAAGTCTGATTTTGAACTTTTCACAATAGGCTGTAGGAGGGACTGTAATCACTGTCTAAGTAGGGAAAGGAAAAGGGGAGCTCTGCAAGTGTGATGCTATCAGCTGAAGCAGAGGTTCATATCCCATTATTCAGTGATGAACTGCAAATGTCATACTCTCCATACTCTCTGCCTGCTCTTCCTGGGTATATCTGTATTAATTCAAGTGTCTGATCTGGAGCTGGAAGCTCTGATCTACTGCCCCAGGCAAGCTACGTGCCCTGCAAGTCTGGCTGAGAGGTGCAGATGGGTCCTTAGGGCCTGATGGGGACGTGAGTCGGGTGCGTAGCTTTTTGTGTAGACAGTTACGCTGTCCTTGAGATGTGGGCTCCCGGGTCTTATAGAGAACATGGGATTTAGATTCTCTCAAAATTGCAACTTCACTCTGATTTTGAAAAGTTTCATGCATACACTTAAAGCTGTTGAAAAAATCAGTTATTGGATAAGCTGCTTGTGTGCCCTTTCAGGATTTTGATTAGACTTGGTGCCCCCTGCAACACATCACCCTGTTTAATTTCTCTGAAAAAGAAACAGTTTTATGTGCACCAGAACTGTTCTGTCAACTAAATCACTGCTCAGTTAAGTGGTGACAACTCAGGGAGATCCTTTGCCACTGCTCAGGACAAACACAGTGACATACAGGCACAGCCTCTCAGTCTCAAAAGGGAGGAGAGGTTGATTTCTAATCCCAGTTTGACACTGGGGTGTATGTAACTTGAGCAAGGACCGTAGCAGGAATTAGCCTCTTCCTGACAGTCTAGTGGACTTACGCAGGAACTATGTTGCTTCCTTTCCTCTTTGCAATTGATGTGACCAAAAAAAAAAAAAAAAAAAAACATCCAGCTGGTCAGGAAACAGCAGTGACACAGCGCTAAACTGGTTGTTGGTAATGAGTCCCAGCAGCCACGGTGCCCTAAGCAGTACCGAGTGTCACTGCCACCCTCCGGCTGGGAATTCTTCCTTTTTCCTGAAGAAGAATGAAAACATTGCAATGATCTCAAAGGCATTAGAAGCTGCCTGTGTCCCTACAACCCAATTATCACATAACTTCTATTAAGGTACCTATTTCAATGTAAGTTTCAAGATATATTAAACAATATCCACGTAGTACAAGGATCAGTGAGAAAACACCCAAGGCACAACATGATGGGGAAGCTCTCACACTTTGCTTGATGGCAGCACAACTGAGAGCCCATCTGATGAGCCTCTATGCAAAGACATGCAGCTTAGGGAACAAGCAGGAAGAATGAGATGTCCATGTACAGTCATGCTGGAAACTGGTAGGTGGGATCATATGGGAGGTTTCCCTGAGGTCAAGGAGGCCCAAGGCAGTTAACTGATCACGGTCTTCTTCCTCAGAGCACAGGAACGGTTGACCCTAATGTGCAAGATATCAAAAGTCTGGGGCAGATGGCTAGGACGGCTGTGCTCAAGCATAAAAAAGAAGTGTTCAGAAAGTGGAAGGGGTACAGTTCACCTGATAGGAATATAGTGACCTTGGCTGGGCACGTAGGAGAGTTAAAGCTCAACAGTGATTTAAACTAGCAAAGGATATGAAGGGCAACAAGAATAATTTCTATAAGTACATCAACAGTAAAAGTATGGCTAATGTGGCTCCAACACCCAGTGGAGCTGTGGACCCAATGATCAAAACCACAGAAAAGGCTGAGTTACTTGTGGCCTTTTTTGCCCTGGTATTTACTGGCACAGTTTGCTCTCTGGCCTCGTCCTCGTGCCTAGTGGCTGAGTTTGGGAAAGTGAAGTATTATTTATGGTAGAGCAAAACTGAGTCATGGATCACTTAAAGCAACTGAACATACCTAGAATTGTGAGACCAGACAGTATGCATCTAAAAGTGGTTATAGTGAAGATGGAGCCTGAATTTTCTAAAAGATGCACAAGAGAAGAACAAGAAGCAACAGACACAACTTGCAGGATTAGAAATTCTGACTAGATACCACGAAAAAAGGTCTCCCTCATCCACAGTGAGAGTATTCAAGCATGGGACAGGCACCCAGAGAGGTTGTGGGATCTCCATCTTTGAAGACGTTCAAAACTTGACTGGACATTGCCTGAGCAACCTGCTCTGAGTTGGCCTTTTTGTCATCAGGGGATTAAACCACATGACTTTCAGAGGTCCTTTCCTGCCAAAATTATTGTATTCTACTAAGTCTCAGTGGGAACTGACTAGGAACTGAGGCTTTGCCTTTGTACTCCCATACCTACATTCTTTCTTCCCTCTTCTCCTTTTTCCTGAAGTGTTTATGTCTTTCCTGATCTCAGTGTATTCAGAATAAATAGTTATTTAGGAATTCAGTCTGTCACATACCATTAAGAGAGACACATTTATGTTATTTATAATTAAGCGCAACATGCATCTTTCTTCACTCAAAAATGCTCTTCAGGTGGCTTCAAAGCCAGGTAACCACTTTTAGGCTTGGATAACATTTGAGCAAGAAACAAATGAGTTCCAGTTAACAGTGTCACTAATGAACGTGGAATTCAGATGTTACTTCAACGCTGCTTCAGAATTCATTTTGTTGGGGATTGATTGCATACCATTTCACAGATATTTTTGAGCTCATTCTAAGTCAGCCAAGGGCTGTGTTGTCAGAGCAATATAATGCTGATCCATGACTGAAATACCCTGCCTTTCACATCAGGAAAGAGTCAGTGGGTAAGAAGCAGGAAAATAAAAAGACAAAACCCAAAGAAAAACTCTGTTCTTGTTGGAGGAAACTAGGTCTGGTGGACTTCAGGAACAAGCGAAGCTCTCCTCCCCAGCCCTGTAGAGCTGACTCTCATCCCTCTCAGACCTCAAGGTTTCTCCCGTCCCAGCCCCATGGATGCAGTGGCTTCCTATGCCTCAGTCTGGCCAGCAGTGAGGGTGGGCATGTATTCCTGGTACATCTGTACACCCCCCCACCCCCCCCCCCCCCCACACCTACACACATCCTGAGTCTCTTGATTTCCAGCCCTTCCCATATTCATGGGTCTCCCAAATATCAGAATGGGTTTTAAGTCCAACTAATATCCCTGCCTGGATCCCAGGCCTCTCAGTCACTGGCTCTGATCTTGTGTCTTTCAAAGTGCTGATGTTCTCCTACTACACTGGTAGTTCATCTTCAAGTTGGGTAGTTGGTCTGCCCATCTCATCTGGTTTCCACCAGTAGCTAGCTTTGGACATTCAGGCTCTCCTGGGTCCCAGACCCGTTGCCTCTTTGGTGAGGCGGACTTGAAATTTGCTGGAAGTTCACACATGTAGGCTTAGAACACGGTATGAACTCCCACAGAAGATAGTTACAAATGAGATTTAATATAGGATGATTGCAGTAATCAAGAGCGGGGCTTGGTTTGACAAGCATACTGACTAACCACCTACTTAAATATTACCAGTCCCATTTATCCCTCTCTTTTTCTTCTATTTTCCCGTGTGGGTTCTTCCCCAATCCTTCTCTTTCTTTACCTTTACCCCTTCCTGTAAACATCCCAAAGGAAGCTTTATACAGTTCCACAAGTCTTTCTGCCTCATCCCAAATTTCTCTTCCACCCCTGCACCACATAATAGGTTTTATAACCTGTTAAGAAATAATCCCCCACAGTCTGCCTATTTTGCACAAGGGACAATGCTTGAGTGTCCTGTGATGATCTTAATAATTCAGTGGTTTCAGCTTGAGTACTTCCATCCATCACCATTCCTCTAATCATCACAGGTCTTTGCTTTAATTTGAAAAGCTTTATTCATGTAACCTAACAGGGAGGGAGAGGTTACCTTGACTTTTGAACAGTTAAATATATAGTGTTAATTGCACTTTGATTGTAAACAGATGATCTACCTTCTATCTACTTAAAGGTTTACACTCTCTCTGCTCCAGTGAATATATAAAAGTGTGCTTTGTTTTGTATGAGTTAATAAAATTTACTCAGAGGAAGACAGAAGATGGATCTTCCAGCAGTCTGAAAATAGTCCCTAAGAACTGTGGGGTTTGGTCCATTCAACTTTTGTGGATCCCTTTTTAAAAGCCTAAGTCTCTCCCCTGTGTGAGGAACCTATATATCTCAAAACTATGATCTCACACTAGGGACAAGAGAGTCGACACCAAGCTGTTCTGTGGAGCTAAATCAGTGATTTTCAGGCTGTGGTCTACAGATTATTTTTATGGATCCTGGAAAAAAGCAAGTAAGAAATGCCTACCTCTTGCTCTTACGGTTAAATTCATTACCTCATCGACTGCATCTTCAATGGAAAAATTTTAGCTGTTTGCCAATGTAGTCCCAAGTCTTTACTTTCCTGTATTCTCCAGCTATTCAGAGGTAAGAAATGTGCACATTTGAGAAAAAACCTGAAAGATATGCATACCAAAAATATTTCTTCTGCAGGGGAAGAAACCCACTGTCTAGACTAATGGTTAGCAAGTTCACTGAACCTATAACATAAATCATAGTTTCAATTTCGTGGTAAATACATATTCTTTTGAAAATGAACGTGGTAGATAATTCTGAAATATTCCAAGAGAAAAAAATAAAATTTTGGTTTTAGAGAGAAAACAAACAGAATTATGGTGAGAATTAGAGAAATTCTGAGAAGCATCAGCATGGCTAACAATTGTCAAGACTAATAGTTATGAAGACGAGAACCATTAAAAATGTCAACATCACAAGCCCGAAGACCTTTTTCTACAAGCCAGTGGATGCCTGGCAATGAATCATGTTAACAAATACCCAAAAAAGGCAGCGAAATACATGCAGGTAGAAATAAACTGTCACTACCATTGAATACACTTTTAAAAATGTTGCAAGATCTGCTGACTACTTGCATTTCATGTAATTTCAGTCTTTACACAATGATGCAGGTTAAAGAAATAGTGCTAGCATCACTTCTCAAATAAGATCAAGGTAGGCAAATACTTTGGTAACCATTTGAACAGGTCAAATGTGAACTATATCTTTCCAGAAGCCTCAGCAGACTCTAACTGAACAGAATCTTTGTGCATTTATTTAATAAAAAGTATCATCATATTTTCTCAGCTGTTAAATCCGACCCCTGGTTACTTACTAAACATTATACAGAAGTTTTATAAGTTGCCTATTGGACTTCTACAATGATCCATAAGATCCATTAGTCTCCACACAGAGAGAGCCAGCAGAAAATGATATAATCTCAGCCTTTAAGCTGGCATGAAATACAATTATCTAGCAACAGAGGAACACTTTGTGACACTAACTACCGACATTTCCATGCTATTTTTCACTGGCTTTGCCAGATTTTGTGAAAAGCATCACTTTGGGGGATTTGTTGCTGTTCCTTCACCATATTAAAATTCAGCTTTTAAAAATGACTAGTATTCAAGGATATTTGAGAGAGCGAGCAGAAGGGGGAAAAAAGTACATAAAAATGTAACAAAATGAGAATCTCTAGGAGAGCAGATATATGCAAGAATGGTGTGACTGGTCACTGTCAGACACAAGTTATTTGGTTTATAGAGCTAACTGGGCCCAGTACAGCTGTCCTTATGTTCCCATAAAAACACAGCAGGGTAGAGAACAGCAGCTATAATAACATCACATGTTTATCCCCACAAGCAGAAGACATCCACAACTGCAGGACTCATTGACTCTGTCCATAGTTCTTGTTGTGGCTGTTCGTAAAGACACCCTCAAGCCCAAGCTCAGCTACTGTGCGTGCTCTATTATGGCTGTGGGCAAGGGTACAGGCTGAAACGTACCCCAGGGAACACGTTCCTGCCATTGCCTGGTAGGGTAGCAAGCTGCCAGGGACAGATGCACAAGGCTGTCCACCAGCTACCCCAGGCGCTGAAGCCCTTGTGTGGATAGAGGCAGATGGGAGGTGGAGCGAATAGTCCCGCTGGCTGCGCCTGGGACTGCCTTTATTAGGAAGGAAAGATAAAGGCTCGCAATTATGGCAGCTACATGATTGTAATAACGGTCTCCCGAGGAGCCGGGGTGGAGAGCAGGCTACGCATAGATGTGTACAACTAGAAAAAGGACATGACTCACCCAGCAATAATCTCTCGCCTTGGCACTTCTACAAAAGAAGAAACTTTGCTAATAGCGGTTGGAAAAAAACAAGAGGAGGTTTTAATTTTGTGTTCTCACTCTGGATCTGTGTCCCAAAATACTCTTGTCCTACAACAGATTTTTTGTGCTCCCCAAGGCAGCCAGGACATATGGCTCTAACCAGCCCTCACCCAACACGCAGAGCACCCCTCCTCTTTCTCCCATGCACTGTCCTTCAGTTGGCTCACACCACAGCTGTAGTTCAAGCGCCTGGTTACTGCTTTCTCCATCCTCTACTAGAAAAGGTCTTTCTAGAAGGCTTGCAGGACTTTCTAAAGGTTTTGATTTGCTTTCACATACCTTGTAAGCATGAATATGATCAAATATCTCAGAGTACTCCTCCTTTTACTTGCATTTGTATTTATGTTGTTTCTACATTTGTATAACATTACACTTGTTTGCTCTATCATTACCAAAGTTAGACCTTGTAAATATCTTAAAATATTTGGTGTCAACACAGCCTGACTTCACCAGTGTTTCGCAAGAACATGGAATGGTAAAATATCATTCTTGCCTCATCTAGCCATATACTAATTGAACATATTAATGCAGTACAAGTTATCAACCTGTTAGCAAAACCATATGCTGCCTTGTATGTCTAGGGTACTGCAGTAGCTTTTGTCATCCAAACATATCTCTGAACCAGTAGTAGTTGGGCACTGAACTGCCTATCGCTTACCAAACTTTAAAATAAACATGACCAGGAGAGTAATTGAACATCCAAGACAGCTGCTCCAAAACATTCCCAATTACAGATGCCCCTTCCTTGTAGGGCCCTGGGGCTGCAACCAGCCTGCCCACTGACCCTGGTTGGGGAAAAAAACTCAACTCACTGTTTTCTTGCCCCAGGACTTTTCTGAGTTATAGCCAGTGCTTCTCTCAAAGGCAGTGTAGTTGGAGAAGCACCATCTCTCGTAATCTTTGTGTTGACAGCTGAGTGAACGCAGTGCTGACCACGTTGTGGTGGGTTAAACTTAGCTGACTGCCAGATGCCCACCAATGCTCTCACTCCCCCCTGTGCAGCAGGACAAGGGGAGAAAATGAGATGAAAAACCTCGTGGGGAGATTGCTTACCAATTACTGTCAATGGCAAACCAGACTTGAATTGGGGAAGATTAACTTATTGCCAATTAAAAATAGAGTATGATGGTGAGAAGCAAAGACAAAAACTAAAACATCTTCCCTCCATGAACCCCATTCTTCCCAGGCTCAACTTCACTCCTTCATTCCTGACTCTTTTACCTTCTCTCCTCGTGAGCAGCACAGGTGGGATGGGGAATGGGGGTTGCAGTCAGTCCATAAAACTTTATCGTTCCTTACTCCTCACAGTTTTCCCCTGCTCCACCATGGGGTCCCTCCCATGGGATACAGTCCTTCATGAACTGCTCCAACGTGGGTCCTTCCCCCGGGCTGCAGTTCTTGAAGAATTCCTCCAGTGTGGGTCCTTTTCATGGGGTACCGTCCTTCAGGCATGAATTGCTCCAGTATGGGTCCACCACAGGTCCTGCCAGAAACATTACTCCTGCGTGGGCTCCTCTCCAGAGGCCACAGTTCTTGCCAGGGGCCTGCTCTGGGGTGGGCTCTCCATGGGCTGCAATTTCATTCAGGGCATGTCCACCTGCTGCTGCCCGGGATCCTCCACGGGCTGCAGGTGGGCGTCTGCTCCACCGTGGTCCTCCACGGGCTGCAGGTGGGCGTCTGCTCCACCGTGGTCCTCCACGGGCTGCAGGTGGGCGTCTGCTCTGGTGCCTGGAGCATCTCCTTCCCCTCCTTCTTCACTGACCTTGCTGCCTGCAGGACTGTTTCTTTCACGTTGTTCTCACTCCTCTCATAGCTGCTATGCAGTGTTTTTCTGCCCTTTCTTCAGCATGTTATCACAGAGGCATCACCAGAGTTGCTGGTGGGCTCAGCTGTGTCCTGTGGTGGGTCCTTTGAAGTTGGCAGGAACCATCTGTGTCCAGCTCAGGGCAGTCTCTGGTTTCTCCTCACAGAGGCAACCCCTGCAGCTCCCCTGCTGCCAAAATCTTACCAGGCAAGTACACCTCTGTCCTGAACCCCTTGGAATGAGGTGAGCTGGTCAGGACCCGTGACAGTAAGCAGGAAGAGGATCCCCAGGGACATCGGTTAATCTGCTCATTAACATCAAGCCTAGTCTGGAGATGAAGAACAGGACCTTCCAAACACCAGTAATTAAGCATCCTAACTGGTTGCCACGCAGGAAACTTTTCTGGGCTGTTACTTGGCAGCAGCATCAGCTCTGGAGAGACACACTAGTGTCTCTTGGGAAGCCAAGTGGGCTCGTCCCTGCCGTAGGAAACAGCCCCTGCTACGTCTCTGGAAGCTCTCCGGCTCTCATCTGTACCCACAACAGTGATGCTGAGAAAGCTGTGGGGGAGCCAGTGTAGACTGAGTCTGACTCATATGGCTAATGACCAGATGACCAGATCTGGTACTGTTTTTTTCACTGCTCTGGACCCTGCATTTACCCAGACAGTGGTGGAGTTTGGACTTGTCCACCTTCTTCTCCAGCCCCAGACCTCTCACCCTCATTAAAAGCTGAGGCTGGTTATTACCCATATTTTCTCTTTTCTCTTTTTTTTCAAATGAAGCAATTAAAATATGTATTAATCTCACATCTCCTATTTTGTCAAAGTCCTTCCATGGATCTTTTTCTCTTTGTGTTAAAAGACCTCTTCTTGGCCTGGAGCGCTGGCACCTTCTGCTCCGCAGCGTAGGTGTTCCTCTTTGCCTCCTCTGTCTCCTTCCTCCTCTCTCCTGGTAGTAACCCCCCTTTTCATCTCTTACAGCCACTGTCATGACTGCGCACAGTTCAGCTGTGAAGTTTAAAGTTCATTCTTTTCAGAGTATATCCAAGGCATGCTGCAATCCATGCAGACACTAGTAGGCTCTGCTGTAGTTGTTGTTGTGGCTTCAGGGGCACAGATATATATCTGTTGATTAGTTGTAAACTCTGGCATGTGCTGAAGGAGTCAGGTAGCTGGGAGAGGTCAGAGCTAGTGAGCCAAGCAATTAGCGTGATGTAGTGTGGAATAACCTGGCCTTGGTCTCCCGAGGGTCCCCATGGACAAGAGCAACCTCATCTTCTTCGGAACATCCCTGGCAATTGCCTCTCCTTCTCCAGTGACAGTAAATATCACTAATGGCAGTCCCTTTCTAACTTAACCGTTGCTTTAATAGGGACTGGGAAGGTGGGAGTCAGATGGGAATACAGTAGAGCTGGAGAGCAGAGTAAGGGTGAGGAGAGCTGCAGATAACATACCGGTGTTATTATGGAGGTATGCATTAGCTGCAGCAAGTCACTAATAGCACAAAGCAGTAACAGCAAAAAAATCTTTTGGACAGATTTTAATATTTTTTTCTTAGCACATCTTTATAAGGTGTGCATTTCCTGATTGGCAGAAAACAGTAGCACGGAAAAAGCTGCAGAAAAGCAAAATACCTTTTTGTTAGCTGGATTGCATTTTTGCCTGCAGCTTTCTATATTCCTTTAGTGTCACTGAGGAATGGCTGCTGAACTGCCAGTGAAGGTATTTATTGCTATCCTGTATATGTCACTGCCCTGCTGCCAGTGGCATGTATACTCATCAGTCAAACAGAACTACCCACCATGTTTGATTTACTGTCACTGAATCAAATCTATCTGTGGGTTTCCATAACATAAAACATTTTGCTAGAGATTAATTCCCTGATTTGCATGTTGCTCTTGGGAGCTATATCATTATTTTCCTTGATGGATTAATTTTGAAGTCAAGAAAGATGCAACTGTATTTTTACTCTGTATTCAAGGTGGGGTCTTGCTCTTTGTTATCTGACCTTTATATTAACTCTTCCCCTTGTCAGTCTCAGAGGCATTACTCATATTTGTGTCTGCTGGTGGAAGATTAAGTGATTTCAGCTCAGTCAGGACAGTATGAATAGACTCTCAGAACACCTGGCGAATGTACCAGCAAATACCATGCTTCTGATCTTGGCATTGTTGCCTTTTCTCAAGCTTGCTGCTGTGAACCTGCTAGAAAATAAAATTGTGTTTGTTCACTGATATCTGTTTCAATTTATACTCCAGGATGAATATCCACTTGGATAAATGCCTACAAAATTGGTCACTTGTAAGGAAGGTTATATGGTAGAAAGGTTGTTAACTTACTGTAATGTTGGTCAGATCATATGAAACTAAAAATATTTTGGACTGTGCCATCTGGAATTTTCCAGATATAAGGAAAATATTTTTTTAAAAAAGTTTATAATCTAATTGTCTTTTAATACTCATAACCTATTGCTGTCTGGGATGGTTGCCAAAGCAATGATTCATAACTTCTCAATTCATGCAGGTAAACACTGCATTAAATTCGGTTTGGTAAAACCAACATTCTTGCTTGAGCTATCAAAATCATTTAACTGGGTTTGTTTCATTATAGATGTTACAAAGGCTACTGAGTTTTCTCTTGTTCACAACATTGTGAACCTGATATTCTTCGCTGGCATCAGTTTCATCCAGATGAGATCGGATTAGAAGTTGGATTGTAGCAGCACCGCACTGGTCAAGGGAAACCTCGATTTCAATAGGAATGAGATAACACAGTCATGAAGTGGGTCTCGGTGTCTGATTAATCTGGTCAGTACATCATATGCTTTCAACATCTTCTCATGCTTGTCATGCTATGAGAATTTGCCCCAACAAACTCAGCAGAATAAAATAAAGACACTGGGGACTCCATCCAGTCCCACACCCAAGGTTCCCAGAAGGGTCTAGCCTGGCTTTTAACTGGTGATACAGTTCTTTAGGTCTTGTGCCATATCCATTAGTCCCATGTGGATGTGTCAGATAGCCCAGGACACCTGAAATGGCTCTAGGAGCATGTGCCTGGGCAACTAAGCCCCTGAGTTAAGCCACTGGTCTATGTAGGACATGGATTCTGGAGAACTATGCAGTTAACAGCTACATCTAGGAAGCTGGAAAGCTTTTCCAAGTCCTTTGCCTGTACTGAACAGGGATTTAATTGCCCACATTTGAGTAACTGGTGACTTCAAGGGTACCAAAGACATCCTTATGAGACTGGCACATATGACACAGGGCCTCCTGGGGACCCCTGTTCTTCGGGGGGCTGTGCTGGGGACGCAGGTGGCTCAGTGCCACCAGGTACTTCTGCACAGGCAATTGCCTCCGGTCCTAGATCTCTGTCGGCAATTAAAGCAGCTAACTTAGTGCACTTGTCTGCATCGAGATTTAGACACCTAAAGTATATGTGCCCAGTTTGTAGCTGAACCCAGGCACTAGCAAGAAAAGCTCAATGTTGGTCTCAGGGATGCCCGTGTATCTATGCCTAGAAATGAGGGATATTTTTGAAAGAGGCAGCTCCCTAGATCGCTCTTGAGACAGCACTGTCTGCTGGTGTCTGTTGCCAATATTGTTGAGATATTATGTCATGTGAGATAAAGGAATTCCTATCACAAAGTTAAAGATTAGAGTTACTCTTTAACGGAAAGAACTGGAGCCCAAGCCTACATCTTTTGGCTTTTTTCATATAGCAGTACATTTTTCAACAATAGTGAAATGAGTTCAGTATCCACAAGTGCCCTGACCAACTACTGCATGTTTTAGTAGTTTTCTCCTAATTAATATGGTACAGCTAGATTCTGTGTTGGCTGTACACAGATGTTGCCACTGAAAAGTAGGTATTGGACAGAGTGATTAATGAAGGCAGCGTCCCTTCACTGGTACCGACTTTGCCTCATTTGCTGAGTTCAGAGCAGGTGAACGACTTAGAGCTTTCATGCCGAAAGCTCTTATAGGACCCTGTTTAGCGGTGTGTTTTGAACACAAAGCTGTTAATCAGTTTCATGTTTTCATCAGCAAGGTTAATTAAACACCTTGTGAGATTAGATGAAAGCTTGTAGCCCATCTTTCTTTAGAACTGGAAGCGGCATGCTTGGAGTTTATCTCCAGCTGAGGAGAGTTTAACTCGAATTCTATTCACTTAACATCCTTAAATCAATTTCTCTGAAAAAATCCCCTAAACCACATGCATTTCAGATGTGTGTATGGCATCAAGTCATTAATCTTTTTCCCAGAGTTATACCTCAGGGTCTTTTTTTTCAGATTTGTATTGGAAGATGCTTTTGGTATTCTTTGACCAATGCACAAAGATCACGAAAACTTGCCTTGCCTTCCTGCTGTCCTCATTTATTTTCTTTGAAGATTGCAGCTAGAATGTTTCCCTTTTAAAACCTTGTCTGCTGTTGAAATTAGCTAGGATGTTAACTGAAGCAAAATCAGAAGGTGAGAGGAATAGCCACAATTTGGAATAGTTTAAACCAAGATTGAAACAGCACTAAAACCGCTAGATTTTCAGAAGCAATACACTCTACTGGCGCATATGGAGAGGGGATGGAAAGAAAACTGGAGTTAATCTAATATTGTGGAAAGATCTGAAAACATAATACATGAATATAGCACTAAAATATTCTACAGATTTCAGATTTTCACTACAGAAAGGGCTAATTAAAAATAGTAATAATTACCTATTGAAATACTGTTTGTCTAGCACAGATGCTGTCCTTCTACAGAAACTGTGTATTTAGGGCTGTCTGTTTTTCTGTTCTGACAAATTTTGGGCAGGGCTTCTGATGTAGCTTTGCGAGAGAATACACTTTTCAATGCAGTGTGCCACCCTAGCCTGAGAGGAATTGCGTCTCTCATGACAGAGCAGTGCATGTAATCCCTCTTGACCTCCCTCTCAAATAACTGAAATGCAATGTAAAGCAACCTCATGTAAGCTTATGCTGCTAAGATAATCACATGCCTGAGATGGGCTGGGATGTGTTAAACAGTTTTATGATAGAAGAAAAACTGCTGATGAATTTCAATTAACTTTGTGGAGTACAAAGTAAAACAAGAGCAATGGACGCCAGGAATATACTCCGGGAATGTGTTACTAGCCTATATAAAATAGAGAACACAGATGACAAACTTTTCCACATGGGCGAGAGCCAAACTTAATGAATCTAACTAGTCAGAAGGGTGATGTTTAATGAGAGAGATGTAAATGGATGAAACACAGTTGGAAGGTACACCATTTGCTTGGTGCACCTGGGCATACAGAAATTAAATGGCTTAAAACTCCTCGGAGAACAATAGAGGGAGGTATAAGGAAGAATAAAGCAAGAAAGAAGAAGTAATTTATTCTGCCTGTTCCCAATGGAAAGCAGGCAAGAAAGCTGTCAATGTTCCCTGAAGGAGAGAAAGTGTGAGAGAACAAGCCCAACTTGGGGGAGAGGGAGAATGAAGCTGACTGAATTTTGATGTTAAAGCCACAATACTGTTCTGACTGTCCCTGAACGGATATTTTCTTCATTAAATTCTCTTTAAAGGAGAAACCTTAGGGTGAATACTTGGCCCCATAGAAACCAATTAGAGTTTTAGCAATGACTTAAACAGGACAGGCTTTCCATCAAGCACATACACATTCCCGTATTCTTCCCTAGTGTTCTGTATAGCTCTGCTTGCTACACATGATGCACCTCAAACTTTATGGAGCACTCTAAATATTAACTGGTACTAATATTTGGCCAAATCTTTAAATCTTCATACCACTCTGTGAGTACCTGACACTGTTCAGGTGAAAGAAGTCATGACATTACCACTGGAGCAGAGCTTAGCCCCAGGGTTACTGCAGTCACTGATAAGCATTTCCACTCATCACCAGAGGAAAAAAAGCTCACCCCCAAAACAACAGCAAAACTCCTGAACAATCAGTTTTTAGGTTCTCACTGAGCCCTGTGCAAACAGAATCCAAGTTGTGTGGGAGTGAAGGCAGGAGAGATGCTGCCCGACTGGAGTTTACTGGCCTACCATTACCTAAGTTAAATTTCCCCCCTTCACTCCCTTCCCCAATCTGGAGGGGCACAGTTCAGAACCAAATCAGTGTAGCTCTCCCATAACTACATTATTTTGAACAACAAATGACCGTGGGACCTTTGGAAAGAGTCACTATCAGGCAGAACGGTACTGGAAAAGGGAGTAAACCTTGAACCCTTCCTAGTACAAGACAGGTCGAAGCTGCTAGTGAGGCCAACAGCTAGAGAAGTTTCAGGATTTCCTTTCCAGAGAAAGTATCATGCTCATGAATGTGATCAGAGAACCTATTCCCCCAACACCTTTTTAAGCCAAGTAGGCAAATCAACATCTCAGAATAGTGAAGTTTCTCAGTAACTCTAGGTCATTCCAAGAATAAATAGGTCTGAGTATAGATTTTGCCTTTAGTTAGAAGAGGAGCAATCAGCAAATAGGAAAAACAACCAAAGTGTGTGCAGAGGTGCCACTATCCAGATCTAAGAAAAGTGAATGCATGGGAATCTAGGAGTAGCCTTACTATGTGTGTTGAGTTCTTGTTGGGAGAAAACCTGTTTTTCTTACTTTTAACTTAGGAATGGCTGTGTGTTACTATGTGTGTTGGGTTATGTGGCAAGGTTTTGGTAGCAGTGGGGCTAGTGGGGTGGCTTCTGTGAGAAGATGCCAGAAGCTTCCCCCCTGTCAGATGGAGCCAGTTCCAGCCACCTCCAAGTTGGACCCACTGCTGGCCAAAACTGAGCCCATCAGCAATGGTGGCAATGCCTCTGTGATAACATGTTTAAGAAGAGATAAAGTTGCTGTGCATTAGCAGCCAGGAGAGAGGACTGAGAGTATGTGAAAGAAAAAACCCTGCAGAGCCCCAGGTCAGTGAATAAGGAGGGATAGGAGTTGCTCCAGGCACTGGTGGAGCAGAGATTCACCCTGCAGCCCATGGAGGACCCCACAGAAGAGCAGGTGGACGTGTCCTGAAGGAGGCTGTGACCCTGTGGAGAGCCTGTGCTGGAGCGGGTTTGCTGGCAGGACTTGTGACCCCGTGGGGGACCCACGCTGGAGCAGGCTGTGCCTGACTTTATCTCGAAACAGGGCATAGGCCTGATCAACTGTACAGCACATTATATGGTGGCAGTTCAGTGGAACTCTTCATAAAAGTCCCTGGATTCACCCTTCCAGGACTTGTGTGTTGACCTCTTGTGTTCTTGCCATAATGACAGTAGTTTCTTTGTCTTAGACTTGTTGTCATTACCTTATGGTGCTTCTATTTTCATCTCAGTTTAAGTCATCAAGCTGTCTGTCTATATGAGAGCAGATAGATAGATGCCACAGGGAACTGAACTCCTTCAAAATGACAATGTGTCTATGATCTCCCATTATAGCCCCAGATGTCAACAACAAATATAGCAGAAAGATATTCTGAAGAAGAAAAAGGAACTCACAAGTGTTTCCTTTTATAGAAGACTCACAAAAGCATGTCTTGGCAAGCCAAGCCGCAGATGCTTTATTGGCAGGCTGCCACGTTGACAAACAGTCATTGAGTCTTGGTAGAAGATATTCCTCTGTGGTGGGCATTGTCTCGTGCATCTGTGCTTGCTCATAGGCCCGGTATGGATTGTTGCATCAATTATTATGTGCCACACACAAAGAACTTGGGGGAAGAAAAATCTTACAGCAACGTGAATCTTCTGCATGTAGAATTTCCAAACTTTTATAATGTCGTAACTTTTAAGTTTTTCCAAAGTAGTCCTTAATACTGCTGAATAGCCAAACTCAGGAACAGTTTATTAATACGCATTTGATGAAGCTTTCAGGGCCTGACAAATGTAGGTGTACCCTTAGCTGTTTTTCTGCACCAAATTGTAACAAAAAACTCAGGAAATTTAAGGTAAAGATTTGTGAATAAATATATTTGGAATTACTTTGTCCAAAGGGTCCAAGATTTGCTCTGGAAGGTGAATGTTGTAATTTATTGTGACAAATCAGTTTTCAAAACAGATTCCATATTCATGTGTATTTTTGAAGAGTCTGAACATTAAACTCATCTCCTCGCATACTGGTGTCATTTGGAGAAAGGCATTCATTTGTCCTCAGCAGAAACAAATCATACCACTTTCTAAGAAGAATAGCAATAGACAAATTTGCAGGTTGTGTACTATTTTGTCTTAAGAAATTCTGTTCTCTGGGCCAGACCTCCAAATGGCACCCCTTTCTGGCTCCTACTATCAAGAGGAACACAGAGACATCTGCCAAGGGAAGAAACTGAACTCCTGTTCAGCAGTGTTAGTTAGGACCTATGTTACAGTATATGGTCCAGGGCTTTTCACTAACTGTCAGGTATATTATTACTCTGGAATGGTGAACACCCAGGTTTAATGTACAACATGTAAACCTGGGCCAGTCATTGTATGGGTGAAATACATTCTGCCCTAACGTAACCACCTACAACCTGTGTAGAAGTCTACACCGCACATGTCTGGTGGTAGATGAGACAATCCCATCACCAATGATTTTACTCTCCATTAGTGATTTCACTTTGGGAGTACAGTGGTAGGACAACCGTAGCCTGAGACATGCAGAAAACCTTACAAGGTTGGGCAAAGGTAACTAATCTTTTTTGGGAGCTATTTTTAAGAAATTGTTTCAAAAATTGTATTGCTATTTTTATGTAAACTCAAAAGATGTTTATATATTTGCAAAATAATAAAAATAGGTATGGCAGTACCTGGGAAAAAAAAAAATCAAAAACCCCAAACCTCATTTGATTGTAAATGAGGCTTAAATGACTTCATAACCATGAACATGGTCCTACGGGTTAAACTCATGCCTGTGTTTATATATGTGTTCATATATGTATGTATATGCGTATTGAAAATTCTGGGAGAGATGTGAAGGTAAAAAATTAACTTCACATTAAGGTAATATTATTCAAGTTTTTAGCTAGAATTCAAACCCAAACTACACTACTACTGAGATCTGAAAATCAGAATGATCTATTTTTTTTCATTTATCTGAGCTTCATCTAAGGCACAGCTTGTTTTGGAGTTTTCCAAGAGATTATAATTATGTGAAAAGATCTGGAACTCCAGCGGCTGGCTGCTAGGATCTTCAAAGGATCCTGCAAGTCTGAGTATCTAACTCCCATTAGAGCTGGTATAACTCAGGTACTTAACTCTCTCTGTTTTCTTTGAATACTCCAGGCGCTTTTCTTCCTAGCCCCTCCCTGTCACACATCCTCCAGGATGCACGCTTGTAAGAGCTGGGTAGAGAGCTGGGCTCCTAGAGACTGAAGCTTGGTTTTTAGATAAATGTTGACTGAGTAAGTTTTAATAACTAATTAATACAAATGAAGTCCAAATCAAACCTATTTATTTCCCCCCCTTGCAAACCTATAGGGTCTTTAAACCATTGGTATTGTTACGCAAGAAAACTTTTACGCAAGACATAGCAAAGAACCTTGAAAGGACAAATAGAAAGATTCCTGCATGTTGTGTTTCTTTTTTACAGTGTTCGAACTCTTTCCTGGAAACAGTATCATATCTAGAATGCTTCAAAGAGATGCTGGGGAGAGGCCTATGGAGTCTCCTCCCTCTGAAGGGTTTGAAGGACGGAGAACTGTTCTCAAAGGAGAGAAATCTGATGCTGCAAAAATAGATTTTAGGGGCCAGATTCTGATCTTAGTTTTATTAGTGTGGGTAGATATTCATAGAGGCAATAGAGCATCTCTACAATTACTCCACTGTAACTAAGATCAGATTGTATTACTTTCAAGCAGGCTATGGATAACTTCAAAGTCAATTTAAAAAAACAGCCAGTTTTTCTCTACTGAGACTAGCTCTGCTTCCAGTCACCAACAGAGACAAAAGCAGATCTCATGGATGGGGTAATATTTTAGAGTGATGGTGTCAGTGCACACCAAATGATCAGGGTTATTGGCACCTTAAAGGTCTGTAATGCATGCTGTTCCTTTTAAGCTAATTAAACTGAATAAAAAACATTAATACATTTGAAAATACCGATTTGTTTGTTAATGTTAATTTCTTTCCTAAAACTGAATGTTGCTTAGAGATTCAAGCGTGTAAATCTGTTGGACTAACATGGAATTGTCAAAATACTCGGTGTCAATGTAAACATGTTTGTATAACAGATACTGCGCATTATCACAGTGCGGTTGTGCGGATTCCTTTTAGCTTTGGCTAATCAGTTTCATAAGAGACTGATGACCTCTCTCGTGCTCTAGGGACAGTTTTTCGAATGAGTTCTGACATAAAATATCACAGATGGGAATACAGATTTGCCAAAGGGTCTGATCAGGTTAAAATAAAAGGAGGAGGAAGGGGAGTACCCACGCAGCTTTCATGAAGGTCTATACTTGGCTACCTAACTTAGGAGCCTTGAGTCATGGTCACTGGAGAGAAAAAGGGGGTCCACAAGATGGCTCAGAATTCCTGTGTGGCAGTAGCCAAGTCTTACCTACATCTCTGAGACACTGGAGAAGTCTGTTTCTCACCATAGATACAGCTTTGGGGAATAGAGGCTACTAGCTGAGGAACTCAAGATGTGTCGCTTGTTTAGACTCTTTCAAAAATCCTTCTGATTTCCACTTTATACCTGTAGGGCTGAAGCTGAAAACTCATTTATTTTGATGCTTTTGTCACAAATTAGCAACCTAAACACAAGTGAATTTGAGGCAGAGAATGATTTTGACTTCAAAACCCAAATTGATTTACTTCTTGTGAAATCAAAAGCCAGCTCATTCATTTGTTCCTGGTCCTCCATGCCCTATAGAGGAGGTAAAGTGAGTGAGTGGCAGGTGAATGCTTAGTTGCTGGCTGGGATCAACCCACCACACTGGTCTAAACTGGACTGGAGGAGCAGAGGTAAACACTGCTGTGAGGCTCTCTTCTTCATGAGTGTGCCATAAAATAGAAAGTTTGGAATGGAAATTACTATCTGTATTATTTCCACCCCACTTAATGAAAAAATTTTGAATGTCGTGCCACTGAGTGACATGATTCTGTCTCTGCAGCTATGGCACCTCCCCTGTGATCAGCAGATCCAAAGAAATGAGTACTGTGAAGAACTTGGAAGATAGCTATAAATCCTTATGAATGAATGTCACATCTCACTTTTTATTATTGTTATGATATTGTTTATACAATTATATGAGAAAATATTGACAGGAATGGACAGTGTACTTGTCTGGGAGCATGCAGTTTAGTCTCATGTACTACAATTTGGTGGCTTTTCAAGGATGTCACTGGAAGGTGCTTTTTGGGAAAGTTCCCAGCTTGGAACCTTTCAAAATCTGCTGATTCAAGGTGGAACAAAAGTCTTTGGAATAGATAAATAAGCTCTGAACTCTTGAGTTGAGGAAAAGATACTGGGATCCATGCTGTTGCTTTGTACCAGGAGTCTGTGTCTGTGGTAGCAACTCAAACTTTCAAACAGAGAACTTCAACCTATATAATATCCTAGAGATCTTCCTGCAGCTGCAAAAAAGAGATTTTTCCCTGTGTAAAAATATTGTGGCTGTAAATGTCTTCAAGAGTATGGTTTGTTTGCAGGCAAAACACATACTTAGGGATTGATAGCACAAGCCATCTATCCAAAGTGCTTGTATTTTCCTGCCATTCCTTTATTGCTGACATAATAGAAGATAACTGAGTTCAGTGCGATTTGGAGAGAGGCGAACTGGCAGATAAGGCGTCTTGCTTCATGAAGCCCAGGGTACTATGTTGTCGTGGTTTAATCCCAGCCAGCAACTAAGCACCACACAGCTGCTCGCTCACTCCCCGCCATGGGATGGGGGAGAGAATTGGAAAAAAAGTAAAATTCATGCGTTGAGATAAAGACAGTTTAATAGGGAAAGCAAAAGCTGCATGTGCAAGCAAAGCAAACGCGGGAATCCATTCCCCCCTTCCCACGGGCAGGCAGGTGTTCGTCCATCTCCAGGACAGCAGGGCTCCATCGCGCAGAACGGGGACTTGGGAAGACAAACATCATCGCTCCCAACGTCCCCCCGTCCTTCTTCTTCCCCAGCTTGATGTGCTGAGCGTGACGTCCCATGGTCTGGGATATCCCTGGGGTCAGTCGGGGTCAGCTGTCCCGGCTGTGTCCCCTCCAACTCCTTGTGCCCCCCCCAGCCTCCTCGCTGGTGGGGTGGGCTGAGGAGCAGAAAAGCCCTTGGCTCTGGGTAAGCACTGCTCAGCAGTAATGGAAACATCCCTGTGTTATCAGCACTGTTTTGGTCACAAATCCAAAACATAGCCTCATACCAGCTACTGTGAAGAAAATTAACTCTATCCCAGCCAGAACCAGCACATACGTGCATTCCAACCAAATGCTTTACATGCCTTAGCAACGCAGATGACAAGCAGGTCTGGTTCACCTTCAATTATTTCTCATATATTTGTTGCAAGACCTTTGCCCATCAGTAGAAATAATTTAAGATTATTTATAATCCCATAGGCATTAGTCTGGTTTCTTCTGATTAGATCAAATATCAAAGCAAAGCAACTTGTGTCTGCCAGAGTGAGAAAGCAGTGATGGATTCCAGCATTTTTTATGCAGTCCTGAACATACAAAAGGTGCTGCTCCTCTGAACAAAGTAGAAAGCAAACTTCAGGCAACAACATCTTTTCTCACTGAAATTCCAGGCAGTGTGCAAGCCAACAATTCCTATTTATTTTTTTCAGGGAGCATACCCCGGTCCCTGGACAACATTGCTGACTTACCTGTATGCCCTGCTGGTGCCTGCTTTCCACACACGCTGCAGTGCATAAGCAGAGCTCAGTAACTTCTTTTTTACCTCTCCCGGTGCAGCTTTTCTGCCCACCCCATTCAAGACTGCAGGCCCTTTTTGTGTGTGCCAGAATTTCCATTATTTCATTGGATGGTTTCTCACAACAGTTCCGAATGAATGGCAATTCTTAGATCTGCCGTCGTCAGTGGGGCTCTGCAGAAGCACTCCGCATAACGACAGCTACAGGAGAGGGAGAAGAAAGGAAAAAGTTGGACTAGATTCAGATAATTGTCCAAACAATATCATGTTAGGTTGTACAGTCATTTAAGAAGAGCAGTTATCGGGACAATTTGCCCTTGTAAATACTCTGTATTAGTCAGCAGATGGCATTCATTGTACATTAACTATTCCACCAATATTACCACAAGTACTTTAAAACACAAAGCATATGGTTTCCTCAAAGAGACACATTATTTCCTCATTTGCAGTTCAGTGTTAATTGTGAACTATTTAGTGATAAACAAAGAAGGTAATTTTTCATCCCCATTTACTTTGAGTAACAGATATAATAGAATCTACCATTGTGCAAAGTGTAAATAAGACCCATGGTGGCAAAAGGTTTTCCAGGGTATACAAGCTAATAGAGGGTCACGCGTTGGCTTTTGGCAGGAAACTGGACAGCACTACTGAAACATTTTGGATAAGACTAATTGAGAGGTTCCAGCAAAGTGCCAAAAGGGGAAAACATCTCTTTTGTCCCCTCATCGCCAGTTCAGAAAGCCAAAACTTCACTTAAAATGGCTTTGAAATCTATTTTTTGCATTCTCATTGTTAACGTAGGGCCAAACTGGAACGGTGACAGCATACCCCAACCTCATAAAAGTGCCGATAATCTGCACAGACTGCCCCTTCAGTATCTCTGGGGAGGAGCCTGGCCCTTCCACACAGCCCTGATGCACACACTGTTCTCTGGCATGCCTTGCACCTACACTCGTACCCATCTGCCTAGATGGCATAATGCCTGCTCAGAAGGTGTCATATCGCTTTCAATAGGGCCAAAGTGCCAATTAAAGATTGCTTTGCAGCTAGAGTGTAAAATGTGAAAAGTGTCATTTTTCTTTACTTGTCCTAGAGGAAAATAAAGATAAAATGAAGGTCATGTGCTTCAGTCCTTGTGATCAGAGTTACTAATACTTTTTAGAGACATGAAAGGCAAAATTTGCACTACAGGAAATTTGCAAAAGGCTCATCTATTTTCACTGATTTAGTGAGTGAATTTATGATACTTTATAGTTTCATTTTTCAAAGATGTCTACGAACACAGAAATGATTTTGCAGGTGATAATTTAATATAGTAATACAAACCATTAAGTGCACACACACACTTTTTTATATATGTATTTATATACACACTTGATTTATTTCCCTTTTTCCCAACCCCTGCTGTTTCATTATGCAAATTCTAGTTTTAAATAGTCATAAGCAACTTGAGCCTGTTCATGATACAAAGTCTGCAAACTGTACATGCTTTCAACCCATTCATCAAATTCTGCACTCACGGAAATGGTTAAACTTGAACACACATTACCAGGAATGTATCCATTTAAAGTAGGAGAATATGTGTTCTAACAACTTTCCCTCATCCTCATTTTTTGTCTTCTAATTGCTGTTTGTGAGCTTCCTTAGAGTTACAAGTGCATGTCCTTAACAGAGGATAAACTCCGCTACTTTTTCATTTAACGGCTCCTGCATGGAAGTCTGAAGTACAACGGGATTTAGTTATCACATGCTGTAATCCACTATTAGGCAGCTCAGTGTAACAATGAGGAGACAAAACCCATCCTAAACGGCAGCATGCTATTAAACATGCCAGTAACCTATATCCACAGAGATGTCGTTACAACATCTAGACGCGAAATACCCTGGCTTCTGGCATGATGCTCTTAGTAGGCATGGGAGCCAGTTGGCTATGTATTTGGGAGTCAAGCATGACTAGTTTGGATGCTACACAGGGGGATCCTTTACTTTCACAACATTTTTTTCTCGGTGCAAAAGGACCACGGTATTGTATAGGAGAGCTCCTTCCCGCCCACCTTTCTCCACCCTGGTAATGGAGAAAACAGGTGAAGGAGCTCACACCAGCACAGAGGAGCACACACGAGGATTGCTATATTAATGGTTTTCTCAGAGGGAAAACTTTTTCTCTGCTGAACTTAATATTCAGCATCTGGGCAAAAGTCTCACCAAATCACTTGTTGTCTTTTTAGAAAGTGGTAGTTCTTTAAGAGATAGCTTAGTTAATAGCTGTATGCTTGTCCTGTATTTTCAAAGAATTTTGCTAATGTCCATAACAAGCTTTTAATTTGTAATTGCAGAAAATGTTTCCTACGCCGAGGGAAATACAGACAAATTTCAACAGGTGTCTGTCTAAAAGGGGACTTCTTAACGCGTAGGAGGGAATCGCAGAGCTTTTGCCATGACCTGTGCTATTTTTCTGAACTGCAATGGAAAAATTGTTAGCTGTGTATACATGACATCTAGGACATAATACCCCATGGTACTGACATATCCCCGGCTTCTCTCCAGGTAAGGAGATACAAACTATTTCAGGCCACCGAATAACAAATGTATTTGAGACCTGGTCAGTGAGCCATGAAAACTCAGTCAGTGTGATCACCGGTTGTCGATGTCCCCTGTCGTAAGCAATAACTACAGCGGTGGTTAGCGTGGCCGGCCAGAAAATGCCACCCAATTTAGGGGGAAGCATGACCTCCGGGGGTAGTGCCACTGTAGATTTATTTACGCCAGTCTCCTCATTCCGGCCTGAGCCTAAAGATCCCGGCTAGTCCTTTATTGTCATTTTATATTTGAAATCATTATCTCTGTAAGTCAATTCCTCCCACACAGGGCGTAAGGTGAGATGTGTCTTTATGGTCTGTAATTACCGGGGATAGGAAATGGAGCAAATAAAGCCAGAAGCATCAATGACTGTCAATTGAGACAGGGGGAATTTTTGTCTCCCAAATCAGTTTTAGGCTCTGCAGGTTCCAAGAACATAAGTTATGACAGAAAGAGAAAAGGGCCATCTGGTCTAATTCGTCTGCATGTTTGTGCTGTTCTGAATCCCAGCTCTTAGTTTATTCTCCAGATTCCTTATTTTCCATTCCTTCCACAGGTACCATTTGATATTTATCACAGACTGACAACCATTTGCTTTCATCATTTTCCGAGGTGATTTTGAAATTGTACTTGTGACCTCAGTGCCACATCTCCTCTACTGGGTTCCACCCGTGTTTTGCTTTTTGTTCCTATTTTTTTAGTTAACATTCTGCAAAGCTTTCAGCATATGACTGGTGCAAACTACCTTAATACAGATTATTGTTCAGTCTGTCCTAAGATTTTGCAAGTTTCTGAGACATGATCTTTCAGCCTGATCTATTTTCTGTAGCTATAACACAAAGGCCTTTGTTGGAACAGTACGTTTTATTTGGTTATATTCTTTTTATTCCAGCCGGCTGTTACTATATTACAGAGATCAGCACTGTGACCTACATTCAGAAAGACTGCTATTGAAATGGAATGATGAATATCTCAATATTACTAGATAACAATGTGTTTACAACTACGTGGTCTCCACACCACTCACACTCCTCTAATTAACTTGACACAAAATCCATTATTTCGGAAGCTCCAGATGCAAGCTTGGCTCTGGCACTATGACAGAAATGTCTGAACTTCTGAATTTCTGAACCTCTGAACTTTTGAATTTCTGAAGCAGCCAAATTCCAAGAAGACATCCTTGAAGGCAATCAGACTGCGAACAGCTGAATGTTATGGGAACCTTCCCATTAATATTAATACAAGGTAAGGTGATGGGTGAGTCCTATCTTTTGAAATTAATTTTGCCTGCATGGGGTTCAGGTGCTGTGTATGACAAATCTCACAGGGCTGAATTTCTGAGGTGAGGGCCTGCTTGTGGTAATGCTTTGCTTCCACCCCTTCTCTGCATGTTCTCATCTTAACGGGGTACATAAAGATCAGGCTTTGGTGGAGAAGTCAAGCAGCAGGAGTGGCAGTGGTGTCATTCTGGTGATTGGGCTGGAAGATCAGCCACCATTAGGAAAGCAATCATAACTCAGGTTAGATGTGATTAACTTTTGAAATGCATCAGGAAGAGTGACTCTTTTTCTTACTTTTGCCAGTGTTGAGCGAGACTTTGATGTTGTGTGGACAAACACATTCAGGCAAGAGATAAGTAAGGGGCGGAAGATCACTAGCATCAGCAACATTTCAAATTTATCTGAACTGAGTTTTAAATGAGTAGCTTGCTTCTATATCTTTATGTTTACTAAAGTTTTTGGGAACAACAAATTCATTAGAGGATGAATGAAACTCTGACAGGTTTGGTAAGTAAGACATTACGTGGAAAGCCAGAATACCAGGCTTCATTCCAGTTCCACCAGCAACTGAGTGATTCAGTGAATCCCTTTCCTTCTCTACGCCTCAGTTTTCGATCTATGGAGTGAGAATGTGTACCATCTTTTCTGTTGCTGCTGCCTTGTCTTTTTTCTCCCTGATACGTGACCACCCTAGGAGTAGTCTCCGGACTGAAGGTGCTGTTTAAGAGTTGCCAGGATTTTGTCCTACCTAAGGGAAGACATCCACAGCATTTGTTAATAAAACCCTCCTATGAATTGCTCTGATTTTAGATTGCTAAGAACACAGAGTAAGAGCCATGTCACATATGTTTAAGGTAATTAACTGACTTTGCAGTGTACAAAAAGTACCGCGGGTGGTGAGACCAGATGAAGTTTACACAGCAGGGGTGAGCTGCCTGTTCCCTCAAGCTCTGGTGCTTGTTTCGACGGTTTGAAAAAGATTGCTCTGCATCCAATCAGTTTTCTCTACAACAAAGTATAATAAAGCTGGAAATCATTCCCTTGAGACACAGACATTCAGGACAGAAGAAAAGAAAACAAATTTGCTCTGATTTGTTTTGGTTTATTTCTCCAGTAATAGTGCTTTTACACATGAAATTTCTTTTTGTAAAAACAAAATAACACTGCAGAAAATTATGTCTTTCAAAAGAAAGCTCAGGCAGTTTCACCCCTTGTTGTGGCCATGAGGGTCTCTGCAAGAAGTGGCCAGCAACATCAACATTAGAATCATATACACTGATTTAATTAATAACAAAAAGAGTAAGTACAGCGTAATTTGTTACTTAGAGACTTCTCCATATAGAGGGAGCTGAAGTTATTGCTTCAGTGAAAATTTGCCATGACAATAATACAATTACTGATGTCTGTGATCTGCTATAAAAGAAAAATGCTCTTGATGGCAGCAGAATTCTAATCATAGGCATGTAGCCCAACTCAGCACTCCAATTAAGTGTTTTGTACCACGTCCCACATGTGGGAAGATGAACAAGCTTCTGCATGCTAAGTCTCAGCTGTGAGAGCTCTTGGACTGGTTTTTTATTTATTAAAAAAAAAACCCACTGAGAACTAAAAAGTAACTGAAGTGGATGAAGTCACATCAAAATCCTGTTACTTTGATGATGGTGAAGTGGCTTTTATTGAAACTGATTTTTTTTGTTCTGTCACTTTGAACACTCTCTCATATAAGAATTTCTTCTAAACAACCTCAAATAAATGAATTGAATGATTAATTATCAAACATTTAATTTTGCTTTTGTTTAGGTGGGCAAAGTAGCTAAAAGAAGAGTAAGCTTCCTATGAGTTCCCCTGCGCAGGAAGATGTCTTTTTATTTTCTTAATTTTTTTTCTGTGTATTTCCAGTTTGCTGCTGTGGAATCAAGAACTAATTCCATATGAAATTCATGTTAGTGATGTGGAAGAGATTGTGTAAATATGTAAAGTCAGATAAAGACAGTGAAGAAGTCCGATCCAGTATGAAACCAAAATATTATTAACACTTTCAGAAGCATTTCTCAGAAAAAAAGTCAGTAAGAATAAAAATAAGTTAGTGTATGTTGGTTCATTCTAAAGCTGTCTCTGGACAGAATAAAACTTTATGCGGACGGTAGGTGTTTAGGAGTAAACCCGAAGAGCCGAAAGTCAATGGCAATTTAAAATGAAATTTTATCAGAAGCACTTAACTCACTTCTCGTTCTCAAACATGCTGCAGCTTCTAATTTATTACTCCTTATAATACACAACTACGAGGCTGGAAAATGCTCTTACCTCTGCTCTACAAATAAGTAATTGAAACCAAGCACTTGGAAAGTCTTGGTTTCATCAACTGGTGTCAGAGAAAAATAATTAAAACTAAAGAATGGTCTTGCAGAGGAGAAAAATTGATATATTTCAAATAATATTTTCAGTAAACTGGAAAAAGACCTTGGAATAAACAACTAATAGATAACTATAATCTGAAAAATTGAAATTGTCTGGGCCTAATCAAGGCTGGATGTATCAAACATATCCTACACCATTCTTTTTGGAGGGGCACAAACATCGTAGAGTAATTGTCAGTCAAAACCTGTCTGTTTGAAGCAAAAATATTTGCATGGCCTGTGTACACAGGAAAGTGTCACTGGTAGTTTTGGGAAGGCTTGTGGATGAAAAGAGAGTTAGCAGAAGGACTATGGAAACCGGCAATGGAGTCCGAGAGCAGATCGTTGGTGCACAGGTGCCCCCTTCACAGGTATTGACATTCACATTCATCTGAATGTCGCCTCCATTGATGGTTTCATCTTTTTTTGAACCTTCCTAGTAATTATGGGCAAGACTTAGAAGGGCTCAGGGCTAAGCACGCTATAGAAATGTTGTACACAGTTAAGAATCCCATGGCAGCACTGTGCTTCTACCTTACCCTCATCTCTGGCAGCCAATGAGAACAGCTACTGGGATTCCAAGTGTGCCCTAATTAATCAACACACACTAGCTGTTAATCAACAACATCCCAGCAATGTTCCTTGGGTAGTGGATGGTTGTATGGTTTTCACCGAGGACTTCAGATCAACTTTTATTATTTTCTTCTTGTAGTTATAGTGTGTGCTCACGTATGAATTAGGAATTCACTAGCTGTGCTACTGACCATGGCAATCTGACATTTAGACTACGGAAAGTCGTGTTGTCTTAGGTCTAGGTCATGTCCCTGACTCTGATGCAGCCTATGATGAATTCAGCTGAGCTCCCAAGTCAAAACTAATTGGGCTAGGTTAAACAGCTAGCCCTTGCAAAACTTGCTTATTTGAAATAAGATACTCTATGGAGAGCTAAAATATCAGCCGGAGATTGCAGGGAAGAGAGTCTTGGATAGACCATGCTTCTGTCTCTGCTGCGGCTGCCCCACATGCCATCACCTCTCCCTCCAGCAACAGCACTAGAAATCCAGGATTTCCAAGATTCTGGTACAGGCAGTGGCCGATTGCAATACGCCTGTTCCTTGCTGCCATTTACGTATCCGTGCTGTCAGACATGAGGGCAGCAATTATCTTTGTCAAAGGGGCAACAATACAGATCTTCAGCCAGCACAACTCTTTAGAGAACATATTTCTGTACCCTTATATAGCTGTCCCTTCTTGAAGCAAAATTAGTTTGTATACAGTTTTTCTGGAAACATCATGTCCACTTTCCTGGGCAAACAGATTTTGTTTTAATTTCTGTCTCTTGGCCAATCTTGTTTCAAGTGTTCTTTTTTTTTCCAAAACTGACATATGCAGTTATTCAACTTCCCTACATAATATGATTTCCTTTCATGCTGAAGCAGGATTAAAAATTACTGTGTAGATAGCTTCCTCTGTCCCATGCTTATGTGTGAATATTCAAACCAGATTAGCAATCTCTTCCTACTCCCACCTCACCCAGGGTTTTCCTCATCTGAACTGTTGGTGTCATCAAAATGTGCTGTACCCACATTATCTTTTTTCTTTTTGTTATTTAGTGATATCACATCTCACTTCTTGACTAAGAGTTTCTAAATTGTCACAGAATAATAAAAGGCCTTAATAATATATTGTACAAGGAGTCAGGCATTTTATCATTGAAGTACATCTAGTCAACCAAATCCTCTGACTTCTATCTGGTTTTATCTAAGGCATCAACAAATACCTCTTAAACTCTCCCGCCTTTCATTTATCTCTCCTAGCTCAGCAGTCTTTACGGTGGTGTGTGTCCTTGCAATTAATTGCACTGCATTGCTGAAAATTTAAGATGCCTCGAGGAGTGTCACCAGGTGAATGTAATTGGTGTCCTTGTGAGTGCTGGTTGCTAAATTGTCAGCAGAGGGTCAGGAAAGGCTATGGCTCTGGGTGTCCCTACCCCACCTGAGCTGGTACGGAGCTCTGGGGGAGACCCAACTTCAAATGCACTTTGAGAGCCCTTAGAGAGAGAGAAGCTGCAGTATCTGGGTCCTGAAACTTTTTGTGACATGCAGAAGTGTTAGCAAGACCGAGACATGACCTACTTTCTCTGTCTGGGACAGAAAGCTTTTTGAATGTCCTGTTGGGTTCTAAAATCCAGATCACCCCCCGAATGCAACCCTTACACCTGAGTGAATGTAGGGAATTGGAGCTGTCACATAACTGCTTTTTTAGTTACAACACTATGACAGCCTGATATCTAGCGCAGTCCTGAAAACTAAGGCACAAACTCCTCCTCTGGTCTTCAGCCCCATGGGGTACAGCTTCCTGCATTTGGCTTTACTGGTTACCAACATTGCTCTACCCCTAACTGCCCGCATCAGAGTTGTCCAAAGGCTGACGTTTCTACCTGTCATACAGCTTGTCATGCAGCTATTTGTATCTGTCTCCCAAGCTTGCGATGAGAAAGCTTTAACTTTTTTTCTTTCTTTAATCTCTACTTCAAACGTTTATAAGAAATCTGATTTTTTGTCCTGTCTTCTCTTTGAACAGCTGACTGTTGGTTGTAATGTTTCTTTCCTCTTCTTCCTCTGACACCCTAGCCCTTCTAACTCTATTTCTAGCTACACACTGTGTATCCTTCTCTAACAAACTGTAGCTTCTCCTCATGTAAATCCCTCCCAGTAACTCACTCTTTCCTGGAGGCAAGTGCTATTTTAAGAACTGTGCAGTGTCACCGTATGGATTCCTCTCATGCTTGCGACATAGCTTTACAGTTTTAACTTTCATGGGGAAAACACAATGTCTGCTTTGCAGATGGAGTGGCGGGTGGCTGTAAAGAATGGGGCTGCCACTGACTCTGGATTTTATACCATGTGTGCAATATAGGTATCTGAGTGAGTCACCCCAGGGTCTCTTTGTAGACAGTGGAGAAAATACACGTTTCGATGGCACAGTCAACCTAGCCTATTTTAGAATTTTATATTTGGCATGAGGAAAACAGTACCTTGTAAGTCCTATTCCTATCTGTTGACAGTGACTGGAACCTCAGGTGACTACCTCAGGTGTAGGTATTGGAGGCTGCTTTCAAATATAATGTGCTTTCACAGGAAGGGAGTCAGCCCAGCTGCCAGGACTAACACCTGAAGAAGCAGGTACAGTAGGCAATTTCCACTGAGACCTTGATACAAACTCAAGAACCCTTCAGAGAGTTTTATTTCTCTCTTTTTTTTTTGTTATATTCCTTTTTTATGCAATTACTCACTATCCGCTGACTGATGCCCGAGCAGCGACCTGCCCCTCCTCACCAGCTCCCCCCAGTTTATATCCTGAGCATCACGTTCGACAGTATGGAATATCCTTTTGGGTAGTTCGGGCTGTCTGTCCTGGCTGCTGGCAGAGCATGGGAAACCGAAAAATCCTTAACTTAATGTCATGGTTTAATGACAGCAACTAAGGACCATGCAGTGGCTCACTCACCTCCCCCCCACCCAGAGGGATGGGGGAGAGAATCGGAAGGAAAAAGGTAAAATTCGTGGGTTGAGATAAGAACAGTTTAACAGAACAGAAAGGAAGAAACTAATAATGATAATAATAACAATAATAACATGACAATAATAATAATAAAAGGATTGGAATATACAAGTGATGCACAATGCAATTGCTCACCACTCACCGACCGATGCCCAGTTAGTTCCTGAGTGGCGATTCTCCCCAGTCCAACTCGCCCCAGTTTATATACTGGACATGACGTCACATGGTATGGAATACCCCTTTGGCCAGTTGGGGTCAGCTGTCTTGGCTGTGTCCCGTCCCAAATTCTTGTGCCCCTCCAGCCTTCTTGCTGGCTGGGCATGAGAAGCTGGAAAATCCTTGACTTAGTCTAAACACTAATTGGCAACAACTGAAAACATCAGTGTGTTATCAATATTATTCTCACACTAAATCCAAAACACACTGTGCCAGCTATTAAGAAGAAAACTAACTCTATCCCAGCCAAAAGCAGGACAGGAGTATTGCCAGAAATTAATTTTTTTGTAGCTCTGTAGTATTTTTTGAGTAGACTCAGCATAAAAATCTGTATTTAAGAAATTCTCTGTGAACATTTGTTCTACCTGTTACGTGATTTCCAATGGGTTAAAGGTGGAAACAAGATCAACAATGGTGGGAACCTGAATAATACAGAAATGGCTGGAAAGGCTTTATTAGACTTAGCTTTTGGAGACCACAGCAGTTCATCGTGGAGTCCTTTAACCCTCAGAGGAGAGATCTGATCCTGGGTGAGTGGTTATGTACACTACAACTGGGAACTATAAATATACTTTGTTCACAGCTAATCAGTTCAGAGAGATGTGTGTGGTACAAAGGTTTGGTCCAATTAACACACTCTGTTGACTTTCTATATAGAGGATTTAACAAGGACTGTGATTAAGCTCACAAATACATGCCACTTGAATACTTTCGCTGCCTCAGAAGAAAAAGGCACAGGTGAACTTTGTTAATGGAGGAGGACAAATATTTTAAAACAAGATCTACCATGCCTGCTGAGATGTGTACAGGAGAAACAGGAACATTAGAGTTAGTTGCTGTCATATCCAAATCACATTTTAAATTACTCTGAGTACAGATGCATTGTTTGTTTTCCAACACATTTTATATACACCTGTTGCTGTATAGAAATATAATAAAAATTTGTGTGTTTACTGCTAAGGGACTTATTATGATGTCTATACCAGGAAGAGGATGAAGATGCACATCCATCATTTTCATTTAGAATACTAGTAAATAATCATATTAATAGTTCTGGAGTAATTTTAACTGTCTGGATCTAAGAATCTTTCAGTTATAAATGGAAGTCTAGTATTGTATGCAACCTGCTATGTTCCTATGTCATGTGAAACATTTTTCTGAAAATCTGTCATTTCACAGGATACAGAGAAGCCCTTGCACTTTAAACCCATGACATCAAGGATGTTATATGTCTGTTTCTGTCTCAGAGGGATAGAATGCCGCAGGAGTTTCATAGCTAAGGCAGTATGTTTTTTCTCCTTCCAGAAAGTTTGGAGCAAAATAGTGTTGAGACGGTGGGAGCACTGTTGGGTGAGAGGAGACAAAGCTGTGGACTCGTAAAGATTGGAGAAGCTTGGTGGCCTTTATGAAGTGACTCTATGGAACTTCTCTTCTGGAAGGAGGCAAAATGCATAGTCCAAATTTGTAAGCATGTTTCCATGGGGTGAACGGTACCATCCTAATCTTTATTGCAAACTCAGAACTAATGGGAAATTGAGCCTGGGGCTTCTGGGAAATGACTAAAGGGTATTTACTTTGAGGAAAGTCAGTTTATGAGACTGATTGCTCCTGAAATGTCAGCATAGTGTTGTCTAACCTTATTTCAATTACACATTCATCTTAAAATTCATGATGTGTAATATTTTAAACATGTACCCTACTGATACAGCTGATGATGTAGTTCTAAACTAATCAGTTTTTCATGTTCATCCTTAATTATGTCAATGAAAGCAGAAGTTCTTGGGTCTTTATTTCTGTCTGCAAAATTATTTGGTCTCTTCTCATTATTCTTTTATTGTTTGCTGGCAAAAGGCTGGGGAGTAAATATTTAGATGATTTTTAGATATGCTTGACAAATCTTTTCATTTCACATGTGAAAGGCCTTAAGTACAGAGTCATGAAGTTTTCTGATGAGCTCAGGTGAAATTATGTTTTAAGGACAAAGAAAAATTTGTCCTCAAAACTATAGGTTCCTCAGTGGCTCTAGAGACAGGCTTTATTGTTGATCAGACACAAAGTGTACTTTGGTACCTAACAATATTCCTAATATTTTTTAAAGAAATCTATTTGCTAATATAAATGTTCTCACAATGATAATTAATGCCTGGGAAATATGTCAGCAAAACTTAATTTGTTTACTCTGTGTAATTTGTTTATTAATGAACTGTGTATGAACGGAGCACAATCTCAGCATATACGTTTTCATTATTCAGATTTATTTGTTGAAATGTGTTGTTAAGCTGGCAGAGTTTGCTGCTTTTTTGTGATTAACTTGTTATAAGAGTTCATTACTCACCATTTTTAAAATAAGTTGTTCTGCTTCATCACAAAAAGCACATTGTCTGACTGTTCCTTAAATTTTTGAGTGCCATACTTAAGCTCAGGATCTCCATTGGCGCTCTTCAGCAAAGAAATATGAAATCATTCACAGGATTAACCTGCAACACATTTTTTGAATTTTATTATTATTGGCATGCCTATTTGCTAAAATGCCCTTTAAAAAAATCTTAGGTGTCATTGCATAGTCACGGTGAGTTTGCTTAAAATTCTGAAAGCAACTTTATGGAGAAATTTTGCAGTGTATTTGTTTCTAGGGTATGACCCAGCCCAGTTGTACTTGTCCTCACCCCAGCGGTGTGAGCCAAAGATGTGTTATCATCCCCCAGAAGATCTAATGACCTTGAAACGCTGAAGTCTCTGGCCTTGAAGATAATAAGGTACCTACATTGATTTAAATGAAAGTTAGAATATTCCTGCGCAGATAGCTGGGTATAGCCCTAAAATGCCTTGCATTTAGACAGTGTATTATGCTAATGTATACTTGGCTCAAAGCTGAATGTCAGCAAAACTGCACGTCCAGGGAAATGAACCTAATTCACGGACCTGAGGGCGAGCACGCACCGTCGCGATGCGTGGGTAGGAAGGAATAAACCAATCCAGATGCAGCCTGGAGAAGTGGAAACAGGAAATACTGGCAAAATCTGTCTCCACTTAGAGCTGGCAAGTGGTATCTAGAAGATGAGTGATAGGAACATCTTAAGTTGCCTGTCAGTTTCTTTTGACTCAACAAAGTCATTCCTGGTAGCTATTAATGGAAAGCTAAGCAGATTAGTTTAGATCATTGGTGCATTTGGATGATTACACAACTTTAAAGATCTAAGATGAAAAAGGCTAACATAGATTTTATTCCTCTTCCCAAATTCAACTTTCCTAGGACAGAAAGAAAAACAGACTTATATATACTTTTTCTGTTCTAAGTCCAAAACCAGTGAGTGCTGCCAGACAAGAAGATTCAAGAAAGCTTTGTCTCTTTGTTCTATCTGGAAAGGCAGGTGACTGCTTTACTTGTGCTGTGTTAATGAAGTGCATTGGTCTGCAAAGCCACACAAAAGATTAAACTAGAGGGTGAACAAGGTCGTAAAGAGTTAGTCAGCTATCTATATTGCCAGCTGAAGGAACTCCAGCATTTCCGATTTGGAAGCCAAAAGAGATCTGTGAAGACAGCAAGAAAAGATGGAGATCACGTTTATGTTTACTGTGTTAACAGTGTGAGATTTATGATGTCTTTACTATTATTTATAGTTTAATTTGCATGGGTTGTGAGGAAAAAGCATGTTAGGTAAATGAACTGTCCTCAGTGAACAGTCTTATCGAGTGAAGTTCTGACACACATCAACTCAGCACCGACCCATACTTCAGCTCAGATCTCTCAAGCTTTTTCCTTGATCTTTTGTAAACTTTCTGGGTAGGATAAGAAACATTCATAAGATAATCATAATTTTCATTCTTTCTCTTGTCAGGGGCTTTGAGCTATCACTAGGGAAATGTATTTACTTTTTGTTATCTTAGTCACACTAACTCTACAATTCCTCTAGACCTTTGTTCTGTGCACTTTCATGTATTCTTAACTGAGTGGCATAATATAGTACTTGCTCAGAATAAGAGTATAAAGTTTAAGACATCCAGGTCAGATTGTATGACCTTTTTTGGTCAACTTTCAACATCTACTGAGAAGGCAGCAGAGATGTTAAATCTTTTATTATCTAATTTTATTACGTATTGTTAATCTACCTTTCTTTCTGAATTGATGGCTTCATATGTGCCCTTCTGATCTATGCTGTTGAAAGAGGCACTTATGGTATATATGATATCTCATTTTAATTGCATATCTAATATATCTTATACAGCTTTAAGCTGATCTTTGTCTCCAATAAAAAAGCTACTTTAGCAATATTATTTATAAAATTTTAATTTATTAATTCAGAAGAAGCCTGGAAGGTTACATTGGATGACATAAGTTAATGTTATATAATATAGTCTGAAGTACTTATATATAAGAATCTTCTTACTCTATTAATAGGTGTCCTTAAAATCCATGTGTTTGAAAAACAAATAAGTCAGAATGGTGCTCAGAACTTTTTCTAGGGAATTTTAAGATCTTCTTCGGAACCGTTCAAAACAATTTTAGTGTCTGGAAGACAAGCAAGATGTAAATCAAAGTAGTGGGGGAAGGTATTATGCTAACTCGTACTAATAGTCTAGTACCGGTTAATTCCCAAACCATCAAATGATAATCACAGCTAGCACAACGCAGCATTAAAATGAGAGCTGTTAGTGAGATAAGTGTGATTTTGTGCCTGATTTCATTTGTTTATATATTTTGCTAATGAATAGGAATTAATTTAGTCAGATGGGTAAATATATTGTTAAATTCTGCAATGAATTATATAGAAAGAGCAGTAATGGATAACAAATCATGCCTTGTCATTATGTTGACTTTGAAGAGTGAAAATAATTACCTCCACTGACATTATAGTATGGTATACACACAGGTGTGTGGGAAATGGATTTTAAAAGTGTCTGAAAGCTCAGGTCATTAGTTCGTAAAGAATACCATAAAACCTCACCTGTCCAAGAGGAAAGCCCACTGTAGGCTCCCCAAAATTGAATACTGAAAGACCTATGTTTACAAAGTAAGTAAATACTTAAACAAAACATTTACTCTCTATTTCACCTCCATTAATGTACATCTAATGCTTTGCTTCTTTAATGGCTGTACCCTCACATCAGCAGTGTGCAGAAAAGACATGGTTTTATCCCCAAACCAGTGGAGGAACCTCAGGCTCTGCAGCCCACCAAGGTTGCCCGGCCTCAGCGGCGTGACAAAACCTCCGCGGCTGAAATGCCGCTGATAGCTGAGTGAGGCAGTTTTGTGCTAGCTCAGGTATCTCCTTGTTCTCATGCCGTGTCCTCTGTGTCCGTAGCGTGAAGCCGTGCACATTCTTGACAGCGGAGGGAGTGCATATAAGCATTGCAACGTGCACAAAAATGACTGCATCTCTCTTTTTCTCTGTCTCTTCTATACAACCTTATTTTCAATGTGAGAAACCACACAATTGCTTTTCCTTTCCTTTTCTGTTTCCATTCAGATTTTGTGCATTCCTTTCTATAACAGCTCCCCGAGGTTAATTCCCCAGTTATAATTGGGAATTAAAGAGACAAATTGTAGAATGAACATCTCACGGATATTGTCCGATCATTCTCCTTGTGTACTGCAATTCCTCACCTCTGTTCCCTGGGTTTTCTTTTCTTGGAGTTGCAAACACTGGGCAGGGGACAAAAATGTTATTCTACCTGTACAATGACAATGGAGGGTTGAGAATGGAGGATTGCTCCCACTAATAAAATATTAAAAAAAAGGACTTTTTACAATGCTGGCAGCCCAAAGACAGAAAAAATACGCTGCTACTGCTGCTGATGTAGAGTGTGTAATGGACTGGAAAGGACTCTCACAGGTGTGTTGAAGGACAGGGGCGCCCCTGGATTGAGAAGACAGTTTGGAGGCGAAATGCTGCCCAGGTTTTCCTTTCACGTAAACATATCTAACATATCCAACATATCTGACATATCCTATCTGGTAATTTTTTCATGAACTTAAGAGTCATTTCCTTTGAGAAACCCACCAAACTGATAGTAAACAGAGTAACACAGACTTTATTTTATTTTATATTTTATTTTATTTTATTTTACTTGCACAGGTTAGCTCTGTTTTTCCTTAGAAAAGTTCTAGCGTGGTGGAAGTTGAGCACTTCTGACACACAGGTAGGTCTTCAAAGAAATGAGGAGCTTGGTGCCATTGCATGAATATCTAAATTTAGTAGCCTGATGACCTGACTTCTGTAAATGACTATGTGAAACAGATATATGCAATTCTGCAGTTTACATTAGTCCGGTTTTGGAAAGTGGATCAAATTTCTACTTCCCTAACATAATAGGTTTTCTCATAAGGTTGTTATTTTCCCTAAGGCTCATAGCTTAGTTTGTTTTCTTTCCAAGTAGATATGGAGAAAAAACAAACAATACAGCTAAAAAAGCTTTGGTTTATTGTCTTTAAGTTTAACATTTCCTTCTCTGGTGAAAAAATTAGGCTGTAGCTATCTATAGAGAGTGCTGTGATGACAAACCTCTGATTTACAGGTCTTGAGGAAAATTTGATGAAGGAGTACCTGTGGGAGAAAATGATGCATTAAAGTTCTAAAATCTGCTTTTTCTGCAATTCAAGTTTCATTTGTCTGTTGACTTTATATGTGCCTTGTGTGTTCCTCAGTAGTGAAAAAAGCACAGAAAAGATTTGCAGTGGAGAAAAAAAATGTGCCACATTTCAGAGGTATTTGTATTATTATGTTTACGAAATATTTTTTTTTCTTTTTTCTGAACAGCCCTGGGATGCACTGAAGCAGGTAGGAAAGCAAGGATTCCGATCAGATCTGATCTCCTCCTTCCTCGCTGTGCCCTGTGCACACCTCCTACAGCTCTGTTTTAATAAGATTCTTTGTTGAGAATTTGAGAGAGCAGACCTAGTTTCTTTTGTGCATTACAATCAAGGTTAATAAATGTGGGAAACCAGTATCTAAATAAAAGGTTTTTTTTATTTCATTTCATGCACTTTAGCTTTTTTACTCTTTGAATTATTGATTTCCCAGTCTCAGATTCTATGTGTTGGGAAATGACTTACAAATATTCATGATATTCACAGAGGCAATACCGAAAACCTTTGTAACCCATGTGACTCTTTCCTGAAATTATTGCCCGTCAATATGAATTAGTCATCAGACATGACAAAACAGAATGATCTTCTAGGAAGGTCTGAAAAAGCATAAGGCATCGTTTAGAGATGAAAACTAAGAACATCTGGTTCAAATGAAAGGCAGGAACTTCTCAAATACTCCTTTTATAAGCTGCGTACAGGCAAACAGTAAGTGCCTCTCGGCCATTTTTCTTCTCTGACTTCTCTTCAGCCAGTTTTCCCTGGCTGCTCAGGCTGCCGATAGGTCAAGCTGTAGCAGACAAGTTCCATGAAGCCCAGGAACTGGCTTTCTCCTGTTCCTAGGTCACACTGGCTCAGCGACACAGTCAGTTCACAGCCAACAACCTGCCTACATCCTCAGGGTGCCTGATTTTGGCTTTTATACATTGTACGACTCTATTAGTCTGCATTAGTGAGGCTGAGGCTGGTATTGGTAAGTTGACCACATCGCACATCACCCAAAGACATGTCCTCACCTTTTTGTTTGCTATTAATTTCTCATTCTGCTTCTTTAGCTTTTCCATTTTTCAACCCTCCTGTTTCCTCCTGTATGGCCTCAGTTCAGAAACTCTGTTATGCTACGAGATGTCTTGGCTACCAACTTCAGGAAAACCAGATTCTTTTCCCTTTTTTTTTTTTTTAGGTACAGCTGAACGGTTAGTTTTCAAAGGCAAACTGAAAGTTAAAATCAAGGAAGTGTCATCCTTCACCTGTGTCACAAAGATGTGCAATATGTAACCTTGTTATTGTGGCTTAAGTGCCATTACAATGTTGACTTAACAGCTTTGCTGATGGGGCCCTATGTTTCCTTTCGTTGTTTACAGCTTCATTTGCTTTCTGAGCCTTCTATCTTTTGATTACTTTTCCATTGCACCTGCAACTAAAAATTTGTGCAACGCTATTGCTTGCTGGCATTTACTGGTTTCAGTGTGAGTTTTGGTAAGAACCATCTGTAATGAATGGAAAAGGATGAGATTTCTGTCAAGAGAGAGCCAAAACTCTTGAGTTCAATTTATTCGTGTTGTTCTGTCTGTATGATCTTTGGCGTATCTCCTTGTAGACATTGCATAAAAGGGGAAATACGGTGAGCATTGCAGAAATTTGCTGTTACAGGATTGATAAACCATAGAGTTTCTTAGTGGTAATATATAGCTAAGGAGTTAAGAGAAAAAAAAAAACAACAACAGAAGAAAATGTTAGGAAAGGAAGGTAACAGCAGGTAAATCACTGTGTGAACATTCATCTAAAATACAGCAAGCTCCCCGACATTTTACTCCATGCAAGGGAACTTCCCAATTTATGACAGACTACTGTAAGACACCGCTTCCTCAACAGACTCTCATGGTACAAGGTGTAAAAAAATCCCTGAGCTGTCTCTGTTGTCAGACAGTATTGCTCTAATAGCTGGCCTAATATCCTGGGACACTAGCAATCTTAGGGTGTCCTATTGCCCCGATTTAGAAATTCTCCACATGAAAGTGAGGAGGCATTGCTTACTGGTAGTCATTGTCTCTGAAGTCATTATAAATTCACGCAAATAAGGTGTTTGTCCACAACATATAAAATGGAGAATAAGACTTGGAGAGTTTCTTACAAGCCCTCCCCCCCAAAAAAGAAAGCAAACCTCCCACAGTTTATCTACTTAGCCCTAAATTAAATCAGAACCACCCAATCTCACTGTCCTGATGTAGAAGTCTCCTAACAGTGCCTTTAGCAGGGTGCTCTCCTCCCTCAATATGTATGCCATAGGTTGCATCTCTTAATGGGACTCTCCTTGCCTCCTTGCTGCCAGAAGCTGTTTGTGTCTGTAGGTAACTTCCTTTTGTTAGTGCTCCAGAGGGACCATACAAATTTGATCTTTTCTCTCAAAATTTCTTTCTTCCTATGCCTTCCTTCTCTCTCTCTTCCCCTTCCTTTTTTTCTTTTTACCTGCTTTCTCTCCCAAAACACCCATACTTGTAATTTACTGAGGACATAGTCTTGAGGTTTCTCAGGCTGAAATACCATGTCACTTCCTTTGTCCGTTTAGGTACTATTTCCTGTACTTGATTTACTAATGAACAGCTCCTTCATTTAATGAGGGGTAAGACTCTCTCCTCAACTCCCAACCCTCGCCCTCACCTTCCTCAACCCATTTTGGAGGCTCAGTATGCACCTTTCAGTGTGAAAGGTCTTCATGCACTGAGCTGTGTGTTCTTTGTCACTTTGCATATTGCCTGAATAATTGATACAAACACTTAAAAAGACTGAAAGCCTGACAGCTGCTTGATGCTGGACATGAGGTTATCAAATGTTTTCAGGTAAATACAAGTTTGGGATGACTGACAGGTGTCATCTTTTCTTCCAGGGATACCATAAAATAAATAGCAGAGAGTTCTGTATAATGCAGAAACCCCCCCCCTTTGAATTTAATAAAAATTCTTAGACTATTTGTAGTCTAACTGGATTCGCTGAAGTTTCATCATCCTAAACTCACTCTAATAGGGTGCACAATCAGACCCAACAATTCTTCTTCATATAGTCACACATTATTCTTAGACAGACACTTAGCTAAATTTTACTTAATGTTTCTAAGTAAGCCAGCATTTACACTGCAGTACAAAAGGAATGGATTTAAAAAAAAAAAAAAAAATTGAAAATCAGTTAAATCTTAGAACTGCCTAGAGAATGGAGAAGAGATTTCCACTCATTTAGTGTTAAAACAGTTGAAAAATGTCTAAACAATTGTGGATAAAGACTCTAAAAGCAGCATTAAATCTGAGCTCCATCTCCTGCAGAAAGTGGGGAGAATGAGATCCTAGCTGATGAAAGGGGGAATTGAGCACGTGTGGGTTTTCCAGGAGGTGTTTGTAGACTCACAATCATAGAATCATAGAATCGTTTAGGTTGGAAAAGACCTTTAAGATCATCGAGTCCAACTGTAAGCCTAGCACTGCCAAGACCACCACTAAACCATGTCTCTAAGTCTCACATCTACACGTCTTTTAAATACCTCCAGGGATGGTGACTCCACCATTTCCCTGGGCAGCCGGTTCCAGTGCTTGACAACTCTTTTGGTGAAGCAATTATTCCTAATATCCAACCTAAACCGCCCCTGGTGCAGCTTGAGGCCTTTTCATCTTGTCTTATCGCTTGTTACTTGGGAAAAGAGACTGACCCCCACCACCCTACAACCTCCTTTCAGGTGGTTGTAGAGAGCGATAAGGTCTCCCCTCAGCCTCCTTTTCTCCAGACTGAACAACCCCAGTTCCCTCAGCTGCTCCTCATCAGACTTGTGCTCCAGACCCTTCACCAGCTTCGTTGCCCTTCTCTGGACATGCTCCAGCACCTCAATGTCTTTCCTGTAGTGAGGGACCCAAAACTGACTTGACCCAAAACAGGACTTGAGGTGCGGCCTCACCAGTGCTGAGTACAGGGGGTCGATCATTGCCCTGCTCCTGCTGGCCACGCTACTTCTGATACAGGCCAGGATGCCGTTGGTCTTCTTGGTCACCTGGGCACACTGCTGGCTCATATTCAGCACTATAACCACTAAGAGCTACGCCTCCACAGCTCTTCTGATGCATGGCGCTCTGACTTCCCGTCGGGCCGGGCAGTCGACAGTCTCTGGGTGCAGCGCAGGTGTGTAACTACCCAACGCAGGCGGGAGGAGCAGCGGCGCGAGCGCCCGCGCGCACGTGTATGCCGTACACGCCCGAAAGCGTAAGCCACTTCTCCCCCAAGGCTGCTCGCCGCCGGTGCCGCCACGCGTGCCAGGGGCCGGAGAGCCAGGGGCGATGGCGGTGGCCGGCCGGGCGTGGCGTGGCGTCCCCGTGGGGCTCTGGTGCCTGTGACAGCAGAGAGGACGCATCACAGAGGGCTGAGGCCAGGGGTGCCGGCCGGCAGCGCCGGCGCTGCAGTCCGTCTCGGGCTAGCGGTGAGTGGGGCGGGCGGGGGGAAGGCTCGGCCGCCCCGGCCCCCGGGGGGGGTTCTGAGGCCGGGGCGAGGGCGCAGCCGCTGCGGGGAGCACCTCGGGCAGGGCGGGTGCCGCCCTCGGGGCTGGGCGCAAAGGGGCCCGGGGCCGCCGGCCACGGCGAGCGGCCGGGGAGGGGCTGCGGGGACGTGCCCGCGTCCCCGCAGCCTTCGCCAACCTGCCCCTCGGCCGGCCCCGGGCCCCTGCGTCTCCTGGCCCCGCCGCCATCTCCCTCCCAGCCAGCCCCGCTGAGCCCCTTCTCTCCCTCTCTCCCTCCTCCTCCAGACCATGGCTGTGGGCATCACCCACATCCTGACCGTGCTGAGCATCGCGCAGTACGCGCTGAGGGCGGGCGAGCGGACAGACGCCGCCACGCGAGACCTCCTGCGGCAGCGTGAGGAGGAGCAGAGGCAGCAGATGGCGTGGCTGCTGGAGGAGATGGAGCAGAGGAGCCGGGAGCCGCGCGGGTTCGCCCAGCAAGGCGTGCTCCTCGCCGCCTGCCAGCACTGGTGGTTCTGGGCCTCTGCCGAAACCCTGCTCCTCCTGCTCTTTGGGCTCTACTGGCTGCCCAGGCAGAGGAGCGCTGGCTCCGACGGCGACGGCCAGCAGGGAAGCCGCAGCGGCGCGCAGGCGGAGGAGAACTGCCAGGCCCAGCCAGACCCGAACGACACCCCGGGTCGAGACCAGCCTCCGGGCGAGGCGGGGGCCTCCGCCGCACGTGCCACGCGCTTCCCGAGAACGACGTTCTGAGCGGGCTGCGCCCGGCCAGGGGAGCGGCGCCTACGGAGAGCGGAGCGCCCACGAGGACACCACCATCGACCGACCGACCACCTGCTGCTCGTGCCCCCGAGACCACCCCTGGGGCACTCCTTCCACCGGAGCCGGGCAGCGTGGGCCCAGGCCAAGACGCCAATAAAGTAGCTCTTTGAACCAACGCTCTGTCCGTGGATGTCTGGGCAAGGCTTTGTCAGGGGCCGGGGGCCCCTCCGAGGCGCTTCCGTGCTCCGCTGCCGACGAACCAGGAGAGTGTTCTGTGGAGAAGCGGGTTCGGGGGCTCTCTTTTCACCCACTCTGTAACTCAGGCTCCCCGCCCGCCCTCACTCCTCTCCTCTCCTCCTCTCCTCTCCTCTCCTCTCCTCTCCTCTCCTCTCCTCTCCTCTCCTCTCCTCTCCTCTCCTCTCCATCCTTCTCCGTTTCTTCTCCCTCTTTCATTTCCCCTTCTCTCCTTGCTCCTCCCTTTCTTTCTCCCATTTCTTCTGTCAGCCATGGCGGCTGGGCTTCAGGAGAACGTTGCCCGAGCTGGAGACGGCCCCCGCGAGCCCAAGGAGGGAGGGCAGGAGGTGTCCCAGGGATGAGGGCAGCCTCCCGCCCTCTCCTTTCTCTCCCTCCACCACCCGTCCGTCCCACAGGGCGGTCCCCGGGCCTGCAGAACCTGCTCTCTCCAGGCCCTGGCCTGGCCTGGCAGGGCTCAAGCGGGCGCCCGCGGGATGGTTGCTGCTTGCCCTGGGGACACGCTTCTCCTTCCCCTTGATTCTTGGGGCTTGCAGGGCAAAGTCCTGCCCCAGCAGGAGGGCTGCGAGGGGAGGAGAGGGAAGGAGCCGGCTTGCAGGGCTCACAAGGAGCAAGGCCCTCGGGGAGGCGGGAGCAGAACCGGCTCTGCTCTGTCCCTGCCGAAGGCTCCCCTCTGCTGCTGCAGCTGGGAAGGCAGCCGGGCCTGGGAGCCCGAGCACTGTGGTCCGTTTTGGGCCCCTCGCCACTTACTAGGTCTGTAATGGACTGAGTAATTCTACCTATAATGTTTTTGAGAAAATCAGCTCAGCTAAATGCAAGCCAGGTCTTACGTAAGAATATATTTAATCATAGACTTTTTAAAATACAGCGTCTTCAAGACGAATCTACGAGGAAAGCAAAACAGGCACAGGTATTTTTGCTTTATTTGCTGATGGGAGAGTTTTGGATAAAAGAACTGTCTTATGCATATGTGCCTATTAAGAATGCATACTATGTTTGTATGGAAAACATTCAGTTTGGAGATATGGTAATCACACACGGGTGACAAAAGCTGTGGTTACATGAACATATTTACAATACTAAGATGGGTTCATAGTAATAAGATGCAGAGTTTCACTCAGTTGTCAGGTGTGTGATTGCAGAATTTTTGCATCACAAATTATTCTGTTTTTCACAACGTACTGAAATATGAACAACATTGCTTTGTACTTGTGATGAAGAGTTGACCTACTTTTTAAGCCTACTCTGTGTTATAGTCACATATATTGAAAGAATTCAACTGTAACCTTTTATAATTAAGAACAATGCTTATGCATGAGATTCGGACTGCTTACAGGACATAAAAATCAATTAATTTCTTATTAGTTGCACTGTACTGATTAAACCTATTCAACAGAAAACAAAATATACAGCCAAACTGAGCTCTGTGAAATAAACCCAACCTGAGCTATTAATTTTACTCCTTTCTGTCTCTGATTTAATTATATTTGATCCTATAATCTAGTCTTTAAGTTGGAAATAGAGAAAAAGTTTTATTTAACCTTAGCTGATGGTGTAATCAGGATAATGAAATAGCAGCAGTAGTGTAAAGCTGGCTAACAATATAACTATACTGAAGTATATTATACTTTTAAAAATTTATTTTTATATAAATATATACATAAAATAAATCACAAGAATGCTAAATTTGTGATTGGAAAAATTATCAAACTTGTATGGAAGTATAACTAAAAAATGTAATGCTGGGTTTGATCTTCTAAGTTACAAAACCCAATCATATTCATTAGAGATACCTTGCCACATAGTCGCTTCTAGGGACTTATCAAACTTGGACTTAAAACCGTTTAGATTTGCTGCCTCCTCAGCTTTTGCTCATGGAAAGTTATCAGACGTGGGTGGAAAGAGTGATGCTTACATGATCCCATGTGGGACACTAAGAAGCTCTTACACAAGGATGCACACATTTTTACTCCAGTTAGCAGCTCTGTGCTGCAGAACCTCACTGCTCCAGAGGTAGGAAAACTTGTAATTGCCAAGCTAAGTCTATTGCTCATCTTTATAAACCCATTTCTTCGCAAGCCAAAATAACATATTTTTGTGTAAATGTTTTCCTGGACTCATGTTTCCCTTCTTGATATATTTATGAAAAAGTTATGTCCCTTTGAAACAACTAACCTGGACTGAAAAAGCTGAGCTTTCCTACTCTGGGACTGCCATTCACTTGACCACCCTAAGAACTCTTTTTATTTTCCTCTGTTAGTTTCAGTACATTTTTCCTGATCATTGGTGGTCAGAGTTGTATAAGGAATTTTAGCTATGGTTTCATAGTTACCTTGTTCAATGCCTCCATTAGCTACCTATTTTTGCTATTTCTTCCTTCATTTTTGTGTTTCCTATGGAGAAACTTTTCTGTTTATGACCTAGGATCACAGTCACCATTTAATAATTTGCTTTCCTGTGGAAGCTCAATGATCTACTGAACTCTCTATACTCTTCCAGCCTCCCCAGATTATTGCAAAAGTTTTGAAATGTTTAAATGCACAATCTTGCATTTTCCCATTGAGTTTCATCCTTTTTCCTCTTGTGTAAGTCCTAAAATCAACAAAGTCTGTCATTATGGTATCCTGATCTTTCCTTGTATTGACATTAACTTTCAGTTTCATGTCACCAGGAAATATCCTAGGCATACTCCTATGTTTTACTTCAAGGCTATGAATAAAACACTAAGCAAGATTGGTTCCATTAGTGCTCCTGAAAAAACTTACATATCCTTTTTGAGTAGGATATTTTGTCTCTCACTTCTGTTGGATTCCTCACTTTTGTGAGTCCCTTACCCAGCACACTTTTCCTTTAGGAACTTCCATCATTTGCAGATTTTTCAAGAGCTTTCTACAAGACACATCATCAAATGCTTCACTGAAAATCCTCACAGTGCATATCTATCACGTTTCCTTTGCTTAGAAAAATCACTTTTCTCATAACCCCACCTTTTCTCTTTCAAGTACATGTATTACAATGCAATGGCAATTGCATGACCTTGGAATAGAACTGGTTCAGAAGTCTTGCCTCTTTCTTTGCAGAGTAGACAGTATATGAACAATAAGAAAATAACTTAGTTTTAATGTAATTATGAAAAAACCGCTGTATACAGCACATCTTCTATGAGTTTATGAACATTTAAAAACCTTGTGTGCCTACATTCATTTACCAGACTGCATAATGGTAAAGTTCAATTCAGAGTATATTTCCAAATACGGACTCTGAACTGCTTCTACCTTAGCCCTGGTAGCACTGCTCATATGATTTGATCAAGGCTGAATCAGGCATTGAGGTCTATTGTCTTATTTTCACTGCATGTTGTTCAGACAGCATAGTAAGGGAATGGGTTCATAAAACAGCTTGAGAATGCATTTAATTTTGACTGTAAGAGCTATTCCATTCAAGGCATTGGCTCTGTGGTAGTAGTGCTGTGGTTGCCATGTGGCATTACATTTTGCACTTTTTTACATTTATGTGCTAAAATGATCCAGTTCATTATTATATGGGCAGTATTAAACTAAACATTTCCAAATTTGCACTGGAACCAATCTCTTCATTTAAACATTTGTAGGCAGGCAGATATATAGTTCAGTGTTCTACTTTTGGGCTTAAAGAAAAGACCATACGGAAGGGCTTTGCTGCAATGGGATCTCAATGTGTCATAGTTCCAGAAGGATTAATAGCACTGGTTCAAATAATTAAAACCTTCTTATAATGCATATTCTCCCTTTCTCCCAAGTTGGAAAACTTAATACATGATGTGCAATTGCAACATTGTGATTTCATATGTACTGCGTGTTCTGTTTTATATTAAAGCTTGTTTTGTTGGTGGCTGAGTTTGGAATTTCCTATGGTTATTTTGAAAAGAGCAACAAGACATATCTAAGAGCTATTTTATGGAGTTACTTAGGAATTTCATCCTTCTAGTTTGGCATGCAGAATGATGGAACACAAATAGTACAATAAAATGGAAGGTGAGGGTGCTATCCCATCTTGCTAGATGCAGCATGTCTCTTGAATTCCTCATCTTGTTCCAGTCACATAGAAACCACAAATTTAAATATGGAATGGAGGTGACAAAAATTATCACTCTACCTGCCCTAAAGGCCAACTATCCAGTTATGGGCTAAGAGTTTTTTTACGTCCAGAAATCTCTCATAACTCTATGACACTATCATGTTCTTTGTATCTTCCTCCTTCAATTTTTTTACAACTTTAGGGTAGCTTTTATTTATATAGATGCCTAAGTATATAAGCATAAGGACAAATAAATATTCATATACAGGAGATGATATTCTTACATCTTTGTTACTAATAGGCTTTTACTTAAATGTGGTCATAGTCTCACATTTAGTTTATGATGCAGTTACATTGTGGAACCAGTCACTTCACTAAATGATTAAAATTTTCTGTCACTGCAAAATGACTTTTTCAGACAGTCACTTTGTGGAATGACTCAAATGTGTAGGCATTTAGTGAAATGACTGGAATAACAAGCACTTTGTTACCCGATTGGACTGCTCCACTCAGTCATTGCATGAAATGCCTAAATGTTTTGAGTATTTAATAAAATTGTTCACATTAGTGAAATCTAGCATATTACAAAATGTAGCATGTAGGATGTCCTGCTGTAATACTGCTAGAGAAAGTAAAATCTTCCATCAAAAAGGGTACTCTCAGAAGCTTCTTGCAATCAGGATATTAGTTAGCAAATACAACTGTTGCACAAGAAATCCTTTATCACTTTGCTTCTCAGTTCTTTTCAGCTCTATTGGCGTTAGGATGTTGCTCCTTTTAGGGAACTTTTTTCAAAATTTTGTTTTCTATGGTCATTTCTTCTAGACTTTTTATTAAACATTTAAGGAAAATCTTCAGTCTTTCGGGCTGGAGCCTCATCATTTTGAGAGAACTTCAGGCCTCTGTGACACATGACATCTAAACCGTGGTTATGTTACTCTGGATACCTCCAATAATATTTTAACTTTAGAAACACTCTAATGTGAAAGTATGTGCACACATGCCTGCACATAGGAGAGGTGTGCAGTATGAACTCTAATCAGGTTTTCTTAGGCTTTAGGTGGTGAAATGGCTCCTTTATCAGTGATGTTTTACAGGTCAAAGAAAGTTAAGAAAGAGTTTACACATTCAGCCATGGCTGGTCACAAAATTCTTGTTATAGCTCTCTCTCATTGGTATTTTGGGAGAATTTGTCTTTTGTAAACTACCAACTGCAGCTGAACTTAAAATGGAAAATGAAATATTTCAGCTATTTGACTTGAAAACACTCCTGAATAATGAAGCAATTGCTATTATCCTAGGTGAATAACGATATATCACATCACACTGCTGATGTGATTTCTGTGCGCTGCATACTATACAAGAAGAGAAAACATGAAAGTATGCCAAACTTCTCTGAGCAATGTGTGACTCTCCACTTATAACATACATATTCTATAGGTATTCTTTTATTTTATCCATCTTGGGCTAGAAGATGAATGATACACAGTGTCTTTACAATAATGTCCTCTGAAAAAGACTTCCTAAAAGTCATGCTACATTTTTTCTGGCCATTTCAAAGTATCTGGCAAGTTATTCCACAGATCTTTACATTTAAGACTGTAAGATTGCTTTGGAGCAATATTGGTTCTTACTAGCAAAGTAAATTAACACAAGTGGCTTTTCAAGGTCTTGCAAAGATCTTTTCAGTACACTATTGGAATTGTATGACTACTCATTTTATGTAACTTACTTTGCAAGTTCCTTGATGTCACAGAATTTTCCTGTCACGATTCACCTACAATGAAAATTAGAATGATTCCAACTAATTACTGATTCTCTTATCAAGAAAGTTTAAAATGGCTTCTTTTGGCAGTTTAACTTGGTACAACCTTTCTCCTCCCCTTGCTAACCATTTCAAATTAGATTTCAGATTGTGTCTCCAGCTGTATGCATTGTAGGAGGGAGGTCACTGACACCAGAGGGTGGAAGTTGGGATTTTGGTTTTCTAGCAGGGAGACTCATGACATCCACTGTTACTTACATAAAAAGCAAGCATAGGTTCATTAGGTCATTGATGGTCTTAGTATTTTGGGAAAAGTCAATAAACCATTCTTAGCACAGTGCCTTTCCTTCTAAAATGAAAAAGCTCATTCATTGAACAGGCTTGTGTTCTCACAGGAACATAAAGGAAGGTCCCCTTAATTGGACACACTGTGCTGCATTTTTGGCATCTTGCCAAACATTTAAAAAACATTGCAAGTGGTTTGGATTTTTTTTTTTTTTGTAAAATGTACATTTCTTTCTAAAAACCCACACCAGTATTTATATATAGTCTATAGTTCTTTCACATTTCTGTTGCTTTGCAAGATCTACCCAATTGCATTGAATGAACTTATGCAAAGAAAAATGAGGGCACACCTGATATAGAGAATGCTTTGTCTGTTGTGAGAGGCCAAATCCCTTGGTATAAATATCAGTTCTTTGAAAACAGAACCCAACTATTTCCTAATGGGTCTTAGAAACACAGGGGTTTTCCAGCCAGTAAATCGAACAAGAAATTTGTTTCACATTAAGAGTAATGTAGACTAGGCAGAGTGGCTACATGTTGTACCTCAATGCCACTACCTGGAACACTACTACTTTAAAATGAGTAAATAAATAATACATATATTATATATTAGAATATATATATATGTACACTAATGATTGGTCAACTGTTGAAAATCAGCTGCTATAGGGAGCAACAGTGAAAAAGGTTGCTTATTATCGTAGTTTGTAAACAAATGGAATGTTCTTGAGTGTATTATATACTGCTAATGTTTAAAACATGCTTCTAGCAGCTACTCTGAAATCAGAATTGTAATACAAAGTGACCATAAAATTCCTCCCCAAACTCTAGGTAATAAGTTAGTTTTCTTATTTCATTATGCCTGCACCAATAACATCATAAAATTGCTATTAAAAACATATTTTTGGCTCCAGGGAAGTATGCTTAGAGAAGCTGCTTGAGACTAGAAGCAGGAATTTTGAATACAAAATCTTTTTGCAGGATATATGTTTGTTCATATGTTTACTTTCTGCATACTCTAAGCATAGCAGATACAGAGGAGGAAAATGAGGTCCCCTCACCTTGTGGAGAGCTTGAGAAAGGGAAAAGAAAATGGATCTTTCTGGATTTTTAAAAGTTTTTCTTTTATACAGTTTCCCTTAATCTCTTTTTCTGTAAACAGAACAGCTTCAGTAGACAACATGACTGTGTTTTTTGTTGTTTCAGCTTTAAAAATAATTTTTAGAAATCCATTTTGAAAGAAAAAGCTCTGTTTCCCTTATCTACAAGGGAAGAAATCACAGAAGATCTGCACACAACCTTATTGTACAGCAGCATGGTAACTTTTCTCATTTTGATTGAAATTTCTTAAGGTTCAATGCTAGTCCTGGAATGAATCCCAGTACTGCATACATGTCACTTCATTTTGAAGGGTGGGTATGTCTTGCAGGTGTTATTTGGTTTAATTAAATGAGTGAAGAAAATCTTGTCTCTCATTTAAAGCAATTGGATGAGTTGATCTCTGGCATCCATTTTCCCCCTGATTATTTTAGCTAGACAATTTACTCTAAATTAGCCAATATTCACAATAAAACAAATCACAACAGAAATGAAATAAATAGGCAAAATTTCAGAGTTTCTGTGGAAAAGTACCATGCAGAGTAAAAGGTTAATAGGGATTTGGTTTGGTTTCAATTAATGTTGCAAAGCCTGAAAACAGGTCAGAACCTTGCTGAAAACATACTCTGTCTTTTCTCGTGGGATTCATGTGAGCAAATAATGACCTTTAGCAAAGATCCTATAAAGTGATCTCTAAAAAAACATGCTTACTGTTCCCTTCAAAAAGCCAAAGATGACATACTTGTCAGGGGTTCATCTGTCAGAGAAGGGGAAGAGCATCTTCAGTCATAGCCTTGCCAAGCTGATGAAGAGGGCTTTACACTTCAGTTGCCAGGGGAGAGGAGCCTCAATACATCCCACTCCTACCAGTTTGATGCCAGTGCCGGCAATAGATGCCCAGAGCCTGGAGAAGGATCCCAGGTCAGCGGGAGAGCACCTGAAGAGCAGCACAAAGGAATTCCAGCCACTCCAGCTAGTGTTTATCAGGGTCATGAAGTCAGCTTCATCAGGGCCCCAACTTAAATCCCTTTATGCAAACGCACCTAGCATGGGGAATAAACAAGAGGAGTCAGAGACATGCGCACACCTGCAGAGCTATGATCTTATTGGCATCACGGAGACATGGTGGGATGGCTGCTACCACTGGAGTGTTGGAATGGAAGGATACAAGTCCCGGAGCCACGTGGGCGTAGCATAGGATTAGAAGCAGCTTTGCTATTGGAATACATCAACATATACCTATAGCAGGTATTTTAATAATCCAGTCTTGCTATGCAGCAACAATTTTAACAAGGAGGGCATAAGCAGTACTCAAATTATTCCAGTTATTTCAGGTCTGCATACCTGCCTTCCCTCTCATCCCCTTCCCAACCACAATGGTACAGAAAAGGTAGGACTGAATAAAAGGCTAGTGGGAAAAATTCAATTTAATTAACTGTCTCTTAGAACTATGAGACGAGGTGAAGTACAACCCAAATTTTAAATTGTGATTCTGACCTAAATCTTTTTGTATCGGTGGCTATTAAATAATTTGAGGCAAATAACTCAAACATTTTCTCATTTCTTTGTTTTTTAGCTCATAGTATATGCTATATTTAATTCTGACTCCAGATTTAGAGCTGTAGTAATGACTCTGGAAGATTCCTTCATCCTTGTCACTACTATAAGGCAATTTCACACTTGCCTGACTCCCTAAGAGATGTAATACTTGGAAGTGTTAATTGACCAAATCATCAGTAAGAGGGAGAGAAAAAAGGGAACATGAATTATAATTCTGTTCATGAGTTTGACTTGGAAATGTAGGAATGGTCATTACACAACATATATTGAGATGGAGCAAAACTTAAGCTCTTTTCCATTTCAATAAACTGCTTTAAACTCTCAGATGGACTGCTTAGATTAAGCAATAAATATACTGGCGTTCTGTTGAAGATTACACATACACCAGGGAACCTGGTTGGACCAGACACTGACCTTAATTTGAAGATAAGCCTTTCTTCTCTCAGCCAAATGCTTGGTTAGGGAAAGTCAGGCATGGCTGTGAATGCTGAATAGAAGGTTTTTTCAGGTGTCAGGAAACTGCTACAGTTACTTTGCCTGTAAAAATCCCAGATCTCTTCCTGGGTTTGCTAAACATTGGGTTCCATCTTTCTTCCTGATGCTGGCTGAAGCTGAAGATGCCCAGCCTTATGCAGATATATGTGCTAGTTCACAGAAGCAAGATCTTACCGATGCATATATTTTACAAAATAAATTAAAATTAAAGAAATAAAGAAAAGAATTTACTGTCTCAGATATGAAACTGGCTGCAAAAATAAAAGGTGAAATTCTTAGCTGGTGTCACCTGGTGGTCAGCCCAGAACTGTCCTGGGACACTTTATGGTGTATGTTGTTAAGTTAATGGGAATTATTAGCTCTACTTTATGAGATTGTGATTGGTCCAGCATTCTTTAATTAATTTTTACATTTGTAAAACTCACCCAGAGGCAGGAAAGTCTGCCTGTCCTGTTAGTAGAGGCAGATTGTTAAAATTATTGGAGGATTTACTTCAGATCACAATCTTCAGTGTAGTTTTCATTGTTCAAGGGAGTGGAGGAAATACATATCTTAATCCTCACTTATTTTCTTTCCAGGATGCCAGAAGATCCCCTCCCTCTTCACAGCCAGATGAGGTGAATCCTTTCCAGTGAAGTCTGTGTGGAGCTCAGGGGGCAAGGGCAGCAAAAGCGACACTTTGTTTAAGTAGACAGCTTGGGGCTATTCCTGTTGAATCTGGCAGGTCTCTTACTCATTACCACTGTAAAAAAGAAAAAAGGTTGTTTTTCACTCTGTTTAAAAGCAAACATATATCCCAATTCTTGTCCTTTTTACAATAATCTTCACCTTCCTCACTTGGTGAAGAGAATAAAAATGAAGAGACCAACAGTGATGTTAATGTCTTCCTAACAACGAGGTTGGAAATGAGAGTTATTCTTCAGTTTACATGTAATATCAGAACTTTAGGTGTATGAAGATGGGGAGAAAGAAAACAAACAGAACAGCCAGCCAAAATGAACCCCCAATTCTTCTCTTAAAACATGTGTTTAATACTTTTTTCTTCTGATTCTTGCTGAATTGTCAGAAACTACACAGGGCAGCAAATACCTGGGCATAAGTGGTCTTAATAACAACAGTGCTTACAGAAAACAAGCCCCTTTTATATGTTTTATAGGTGATCTACAGTGTGTTTCTTTTTAAAAATGTCTAAAAGGACCTAGGCTTTGCAGAAAAAAGAGAAAGTGGACCAATTAATATCACAGAGCTAAGCTTGAATAAAATTTGCATTTTACCTTTGGCTCTTGAGCTGAATCACAGTGATTTGCATTATTCCCTGACCTCTCTCCCCAAAGTGTAAAATAATACTTGAAAACTTAAAAACGTGTCTCCCATAACTTTAAATGACACTTTATACCACCTCTTCTTGTCATAACAAACCAGGCTTATCTCCAGTGGGGGCTACGTGGTAATTTTGACTAGAACAGTGGAATTATGATGGATTATTTTTAACTTTGGTTCCAGCTCTTTGAGTTTCATTCTGACTCACTTGATTGAATTGATGGGAGAATTAAAAGCAAAACTTGGCTGAAGCAACTGTTTTTTAAGGGAAAACTAGCCAAGGAAGCTAATAAAATTCTTTTACAGGCCCTGTTAAAGGTATAAAGGTCTCAGTCCAGGTATGTTCTGACCCAGCACAGGTTCATTATAAGGAGAAAAGGTGAGAGCTGATGTCAGGTATCATATTAAGACTGACTTGGAAAGTTTCTAAAGTTTTTGATTTAGTTGGAGGTAGGGGAGCAGAATTGAGCTTAAAATCAGTTATGTACCTCATCCTTTTCTTGCTGGAAAGCCACAAAAATACATTTAATCTAATAAGATCTTTGACACCTTTATATGTCTAGTGGGAGATGCACAAGGTGAAAGACTGTAAAAAAGCAGAAGAAAAAGATGAAAGAATATACATAAGGAAAAGAAACAGAATCAGAGCAAACTGGATAATGAACAGAGGAAAGATAACACTGAGACAGGAATACATGCTTAGGTAGTACGGATTTTTTAAACAGTGTGAAACTCTTTTCATACCTAAACATACTTAAGTGGGGGCAGAAAACAAATTCTGGTTCAGAGTTTATGAAAAAATGATCAATTAAAGTGATAAAGTAATCATTCTTCATTCAATCTCTTTTACATGGATAGTTTACCTGAAAACACAACAAGGACCTGTAATTGTACAGATAATGAATGTATCTGATCTTTTTTCCTATCTTGTCTATTTTGTCATTGTCAGCCTCTTGTGCCTCCCACTGCAGCATGCACACACCTTTCTTTAAAGATATCTTTAGAAAATCTAAACACTTTCACAGGGGAATAGCCCTGTGTTTCCCTCCTGGAGAATCCTGGAATAGTGGTGGTGTTAAAAGTGACTGTATGTCTTTCCTCTTACTGTGATAGAAACATTATAATAAATGCAATGAATGAGAAGCCAAAATATTAGAAAAAGAATCAGAAGAAGAAAAGAGGCAAGCATTGTGTCTGCTGGGGTCAAAACACTTAGCCAGTTCTGCCCTTCAGGGTTGGCTTCAGAAGTAAAATGCATCCATGTGTTGCTAGCCATTTAAAACAGTCCATCTGAAGCTTAAATATAATCAGGCAAATAAAATTGTTTATGGTTAATTATTCTGTTTTTATTGGCTTCTCTGGCTGGAGATTAGCAAGAGAAAAATATTTCTGAGTTGGCTTAATATAATTACTTGATGGAACAGGGTTTCAGGGTGCAAAGATTGGAAGATTAACACAAGTAATTTTACTCTCATAATTAGTTTTGGGTTACAGTCTGTCTCTAATACAAATAAATTGAAGTTGTTTTGCTTCATATTCTAGATCAGTTTAATGTGAACTTGAGTAGCTTTTTTGAAAAGGATGGCTATCAGATTCAAATATACCTATGATCTTGCATAGCTGTGAATGCTTTTAGCATCTCTTTAATTTACAGTCCATGTCTTTTGTTATGTCAACATGTCATCCCTCCCTTCCAGATAAGAGTAATATAGGGTTAACTAATGATACACAAAAGGATTTTTGAAATAATAATTCAATGCATGAAAATTCAGCCCTGAGTAGGTAGATTATATATTAACAGTGCACCAGTGCATAATTCATAATTGTCTTTGACAGCCCAATGAAAGTAAACGTTTTAAATTGGCAGTCAGGAACATGCCTGTGTTTCTGGATAAAATAAAAGAAGAATCAAAATAGACAGCACATTTTAATGTTAGAACCCATCAAATTGGGTAAAATATTTTTTTTACAGAATATTTTAAATCTTGAATTAGTACAGGCAGCTACCCAGTTTCTAAACACTTTTTGGGGAGCTATACAACCATCACCAGCTCTATGCTATACTCTAAGGACTGTCCACAACAACCAGACAAAGAAGTCTGACAGCTCATTGCATTTTAGGTTTTGTAAATGTGCTCACAGCCTCACGTGCACCAGATTCAGTACTTCTGTTTGCTCTCAGGTAATGGAAGAAATAAAATAAAGCTCTACAGTCAAGCAGGGGAGTGTGGATGAGTGACAGAGTGAGGAAGAGAAAATAATAGATGGCATTTTCTAGAGGACTAGGACAGACCAGTAAGGAAATAATTGCTCTTAGGAGTTCTCTTAGGGCTGAGGGCAGAGGAAATGTCATATGTGAACCGTAAATACAAAACTGATAAGTTTGGAAAAATTGCAAATATATCATTATGAAAACTACCTTCCACTTATTCTGGTAAAATAAAAAATCAACTTGTGCTGTATAGCCAGTAGGAGAATATTCAGCATTCTAGGATATGATTCATGCTGAGTTGATGTAGACACCAAGAAAAGGTCAGATGATTCCCGACCTATAAATATGTATTTCTTAATTTGTTAAATGACTTCTTTTCTGCCAGACATCCAAAGCTTTTCCCTTGCATTGCCCACTGCTATCTTCTTCACCTATGAAAGTCAATGTAATTTATTAGCTAGAACCATATCTGGGTTCTTGGAGTGAAATGAATAAGACTCAAAAAAAGAATTTAATTTACAGAATTGCAGATTCCCAGAATGGCTGAGGGAAGAGGGCTCCTCTGGAGATCATCTAGTCCAACAGGTTCAGTGAAAGCAGATTGCCTAGGGCTATGTCCAGTTGGGTTTTGAATATTTCCAGGGATGGAGACTTTACAACCTCCCTGGGCAACTTGTTCCAGTGTTTGAATATCCTCACACTAAGAAAGTTCTTTCTTATCTTTACATGGAATTTCCCATGTTTCAGTTTGTGCCTTCAGCCTCTTGTCCTGTCACTGGACACCACTGAGAAGTGTCTGGCTCTGCTGCCTTTACTTCCCCCCCATCAGGGTTTTATACACATGGATAAGATCCCCCTGAGCCTTCTCTTTTCCAGACTTGTGTCTGTCTATTCTGTTTAAATGTTCCTTCCCTAACCTGATCCTGCTCTACCGAGGGCAAATCTTTACCTTCAGTCTCAGGGCCCTGGGACTGCTGAAAGCCAAATGCAAAGAAGACACTCAGTACCATGGTCTTTTCAGTGTCTTTTATCCCCAGGTCTCCTGACCCATTCAGCAGCAGCCCACATTTTCCCTGGTATGCCTTTTGCTGCCGATGTGTCTGCTGAAGTCCTTCTTGTTGCTCTTCACATCCCTCACCAGAGTCAACTCCAAATAGGCTTGGTCTTCCTAACTGTGTTACTCCTGAACCCTCAGACAGTGCCTCTATGTTCCTCCTCCACCTCTCCCAGCTTTTTCCTCTTGCAGGCTTCCCCTTTACGTTTGAGCTTTGCCAGGAGTTCCTTGTTCATCCATGCAGGGCTCCTGCCACTCTTGCTTGACTTCTTGCTCATTGGGATGGACCCTTCTTGGAAAGTGACACATTTCAGTGTCAATTTTACAATTCAGCATACTTACATTTTGTTCTACTTTGGTGGCCCAAGCCTACTTTAATTGTGACCTTAATTTTTGTAGTGCATTGTTCCATCCCTAATTAGCTAAATAAAATTGTAATACTTTAGCTTGGTAATTAGCCTTCTTAAATGAATAGTTGCTTGCTCATCTATTTGAATAAAATCAATGAAGGGTATGCAGATTTGGGTTGCTCTAACAAATTATAATATGGTTCAAGAACTATGAGGGCATGGCTAGCCTCAAAGATGTCATTTCTAGACCACTCAGATCATTTTCCAAACAAATATTTAAATCTTTTTTGATTATTACCCTTAGACCAGGCTATGTGGGTTAAGAAGATCTCCCTTGACTTCACTGATGTGCAGCAGTAATGGCTTGGGCCAAAAGCTGCCGCAGAGCTGTAGCGAAGGTGATCTATGAGATGGCAGAGCACCTTGCTCTCTATTCTTTCTGTATCTTAGGCAGAACCACCTCTGCTTCTGTACGGCAATGGGGATCGCACTCGCTACTGGGACTTGCCAGAAGATCTCCGTGGTTGTAAACCATTCTTCTTCACCGTGCCATTGAGACTTTTTGAAATGTATGGGTGAGAAAACTATGGAATATACACATTTGTATTGGTGAGACTAAGTTTGTCAGGCACTCTTCTTTTGAACTAATTTTTTTATCTTCTAGTGTATCACACAACAATAAACTAATTCTTTGGAAAGTGAGATTAGGAAGTGTAATGAAGAACTCTTGGCCATGATAGCCGACTGCATACTTAACACCAAGGCTTGTGTATGTGTACACATAAATACCCTACTGGAAAGCTTGTCATGGTGGCTGCTGCTCACAAAGCATTACCAGCAGGATTTTCAAAAGGATTTAGCAATCCCAGGACACATGGACTATTAGAATCAATGGACAAACTTGGAATTATACCAGTATACTTTTGGAAATCCTTGCCTATGTGCTATGGTACAGCTGATCAAGGTATGTTATCGACATTTTTTGTCAAGATGTCAGAAAATAAATAAATACCTCGGTCCTGGCTTAATCAAATAATAAATGCTCAGAATATATTCTGGGAGCAGAGAAATGGAGAAAAAAATCAGGGTAACAAATCACCTTCATTCACAAGCCTCTCACTACTTTCATTAAGTGGTAAAATACTTAAACTGCCTCAACTCAGGTTAGGACATTAATCTGGCATAAAGCCCAGGTTCTGGATCCTGACGTTTCTCTGCATAGCTTACTGCAGATCTAATCGTGCACAATTTTAATGAATACAGCTTTGGTTGCTGAATAATAGAAAAAATCTCAGTAAAAAACACCAAATATTTTAATCATAAATGAGCTATAATAAGCCATTTGAGCAGCTGCATTGAATGGCTCTGAGAGCCATTTTCTGAAGCTGAACTGATGGGTGACATTTAGTTTACATAGTGGGTAATATAAAAGGTAAAGTAATTTTGAGATATAATTGCTAATAAAGAGAATAAATAATGTCTTATAAATATATTAACAAGCCATTCTAGTAATATTTAATATAGACACACTTAAAAGCAGTTAATAATCAGATATTCACATTTAACAATGTTACTGTTTAATGGTGTTTCACTGCGAGATCCCTGAAATTATGTCTCTAAATAATGTTACCAACTGTAATCACTACTGTGCTATCAATTCACATTTGAAATTGTCCATGATGGGAAGAAAAAGGCACACATAAAATACTTGCATAATTAAAATCTATATTATTCTGAAGTTACCATGTGAGGGAGATATTTTTTGTATATAGATGATTTGGGTGCTGATGTTCAGCTTAGTAACTTGGTAGCTTTCAGCAGAGGATTTAAAAAATTTTCTTATAATGATTAATTTTAAAGCTAATCATATAATGTCCGAATTTTCTGAGAGGAATGTCTAAGGAAAAGGATTTATATAATCAGTTAGCTTGCTGAAAACCTCTTCAACCTGTGAAACTGCTCAGTAAGACTGAACCAAAAGCCAATACATATAATTATTCATCATGGGTGTGGAGTCATTTTTATTGAGATAATGACTAAAGATAAGTAAGATTTTTTTAAAATTTTTTTTTAAAGCATTATAAAGATTTCATATCACTAGAGAAAATATTCCTGAGTACCTCTGTTCTGTGAGCAAAATTTTCTCTGCATCAGGCTTTGGACAGATGCCCTCTTTTGCATATTACCATGATAGTGGAAGAGTTGCAAGTAGTGCTAGGGGACTCCTTGCCTTGTCATCCTGTCAGCTTAGTCATTTTGACAATGGCTTCTCCACCTTTGTCAGTCAAAACGCATCAGATTAGCTCAAAACTGTTTAAACAGCAGATATTTGCTACCTAGCTCACTGGGAAGAGGACAAGGGCAGTGTCAGATACGTGGCTCTGAAGAGCCGGGCAATGGGAATAGACCAGGAGTAAGTCAGGGAGTCCCTGAGGAGGAATCTTCTTCTTTTCCATCGTCACTACTGAGTCAAAAAATGAACGTTTGTCCGCAGTCCGGTCGTGCAATATGGCCTTTGAGAAGGGGAATGGGGCGGATCTGCTCCATATATATATGGGAATATATATATGGTATATATAAGGGAACTCCACCCTGGAAAAAAAACCCTAGTAGAGTGACTTGTCCTTCACCACTTCCACCTGATGTGCAGGCTGAGAAAGAAAAAAAGGGTATTCAAGGAGTGGAAAAGAGATAGTGCAGCAACCTTGTATAGCAGTGATGCCAACTAGGCTAAATAGCAGGAAGGTCAAATAGTTTTCACATAAGACTATTTCCCTCTACTTCCTTCTGCTCTCTTTCTCTTTCAGGGACTACCGGTGCTGAAGGTCAGAAATTCCTATTACAGGAACCTGCAGTATTTTTGTGCAGGGTGAATTTTCCAATGTCCTGGAAACAGCCGTCCTTAAGATTCTGGTTTGCCTGTTATTATTTGTGGTTGCCTTTCCCTTGAGTTCAGAGTCCTTGAGTTGCTTGCTTTTGAGAATTAAGATCCTGCGTGTCACCTTCTGGCTTTTGTAGAGAATTCTTTCACTGTGGAGTGCTTTTATGCTGCCAGCATGGAATAAATACATGGTGTATCCAGAGCTGCTAAATGCATTATGTGAGAGAGCTTAGAAACACGAGTTGTATTTAAAAGAAGAGGGTTACCTCACCTGTACCCCTAAGAATGATTTAGCCAAGTGAGAAACATAATGAAGACCATTTATTGCTATTTAATGTCAACAACAAAATTCCTAAGTAACGACAAAATATGGTCTGACAGGTAAAGCACAAACGTGAATCTTCACCTGCAATTTATATGCTTTTTCTGACATATGAGCCAAATGCAGCTACAACCTGTCAGTATCTTTTAAACTGTTATTGTATTTGCCAACCTGGTATCAGCAGTATGATGGAAGAAGGCAGGCGAACACTAATTCCTGAACAATACCGTGCTACGTTGTTGTAAGTACAGTGTAGATTAAGCAGTTAGTATGAAAGAGCCTGTAACTGTATATATGTATTCAAAGCCCATTGAAATCAATGGGAAGGAACTCAATAATTTCAAGGTTTCTGGAGGAGGGTTAGCATCTACAGAAGTGCTTAAGTCCCATTTACGTCTACCAAAGGCTGGGGAGTACTTTAGAAGATTTTATACAGTTCTTAAAGCTTCCTTTTCTTCCCTTGATCTCAATTTCACTTTGGCTTTAGAAGCTTTAATTTCATTTAAAAATAAGATTTCCTAATATCACTTGCTTTTAACTCTGTGGTTGATGTTTTAGCACTGCTAATTTTCTCTCTCACAGCCTTTTGTCTTTCTTTTCACATAAATGCTTATATTTTAACGGTTTTTCACACAAGGTGATCGCAATAATGTAACAAAGTGGCCTATAAATGTCTCACTTCAGATAACGTGACTTTTATAAGGCTGATTTGATATTTTAGAATCCTTGAACCAGAGAAGTGTTGGGTTGGGAAGGGACCGCAGGAGGTCCCAGCCCAACTGCCTGCTCAACGCCAAAGTCAGCTCAAGGTTTTCTACAGTCGGGGCTCGGAAACCTCCTAGGACAGAGATCCCACCACATTTGTGGATGTAATTTCTAGTGCTTAATTACTCTCCCAGGAAAAGTTTTCCCTTTATGTCCTTTCCTTATGTATCTGTCACATAGCCCTTCGTAGGAAAAGAATGAGAGGTTGCACAAATCAGATGACGAAATTAATGCAACTAGGATATCAGGTGGCTGTCCCACAAATATTTGCAATAGTAGGAAGGGAACTTAAGTAGGTTGAATTAAAAGAGAAAAAAACTGTGACCATAACTTTGTGTGCCTATGCCTGTCTGCATTAATTCCCCATGTTCTATTGCATCTGGAACATTTGCACTTTATTCCTCTCCTAACACTAATTTTCACATGCTGTGTTTTTACCCACAAAGCTTTTATTGATTCTTTATATTTTATTGAAAGCGCCCTCAAGGTTTCTCCCAACTCACATGTAAAATAGAGGAACATATATTTTCAGACCTCTGAAGACAAATAGTGGGTTAATCAGTTTTTGTGCCGTGATTTCTGATTATCACATGAATCTCTTTCTGGGTGTTCTTCTCCTCATCTTTGTGTCCATCTATTCCTTTTTGTCTTAATTTTGAATTAGAAGCTTTTTGGGCTGCTGGGGTCTTCTCTTTAAATGTCTAGGCATTATGGAAAACAAGCCTCTGGTCTAAGACTGGCTTCTTTAAAGGTCACATAAATAGCACAGAAACATTCTGGAGAGTTAATTGGATATATTAGTGCACAAATGGACTTTTTAAAGACAAATGAGAGGTTTCATAAATCTAATCCATGACAATGTTAATGCATAAAGATTTTTTTTTTTTAATATTTTACAACCATAAAAATAATGCCTTGGTCTTACACCTAAAAGATTACATTTTCTTACAGTGTGAAACTATAGCTTACTGATTGTAAGAATTCCTTAAGATTATTTTTGGAGTTATAGGGAAATGTTATTTTGAAGAAGCAGAGGATGGCACTGTTGGACTGCAATTATAAGACAATACAGCCTGCAAATCTTGAATTACAACATTGCACAACCTTACAGAAATTATATCAGATGTCTTACAAGAAGCACAAGCAGGAAAAAGGTTTACACTGGGTTTTTGATCATCAAAATTTTGCTTGAAGTCTAGCAGTAAGACAGGGAAAATAGTTCTTTTTTTTTAATGGGATGTGGCTGTAAAGTGGAGTAATGGAGAAAAGGTAGGTGAAGAAAACCAAAACCATTAAGTCACATATTTTGGGAAATAAATTAGTCATATAACTGTGAAGGGCCTTTCTGGCTCTGAGTCCTTAGCTGTGAAGCATCTGAGGTACTGACTATTTGCAAAGACATTGGCTCTTTCATGTAGGCATTACGGCATCCACAGGCTGTTCAGACAGATTCTGCCACAAAAATTGTAATTCAAGTAGGAACAGAGGGAAGACTTGCAAACAGGTAAACCACTTCAGAAAAACCGGACCTTCTTCTCAGAGATATGTCTCCATTCTGTATTTGTATAGGATGTTGCTAGCCTGTTCCTCCAGAATTCACAGGAAAACCTTTATCTTAAAAAGCTATTTAGTGTAGTGAGAGGGGGAAGAATCACATTCCAGGGATGTTAATGTAAGTGTTTAAAAATGTGTAATTAAATCATTCAGTTCTGTTATGCAAGATGCCATCGGCTGTGCTCACCTCCAAATTTTACTGGCCACGAGTCATAAACGAAACCAGCTTTCACTTTATTTGTTTCTCTGTCATCCTAGTTAAGCTTATGAAAACAAAACACAATGGCACTGTTTGATTAAAGAAATTCATTTTCACCTCTAAAATGACTGCTGCAGTGGGCTTACCCACCGGTCTAGGGAACTTTGGGAGACCAGTCCTTTTTGTGTGAGTGGTGGGAGCTGCACAGCACTGTAGAATCTGTCAGATACGTACAAGCCATCTTGCAGTTCAACAAGATTTGTTTTCCAGGATTGCTTATGTTGTCAAGTATATTGAGATAAACTTGGAGCAACATGCTAGACTGCCAGTATAATTTGCAAGTAATTATCTGTTAAAAAGTGCAATTGTCAAAAATAAAATTAAAATAGAAGTAGAATTTAGTTGAAACCATGAATTTAGTTCTGAGAAGTTGGCATGATTATTTTACTGCAATTGGCTTGGCACTCAGAACCCAAACCAGTTCAAACTGCTCTTATAATTTTGCATTATAACTACAAACCCCAATGAAATTCCATGTTTACATGGGAGCTTTGCAAATCCACATATACTTTTCACTAAATCTCTGAAAATACCCATGTTTTCTGTATGGCAGTAGTGTGATTGTTACTTTATCAAAGCTCCTCTTTTTTTTTTTTTTTTTTTTTTTAATTCAATGGGAAGAAAAGGAAATAGGATTTTTACATTCTGAATGTAATCTTTTTCATAGTAGTCATCTCAGTCATTCCCATTTTTAATAACTCCTGGTGAATGGCGAGTGTCATGGTTTGCTCTGAATTTTTGTCAGCAGTTGTGGTTTTTGTCTTCCCACAGTGAGAAAGACTGTTGTGATTCAAGCTTTGAGGACTGTGGTTATTTTACAAATGAATATGTTTTTACTTTTTACTGGGAATAACTCCTGTAAGAAGGATTTAATTTTTAGGAATCCTTTTTAAATTCTCCTTGGCAAGTGTGCTTTAATGTTCAAAAATTAATTTATACTGGCCTAAGTGCTCCATAGTGACATGGTTTATTCCTGAAGGTATCTCAGGGATATGTTGCAACTAACTATTTGTACCAATGTTATATTAGCATTACCCTGGTGACACTTCTGGTTTCTCATGATTTTCACTTTTCTAACATATTCATAAGAACTGTCAAATCAACAACAATCAAACACAAAACCAAACATAGGAACAAACATAAAATTATTGAGAAAAATAAAGTTTGTGAGCAGCTGAGCCACAGCAGTAAGAATGCTCAGGCTTTTCCACGTGCAGTTCCAATTTTTAGACTTTCTAAATCTGTCATCTTTCCAGAAGAATCCTAGCAGATAAAATCAGCATAACAAAAATAGTTCCTGGGGTTATGGTATCTGGACATTGTTGCCCACAGGAGGTTGTGGCAGCAGATAAGTAGTTTGGTAGAGGAGTAGACAAATTCTTGGACTATTTATCCATGAATGGATGCAAAAAGAACTAAGCAGGGATGTACCTTTACCATCCCTAAGACAAGAGCGGCTACGGAGAAGGGACCCCAGGAACTGGTCAGGCTTGAGGGCTTTTTTTAACCAGAATCTCCCCTGCCACTGTCCTAAGCAGAAACTTAGGCTTAGATGTTTGGTCAGACACAGTAGGGCATTTGTTATGTTTTTACAGACTGACAAGCAGGGCAGACTTGGGTTTTCATATCATTAATTATTTCAGTGAATCATTGGATGTGTTTGTTCTAATATTCAGAGTTTGTGTAACCTTATAGTGAAGCTGTAAGAATATTCAAGATTGCTCTCAAATCTTTCCATCAGACATTTTTTTTGAAAAATGAAGGTTTTCCTTTGTTTATTTTAAATTTTTAATTGAAAGCATGAAGCATTTGTCTCAATAAATAGTAGATGCACTAGGACAACTTTGTGCAGTTGTTTATTTGTTTGTAGGTCCTAAAGTTGCTTCTTTGGGTTAAATGGGTGAGCACAAGTTTTTTACTATTTTTAAAGTGTATCAGGAAAAACACCTTTTCTTCAGACTGTCTGTAGTAGTTTCAGACTCATTCCAGTCATTACTCTTCTAGAATGTTAATTTTAAGATCAGAAGTATTATGTCAGAAATGTAAAATTAGATGCTCTTGAAATAACATCCTTCAGTCAACACACTTTTTGATATTAAAAGAAAATTTGGGGAGGCATAATAGGCTAAAATATTTGGAGTCTTTTAATTTGTGGGATTAATTGAGTTAATTCATATCTTGCATTAGAAACTTTAAAGCATAGAAGGTCAGGAGTTCGGTGCCAGAATGAAATATTCCGGATGAAATCCCAATCTCACTCTGGCCAGTGACAAAGCTGTTGTTAATTTCTGTGGAGTTCTCCCACTAAATGCACTGTCTGTACAGTATACATACTTGCTTTACTATAAATACATATTATGTATGTATACCACATATAAAGTCATGGCTGACAAATGAAAACTTCAGAAAATTTCAGAAAAAAATCTAAAAAATTAATTTCAGAAGTTTGAAACCTCTTTAATTGAAACTGAACATTTTAAAACCTTTCTCTTGCTTTCTTACCTTTCTGAAAAGGCAGGAAGCAAATATGTGCAATGCTTGTGCGGAAACATGAGTGATGCTGAGCTTCCCACATGCACATAGAGAGCAGTGACAGTTTTTCTTATGGCTGGAGATAGTCACAAATACCGCTAAAATAAATCAGCTGAGAGGTTTTTTTCCATTTGCCACCCATTTCTACCCCAACTACCACAAGGTTACCTTTAACCTGCTCCTTGCATCTTTCTATAATAGCTTTTGTACCCTGACTTTCAAAAATATGTACAGACACTTACAGTAGTACTCTGGGGTAATTGGTCAGTGTAAAAGGCCATCACGGTTTATGGGGCAGCAAATTCATTTTAGAGATAATTAAAGACTATTTTTATCCCATACCATTACTTTTCTTGTTCAAATGCTTCACAGCAATAAAGTGGTCTAGGCACTGGTAGTGATTTGTATAGTTGTCACCAAAGCAAAAGGAGAGGTATTTGTCTTAAACTATCTGTCTAGTCTTATTTATACAGTAGCACAGTAAGCAATTACTGTATATTAAAGAGTTCATGTGAGAATACTGAGACCAACAATCATGTGCCAGGCAGTTCTGAATGCCTGCAGGGATTAATATTTTTAATCTTATTGAAATTGCTATATTTTCTCATGTACAGCCTGCACCTCAGATAACTTTAATCCCTGTAAAAGTCTTGTCCCCATGAGGTCATTTCAGCAGTGAGTCATGAGGGGTTTGAAGGCAAACGAGTCGGCTGTGAGGGGCAGAGAAGGGAAACTATCGGAAACAAGAAAGCTCCAAGGTAATTTTCCTCCTCGGATATATGCACGAGTATAGTCTGTACTGTTATTGAGTCACAGGTTAGGTTTTCCTGATTCCATTCCATTTTTTTTCTGTTTTTGTTTTTTGTTCACTTTGTTTTGTTATGATAGATAACCCAAAGTGATGCACAGGAATTCCTGGTAAAACATACAGAGATAACCCTCCTAAGACATTCAGAGTAGCGTGGTTGAAGATCTACAGTGTGAAATACTTTTTGAAATGGTAGATTAAAGTTGCCCAACTCACCTGATCAAGTGAGCAAAATTCTCACAGCTTCTGAAAGAAGCTGAAAAGAGCACACTAATAAATTTGGCATTTTGATTGCTGTTTCTTTTTCCCTAAATTGATCAAAATTTTTACTGTGACTTTGGAATACATTACTTTATTAATAGAGCTGAATAGGATTTTTCCATCAATAGTACTTCTGCTTGAAAGATCAATTCAGATTCTGTTTTCTTAAAGTAAAATGTTAAACACCTATTTTTCTGAAGCTGTTTGAAAAATACCATTAGAAAACCCAAATGAAATGTTCTGTTTCTGTACAAATTCAATCCAAATCAAAGCAATCTCCATCAAGGGAAATGTTATGGTGGTTGTTGTTCTTGCTTTACATTTGCTTAATCCATTTCTTACAACCCATCATTCATATAATTTCTTGTTTTAATATTTTAAGAACATCTACCTGGCTGTATGTCTAATAGAAGTAGAAAGGATCATCTGTATGTAACATGAAGAAAAAAGGAAAAAAGAGATATTCCCATTTTCCTCCAATCTGATTTTAACTCATTGCATTTTTTGACTGGAGACGACTTAAAATAAGAATGAGGTTTGTCTTGAATTAGAGACAAAGAGCAGTATATACTTTTTTTTTTTTTTTTAAGGTCTGGCAGCTCTTTATGTCTTCCCACTTTATATAATGATGAGAAAGAGGCAAAAAACCTCTCCTGGCTGCTTGGTATTTCTTCCAACTAAGAATTTCTCAGAAACAAAATTTGAATGAAATGTGTTTCCTAACTCCCTACAAATAGTTATTTTCAGTGACTTTCTTAAAAGAAATTATTCTTCCTAGTGGTCTGCTGGGTCTTTCCTCATCACAATAACAAAGTAATTTACTGGACAAACAATAGGTACTACTTGTTGTTTGCAATGTTGTTCATCAGAATTTTCTGTCCATGCAGACACTTCACTGCAGCTTTAATAAAATACCTGGTTACAGCAGTATTAAATCTGTATTCTGTTGGCATGACTTTGCATTCTTTGCCAAGGGCACTTCAGCTCATTTGTATGAAGATAAAGTAGGTAGGCAATTCTGCGTTCACCAAGTTGCCTTTGATCTCCTGGCAAGAATATGGAGTTTATACATACAGAATCTCTGTTTAATGACCGACTGTGCAGGACAGATTTTTGCAGCCTCGGATAACAATATATTTTCTACTATATTGCATTCTGCCTCCATGCTATTTACTTGAGATACAAAGTATACACCTAATTTTCCCTTTAAAGCTTGCGTTTGCAGACAAGAGAGTCTGTTTCTTTGTGAGCTATCCAACTTTCTCTTATGGCTTCAATTTATTAGATGCACATGGTTGAATATCTTTAAACCTTGCTGGCACTGAATAAACTGGTGAATGCTGGAACCATTTTTCTCCTAAAAATGGAAATTGTTCCCCTTTATAGGATGCATAACATTTCCAATCAGCTAACTAAATTTGGTTTGCAATCTGAAATATTACTAATTTAACAAAAACATTCCATTAGATTGTTCTTGATAAACTAGACATGTAACAAATTGAGCAGAACAAATTTATTTGGACATCTTTTATGGACCTCACTAATTAAATACTTTGGAACTGTTCTTGGCACGATAACTTGCCTGAATAAACTGTATCATATCAGGTCATTGTCTATTTCCCTCTTTTATTATTATTCTTATTCTGCTCAACTGTGATAATTGACATTTATTTCTTACCACGCCCATCTAAGTTTGATATGAGATTTATTAAAGTGAATGTAATAATATCTGTATAGTTCAGGAGGTTCCTAACAGATCACAGCACATTCAGCTGTTTAACAGTTAAAAGCAATTATTAAAGGGATTCAAGTGTTGTATCGTGACATTTTGTGATTGTGTGTGTATTTTTAAGAGTTACACCCTTACATATTCAGAGAGATATATATACGTAAAGTTGTATAGATACAGTTTTATGTAGTGTATGGTGTGTATACACTGTATACTTGGTGATTACTGACGGAAGGTCTCTCCTCAGCACGATTTGTAGATAAAGCCCTGAAAAACAGCATACCTATTTCTAATGTCTGTCTCCAGTATTATTGACACCTGAGACAAATTCCTGGTTGAAGATACTGGAGAGAAGACTAAATGTTTGGCTGCAAATCCTGAAAACGATGCATGTTTGTGGGACAACAGAGAGTTTATGGTGATGATGACAGATATCAAATAAAGAATGTTCCATTCAGCTTCAAACTCCAAAGAACCATAGCTGACAGAGGAAGGACGGAAATTGTGAAAACCAATCAGCTCTTGTTTGCTTACCGGAAAGTCAGTCAGTGCTTCAGCTTTCCCATATAACAATTAGTTTTCAAGTCTTGGTGGGCTGTTGGTGTCATGCAAGGTGTGAAGCTCATCACAGGTGGATTTCTGGTGGTCAGGTTCCTGTGGAAAGCTGCTTTTATGGAAAGGGAAACAGAAGAGTTCAGTAAGTTAAAGGGAGGTGTATCTGCCGATCCCTTGGCTCTGCTGTCTCCTAAAGTGTGGGACTCCTCTCTTGGATCCAGACGAAGCATGAACCAGAATTGGGGTTGTGCAGGAAAGCTAAGTCCATACATAGGCTGCAATAAGTTTTTCCTCGTAGGAGGTAGGGTTGCATCAGGGGCTGTGCTTTACCTACGTAACCCTCAATGCTGCTGAAACTTCAGCACACTTCACTACACGCTCAAAGGTTTGCTTAACCAAGCAGAAATGAGACAGGTGGACATGAAGCGTGAGTAACTTATATCTCAGACATAGTACACTGGTTTGTCACAGGTAACTAGGTGAGAGCTTTGCTTGGGTTGTGGCTTAGTTCTAATATGTCCCTGAACTCAGAAATATAACCCATAAACAGTTATGATCAAGGAAATATGGCTCATAAAATCAAGACTTTGAAAGGGTTAAGTGGTGAGGATTGAATGGTGTATAGTGATTTAGAAACTAAACATTTTGTGGAGCCAGAAGCTGGCTGAATGCCTTGAAAGGATCAGTAGCCAGCCAAAAAAACCCCAGGTTACCCAGAAAAAAGAAACACATAAGCTCCTTGAAATCTTTAAGTGAGATTACTGTGGTTGCATAAATTCATGCAGTTCATTTTGTAACCATTTGCTGAAATAGTATGATAAGAAATGAAGAAATTTGGTGTGACCCCAAACCTGCATTGTTTTGGTGACAGTCGCTTTTGTGAGGAATCCTTTGTGAAATTTCTTGTGTTTTAGGAAATGATTATAGCCTGCAGAGGGATTAGAGAGGAAATGGATGATATACCTGTGGGTACTTGGAGATGCCTGTGGAACTGAGGCAAAGAAAAGCCAGGAAGCTTTTCTTTTGAAAGCCATGGGCTACATAACTGAAGAAGTGAGTTGAAGGCAATGGAGCGTACTCTGACCTTCTCTGCACGTTGAGAGAGAAGATAACGGCAGAGTCTTCCCTGTGCTGGAAATCTGGCGTGTCACTGCAACACATTATTCTCGGAGCAAAAGCAGGCACGATGGCGGTGCAGTCTGCAGCGTGGATATATATGCAGTGCTTAAGGCTTGAGCATGGGAAACGTACGGAGATAACAAGTCTTCCCCAAACAAAACAGGAGAACATTGATGGAAAACCCTTTCTTTTCACCAGCTCTTTCTAAAGTTTCTCTCCAGTTCCTGGTATCGTGGCTAGAATCAACTCTGTAAATGTCAGCGGAATCTAGCTGGATTTCCAGCAGTGTAACTAAGATTAGAATTAAGAAATTTTGTCTATATCTATAGCTATCTATACCTATAGATCTGAAGCTTGCTGGCATTTCCTAGATAAATCTATCTCTAAATTAATCTGTAATGGGACTATGCACCTAGAATCATGACTTCTTAAGGAATCCAGTGAATTGTGGTGAGTCCTAGCTGCAGTTTATTTGGCTCATTCTGTTCACTACCGGCGGCGTTTAGTCAATGGCTAAGAAAGGCTGCTTCCTCAGGTGGCGTAAATCAGCCCAGCACCACTGACGTTAATAGATCTTTGCCAATTTACATCAGATAGGAGCCTCTCCTGTTCTTTCTTCCCCAAATTTATGAGGATTATGGAAATGAGCTGTAGCCCTAGTGGCAAATGAATCATTTATATATGCCAGGTCTCATGCATAGTGTGATTGCTGTGCTCTCCAAATCTTTACAGACATTCTATGATATATGTAACGACTAAGTAGTAGAAGTCAACAGAGAGGGGAGCCGGTATGGCATATGGAATTTTTCTTTGGGTACTTTTCCCTTATCTTTTTTTCAGCTTAAGGAGGAGGGTTAGAATTATACTTAATACATTATTTTATTGAGTTATTTGTATTTTAACTCATTTTTTACACCCGGGTTTCTTTCTTTTCTGCTAATATTTGCATTGTCAAACTACTTGTGTCATTTTCAAGGTCTGAACATTCTCTCCTCATAGCTTATTCATATGCTGCCTACTGAGGACTGAGGAACTAAAGGCAGTTGCTGAGCCTACATTTCACACAGAGCTGCTGACCCTGTTCCATGAAAGTTTTATATCAGTGAACTAGGGTAAAAATAAAATAAAAACTAATACTAAGAAAACCAGAGCCCTGTAAATCTAGAAAGCAACAGCTATTGTGGCTTTAGTAAGCTCCAAAGATGATTTATCTGAATAAATTCAGTATTTCTTATTTAGATCTCTATGCTTTAGTATCAGAGAAATCAAATTCATGAAACAGAGACAAGGAATGAAAATAACAAATAAATACAAATTTCATTTAAAAGGCCATTCAGTTACCAATACCTAATTCTCTCCTTTTCCTCTGTGGCTTAAAACCAGAAAATCAGCACCTTGGTAAAAAACAACAAAAACCATGTGGTCTGTCTCAGATTTTTGTCTTTTTCCCCTTGGTATCTTTGAATTACTTCCTCTTAGTTTGCTATAGAGATTGAAATTTAGAATAGTTATATTTACTTCCCTGTTTGCACATCATCACCGAGGATGTCAACTATGAAAGTAGCACTTGCTATCTATCTACTAACAAAGAATCAAATTTCAGATTGTACTATCCGAGTTTCTATAAGGTTGATGGCACAGATACCTTCCCTGTGACTTCTGATCAGAAGGATCTCACTTTTTAGAAGGATGTGAAGGTCTTGAGGACTTCTGGAAATGGGGGCACAGGTATCCTAAATACCAGTCTGGGGTGGGTGTCACGTCTGGGTAAATATGATGAGCATGAATGCTTTTAAATAGCTAGTTATGGCAAAGCAATGCTATATGAAATGTCGGGGAATGACATGGGAGGGGATGAAAAGATGCAGTAGTGCTGGAGTCAGCGCTGCCGTCCAGGGATGGCAAGACCCTCTTGGTACTCAAGCCCTGGTACAGCTGTACACTGGCCCACAGCTCTCCGTGGGTCAAACAGATGCTGGAAAAGGAGAACCTTAATATTACAGCAAGGAACGTATTTGTCTTTTGGCAGCATTTAGCCCCAGCTGAAATCAGGCACCTCGGTGCTTTGCACTTTATCAACACATAGAGAAAGAGAGTGGCCTCCTGAAGACCTTGTAATACAAATAGGCAGTCCAGCAAAGAGTAGGAGGAAGAACTCCTCCTGAGTTGTACACGCCAGATTATATTGCTTGTTAATTACATTGAATTCTATTCTGGGGTTTGGCAATGGAAAACATCTCGCTTTGTTTCACCCAAGGTTCACCCCTCCTTCTGGAAATCAGTTCCTCCCAAAATGGCACTCAGACTTAATGTGCCAAGCTGCTGAGCAGCAGATGTCAATGGTAACACTGTGGGAGGGGAACAGGACTCTGTTTCGTTGATCATTAATAACAGAGACACATGTCTGACTTTTTAATGGCCTCAGTGTTACTCTCTACTCCTGTCTATATACATGCCTCCTATCTGATCTTCACTGCCATTAGTTCCACTCAGAACTCATGGTCAAGATACTTTATAATTGTATCGCTGCAGATATAGGCATTTTTCTATTCAATTTTTAGCTCAATTTCCTATACGATTCCTACATGACCATGTCTGTTTACCCCACTCAACAAGTCTGAAAGCCAGTTGACAATTTCAAGAAAATTAATCAGAAGAAAAAAGGTTTTGAAAGACATTAAAAGACTGTTATTTTCATGAAAATAGGTGATGAAATAGAAATTCAGTACATACCTGTCCTGAATGAAGGGAAGGCTAATCTTATTAGACACAGAGAATTAGCATAAGAAGCTGCTATAATGAATGCCTGAGAAAAGCTCCAGGAGTAGGTGACTTAGACATCAAATGCAACAAGAAGTGAGGCAGACATTAGAAATGAAGTTTGTTTATTTTGGTGCTCGCAGAACTGCTTGTTCTAACTCTAGAAAAAACTGGATAACCGGAATGGTGAAAGTCCATCTAAATGCAGGGCATGTTCACTTGCTAATCTCTGGTTTATTAACCAGGCTATTTGCTGATGTATCATTACTCTTTCTCTGAATGCATTTATGACTCAAGATGTGCTCTCCAAAACCCAAGACTTTATTGGAAAATTGAACAGGTAGACTGCCAGTGGAAGCAAAGCCCTCTTGAGCTTTCCTGTGTACAGAGCAAACACACTATAATGGCAAGCACGGCTTTATTCTTTGGGCCAATGCTCCTTAACGAGGTGTAGCAACGAAGGCTGGCACGAGACAGGTAGATGTGCCCACCGGAGTCTCAGGGTTTTACAGGCTTTAGGATGAGAAGAGACCACAAACCCTGTGCATAGTACAGGCCAGTAATGCATTCAATTTTGATATCTATGTATTAAAACCGCCAAGCAGCTGATGTCTTTTTGTGGCAGTAGTAAGCAGAAACAAGGGAGTGCCATATATCAGCCTAATTGAAGAAATTATATTATGGTTTATCCCCAGCCTAGGGTGAGGTAAGTGACATAGAAATCAAAATGTCAAAGGAGTTTTGGCAGATGCTTCAAAGTCCTAAAGAACTGCTTTGTAAAATACTTTAAAAGGAGAATATAGTGGAAGGTACATTATTTTAACAGAACAGGGATGAGTGCTCTTTCCTCTCCTGCTGAGCTTACTGTCCTTACTTACCAGCTATTCCAGAGTATGTCTCTATAGGAGATATAGAGATATATAGATACATATATATATGAGCACGCACACACACAGGGACACACATATATATGGATATTATAGAACTGGTGACACCGGTTATAAATGTTGGCTGGAATTTCTAAAGCTGAACTCCAGCACAGTGTTTCTTAATCTACAGGTAAAAATTTCAAATGTTCAAAATAATTCTAAGCCCTGCCTGATATCACTTCAAACTTTACATACTGCTCTATAACCTCTGTCATTAAAAAAGTGTGGGGTGGTTGTAAACCATTTTGGCTGTTGTTGCTACTTATTCAGATGGTAATAGATGCTAGGACACTAGTGGAGCAGAACCCATGGTACAAGGTGCTGTATAAAGATGGGGCAGAAACACAGTTTATGCCCTATTGGTGTGAAATCTTCTGGTTTATACACATCCTGTATACTTGATATACATTTTTCTTCCCTCTTTGCACCTTACCTCCGGGTGAAGGTGGGTCTGGTTTGTGTCTTACAGGGAAGCAGAGACTGTCTTCTATGTCCTGAGGCCTGAGACTTAATAAAAAAACAGATAGCCTCGTGAATCTAGAAGACACTATCACGCTAACATAAATATATACTTATCAGTTCTGCTAATTGAACTTCTTGGTTACCGTGATACTCTCAATGCAGATAAAAGTTCTTATCCTATATATACATGTGTTTCTGAAAGGGCATAAATGTTCTAGCAAGGTTTTTCTGAGAAAATAATATGGTTCATGGTTGCCTTCCTCACATAGTACATATTTTCCTTTTTTCTCTTGTTTTTAATATTGAATTTATCTCCCCCCTCTTCCTCCCCCCACCCCCCATATTATTAGATACTGTTAGAGAATCAGAATTTATTCCACCTGCACATTCTTTGTAACAGGTGATTTCTTTCTCTGTTTTTTGATGTCCTGGTTTATTTCTGTGGTAATGTTATAATAACACATATGTAATAGGCACTTATAATGAATTTGAAATAGGGGAGTACTGCTGGGCACTAACTAGGGCAAATAAAACAATGTTTTCATGCAGGTGTCTACAATAATGTGCATGCAATAAGATGGACAAAATTTAGAAGGGCTGCCAGCTGCCTCTGCGGCTAGACATTTTTCTGTAACACCGTATTTCTCAGATTGTCACACCCCTAAGAAAGAATTATTTAGAGGGGTAAAACCTTCCACTTCTACCCTGGTGTACCAGTGAATTTATTGGAAAGTTGCAGCGTGTCTACTGGTCAGAGATGCTGGAACACAAACCCATTAAGAATGCTTTTCCCTTTTTACAACAGAACTGCCGTGACTGACCTTTCCCTGACCAGCCCTAGAGCTGTAAAAGATTTAGTTTGAAATGTGAAATTTAGCATGAAAGTACCGTGGACCTCACCGAGGGGTAAGTGGATGGTCTAATCATAGTGGAAATTAGCTTTGATTTGGCTGTGTTAAGGGTATTTGAAAAATCATCTTTCAAGGCAAAAATCCTTTGCAACGCTGTGGACTATCTACCTACAGATATTTTAGTTTTGCAGTAAATCGATCAGATCCCAGAGCGGAAGCTGGATTTGGGCACAGATCCAACAGGATTGGATTTTTCAGTTCAGTTCCTGCGGTCAAGCAGCTCTCATTTTCTCCTAGTCTCCCCTCCCCAATTAGCCCTCTGAAACCACAGCTTGCTTGAGGGTACCAGAGGCTTCTGCCTGCACCAGCCGCCCCACGCGTGCCTGGCGTTGGATAAATAGAAATTTTCCTTTGAGATCTTGGTGCAACCTCATCAGAATTTCCCAGATGTACCCCACATGTAGTTCGCTGAAGTAAGACATGTTACTCATTATGACTGATTGGAGAGTTAAGATACTTATCTTAAATCATTTTAGAAACAGAATAATTTGGTGTCAAGATAATGTAATGAAATCATAATGCATTTTTTTTTCTGTAAACACCATGTACCGTTTGCAAGAGTCTGAAAGTTATATGCTGAATCTTAAAGAGGGCCTCTCCTGAAGGTTCAAAGCAAAATACTCTATTAAGATAGATATGCCTATACACTAGATAAATAGAATAGAATTAGATAAATAAAAGACTTGTGTATCTGTTATACATATGCCTACCTACAACAGTGCATTAAGAATAGTTTTGCATCAAATATTATGTGAAAGCAGAACTGTTTTGAAATACAAAGCTTTTCAAAGTTTTCCACAGAGAAATGAAGCTTGTTTTTAAAAAAAGGAGATAACAAACTGCATTGCTACAGGGTAAACATTTAAAAAAAATGTCTTTATGGCACCAAAGGAATATCTACCGCACTGAATTTGTGACTTTGCCCATATTCAGCAGCCCTATAATCACTCCAGTTAAACAGTTCCCTTGACTTGTGCAATTAGTTTTTCCTGGAGGACTGCCTCATGCTTTTGTGGCTTCCTAATTAAATAGAAAAAGCTTTTGCTTACAGTTGTCTGAAGGATCTATTCCTGCAAACTAACAAGGAAATCATGCCTATGGAGTTTACAGAATTGGGGCTATCGTTTGCTTAGGAAACAAGCAAAGTTCAGTTAACAACTCTGGTTATCTACAAAATTATCCTCAGGGGACACACAAAATCTGAAGGTTTCAATAGAAAATCTTTCCTACTTTTCTCTCCTGCTTACGTAAAGGGATAAAACAAGGAGCAGCAGAAAAAGATTCACAGGGACTGAACAATGAAAACCAGCCCATGGTACAAGATGGGATGGTCCAGAAATACATATTTATTTATTTATATTTAATATCTTAGTGAAATAATAAGAACATTTTTCACTGTGAATGCAAAAGAAATTAAAAACTATTCCCATACTGGGTTAGAACTTCACCTTTCCTGCACTGTCTCAGGAATTCTTCTAGTGCTCTGTCAGTAGTTTCATAGGTTTTCATTTTCTGATATACAAAGACTGATGGAGTCCCTGAAGGGGGAAAAGGAATAGAGACAGCTAATTCGATCTGTTTCTATAGTGAACTTTGGAAATCTTTGCAGCACTTATCTTGTTTGTGCAAAATGTATGAGTCCAGACTGAGCTATTACAGTTCACAGCCTCCAAAAGAAAATGAGCTTTTCTGGTTAGCTTCCACACCACATCTTCTCCACCGAGAAGAGCCAATTTGAGGGTTTACACACAATTCTGTCATCACTTTCTGTGGCAATTTTCTCCACATCAGCATACACTGAAACCTTATTTAATGAGGTTTTATAAGGGTGTTGTGATTTCTTCTCTGTAGTTAATGACAGCTAAATTTCACGTCCAATTTCAAGTCAGGTTTTTTTGGTTCACGCCTTAACGTTCCTTGTTTTCTCCAGCTATACCTGGTAGGTATAACCTGCTAGAATTATAATGGACTTCCCGTCTCCCCACAGTAAATGGGTACAATAAAGGAAAATCTGCTTGTGCTCCCCACCCTTCAGTAGATATTCATGCTTCACTGCTAACTACTAAGAGCTGAATGCACTGATTCCATCAGCCTGGTTCACAGCCTGTGAAGAGCAAAACTAGATAATCCTGAAAAAGTGCACGAATGAGTGAAAAGCACATTTCTAAAAGAACAGAAATTAATTTCAGGCAGGCTCAGGATATTTGAATGCCTGTCATCTGAACTTTTTATGAGCATTTGGAACTTGTTCATCCAAATTTGTTTTCTGCACAACCCTTGAGAAGGCTTTGGCCTGCTCTCTGTAGGAAATACATGTGTAAGTCTCGTAGGAAGCGAAGTACTCATAAGAACTTTGCTTAGATATTAGGACTGAATTATGTTCTCTAGCGGCATAACAAACAATATCTCCTCTAAGTTCTCCTGAGCAGAAGCGGAGGCAGCTTGGATCAAGTCAGATTAGATTTCCCTTTTCCCATTAACTTATGCAAAGTCCCCTGTACCTTCACTTCAAATCAGAGCTGCAATTACCTCTGATCAAAATGTGTCTTTTCATTTTAATAAGGTGTTGCTCACCTACTACAAAAAAAGTAAAAATGACTTTGTAGTTATACTATCCCACTTGTGATCTTGGGGAAAAATGGAAGCTTATTTTCTGACTTTGGTTATGGAACAGTCAATTGGATTCTTTGACTTACGGCAAACATGGTGACCAAGCAGAGCAATGCGATCCTTCGTCAAGTTTTTGGAACAGACACATAACACTGAAAGTGAGCCTGAAGTGTATGTTTATTCTAAGTAATTTCTGTGATGACATCAGCATTGCTATTACCTTTTTAAACACAACTTGAAACAACCCTTCCCCCAAACTATTTTTTTTCTAATTATGAACGGAAAAAAGATGCCGCTTTGCAAGTCTCCCATTATCAGAGAGAATCTTATTTCTTATTGTATAACTAATGTGAGTAGAACACATTGTGACTAGTAGACTAGTAGAAAAGGACATTGGGTTAAAAAAACAACAAAAGAAACCTGAGACGACCGCAACTCATCTCCCGATTTGCCACACAATTATTGCTTATTACTCTTTAAAGGATCAAAGTGACCAAGAAAGGGGTTCATGTGGGGTTTTTTGTGGTTTCTGTCAAGTAACAGTTCTAAACCACCAGAAAAAAAAGACACCTGGTACATGTTTAAACTAAGCTGCTCAGGCCATGGAGGCAAATGAGCTGAAATAGGATGGAAATATAATGATGTCTACATTAGCAAGTAGTGCAGATCAACAGGACTGTATCTGCAGAGAAACAGATGGCACTAAGGAGCTGACATTCACACCAGAAGCGTTTGGAAGGATTATTACTTCAGGTGGTCTCTAGACTGATCCCATGGATTCAATGCCTGGGAGCGGTTAGAGAGCATTAGAGGTACCCCTGGAGTGCGTCTTCAATTTTAGATCCATCCAAAAGACCACAGTTTGTATCCCAGAGACTGCTCTGAAATGTGAATCAAAGCACATTTGGAGGGTTGGTCAGAAGATTTGCTTCAAAAGCTGTTGAAATTATTCAAACCCTACGATAACGTGTATGCAAGTTCCTAAAATTTTCAATAACAGGCAAATATTTAAAATACAGAATGAATTTGATATTAGGTGCCAGTGTAAAACTTGGGTAACTCCATTATATTCAGACATCTGTAGACCCACAGAAGCTCAGGAGGAATATATTTTAGCCCCATTTAAGTATACATACATTAATAGGGTTAACTCTGTCTAGATAATTTCCACGCATGACAACACTGTGCACTTTTAGAAAACTTTGTGTTTCAAAATGTAAAAAAGTGTTTCTTCCCTCATTTCTAACAGATGGAGGAAATTATTTTAGTTATTTCATACTTGCATTATCTGAGTCCTGGAGAGAAGAAATAATGGGGAAGGAAAAAATTCTTCAGCACAGTTCCTCCACAATGATATTGCTTCACAGCATGTGCAGAACATCATTTAATAGTTCTGCTTTTCTGAGTGTCTGCCAATAGTACAGCAGTCCATTATCTGTTATCATTATCTATAAACCATATATGCCAAAGGATCATGTTTTATCCAGGGAAATAAGAAGTTCAAAACAAATCTAGCAAGATGAGACATAATTTCCACCTAGGATCAGGCATGACTTGGAAGGATCTACTGCACTGTCCAGTGCTCAAGCAGTGAGGAAACACCTTCTTAATTCTAACTGTAGTTCAGCATCTGATCCTTACTACTGCTAGGTTCATGCTGATAGTGAAAGCAGTAGTAGCATTACTTATAACAGTATATGTCTGCATTGTCTGAGGGCACTACTACATGACCAGGAACACTGCCGTTTTAGGGAACAAATAAAAAATGAAAAGTCCTTCTATTTTTTTTTTCTTCAAGGTACTTGAAATTTTAAAATATTTCTGTGCAAAGTGAACTACTAAAATTAGGGTGTGCCTCAAGTTGAATCCTGTGAATGGAAAACTCTACAGTAGAAGAAATGTTGGAGGGTTGTTATACACACGAACGTGAAAACTCTTTTCTGTAATTAAATCTACAATGCTTACCTTAACTCTATCTGAGTATCTTAAGTTATTAGCTGAATATTGTATAGTCAAAGGACACAGTTTAAGAGTCATTTTCCATCCATGTCATAAGCATTACAAGCAGAATTTAGTATTGTGTACCTGTAAAGAAGTTATGAATTTGAGAGTTACTTCTTTTCAAACACGGAGATAAAAAATGTGTAAAGACAACATTACAGAAAGCAGAAGATTGAAAGCATTTGTTTTTCCCTGAAAGATTCTAACAGAGATAAACTTCAATCTTTGACAGAACAGAGGTTTCCTAAAACAAAATAGTTGTGTAAATACTAGTATGATATAATGCAATTATTGGCAATATTAAATTGTCCAGAAAAGTACCGACATTATGCAGCTACCACTAGAACAACTGTATTAATAAGATGCCAACGTACTCTAGGTATTTCTTGGTTTCTACTCTCCTACAAAACCCAGAAGTTAAAAAATTGAAAAGAAGAAAGACAATGAATTTCCCAATTAGAAGAAACCTACTATGCAAATACTTAGAATTCCCATTAAGAAATGCTTTTGCATATATAGACTGTCTTTGGAGCAGGTTAGTATAAAACCCTGAGAAGACCCTTCTCTCCCGTCACCAGCCTCACAGTTTCACACAAGTGGATTCTCTCATTAGATATGCTCGAAGCTTCAGGCCTACCACAGGGCTGGACCATTAACAAACAGTTTGTTGTTAAATATTTCATTGTTATGAGCTCATACTTAAACCTAAAGAGCAATCTGTGAAAGAATGGAATGTTAAAGATTTTATTGCCCATAAACCAACATGAAAGTAACTTAGAATGCTGCAGAAGGGTTCTGGGAAAGGATGGCTTTCTTTGCATTTTATTGCTTCTTGGTGAATATTTTCTGTTTACTGTCTCTGTACAGTAATGCACAGGATGACTGTTAAGTCTATTGTGCAAATAAATTGATTAGAAACTCTGAAGCTTGTTAGTCAACTGTCTCCCTTCCCTTTGGGGTGGTGCCTCTACAAATGTGAGCATAACATCACTGAAAAGATCCGATTTGTGAACCTCAACTCAACCTTGGATTATTTATTACTCAAGAAATGAAATTTTGCACAGCTAAAATAATCCACAGCAGCCAGTGTGATAATACACTTTTATCCAGGAATCAACACAGCTCTACAGACGGATGTGTTGTCCAGGGAGCAGAAGCTAGAAGAGAGATCATGTAGTTTATTATTTTACATTATTCTCCAGCCTGGAGTGCTGGTTTCAAGCTGGCCTTTCTTAGAGGAAGCAGCTGCACTTCCATCACTTTAACACCTTCCCCTTTTGGCAAAACATGGGACATGGCCTAACTACTTTTAGCATGCTGAACTGAATATATGAATGGCTTCAGTTAATAATTTAGGATGGCTTTATTCTGCCCTATATCTGATTGCTATTCAGCCTTTGTAAAGCTGAAACCTCTTTTTACATTCACCCGCTTCAACTTTTTAAGTTGGACTTGAAAAGCAATTCTATCGAACTACTAAATGATAGATATTAATAGATATATTATCTGCAATGAGAAGGAAACCTCTCTCAGATAGATACAGTGTTCCAAGTAAAAGAGAACAAGGTTCTACCTTATTTTGGACTGTATACTGTAATTTTTGAGATTTATTTTCTGTTGGAGATGGGTATTTTCTGACCTTGCAAATACATGAAGTGGTCGAGATAAGATTCGTCTTTTTAACTTGAGTGGATACAGTAGAAGTACATCCAAACAATTCTATTGAAAATGGCAGTATAATTTCACAAGAACTGAAGGCCTTGGCAGAATCAGAGAGTAGCAACTCAATCAGGGCTTACATACACTTCACAGTCACTGCGTTGTGGTTAAAATCACCAAGTAGTGATGCAGGTAGTGCTTTCTCTCATGAAAATTGAATTTATTATTGAGGCACTCAATTTTTTATTTTTTTTCCAGGCCATTTACACATTAGATACAGAGCTGCAGTCACAGGAACAGGATATGGTCTGCCCTTCTAGCAATTAGCGCACTCCGTCAGCACTTTCTTACGTTTCTGAGATGTGGGCACAGTAATAATAGTGCCTACCAATTTTCTGAATGTCAGCTCAACTGAGGAAAACACTGAAAGGATATAAACATTACTTGAAGATGAATAACGTTGGCAAGAGGTTCAAAAAGGAGACAGGGACAATGGCAGTACTTCAGACAGAGGTCTATTGATGTCGTCTAAGAACTGTAGCAAAATGGAAACTGGTTAAAAAGCCCATAAGTAAAATGGGAAATGAATCGGCCAAAGCTTGCATATTATAAATTAGGCCTAACTGTTGAATGAAATAATGTGAAGATGATTAATTCCTTTTTCCCTTTTCTTTTTTGAAAAAGTGAGCTTAGGAGTTATGTGGAAAAGGGTTATGTTTCATTTGAAGTGTGATTCTTTTTGCTTTTCTGTCTCTGTTCTCTATCTCTGCAAGCTTTTTGACAGATAGTGAGACCAACAATTCTGTACAATGTCAATATGATGAGATGAAAATGTCCATCGAGCTCTGTCCAGCTATAAGCACTGCCACAAAGAGCTATAAAAATGCCAAGTCCTTGCCAGAAGCTTACTTAGACTAACATAGGCCTACGCATTAGCATGAACCAGTGCATAGACTTTCTCATCGCTCAGCTGTGTGCACCACAGACTCTTAAATTGCTTGTTTTGCTGATAGCTGCAGCTGTGGGGAATCTTTTTTTGCTGATATATAGGATTTCAGAGGATTGTATTAGCTTGTTGAAATGAAACTGTAGTTGATATGAGTAGCTTTGATATGAAACCAGGACCTGAAACTAAAAGGACGTCAGTGTCTTGTCCAATATACGTATTCAGATGAGGCTGCTTGTGTGATGACCATACGCATGGAGAAGATAAGGAGGGTTGATGTGTAGATAGGATGGTGCCAACACTGGAAAGGTGGTAGTGCCCTTAAGAAGAGAGAAAGAAAAACTATCCATCAAGATCCTATCTCTCACATTAAAGAGCAGTGTGCCTGGCTTATTTTGATTGATTTGGGCAAGTCAGGGAGTGACTATATTAATCACTGATGTGGGCTATGAAAATGCTTATAGCTTGTTATGTTCTGCTGTAATTGTGTAAAAGGTATGCTTGCTAGCAAAGACTTCTAAAGCCCTTGTGTTTGTCTTCTGTGGTCACCTTGATTCCTTAAAACAAAAGTTCTTGTTGTAATGGAAAGGAGGGACTCTGACCGCCCAGTGACATGCAATTTTCAGACTCGGGAAGACAGTCAGGATCCAGAACAAAAGCTGTTGCTACAGACTTGTCAGCTCAAAGTATCATCCCAAGTGAATGTCTTCCTCTTTTCCAGCTGAGAACTGTCAGAAAGGACTGCAATTTTTCCAACTTTTATTTTCTGATGTCTTAAAGTTTGTATCAAAATCAGGAACATCCCTGACACTTCCTTACAGATCACTACAAATTTCAACAGGTCTAACATTCCTTATGATGAAGCAAGCTCTTGACAGAGTAAGAGACTCAAACTGAATGTAATGAGTCTGAAAAAATTTGTTTACGTCTGTCCTGAAAACCTGCTCCATTTTAATTAAATCATCTTTGACTGCTTTTTTCTTCATTTATATATGTCCAATTCTTGGCATGGATTTTCTAATCTTGCAATCAAAGCCATGAAACGTAGTTAACTTTGTTGTACGTGACAAGTTCATGTTAATGTTTTGGAAATTCTGGGCCCAATAGTTCTATTGAAATTAATGCAATGTGTCCTCTCTTAAAAAAAAAAAAAATTACCTGGAAGAAGAGATTCTGTGAATCTTACTGTATGGCTCAAATTCTTTCACATTTGATACCAAAATATACCTTAGAAAGTGCACTTTTCTAATTTATAGAAAAAAAATCTCAAGCTTAGCTACTTTAGTGAAGGAACAGATACATTGATGTATTGACAATGCTGAGTTCTAAACAGATATACCCCAAAACAACCACTGCAGACCTCTGGGAGGTTGCCAATGACAGCCACATATCTTTGATCGTGGGCAGGGGGACAGAATGACACTGTCACACCAGTCAGTATGTGTCCGTAGAGTTACCGAAGTACAATGTTAAAGACATTCTGTGCCGTTGGCGTTCAGCACCTGGCTACACCATCAGAAAAGTTTATTATTCTGCATATATGTGCAAGCACAGTGGAGTTTTTCTAAGTTACACAGAGGTGTCTGACAGCTCTATCATTTGTTCTTATATGTGAATAACAGCGAGCCATAGAAGGATCCCTTAGGTTTTGGCCAGTGACTGTAAGTGCTCACAGCTACATTAACCTGCTATGAATTCCAGCCGCTGCTGTTTGCCATTTTTTTTGTGTTGTAACAAAGATTGACCAGTGAAAGCACTACGTGAATGCCTCAGTGCAGAATCCCTCCTCAAGGCTGAAGACCTTTGAGAGATCCAGACAGACCAGTGAGACCATGGCAGTCTCCCCAGGGCCTCCTGTGTGTGTCGGTGGCCTCTTCTTGGTGAGTAGCAGAGAAAGGAGGCAGAATATTCGTTCTTTTCTGTCCTGGGAACCAGGGAATCCTCGTCCCAGAGAGACCCTCTGTAATGTGGCATTACAGAGCTCAGGAACATTGGGGTCTGTATGATTTCCATGCAGGGAAGCACAGAGAAAAGGAGCTCCAGAATGACATCCAAATGGGCTTTCCTGGTCTAGTTCTATGCATTAAACAGTTCATACCCCTGAAGGAGTTATTTACTAAACAATTTTATGAATTGATTTCTTAATGATGCTTAATTATATACTGGGACTCCTATAAACACATACAAATCTCACCCTCCCATCCCCTCACTATACTTTCACATCGATGGACTGTGTAATATAAAAACAGGGAAGAAAATAAAAAGTCTATGGATGGAGAGCTGTCCTATTGACCTGGACCTACGTGACTTTACAATAAAAAGCAACAGCTTGGAATCATAGGGGACTTATTTGATAATTTTAAACGTACAGATGAAGAGCTATTGTTCACAAGATAGACAGATAAACAAAATAAGGGCAGAGATCTAAATGTGAGGAGCTGTTAATTTGAATGTATAGGAGTGACCACCACTGAAGAAAGACATGAGAGTATCACTGACAGAGAGCAGAAAGATTCTTGCTAGTAGACCCAAGTGACTGTTTTGGCTGTCTGAATCCCACAGAAAATTCTGGGCTGAAGTGTCTTGGATTTTTGCTAACATTTAGAAATCATGAGATTTTTATGAAGGTCTAACATAGTTTTTTTTAATATTCAATAAAAACCAAACAGTCACACTGAAAGACCACATCTTAAGTGTATGAGTCTGTGAGGTCTAAAGAAAATCACTACAGGTGTTTCTTTTGTAAAAGATCCACAAGGATAAGGCCCCAAAAGCCAGCATATAAGCGTCTTGAAAGTAAAGCGATCACAGAGAAAAGGATCTCAGAAAGAAAAGTCCTGCACTTCTCCTCCCTTTTCAGTATAAAGAAATAAATAGAACAGAACAGAAGTGAGTACAATAAAACATGGTTTATTCTAAATGAATCATGGGAGAGGCAGATAAGGTATGTCAAAACCAATAGTATACTCTGTAATACTTGCAGAGGTACTGCCAGGAAACCTTCCAGGAAAGCCTTTTCAAAACCTCAGAAATGCACTTTGCAAGAACTGAAGGGCTATGATAACATCCGTGAAGAATAAGATATGGAGACTCCTGTGTTTTCAACTAATTATACCTGGGTTACTCAGCCTGTAATTTCCTACTTGCAAAAGATTATGATAATAATTGATGGTTGGTCCTAAAATATCAGGACAAAACAAAAAAGAACTGGAGGCTGAGATAGAAGGGTAACAGTAAATAGTACGGTAGAACATAGATAAATAAAGGCAAAGAACATTGCAAGATTAATGGATAAAAAGCACAGTTCAGTGCAAATAAATATAAAAGATTGATCAGTCAGCTGAATCTCTATCACATGTCTCAGAGCATATAAAATATGGAATGGAAAAAAAGAATGTAGAGAAAGTAACTACTTGTTTCATTGGTGAGTGATGAGAAACTGCAAAGACAAAAATAAAAAAAATATTACTGTCTCTACAGACTAGTAATGGATCAGAATCCTTATTACATAATCTTTTGGATTTCATAAAGTAGCATGAATACAGAAAATTGGAATAATACAGTCCTGCAACTGTCCTATATAAAATCCTGCAATCCTACACAAGTAAAAGTGAAGGAACAGAGGAATAGTGGAACCAACAACAGAGTTGTGACAATTATGAAAGAAAAATACACAAAGGGATGTGAATGTATCCCAGACCTTTAAGCATGAATGTATCCCAGACAAAACCAGGCAGCTTGCAAAGTCTGCAATTTACCAGGATGTTGGTACGGAGAAATCACCAGAGAAAACACAATGGTACTGACATTAGAAGTCTCCTCTGATGAGAAAAAGCAGGGCAAGCTGGGTTAGGAACATAGGAGCTGCCATAGCAAATTAAATCAGTAATTCATTTGTTCTGTTATCCTGTCTTTGACAGCGAGCAGCTATCAGTGCTTCAGAGAATAGAGGAAAATATTAAAATGCATACAATTCTGGAATGACCATCTCATTCGTGAAGTTTTTTCTCTACCTCTATTGATTAGAGGTTGGCTTGTCATCTAGAAATTTAATCTTATGACAGCCTTCAAGGGAACACTTTAAATATAATAGCAAATACTGAACTTGACTCACAGGTGTACAAAAATGCCTGTCAAAATAAAACCAGCTGCAGAGCTGGAAGGGTGAGATTGTACCCCAGGCATCAAAGTATTTTATTATGTTTTTAAGGCTGGCTGAGAAGCTGTGGGAACACTCCCCCTTTTTCAGCCTGTTGATTTATAGGTGAAAGTTCTATGTTGGACCAGAAATACCCACAATTTAATTAAAGTCATGTAAAATAAACAAATGTTCCTCTTTGACACTTGCTTGCTGAAGAACAATTTCAGAAATGGAATTCTAAAAACCACCCCAAACCCTTAAGCGAGTCTTAACGATTTGCTGTGATGATTGCCAGATGTAAGAACACATTGATTTTTTGCACGGCTGCCCTGCCATTACCTCTCCAGTTTGTTTGTTCTGGGCCTTAGGGATTTTACACTTACTTACTTACTTCCCCAAGAGCTTTAAGCAGGTATTTTTAAGCTCTGGTGACTGCTTCCACGCTGTCAGTCATTTCAAATTCACTTCCTTGCCCTTCCTAGTCCTCTTCCATCCTATATGTAAGATGGTTTTATATTTGCTATGTTCTCAGCCAGGCAAACGCTCCTTTTTTTTTCAGTCCCACATGCCTTGACATCTCAACACAGAGCGATTCAGAGATCCCGAGCGGGTGCTGAAGGAACTGCTGATGGCATCGATATACCTGAGTCAGCACAGGGGTGTCCTCACCTGATCAGCTACCCTGAGTGAAGGGCTGAGTAGCCTTGGAGCAACACTTGAGTAAAGCAGCCTTATTTATTCCAGAACCTGGGTAGCATCTGGGTATCATCCTTGTCTGGGCTGAGGAGCCATGCCTTGGTGGTTCAGAAAAAATGGGGCCTCAAATAGTGTAATAAGCATCAAACCAGCATACTCTGGCACAGAATATGATTGTAAAGTGCAAACCCACTCATGTATATCCTCCTATTGGTCTTGACTTACTCAAATGTACACATTCATCCTGCAGTAGATCTCAGTATATTAGACACAAATACAAACAGTGTCCTGGTAGACTGTGCGGACATCAAGAACCTAAGGAATCCTAAGAAGGAAAATGATAATGTAGTAAGGATTTTGCTTCTGCGCTACCTGAGTGATGGTAGGCTCAAGATGCTTTTTGTCACCAGATGTAGGTGATTATTCTTTGGAATTTATTCTGTATTGATTCTTTGCATTTATTCTGTAGAGAAGCCACAGTGGATTTAGGAGAATTTGCTAGAACAGATCTTGTTATGGATGTTGGTGCTTGAGAATTTTTTAAAAATGTCTTCATGTTTTCACTAAAACAATAAAAGTTCATGAGAATCATGCAAAGAAGAAAGAAAGGTCTGAACAGCATGATTTTTCTTTATATCATGCAGCAGACCATGGGAAAATATAAAGAGAAAACAGCAAATGTAGGAAAAAGACACTTCTAATACTGTCTGTCTGCGCCAGTATCCATCTGCTAATATCAGATGCCAAATGAAGATTATAAACCCCTACATTTTTATTTAGGGCAAATTAAAAAAAAAAATAGAAGAAGAAAGTATACTCCACCACAAATATTTCTGAGTCCAATTAGATGCCTCTAAGTAAAAAAAGTTTCAATCCATTGATAATATTCCTTTTTACTTGTCTGAACTGCTTTATTCTTTGTTTTAGATTTCCTGTAATTTTATTGGACAAAGACTTATCAGACTAAGGAAAGCTCAGATACTTCTTATATTGGTGCATTTTAAACATTACTAATGTAAATATTAAGATTCATGATTTGTGGAATCTGTGCATTATGGAAAATATATTAATATTAAAAAAATAATCCACTAAAGGCAATTCTACCCAGCAGAGAAAGCATAAATAGTTCCTCCTACTTTTACTCACTTTTTAACTCCCCTCACTGAATACAGTACAGGGAAGCATGTAAAAGTGGAAGACTTGTCATGCAGGTGGATTTTTTATTTATATTATATTTTACACAGAAAGTCCCTTAGTGTAAATTTCTGATCTTTCAGATTCTTCCTTTTTTTATATTGGTCATGGATTACAAGAAGAATATATGTCACAGTTCAGAGCTCTCTCATATCCCAATAAATCTTGAAAGCTGTGCATTGAGTTTGGTTATTCTGGAGGAGAAACCTGTGAAACAAGACATTAGTTCACTCTTTCATGGTCATCCCTGATGAGGAAGAATATATGTATATGTTAGGATATTCTGCGTCACAGCCAACCTTCTCCAGTTCAACATTTTTAATATAGCCTTTTCATGACACACAATAAATTTAGTCTGTATGTTCATTTTTAGAGGAACTGACAAAAATATGCTTGAAAATCAGTTTTGCCTATAATTATGGGGAAAATTGCACCCTAGTTTTTTAATCAATTATGTAGCTAATTAATAAATACTTACTTTTAAAATTCCAATGATGTATAAAAAATCCTCCCCCAAAACCTAGGGAAAAAAAAAAGCAAACTTCTCTCTTGTCCCCCACCCGCTTTTCTCTCCCACCTTCCCTCTTCTCCCACTATCCCCCCCTTCCCTTGCAAAATTGTTCAGTGTTACATCATTTGCATAAACCCGTCTGCTGGAAAAAGCAATCATAGAAGAAGCCTCCTGCTGTGGGAAAAAGATAGGCAGAAGATATTTCATCTCCGAAGACCCAGCCATGGGAGAACAAATGATCATTCTGTCAAAAAAATTATAGGAAAAATGTATTTTACTTTCATGTTCTATTTTCAAGTTAGAAGAGGTGTTGGGAAACCAAATATTATTTTTCAACGGCAAAATAGTTTAGAAACAAAATCCAAGAATGTATTAGCTTTCTTCTTTCATTCTCTTTTCCTGAAGGAAGTTGAAAAAAACAAGAATGGAAGGAGTTAAGAAAGGGAAGAATATAATTAATGACAGTTTCCCAAATATGAAGTTTTTCAGGGAAGTAATATTTTGGGTTTATGAATCTTCTTAGAGAATTGGACAACATTTATAAAGCGTTTAGATTTTATTGAGACACTACTTTTCAATGTTCTTAATTTTGTCAGACAATTGTTTTCCCCCATACTGACAACCTAACTGATTAATCAGCTGAACTTTTATTGAATTCCTCCACCTCAGTTTTCAACATTTAACTCTGCAGAGAAATAGCAGTGACACAAGTAAGCGACCTCATCAGTATTACTATTTATTGTCTAGTTGCCCAGAGAGGCTGTGGCTGCCCCATCCCTGGCAGTGTCCAAGGCCAGGTTGGACGGGACTTGGAGCAACCTGGTCTAGTGGAAGGTGTCCCTGCCCATGGCAGGGGGTTGGAACTAGATGATCTTTAAGGTCCCTTCCAACCCAAAGCATTCTGTGATTCTTCCAGCTTCCACTGCAGTTGCAATTCTAGTTCCTGGAGTGCTAGTGTCTATATAATATTTTTTTATGTCTTCACTGACAACGTCTCTGTTGTAGCCTTCTGTGAATGGAGCATATATAGCGTCTATATATTTTCTAGTATGTTTTTTCTTATCCTTTTTATTACTATGTTTTTATCTTATGTACTTCCTGGAACATTTTCAGATGTTTTTAAGTATTTCATTTGCTACTCCTTTATCCTCTTTCTTTCTTTTCCTAGCTCTACTGAGTGAAACTTAACCTTAGTATCAGTCTCATTCAAATCAGGCTTTCAAACACATCCTAGCTTCATAAAACAAGAATTAACAAAAATGAGTATTTTTCTGGGAACAAGCAAACAGACAAGAATTTTTATTAGAATTTAGATTGGGGACAGACTATGACTGGGAAGGGGAAAAAACTCAGAATAATGTCTTATGGGGAAAAAAAAACCACTCTAGGAGCTTGCTATATTTAGCCCATGGTCCTCCAACTGGGCTTTTGAGCATAAGGAGATTGTTGGCCGGTCATTTCAGAAGCAGCTGAAGCATCCATCATGAATGACCTCGGGAAGACATCAGGAGGCACTGTATGAATGGGAGAGCAAAGCTAACTGGAGTAACTCTGCAGGGAGCTACAGGTGTGATTAAAGCCCTACTGTTCACAGCACAATTTCACTTTAACCATATCTGAGGTTATAGTAATACTAGAACTTCGGTAGGTTTTCAGATGTATTAGAAACAACAAAGAAGAATCCAAGCATCAAATCAGTGAAGAGTATTTAATATACTTTTATTTTGCTCCAATCTGACAATAGACGGATCAATATCCGTGTTAGTGATCACACTGCAAAGGCTTTGTAGAGTATGCAGAAAAATAAATTTCAATGTGTGCACCTTGTAATGAACAACAGTGTGTCAATGTTAACATCTCATCAGAGATGAGAATGATGGGGATGTCAAATTTTGAAATGCAGACGCGGAGGAGGAAAAACATCTCCCACAGATGGGGAACTCATCTAACGCAGTCAGAAGTTGACAATCTTTTTCTTCTAAAAGTTTTTGAAAATATATCCATCATCTCCGGGCTTATGGAAAAATGGGATTTCAGTCTCTCATTTTCAGGCAAAGAAGGACCCTCACCAATAACAAGAGACAGAAGTTAGCTCAGTCTGTTCATGGATGGAGTGAGAACATGGTGTTTTTTACTAAGGGCTAAAAGCTTTCCTTACCTCTCAAGTGGATAGGCTTTGTGATATTTTTCTCTGCATAAGCTTTTATACAACTGTCTAGGTTCTTTTTACTATTTCCAACTTGGTAAGTTTCAGAACTGTTCTTGATGTTATACATAAAGAGCACGAACCACTGCTAAGTAGTGGGCAAAGCCACATTACTTGATTCTCTTAAGTCTGCTGGACAGACTTTCTGTTTCAAGAGCAAGATAATGCCAACAGTGGCGACTTGTCATTCATTTAAGTGTTTCTGTGATTCTACTTTTCTCTTTATGGAGAAGTTGTTTACAGATATGCCAGAATTACACGTCATTAAGGATTCTGTTAAGATGGAATAAAAAAATACATGAAACTCATGACCCAGTTTTCATTCTATTCAGCCTGCTTACACTGTTCTCATCAGAAATGGGGCTTATAAGCCTTATGTACTCCTCCACAAATCTCTTCTTACTGCTGCAGAAGAGTCTAAGAGTTCATATTCAAGAGTATAGCCAGCAAGCATATCAACCTCTGGACTTTTTGCAAATGTTTAATTTAAAACTTGGGTGGTTAAGAAAGAGGAAATCCTTGGGGGAAATTAGGCATTAATTAGGAAAATCTGAGGGTCCATTGTATTTGACGACAGTGTGTGTAAAAGCTTCTCTGCTTCTTCTTACTACTTGTAGATTCTTGGCTTGGCTGTTAGTTATGTGGGTGTACTTTTTTCAGCAAAGAAAAATTGGCTTGGCTGTAGAGGAAAACTGACTACACAAAGTGGAGTTCAATGCACAAGTGAAAAAAAATTGAAAGTGTGGTTAAATGGTTTGTTTCTACTGGCTGCTGTCAGTAACAGCTACTACTTTTAATGATACTAAGTGCAACATTGTGAGAATTGTAATTTTCAAGTTGAAGATAAACCCTAAACATCTTTCAAAATTGAGGTGGCCTTGTAGCCTCTTAGGCTTGCTGACAAACACAGCCACTCCAGAGGCAGTGGAAAGTCTCACGTCAGGGAGCAGAAAGCATGACTTACACCTGTAATTGAAATTTTACATCATTAGAGAAACATACAAAAGCCCAAAGCCATTTCAGTAAAATGTTACATGTCGCTAACTTCACAGGTATCTAAGCTGTCTCCCTAGGATGTAGATGGAAGTAATCTTCTAGCTACGGCTGTTCCAGCGGAAAATGTGCTCTGTACTAGAAAGCGGCTCACCATTTCACGTGTACGTGAGCCAAAACCAGCATGGCCCAGCAGAGTAGTTTGGGAGACTCCTCAAGCTAAATCAGTTTGGATTAGACTAAATAATTTAAACATTTGGATTAAGTTGCTGGATTTTGCTTGAAGTGAATCAAGCAGGATCCACAGAAACAGCCCCCCCCCCCCCAGCAGATCAAATCTAGATTCTGTACATCGGTGGAGAACTGGTGGCTGTGACCTCTTCTGCAAGCATGACTAGACCCAGTGTAAATTCCTTAATGTTACCTCTATTTATAAATACTACATTTTAAATTTTTTTTTTTAAATTTGTTAACTTTTCAGAAATAAAATACACATATTCAGGACAAAAAAAAATAATCACTATATGGTACATTTTACATTAGACTAGCTGAATTTAGGTTGTTCTATTTAAGAAACATTTACTATTCTTCCAATGCATTTCTTGTTCTCATTTCCTTTCTGAAGGTTCATTTCTTTGGATTGTCACTTAGAAGCTTCAGGAAATATTTATGCCGAAATGTAAATAAAAAACTCCAAACAAAGAATCTGTGGGCCTGGTCTTCAACTGGTGCAAATCAGGCTAACTTCACCAGAACAGAAAGAACATTAACATGAATTCCTTACATGAGTTGGATATCTCTGGGTGATAGGAAAACTGATTTCACCCTTTTCCTCCCTTTAACCCGTTTGTTTCAAAAATCCAATTATTTGTTTATTTTATTCTGGATAAGCAGATCTAGGAAGACCCCCCCCCCCGCCCCCCCCGGGATATAGTTTTTCAATCTGCTTGTTCACACAATATATTTGCAAAAATTAATAGAAAAAATTTAGATATTTGAATAGCTACAGTCTGCAAAGAGGATGACTGTGGAACACCACCTGCTTTTCGTCAGCATATAATAAAGAGCAATTTCCTTTTTAAAAAAAAACATACCCAAGCTTATTCCATGTTTTCATGAAGTGGCTGCCATCTCTGGAACAGGGACCTTTATCTTTCCTCGAGCTCTGTCCTGCTAACAGTTTCAGAGTCCAGTAGTGAGATGTTTCAGCTGACTTAGAGGCAGCTGATTCTGGCTGATTTCACAGTAAGTTCAGGGTTGAATTAGGGACAGGCACCTGGTCACAGTTGTGGCAGATGAGGGATGGAGAAGGTTTTCTTCCCCTACAGCAGCTTTACAGGCTGCTTTGCTAAGAAGACAGCCTAGGCTCAAGTTTATCTTTTGTTGCTAAGCTCCTAAGAAAGCTGGAACAGGAAAGGTGAGTGTGAAGGAAAGGTGTGATGACTCATCTCCAATCTCTCTGGTTTGTAATTAACAGCATTTAAAAATGTGGATGAGTACAGCTACCTCTTTACAAAGTGTAGGCTGGCCTTGCTCTCTGCCAGTCCAGACAATGATTGCCACAAACACTTAAAAATAAAAAAAGGAAAGCTCTCAGTACTTGTGCATCAGGCACTTCTTTGGGAGCAAGGAGAGAGCTCATCTTCCTTTTAAGAAATGTCCTTTTGTATTTATTTTCCACTGTGTGTACGGCCTTCTTTCCTTCTTTACTAACCAACTGCAGGTAATCCTTCCTCTGTTTTTCCAGGGAAATCCACACTCTTCACCCAGCTTTGAACCCCAAACTCATTGCCCTGAAGATGCTGCCTTCTGTATTTGGAGACTGGGATTTAAGAATATCCTAAGAGTGTTCATGGGAGGAGAAAACAAAATGGACATCAGGGGATGGAGAAAGTGTCCTACACCTTGGAGACCCTCCTTCTTCCTCGTCACTATTTCTCTTTGTTTTCAGGGGACTTTTAAGCCTCTGTTGGGCCCTTCTGCCCTGCACACTTGAAGGAACTTCTGATAATCTATCAAGTTCTTTTGAGACTAATACTGTTTTGCTAAGTCAGCATCTGGAAAACCCTCATGGCAGAGACCTTATTTGGTGATGAGCAGATTGACCCTTCAACAAGTTGTACATATAGTACTTGCAAAGTATTAGGGCAAACAATTAAAAATAACACAAGTGAATTTGTTAGCACAATAGCTAATAACAACCCCACGTACCTATTGTACATGACTGTAATACGTGTTATATAAAGATGGTAATAATATATGGATCTCAGTAAGACGTAATCAGGCCCGGGATATGGTGATATTTCTCCCTAGATTTTACAATGTGTAAAGCAATAGCACCTCTCAGTTTACAGGTACTACCAAAGGAAGGTGTGTAATATATAGCCATACTCAGTTTGGATAGATTTTATGAGAAGCTGAAACTGTAAACTCAGCACAGAGAGCTAAACATTTCAGTAAAAGTCTCTGGATGGGTCAACAAGGTATTCTTTGTAAACCTGTTTTCAGCTATTAACTTCAGCTGATGGAGAATTTCCTGCTGTTTCTATCACTGCCAAAGCTTGCTCCATAACTGTTACAAAAGCAGTTTTTGCTGTTGTTATCAACCCTTCAACACAGTCACATTAATGGCCCTGTGCAGGAGATATTTGTGCAATATGTGAAACGTAGCTGGTTTTTTTTGTTGGTGGTGCTTTGTGTTGAAAATATGGGAAAAATAATTGCACTGCTGAAATAGGTGGTATACAGTTTTAATACTTTTAATAAAAAGGAAGAAAAAAGGAGACAGACATCGGGTAGTAAGATATTGTTTTCTCGCCTTTTAATGGAATTTTAAATGAAATTTTAAAAGAAAATTTTAAAATTTAAAACTGAAGCATAATGTCACTTAATAGGAATAGTCAGTCTTTCTACTAAGAAATATATTGGAAAAAAATGCCATTTTCGGATATTTTTTATTTTGTAATATTGCAACACAATAGTAGACTAGAGCCATAACAGTGATTTAACAGGAATTACAAAAGTGGAAAAAATCTAAGTTCTCCATTCAAACCAGACATATTTACACATTTGTTCAAGATTCATCGAGTTTACAGGTGAGCTCTATTTCCTTTGACATCTCCTTTGAACATAGGATTGCATCTGTTTTCTGGGCTTGTGTTTGTTTAATGCTTATTTCAAGAGTAATCCCAACTGTGCTGCTGAATCCGGCCCAAAGTTTTCAGCAGCTTGCAGGAAAGCACCCACACTGACAACAGAATTCATTCCCAACAGCACCCACAGAGACAGCAAGGAACCGTCCTGTGTGAAGGGGGGCTTTTGCAACTTGCTATTTGCACCTGAAAGGCAAATAAACACACAGGACTTACTTAGAAAAAGTGGTCTGAGTTGGATGACCTTACCCTTAATTCAGCATAATTCTTGAGCTTCAAGAAGCATTAAGAGCTTTACCTTGATAATCAGGTTTGGCATATTGACATCGGATACCTCTTTTTTTTTTTTTTTTTTTTTGCTTGACTGCCACCCCCCGCCCTCATAACAGACTGTTGGTAATCCAGTAATGCATAGTGTGTATGCAAAAACAGGGAAAAAACTGAAATACAGGTCATTTATAAACTCTGTTAAGAGTACAAGTAATAATTCTTCTCTGGAGCATATGAGTTTCTGAAACAAAGGTAGAATGAAATTTGGTTTTTAGAATAGCCACCAGTACCTGCCTTTTTGTAAAAACTGGTAAGTCATGGGTGTGCTGTGGAAGTTACGGGTTTATGCCTTTGGGACGAGGGTATGGAGTTTTACAGTGGAAATTAGTCTGTTGAGTTCAGACAAAAAGACACTGCCCACATGTGCAGAGGAGATTCTCCTTTAGTACCATTGTGTGAAGACAAGCATATCCCCAGAGAGGGCCAGAAAATAAGGTATTAATTTACATGAACAACAACAACAACAAAAGCAGCAGATGAAAATTTTTAATTAAAGAAGAGGTACATTTATGCACTTTTGGTCTAGCTTCTGTAATTGAAAAATACCAGAAAAAAATATTTTTCTTTCCTTTTTGAAATTTAATGAGCTCTGCTCACAAGCAGAAACATTCAAATCTAATGCAGTATTTCTCAGTTTCAAAGTACTGGAAACTTATTCACGTAACCATGAATGTTTGTCAAATGAGAAAGAGCAGTTTGACACAAAGAAAAAAAGAGCATTCCTCTGAGCTCTCCATAGCAAATTTGAGAGTGGAGAAACCTGGATAGCTTAGATAAGATTCAAACAGGCATCAAAACATGAAGTTTCTCCTTTGAACTGAACGCTGCTACCTCAGTTTCAGAAGTGCTTATGACATCGACAAGACTCTGTAGTGAAAGACAGAATGACAAGGAAGAAGAGGACAGCTGAAATGCTGTTTTTTTCAGCGAGGGAGAGCTGCAAAGTACAGTTCCTGAGAGCAACAGCAACAAAAACCCCACAGTTTTTGTTCGTGTTATAAATAAATACTAGGCATGTTCTCTACCTTCCTTTCCAGGAGTTGTCACAAGATAAACTGCTCCCACTGATGTCAGCTGAAAAGTCACTTAGTCGCTTTATCTTTTGGTAAACTTTTCATTTTGGTTGAGCCAGATTCAGCATTTGATCAAGCAGACTTACCTGTTCATTTAAGAGTGTGTAGGCACATTCCTAAGATCACCATTGTTTTTCAAGTTGTCTCGATTTACTAAAATCCAACTCTAGATGAATATCAGGCAGAAGTACCTGCCACTTAAGCTTAGAGTTAGAACTATTGAATTCCACAGTGTATAAAGTGAATTATATTATTTTTTCCATTTTGGTTTGAATGCATTTCTCAGGAAGACTGTGTCAGTTGTGTCAAATTTCTTATCTTGAAAAAAATCCCAAACATCTATTGCAAAAGAACTTATGTAAACATTCTGCTTTGACAATTTTAAAAATTAAATTTCTTCAGTTCTACTGTGGAAGGTTTTTTAAAACATGGAAGTCTTTAAAAATTCTACTAAGTGAAATACTCAATGATTGAAACAAGGTGTTTTGAATTATTGTAACATTGCTTCCTTTACATATTCTCACTTTGTGAAAACGTGAGAATTTTGTTTTTATCTTGTGCTAAAGATGTGAGAAGTACAAAACAGGAGATGTGCAAATAACAAAAATCTTGAAAATTATAACAAGATGGAAAATCACATTTCTGTTCAGCTCTACAGAAAGAATTCAATTACTGTGAAAATTATGTCAGATTACGTGTGATGATAAAAGGACGATATACTGTTTCAGTGCACCTAGTGAATTGTTTGCCATCCAGAAGTTCAACCTGATCCATAAAATAATGCAGACATCCAGGCTCTGTGGTGTGCTTTTCTGCTCACTGAGTGTATGAACAGACAGATCTGTAGTTCATGGAATATGCCTAGAAAAGCTAGAGGACAGTGTCATTTTTGTGTCATGGGAGGAGCTGAATAAGGTAAAGCAGCATTCAGAGAATCACAGAACACCAGGTTTGAGGTTGGAAAGGACCTTTGGAATTCATCTGGTCTGACCCCCCTGCTCAAGCAGGGCCACCTAGAGCTGGTTGCCCAGGACCATGTCCAGATGGTTTTTTTAATATCTCCAAGGATGGAGACTCTACAACTTCCCTGGGCAACCTGTGCCAGGGCTCGGTCACCCTCACAGTTGAAAAAAGTGTTTCCTGATGTTCAGAGGGAACCTCCTGTGTTTCAGTTTGTGCCCGTTGCCTCTGGTCCTGTCACTGGGCACCACTGGGAAGAGCCTGGCTCCGTCCTTGCACCCTCCCTGCAGGTCTTTATGTACATTAAGATCCCCCTGAGCCTTCTCCTCTCCAGGCTGAGCATTCCCAGCTCTCTCAGCCTTTTCTCATAGGAGAGATGCTTCAGTCCCTTTATCATCTTCGTGGCCCTTTGTTGGACTCCCTCCAGCATGTCCGTGTATCTCTTGTACTGGGGAGCCCAGACCTGGACACAGAACTCCAGGGGTGGCCTCATCAGTGCTGAGGGAAAGGATCTCCTCCCTCAACGTCCTGGCAAGGCTTTGCCTAATGCAGCCCAGGATACCATTTGCCTTCTTTTCTGCAGGGGCATGTTGCTGGGTCATGTTCAACTTGGTGTCCACCAGGATCCGCAGGTTCTTTCCAGCCAAGCTGCTTTGCATTTGGGTGCCTCCCAGCATATACTGGTGCCTGAGGTTGTTCTTCCCCAGGTGGATTCAGATCTGTTGAAAACTTAGTAAGTCAATGACATTTCCAATATTTGACATGAAAGAAAGGGGATTTCATAATGGTTTTATTCTTTCATTCTCAGAAGTAGGCACTGTGGTTTTCTGCTGAATTTTGACTTAACCTTGGGAAGTGTATCAGGCTCAAGAAAAGAAAATATCAGTTAAAAATAACTCTACTATTCAGACAAAAAGCACTCACCAGCTGTAACTCTTTTACTTACCAGTCAGTCAGTGTGACAAAGAAATTTTTCACTCCTGTTCAGAGCTATTCCTTCCTCTTGGGTTGATGCTGACACTCGCATCCATGCTGAATATTGAATTACTCTACACTACTTCAGTGGGGTTGCAGGTGGAGACACTTATTTGGCTGGGCTGCCACGTATGTCATTAGGACACCCACTGGCATGGGGACTAGCCAAGGTGATGCAGGGCTAACCCTAGTTTTTTAACACATAAGCACAGACTAAGTTTAAGTTTGATTTACAAACAAGTGATTTGCTAACAACATGTGAGAGTTCTGGAAAATCTGGGAATTAATCCAGATTGCTAAAGTAACCACTTTTTTTCTCAGTTTTAGTGTTGCTTTACTATTGCAGTTGAAAGTGTTGTTATGTCCTTATGCTCATCTTCCTCCTTACACCTTAGAGTTCATTTTGCTGTACCTTACTTTCGTTGCATTGTACGTTAAGAAAAAGAAATCACAACATATTTTAAACAATCTAAAAATCCATTTTTCTCACTCTGAACGCAGGTAAATGTGGATGAAAAAACCTTTGTAACATTTCTTCTTTCCAAAAAGATTTTGCTTACAAGTGGCTTTTCACTGCTGTTTTATTTTTCAAACGCAGATGTAACTGCTTAATTCCGAGACAAATTTTCTTCCTCTTCACTGCTTTGAGGAGCTGAAACAGAAGAAGAGAGAGGAGTTCTCATGCTGTTTGGAGAAATTAAATTTGCATTGGAGGAAGGGCTATGCACAGCTCAAAATGTTATCTTACAGAGTAAGATGTGTATGGGATAGGCAACAGCCACAGGAAAAATCACACAGCCATAAAAATAATAAATTGATGACTGCTAGAACAAAGCTCTACTACATGCTTCACACTTCTGACTAATAAAAACTTCTGAATTGGACCATCAGAAACCACTTAGCACATAAGCATGCTTTGATACAAAACACCTTCAATAAGCATTTTATGTAATCTCTGATTATTAATTGTCAGGGCATGATTTTAACCCCCATCCTAATATTAGCTGTAAGTATAGCCTATATTTCATTTAGATCTAGGGAGCAAGAAAATAAATGTTTGAGGGCCACTTCCCTGAATCAAATTTCCTTGTGTTTTTCCATTATGGTAGTATAATTATTTGCACTTTCTACAAAATTGGTATAAAATGCTGTCACATCTGAATTTTCCACCCCCATGCCTCAACATCCTTTTCCTCTGATTTTGAGTTTGTATGTAAAATTCAGGTAGCACCCTTCCTGACAGAGCTGTGCTCCTCCTTTTTTCCCCATGATCCAGTCTGTGTAGAGTTGTGGAACAACAAAAATCCCTTGGATTAAGAAAAAGGTTGAAAGGGTTGCTAAGGACAGGCGTGAATTCTACACACAATGCAAGGATGGGAAAGAATGAGGCTCAGCTATCAAAAGACAGTGTTTCGCCCCAAATACAGTAATGAAACTAAAGTAGTATGTCCCTGCCTGGGTGGTTTTATGCACTGAAAAACAGGGTTGAAAACAGGGGTCTTCACCTTTTCAGTTCCCCATTAGTTGCCCAGATATTTGTTACCACCTCTCACAGTTGCAAACCTGTCAACTTCTCATGTCACGTTATGACTTGACTCAAGACAATATTGACAGCTGCCACAGAAAGGGATTAGGAAAAATCATTAGGATGTGGTGCAAAGAACATGTGAACATATAGTCAGGGTGAAACTATCTTCTTAAGGGCAGAGCTCAGAGTGAAAGCAGGCAGCTTTGGGCTAGCGTATGTGATCTTGAGTCGACAATATTCACCTCTGGTGGAAACGGTCTGCTCTTCTCAGCACAAAATGCAAGTGTTTGTCCTTAGTTCAGGTGTACAAAAAATCTGTATGCCATTGCCCCTGCTGAAGACTAGGTACAGACAGCTAAATACCTATTTTGCAACCTGTTGGAAGCTTGTTACAGGGTTATACAGAGAGAAGGAAAACTGTAGATAAATTTGGGAGCAGGAGGGCAGTGGATGTTCAGTCTCTGCTATCCTATGCCTGAGCTTTGTTTTCTAGAAGAGCTGGGACTGCTTAGTCTTGATTAACTGGGATCAGGGAATAGGTGATAAATGGAGACTGTATTCTTGCAGTGTTAACCATTCACCTTTTGTAGAAGGTACAAGGAATCATAAAAAATGAGTATAGGAAATTTGTGAATTACTCTGCTGCTTGCAGAAAAAGTTAAACGGGCACGCCGAGCTGTTGCTTACCTGTTGGCAGGACTCCCTTCTGAGACCAACCATTCTCTGTGGGTCCCTGCAGGTTTTTCTGGGAATATGTGTCAGCAGCCATTGATTATGGTATTTTTCATCACACCACTAGCATTCACAGGGATAAGTGGCTGGACAGAACCTGCCAGCCCGCTGGGACTCCTCCTGCTGACAATGTTCAATGTAACCTTCAGTGTGAAAATATCTTCTTCCCTCCCCTGGTGACTCCAGCTGGGAGGATCTACAGGGATATTTGTGGAGTGTGGAGGCACGGGGTGGTTCACAGCCATGGCATCGCTGCTGTGTATCTCTGCTAGGGACCAGCATGAGACCCTCAGCTTGCAAGCAGCTCCGGAGGGATGAAGGAGCAGGTCTTGTTCACAGCTTGCTTTAGAGCAGCTCTCGTCGGCACAGGAGCCGTCCTTGGGCTCAGCCAGCTAAACTAGAAGCTGGAAGGTGCTGGAGGCTGTGGCATATACTTATAGCCTAAATTTATTCAGTTACACTTGTGGGTTCTCAAGTCAGCACTGCTTTTCAGCTTACTCAGCCCTTCTTTTTTTCCTGGTGTTTAGCTACCCCATCAGCTATATTTGTAGACAGTAATAATATTCCCAGTTGCCTTATTTTTACTAGACTGCACAGTACAGAATTTTTCAGTCTCCTTTTATACAAAAGACCATCCCTTTCTTGAATTTTCCTAGTACCTGCTCTGTGTAGCTGTTACAGTATAAGGTCATTTTTTGGTTGGGTGACTAAAATTGAACATGGTACTCCATCCTCAGTATAGTCCTCATCATACTGGAAACACATCCCCGAATTTTAGAGTTTGGAAGCAAATGGCTGTCTTTGCTGACTGCAGATCACACTAAACAGGTCACACTCCAAATCCAAATATGCTTATAGAATAGAAGAAGAAAAGTAGTCGGCACTGAGTAATGTGGAAGGTTTGCCAACTTGCTGTTCTTGTAGGATATTTATATGCTTTAATTATACAGATAGAAACAATCAGCAGGAAAGAGTTTCATAATTTGGGGTAGGTAAGTAAGTTTCACCTGTTTTCCCTCCAACTACCTCAGAGACGCAGGTATGTCTGCTTTTATTGACACAGCGTCGGGTTTGCTGCGCTGTGTTTAGCTTTAGTCGGTCTGACGGGACCATATGGAAATTGGTTTGGAAAGGACTTCCCATAATGATGTGTTATTTGAATATCCAGTGGGATAAACAACTAGATTCCACCCATATTCTATGTAAGCAGTCATTTTCTCTATTATTCAAATGAGCCCAGTGAATTAAATAAAGCTTTTTTTTTTTCTCCAAGGCATTACAGATGCTTTTCACAATGCCCATTTTCTTCAGGCTTATAATTACTATTTTCAGTATCTATATCCCAAACATTTTCTAATAAAATACAAACATCAATGTAATAGTGCGTAGCAATGTGTACTATGCACATCACCATTCTTGTACTACTGCTATAATATATATACAAAGTAGACAGCAATTTTTGAAAAAGCGCAGCAAGCCAAACAAACGTTTCATTGTAACTATGATATTCAAAGACGAAAACAGAGAACTAAAACATCAGCACAAGTTAATATGTTGTTGATGCAGAGAGAAACCAAGAATTCAGATCAAGGCTTAACCATGTTTCAAAGGGAAAAGTAAGCAAAACCGAGTATAAAGGAAAGTCAGAAATGTCTTGTACTACTTCATCTCTGGGAGCAACACAGAGATGGAAAAAAGAAGAAAAACAAAAGAGCTGGAGCAGGTTTGAAATAGGAAGAAAGATTAAACTAGACAGAAGCAAGTGTGGAGGAGTTACAGTGGAGTGAAGGAAAATGATGACACTCTATCAAAGGAAAATGGAAGTATAATCTAAAGTAACTTTTCCTTCAGAATGAAAGAGGTGATTGCTACTCTTTGCAGATAATTTACATTTCAGTTAGTCCAAACCAGCAGAGAAGTTTTATCTGAGAAAAATCAGAGGACTTTTGTTCATTATGGAGGTTCAGATTCTCTGTTTTTTCATCTGTACCAGGCTAAGTCCTCTCAGTGGTGTGTGGTCATGTGCTATGCTCCTGGAAAAGAATGCATGTATTTCTGATTTGTAGTTGTTCTGCTAAACAATGTTGAAAAAGAGAGAGAAGAATGGATTAAAGAGGACTTGTGTTGACTTTAAAATTATTTCATCTGGTGCAGCCTTTCTCTTTTTCATCCTGTTTGTACCACTTTCATTACTGAGCTGCAAACTGCTCTTTGGGCTACTCCAGGACAGCAACGCTTACACTTGCACAGCTAAGTGCCTAAGAGATTTTTTTTTTCTCTTTTATGTCTTTCCTGCTTATTTCTAGTATATTTTTTCTGCAAAGAGTTCTGAAGATTTGGGTTATGTTAAGTCAATTCTAGAAAGTAAAATAGGAATAGGTGAAGTAAGTATTACATATACATTTTAAAGAAGTGTCCAAGAGGAGTTCCTTTACATAACATACGCTTCTGCCTCCAATCTCCAGCGCTAAGCGCTGCGAACCTATGCATTTATTTGATATATAGAATAGTTAGAGAAAGATGTCACCAGAGAAAGGTAAGACCTGCCACCGCTCTTAAGAAATAAAGCGTACCACAAAGACCACTTACGTATGAGACAGCTAGCTTTTAGCAAGACAGGGCCTTTGGAGGAATTTGTTCATCATGACTACTGCAGGAACATGCTGCTTGTCACCGTGGCAAGCAACAGGAAGAAGGAATAAGTTTCCTCCAAATACTGTGCCTCTTAGAAAAGTTGGCTTTTTTGTGCATGAAGGTGACGTTCCCTCACCTTTTCCTCATCTTCCTTCTGATGTCGTTACTGAAATAGTGGAGGATATTTACGATAAAGAAACGTTAGTTTCCAGATCTTCCCCTGGACAGAAGTGTGGAGGCAGGGTAACAGCCTGAAAATGGTGACACAGAAGGGATGAGTCTGGGAGACAGAAATTGCAAAATCATTGAATCTGATGGAGAGAGTGAAGAAAAAGAAATGTATTGCACTGATCCGTATTTTTTTGAATGCATACCATCACATTTTCATGGCGTTTGGTTTTATTCTCTGTTATTTCATTTCCTTTCAGCTAGTTGCTCAGAAGACTGAGATGCATAATTATCTTTAACCACTGAGTCCTCAAAATCCTATTTAACAGCCAACTGCCAGTAGAGATAGACTGAGGTCTGCTGACATCTCAAATGGTCTACATGTATATATACTTACAAGTCTAATTCTAAGTTTATAGAGCTCTTCTTAATCCTTGTCAGCACAGAGGGGCTAGGTATTGAATTAATACCTCTATGATATAGTTAAAATAATGGCATATCATTGCTTCGGGTTTAGACGTTCACAAAACACAAGTCTGGGAATGACCATTATGACTGTCAGGCTTTCTCTGTAACTTTGATCACATTTTATGAAGTATTTTCTAATTCTGACTAAATACCTTTTGGTTGAAGTAGAAGCTGAAGAGAGTTTGATTGAAGTTAAAAGAAAATCCACCATGTAGCTTGTCCTAACAGTTCATCACTCCACTGAAAAACATTTCCTTTTTGTTTCTAGTATTAGACACTGTGTCTTATTTAGATGAATTACTTAGCAAGAGCTAGGCATAGCTCTGAAACTTGCAACATCTATTGAAGATCAAGGTTTAAAAGAGAGCAGGTTGTACACTGTGAGAAGAAAATATGAGGCTTTAAATATTGTCTATCATGAACCCATCCTGAAGCTATTGTATTTGGTCTTCATGACATTTGAGAATTGTCCTAGAACAGTATAAGCCTGTTACAGGAAATCCCGAGTTCAGCACCGTAGCTGGTAGGTATTATCTTAAATCTGCTGCTAACTTTTCATCTATGATTAATGGGTCTGTTATTTCAAATTCGATATGTAGTTCACACAATGTACAAGTGAGTGACTTCAGCATGGACCAGAATATGTTTAATAAAACATAAAAGTGAGCTTCAGCTTTACAGTTCTAACTATGCTTAGCAATTTTTTTCCCCTATTGATATGGATTCTCCCTGGCTTTCAAACTTTCTTTTTTTTCTCTTTCTTGTAACAAGGTCTTTTACTATCTTACAAGGCAGATTAGATCTTTAAGCTAATTTCCTTTGATATCCTTATGGGAGTCTTCTTGATTGTCAGAATAGAAGTTCCTTATAGATTTCCAGTACATATGACAGTCTAACAAGTGTTCTCCATTCTTTAGTTCTATGAATATCAGATTTCATTACATTCATTAAAAATATAAAATACAAAATTGATATCTTTGGCAGCTTTTAATCTCTCCGGAGAAACTGTCTGCAACAATTTTACTTGCAATAAGCATGGCAACACATTCACTAGGATTTAAGTGGGAGCCATCGATTCATTTCATAGAATCATAGAATAACTGAAGTTGGAAGGGACCCGTAGGGATCATCGAGTCCAGGAACATTGAAGATCAAACAAAAATAAAGGCTGATACATCTGACAAGCATTTACAGGAGTGGATACTGTAGGCCCTGCCTAAGTCACCAGTTCAGAAACTTGTTCTTGCTCAGTCTCTCATCATGGCAATACCCGGCAGCTGGGACTAGGTTGAAGATGAGCCAAAAGAATAGGTAACAAAAGCTGCGTACTGGCTGACCTTACAAGAATCACAGCCAGCAGACCTAAAAGAAATGATCTCCTTCTTTTCAGCACTAGTGAAGCTGTACCTCGTTTACTGCATCCAGTTTTAGGCTCGCGGTCCCAGCAGGACCGTGGGTGGAGGTGGACTGGAGCCTTGGGCACGCGGCCTGTGTGAGGCTGAGGGAGCTGGCCTTCCTCCCCCTGGTGACAGAGCCTGCGGGGGACAGTTTAGGAAGTCCGTACATTTGTTCAAAGGGGATGGAGCCAAGGATGATAGATGGTAAAACAAGCAGCAGACACAACCTTGTCCAGTTTCTAGGTGGATGTGAGGTGAAGCCATGTCACTGGGAGGGTGGTGCAGCACTGGGACAGGTTTCCCAGAGCAGCGGTGCACTCTCTGCCCTTTGGGGTGTTCAAGACTGAGCTAGGCAAAGCCTCGGCAGAGCTGATCTGGTGCTGGCAGCACTCCTGCTTTGGGCAGGAGGCTGGTCTGGGTGACCACCAGACGTGCCTTCCAACCAGCATCCCTGTGACTTTGTGACTATATGATTTTGCTGAAAGTCAGAACGGGGCAGGTCAGGTTAGCTTGAATCTCACGGACTGGGTATTCTTTAGAAAATTGAAATATATGGACTTAGTCTCCTCAAGGAAAAGAAGAGATTTAAATTCGAGTCGCAAAACTTTGTGTGAAAAGGAGCAGCTTTACCATTTCCTGATGGGATTTGTGAAAGACACTTTCGGTTTCACCTCCTTACTTTGTCTAAAATTTCTGAAAAGATAGATATTGCTTGGCTATGAATGAAGTGATATGCTTCTCTTTTGAAATGGATGGTGAGAGAGGGAAAGGAGGAGGATATTTTTGCCAAGATGTACTCACAGGAATTATAATTTTAGATGAATTCAAATCAAGTGTTTCTTCTGTACTTTTAAGGTTCAGCAGAGGAGAGAAAAGTAACTATTTTTTCTTCTCTATAATTTTGACAAATGCTAATAAAACTCCAAAGTACCTGATTATAAACCCCCCCTTCTTTCCTAAGTATTTCTAGTTTTGATTTTTTTTGCAACATTGTTAAAAAGATACTAGACTAGACAGAAAACATTCATAGTGCTTTTTTCCTCATGTACTCTCATCTTCAAAAAGAGTAGGTGTAAATGACTGGTGGAAGAAGTCTCATTATTTTGAATAAACAGCAACTGCTGTGACTAAAGGTCCTGCACAAACCCATGAAAGCTAGTTATTTCAATACTATATAATTTCCTGATTTCGTATTTTGTTTTGAAAGCACACAAGAGCTACGGAAGGCATACAAACTTCTGCAAGCACCAAACCTCATTTCAGCTCTGTAGAGCTTGGGGGATACAGAAAAACAGTGAAGTCCAAAGTACTGGGTGACTTTTTCTAACGACCATAAGGCAGTCTTGCCATGCAATGCCAACCTATATCTTATCTCTGCATGCTTGGAAGCTGCGAGCAGAGCTTGTCCCAGACTCTGTTCCTGGCCCCAGCCATATTATCATTCTTGCCGCAATGTGCTCATCGCCTCTGTGAACTGTCCTTGTATTTGCAGAGTACAACAAGAAACCAAGACTGCAGACTCTGCTACTTCAAGGCACTAACACAAGCATCGCTGAAGAGTAACACTAATCCTGACCCAGGTCCCCATCCATCTCCCCTGGATCAAACCCAAATGTAGACTTTTATCTCCGTCAGCCTTTTTGTCTACCCTGTGAGCCTTTGCATATGCAGCCAAGAAATGAGCTCTCAGTGAAATCTCTTTGTTTGGCTCAGAATTAGGCCATGGTCTCTTGGGGATGGGAAAAATTTGGTTAGGGTGTAGGACTGTGAAAAGGAAGGATGAAAATGTGGGTTTTTTTTTATGAGTGGTCCCCAAAAGGGTAGCACATGGGATGTTTCTGGCTGGGTCAAATTGATGAGCTTTGGGTTTGGGGCAGATATGAATTTCTGAACTATAGTTTAAATTTAGGCAAGCAAAACCCTGAGCAAACCTGATTTTAAGTACAGTCCTTCAACCCTATGATAATCTAATACTCAACTTCCCCAAGAACACTCATTAGCAGAAAGGCAAAATGTTTTTGATGGTAGATACTTTTGAATATCTTTTTGATATCCAAAGAAATACTTACTACAGTAGAGTAAACTATATTTTTGTTGTTTATTGCTAGTGAGGCCATGATTATAACATTTCCTTTCCAGTTCTAATCATCTGAATTACTCGATTAAACCATCATAACATGAAGGATAACTGGCCCAAAGTAACTCTGTATAGCTCTTTAGTTCAAGCGATACAAAAGACACTGGCTAATTATTTTAGAACTGTTTAAGACCTCTTAAATCCAGAAGCATTTTTCATGGACATGTATTCCTTCTGATGCTGGAGCACCTCCATGCATGGCTCGTAAAAGCTCTCAATGCCAGCCCTTACCATTGAGTAAGTTACTAAAATATCTCCTCTCCACTTCCTCATAAAATCCAGTTTACAAACAGTCAGACGGCAAAAGCTAGTGGGCTGTTGAGTGAACCAGCCTTTGTAGAGAGCAGGGCAGAAGCCAGCAGAGCAGGACTGCTCATCCCACCGCTGCACAGGGGACATAAACGACGTATGGGATGGCTGGACCCCTGAAGCTTGACCAGCAGACAGCAGTCAGCCAGGGATGACCTACACTGAGGTCGAACACAAGACGTTCACCCAGAAGAGGCTGCGAGGAGGTGAGTTAAGCAGAGACACAGCTTTTCCTAGCAGCAAAAGAGCCTCCATATTCTCAAACATGGACTAACTTACAGAAGCCATGTCCAGGAACAAGGGCCCTCCCCTGCGACCCGGTGAGCATCTGCGGGTCTCAGTGATGGTAGACTGTCCTCCAGGCTGGTGGTGAATGGCCGATAGGTTTTGACTCCTAGACGACCACTGGTGAGTGACCTGGGTGAGAAACAACCCTATGTCAGGGAATGCAAACTCTACCTACCAGATGAAGCTTGGAGTAGATCTTGGATATCTTCCATGTCTTTGACTTGTGGCTTCTTCCAGGTAAAGCAATGCATGTGACAGGTTCTGTGTTTGTTTCCATCTGTGATTCACCTGCTTTTTTCCCCCCACCTTTCTCTTTTTATGTTTTCTTCGCTAAAACTTCTGCTGTTCTGACTGTAATTTAATTTCTGTGTTGTTATAGATCCTAGAGGTTTTTGATTTATTTACATATCTAGCAATCAAGTAGATTTACATTTTGTAAGGAATCAGCTCTAATTTATAACCTGCAGACACCTTGCCTGTTTTTTATAGTGAAAAGACAATGCTATTTAAAGGACACTTAAGAGTTCTTGTAAAGTTTCCTGGTCCAAAGGAGTTCTTTATGCATTTATAGCATTTCCTATCTGCAGTAACATTCTTTTACAATTATACCCAACTGAAAAAATACAGGTTCTATACATGTGCTTGCATTTAAATGAATCTCCTTTCGGTGCTATTTTTATATTGCATTAATTTAATGCTTTGTAACGACAGAGCTCTTGGAGAAGATATATGATTTGATATGATACGGATTACTTCCCGCACAAATATCTGTTATCAGAATCTTTTTAGACTTAAGAACAGAGCAGGCAGAGAGACTTGTGTCTTCTTGCCTTATGAAAGACATGGATTTTATTAATGCATTCAGTTTCTGACTGTCAGTGACACTTGGCTGAGCAGATAGGCACAGATGCTGGCACGAAAACTAAACAACAGATACAGGGAAAATTTGGCCTGACTCGTCTCATTGGCATCTATCAATCTACAAGCAGTGCAACCCACACAGTGTTTTCTTTGAAAGAGCATAAACAATCCTGGATCTCATGGAAGAAAGACACGTTCAAGACATAGGTCAGGGAAAGTCTTACCAGCCTGAGATTTGTCTCCATCCCAACTTTCATTTGTGTCAGCAAACTCTGTGTATCAAGATTGTCTCACAGTCAGAAGTGTTAAAGGGAGCTCAGATTTAGGCTTTGTAATACTAAAAATCAATCTTATTCGAGGACAAAAAATAAATCCTTTCCAAAGCAATGAGAGTAAACCTAATAATGAAGAGTCATCCTTGGTTTTACTCCTTTGAAATTAATGAAGTTTATCACCTTTTTTTTTTTTTTTTTGCCTCTTAACTTTGACATTTTTATTAGCCTTAAACAGGAGTATCTCATGCTGATGTCTGGAAAACACTGAGCACTGCGGTTTGACAGCATAAACCTCCACCGGGGAACAGCGTGAAGGATCCTCTGCCTTGTCATTGACGTCCATGGGACTTCGTGTACAGGTAATATTCTCAGCTGGTGTAAAGCACAGGGTTTCGGTATTTACATGACTCTGCCACCTGGAGCAGAATTGCTTCACTGGTTGTTAAAACAGGACTGGGGTAGAAGTTCTGCAGAGCACACCAGGAGTGCAGTGGAGAGCAAACAGTGCTCAGCCCAGCTGAATGCCTTTGGAGTTCCTGGCCAAAAAATTAAGCGTTCAACTTTTTCCATATAGAGCCATCCTTCCCGCCCCCCCCCCTTTGAGCGTGTCCTGAAGTTCTTGGTGTGTAAGGAAAGGAAGGGCCACCTTTGTTCATTTTAAAGTGATACCACAGCAAGATTTGGTTTGAATTGCAGTGACATGAAAAGTCCTTTGAGGTCACTGAAATGATCTCCCACTGATGTCAAGGTAATTTCAACTGTGTTCTGCAGCTTGATAGAAATAGATTGTGAAAAGCCAAAAGGTGTTATTTCCAGACATGCTCTGTTGCTTGTGATCATTACATTTCTATAAAAGAAAAAAAAAAAGATTATTTTTTTTATCATGAAAGGGAAAAAGTAAAACATTCTCTTAACTATAATAAAAAAACCACTACCTTACTGCTATCAGACGAGGTTCCTCTGGGACCTTTAAACAAGATTGGTAAGATTTCAATTCCACACAAAGACCAAGTGAAAAGAGAACTATCTGTGGACTAAGATGCTGCACCAAGAAAGAAAGGATATTAGAATTTATCCAGGTCATTGTTGCTGGGGCCTTTTGATACGGATTTGTGAGCTAATCTTACAACACTCAGACTTCATCTGAGAATAATTGGGATGGGATCAAATATTAAGTAATATCAAACCAGGAACTGGGATGAAAGCTCCAGAATAATGGTCACTCAGAGGACACGTACGCTCAATCAAACATCTCAACTATTAATTTTTCATGCAAGTAAGTAGTCATGTGGTTACAGCTATGAATATATGGCAGTTTACTGTGTCTCCAGAATTTCTGGGGTCCAACCCTAAAAGTTCCTCAGAAATTTATTTAAAGTAAAAAATTAACAGAGAAACACCCGTCATTTTGTTCCAACAGCAACAAATTTCAGGTAGAAATAAAAATTACTCAAATTGTAACAACTTGCAACTCCTTTATGTCTTTCTGCCTTCTTCACAAGTAAGCCTGGACATGGGCACACGTGCTAGATGTCAATAAATTGTCTTCTGAATTAAAGTAAACTCACTACATGTCACAAAGCAACCAGCTCTGCGTCATGACCTACAGGGTTACTCAGCCTGCAGGTGTGCAGAGATTATGACCGTGGGTTTGTAGAATTCCATAATACACAAGGACATGCAGGCTTTATGCTCTAAATTTCTCTACTTTATTACAGTTCACTATAAATACTACACAAATTACCACTAGCAAGTATAATACCATAAAATCACTACTCACAAGTATATCTATGATTAATAAAGTGAGTATATATATATATTTATTACAAATTACTATCAGCAATCAATAATATAGTATCAATCAATAGTATAGCAGCAGTCAATAATAGAAGCAATCATTTGTAGAGCAACAACGAATTTTGTGGCAACAATTAATATAATAACAGCAATCAGTTAGGTATATAAGAGATTACTAGAAATTTATACTTACTGAAGCAACTTACCAACAGTATAACAGCAGATATTCTTGTGACAGATTACTTCTATGGATATCTAGCACTGGTATCAAGTGAATTACACAGATTTCAGAAGGGGCCAAACCATCCCAGAGGGGAGGACAAACAGATCCCAGGGGGGTACCCAACCATCCCAGAGGGGAGAAGGACAAACCGAACCGACCCAAGGTGTGTGCAGCACGGCAAGTTCTCGGAGAGAGGCTCCGCTTTGGGTAAAAATTAGATGCTTGTTATAAAGACATAAAAGAGCATAGGACATCACCCCTTTGAACAGCCAATAGATGCTGTTAATTTTGATTTTTCACCTGTAACGATGCTGTTTTCTGTTCTTTCAGACCCATTATATTTTCCTAGACCGTTTCCACTTTTTCAGACGATAAGTTGCCATTACAGCTCCTTGGTTTTGCACTGATTGGTGGTATCTGAGGATGTCTCTGGTTTCTGTGTACCCCAGCTGTACTTCAGGGAGGCCACCTGCACCTTTGAAGGATATTTCTTGTTCCCAGGCCTGGTTGCCACGTTCAGGGCTGGCAGGCTGGCAGGCAATTTCTCTGTCAGTATTTTTCAAAGGACATTTATTCTGTTCAGTAATTTTCCCCTTCTAAGTGGGCCACCTTTATGGCTGCTCATATCACTTTGTAAGGGTGAGTTTCTAAATGTAAGTCTGAGTAGACACAGTGAAGGCAGCTCCCCAGATTAAAATTATTGTTATGGACATTTGTTTTGTGACAGACTTTGTCAACTACAAAGCATGTCTTAAATCTGTGATCTTAATAGCACAGGGGGAACTATTGAGTCTTCCTTAACTGTGTGGGTTTATGGTGTAATCATGGAATATTTCCCCAAATCATAATCACTTAATCATTTGGTGAATATTAAGAAGTACACATTATTCCCATGTTGGCTGTTGACTTTTAGAGCTATAAAGTAGGTAAAGCACAGTACTTCTATTTCTCATACTGAATAATAATAAGGTCTTGCAGGTTAACTAACGGATTCTGAGAGAGGACCTTAGAGAGGTCGATGCTTAATGCCCTTTGTCTTTAGTAAGAATAACCTGACCAGGCACTTTTAAATATCCCAATATTTAGTCCTACTACACATCTTTACCAGTGTCAGAATGAAGTCTAAAACTCTTATTTGCTAAAAAGCACTGCCTAATTTTGGTCTTAGGCAAATATCCTTCTAAGTACTTTATATCCTCAGCCTCTGTTTTTCCTTATTTGTGAAATGAAGTCAGTACTGATTACCAGAAGAAAATGTGGAAGTACGCACAATTGGAGGTGTCTCTGTGCAGTTCTTGGAGAGACAATAGGTAAGTACTGGTGCTTTATTATCACTTCCACGTTATGTTTTTTCAGAAGGGTAGAGTGGACCTAGGTTGAGGAGACTTTGGTGGTTTTAGGACATATCATTGTTAGCTGTGTTACTAACGTCTTATTTGACTTTGGAGATAATCACAGACCATGACAGTTTCACAGTATGCACCACAGTACTGGTCAATGATGTGAACTACTATCTCAATGACCATAGTTAAGGATGGACAGGAAAAGAGTCAGAAAAGAACTCTGAAGTACTTGGTTTTTACTACCACACTTTGTCTCCACCTTTTTTAAAAAAAAAAAAAAGAAAAAAGAGTAGACTGCAGTCAAAACTACATGTTCTAAATATGATTGTCATGAATATGATGTTGCATATGTGGCTTTTTGTACTGTTGGTGACTGCAATATAACAAATAAATCCTTGGAAAAGGAAAACTACTGAAATTTAGGAGCAGTGTGACATGAACTGATGTAGCAAAATAGCTGTTCAATAGATGTGATCATCTCACCAAGTGTGTTCAGTATTGCTTTTCATATCTGATTTGTTCAATTTTATGTTTTGTTACAAACTATTGTTTCAAGGGACTGGATATATTGTGTTTAGTGTTTAAGCAAATGCATTGAGTTCTGAATCTAAATCCCTTGCTATTTAGGTGCAATCCTGAGCAGTCATTACACAAAAGTATTTTTAGATCCATTGAAAATCAATGAAGTAAAACAGCTTTGTAGGAGCAGAGCAAAAATGGTGAAGGAGCAGTAATATGCCTGTAGGTATAAAATACGTTTATATATATATATATATGCACATTTATAGTTACACATACACACAAATATAAATACATACACAAAAAGGAATATATTAAGGATTCTGCTCTCTACTGTATGAATCTTCATCACAGACAGGGAAAGTTGCTCCTTTTAAAAGATGTTCAGTTAATGAATCTGCTTTTTACAGTGCGGACCAAAAGGCATGGTGGAAATTTTGCTTTAAAGTTGTCAGCATGAATGATGGAAGTAAAATCCTTTAAGATATTGTTAGGATATTTGTAAGTAGCTTGGTGAATAATGTAACGAATATTAAGTACTCAGTTTAATTACTCAGTTAAAATAATAATTGAGTGGTGGTGCAAGCTGTTTACAAAGTCACTCAGCTTGGCAGTCTAGCTACTGAAAAGGCAGCTCTGCAGGCATTTGACAGACACTTGATTCTGGTTTTGAATCAAAAAAACATCAAAAGAAAGCAGGAAATGTTGGGGGAACGCTGTCCTGGAATGACAAAACCTGACACTGGGTGAATCTCCAAACTCACAGTCATTAAATTGCTCTGCTACTCTTTATTTTTTAAATTCAGCAGTGCCCAGACTAAGACTATAAGCTGTATGAATAAAAGTGTTTTTCTGTGGCACAATTGGCAGGATGAGTTGCATTACGGAAACTTTAACTTGTTTATTAAATGCATTTAAAAGTCTCCTAACCAGTGTCTTTGCTGATGGATAAGAAGCTACAGAGATAAGGTGAAGTAATGCTGATATATATATATGTATATATATACACATGTACACACACACATACACACATACATACTCTTTTAATCAGTGGATCACGAGGTCTTTAACAATTAGATCATATTTTCATTTTACAGATGGAAATAAGCAAAATATAGTTTGTGATATTTTTGCTAGTTGATTAAAATAGCCTCAGGAAAAATGAGGGACCCTTCTCCCTCAAATCATGAATAGACCAGAGTGGACCAGATAAATAATTTCTGAGGATACTAAGCACTTGATCCAAAGCCCATTGAACTCAGTGGGAGACTTTCTGTCAACTTCAGCAAGCTTTGGATGAAGCTAAAAATATTTTTCCTAGTATCTTCAAAGTAGAAGCTACAAAATTAATTAACAATAAAGGAAGGCAGTTGTACTTTAGTTCTTTCCAAAAAAACCACCTGGTTATTTCTGGATAACACACATTTTCATATATTTTTTTGTGTTATACTAAAATTCTGGGCACAAATGTAGGACTATTCAGAAATTTATGTTAATTACACTTCATAAAAGCAATAAGAACACGCACCTATAAGTTAGTTCAGTGTTAACTAGCTCTGAACATGACTATTCTTATCTATTTACTGTATTCAGGCACAATATCAACAATTTGTGCTTCCCTTTATTTTTCACAGCAGGACATCATTGTTAATATTATTTTGTTTTTATCTAGAACAGCACTAACTAACCAATTCCTTTCTTAATTTTCATGCTCATTCAGGGTCAGTTTGAATTAAAGGTAGTAATGTAAGGTAAAAATTGAAATTAGAGAGACCACTTTCTGGACCTTATTCCCATTAGCTGCAGTAGGAACAGGATTAATTATCAACACCCTGTTTCAGAAAAATTTTAGAGAAAAATAACCTTCCACATTGCCACACCATTTGACATACTGGAGTACAGTCCCTTCCCCAGGTTATTTCCTACTCTTTGACCGGGTCTGTACAACGAAGGGGTAATTTACAGGCTGGGTGCAATCCAAAGGGCAACGCTTTTGGCCAGCATCGCAGCAGAAGCGAGGGGTTGCGTTGCTGCAGTCCCTCGGCACAGCAATTTGCAGAGCAGAGGGGACCAGGGACAACAACCGCTGCCTCTCAGCTTCCTAGGAAGTCGTTCCGGGATCCCAGGAAAAGCTGGTGCCCGTGTGCTGGAAGGAAACGGGACAGCTAGCTCGTGGCTGCCTGGCTCTCGCGCCTTTGGCTGGGAACCCTGAGCGCCTCTGCAAGAGGAGACGGGGAGCGGGGAAGGCTTAAGGCACTGAGTTTGCAGTAGAAAAAGAAACTGGGAATACTGTTTGCGTGCCTAAGTGTGTGAAGGAGAGAGAATGATGGTTGGGGGATAGAGGACCCTGCTCCTCCTCTCCTTGGTCTGGAGATACCGTGGTGCTCGAGGCGAGGAGAGCCCATGAGTCTGCAGCTGCGTGTCCGTAATGGGCTGACAAAATCTGAGAAAGAAGGAGCAGGGCTTATACCACTTCCCTTAACAAGTCCAAATATTAGATACCTTATCTAAGCTAATCATTTCAGATGTCCCTATAGTCAGTAGAGAAGCACGAGGCTCAGCTCATCCTTGGATGTTTATATAAACCACATAGGATAAACATGCCCATTTTCTGAAAAAAAAAAAGGAGTGATGGAGAGTGACACACCCTACATTTTGAGGCAGGAGTCCTACCCGGTCTTTGGCACAGAGCTAAGCTGTCAGCCTTGGTGTACACCGATGCCATAAGCTGCGCTGGCATCTGTAGCGCACCCAGCTCAAAACACCTGCCAGTTGTAGGGATTAATCTACAATGGCAATGAGGAATCTCAGTTACGCTCCTAAGCCCCTCTGCAAGTTATATGCAAAGTAGGATACAGAATAAATTTTGGGCAGGGAGTTAAACTATATTTTGCCAGGACAGAGCTGCCCAGAAACTGAAATTAAGGAAACAATAAAAACAAGAGAGTACTTTTCAGCCTTGCTTCTCTAAGGTTTAAGTTCTTTTTTTTTAGAGCTTAATGAAGGAGTCGTCTCCTTTAAGGACACAGACATGTAATCTTCTTGGGAGAGAAAAGGCTTATCCTGAAGAAATCATAGAATTATAGAGTGGTTTGGGTTGGAAGGGACCTTACAGATGATCTAGTTCCAACCCCCCTGCCATGGGCAGGGACACCTTCCACTAGCCCAGCTTGCTCAAAGCCCCATCCAACCTGCCCAGGTGCCGTGTCACAGAATACCTACCAAACCGTGGCGTGACAAATGTCCTTCCACTGGGAAACCTGGGTGGAAGGAAATGCGTTTACTTTCAAGCAGGCATTGAGCTGCTCAGCAATAATCTCAGCTGAGGTGCTCATGCAGAACACTAGAAGCAGAACCACTGCAGAGTAGAGAACTTTACAGTAAAAAACCCCAAATGATAGCGTCCTGATTTTTGGCACATGGTGGTAGGACATGGGGTAATGGCTTTAAATTGAAAGAGGGTAGATTTAGATTAGGTGTAAGGAAGAAGTTCTTTACTATGAGGGTGGTGAGACACTGGAAGAGGTTTCCCAGAGAAGTTGTGGCTGCCCCATCCCTGGCAGTGTTCAAGGCCAGGCTGGATGGAGCTTTGAGCAAACTGGTCCAGTGGAAGGAGTCCCTGCCCATGGCAGGGGGGTTGGAACTAGACGATCTTTAAGGTCCCTTCCAACCCAACCTATTCTATGATTCTATGGTCTCCAGAGATGGAAGGCACCTGTAGGATTGCAGTTACGTGCGTGAGTACCTGACTTCCATCCACATTATTTTTTTGCATTTGATTCTCAAGTATTGGCTTAATTTTAAATGTGAACTGAAAATTAAAATCACTGAAGTCATATGTCATGCTTGAATTCAATAGAGCCTGAACACTTGTAGGATCAGGGAAAATAAGTCATCTGAAAACGAACTAGACAAGTATTTAGTGGGAAGAAAGTAAATAACTGTCCAGCACATTAATGCAACAATAAAGGGATACAGTTAAGGTTTTTTTCTTTTGAACCGTGTTAGCTCTTAACATAATATAATTCATTTAAATAAGACAGAGATAAATAGCATCTTCTTATAGGTGATAGATAATGCTGCCCTGCTTCTAATGCAACAGCATAAGTGAACAGATTTAAAAAACAAATTCATAAAACTGAAGATAAATATACTAACAAAGCAAATAACATACCATACAGGAAAAGAAATGGAATCATGTACAGTGCTGTTTCTGTAACACATTGTGGTGGACATAAACAAGAATTGATGAGCTTTTATACTGCTGAAGATAGTGATTTCCAGAAATATGGGTAAAGTTAGCCCAGAGTCTAAAAGAAAACATATTTATACATTATAATCAGAGAAAATATTTTTTTTTCAGTATTCAGAGTCAGTCTCTTTAATGAATCATTAAATATGGGTAATTTACAGACTTTCCATGAAGTCATAATTATTCCTTTTTTTCCCTCTCAGTAAAGAACTGTTAAAATGAGTTTTCAGCTGTAAAAAATGGGTACAAAATCCCATTAATGCTACAGCAGCTGCAGCTGGAGTGGCAGTAGCTGATTTACTTACAAGATGGTACCTGATTAAAAGCCTGGTGCACCTGTAATGTGGAAGGTGGGAATAATTAACCTGATTCACCCCCTTCCCTTCCCCTTATATAAACAATCACAAGGGGGAAGAAAATGCCCAATTTTGCCCCATACTTGCTGAAACATTAAGTTCTGGTACGCCTAAGGAAGGTATGTAGGGAAGTACAAAACATACTGAATAACTTGCATGCTTCTAAACTGTTGAGTCTTTGATTCATATCCTCTCAAACCACTGTCTAGTCATTTTTCTTCAAATTGTATTACCCTTTTCTTACAGGAAATAACTTGAATGTGATTTATTATCAAGCCAGTTGCAAGTATTTTCCTGAAAAAGGCATTTACCTTGAGTGACTAATAATGCTTTGCAAAACTTTAATTTCAGCATTATTGCCCAGTAACTCAGGAGAAAATATTATTCCTTAACAGGTGGAAATAATAATACTAATAAAGTAAAAAACATTTAACCTCTTCTACTTTAGGTGTCAGTTTGACAAAGTACCATTTGGCATAGCAGAAAACTATCCCATTCCCTTTAACAACCTGTTTGAATGATGTATTTTCTTTTAACTGTGGTACTGTGTTTGATGCAGTTCATGACAGTGTTACTAAATAATGGTTTAATAATACCGCTTAGCCTTTAAACTAGTGCACCTGATGCTAGCAAGCCTGTTCACTGTTGCTAGTGGCTATGAACTGGTGTTCACCCCAGTGCTCTTCCAGCTACCTGTCCCTTTTCTGCTTCATGCTCATTCTCCGCTTTGTTGCGGCTGCTAAATGCTGTATTTTGGTTGGTGTACATTTGGATTATACAGAGGTTCAAGAAATAACAGCAGTTTTATCTCAACACAGTTATTAGTAGGGACTGAGAGTTTCAAAAAGCTGAAATGGTATTTTGTTTCCACTGGGGTGCTGCCAATTAAGCAGCTTCTGAATACAATAAGCATGACTTACACTGGAAATACTGTAAAAATGTCAGTTACATTTCAGTATGGAAAAATATGTTGCAATTTAATATGTGTTCTCTGGCCAGGTGTATTATTATTATGGCCATATACAATATCATAGTTTTCCACAGTTGTGTGTTGTCTAGAACATGACCAGTAAATCTCTGGTTTTGATATCAAAAAATGTAGTGTTGATAGACATTAGCAGTGCAGAAATTCAGCATTTGGGGAAAAGATAAAGGCATGCCGTACCTTTCCTCTCAAATGCAATGATTTGAAATCCTGTGTACGAGTTCACAGTGAGAATAGCCAAGCGTCGTTATAAGGTGGTGACAGCTTAGTGCCCCTCTTGAAATGACGACGGTGGGTTCAGCCCAGGTAGAGCATTCGCGTCTCAATTAACTGATACTAGCAGAAGTAAGATAGAATGACCTTTCTTTAAAAAGACAAATAGGTCGTTTTGAATATCTAGAGCTATTTCAGAATTTAATGAGGGCTTCTTTCACACACTCCCAGTGGGTAAGGGGGGATGACAGTTTGTATGGGACTGCTTCTGAAACAACGCTATTAGACATTTGCTCAGGTCTCGCGTCTCCCTTTCCCTTTACACCGAAAGAAGCTTCTCACCATGAGAGATACGGGACGGACTCCAAGTCTAAAAACTGCAAACAAATTAGTAATATGTCTGAGAGCGTTTGCAAAGGCTCTTGCCCCAGAATTGCTCTTTAAGGGGAAATGTGTCTCCTTAGACCCTCTCTAAGCAGCAGACTGCCGGTCACCCAACTGAGGTGGCCTTGACGTGGGAGATGCTAGAGGTCATGCTCGTTACAGGCAAAGCTGCCTAGGAAGGAAACTTTTAGATCTAACACTAACCCTAACTCTGCCCTCCTTTGCAGAGCTGAGGGAGGAGTTGGGCTTGGCAGGGGTGGGACTGGTGTCGAGGACAGAGAAGTCAAAGAAAGGGTCTGCGAGCAGTGGACGTGCTTGTGGCTCAGGCAGATACGGCTGGGATGCCTGAGGTCAGGAGGGTTTACGGCTCTGCTAAACAGCGTGGGTAAAGGTTACGTCGGTGGTTTGTGTGAAACTTTCTGAATTTCTGGAAATATAAATGTTATCTCTGTCTCACCCGGGATTTTGCTTAGTTTGGGTGGCTGCTGCTTGTAAGAAGGACAGAAGAAAAGCAGCATTCCCCATTTCCATCCTTTCCACGTTCCTGGTAGGAAACTGTGCCAGGTAGCGCTGCCAAATGGTGGAGAGCCAGCTGGTCTTTGTGCCATTGAGAGCAGGGCCATGCGCTGGGGGGCTGGATAGTACACGGCAACGCAGAGGCGAGCACAGCTTCACGTCCAGCTTTGACATCACTTGACTCTGTAAACCTTATAAACGTGATGTCACCTCCAAATCATCCCATTAAACTTCATTAGCGCCATGTAATTCATTTCAGAACTAAAGGGATGACATCAAACCTGACATGTAACCATAATATATTCAACCTAAGACCTGTTCGGTAGGAACGCCCTCCCCTACCCCAGTGTTCTCACTCATTGCCCATGAACAACAGACTTTCCTGTCCCTGCAGCACTCAGCGATGGTGTCAGTTCAGATTCAGGTGTGGCACTAAAATTCATCTGAGAGAACTTTAAGTCATGTCTGAGTAGGTTTCTGTCTCAACCCAAATATTTTGTTTATTAAAATCTGTAATGTAGTTGGTGATACACACTTGTTTCTAAAGTAACACCAAAAGAAGATACTTGATGTGTTATGCATATAAATACTGGCATACTTCTTTTCTGCAAAAACCATCTTTTAAAATGTGGCATTCATCCTTGCCTCAGGTTTATGCTCTTGTTTGAGGACATATGTTGATTTGGGATTAACAGTCTTCTGAAAAAAAAAAATATCTAAATTCCTTTAGGAAAACAAATGGAAATAAAGAGGTTTTGCCTTCTGTGGCATTTAATGTGTGACTGGATTAACAAAGCATCTAAAATTTTGCTGCTGGTCACATGCTGTTCAGCAGGTCAGCTGTGTTAACTCCTCTCCACAGAGTTCACACTTTCTTTCACCTTCTTTTAGGCTTTATCAACAGTTCCCCATTTCGTGTGAATGTCCTTTCTCTGCTCCTTTAATTCTTCTCACTTTTCTTACATTGCACTTGCCTGTGTCTTCCTCTCCATTACCCTTTTGCCTTTTCACTTGCCTTTGAGTACTGTTTCTGGGTTGAGGTTTTTTTGCCTTTTCTTTTTTTTTTTCTCCTGTGGCCTTAAAATATTCCATACCCTGCAGATATGTATTTTGAATTATCTGAGAGATCATCCTACTAGTTGCACTCCAGTGCTTGCAAAAGAATTGATTTGTTTTCCATCCATGCATCATGCTATAACACATATTATTCTTACGTGGAAATGGCTCCCAAATCCACCTAATTTCTGATTTTCATTCCCTGTTCTTTTCAAGGCTGAAGGACAAAAAAGCATAATAAAAAATGGTCTTTAAAGTATGTTTTCATTTTTGTTTGCTGTGCTACTTGTGATTTTTTCTTTCATAATTTTCTTACTCTCTTCTCCTTCCATTGCTCTCCTTCACCTTTTAAAATGCCAATGCCTACAGTATTTAGTATTAACACTGTTGATATTAAGGATGAGCAAGTTTAGAGCATATATTTAATCCAAACAGTCTTTTAGATTGGTCAGATTAATTTTGCATATTCTTCAAAGGAAAAATCATTGTTTTCAAAATCACAAACACAGCTCAATAAATCAAGTTTTCAGCATGCTATATGTAACACCTATATGCCACACAAATTTCCTCATTTTAGACCTTTTTTTAAATTTGATTGCCCACTGAGATCACTACATGCTCCTTACTTCCCCATCCTTTTTAAAACTCAGTGTCTAAAAGTGAGCACTACTTTCTAGATAAGGTCCACCTCATTTCAGACTCAAGAGAATGATTTCTCATCAGGTTTCTCACCTTGTTTTACAGACAGATTCCTTAATTCTTTGTAAACAGTTCTGCTTTTTCCAGTAATTGGTCAGTTCTTCCTCCAAGATGCTAATATCTGACCAGTTAACTGCCACTTTGTTGTTAAGATTCCTTATTTATAAGAACCATGTTAAAGGATGAGGGGAAACGGCCTCAGGTTGTTCCAGGGGAAGTTTAGATTGGATATTAGAAAAAATTTCTTTCCTGAAAGGGTTGTCAGGTGTTGGAACAGGCTGCCCAGGGAAGTGGTGGTGACACCATCCCTGGAGGTGTTCAAAAAATGCGTAGATGTGGCACTTCAGGACATGGTTTAGTGGGCATGGTGGTGTTGGGTTGACAGTTGGACTTGGTGATCTTAAAGGTCTTTTCCAGCCTAAACGATTCTATGATTCTCTGAAAGTTATCTTCTTAGTAATTCCATTTTTGCAGCTGGAATAATGTATGATTGAAAATTTCACGCAGGTGCTGTAAATCCGATACACTTACTATACATACTCCTTTGATTTGTTTTAACCACAAGTCTCACATCCACCAGTGTATTCTTTAGTATTTTAACAAAAATGTGGAAGATGGACTCTGCGGTGTGCTCAGGGATCCTGGTCTCCCACTTGTTGAGGTGGAGTAGCGAGGGGAACCTTTACCTTCTCAGCCGCACTCCTTGGTTTCCCACTGGTGGAAGTGGAAGCCTGAGGAGGTATGTGAGGGCTCAGGTAACATCCCTGGAGAGAATTAGGATATTTCTGCAGCATGTAGTGCAACCTGCAAGCAGCAGAGAATTTAAAAATCCTAAATTTTAGAAATAGATTAGGGGATGAGGAACAGACACTAAAAATGCCAAGGAATTGTCAAGGATATTTTTCTGTGCTCTGATGTTTTTGGCTAGATTAGTGTCTGTATCATTCTACCTGTGATCCACTTCCCTTGTTCTGTTAATCTCGTCTGGAGTGGTTTTGGATTAGGGGATATGAGGATGAGAGAAGAACAAAATCAATCAGGATTTGAGAAAAAGGACAGAGAAATTTCTGAAGGCAGAGATTGCTTAGACAGTTAGTTTTGAAAAGGAAAAAGACTTCCAAAAGGTGAAGTTCAAGCAACGGCATTGCTGGCTGCCAGCATGGCTCTCAGCCTTTGTCCCGCTGCGTTTCCAGTGACCTACGGAAGGCGTAGAGCTCTATTAAGACATACCCGCGTACAGCTCCGCTGAGCTCCAACCATGTCCCTCTCATGGTACATGTCATCATAAAGTCATGGTCATGTATTACTACAAGTGCTCAGGAGGGATAGTTAATCTCACCGCTTTAACTGCTGAAGAGGCACTAATGGGAAATTGATAAGAAGCTTAATGTTATTAAACACCTGTGAGAAACCATTTAAGGCAGAAGAGAGTTCTGCATCACTGAGGCCATAATCCTGCATCCACACTTCGTGATGCTTTTGGGGGAAAATCCAAAGCAATTAAGGGTCATATTTTAATAACTGATGTCTACTTTATTTCACCTCATAGCAATCCCAGAGAAGTACATAACAAACATATAATCATGATATAATTATGAAAGTTGATGGTCAAATGGACAAGTCCCGTGGTCTGCTTGACAGCTGTATTTTGTGCATTCAAATTTAGCTTTTGCTGAAGCTGAAACTTCAGGAAAGGTATCTGATGGCTAAAACAAGGGAAAGAAAATGAGGCTTCTCCTCTTCCAATGCAAACTAAATCACTGGTTAATTGTGGAGCCTTGGTAAATCACTTCAGGTGTGAAGGCCAGCTCCAGAGAAAGCTGCAAAAGGTGGAAAGCAGACAGGCAGCTGTTGAGAGCCCTCGTTTATATTTTGCATGACAATGGCATGAGCCACATCATGTCTAGGAGCCACAAGGTTATGCGATGACAGAGAATTATGCCCATGCTAATGTGACCACTGGAGAGGCAGAGAATACTGTGGGCACAGTGAAATGTTGTCACCTCCCAGTGAGGTCTGTATCAAAGCTGGCTTGAAGCATAGGCAGAGCTGTCAAGAATACACTGAATCATGTTTAGCCTCCAGTTTTGAGTAAGTAAATCCTTTAATGGGTCTGGTCTTGCGTGCCACTTGCTGGTAATCCTTTGATAACTATGTAACATGAACCATTTACTTGGAGGAAGGTGAATGATGTCACGTAATTTGCAATTTTGAAAAGAAGCAGCTATTTAAATATTTTAAATGTTATTCACCTTTTCTAAACATAGCCCTTTTCTTCAGAGTTTATCCCCTTGCTCGTGCGATACTGCAAGAATGATGAGCAGGCACTGCCGAACTAGAGGTTTCCTGGTAGAAAAGAGAGAGAAGTGTTAACAAATTTTGTCTATGAGGTTTTCCAGACTTTGGAGACTCCTTTAGTTCAGGCCACTGACTTATAAGCATTTACTATTGCAAAGTCCCTCTTTTCTTTGTATGTTCCACTGCCAGCAAGGAATGAGTAGGTAGAGTTGAGGTATTTTTGCATTTTCTGTGTTTTGCTCAGTGGGATACAGAACAGCCAATGCATAAGATGATTGTAAATTGATGGAAATTAGAAAGTAAGTGTTCAGTGAATAAAGCTTAATAATTATTAAATTTTTAATAATAGGTATGAATTAGTAAATTGGGCATTTTAGAAGAAGTTGTATTTTACCAAATGCAAATACCAAATGGCAAATTTAATGCATCTTTGTACTGAACAGCTGAAATTTATTCACAGTGAAAATGTTGTCATTTACCAGGATAAATCATGAAACAAAGGCACCATCTTCCCATGACCAACGCGTTTGTCGATGTTTTTCTGAAATGTCATTGTGTTAAAGGCAGCGGCTGGGCAGCAGGTTGGGGAGCTCTTGTTTCCTTTATTCGGGTGGGTGCCCCCGGCAGCAAGGCGATGCTGCATTTCTGTCTGCAACCACAGAGTACGTTGAGCCGGGAAGAGCAACAGGTCTGAAGAGCAAGGAGGGCAAAGCGGAGGAACACCAGCACAAGCTGTTGACAGTCAAATATTTTGGGGTCTACAGGGTATTTTGTTTTGAGGAATCATTTCCTGATCTTTCTCAGCCACCTCTGCTGGAGCTTTATTGGTGAATGGGTTACAGCTGGGGACTCAGACCATGCAGGACTACAGCAGAAGTTTCCTGGGAGAGAGATTTCTTCAGGTTTTGGCTCAGCCTTTACTAAGCCTAAACACATGGAAAAAAGTAGAAAACACATGGCTTTTGACATACTTTGTAGTCACAGCAGTGAAAAACATCCTTACATGATAGTTGTTTTAGAGACCATAGATCTGAAATTTCCTGTTGCTTATCACAGCTGAGATTTTTTTTAAAGGGTGTGCTGTAGCTACAAAGGGGGCTGTGCTCTGCTGTAACAGGGGATCTGATACGGACTACAGTGAACTTATCAATGCAAGTTGCTTTTAGTCTACAAAAAATAGAAGTAATGAACAAAATAGTTTTACCAAGATCTTTCTCCTTATAAATTCTGATTCTCAGGAGAACTATTGATTTCCTGTAACCTCTGCTCCATGCCTTCTGAAACAGAAAAAAAATCACTATAAAAATTAGCAATATTTGCTGCAGGGTGCAGATGTAACTTTCTAGCATATCACTTTCCCCTCTGATACATTCCTGTTGTACAGAAAGTTCTGTAGTGAAATACAAAAGCCAGCGTTTAGGCAACTTCTCTTTTATAATATTTTTTTACTGCTATCTTGAGGGGAAAAAGGCACATTGTGGATTGCGTAAAGTAAGTACTGTCATCACATGTTTTATGGACTGTTTTGATGACATGCTGTATATAGACTAGCACCGAGAGCACAAATACCGTGAATCCAGCTGAGATAGCAAACTTTCAAAGCCGGGAGAGAGCTAAGGCTGAGCTGTCACTCTTATCTCCACTTCCCTCATATTCATGACTTATGAGAGAGTTTCTTTTGCAGACCTAGAAGGGTATGAACTATTAATAACATCTTTCACCACCGGAATTTGAAGGAAAGGGTATGATTTTGGCCTTCAAGGAATTGTGCACATCTAGCTTTAAAAAGTGGCTTGTACGCGCCTGTTTGTAAACTCATGTAGATAACTCTGGTATTGGACAAACCTTAAATGAAATTCGTTATTTTCTCAAAGCAGAATGAAGCTTTTCATTTTTTCCTGGTCTAAATCTGTTTGTGCTGGCACAGCTATGATGCTATGTGGGAAGTCTGCTTCGATAGTGTGTGTGCTGAAGGCACTTGCTGGGCTATAGGTGCACTCCTATAGCTGCCGTAACAGCCCAACTGTTTGGTTGATGAAAGGACAATGTTGCATCCTTAAAGCTTTGGTACATCATATAGATTAGATTTTGAAAAAAATTAAGCAGTTTTCTGTCAAGTTAACAAATACAGTGTCAACATGAACAATTAGAGAAATGAAGGCTTTAATTTCTGATTATATTTCTCTGCAGTGGATACGTTGGGGTAGAAGAGGAATGAACTTATTTTTGGGGAGGCCTTCTTGTTTTTGTGTTTGTCAGAAAGATAAAATAAAAAGTTGATATGAGCAAGAGGAAGGGTGCGGACAAAGTTTCAGTGATTAGGGAAAAGGAAAAGGTGTGTAAAAGAAGAATGATGGAATGATAAACAGTAGGGAGAGGCAACAAAACTTTGACTCTCGCATCTGAATTTCCCTTGGCTATTATGTTCCTTTCCAGTTCTTAACTTAAACTTCTGAATTTTAAAGGACAATGTGGGAGTTCCTTCAGCCCACCTGACTGGGAGATACTTGGTAAAGCAAAATCTCCATTACACTTTGAGTCTGTTCAGTTAGTTTTGTAGAGCAAAGAAAAAAGAAACGTGAACACACACATACTCTAATCTTTCTCAGATTTTCTTCAGTGGCATTTTTTACTGTTCTTCCCTTGCTTCTCTCACTGAAAACTCTTGCTTCTTAGAGGTGTTCAGCTTACTGTGCACGTTTGAAAATATCTTTAAAAAGCAAACCATGTTTGTGAAAAGCTCAGTTAATTGAAAAGAGAATGAAACCCCTTTCCAAATCAGGAAACCAATCCCCTTTTAAAAAAAAAAAGAGAAATTAAAAAACCACCAACCAACCAAACAACCCCCATGCCACAAAGTACCCAACACTTGTCAAAGAAACTTTGGCAGAATTTTGGAATTTTGATCTCTGCTCCCTGTCAGGTTTTGTGGATTTACAAGACTTGATATCTTGACTTGTTAATTTTCTTCCTTACTGTTACTTCTGAATATTCCAAATCTTTTTTTTTTTTTAAATTTTTATTTGACATATACATCCTTCCACCTGTCAAAACCTGAATGTGTAGATAGTCTGGCATAATAAAGGCCAGAGGAAAAAGCACACCTGAAAGGTAATCGTGCCATAATCTTAAACATAAGCTCTACTATAAACTTTTTTTTTCCCCGATAACTTCTGAATCATGTTTCTTCTGAGTTTTTTCAACAAGAGTTTGGAAAAGCTGGTGGGGAGGGAGTAGGTTTAGGATTAAAATGCTGTGTGCTTGAGGATGGGCATATGGATTTTATCAGCAGTTTTGCTGTTACTTGTTTAGTCTTCACAGAGCTCTCTAAAGGACTGCAACGATGCAGATGCCAAAATTAAGTCTGCTGAAATTGGATTTTTCCTTCCCTATCTGTGGAAATGAAATTAAATAGGACAATACAAAGAAAATCCTATTCTCTAAAAGTGCTTTCGTTCTGGTTTGCAGTTTCTCCTTCATTCCACAAAATCCTTTACTTTGCCGATCAATGTAGGGTCAAATGAACACAATAACAAAAACAACTCTGAAATGTGCCTTTGGCGTCACAGAAATAGAAGCGCTGCAGACTGTACTGGTTGCCTGATGTACCGCATTCCAAAATGAAAGCATGAAGTAGAATGGGAATGGTATGCAAATTGGAAAAATCAGTAGCAGTTATTCTTACATGGTATTAAAGATAAACAAACTACCTTGTTTGTATTCTACAGCAATAGGTTTAACTGAAAACAACTTTTCTTTTTGATATGTTTCTCTGAATAAAACATTTCCTAACAACACAAGAGGCTAACCTTACAATGGAAAGTCTGTTGAATCCCAGTGTTGGCTCAGATCTGGGAAACACGGAGTAAACTAAGGGCAGGAGAAGTTCTCATGGACTAGAAATGTATCTTACAGCAGGCAGCTCTTTGATGGTGAATATATATGTATTTGTATATGTGAATATGTAAGGTAAAGAATTTTTAGAAAAAAGTGCAAAATAAAAACGTAAATGACGATATGGCTCTTTAGGTTTTGTATCACTGAATTTACCGTGATATGGTCAAAATCTAAGAATGACTGAACCTGTTTTGACCTCGATCATTGCTATCTTTTGACACATTTATTGTATTATGCATTCAAGGAAATACTGTACATTTAAACAAATGTTTAAGCATGATTTAATTATTAGCAGAGCTACATTAAAATTTCAAGTGTTTAAAATTTTATTGCTTTGTGTCAGGAGCTAGAGAAGCAGTATATTGCTTATGGCATCAGAAGCAAACAGCAGTCCTAAATAATGGTAATTTTGTCTTGTATTGATATTTATACTTTTTTGTGGAAAAGGTTAGCAAAAAACCCAGAAAGGAAGGACTGACTGCCCCTGAAGGGCTGGTACCCTGTGGAACAAGTATGACTTCAGTGCCAGAGCTCTAGCGAGGTAAATGTTCTGAAAAGAATCAAGGATAGTGTAAGGACAGAGAGGGGTATATATGAAAAGGAATAATGGAAAGTCAAAGGTTCAAATTAAATCAGCTTTGGAAAAGAACACGTTTCTAATGCCTGTGAAATGAATTGATTTGGAGAAACAAAAGGGCTTTGCAAGGTTGTAGAAAGTTTAGGTCGAGTTTTGTTTATTCTGACACCAGCTTTTCAAACTTGCGTGCGTACACTATAGACTTCCCATAGTTTCCTCTTTCCCTAGAAATTTCACTGGTGGTCAGAATGCTCAGTCACAAAGAGTTGTGGGGGCTTTTTTGGGGGGTGTTTTGGCTTTGTCTGTTTTGTTTGGTTGGTTTTTTTAATACCTCTAGTCAATTTGGTCTTGGAAGTACAGAATGCTAGGTGGTTCACTTTCAGTATGTACATAATCTCATAACTAATCACTCTTCTTATTAGAACTATATAGTGATTTCACTTAGCATTCCACATAGCATGGAGAATTGTCAGCTGTAAAACAATGATGTTGTATTCAGCATGCTAGGCTCTGGAAGCCAAACTGATTAATAACGTACTGCCTTAAAACCAGAAACAAACAAGAAAAAGTGAAACTGCACCAAATTATTGAGGGTCGTTCTAAACTACAGCTATAACAGCCAAATTTTTAATTGGTATGTATCTATAATTCCAATGACTGGGTGGGCTTGCCTGATTAAAGCAGCTTATGCTGTAGTCTATATTGCATAGCTCTGGCGTTTTTAAAATGATAATATAAAATAAATAGGTATAGAGATACCTACATTTTTATTAATGAACAACTGTTCTGGGAAAGTTAATTCCTATTAACTTTTATGACAAGAAAGTAACTTAAAATCTCTCACTAATACCATTAAGTGGAGAGTACTAAATGATTTTTAAAGTTTAAAAGCTTTAAAAATCACAAATTATATCTTCTAGTAAAAAAGGTGTTATTCAAGAAGCGTTATTCACTTTTTTCCCCTAGGTGATTAGTGGTTTGGATATTAAATTTTTCATTTTGTCACATGTAGATCTCTAATTCTTTTGAAACCCAATCGGGACAGTATATCCTAATTTTTGTTTTTGCATCATTATGACATTTCTAATTAAAAATATAACAGTCATTTAAACATAATGTCTGATTTTTCATATTCTTGTTTGCTTTTGATAAAAACTTAATATTGACAGGAAATGTCACATTCATTATAAACGCCTCGGAATTGTATAGGCAAAACTGCCTGTAAAGTAAAAAAAAAAGTATTGGAAAAATAAAATAATTACACACAAAGAGCTAATAAACCAAACATCCTTATTACACAACTCCCTAGTGCGTTCTTCACATGCTGCAGGCTCTTTGTTATTCTTTAAAAAACTAGGGATGTTAGGAGAGTGCTTACATAATTACATTTTTAATTATGACTTTATTAGTTTAAATAAATGACAATATTTCCATATGTCCATGGCTGTGCTTCAGATGTTTGTTAACTCACAGAATGCTAGAGTTTTGATCTATGCTAGAGCTTTGCACTATCTGGAGCAAGACAGTGGCAGTGAATGAGTGCCAATTCTGTACTGCTGTAGATTTCTAAAATAAACAATTAAAAAAAAATTTACCCCGAGGAATCAGGGGGCTGTTCATGTGCTTAACAGATTAAAGGATGAGGTCTTCATTAATTCTAGTCATGAAGGTAAATCCTTAGCTGGTGACCGCAAAATGAGATTTCATAAGTTATTATTTACCTTGTATCATAGAATGAAAATTAGCTATCTAAATAGCCTTGTAGATTCCAGAGTCAAAATTTATGACAGAATATATTCAACCTGGCTCTTCTGTGTACCCCACACAACTTTTCTCTCACTTTCTGTATCCTGTGGTACAATCCAATATTTAATCCAACATGGTTTGGACGAGGTGGATCTGTTTAAGGAAGCAGGTAGGCAGATGCAAGAAAGTAGGTATCAGATTAAATACGGCATCAAACTGTTATCCAGTTATGGGCTGGAAATAGCACAAAGGGACTTGCAGTAAAGCTGACAATGACCGGTGTAAAATCTGTTGCACGATCAGTGTAAAATCTTGGGCATTATATGACACCGCTTGGTTAAATCCCTCTCTGGCTTGTAGCATCAAGACCTGGACGGAGGGATGACTCGGTGGCAGTGGGCTGGTGTGATTCATCCCCTTCAGCCCTGCATGGGGTTTTGCAGACTTCAGCCTCATGAGAGAAGGCAGCCAGGGCTTCATTCATCTCTCTGCAAACTATGCAGAGCCATGCCAGGGGCACAGCGAGCTAAAGCATTGGTTTTTCATAGAACAATGGAAATTGGAGCTAACGCAGTTCTTTCTGCTTATTTCAGTTCTCACCACTGAAAAAAAGATTGATCAGGACCTCACTGATACCTTCTTAGACTCAATGGGAAACATCTTTTATTGGTCTTGTTACAGTAAGTGTATCAGGAGGGCCAAAGCCTCCTGGCTCACTGTCTTCTGACTTTCTAACAGATCCCATACACTGACATTAAAAGATTACAAAAGATCAGACCCAATATGGGTCTGTTTTGTAAACACCTATGAATCCATAGCGCCCCAATGCTCCCGGAGGCCATGGCTTCAGAACATCCTATGTACTGAACTGGTATTTGCCAATCTCAACCCTGTAATACCCATTTTGCCGCAGAAGGAGTGCCAATGGCTAACTCTACCTTTCTCCTGGGTGTGGGAGCCTGCAAATATCCATTCTCAGTTTCATCTTGTCTATCATGTTTGGTGGCTGTAGGTAAGCTGGTCAGCTGGCCTGGCTTTGAGCACTGATAAGCACGCAGACAGCATATCTACCTACTTATTCTGGCTGGGTGGTGACTCTTTTAGCAGACTGCCGTGATGTGTCCTACCAAAGCATGAGTGCCTAGATGTATAAGAGATTCTAGTAATTAGAGGCTGTGACAGGAGGTCTTTTCAGTGGAGGTAGCCAAGAGCACATCAAAGCTAGCTGCACACAGAATCTTGATTTCAGATCAAAGTCTACCCATGCTTGTGTAGCACTCTTGGACAAATCTGAAGATACCTGAAGGAGTCCTTGATGCTCCAGTACAAACACTCTGGCTGTGAGTTTTACACCTTCTAGCACCTTGGTGCAAGACTGTGGAATGATTTTTTTTTCTCATAGCTGAAGATTATAATGAAATGCAGCACTCTCTGGTCCCAGAATAAGATACTACTCTTTGTCCTGGCTTCAGTGGTTAAACCACGACACTCTTTGACCTTGACTTCTCTACTGTAAATACATTGCAAACTGCAGATTAAAAATTAATAGTACTTTTCCCCAGCACAAAACATCCTAACCATCCAAGCTGTCATTCTGTACATGCTGTTGTCCCAAGAGAATAAACAAGTGTGATATGAGTTACGCAGTCTGGTGTAAGCATCTCCAGCAGATGGAGAAAGCTGCAGTCACTCTCCATCATCCCCTGGCATGTCTGCCAGCCAGGCCTTGTCGCTGTCATCATTTGACATTGAAGTGTAATCTCACTCATGAACAGAGTGCTTATAACTGCCTATATATAGAGCAAGAGCTCTTTTGGGGATGGACTTTTCTTCTGTACCAGTTCACACCATGGCCCCAGTCCTGAGATGTTCTTAACTGTCTGAGAGCCTGCAGAGTTGTGGCAGCGTGGGAGAACAGGCAAGTAGTGAATGATGGAAAGATGCATCTCGTCTGTGGAACAAAAGCAAATTTGAGTTTTAGGTTCAATTACAAATGACTGGCATGCAGAACAGGCCTTACTAGCTCTCACCCGCTAGAGAAACCAAACATGGATTGTTATAAATCTCATTAGACTGACAGTTGTGCCTTACTGGTGACTGAAAGAAGCTAAATGCAGTTATAATGGGACCTGAGAAGTCTCACTTCCAAAATATGTTTTATTACGTTCTGAAATAGCTTGTATTAAACTAAACAATGAGGGACTTAATTACTTCAAAGCCTGTTGATTCATTATGAGACAATAGCTTTTGAATATGATATTTGGCAGCTGACTCATCTCAGGACTCAGCTGGTGCCTTACATAACATAATGCTGTGACTGAGAGACAGCAAAAATCAAGCAGCACTGAATCTCTGGGAAACATACATCCACTATTGTAAATAACAGCATGTTGCATAGAGAAAAAATCAATATCAAACCAAGTATCAGTTTCCTATTTACATGTAATAAAACACTGCGTACACAATTACTTTTTCAGTTGTTGCTCACAGATTTCCTTGCTTTTTTTTGTATCAGGATTTCTTTTCAACCCTGCCACCCCTCACAAATAAAACAGCTGTGTAGGTAGGTAGTTTTCACTTACCAAATTAGAGCTGAGCCCCTAAGATTGTTTCACCTGCTGTTATAATTAGGCCCAGGAGAAAAGAGAGACAGCTGTTTTCTTTCTCTATTGTTGTGTCATCTTATTTGTATTAAAACTGAAAAAAAAATCTTACAGTTGTGGAGTATTGTTCTGTAGCAGAAGCTGGCAGAGTCAGGAAGGTTCAACACAGACTGACCCTCTTCCCTGCTGTGCCTTGACATTTCAGCACATATGGTATTACTCCACACTTATTATGATTTAAAATGTATGTGAAGTATGCCTCTTCTCTGCTTGAAACTAAATCCATTTGAAACGTACAGTAGGATCCCAGACTAACGGAGTTAGTTCATTTTATCTCCAATTTTTAAGCTGTGTACGATAAATGAATCTTATGCCGCAGTGTTTCTCACACGGAGAGAGACAAGTAGAGATGAATAATTTTGTGTTTACACCTGAGGAAAGTGCCATAAGAAAGCCTGAATCCCAGGCTTTACTTGCCGGACCTGTGTTTTTGTATTAGCTGTAGGCTTGGGCTTGTACTTCAGCCTAAAATCCCCGGCTATCCTCTGCTGGCTCCCGCTCCGGTGCTCGCCCGCAGCGAGCCCTGGGCAGGGAAGGCGAGGAGGTCCAGGAGGGCGAGAGGAGATCTCCTTCATACTTGACTTCTGCCCCTGCAGGCAGTGTATGCACAACTGGACAGACCTCCTTGGCTCTATATGGTCAGGCGTGTCTATTAAATAATTCATATAGTCACCCCACTTAAAACCAGGGGTGTAGAACCTACCACAGCCTTGGGGAGAGCAAGCGCTGTGCTGCTCAGCCCCGTGGACTGTGCCTAACGTAAAGGAAGCTGCATGTCTCCCAAAATCTGCTATAATATAAATGTATAGCAAATTAAATAGAACAAGTGGTATTATGGCGAACAGTTTGGTACAATATCACGAATGAATTCTCTCTCATCATCTGTATTAATTTCTTCAATTGCCGATAACCTCTACTGTATTTCACTTATTTTGTCTTGCTTATGGCAAAATCACATGGAATATTAAGGACGTGTCGTGTTGGCCGCATCATCTTCCTTCTCTGCTTTAAAGTGACATACATTTTCTGCTATAACCATAATGACTCATTAACAGACTGAGAGGTGCACTGATGGTGAAATCCAACATGTCCATAATGCATAAAGTTGTCAAAATTCCTCTCTCAACCAAGCTATTTCTGGGACTATATTAATTGTCATTAAAATAGGTACTCCTACATTAAAAGATTTGACAAATCTACATTTGAGAGGGTTTGGTTACTTCCCAAATTGGCATATGAATACCTATAATTTCTGATTTGTGCCCTGAAATTGAACAGTCCCTCAAAATACTGAAGTACTAAAAGCTAACTATGGTAATTTACTGTAATCTGTGTGTTTGAAACTGTGTAGGACACAAACTTAAAAACAGCCATAAATTAATTGACTAGAACATCTGTTTATACTATATTGGCAGTAAAAATGCCCTTAAAATGAAGCAAACACTACTCTTAGTTACCTTACTGTGTTTTTACATTATCAGTACATATCAAAAGGCCCAAAAGTTAATGATTCCAAATGACCCAGAAGTGTAACAGATACTATTGCTATGCTTCATTCTGGTAAGAGAGGAAATTTTTTTCTAATTTGACCTAATCTTCTTATGGTGACTGTGTTTGCAAGGTAACTGTTAACTTATCAACAGGCATTGAGGCGTAGATTCAAAAATGCGGAGCACCAAAATGTCCCACTAAAGTCAATGACAAAGGCAGTTGGATTCTGCGGGAATCTCCCGACTGTGCAACTTGTTCGCTTCTTTGTGCTGGTGAAAAAATCCATGTGGAAAGGTATTAACTGTGGAAGCAATGCCAAATACTCTCTGATGCAGAAGTCAACAGAGAACCAAGTTCAACAATCTCTTTTTTTGGTGTATTTAAAATACGCACAGATGTGCGTAGGCTGACAGGGGTCTTTTGCAGAAGAGCCCTGACACAGAGTGCCAGAGGGAGAAGCGGGTCTGTAAGCAGCCTGAGCTCAGGCTATATTTACGGTAGGTTAGCCGTGCAGCACTAAGCTTCAGACCTTCTGTGCCCAGTGATGGGATACGTACAGCTGGCTCAGAAAATAGGATACACTTCATCTACTCCATGGCTTGTACTCCCAGGGACAGTGGGGACATAGCCTGAATCTGAACAAAAGCATGCTGTTGAGGTTAGAGAAAGTTCTTGGGAAAGAAAAGAATATATATGCTGGAAAGAGGGTTAATAGGACGTTTACAGAACCTTATGTACAGGGAGGCTCACAACATGCAGTAAAGAAGTGGGACTTTGTGTGCTGTGTAAGGGAAAAGGGAGACTGTGGAGAGGAAAAGGAAGACGTGGTACAAGTGAGAATGCAGGAAGAATTTGTTACTGATAAAAGTGAAATAAAAATGCTAGAAGTTTTAGTGAATACATTAAGATGTTTTGAAGGAAACATCATTTTGTGCAAAAAAGTGAAAAAGCAGCAGCATAACTGTCTGGATGTGGGAGAAATGTCAGATTTTTAGAAAAGAAAAATGTCTTCTGCTAGACCAACTGCTAGAAAAGAAGACTGGATTTTGGAGACACGAGGTCTTCATCAAATGGAAGTTCTGAAGTTCTTTACTATCAAATTTTTTTCTGAAGAGAACCTTTATCAATTGTTTCTCCATGTGCAATAAAAATGTATGATAAAAATCTGCTCAGTGAGCATCAAATCAAATTTAAGTCAGTTAACAGGAAAAAACAAATGTCTAATTCTTGGAGAAGAGAAGCACTAGAAATGAAACAGTGACATTGTGAATCGCTTTCTTTTGGAGGTCTTTTAAAAATAGATTAGACAAACATATAGCCCGTATACCCAGACAGATCAGTTGGTCTTTCAAGGCCCCTTCTAGTCCTATTAGGAAATTTGCTTAGCGGTATGGTTGAGCTCTGATTTGCAAAGCCATGTTCACATGCGAGTTTCCTTATTCTCTTTTCCCCTTTTGAACGAATAGCTGCTACTTGCTGATTTCTGGGATTTTTACTGCTGTCTATCAAGAGGAAGTGAAATGCTGTTTAAATGCAAGAGGAGCTGAACTGGAGGCCAGTCCAAAGAGATCTCATTCTTCTGCATATATACAGATGCAATATATCTCTTTCTTCTTGCTGCAAGATGTTATGTTTATCAGTCTATGGAGATAGGTTCTTTCTTTTTTTACAGGGATAAGATGATTTTAGGGTAACTAAATAATAGCGTATTCTTTTTCTTCCCTCAAAAGTAAAGGCGAGGTGGAAGAATTGGGTAGCTCTTATAAAATAATTAAGGAAAACTGAAAGGTACTTTTGGACTATAAGAGATCCATCTATTGCCTTGCAATTCATGGACACTGTTTAATGTCATTCAGGGAGCCAGCAAACTGTGGTAATTTCTAAATAGTTTTCAGATCTGTCCTGCACATCCAGCTACACATGCAGAGCTCAAACCGTGTCTGTACACATCATTGATTTTGCAGGCTTTCAGGTCAGTTATGGGTTTTGGAAGAGCTGCGTAAGGTCAAGTAGCAAGTATACGCGGACTTTGGTATTCTCACTTCAGCACGTGTAGGCACAAGCTAAGTTTCTTTGGTAAATTTTTAATGCTGTAATCTACATGCAACAACTGGAGCACTGTTAAATTGTTTCAAGTTGTTCCCATAAACAAGTGAAACTTTTATAATTATGTGACAAAACCAAATCCATCCAAGTGATAGTCAGTGTTCTTGCGGGGTGTGCTGATTTTCAGGTAAAAGCCAGTATGTTGCAAAGGAGGGAGCGAACCGACTTGCACTACCAACTTTCCAGGATTTTAAAAAACAACAAATGTGAGCGTAATATCCTTGGGGGTGAAAATATCAACTTTTTACATAAAGTGAACTAGTATAGAAGATTCCAGAAGATATATCATGGAAGAAAAGCCAAAGTAAGAGTCAAAAAGTAAACCTGGTTTATCTTCTTTCTTAGACTGAGTGCTTCTTTGCTCTCTGGGGTAGAATGAAATGCCTGAAGGGATCTCTGTTACTGCTTGAAGAACAGCTTCTCCATTATTTCAAGATTCCACTCACCAATTTCATTTTGTTATTTTAAAATCACAGAATGTGTATCCCGCACTACAGATATCCTGACTGATTATAAAAAGCAATCCCTAGTTATTGCAGAAAAAGACATCCAATGCAACAAACTGCATATATATATATAAAAAAGAAAAAGAAACAACCAGAAAACTATTTTTGTGCTCACAATGAAACTCTCGCAAACTCCTGCCCCTCTACTGTCTTTACCAGCTCAGCCACATGAACTTTTAGGGCAGTTTTGTGCTAAAGCCCAAGACTTTTGGCTACATGTCACAATTCCAAAACTCAGAAATCTCATGGAGAAAGACTTGTCAGAATCTTTTTTCTAAATCACTGTAGCATCTCCTCTGCTGAAAGCAACACAGCAGTGTTTGATGTATGGATAAGGCACAAACAAACCTAAAATGTGCCTAGCTAAATAAAGTATTATAACTTAAGTCTTAAGCACTAAACTTCACTTTAGATCAGCAGGTACCCAGGACATCACAAAAATATGTGATTGTAGCAGAATCTTCCCTTTGATCGACGTCCTTCGCTCCTTCCAGCTTCAGTGCAGGACATGTTATGGGAGACCTCACTCCCGTGAGAGCATGCCAGGGGTCTAACCTAGACACCTCAGGCACGAGCTAATGTTCAGTAAGGAAACTTCTTCTTTCCCCCACCATATGCATATCAAATAAAGTGGACAAGATCACTGCTGATTTTTAATTGTCAGGCAGGATTCTGCGATTAGGAACTGTGGTTCACACACAGGGCTGGACACACTGATCATCAAGGTGGGTGTGCTTTTAACCAACTTTTCTAAGCAGAATCAGAAAATTCATCCTAGTTTCAGTGTCAGAGTCAATTAAAGAATAGTTTTGTGTTATATACAGCCCAGCCACCCAAGATTATAACCCGATTACACCAGTTTGTATGGTACCCCATTGTTTATGGCTGATTAAAAAAAACGATATGCAGCTCAGCCACATTCATTAGGTAGACTCGGTGTGTGCTTAACTTTCAGGAACCCTGCTGAGATGTGCAGGCACTGGTGTTAGACATGCCAGTCCCGATTCTTTCTTTGATGGGTGATGGCAGTACTGCTCTGGCCTCTCTGCTCCTAAAGCCCACTTGTCTGAGCCGCTGAATGAGAGGAGGAAGCGTAAAGTCAGAGCAGAGTCACCCAGGGTCCTGGTGTGGAGACAGACATCCCAGCTTTCTGCTTGCAGCTGAGGATCAAACTGGGTGGGGAGAGATAGAGAGATGGTCTATGCGATGTGATGAGGAGATGTTGTGTTGGACGTACACATCCTCTTCCACATTCCCCTACCATCATTTCTCTGGTTGCATCCAGAGAAATGAATGGTGAAAGCTCCTGTTCCAGCCACAGAACGAAATCTTATCTCTGTATAGAATAAAATTTAACTCCTCAGCATTTTGCAATACCTGTAGTTTAAGAACCTACTTTGCATATTTTGAATAACAGCATGGCAGTTTAGTGGTTTATTGTTGTTTCATGTTGTAAAACATAATTTAAAAGTGAAATTTTATTGGGATTATTAGAACTCACCAAATTTTTCACTAGCGAAAGAGTAGATTTTAATTTCAATTAGCCATTAACAGTGCTGGTGTTAGCATTTTATTCAGTGCAGGTTATTTTGTAGTTCCTTGCTTATTAGCCTGTGATTGTAATCTCTCCAAGCAAATATATTTGCTTATGTCAGATTTACTGTGATTTTTACCTTTTATGAGACAAAACAGGGTTATATAAAAGGCTATTAGGAATTCTCTTTTCTTACTCTTCAAACCCCGAGAATTTTGTACTGTTCTGCAGTACTGCTAGAACAATACTCCAGAGAGGCATGAGGTGGCTTTGAGTCAATCATGCTAATTGTTTCCGTATTTTGCTAAGATACTGCTATCTTCAGTTGCAATTAACATGACATCTGGCAAAGCACTGGGCTGGAACATTGATTATTCTAATGTTTCTCATTAGTAATCATTAATAACAAATGAATAATTCAACCAATTATCAATTAACCTCTGGCTAAGGTTTTTGACACTATTTTTCCTCTGTAGAGACTCACAGCATGTACTGTTTAACTTGCTCTGATATTCACTTCATCTCTCTTAGAAAATCAAATTGTATTTCATTTTAATCTGAAGCAGCATAATATGTACCCTGTGTTTCAGGAGCACAACAGTCAATGATGTGCTCTATTCATTGAGACTGCATTTGTATTCTATTTACATATAACCATTGCGTGGTTTCTCAACCCTAAGAGCTTACTCATGTAAGGATATAAAGCTGTACTTGGGTGGGCATGGGTACGTAGACCAGAAATAAGTGGAGGCAGGGTAACTGATAACTTGCAAGCAGTTATGCACCATCATCGAAGTGCTACCTCCCAGAACAAATGAAGATTAGGAAGGAACATTTATTTCTTACCAGTAACAACTTCCCTGGGTAACTCTATATCTGGTGAAACATTGCTACGGCTTTGCCCTTGGTGTGTGGCTTAGTCAAACGCATCCTGCTTAACAAAATGGCTCAGTTCCCTATAATTTCCTGTTCTCACATGTATATAACAATTAAGACTACAGAAATATCATAGTGGTACAAACTGCTTATATTTTAGGAGTAAAATGTAACCAGGGTACCTCTGCAAGGGCTAAATACAGTGGTAGGGAAAAAAATGGGAAAGCTCATTGTGATTTATTAACATTTCTGCCTCTTATCACAAAATAACAGCAGCAGTAGAGGAATAAATAAATAAATGAGGGTGTCACCACAAACTCTTACCATCTTCGATAATAAAAGCGAGAAGTAGAGATACTCCTGATTGTTACATCTTCCATGAATTCTACGAACAACTGTGTAACCACTCACATATTTAGTCTTACAGTTTCCTGGCTAGACTTAGGAGCTTGTAATTCCTGGAGTAAAGAACAGTATTTCATAACTCGCATATGTCAAGCTGCCTACACAATCAGACCCCAGATTTCATCTGTTTCTCCTGTTAAAGATGATCTTCAGGAATGGTGACGGCCACCTGGGAAGACAGATGTGGCAGAGGAGAGAGAGCATGCACCGGACCAGTGAACACCTGGGACCCATCAGAGCAGCTTCAGGACGGATCTGCCGTCTGTCAGTCCGAGACCAATCTCCGTGAGCACAACTCTGCGGCACAAGGTAATGACCGCTATAAGCTATACCCCGAGGTATTGAAAGAGCTCAGGGTATTCCCAAGTATACCCTTCACATTGGTTTCAGGAAGGATTCATGACATAGGAGAAGCTTTTCTAATTTTTGTCCAGTACTCACCTATTATACCAAATGATTATCTTGCACCTACATATTGCGGCTTTTGAGCAGTTTTGAAAAGGAAGAACAAGTCTGAATCTTTATTCAGTTGAAGCTGAAAAGACAGCTGCTGGAGAGAAATACCGACTTGTTAAGCTGCTGTGACTGGCTGGGTTGAAGTGCAGGCAGTAGAAAACTGTTCCTCTTTGCCATGCATGGATGAGAGGGAGCAGTAAGCTGCTGACCTGCTCCTGAGTCACGACTGCTGGGAAGATGATACAACCAGTAATGCACTTAATTTTGGCTTCGGAAGCAGTGCTGACTGCTTTGCACACCAGCAGGCACCATCCAAGGGGACTGAGCTTTAGGAAAAGGGACAAGCCATGAGATTTTTTAAATCTCCTACAAAATTCCAAGGTTTAGGTCCTTAAAGATATTCATTAGAGGACCTGCAAAACTGTGCCTCCTTAGGCTAACGAAATGCTACTGGATATGTTACATGTAGACGTGACACTTAGGGACATGATTTAGTGGTGGACTTGGCCGCATTAGTTTTTCAGTTGGACTCGATGATCCTAAAGCTTTTTTCCAACCAAAATGACTCTATGATTCTATGATTCAGGTGCAAGCCAGCATAAAGAAGCTGGCTTTACTCTTGCCATTTCCAAACAAACAAAAAAGGGGATTTCCCCCACCATTTTCAGATTTAGTACTCCTAAGAAACATGAAGCAAACTCCTATAATTACAAACATTTGCAGAGGCACAGGCTTCACTTTCTCAAAGAAAACTGAGAATCCTGCTAAACCATGCACAATTCTTCAGGTTGCTAAACACCTGATGTCTGAGGCTCTTTTATGTTCTGTAACACTTCTTATTGGTCAAAGAGTCAAATATAAACTCCTGCACCTATTTAACCCAAATACTTAATTTAAAAAAGATAATGTTAATGAGCTGAATTTTCTTCAAGGAAGGCATTTTTTTTTCTCAGAACTTCCTCATTTCTAAATATAGCTGAATTACCATACTTTTTTTCTGGTAAAAGTTAAGATTCTCCCGCATCTCTCCTTTAAAATATGAGTTGATCCAGCTTATGTAGAAGTACTTTTTCTTTAAAAGTACTCACTGAGTAATATACATGAGATATTTCAGGCTACAGAACTTTTCATAGAATCATTTATGTTGGAAAAGACCTTTAAGATCGAGTCCAACGATCAACCATGCCCACTAAACCATGTCCTGAAACCATGTCTTTTGTGAAGAATCTGTTAAACCTAGTGCTGACATTTAATTAACCACTTGTTTTTAACAAGAATATTGGCTAATTCTGTCAATGTGACAATGGTTCTGGTCAAATATTGATGACTTTGCTGGTGCAAGAAACTTTTAAATCTTTTAATGATCAAAGGACAGAAACAAGTATATCTAAAACCCAATTAATTCCATCCTAAAGCAGGCATACATTGAGTCAAATGTGATCACATGGGTCATTCTGTAAAAGATTTTATTTTCTTCATTTTATAGGAACTCGAAGACATGTACACCAAATACATCTACAGTTAGCTGATGTTGCTGGTATGCAACTGGATAATAATGTCTCTAATTGGGCAAACAGTGAGTCATTTTCAGTATCTGCTTTTGAACAGACTGAGTTCGGCAGGCCAGATTGTCCAAATGCTATTATGTCTGCATAGAAATAACTGTGCTCCATTTTGAAATAGTGTAAACAGCTACAGAGCATACAAAATAAAAGATCTGGCACTCTGCTTTTATTAATAAGTCTCTTCTTCTGCTCAGCCAGCTTGTAGTCATTTTGATTCATTGCTTTCAGTAAACTTCAGTATTTCAATCTTCGTAGTCACCCTAGGAATACAACTCAGATTGCCTTCAGTTATGTATTTAATGTGAAGGACTTAACGGGATGCCATGCATCATTACAATGACACGAGACCCTCCGGAAATGTAAAGTGATGTGTTTTGCTTGCAGACGTGGTTAAAGAGACTATAACTGTCAGATGAAGCACAAAAAAGAGGAAGATAAGAGCAGTCATCCTGTCTGTCTCTCCAAATGATGTTTAAACAGAAAAAATATTGGTGATCTTGCAAAAGGAATTTGCTTATTTCTTTACAGCTTTGAGGAATGGGTCAAGTGACTAAGGCTTGTATCAAGGCAACACTGAGAACATGATGATGGGGAACACTGAAGCAGAGGATTTCTCTTTTTCTTTTCTTACCTTCCCACCCCCCTGCCATGCACATGCACACACACTTTCTCCTTTAACTCCCAATCCCCAGCGTAGTTCAGTTTCTGAGAGAGACTCGTTCCTCTGTTTAGGTTCTTCCTCCTATTTCACCTGCTTTATCCTTATCGTGCAGCTGAGGACAGGAAAAGGGAGAATTAGCACAGGTCCCATCAATGTAGAACTATTAAATCTGAGTTGATGCAAAAACCCACACTCAGCAAAAAGAACAGCAAACAGCACTTCCTGCCGGAAGCTGGAATCTCAACTTTTAGCTGAAGCAGAGATAAAATAAGTAAGTCCCATCCTATGACTAAGTTAAGAGCAAAATGCCTAGTACTGTTGTTCTTTTATGCAGGTGTTAGATGCAAGATACTAATGATATTCCTGAATTGGACAAGAAAAAAATATCTTCTGCTTATCTTATTGTAAACATTAGGGAGTGATTTTTGAAGGAAGGTAACACTCGAGGTGTAGTACCAGAAAAGTCCTGTAAGAGTATCTTTCTTTCTGAGAACATTGATACAAAGCTTTAGTATGTGTATTGCACGTTGGATACAAATACAAAAATTCAGGTAACATAAAACCTGATTAAATCATTCATCCTCGCACTGATGCAGAAGGTGAAGATACCATTTGGAGCCTCAAGTGGCCCATTGTACTGGCCCTGTAAAGGTGTAAATGTTTCAGAAATTGTGTACAAGGGTATGAAGGAAGATCACATCCTCCTTAGTAATTCTTCAGCTTCGGTGACCAGACATTTACTTTCACCTGGGCCTTTCCAGTGGAGATAGGAAACAGGTCCAGGCTTATGTACTTGGATCTGGAGGGAGATAGTCAAACTTCTTTCGCTGGTGCTCTCACCAACAGCCCTAGTGAACCAGGAGACTCTGTAGGGTAGTAGAAAATTCATTTCTAGTCTTTGCTTTCCTACCTTCTACTTCTAGATGGCTTTGACTTATTTTGTATTCAGTGATTATACTATAAATCAGGATCTTAAATCCTCCCTGTATCTTAAGTCCAGTACATGCTGGCCTGTGCTCTGTCAAAAGGGGTAGCTAGTGCTGTCTTTAATGCTTTCTAAAAAGGTCAGCTAACATATAAATTTTTTTATTACAATGCTTTATATCAATAATAAAAAAGAAAAAGGAATGCTTTCTTTTCCTTTTTCTCTTTGTCACTTCAAATGTTTTTGTGGTTGTTCTTTTCCAATAGCAATGACCATAGGATTACATACACTGAGTTCCCCACAATTTCAGATTTTTTAACTTTGTTGAACTGTTTCGTACAGCAGCAGAGACCTATCAACACTGTTACTATCTTGCACCTGTTCATTCCAACCGAATGAACATAGCGTGACTGCATGACATATCTTGTTTCTTCTGGACTCTATCAAGGGGTGTCCATGTGTTCAGGGATTTTCATGCACATAAAGCTAGGGGACGTGAAGAACCTCTTCTTTTCTATAGGTTCCCTTCTTTAATACTCATGGGTCTTCTGTTAAAACAACATCTAGAATAAAAGTTGCATTGAAGAAATTTAAAATAGCAGACCTTATATAGTCGTATTTGATAGGAACAATGGTAGGTAATTCTTACCTTCTTTTATCTAGTGCCTCCTTATACATGTAAATTCCTCACTTAGACTTGGCAGAGTAGCTCTACAGAGCTTTGTAAAAGGATGCTGCAAGGGAAGGCAGGTCTCCCTGCCCTGCCTCACAGTCTATACCTTTTCCCTCCCTCCTATCCATGTGAATAAAATGAGAATAGGTGGTGATATGGGACTTAAGGCTATTCAACTGCAACAATAAAATAATTAAAAAACCCCACATATTTAATCCCACTTGACAGTGGGAAAAGATCAGATTTATAAGATACCTAAAGGAAGCAAAATGTGGAAGGGAAAAATAGCATATTCCAGCTTGTTTGGCAATACATATTCGACGTTGCTTTCAGTCTCACTTTTATGAGGAACAAAATTCAGTGCAGATTACTTTCACTGCTTTTATTTCAATGAGACAGATCTGTAGTGAGCTCAGTGCTGCAGAATCAAGTGTATGAGTAAGCAGCAAAACAATGAAATTATTACAGAGGGCAAAAGGGTCCCTCCTAGAATCTTGTCCATTAGGAGTAAAATCCACACAGATAATACTGGTAGCAATACTCCTGATTCATGACTGGGAACTGATTACAGAAGGATTTGTAGTTATTGCTTGAAATTTCCTTGTTGGTTTGCTCAGTTCTGTTTCCCACTGATGGCAGCTGGAATAAGGCTTATCAAGTTACTGGGATATTGGTGCCAAATTTTTGTAAGGCCTTGTTGTTTGTTTCATAGCTTTATTAATATTTATATACTAACTGTACTTAAGCTTATCAGCCATATATTAACAGCAGCCAAGTGTAATCATACACTAAGGATTCTGTTAATGCTAGAAAAAAAGAAAAAAGAAAAAAAAAGAAAACAGCAAAGAACCCATATACCTAGTGAAATATTGGCAGGAATTAGGAATAACAAAGAAAAGATGAAGGATGAAGTCTTGCTTTGAAGCAAAAGATGAAGACTTAAGAATAGCAAAATTAAGACCTTCCCTTAAAAATCTGCAATAACTACTCAGCGTTTGTCAGAAGATATTCTATTTATGCTAACGGTTTCCTGTTCTGTATGGAGCGGTAGTTATGTTATGTAAGATACTGTCAGTAAATTTATCTTTTGATGCATTAAGAGCCACCATATTTTGTGTATCCGTAACATGATGAGTCATTCTAGCATAAATCAATGAAAACACTGTAACAGTTCATCACATTGACTAATCGCTCAATGTTATGCACAAAGTGATGCATTTTTCAATTATTTTATTCTATCAAGAGAATTATTGAAAGCTCAGAGAAACTATGTCAATCTGACAGCTTATTTGGGTATAAAAATGAGAGGAAGAGTCACAGCTGATGCTGAAATTACTAGTGTTACGCACAATTAAGATGGTGAAACTAGCTACTGTGCAAACAAGGTGAAGCAGACAAAAATGGAGGAATTGTATTTTTTCCAGGTTGTAGCACTAAAATATTTTGAAAATGGCAGCTACGTCCGTGTCCTGAGATGACCACGCACACAATGGAAACAGCTGTTACAGCTCAACACCCATTTGAGGCAATGAGTAGTGGAGTTGCAGCATCTCACCAAACTCTCTTGCAGGGCAAAGCATTCCCCAGGATCTGAACTTTAGAGAAAAGTCTCCAGAAACCAGTTAGTCTACTTTTCTTTGGTGCTTAATATTTAGGTAAGATGACATCCTTCCTCTTACAAAGCACCTTCTGGAAGCCATAGTGAGTGTAAATAAAGAGAATATTAATAGTAGACATTTTTGTAGTAAGCTCTATATTCCTATGTTACCTACACTCTAAATTTTGGATGTTACCATAGAAAATCTTTCAGTGTTGGAATTTTTAAAGGGTGAGACAGGTGCCTTGTCCCAGGAGAGGATAAAAAGAAAGTCGGTTCTCTGTTGAGCGGGCAGTTTCACCCAACATCGTGAGCAAATATTGCTAGAAAAAACCTGCAGTCACTCACTGCTACACACCCTTGTTTTTTATTCAGCTGAACAGAAAAATCACATTCTAAAAAGTTCTCAAACAAAACCTTGACTATTGAATTTACCATATAACACTTGTACAAACACATCTATACTAGGGAAGTGCCACTATGGCTTAATTGCAGTAAATCTTCAGTAGTGCCTAAGGTTCATATGTGCCTCCTTCACAGCAATGTTTTTCATGTGGTAAGAACAAACATAATAAATTGAAGGAAGACCTGAGTATTTCAGCGGAGGGGTGTGTGTCAAATTTTGTGATAGCGTGTGTTGCTAAGGAAACCTCATCTTTTCTCTGAGCCTGGTCAGGGAGGATGGATCTCAAATAATGTGGATTAGTACATTAAAAATATTTATCACTAAAAGCAGGAAGTGGAACAAATTTCAAAATACATTAAGACTGATCAAATGCATTTGTGATACAGATTACAAACAACAACAATATACCAGTAAACAATATAAACCATCTTATCCATGAGACATTAATAGCAAGCTGACATCACATTAATTATATTCTAATCCAGCTTGTTTGAAATAATGGATGTAATATGCCATAATGCAGTGCAGTGCAGATTGAATGGCTTTGTCTTCTTTGTCCAGAATACCAAATGGAAGAATCATTATTCTGTTGCAGCATGCCAGCTTCTATTTATGGATTGTCATTTTATTTTCCTCGCAATTCATCTAAAGATGTGTCATAAGAAACCCTCTCAGATGCATACTCACTCTTTCAAAAAATGTGCTATCTTTTCCACAGTATTCTTTCAAAAGATGTGGAGTAGTCTTAAATAAGGTAACATATAAAACAATGTTATCCCATTTAAACATTTTGACCTCAACTGGTAGTCAAGCCCAGTGCTGTTGACTTCAGTGGGCACTGTTGATTTCAGTGGGCACTTAATCAGTCCTTAAAAATTCTAAATTTGTATTTCAGGTTTCATGAAGAATATATTTATATGCTAAGAATGAAATACTGTAGTTATGTTTAAATTTTAGGCTAGCTTTCATGAAAATATCTTTGCTGTATAAAATACTACAGCTTAATGATATATTGCAGCATGTGGACCATATATATTTTATAGGAAATTATCCAAAACACACCATTAAAATATACTTACAGATTTATTTTGCACATTAATTCTTATGAGAGAGTAAGAAGAGACACCCAGTACTTTAACCCCTCCTGTGTATTTTTCAAGACTGTAATTTCATATGTTCAGACCTGACTTTGCAGAAATATCTAGATGCCTCCTTCTACATACTTTGTATTTTTTAGTAATTGCATACTCGATACAGTTTTAAAATCACTTTGAATATTTCATAAAATGTATTCTTCTTTCACAAGAATCTCTACAGAGATAGCTGTTGCTGACAGCTTCTGAAGTCGCAAATGGGTATTTACAGGTTTGAGAACAATGTATTATCCAAGTGTAATTGTATGCTGTGTCCAGAAAATATAACATTCCCTTCCCCTGCCATTTTAAAAGCAACCAAAGGCTGTTTATTTTGAATGAACTATCCTAAGAGTCAAGGATAAGTTTGCCCCACTGTGGTGACATGCTACTGACTCCGGAGGACCAGCTGGCTTTGATGCCAACGAACAGCATGGCTGGGCCTGAAGTTAGAGATAGCCTGGATTAGAAATTAAAATTTAAGTATTATTGGGGTCAAAAATGCAACATATACTTTTAAATTTCTGAGACAGAGACATTTCCCATTCCTCTCATTCTTACGTTACAGGTTCCAGGGTTTGGGAAAAACATAGCAAGTTCAGAACTCCACTACAAAAGAGTGCACTTCAGCCATCATTTGCCTACTCTTTTTTTCTTTTAATACACTTTTAGGAAATAGCTTTGAACAGCATAGTAAGTCAAATAACACGAATCAAGAAGCAGCAAGTCCCTATCTTGTAAGTTATTCACCAGTGAGAATTTTCTGACCTAAAGTAGCTTAGGTAGTATCATTTTTGTTTGATTTACTTTGTTTTTCTAAACTTGAAGCTAGTTATCTTACATGTTTTGTCACAAAACACATGACATTGCTGTCCAGCTTCCTGGCACTCTTCTCTCCAGTCTAATTGTCCATTTTGTTGGCACCAGGAACCAGCCGTGGTCTGTGGCAGAAAACGGGTACACCTCCAAGGCATGGCTTTTTTATTTCCATTAGGGTCTGAAATACACATTTTGAAGGAGTAAATTCCCCAGCCAAAACCTCTCTCTATGTCTCAGCAAAGCCGCTACACTCAACCTCTGTGGAACAGACTTCATTTCCCTGTCCTATGGCTCATAGCTGACATACACATTAAAATTAAAGTACCCATCAAGACTTGTATTTCATACTGCTCTGTCTGGCTCTGCGGTTCACTCTCTCACACATACACACAAAAGGAGCTTTGTTCACGAAAGTAAGCTGGACTCACACCTCTAGGTCTTCTAACTCTAGACCTCTAGGCCTTCTAAAGCATTTATACTTGGCCTTTTGCAGCCTGAGTAAATGCCTTTAGACATCTCCATTGAAGCTCGAGCTTTCCGCTTTTTGTGAGCTTTTACACACAACTACTCTACGAGAGGGTCTGGTGTGAAAAGAGGGAGGAGAGCTCTTGGAATAGGAAGGTAATTCGGGCTCTGAGGGAGAGGCAGGGAGGGAGAAGGTGTAATCTGGGCCAACAGAGGCTAAAACTAGGAGCCAGGAGGGAGAAGAACTCAGGAGCCTCTTTCCCTACCTTCCGAAGGCAGAAAGCTTGGCTATTGTTTTTACTCTGCAATCAGTAAATATGTATATCTATGACAGATAGTCTCCAGCCAGTCTGGTGTCTGATTATTTCTAAAAAAAAAAATCAGAACAAAGATAAACAAAACCGTGTCACAAAGTTGAAGCAAAATGTATTGGTGCAATGAAACGGAGTACAATTAGTATAATTTATGATGTCTGTAATGCCCTAATTTATGACATTTTTCTGTAACATAGACTATACAAGACAATTACAGGAAAAGCTGGTAGGCTCTAACAAGAAGGCAGAAAAAAAGAGAATGTTAACTAGCAGAAAAATTGCTAACACAACAAATGTTTGACAGGAAAAAAAAAATCCCTACAAAACACATTCATTAGCCATCTTAACCCCTTCATAAAATAAGCTTATCTTCCCTATGAGATGGTAATATATTCCCCAAACACCTGTGATTAAAATGGGGTGGTGGTACCTGAAATTAATTTAAAAAAAAAAAAAAAGTAGAAAGAACGATTGGAGGAAGCTGTTTATAAAAGAAATGCTCAGTTACAGAAAGCTTAAAAAACTAAAAGAACAAAAGAAATTGTTGTCTCTGTTTTTATGAGCTTGTTTATGGAAGACTAACATTGTGAGGAAGATATAGATTCTCATATCAAAGTAAGAAATGAAGAATTCAAAAGGGTATGGGGGGGTGGGCATCAGGAGTGGTACTGCTTGCAGGAAAACAAAAAGCAGAGGAAGACCGGAGCTCTTACTCAGGCTTTGCTTCTTGAGTAGCTCCCAATAGCACATCCCTTTATCAAAGATGTTGCTGCTTCTTTCAACTCAGACAGATTTTAAAAGAACTAAAATCCCCCCTAGGAAATGGAAATAGGAGAAGGAGCACTTCAGACATCTTGCTGCAGCTATAAATTTGTGTTCTTTATATTTATACTATTGCGCAGTTCAGGATTAGCCTTCTGAAATTGGCACTTGAGGGATCTCTCAAGCAATTATTCTTTGAATTTTGCTAAAGAGAAAGTGAGAAAGTCTTCAGGAAAAATGCATCTGGCTGCTCTTTAGCTCAGCATTGTTCATGCCATCAGAAATGGTAGTAACCCATTTTGACAGAAGGGGAGGATTATCTGTACTTCTCATACAGGTAAAAATAGGTAAAATCTTTTAGATCATGTGATTTGTGCATACGATTGTCGTTAGAGCATGAGTTACACAAGTTTTAGAGGCTGTTGAAAAGCCTTTATATTAAAGTAGATGCTACAGCAGGATTAGTATATTGCATCTTCTTGTCAGATTTTTTTAACTTATTCACAGAAAATGGAGTTTTCCCTCAGTGTCCCAGCAAAGAGCTGTTGTATTTGTCGATCATGTCTTGATGTGAATGGAAGATGAAAGGAAATGGCTCCCGCTGGAGATGCTGTGGGATAGACGGCTTCAGGGACAGGTTAGGGGATGAAATGTGAAACAAAAAAAAACCAACAAAAAATTGCTGTGGAGTAGTTGATCCATAATAGCAGAAGAACTTCATTTTAAGTTTATTTAACTAAACCAAAGAAAGCGTCTGTGGTCAAGGTGTGACACTTGTTCTACTTCTTCTTGCACAAGTGCCACTTCTGATGTACTTCTCCAGAATCATCGAGATGGGGATGTGCCCCTGAGAGCTCGATGGATGACGGTGGACAAGTTTGATGAGGATCTTGTTCCAGATGTGAATTTCAATGAGCTGTTAAGACCCCAGGGAAGGAAGAGAAGGAGTTAGTGTGATGTCACATCTGACATGCAGTACCTAAATTGGTGAGGCATTGTGTGCTTTGCTGTTTTATATTTTTTGATGGAAGTAGAAAGATAATGGTACTCTCATGTGAAGAGCAGGAATAGGCAATCTCATGAGAGGACTCTAAGCCAGAGCCAGGATTGCTATTGCAAACTGCAAGAATGCTTCACAAAGTCTGCATACTCTTTAGCCAGTTCCAAAGGCTTCCTCCATTATAAGCATTCCATATATTTTCAATCTAATATTACCTAGTCTAATATGAATTTTTTCCCTCTGAATTCAGTTATGCCATTGATCCATGTTGCAAATAGGCTAGTGCAAGAAAGCTTGTTTTCATTGCATGTTGTATCATGTTTTTATAACCCAACATACAGACTTAGTGTACATCTGCATATGATTTAATATTTGCTGCTAATATTATATAGAAGTTTTACTTTTATTAGAGCAATGGTAATTTTAAAACACATATTTGCATAGTTAGAGTAGCTGGCAGCGTGGGTTGAGTTGTATCTACTATGTCATACAATAATACAGTCTTCTATAGTTCATTAATATATACTCTGTAAATTATGAGTCTTCTACTTCCTACCAAATCAAATTTGTTTTCAAAACTTGTTCCAGCATGATTATACAGGGAACAGGCATAAAATATAAAGGCTGTAAGTTTCAAAAAGTAAGAGCTGCTTGTTTCACAGAGTGTTTGGCATGCTTCACTGAACCTTCTAAAAATGGCAGAAGACAAATATATTAGAAATGCAGAATATTCTGTATTTCCCTAATCGCATTTCCAGTCTAGTGTGGAACGTGTTTTCTCAAAGTCAGTGTGTATGTGACAGTTAGGGATGGGATTGATATTAATTCTGAAACTTAGTCAATTTTGATTGTCTCATCTTGACAAGGAAAGATCATGATCATGAAATAAAGTTACTCTGTTTTACTTGTGAGGCTTAGATCGTATATCAAGGTGCAATAAATATGTAACACTTGAGTGAATCAATGAAAAATACCTACCTAGAAAAAAAAAAAACATAAACCAAATCCTTTTTTCTTCTATTTTTCCTGGTCTGTTGCCTTGGTTGGAAGGAGACTAGGATTCATGACTAGGGTTCATAGAAGGTACTATTAGAAATTTAAGTTTTAAATACAACATGAATCATTTTAAGTGGTTGCACAGCTCTCTGATTTCCTTTCCTCAAGGAATCTCTGTAGATATTAGACTCTCATGGGCACTAATCCAATTGGATCCCAGCCTGGCTTTAGCCAGGACACTGGCACAGCCCGCATAAAAACTTCCCAATTTTATTAGATGACCTACCTCTTTCCCTGAGAATTTAGGCAGATACAGATATTCTACTTTTTTTCTTTGGGGGGGTGTGTGTGTGTCGGGGGAAGTAATAGTGTTTTTTAATGAGTTTCCTGTTATGTATCCAAAGCTTTTTTTCAGAAAGTAGAAAAAAATATTTTGATACTATAGATGAACTTTATTCTGACCTTAAGGGCTCAGACTGCACTGTACAAGCCCCTGAAGCTGCACAAGAACAACTTCTCCTTTTTGAACTATGCTGAAAGGCACATGGGAATCTCCAAACCTTTGCCACAAATGTCCGTAGTAAATACAAGGTTATTGCTGATGGGCCAGAAGTGGTATTTGAAATCATGGTAGAGACTTCATAAAAGGGAATTCAGAGCTCCATGACATTAGTCAGCTCATGAAATCCCTTGGTCAGACATAGTTTTGAGCAAAGTAAATCCATTAAATATGAATGATGGTAACACGTACAAAAGAAAGACCTTCAATTTCTTTTTGCTTTCAGAAAGAAAAGTCTGAACAAAAGAAGGGAAAATCCTCTCAACATTACTTAGACTTTCACAGATCAATAAGTTTATAATAAATACTTCTGTAGATGTTACAGATCATAATGCTTCAAACATGACTACATGCATTCTTGAGTACAAAGGCAGCTGTTGAGAAAGCAAAGGTGCATTCTTGTCAAAGATGAATCCAAGGATAAAAACTTGGTTGTAGCACCTGCATTACCTAGGGCATATTTAACAGACACAAGAATAAGAAGAAATGGGACATGAACATCATAGAATCATAGAAAGGTTTGGGTTGGAAGGGACCTTCAGAGATCATCTAGTCCAACCCCCCTGCCATGGGCAGGGACACCTTCCACTAGATCAGGTTGCTCTAAGCCCCATCATTGGGTGTGGGTGTCTGTGTACAGAAAATTTCATTTTTAATATTAAATACATTAATTGCTCAGTGCAGTCCTTTTAAATGCTTTACACAAAGGAAACAGTTGTTTTGATACGATCAGTTGCTAATGACAAATGAACTGTTCATAGCTGATATGATTTATGGTGTCTGGCAGATCAAAACTTATATCTGTTGTTGAATACAATTTTGTCCTTGCCTTTTCAGCAGCATAAACTGAGAATACTTAAATGTCAACTTACACTTAAATATTAGTATGAAAATTTACAGTCGTCTTGTTTCACACTTATTTTGCTTGGGAACAAATTCTTTGCTGTGAAGCTTAAGCAATGATCTGACAATACATAGAAACTTTTAATAAACTGGATATAAAAAATTAGCTTTGGAATAGGAATAAATTTTTGGGCTTTTAAATAAGGTTATACCTAAAGAAGGAGCTGTCAGCAGGGCCTTCAAGTCAATGATCATTGAGTCTCCTTGTAGGAGCACACAGAGTTTGTTCAAGCATTTGTAATTCCAAACTGAGATCACAATAATTAAACTTGATTGGTAATGTTACCGCTGACCTTTTATATAAAAAAATTCTATGGGGGAAGACAATGTAAAGAACATAAGGTGCATGGAGCCCCTTAAAAGGCTGGACAAAACTGAAATGACCTGTCCCAGATTTTGCTGTTAAAGAAACTAGAGTAGGAGGACAAAAAATGCTCTTTTGGGTGGGCGATGGACTTGCTGCCAGCAGAAAGAAGAGAGGTGAGGAAGGTTGAGTAAAGCTGGCTGTTCAAATGCCAGCAGCACCTAAGGTTGCCCAAGGACTCTGGCTGCCTTATTTGCCCGTGCTGCAAGTGCTGCCCATGCCCACCACCGCTTCTACCCACACGTCCACGGGTGTGTGTAAATACATGTTTGTGTGTGAGTAGCATTAACTACTTCTACAATATGCCCCGGTTCAGAAGACTGAAGTAAGAACTAACAGCTATACAAGTTGCTTCTAATCTTTTTTTCCTGTTATTTATTTTTTTGTTTGTTTATCTAACTGAAGTGTAAAAAAAGACACCTCTATTTTTGTATTAAGCCTCTTATTCATGAATCTTTTAGTAAGAATTTTCCTTAGAGAAGGTCTAAATTTGGTCTTTGACAAGTGGCAGATCGTGTTCACTGACAGTTCTGAAACAGCTAAACCAAATATCTTCTTTAAAATCCCCATCCAGAAGATAACAGGCAACCTGTTATTTCTCCTAAAGGTACTCTATTTACTGAATGAAATATACAGGGAAGGTACCAAAGGGTGAAGAGTGGCACTAAAAATAAATAAAGATTCTCAGACTTAGGTTAAGGTCAGGAATAATCCTTTCAAGGGATTCTGTCCTATTCTGCTGCTTTTCTTAAACTTTTTAGTCATCCGAGGCAGGGATCTGATGGAGGAGAGTGGAAAATTTGGACTGATGTTGAAAAGGTGACCTTTCAGCAGAAGGCTGTGGATTTATCTTTCTAAATGACTATTTTAGTAATTTTGTGTATGCTTAAGAAATTGGAAAGTGTAGGTTTTAAAACAGTCAACTGATAACAAATCCAAATAAGCACTGATTCTCATTTAGATGAACTCAGATCTGAAGATTTTCTAGAGATAAATCTCAAATGAAGGGTCTTGGATGGACTGGGAAGATTATCCATTTGCTAGAAATTTGAGGCAAGACAGGCCTTGTTAGGAAGGGTAACACAATAAAAAGGCACTAGCTGGCTTACTAAGGCAGAACTACTGAAACTACTTTCAAATATACCAGAGTATATTTAGTAGTGCTTAATATTTTCAAGTTTGTGATTTATTGGATGAACCATAGTCGATGGCATTTCTGCAGCTCAATAGCTGTTCAAATAATGGAAAGAATAGCAGCAGTTTTGTCTAGTAATTCAATGATAAATTCATTCTGGTGTTGAAGCAGCTTTAAGGCTGAACAATAATGGAAGGGGCATGGGAGAACCTAGAATAGCTCTTAAAGAGGCAGTGATATTAGAGATACAACATTGGATTTGACTGCAATATCATGTAGAAAGATTACCCTGGAGGACTGGTAATCTATAAAAAAGGCAACTGCAGACATAAAAATCATGCGTAGGTTGTATTAGTGCAAATATATTTTAAAGCTTTCTTTGATGTAGAAACATTTCTAGAAAGATGGATGGATAAAGAGCAGAGTGTTCAGCCCTGATAGGAATGCCACCGGTGCTTGCTTGTTGCGGAGGCAAATTTGGAAATGTTGCCCCTAAAGAGAATTACATGTAAATGTAGCATGTTCTCTGCTAACTTTAATTTCACAAATCAGAACTGGGTTTCTGTGCTAGATTACATACTTGGAAGTTTCTTTTCCCCAAACCCACTTTTTTAGTTTTTAGCTGTTAGAAACATCTCTCTCTCTCTCTTCCCCCCCCCCCCGCAAAGAGGCAAAGACATTGCAGCACCTGAGACTGTCTCTAATAAAAATTTTAATTATTCAAAAAATTCTAATTAGCTACATAGAAGAATCGTGACACCTTTTCTTCTAGTTATCAGCTGACTGTTTCATGAAGGAAGGGATGTCAATTTTAGGAGTGGAACTTTGAATAACCAGACAGCAAAGACAATGTGAAAAATAGCCACATTAACTAGCCTGAAAACAGTAGCAACCCAGGTACGGCACAGATGGTGTAGAGGTTTGGTGGCAGTCATAATTTTGCCGTACAGTCCACACAGACTGACCCCCCCGATCTTCTCTGTGGCACACCAGTTTTAATGTGTCTCTAGAGTTTTTGTTTGCTGATCTCCTGAGGTTGGGAGACTTTCTCCATATACAATTCTGAGCCAGGGAGTTGGGTAGTATAATGATTCCCTAGTGCATGCAGTAGGAAAAAATAAGGGACATTGTTTTCAGCGAGCTCATTAGGAATGAACTCCTGACATTGCATATCCTTCTGATTCCTGGCAGTGAAATTTAAAGCTTGGTTTTCAGGTCTGCAGGAGGAAGTACAATGCCACTGCGATTCATGGCAGATTTGTAGTGTCAGGGACACTGCCCTTCAGGGCAAAAAGTTGTTCTAAACTGCGTGCAGCCACGAGGCAGAGAGATGACAGAGGATTTGACCCAAATGAATAGCAATGACACATTTTTTTGCTTAAGCTGCTTAACTGCGGTAGGAAAATGACAGAAGTGAAGACTGACCTGTCCTGAAAGCTGTTATGGAGAATCAAACAGTGCACAGTGTCTATCTGGGAACAGAAGTGACTAAGATGAAGTGGACTGCCCTGTGGTCTGTTACTGCAAAAGTTTTAATTTTTTTTTTTTACCCCTTGGTCTGCAGGAACATTGACTAACAAGGTAAAAATGTCCTGGACACAAGTGATTTGAACAACCGAACAAATTAAAAATGATGATCCCTATCTCAGACAGCCGAGGCTCATTGGTGTAAAGGTAATTTGATTCTGTTGTTTTCTCCTTGTGATGCACAGGTCCTACGTCTTCCCGCTGTTGTCTCCTCAACAACTAACAGCAACCGTCAACTTCTGTCCAGCCCTGCTCCTTCCAAACATGACGTTCCGCCTCTTGCAGCACAGTGTCTCTGGTAGCTGCTGCTCCTGCTCTCTTCTGTCCCCCTACCAGCCAGTTTCCCCTCGCAGAGGCTTTTTTACGTACATATCGGGCTATGGAGCAATATGGTTCTACCCAATGAGCTATCAAATTTGTTGAGGTAATTCCGCTTCCCTTGGTGGGACGGTATTCCAGTTTTCCTTGGGTTTAAAATAGAAGAAACTGGGGACCGATGATTTTAATAAAGCTTTTCTGACACCAAGACCTTGACTTATGTAATTTGAAAAATAGGATTTGTCCATTAATGGTGTTCAGTAGTGGCAATTCTCAAATAAGTGTGAAGCCTTGCTTGCAGTTCAGCAGGACCAAATGAAATGCATTGGGGTGGAGTTTTCTGAGAACACTACACAGTAAAATCACTTAAATTCTCTGTGTTTATAACCTTCTTCACTACTGTTCCTCTGAGATAAAACACCTCTTGTTCCCAGGCTAATGAGCTGTCAAAGAAAAAGACAAGAGTGATTCTGTGGTGAGGACTTAACTGGAAGTCTCTTGTTGGAGCTCTTGGAAAGGCAGGCACTTCTAGCTCCTTCCTTTTGGGGCAGTTCCTTCTGCATAAGGGATTTTTCCTTCTTCTTTGGGGTCTTTTTTTGCTAGAGGTGTCTAGAAAAGTGTCCTTTATAGATGCAGCTCCCTTTAAATTCTTTGTGCCTTCATTTTGTCAAGAGTAAGTATCCAGGCCATAAAGTAAGTGTAGTTTTAAGTAGAAGGTAAGTGGTGTGTATTTAATGGTTTGAAGAATGGGTTTCCCCCCCCAGAGCACTGTGGTCTTCGAAGGAAGCCTAAGGCTAAAACTGACTTGCTGTTTCCTGAAGAGAGGAAGAGGGAAATCTGGATGTGGCCTTACATACAGACTCAGTTCATCCACGCAAGCCAGATTTGAACTAAATCGTAGTTGGAGAGACAGCCTTGATGCTGTGCCAGCACTGCTCAGCAGTAGCCAAAACACTGGTGTGCTATCAACACCTTTCTAGCTACTGATGCAGAGCACAGCGCTATGAGGGCTGCTATGGGGAGTATTAACTCCATCTCAGCCAGACCCAATACAATACTCAATAATTCGAGTCCCAAAGCCCCAGGGTTTCTGTGTGGGAAGCTTACTGCCTCCGAAGCAGACTTGGGGCTATGCCTGAGAGTCAAATATATGCTCACCTGGGACCACGCTGAGCATTTTGCTTAATCAGTAGCAGTAGCTGTAGTCTCGCTTTTGCTCCTGGAGATATGTAAGGGACTTAGTGCATTTTCTTCAAAATCTGGAAGGTTGCAAGAAGAGAATCTTAAGATACTCTAAAAGCATAGAGAAATTATGTGTAATTTTGGTAGGAATATATAATTATTGCATATACTTGTATTATATAATTACTGACAGCAACATTAAAAGGAAGGGTTATGTTCCTGTTCAAGGACATACACGGGGCAAGAAAGGTTGAATTGATACTCAATTATAATGTAAAAAAAAAAAAAAACCAACCCCAAACTTCTGAGAGGTGATGAACTGTATTCAGACCAAAAGAGTATACCTTAAAATTTTGAAGCATTGAAAAAGTGTTCTTTAATAAAAGTTTCATTCCACCCTTTGTTGTTATTACTGTTATTATATTATGTTATTACTATCACTGCTGCTACATTAAAACATGCATGAAAGAAAAAAAAACCAGAGAGAAATTATTTAAGAAAAAAAGTATGTGTTGTTTATAAGAATGTTATCTGAGCCTTCTAGTACAGCTTATCATCTTGTAGCTTTTAGAAACTAGTACTGAGTGACAAAAAGCCAAACAAATCTGATAAGATTTGTCCTTACTACTCTGTGAAGTTACATGAAGTAATTTCCCATAAATTCCAATAGCTGAATTGGCTTCCTCCCTTTCTCTCCCCAAATGTTGTTAGACTAATATATCAAAGAGACTGATAACATCTTTGCTGCACTTATGGTCCTCTTGGACTTTCCTTTGTTAGGCACTTCCAATGCATTTCTATCTAATCTATGATTCATGATGGAGAAAACCTAGGCGTAAGCTTAACTTCACTCCTACAATACCTCCATTGAGATCAGGGGAAGTCTTAAAGTACCTAAAAATCTGCTGCACCAGATCATAAAAAGTCAAATAAAGCTTCAAACTACTGTGGATGCTGGTTTCCCTGCCCTAATTTTTCAGGCAGGTCCTGCTTTGTATTAGATGAGCAAATGCAACCCCAAAAGATATACTGTAGTTAGCTAACATATAGTCACAGTATTTTAAAATGAAACTGTTGTATAAAATTTTTATGCGTTCCATGTTATGGTTGTTCATAAATAAAATATTACATGCCTGGATCTTCAAGCCAAGCTTTTCAATAAAAATGCCACAGACTACAAGAAGGTAAGGGTAAAAATTAATAGCAGGAGACTGGACCACTTGCTCCAGGAAAATACATTATTGAAAAAAATTATCTGGATCAGATCTTAAAGTGAGCTGGAAATGCCCTCCACAAACAATTTTATTCCTTATTGACTCTTTAAATCTCCATGTAGCATTTTAGCATTCACTAAAAATATTAATCCATAGCAGTAATATTAATGTGTACTCACTATGTGGCATACTGTATACCATAAAAGGTCTCCTAAAGCTAGTATTTTCTTTCTCTTTCTCTTTCTTTTTCTTCTTCATGGTAAGAATACATTCTTTTCTTTGGAATCACAAATTAATAGTTTCTGAAAATTAGCACTCAACAAGGCATATTCAGCAAATGCTGACTTACAGCAGAATATTTTTGTGTTATGTGTGCTATATTCATATTAATTTCCAATCACATTAGTACCATATAATGAAAATCAAAGTCATTAATTAATATTAGACATTTAGAGTCTTATTTTTTGCCATAAACTTTAATTCAAGTTGATATTTTCTGGACTTGGGTCATTTGACAAAGTATTTTTCTGAAAAATGTAGCAGGCACCCTTCTGTTTTCTTTTCTTTCTTTTTTCTTCCTCTCCTCCTGCTCCATATAGCATAATTATTCAGGCCTCTTCCACATTCACAGAATACTGCAGTGATTACTGCAAGGACAGGGAGCCAAGAGAACTGTTACATCTCATGTGATTGAAGGTGAATTCTGGCACATTTTAAGAACCTACACAATTGTGTTGACCTGTTTTGTCCCATTAACTTGGAAAAAAGGGAAGATAATTTAAAAAATACTAATTCTACTGATATATGACTGTTCCATTTGTAGAAGGCATTCTCTTTAAAGTATGCGAACTCCCCTTCCCCATGAAACATTAATTCAGGAGCCGCAAAAAATAGGAACTGTTATTAAAATATTGATAGTTACACACTCACCTGAGCAGCAGAGTGTCGTACAGCCTCTCAGAGATTAACCTTGACACCGCAAGATGCAAGGTTATTTTATACGTGAATAGGACAGGATTTAGGTAATAACCCTGTGCATCTACAAAAGGCAGATTTGCTACACACAGGCTACTTTATTAACAATGAACTTGAGGCAATAGGAATGGTGAATGTTCAGAAAATCAAAATAGCACATACATGCCAGACTAAAAAAAAATATCTAACCACTGTGAAGTAGGAGTAGATGAAAGGTGACTTTTAAAAAAAATTGATCAAATGGGTTTCCTTTGACAGTGCTGTTTGCCTGCCGCACTATGATGTTCACTTTATTTCTTATCTTTTATGAAAGAATGATCTTTTCATGCTGCTTGTTACAGCTAGAAAATGACGTAGCTACTTGAAGTACTTTTAGTTTTATCTGAAATAAGAATAATTAGCGCTCTGGAATCAACTACCCATGTTTCATCAAAGCTTCTTTATTCCATATTTGAAGTTAATACTCTGCAATTGCTTACGTTCCTTCTACTGCACGGCTTTTCACTTAATGTCATGTGACATAGTCCTCAATAAAAGCAGTCAGCAGAAGAAATAAGTTGAGATAACCTTTGGCATAGAAGTATAACCTTAATAAAAGTCGGGTAAATAACAGCAGAATGGTAATCATCCTTGCCTACTTAAACCAGGCAGAAAAATAATGTTTGACTAGATAGGTCCCCAAACCCGATTCAGGCTGACTTCAGGCAAGCAAAGGCCTCTTCCCCTAATAGACAATTTTGTAGTTAAAAGCTCCCTATGAACAGAGAATCCCATAGATTTAACGTGACTTTCTGCACCGCCTATCAAGCATTTTTGTCTTCTTCTGTGGTTTGGAGAGTTTCTACAAACAACAGGTCATAATATTTAAAGATGTTTTAATTTACCTTTTTTATTGAACTTGGTTTTTTATTTTTCCTTAAACAGCCTGCTTCGGCAGGAGGCCCACAGGCTAGCCCAAGCCCAGGGATGCTCTCCTTCAGCCCACCGTTGGCTCCTCGGGAAGCTAGAGGAGGAGGAGTGGGACAGCGAGAAGGGTCCAGCGACTTGGCCGTAGCCCCAGAGCCGTTAGGGCTGGCCCGTTCTCTCTGCACTCGGCAGGAATTCTGCGCTGAAATTCCTCAGCTGTAAACATACTACTCGTGCTGCTTTTATTTAATAAAGCTGTTTTCTCCTGAGGCAAGGTCAGGTCTTTGCTCGCTTTCTTGCCTATGCTCTGTAGAGATGTTGAGTCATCGTCGCTTTTATCTAAAAGTGATAGCTGTCCTGTGGACAAGGGAGGATTCTGCTTACCTGTATGGAAATCTGAACACGAGTAGAGAGGGTCTTGATGATTTCCAAAAATTGCAAACCTTTTAGATTTTGCAATTGCAATTAGTTCTAAATATTTATTACAAACATTATGAAATTAAACAGCGACTCACAATGATGAAGCAGGAAAAGGTCAAGAAAGTGAAAATTCACTTCCACTTCAACAAAGGTCCTCAATCCAGGAATATTGCTTTCTGTGAAAAATGCTTTGAACTTGGTCTTCTCTCCAGAAATCCTAAACCAATCTTGTTCCCCTCAGTAGATTGGTTTAGTTTTCACTTTTGTTGAATCATTATGCCATAATATATTGAATTTTAGAGTAGCTGCAATTACTTTTGCTCTTTGCATTTTCTTTCTTGGTTTGAGCAATGTGATTTTGTTCATATTCCATACAAACTTCTCTGAGAAACAATGTTCAGTTTTTTATATATCACCATTGCCCTTTCTATACTGAACCCCCATCACATCTAGCTGCTATCTCCCTCTTATTTGTGGTAAAGGGAAGGTCAAGGAGGCTGTGACTCTCATGGCTGTTCATAATCATCAGGCTGAGAATCCATATAACAGAGTCATTGAGAAAGAGAATATTATCTCCGTGGTTTCTGGTATGAAACATTTACATAAGTGGCCCCAAAGTGGCTTCTCTGGCAGCCACGGTGCATTGCAAACTGTTGCCTAATTTTTTGTCCAATGTCATTCCTAGGTCCCCTTGAATCTGGCAGCTTTCAAAATTTCTAAGTCCAAAGTATTTAAGATTATTTTGTGTAGTATGCATAGATCAGCAGTTTCTGTGCCGTGGTACGATATATTGCCGTTCCCTTCATATCTGCTATAAATATAACAATAGAGTAACATCGGTGGAAAATACTCACATCACAGTGAGGTAGCTCACATTTAGCCAAAGACAGTATAATTCAAAAAAGAATAATGTACTTAGTTTCAGTAACATCTTCTTCTCTGTTTGTCAGTTTTCATTGCCTTTTGCAACTCCTGCTAATTTAGTGCCGTTTGAAATTTCACTAATGTGAAGTTAAATCTTTCTAGTGCTTTACTTTTCCTTTCCGGTTCTCCCCTGGGAGAAAAATAAGACTGTAAAACATAATGGGTAACTACATTTTTAACTAAGACTTCTCCTGAGGAATTTTGCCATTTGACTAAAGAAAAGAGACTTCAGTGAAATGTTATGTGATTTACCCCTTGTAATTTGTTACAGTTGCAAAACATTTGCAGGAAAGACAGGGATTTGGGATTGTTATTAATATTACACTAAGGAGCAATTTGATTCCTCAGAATTAGTATCCGGGATGTATAATGACATTGAGTTGAAAGAAAGAAGTGACAGTGAGCTAGTAGAAACCCGTGCCACTTGGATGGCGTGGCACAGCGCCGTTTGGGGATGTAAGCTGGTTCTCGCGGAGCAGGCTTGAGTGTCTACATCATTGTATAGAAATACGCAATCTCAGCCATTGCATAGAGAAACACAATCCCGCTGTGCGCGTGGTTATGTGAAAGGGATTGCTACTGGGTCAGGACACAGTAAACACAGTACTCGCACCCTTCAGTAATAGGGGTGATGGAAAGAAAATGGGACAGAAGGTCATGGAAATAACTGGAGCGTACTCAGATTTTCCCTGATCCTTCTCAATGTGTGCTTCTTTATAGATAACCAGTGTGGCATGCAACAAAATTGATGATGTGAATTGCCATCTCTACTAAATGCAGGAACCAAAGATAAAATCCTAACTTTCTGCTGAATACACTGAATAGCAGCACCATGGGACATAAATACCAAATATTCCTACTTTCACTGTACAAAATATACTACTTTTCAGCCTATTCCTAACTGCATCTTTCTTGATGTGCTGACGAGAGCCCGTCTGGTATCAGTCATGTGATTCAGGGACTATCTGTAATCATGCATGCATATTCACACCTCCCAGCAAAATTACTGTTAGGAAGTGATTAAGAAACTAATTGGGTCATCACCCAGGAGGAAAAGCCTGTGATACTTATCACCAGATATTCATTTTCATCACAAGCTCTTAGCTTCGTCTGTGGTTCCCAGTTAGAGTTGGTATAGCAAATATAACTCAACTATTGGAAATGACTGATAAAGTTATATTCCCCTCCACTGAATTCCTGATGGAACTCTTGCAGACTGAAAGAAATAGTTAATCACAATTTTTAGAGACACATTTTGAAGACACCACTGTACCCGATCTTTCAGTGACTAGCTTTTGGATACCATCTCCATGCTTTCTTACAGCTGAGAAATATCACTTTGGACATGCTGTAGGAGAATCACACCCTGCATCCACAGCAGAGGTCACAACTGCGGGTTATCTACATATTACTGAGTCTATTTTTCAGATGCTGGAATGTGGTCATTTGCACACATACCTTCCTAATGACTTTTGTTTCACGTCTTTAAACACCCAGACTTCTTCAAGCAAAAATATTTTTGATGCTGAACAGGCTTTCTTTCTTACTCGGTAGGCATCTGAGAAATCTCTGCTTTCATGCTGAAATGGCAAAGGCTTATTTTATGTCCATAATGCTATATTGATCTGTTTTAATAGAAATCCCCAGACATTCAGTTCTTCTTCCATTTATTTTCCTTGCTAGGCATTTGATTACTTATATGGTAGCTTAAGAAGGCTTTGTCAGCTCTGACTCAACCTTATTCAAACAAGGATTCTTCTGTGGGGGTTGCTATTTTCTAGGTTTTTCCCTCTTAGATGCTCTGTTTCCTAAAGCCTCTTATTTAAGCTGCAGAGCTTTTAAGATTTATCACACAAGTGCTGCCTTGGCCACCTCACTTCTTGCTGCACGAGGAGCGTGGGAAATCCTACCGATTCTGACCATATTAGCATGAGCTTTCCAAACGCCTCCTGGATTTCCCCCTTACTGTGCAGGCAGCTGTGTAGCTTTACATATATATTTTTTAACAGACAAGTGGAGCCTGGTTTTCCAAACAACTGATGTTAAGTGTTACCAAACAGCATCATAGAGAAGGAATGTAATCCATTCCCTATGCAGTAAGGTATATGCAATAAGGTAAATGTCAAGTTAAAACAAGTCACTTGTATTAAGAGGGCAAAAAGTACTTGGTACTTGCCGCAACATCTTGCTGATCTGAAAGAGGCTGCTTTTTTTTTTGCCTTTTTTTTTTTTTCCTTTATCCTCATGCCTTTGAGTATTGCACCAAAGGGATTAATTTGCTGGGGAATTATTAAGTGCTTTGCCTGCATACAAGGTCTTTTTAAATTACATTGTGCCAAGTAGTACTAAAATAATTGGATAGCTGACGATGTCATCTGCTGCAATAAATTTAGATAGTGAGTATTCAATCTAATTTAATACTGGGCATCAGATCAAAAGCATTTCTTCAGTATCCTCCTGATTTACAGTGAGTGAAATCTAAAAAGATATTAAAATTGAGACTAGCGATATGTGAATGTAGATTTACATATCTGTTTATTTTATCTTGATGATATGGTACCATAATCAAATTGGACATACTAATTATGAACTTCTGAATTAGTAACATTAACTTGGATGTTATATCTATTCTGATTCTCCTAGTCAGAGTTCATCTGAAAAACTGCTGTATACTACTACAGAGGTACTGCCATGGAATTGTAATTCCTACTTGGTTGCTAAGAATTTAAATATTTCTTCTGACACCTTATTTGTTGGGGAAAACTGGGGAAGAGGAGAGAAATTGTTTCAAAGTCACAGCTTGGTTTCAGGTTTTTCTAGAAAATAGGTTCTCAATCAAAGCTACAGACCAGCTTTTTGAGATATACGCTACCACATTTTACAACAATTAGCATGACTTGCGATTCCTCACAATTGCTGCATTTCTTTCTGCGCTTGCTGGGAGCTGAGCGCCGGAGACTGGTGCAGTCTATCAGGAACGTCTATCCTGCCCTTGGAGCGGGTGAAGGCAGGCTGCTGCGACAACAGCTGATGCGCTTTTGCTGATGGTAAAATATCTAATTAACGAAAATGCTATTCTTGATAGAAAACAGTTTGGGGTGCTCAGTCATGAATTCTGTTGGTGTGTAGCTCTTCTCTATCCCTTAAAAAGCCCTCTTCCCAGTGAACTGTGGATTTTCTTCTTTCCACGCTTTAACAATTACTGAAGATTAGTTATTCTGCAGGAAGAGAACTGATACGACACGTGAATACCCAGCCATAAGGATCTGTGCAGTGGTGCAGGAATGCCTCCTCATCTATCCAAGTTCATCCACTAAAAAGGGATAGGAACAAAATCTGAATTTCTTTTATTTATTTTGTGCTCAGTGTTCTGGTGCTATTGACTTTGGTCAGTACGCTGCAAATTGAATGTTTGCTACACAGGACACAGCTTCTTGTCAGGTTGGATTACAGTGAGAAGTGGATAGTTAAAATCCTTCATGGCTTGGCAGAAGAGGCACAGCGTAGCCAATAACTCCCAAAGCGAGGTGCTACAGCTGGTAGATTGCAGTCCAAACTAAGTTCAAATATAACCTAAAATGCTTTCCATCCAAATATTTTGGCTATACGATGGATGTGTGCAATCGAGCATAACCCATCGGATGGGAAGAACCGCAGGTGCCCCTCCCAGCCAGACCTGTTGGATAAAAACGGTGGGAACGCACGACAGTGAGTCCCTGGCCCACCTAACCACTGCCCACCCTTACAGGGCTTCATGTCCCAACGAATTAAATCACAAGACCTGAGCGCTGAAGTGTGTACGCTGCCTCAAAAAGAGACGTAAGGGAACCTTAGCTGTTACTGCAAAAAAATTAATCTGATGTAACTCTCAGCCACGAAGGAGAAAATGGGTTTAAAACAGTTTCTTGCTAATGATCCTGCGTATCATAGCCTTACCCTACCTTTTCCTTGAAAAGTTGCTGCTGACACCATTTCTGAAGACTTGAATTAGGAATTTTTTGATAGGCTTCGAAACACCTGTCTATAGACAGGAAAAAGGAATTAATTTTTCTTTGCCTTTTAAAATGTATTTTATATTCTAATATTTAAAATGCTTTAAAACTTTTGCATACATCTATTATGTTCTAGGCACTCTCATAACTTATCTTGCAGCTATATTAAATTCTGTTAACATTATTTTAGTCCCCTTCTCATTAAAATACACTGCCTGCTGAGTTCTCAGAACAATACCCTAATGAAGATGTTCAGACAAAATCTGGAAAGAAAAAAATTTTCATTTCCTGTATAGCAATGTACTGTGATAAAGTTAAACCCTTTACACTTTTGCATATGATAGAAGAAAATTATGGAGTCTGTTTTATGATCACATAGCTAAGCATGGCTAGCTTCCTTCTGAACTGAAAAAAACCACCCCCAAAACCAGCAGTAGGAGGGATAATACTTTTAACTGGAATAATAGACACACAATCTTGTCTTCAGGGTCTGTAACAGAACCGGCAAACTTTGGTGTTAAGTACAGTTTCATATTTTACTTTCTCCATATGAAGGAAGGAATACAGATAACACGGCCTCCTCTCAATCTTAGTGCCAGCCATTTCAGTCTGAAGTAGCCCCATTAAAGAGTCTGGAGTTACTTTAAGTCTCATAAGAAATAAGATCAGAAGCTATGCTACTGTATACAAACTGTATAAATCAGAAATGAATGTTCTGGATTTAAGGGAAAAAAGATTTCTTGGCCCTGTGTTTGTACTTCCTGAAAAGCTTTCCAAAAGCGACTGATCTACTTAAAGGCTGGACAACAAACCCTCCGACTAGCGGTGCTGGACTTGATTGCCTGGAGTCCACAATAAAGCTTCCTAAAGAAGTTACGTATAAAAAACCCACCCCATAGTTCCTGCTGACACAAGAGTGACTTAAAAGCCTCAGAAGCAGCCTTTAGACCCATTATTATTATTATTATTATTACTATTATTTTACTTTTCAAGGTGTTAGGTTAAGTATTCAGTTATTTTTCCTTACTACCATTGCTCAAGGCTCTGCATTGTCCACAGACGTCTTCCTTCACTTGAAGGTATTCGAGATTTTTATTGGCGATGGAAAGAAACATTACTTGCAGGACTGTGTGCAAGCCTCCTTGCATACACTGCAGGATCTGGCACTTCCCCATTGAAGTTGAAGAGTCACACTGCTTGCCGTCATTCCTCCTCCTTAGCCAGTTTTCCCCATATGACCCAAGAAAGCAGAGAGCAGAACAACCCATGTGATTCTACTGCCTATCCTACACTTTTCACTATTTAACTTCAAATATCTTCTGTAGATCATTTTAGTTACCCCTCAAATTTTTACCCATTCCCTGCCCTTACCAAACTAATCTAACCTACTATAAACTTTTCTAGGAAAGATTTTCCAATCTTTCCCAAGAACCTATTTCTCTCCTGTTTCCTTTCCAAATATTTCATATCCCTTATCAGAGAGATTGCCCTCTATGTGGGAAGATGCCAAGTCTTGCTTTTTTTTTTTTTTTTTTAAATTTAAGGGATCACATAAAGTTTATTAACAAGGAATTGTGGCAAAGAGAAAAAGAAATCAGTTAATACTGCTAAAAACGCTGCCCAAATTCATCAAATACTTAGGAATGTACTCTTTTAGTGAACTGGTATTTTCCTTATGAAAAAGAATGTGTGGTGAAAGCTACTAATGCATATAAATATTTAAGAATTTGTTACCTTGCTTCTTCATCTTCCTTTTATTTCAGCCGACTAAAAACCAACATCTTCTGAAGTTCATGCTGCGTTGTGTAAAAGCCTGAAGAGCTTGAAAGCTGAAAGAAATAAGAAGTGCTCGCTGAAGATTTGCCTGTTGCATTTGTCCCCTCCAGGAGTTTCAGGGCTGACCTAGATGATGGTGTAGGACTCCCACTTTGTGAAGAGGGCTCTCCAAGAAAGCTCTGCTGAAAGGCCTTGGCAGAAGCTCCTCCAGCTTCGCTTGGGAAGAACTTTTAAGCAGCTGCTCTGTCCCCTCAGATCCCACCAGAGCTGTGATGATGCAGCTGTGATGCAGCTGTGCTGTGCCTGGCTGGGTACCCTCTTGATTTGTCCCATCCTGGCTCCACCTGGGACCTGCCTCATCACCCTGGACTTGCTCTGGGCTCTGGGCTGATCCCAGCAGCCACCAGCTCTTCTGGTTTTGCTGGGCAGTGCGGGAGGTGAGGCCAGTGCCCCTGCTCTTAGTCCTGCAGCCAGCCACCGTGGCTCCCTGCAGTAAGAGTAAGTTAATTCCCAACCCAGATAAACAATTCTGCATAGTCTGGACATGTTTAAATGGGCAATGCAAAATGTAACTGTTTCTTTAATGAAACTCAACCCCAAACCAGCATTCATTTTGTACTGTGTGGTACATGGGAGCATTCGGTGTGCTAGGGAGTAGGTGCTCAGGCAAGCAAACCCCACCACTTTACAGTGTATAGTCACTACCCTTTTAGACTGCAGCAAAAAGTTTACCTCTTCTAAATGGATTTTTGGATGCATTTTTTTGTATTATTGTGTTACAGCTCCATTGGATTCCTGCTTGTTCTAAGGAAAAACTCAGGATGTACCTGTTATGAAAGCAAATAGGTAGTAATGGAATAAGACAAAAGAGTTACGCGTCTTCTGAAGTGGTCTTTCTTTTTTAAAAAAATACCAGCCAATTCTGAAAGCTTTTTAATCATAGTAGCTGCTAAGATTGACTAACTTGCAATTAAAAAAAAAAAAAAGTGTTTTTCTTTTTAATTCAGTCTTGTATACATCTGTCACAGCAGTTCAGTGGGTGGCCTACTGTAACTCCCATTGCTGCAGCCGCAGCTTACCTCTGGGCCGTGCATTTCAAAGAATAAACATGCAGAAGTCCATAAATTTGCCAGCTTCCCAGTTTGATCTTGTCAGGGATCCTACTGCTACAACAAGCTGATGTTGATATGCTGCTAGAGCTGTTTATTATAAAGTTTAGGGAGCAATAAACTATCATCTTTCCCTTCCTTTTTTTTTTTTTTTTTTTTGGAGTAGGGGGTGGATGGAGAAAGAGTTTTGTTTTCTGTAGATTGCCCACATTCAGTCTGTCTATCCCCAGTACCAGTAGCATGAATAACTTTATATACTTGGGACTGTTAAGATTACAATTCTGTTTGCATGAATTTTAAGTATCCTTAAACTGTGGTAAAGATAGGGAATTCACAAGGAATGAATTAAATTTCTTCTTTGAAATGAGGAGTGTCTGCAAGACCCTAAAATTTGGAACTGAATTATCTCAGCTTCTGTTCAGCTGTAGATTCTGAACTGCAAGCTGACAGAGTGTGGATAAGAGGGCTGATGTTTTAAGCACACGTGTAATTAAAGAAATAGAAGGTCTGCAGAATTATAATTAGGTACTGACCTTACTGTTTGCAAGCCCGCTCTAGTGTGTCTGGTATCAGTGGAGAGGGACATAGGCCAGGAATGGATCTCCTGAGTCATCGAGTCCGGTTCCCTGACACCATAACTGTACTTATCAAATAAACTCGTTACTAATCTTACCAGCCACAGACTGATACGCTTCACTGGACTACAACTTCAGTCCAGATTTAGGTGATGTGCTTCTATAACTCATCTGGCCTGGCAGAAGGAAAGGTTTCTGCCTTACCCAGGTGAGGAGGCTCTGAAACAGTCCAAAGACCATGGAGCAGGAAAAGTGGTCTGTTCTGCAACCATTCAGCAAATTTGCATTGCCAGCGAGCAACTTATTTTAATTAGAATAAACATTTCTTATAAATTTCTTATTCTCATGATTTTAACATGATGCTCATTAGCTGCTGAAAAATAAGTTAAAATTAAGTAAATATAAGGGTCAGAAGTATAAAAAGAGGTAAAGGACATTTGCAGTTTTGATTTACTTAAAACATTAATGCAACTCTGTGTGTGCAACATTAAGATTTCCAAAGACTTCAGAAGAAACTGCCCACTATTCAGTGATTTAATAATTTAAAATCCTTGATAGACTCCTAAAAATGAGAAATGCTGCAACCTCCAGCCTTTCAGAAAAAAAAGAATTATGCACCAGTGTGAAGTCTAGTATGCAGCTGGAAAAGGCCAAGAGTATGAGCACAGAAATAATGGCAGAAGATTATTTCAGTGAGTAATATTTTTTGAGACATACTTATTTTGGCTAATCCATAAATAAAATGATTTAAAATTAATTGCAGCTAAAAGATAAGTCGAATTATGGCATGGCCTGTGTAATAATTACACATGCTAGATGTATAATTCCGGTGCCCATAAGTGGCATCTGAAATGAATTGTAAACGTCTTTGAAGTATCTGGAAAAGGTTTGTCTTGGATTTAGGATCAGTCTTCGACGCGCCAGCCTCCAAGGAACAAATATTGTCTGATGTTGTCCTCCTCACTTAAGGCTGATATGCAGAGCTGTCATGTACAGGCACTTGCATTAATCCGCATGTCATTGATGGCCTCTGTCCTGTGATAGGGTGGTAACTGTTTTCATGCCCACGTAACAGGCAACAGTGATAATTTTTATAATGTCCTAGTAATTACATGACCCTCTGAGTGCTCTTGTGCAGAACGCAAAGATAATCCCCTAGTCTGAGCACGAATCATGTCTCATTTGAGGCTGGCACATAGTTATTAGCTTTTGCTTGGCTGACAGATGTTGTGGGCGACAGCAGAACAAGGAAATGGAAAAAAAGGGGAGGGTATGAACCAACAGTTTTAATCTGAATACACTAAGGGGAGTAAGGTTAAAGAGTTTAAATCTGGGAACTCACAGATTTTTTTTTCTTAACAGGTTGTTACATGCTTAACTATTTGCATCAGATCTTCATGCACTCATTTTTGCACTGCTCGATTGAAATGAGACACAAGCATTCTAAACAAATTACTATCTTATCTGCACGTATTTTGCTATAAGTATTGCTAGATGTTATGCCACTATAGGGAACATTTCAGTTTTGAAGGGTATGCATGTGTCCCAATTCTGCAAAAGAAGAGAGAGACGTGGAGATTACCTAAGATTACCAAGCCAGCAGAGTTAGAAGTACATCCCTGAGTAAGCCCATGCATCCTTTGACTGTGTTAGAAACATAAACACCGTTTTGTCGTAATCTCTGCTGGTGAAGAGAAGATCATAATTCCTCTTTGTACTGCCTGTTTGCTGGCTTACATGTGGGTTTGTTTTTTTTTAAATGGTTGATCACGTGATTATTCCATATTTCTAATTTTTTTTCTCACTGTTGATTAGAACTTGGTTTTGTCTCTAACCATAATTTGATTAGATCAATGAACTTAGTATTTTACAAATTAAAACAGGCTCATTATCAAATCAGTAATTAGGAACTTTTCTGAAAATAAAAATTAAAAAAATTTGACCCTTCTTTTATCACTCTAATAAGTAAATAAAGAAAGAGTTTGGTTTGGTTGGTTGGTTTTTTTCTTCTCTGAATAGTTTGGTGGTATGGGAGAATTTGTCTAAGTGTGTTTCTAAATGTCTGGGCTTAGACTAAAAAAATTGTACTTGAACAGTTAGTAAAAAATAATCAACAAATCTTAACTCACACTTAACAAAGCTGTGTTTGGGAGCCTGAATATCAACACTTCTACAGTTTAGAAAACTCTGAAATTGCAAACAAAGTGTGCTATGTCTCTTCTACAGTTCAGTGCTCTTCCTCTCATAACCACTTATTTCCTCCTGTTTTGTCTCATTAGGTCCTGGAAAATGACTAAATTTCCATGTATTTTCTCCTCAGCCACTTAACAGGTACTAAAACTTGACAGAGGGTTTGTGTTTGGACTTTTGAATCCTCATGGGTAATCCCAATTCATTTTCATATGTCACTATAAATTAAAATTAGTGGGAGTAATATTGAGATATTAGAACTTTGAGGGGCTGACAACTGTGCTCTGTTTTAGGATTTGTCTTGGGGCTAAGTGGTGACATTAAGCTTTAGTTGCTGAAGAGATAGAGGAAAAAAGCAGAATGGTGTTGAATGTCAGATAAGACTAGGTTTTAACACTGCTTAATTTGCTAGGTTCACCCATATTAAATTGCTTTAAAATTGTGACGGGAAGGCCATGGCCTGATTTCAGCAGAAACTGAGAAGCAGGTGCTAACATTCCCTTGCCATTGAAAACAATTTTTTTTTTTCTTCCATAAAAGTACAAAACACAGGTAACAGGCTGAAGCTCTTGTCCTATGGCTTTATGTCCATAAATATAAAACTTATTTTCCTTTTTAATATACCAAACTTGGACTTAAAAATATTTTAGACACCCCCCCTCATATTCTGCAGAGGTTTCCCTCAGAAATCACAGTCGAAACATTTGCTAACCTATAGCTCATTAATACACTGTTATCTTAATTTTTCTGGTCAACCCAAAGAATACGTGAGTATTTGTCATATACATACACTGCTGTTTATTAACTACGGTTGTGGTGTATATCTTGAACAATTTCTGCTCAATATGCATCATCTCCTTTTTCTTCAGAAAACACAAATGCCACTTTTGGGGTGCTGTGAATTCTGTTAAGCCTAGTTGTCAAGTTTCAGCCTTCTCAGGGCTTCATCTTCTCTGCCTTGACTTAAAAAAACCACACATACGTCTGCTCCATTAAGAAACGGTAACTCCTGAAAGCAAGAAATAATTGGAAAACTTGGAGAAATACAAAACCCAAACACATTTTAAAAGATCTTTGACAATGTATTCCTTATGTCACGAGGAGAAGGAATCATATCACTCTACTTTTGCTGTTGTTTTTTTATTTGGGCTGCTGGAGAATTTTGGGTTTTGTTTCAATTTGATCAATTTTTTTTCAGGTTTTCTAATAATTCTGAAGTGAAAATCAAGATAAAATGAGAAAAGAATTCTATTATACTAGACATTTGACTAGGGTTGGTCTATAAACTGCATGGATTTTCTTGCTTACAAAATTCGAAGAGAAAGCTTAATTTAACGTAAAGGTGTTTATCACACATGTCTAAAATCTCCCTTTCACATAATTTGTTTGGTTCTCTAATCTTTACTGTCTGTAACTGTTGTTTTTATAACACAAAAAATATTTTCAAAATGCATTTAAAATGAGATTTGGAAGAAGAGTCAATCACTTCTATTTGATCAATTAATGAAGTTGGGAAAGAAAAAAAGGTAAAGGTCCTTCAACGTGTTCTTCAGCTTTAGGAAGGACTGTCTATCTGAAAGTCTTTTAGTCCTTTATCTTCAGATATATATTAGTTGTCCTTTTTATATGGTCTGGTCACATAAGATGTAAGGTTCTGAAAATCTCTTTGCCAGTTAAAACAAGAGCTCGTTTTAACCTTTTTCCAAAATATAAATTCCCCCCTCCAAGGTACTGTTACTTCTTTCTTGCACACCTTGCTTATACTATTAGTTTTATTACATTACATTAATCTTATATCCTGCTAACTTTATTAGTTTAAAAAGGCTGAAACATCATTAATGCTACCTGGTACATGGACATTAACATAAAACAAATAAACCAAAAATACATTAACAGAACTTGAAGTAAAAATGTCAGGAATAAGTGTGGAATTGTATGCTTTCTAATAAAAGCTACTATTTCAGTCTTTGGAAAATTAAAATCATCATAGACATTCCACTCAGTCTTTTTAGACCTTTTTTTTTTTTTTTTGTTAAGCACCACCATAATTATCCCTTTCAACACAAAACACCCACTGATATCACTGCGAGTGAGTTTTAGGGGTAAAGGCTTAAAATTGACATTTGAGATCAACTCTTTCAAGCCAGGTGAGCAGGCAGGCTGTATCTGCTAGAGTGTCTTGTGCTGCCCAGGTGTACGCTGACATATTGAGAAACATGGGAAATAATAGCTTTACTTAAGTTCCTTCTCCTGATTTTTGTTGATGTTAATTTCAGTCCCACTAAAATAAATAGCAGAATTGTTGACAACTTTAAGAAACAACGGTTTGACCCAAAGATTTAGACTTGGATATGGTTGTGGCCCCAGAGGTTTGGTAGTCTTTACACTTTATCTTCATTGGGAAGAAATTAAATCTGATTTTTTTTTTTAAAGTTTTTTAAATATGAAAAAAATGAATTGATATTAGACTAAGTATAGTTATTTAACATCAAAAAGCTACAGATACTAATTTTGAATAAAATTGGCTGATTTTGTACCATGAGTCTAGTGACAAATTTGGCTTCTTCCTCAGAGTATGGTATTATGTCTTTTCTCACATGAAAGTCACATTGACCTCAAGGATTCAGATTAAGGTACTTAGTTTTCATCTCTAATTCAAACTATGACAGACCTATGACTTTAAGGATATACTCATACTGCGCTGAGCTCCATCCTGACTTGGGCTTTCCTATAGAATTCCTTTGCCTTTGTATTACACAGGTTATAAGTGGCAGGCTTTCTCATGCAAATGCAAACATTCCTATTCTGTTCAGGAGAAAAAAGGCAAGACTCCCTCTCAACACATGCAATTTTTCCCCAGGTTTGTGGTCATCCAAGCCACAAAGGAGCCACAGATGCTCCCTGAGAAGCTAAGAATAAAACTAATGCTCACTGTCTTGCCTTGAGGTAGTTTTGTCTATCTTGTCCATTGTTATTTACAAAATTTAATTATATACTGCAGCAGACACGAACTGCTGTAACGAAGAACTTTAGTACTTAAAGGTCTATCTTCTGGGTACTTTTTAAAAGATTTTCTTAGCTGTATTTGTGTGGCTTTAATGTTAGTAATTTGTTTGACATTTTTAAACCCTCATATACTTGGAAATTCAGCTTCTAAGATTTTGCAGAAAATAATTCTTCCTTCTGTGCTTATGTTATGACCTTTGTAGATCTTCTCCTGCAGCTCTTACATGCTCATGGCTCTCCCTGGAAGCATTGAAGTTTCTGAGGATGCACAGGTTTCCAGATCAATAAGGTCTTTCATTCTATTGAATCCAAGAAGTGTAGTAAAACTCTGGGGATGCAATCCTATCTGGACCACAACTAAATACAATATTGGTATAGCCCAATGAAGTGAATCTATCAGGCTTTGTACTGCTCTACAAGTAACAATGTTTAATAAGAGCTACTATGAGCTTTGTGTGTAATCTATAAATCACAAGCACAAAGTGTTTCTCATGACATCTCCTTTGAGAAAAGCACTTAGATGGTTCAGTGAAGGCTCAATTCCTGTATTAGAGAAAGAACCTCTAAGTGAAGAGGAGGAAATCTGATATTGGACAGAAACTCAGTCAATTAACCTGAATAAATAAAAAAATAAAGAAGAGTATGCAGAGTGCCAGACTTCTGTGTCAGTTTGCACCCAGTTGTTGCTTCAAGCAAAATCCTATCCTGAATACATGGAAGGAGCACAAAGCTGGTGTTTCCTCAGCTGGAGGAAGGATTTTGATAATGCAATGTGAGAAAAACCTCAATGAACACTGAAATATTAATGTTTCTGAAACTGGTCTCTTGACAATAATTGGTCATTTGGATTGTAAAAAAAAAAAAGGAAAAAGCTGTTCAGAGATTATAAGCTGACATGAAGGAAATAGATGTCTTATTTGCTGTAGCTTGTTATACAAACCGAAAGCTTTTGCTTTGATTAACTTTCTTGTATCAGTCTCTTGCCCATAAGAGATCTGCCCTTTTTTTTATTGTGCAATGCCATTCACTCTTCTTTGCTATATATCTTCATTTCATTTTATAGTGAATGTCTGAACTCCAGATGGTGTGATTATTAAATTCAATGGCTATTTGTTTTTTCTTCAACAGACCATTGGCATGCTGGACTTGCTGCTGTAAAATCTAGTGTGCAATGTCATGATTCCCCAGTCCAACAAAATTTTCCATTATGAAAGGGAGATTTTATTTTGACCAGAAAATTAGGCTCCTGTGCTGACATCTGTGTGGAAGAGGTTAGGGTCCAGGAGTCGTATTTAGCATATCAGTAGACTGACCTCATTTCCCTAGAAAAGGGAGGTACCTTTTCAATGGCATATTAATAAAATTCAGTACATGTTGCTGGCTATCTGAGAAGCAGCTGATTATCTCCACCATTGCTAACAGATTGTTCAGCTTTACAGCATGAAAATATAAGCCCTTCACCTCCAGGAAGAGAGAGGAGGACATCTGAAAAAACTGGATATGTGGAAGGCAGTTACACTTAAAAAACATCAAACTGTGATTTTTAAGCACTTTTAAAAAAGGGAATCTGCAAAAATTAATGGTTATCTAAAAGACTGCTTCTCAAAGATACAAAGTTTTGCTGCTTCCATCAATGACATTGGTAGCAGTCATCTACCTGATCTCCATTCATGATTCATTCCTTACTTTAAGATCACTGTGGGACTCACTGCATTTTAAATGAATAAGTTAACCAAGAGAATGTTGAAACTAAGTTGCAGCTTCATATAGAAATGAACTTCTGAAAGAGAATTAAAATTAAACAAATGCAATTGACATGTTCAAATGATGTGGTCTGAGGAGATGATGGGGTACCTGGACCCCTGCAGCTATTTCAGCCTGGTTGGTTTCTCTGTCGCGACTGCCAAAAGGGTGTTTCTGAGGCAAAGCTATTGCAATGTTTTGATGGGAACAACTCTTAATTTCCTCTTTCTGCCTGCTGCAGTTTCCTTAGAACTTGCTTTAGACAGGCCACAAGAAGGGCCAGAAGCACTTGTGTGGGAAGTGTTGAAAGCTAACTTTAAACACAGGTAATACATGCAATTAAGTACATTACAGGTTCCCCCTGCCCCCAAGGGTGATAGTATCTGCAGTGAGCTGCTGAGTAAATCCCGACTGTTCAGCTATGGAGAAGATTGTCTGACCTGGGGAGAACCCAGGCTATTGAAAGGGCACAGACTCTCTGGCCAGCAATTATTCAGAAATCAGAATACATTGCCCGGGCTGGATGCTGAAGGAAGATTCAGAGTGAGAAACTGTGGGTTGCAGCAGTAAAGCGTAAATGAGCGCAGAGGGAAGAAGTGGAGAGCCTGGGTGTTCCCTGGGGCTGGGTCCAGGGTGCTGGTGAATGTTGCAAGGTGGTGAGATGGGTGCGTAGTGGGAGATCTTGAGCCAGCGTTGGGGATGGTAGATGCAGCTAGGTGGGCTTAAAGGGAGAGAGGGGAATGGGTGCTCTTTTGTGGGTGGCTCCTCTAAGGGACTGGGGACACACTGGTGCAGAAGACAGGATGACAGGAGGGCACCGAACATCAGACATGATTGTAGCAGCCACCTTGGGAGTCTAGTCCTTGAGTATTTTCCTGATAATGTTTATATTCTTCTGCCTCAGTGCAACAGTATTCTTTGTCTTACCTTCTGTGGGAGACTTGGAGCATCTGGATGGTGTGCAGGTGGACCTTTGTGCCAGGGAACTGTGTGCGAACCTATTCTCAACAAATCTGTGAAATGCAAGTAGCGTCTCTTCCTTTTCAAGGATACGATGATATATCTGACACTGGAATCTGTTACTACTTTACACATTTTTTGATCTGTTTGTTGACTAATATGTTGCTGAAGTGACCAGCAACATAAGATCCTTGAAGAGTAGTAACACTTTCTTTAGCGAAACATTTTTTTCCCTCACTGCGGTTCTGTTGTCAGTAATTCTGTGGTCTTCATTGCTGTAATCTGATTTGGATAACAAACTGCCTGTGAAGCAGATGGTACCCTTTGTCACTTCTACAGGATCTCAGGCTAGGACTAATCGAAAATTCCCCTGATGTGCACAGAATTAAGCTTTGCTGCTATCACCCACACAAGAGAAAAACGTGCTTATTTGCACGACTAAAAAAACCTCATTCACTGAGGTTGTAGAGATGAATAAATCCCTTTGCCAAGTTTCGGATGCACTAGAGACTGGTGACTCTTTATAGGGCTGTGCCACTGCTCTGTTGCTCTGCGGATCTGTGCTCCTGACTGGCAACTTGCTTTTAGTTCCTGTTCCAAATGGTTTGGCCTCTTGCTGTGAAAAGATACTTTCACACAATTTCCAATCCATTAAGGAAGGATCTGTCTGGCAGTTTCCAGTCCATATGAGCCTGTACATTCCCTCTCCATATGAGCTTATGGACTTTTTTCTCTTCTCTCACTCTCTGCCTGACAGCATGGAGAAGAACCATTTTTGCAAGGTGAAGAAAAAGGGGAGAAGAGGTAGCACTAACTAAAGTTAACAACCCTTTCCTCTCCAGAAATAGGGATTCTGCAAAAAGAACAGGATGAAAATGCTACTAATGGCCATTGTTCTTCCTATTCTGAACATGAAATCAAAGTATGTCTTTTCTTTCAAGGTCTGCCTGTGGGGCTGTTATGACCTTTATGGTACAGCTTAAAGTTTTTGCTTCAAATATTTTTATATTGTTTGATTTTCACCTTATACTAGAGATGGTAAGAGATGCCTTAGGAGAGTGTATCCTCTCCTATTCTCAATACTCTAGTCTTTGTATGTTGAAGCTTTGTGCATCTTGCAATTTTTCATGAAGTTCTGTTAACATCGTATGTAGCTTGTTCTTGCTTCCTCTGCAAAGAGATACGTGCAGTTGAGAACTATGCACTAGAATGTGCTTTGAGGAATTTACATTTTCTTTGAATTTTTGTTAATGAAGAAGAGGAAGAATTGTCCCTTCCTCTTGGAGCAGTGGTGGCATTTATACACTTAAGCTTCTGCTAAAGCAGCCTCTCCACTCAAGCAAGTTTTAAGCATCATAAGCTTTGTAATACTTGGGAGTTAGAAGTCAAGATCAGGTTCCTAAAACTTCAGATGAATTTTCTGGATATCCAGCTATAAAGCTGTTTCATTCTTTGAAAGCAAAGTCTGATGTCCTGAACCTTGAGGTATGAAGACCACGTCTCAAGCAGAGAGAGTTAGTTGGTGAAAATGACTGATGACAAACGAAGACTGACAGTTTATGCCTGGTTACTTACGGCATTTGGGCACCTGAAAACGGATTAATAGTGTGTTTTGAAAATACCTCTGCATTCTGCTCCCATTTAAGCAAAACATGCACTTCTCCTAGGTCTTCAAACTAATTTATACATTATGGTCTTGTTTCTGGCAGTGCCATGGTCAAATGTAGAGAAGCCACTTGTTAGCTATATTACCTGAACACAGATGATATTATTTATTTTTTTTCAGTATCCCTTGATAAGATTTACTACATACAGCACTCCATAATTGAGAAATCAAGAAGCTGAACAACTATTTTTTTGTAACTAATTTCTGGACTCTGTGAAGAAGGTCCTTGGACATTTGCCAGTTCCATCTTAGTGGCATTATGTTGCTTGCATATATTGCTGTAATATCTGATTACCATGGGAATTAATGTAATGGCAAGTATTAATATCAATAGTATCTGGACAGGAAATAACCAGTAATGTAAAAACCCACTATTCTCTAAATATTAATAGTTCTTTTTGCATTGTAAAACATATGAAAAGAAAACACTAATTATCTTATTTACAAGCACTAGGCTATTCAAAAAAAGAAAATTAAGAATATCTCTTTAGCTTTCCCTTTCTTTTCATCCAATACAAGACATTGGAGGAAAGCAAGTAACCAAGTTACAGCAGCTAAGAGCAATAGTAGTGCATGACATTTGATCATTCTAAATAGCCCCACTTAATAACCCATGCAGGTACAGTTACTCAGGCTTGCACTGGTGAATATTTAGAAGAAAGAAAACCGAACCTCTGAAAATGTATTTTGGTTTATGAGCATTATCTGTTGAACTCTTAAGATTTGTTTCTCATCTCTTATATTAAAAAAATGATGTCAGGATTATTCCACTGATATTAATGGTGTTGTTCCTTGCTTGCACTGGGGCTGGTACTTAGGAACTGGTTTCCTTGATTTGTAGTTGCAACATTGTAAATGCAACTGGTTTAAAAGCCTTCCGTTAGCAATGGCATGAGATTGTCCAACAACACATTTCAAAAGCTTAAAGGATCCCTTCTTTTCCCCTTTCCTCTCTTTACTTGTATCCTGTATTGTGGATGACTTGGTTTGGTTTCCCACCAAGAATTAGTGGAAGGGTCCTGACCGTGGTCCCTGGTCTTCATGGGAGATGACACCCACACAGCCATCTTCTGAGAGCGCAGCGTGGCTTTGTGCAGCAACCCAAGAAGTCTCTAAATTGTGTTGCTGACAATTTCCTAATGAAAATGCTAGAGGGGGCGAGCAGGAGTAATGCTCTGTTTGCCTGGTGCTTACAAACAAAGAAGAATGACAAACGTGGTCATAGATGGCAGGGTGGGCTGCAGCAACCAGAAAGTGGTGGAGGTCAGGACCCAGAGAAAAACTGAGCTGTGGGATATTAGACTCTGGGCTACTCTGGAAGCTGCTAGACAGAATTCCTGGGGGAAGCTGACCAAGGGAAGAAGTACCCAGGAAAGCTGGTTTTTTTTGAGAAAAACTTATTTGAAGGTTAGGAACAAATCATCCCATTGTGGAGGAACACTGGGAAATTTGGCAGAGGCTTCTGAATTCAAGAGGAAAATGGGAGGATATAGGAGGTGGAAAGAGGGACCAGCGAAGAGGTGTATGTAAGCATTGCTCTGACACTTTGGGTGAAATCAAGAAGGACAGTCAGCCTCATTTAAGTTTCTGGAAAGATCATAAAACACATTTTCACAGAATTATTTTCCAAACGTGTGAAGGACAGGGAGATAATTAGTAATAGTCAACTCAGCTTTACCAATGGAAATTCCTTCTTGTCTGACCTGGTGACTGACCTTCTATGATGAAAAAACCTGGCTGTGTGGATGTGATGAGAAAGGTGGATGGGATATACTTAATACTGCTCATAAGCAGCAATGTGTTCTCATTCAAATGAATACCATCTGATACCGTAAATATTTTTCAATGTCTTTTGGTAAATTATCATGGAATATTTTTTAAAAAAATATTTCCAAATGACATCTGAACTCTCTATTTCCCCTTCCAGATATTTCCCTTAGCAATGTGAAGTTTAAAAAAGAAACTCCCAGAGCTAAGCGCTATTAAACCCCACTTCACTTTGTCCCAGTCCTTTAAAGAAGGTAAAATATTTTCTTTGCTTAAATGTTTCCCATTAGCAGCATATTCTTATGAAATGTCAACAAGACAATATGAATAAATACATAAATACATAAATTTGTTTTTTCCCCTGTTCCTCCTTAACTTTCTTTTCCAGTGATGCCAGCAGCTTCTTAGCTCTGATTCTGAGGTATTTTCCTTCTTGCTATATCCGAGCAAATTAGATCAGTTTGAGCATGGAGTCCCATCATGGAGAGTCAGATAAAATACAAGCTTCCTTATCCTCTGTAGGACTAAAAGCTTTTCCTCTAGCTTTGATCATTTGGGTAGTGATATAAAAACGAGTAAGCTTTAACTGGAGAGACGCAAAATGGACTCCCCAAGTGCCAGAGGGAGATTCAGAAAATTGAATTATTATCTAAACTGCCAAATATGGGATATTTTTCAGCATTTACCTTTTGAATAGGCTTTAAACCTGAGAAATATGTTTATTGACAGATGCTTCAGCAAGACACCATGGTTACTGTGCTTACAGACTTCACTTATACATGTGATTGTATTTATGATTTTTATTATTTATAGTGACTTTGAAGAACAATGAAGAATGAGTCCTTATCTTGGCACACGAAACTGCTGTAAAATGAGGCCAGAAAGAATAAAAAGGAGAGCTTTATGGACAGCTCTCAGAAGCAGCTGGCCTTCAAGTAAATTCTTCTGCAATATCAACCAGAAACTGAAGAATAGAAAATGGGAATTTGTGACAAAATGTTTCCTGAGATCTGGACTGTAGATTTTAGATTGTGAAGTGGTTTATATGGATAAAACATTTCATACTGAGCAAAGCCTGTTATTACATAGGGAAGTTCTCCATTGTTTCAGTTTTGCCCCCTATTTCCTCTCCTTAAATCAGCAATGCTCTACTCGTATAAATGTAAAGAACTGTAACCTATTATCTGAATCAAACCCATTAGTAAGCAAATGCAGACAGCACATTTTCACAGATAAGAAATCCCATTTCAAAAAACTTGCCAATTTCTTTTTTCTGTGTTTGTATGTGCACGTGTGTGCATGTTAAGTCTGAACCTGCACTGAGCACTTAAAATGCCATATATGCTATTTTCAGAAATTCCATTGCTGTCTAATTAGTTCAGGTGTTTGTGCATGTCATCTGTCTTGTTTCATTGTGCTAGTGCATATGTACAAGCAATTGGAGAAAACAGCTTTATCTCCCTGGTGAGGTTTATTTGTCTTAATAGAAGAGGATGAAAAAATAAAGAAAAGCTGCTTACTTGCTTCATAATCTGATGTTTTATTCTGTGGGTGTGTTTTACTGCACAGCATCTTGCATTATAGCATTTGGATACCCTTTCTGTTTTCCAGATGTGCCTTTATTTGTTTTGCAGTTTTCTCCTGACTTTCTGCAGCCTTGTATGGGTTACGAATAATTGGCTGAAGATGCCTGGTCAGACTGAACATTTCTTTGGTTTTGTAACTTTGACTGAAAAGTGAACAGCAAACAAGAACAAACCCACAAATACTTTAAGATGGTCAGAGCAAGCAAAATTTAGCAGATAGTACACTAATTTCTCATTATGATCTCTTGGCCCATCTAATGCATCCAACTTGCAGTAAGCCTGCGTGTTTCTTTAGACTATATGAGAGAACATGTTCACCAAGGATAAATCTAAAGCGTTGGCAATATTTGCCTTACAATGCTTCCTGATTTTTCCCCCGTTATCCAGACTAGGGAGCTGGCTAGTCTGTATGCCACATCTACCTTAATCTTGCATGCCTGGACTTCCATCTCATTGAAATCAGGCTGTGGATAAGGAGAGAGGCCAGCGTGTGCCCAGGACTTGTCCTTTCGTGAGGTAGGGAATAGTTAAGTGGTGTAGTCAGGCCTCTTGTTTGAATGTAGCCTCTATGAGACCACCAGTGATGCTATTTTGCTTTTTTTTGCAAAGCTAGAAACATTGTCCTTGTTACATAGAGTTGAAATTTTGCACAGAGCTCAAATTTTCCTAATGAGAAAATTTAAGAAAATGCTGAAGTGGAGAGATAGCATAGCTCCATTGAAGCAGTGCTGATTCATACTACCAGGGAGCCTGATCCTGCAAGTCAGATTGGCTTATGGGCCAGATCCTGGCTACAAGGTACCACCAGGATTACTGACAAACTGGGCATGAATTCTGCTACAAAAAGCCCACAGAGTGAAACCCACACTACTGGAGAAAAAGCAATATAAAGTGTTATGGCATACGGGGAGTTCTCCTCCCCTCTCCCAGCAGAATCAGATCCACAGGGATTCCTCCACCCTGGTTATCCCCAGCCCTTCAGCACCTTCCTTGGTTTTATTCTGTTTGACCTCTTTATGGAAACAGCTGCAGAGCTGTACTGTATGATGGGATAAAAAGATATCAGTCATAAAAGAGGAACTCCCACACCTTTAGGAGAAGTAGAATGTCTACTAAAATGAGAAAATTGGGAAGACAAAGAAAAAAACCCTTGTTTTCTTAATGTCCAGCAGAATCTTGAACTATACTCAGAACAGAAAAATAATTAAATGAACAAGAACTGCCAAAAGCCAGTGGCTCTACATTGCTTTTCATTCTGCTAATTCCTTTATTTAATAAATGCCTTGCTCTGAATACAGAGATTAATAAAAAGCTCACGATAGAGATTACCTTTTTGTTCAACATTCATTGTTTTACCTGATATAAAATGGAAACTGGAAGCACTTTGTTAAATGGACTGAAAATTTGAAAGGTTGTGTAATTTCACTGTACCTTCTGCAAGTACCTCTTGAACATTAATCTGAAAAGCTGTTTTGTAGCTGCCAAAAGCAGTTTCTCCTCAGGGATACCTGCGCACCTTCCAGTCCAACAATATGGTAAAGTGACTATATCTTCTCCTCTCCTCTCCTCTCCTCTCCTCTCCTCTCCTCTCCTCTCCTCTCCTCTCCTCTCCTCTCTTCTTAATTTAATTTAATTTAATTTCATTTCATTTCATTTCATTTATTTCATTTCATTTCATTTCATTTCATTTCATTTCATTTCGTTTCATTTTGTTTTATTTAGTTTCATTTGCAGTGATTTATGGTATTAGAGGTAAAATTCTGTCACACCTGGTTGGAGCGGGCAGCATGTGCTGCATGGAGGGAAGGGAGGAAGGACCACAGGGAGTGCCGAGCATGCATGAAGAGAACGTTTACACGTAAGGAGAAGTCTGGGTTTGCAATGACCTTGTGGAGAAATACCTGGAGGGCAAAAGATACAAATATGCTGAAAGATAGGAAAAGATTTTTGCAAAGCGTTGTTTGGTCTTGTAAAGCACAGATCACATTTCAGAAACCTTTTCTCCTTGGAGGAAAATATATCTTTTCTGGTTCATATGATGGTTAAAAATGTTAAAATCCTTACAGAATGGAAATTCCATGTTACAGCCCATTTGAGCTTTGGGCTGCTGGCAGATCACTTTAGGATCTGATCATTGAACACATTGTTCCTGAAAGCAGAGTTCAGGTCCTTGTCTTTCATAAAGAGACAAGCGCAGTACTCTATGATATGACTGTTTTCTTTAGTAACATTTTAAGGACCTAGAAAGCTGCAATTCCTCTCCCGCCTTCTCTCAGTTGGTGCACTAGTTCTTATGACAGAGAGAAGAGTAGGAAATCTTCTTTTCATTTCTTGTATGAAATTTCTCAGCTGAATTGCCTTGAGGGTTTTTTTTTCTTTTTTTTTTCTCTGAGGCTATAGAGTGGGTGGCATCAAAAAAGCAGCATTTACTGTTACTATGGTAAAGTGCTGAACTTCACTGCAGTGCTGTCTGAATCAGAGCTATTTAGAGGAATAGGAAATAAAAAAGTGTTTGTTTTATTCACCATCTTCATTACACATTGGTACATAAAAATATCTTTTTAATCTCAAAAGAAATAGTCCAACTGCACATTCATGACACAAATACCTGCTGGCCATTAACTATTTGATTGGCAGTTACTGAGTTTTGTTTCTGGATTTCTCATTATATAATCTTTGGGATGAGCAAAGAAGGGAGTGAAAAGCAGACTGTGCTCTCCCACTAATACTGAGGATCCTGAAATAACAAATTCTCTGTTCAAATATTATTTGTTGAATGTATGAATTTAAGGATCTAGGTTGCATCCTGTATCTTTTCCCATTATGACTTACCATTACTGTCTGAAAGCAAGAGACGATATAAGATACCAAGCAATGGTGATGTAGTAGGAATTTCCAGGAAACTGTAACTCATTCAATCTGTCTACATGTGTGTAGATGTATTTTTTGCTGCCAGACAATGCTAGCTTTGGACCCAGAAGCCCCATCTATCCTTGCTTCTCAACAAAGACAAATTAGCCTGGACATACAGGGCAGCACAAGGCTCATGCAGGTATGTTGTGTCTAGCACTGGAACTAGCCCACCCAAAGAGACCTTGGGTAGCTCACTCTGTCTTTCCTTTGCCTCTTACAGCAATAACATAAGAAACTGCAAAGGGAGACAGTTATTGATTTGCTCTTAGAGACAGATCAAATAAGTCAGATGAGTTATTGGCTTCTTTCTGAAGCCGAGAGAGCTACAAGCAGGGACGGAAGATTTTGAAAGGCATCCAAACTTATGAGATAACCAAAGCTAAGGTTTATATTTTCTTAGTTCAAGTTACACTAATAACAGAGGAAAGGAGCAAGCTTGCCTAGAGCAGTGCTTCTAGAGCTTAAGATGGACATTTAAAAAATTTGTTTTCATGACGCTTCTTTGTGGGAAGAGGATGGCAATGGAGAGGAAGGAGTGTGACCCCTCAGGTAAGGGATAGTATGAGAGACAAAGCCCAGCTATGCCTACTTTTCATCTTCCTGTAACCAGAGATTAAAGAAAGCAGCTACGTTTTCCTCCTAAGGTCTGTTGTATGTAGGCATAAGGCAGAGGATTTTCTTAATGTTTTCTTTTATTGGGTAAGCATCACGAAGAAACCACAGAGGTGTGGGAGGCTGGTATTCCTATTACACTTGGCTGCTTGAAAAAGGAAAAATCTGATCCTATAAATGCACATTTTAAAACCAGTCTGTAAAAGAATGGCCAAGAATCAATAATAGAATAAATGTCAGATGAATACTACATTTTGTCAAACTGGTATTTAAGATACCTCAATCCTTTAAATGTTTCTAGTCAGTGACAAAGAGACAAATTTTCTTATCTTTGTTATGAAATGCTGTATTCCTGCATACTCAAGGATTAACTGTTACAGAACATACATAAACTAATTGATATCATTTTGCATTGTGCATTATAACATTGATCGCTTCAACTTGCTTTTACTTACGATGCAGTTGATGATTTCTGTTTATCATGGAGAAAAGTGGAAGGAAATACAAAGACCTAGGCTGTCTAACTACCTAACTGGAGAAGAGTTGGCCATTTAGCAACAAACAAAACATGGACACATGTATGTTGATAAAAGTTAATTTAAAAATCACAAGGTAGAAAATGGGTATTTTATTTCATAAGAAAAGTCACCTTACATAGAAATTCTGCACCAGGCCAAGAAACTAGCCAAATCCATTCAAACCATTTTTTAAGAAAAAATACTTAGAAAGACACGGTAGACAGATGATATGCTGATTTGATATTGCACATAATTTAATAAGAAATCGAGTTTATCAATGTGTAGAGAAAATGTATGTGCAGGATTTTTCAAACGAGCAGAGCTACTATTTCTATCATGTTGCTGTCATATGTGATAGCTTTCAAAAGAGCCACCAATCTATAAACACTTCAGAAAGCTTTTTGTCCTCTTTTTTTTCTATTTCACAGGTCATGTGTTCTATGAGGGTGATACCTGAGTCAGAAGTTTCTGTCACAGAGACTAATTTGTCTGCCTGAAACATTAAATCACCAGTTAAGCAAGACCGTTTTGTGAAGAAACAGTCATTTCATTAAAGAGACATATAAGCTTATGCAAAGTTAAACAGATAATGCAATTGACGTAATTTCTCAAGCTTAAATATTCATTAGTTCTTTATAACGGCAAATAGTTCCATAAGTAATGAAACTGATAAAATACATGTAAATTAAAAAAGAGAACTTATTTTTTGTCAAGTTTAATTAACTTGTCTTCCAGGTTCTTAGGGTGCCTGACAGAGAGCTGCACAGATTGTGACCATGTAAGTCTTTTTCCATGCTAACAGTAAAAATAATAATAAAATAAGTTATGACATTTTCTACTTAGAACTAAATGATAGGGGAAATATTTTTTCCCATTGGATCACAATTTTGATAAGAGAAAGTGACCCTAAAATTGATCAAAATGAAGAATAATGTCTGGGCTCTGTGTTACTCTGTATGCCATTCATCTCACAAGAATATATTTAGCTTACTGTATGTATCTTGCAACCACCTCATAGTTCTGGTTCCAGTAAGACAAGTTCTTGGAAGGACAATAAAGCATATGCTGAAATTCCAGAGAAAAGAGTAGTTTCACAGAATAATTAGAGATTGCATCAGTCCAGTTCAATGTGTAGCAGCCTCCCAGCTGAGCACAAATAACGGTCAGATAAGTTGCCAGAAGATATTTAGGAATCGGTTTGATTCCAGGATGAGCAGAATAATTTATCTTGGTTCCCAAAGGAGGATGCAGCATGGGAGGAAACACCTGAAGCTGTATGATGAAGATATGGTGACAGGTTTGGGCTTTTGGTGTGAGGCCTTTGATTTAGTCTTGGAAGCCTAACAAATAGCATTTCATAGTATGTCTGAAATACTCAAAACCTCTTCTGATCTGGGTTATGGAAACATGTCACTTGAGCTGTACTCCTCCACCATATTCAAAGAATTACACACATTTCTTTCTGCCAAGGTTGACTGAATAACAAAAAGAGAAATACTTTTGTAATAAATATTATGTAATAAATAAAATAATAATAATAAATATTATTTTCTATACTCTAAATATATTTTTTTCTATAGTGAAAATTAAATCACTTCCATGGCAATATTAAATTTGTCATTTTGACTTAGAGTTTTGTCAATTCAACAGTCTTGCTTTTCAGTCATTATGAGCTACAAAACTTGCATTTGCACATTCATGGTACTATACTTGCAATTCTGACACTGCCAAGGCTACCAAAATCTTCTGCTTAACATCTTTTTGAATTCTTAAATACACTGGGAGAACTTACTGTTTACAGGAGGCACCAAGGATTAGATATTAATTTGTGTAGTCAAACAGTGTTTGAATTACACAGGAATACAGAGGAATGTTGCACAAGAACAAACTGAAGGATATGACTTCACTTTTCTTGGCAAATTGCTTATCTGCCACAGAACCAATAGTAGCAGTAATATAAGTACAGTAAATCAAAATTAAGAGTGTAAATACATATTTGTGTGGTACTTCATCATTCTAGTTCAAAACTTGTCACTTCCTTTCAAACCTCAGATTCACGCAGCTCTCTGCAACAGACCACTCAATATACATGCGGAGTTTTTCGTGGGATATTTCACTTCTCAAATAAAGTGACTGAAATAATTTTGTAGCTTCTACCAAAATGTCATCCTCTGCCCACAATAATGAATGAAGGGCAGTGCCTCCTGCTTCCAGGGCTCCCTGCTGTGTTTAGTAATAAATTTAATTTCTGGGGAGGTGTCCCCTCTCCGTTTCCATGAGCCAGGATGTACATGAAATGCATCCTCCAGGTATGGTGTGTTGAGGGGTGGGCTAAGGCTGACAAAGGACCTGATAAAGGGGATTATCCTGTGTTGGCCCTTGAGAACATCACCCCTCATTTGGCAAAGAAAGGGATTATGAGAAAATTTGTATGCTGAAATTTTGGGACACTGAGGGCAGTTATCTTTTTATTACAGATGATCCTCAGTAACCACTACCCCTCCTTGTTCAGCAGAGCTCTGTTCTTCAAAGAACAGCAGCAAGTGCCGACTATTTTATCTCAGTAGCAGCACGCTCTCACCCAGCAGCTGCATCTGAATCCTTAAATGTGGAGGCCTCAGAAAGTTACAGGTTACATCAGTCCAGTTCATTTTCAGAGGAGAAACTCTACTGCTCTCCCCCTCCCACCCCAGCACTGACAGGGCTCATTTTCTCAGTGACACTACCGCACTTTTAAGTGACACTACCGCTCTTCCAAAGTGGCAGCGGCAGCTTCTTTCTCTTCTTTGTGTGCTCGCCAGCTGTCTGTGTGTCTTCTACTGCCAGATTTTCAGCAATAGTCTCTTTGCAGTGACCAAGGTTCACAGGCTGTGGAGGGACAGAAAAACATGTGCCTTTCGGCTGCCACTTTCCCAAGGAAGGCACGGGGCAACCTTTGTTCTTGTTGAGATGCCTCTGTCCAGGGCTTTTGCACCATTCTCAGCTGTATCAGCTCGTTTTTCATGTTTTAAGTCACTTTTTCCCACTAGGGATTGTTTCTATTATTTCCTTTGACACCATTTTGCTGATGTCACTTTTGCCCTTGCACAACGTTCCTTCCTGCAGCAGATTTTCTGAGGTCTGTCCTGCACTGGCTACTATTTTCCACTTTGCCGAGAGGGCAGACCACCTCTTCTTCCTTTGCCATATTCTTTGTAGCTATTAATTTCTTATTTGCCTTTTCTTGCTTGCTGTTTTTCTGTATACACGGCCACATCGTCCCACCCTTCATAAACCCAGCATGTTGTGAAACATCTCATGACCTGCACTTCTGCCGTGTTTTTTCATGCCTGTATTTTTTAAAGCTAGTACCCGCTGCTGGATGACAACACTGAATACTGTGTATCCCCAGCACAACCTTCTTCCACAGGCTTACTACAATTGCTAGCTATCTCTCACCATAACTATTCATGGCACCTTTGAAGACACTCATCTTAGACATGATTCATAAAACTTTCTGGTCAGATAGAAAGACAGATATTTTATAAATGTAGCACTCTTTAAAATATCCATATTGTTCAGTAGTTTTAGAATCCCATAATAGTTTTATGTGAAACAGAAGAAAGATCAATTGTGGATGCTTATTTTTAAAAATGATAGTAATAAATCATATAAATTAAAGATGTGCTTTTTCCAGTAAAATAATCAGTGAACATTAACAGTATAGCATGCTGTAAATTATGAAGCATCATTAAATCTCTTAACAATTGAGAGTTTTTGAATTGAAAAGAGTCATAGAATTGAACATTAATTATAAAGGTATAAAGAAATAAGCTTCTGTGTTTGATTTCACACCACACTTTTAGATTTATAATTTATCTTTCCCCCTTTTTTTTCCTAGTTTGAATTCAGCTTGCTCTGAATAAGGTATGTTGTACAGACATTACTTCTAAAATAGATGAGAACTTCTTGGCTCTCTGACAAATATATGGTTACTATAAATTAGAGCTCTTTCTCTGAATGGAAGGAATTAAAAGCCTGGATGACAAGATCTTGTAATAGATGTGAATGGACTTGCATGGCTCCTCCACATTGCTTAATACAAAACAAAATATAAATTGTTGAATCAAAGTAGACACACTTGAGTGTATGTGTTATCAGGAAAACTCAGATATAATGAGGGAACTGTCAAGCCAGCTAATATACATTCCAGATTTTAAATATCACTGTGCAAAGCACAACAGACATTTTTTTACATCTTTTTAAATTTGAAAAAGTGTAGAGAGCTGAAAGGTGTGTAGTGACCCTTTCTCTTGTCATCATGCAACTGGATAATTCTGCTGAGAGATGGAGTATGCATAAACGCATATTCTCCGTATCCTTTCCCAGTTCCCCTTGGTTGCATTGGTCAAACTCTGTGGCTATTACCACCCTTAATTTAGTTGCAGAGTGTGTTTTAGGGAAACCTAGTTCCCCCTTTGTATGAACCGAGGTGTGGGTGGGTGGATTACTGAAATCCTGAGTCTCATCCTGTTCTGGAATGATAACATGACTGGAGTGCACAGCCAGGCTCAGGATCTCCCAGATGTTTTAACAGGTTTCTTTATACAAAGAGGCTGCAACCCATTTAGAAAGACCTTGTTATGTTTCCAAATACAAGTAATTTGTCTCGTCTTGTCTCTTCTCCTCAGGAGATGATCATTGATGTGAACAACATTCTGGATCAAAAGCAGCAGTTCAAATAATAATTTTCTCAATACATAGAAATAATGTTTTTCCTGTGATACTTCAATTTTCTCATATTGTATTTCAGTATTGACCTCTGGACTGAACATTTCTGGAATGCTAATAAACATCTGGTTCTTTGGCTTTATCTTCCTTTCTTTGTCTCTCCCATTTGCCATTAACCACCCGTAAAAGCTGACCGTGTCTGGCATTCTTGCTAAAATAAAACACCAACAAAAGTGTGGAGTAGTCCTGGGTATTTATTTCATAACTGAGATGTCTTCTTTGAAATATAATTGCTGCTATGTAAAGTATTGGCTTTCCAGTTCACATTCAGGGTTCTCAGTGTTACTGAAAATGTCCCTAACAGAAATGAGAATCCTCCTCCATCTGTTCCCTCTCAGTGCTCAGCCAGAATCCTGAAACTCCATGGAGAAACTGCCAAACAAGAGAATTTTCCCCTGCTACTAGTCGAAGTAGACAGTACTATATAGATGTACAGTAATATGCATTCATTTACATTAAGTAAGCAGTAAATCTGAACACCACAACTAAATTTTATTTTAAAAATCAACCTGAAGCATCCTTTGTCAGCTGCTGCACAGACGCTGTTCTGTAAGGAAAGGATTCACCGTTATGGACCACTAGGTATCGTCTTCTGTTCTGAATTCAAAATGTTTCCAAAGGGATCATGTGTGCAGGGCTATATATGTACTTCCAGGCACAAGACAGCTAAATAAGCACACTGGGTAACTATAGAGTAGAAAAGTGAGTGCTAAAACTGTCTCATGACACAGCAGCTTTAATGTGATAGGAGCTGCAGCTTGTCTATGGTCTGGAAGGAGCAGCTATCCTGTAAGAGGCCAGAAGATGGAAAAGAGAAGACTGTTAACTGTAGGCAGGCTGGGAGAAAAGGAAGCAGAGCAAGGAAGAGAGAGCCTTGAGAAACATGGTTTAGAATACTGAACTTTGGAAATGTTGTTTAAACCAAACACCATCTTTTGAGAAGTGTATCCTGTAATAATCTTGCATCTATGGGACACTGTTGTTGTTGCTACAGGTAGAGACAAAGCTTCTGAAACCAACAGCAGGCATTTTTGTTTTAGCTCTGAGACAGTGACAGGGAAGAAAAGTATCCTCTGAGAAAGTAATGAATGATAACACAGTTACATCTGCTCACACTAGTTAAAAAGTGAAATAATATGAATAACAGATAGTTTCCAAATTTTGAATGTTTTTTCCTTCACACATCACCTAAAGTTATGTTCACCTTAAACACAGGGGTCCAGGTACATTTTCCTCTTGCCTTCTTTTGCTGTACTGCCAACATGACCTCTCCATCAAGGCCATGTTTTGAGTCCGGAAAAGAAGCACCCGAAGAAAGACTAAACCTGCAGTGATTGGAGAGCTAATGTTAATGAAATATTCTGCTTCTAGCAGAGAAAAGAAGAAAGGAGGCTGCCTGAAGAAGCATCAACACCAAACTTCTCCTTGTCGGTGACTGGTGTCCTTACTGGCCCAGGATAACTTAGAAAAGCTCATAGGTCACATGGGAAGAAAAGGGTAATGAAATATAGTTTTCCAGACCTTTTGTCCTCTTTAATAAGGTCTGCATTTTACCCCATGGTGCATTGACAAGCCTGTCAGACTTTTTAGGAACCATCCATCTTTAAATTCTTCCCTGAAACTGCATCTTTATTCCTCAGATGTGAATGTGTTGCTTAGGTTACAGTATAGTATTTCCAATTATAAAGAGCTAATTGCTTTTTCCAGTCAGGGCCCTGAAAAGTACCCTCTGTACTGGATTCAGCCTCAGAATAAATCCGTGTGGTCAACATTTTTGTTAACGGACATTGATAAGTGTCATGGTTTAACCCTGGTAGGCAGATAAGACCCACCCAAACACTCGTTCACACCACCCCAGTGGGAGAGGGGAGAGAATTGGAAGAGTAAAAGCATCAAAACTCATGGGTTGAGATAAAGCCAGTTTAGTAATAAACAACAAAGGAAAAAACCCAAACAACAAACCAAAACAACAACAAAAACCAATTGCTCATCACCAACCAACCAATGTCCAGCCAATCCCCGAACAACAGCAGCCCTGGCCAACCTCCATCCTGCAGCTTTTATTGCTGAGCGTGACGTCCCATGGTCTGGGATATCCCTGGGGTCAGTCGGGGTCAGCTGTCCTGGCTGTGTCCCCTCCAACTCCTTGTGCCCCCCCAGCCTCTGCGCTGGTGGGGTGGGCTGAGGAGCAGAAAAGCCCTTGGCTCTGGGTAAGCACTGCTCAGCTGGAACAAAAACATATCTGAATTACCAACACTGTTTTCTGCACAAATACAAAACTTAGCACCATATGGGCTGATATAAAGAAAATTAACTCTATCCCAGCCCAAAGAAGTACAATAGGACAGTGTAAACATTGCCTAGAGGTATGTAAAAATGCGTAGGAAAGTTTTAAAAGTATTGGAATCCCACTACATTACAGCCTGCCCTTGGGAACTGAAATTCTAAGAGAAACACTGTCTCAAAACATTCAAGAAAAAAAAAAAAAGTGCCCATTTTCTCCATCAGTTAAGCCATCGGCAACATCTCTTGAAAGCCAGTTGCTCTTAGGTTTTTTTTTTACTTTGTTGAACTCTCAAGTGCTGCTGCTAGACCTTTACATCATCTAATGGAGTGTGGAAATTATGTGTAATTTGGCATTTATATGAGCTAAAAATACTAATCCTGCTGGATCAAAGAGACTTGTTCAAAACAAACACACAAGCAGAGAAATAAAATCTTCAGGCTCACTGGAATATTTACAGAGTAGGGAGGATATTACTTTTCAGAACAGAGGTCAAATTTATATTCTCTCTGAACTGAAAAATGTACTTCATAGTAGTAGACTATTCACAAAACTTGCACTAACCAAAATAAATTATCTGAAAAGATCATTATTTAGCTGTTAGCTTGCCACACTTACTTCCAGAAGTAAATATAACAAAAACCCTTCTGTCTTTAAATAATAGAAGGAACCAGGAAATTATTTTGTTAGAAACTTATTTGTATATTCATCAGAATACCAAAAAGTTTGGAATGCCTGGTGGCTACCTGGTGAAAATTTGGTAACACATGTCATAGAAAATCTGAAAGGGATATTGGTACTACAAAAATAACTGAATTTTTAAAATCTATTCAGAACTTCACAGTGTTATGAGACAATTCTTACAGAAAAAAAACCCCAACTGTAAACTGTTGAGTTTGTGAGGTCATGGGAATACATGTGAAGCTACTCATTAAAAAAGGGTAAAAAATAGAAATTTTAGTAGGGCTGCTTAGTTTGGAAAATATAACTATAGTATGTGTTCCTAACAGATAACACTGACTCGCAGAAAATTCAAAAACTTAAAAAAAGTGTGGTATGCATAATATGCACTACTTGTAAGATAACTTGCAGACGTCAAAAAAAATGCTTTAAGACTCTCTTTTCCATCAGAAAGAAGCTTAGACTTTTTATTAATGCTTGCATTTCATACAACAGTTATTAAAAAAAAAAAAATAATCCACCTCCAGGACAGTCAGTTGATCCTCATCCCTCAAAAACAACAAACCCCCCCAAATAAAACAATCCCTATAAAAAGACATTTAAACTGTATTTCTTATGAGCCAAATACAAAGATTAAAGTTAAACTAGAGTTTTACAGAATTTATAGATACTTACGTCCACTTGGCTGAGCTCAGAAGAAAATCCTAGAAGACAAAATTTATATATCAGCTTATTCAGCTGTCTCTACAGTATATAAATTAGAAGAAATAACAAATCTTTGTCTGAGTTCACACTTTGTTCACTGGGAGGACTAGAAATCACACTGAAACATTACAGGAGGACTTGGCACAGACCTCTCCGGGGAACAGGAACAGAGATACTTGAGCTAAGACCCTCTGTGAGGTTATCCAAATGGGAGCATGGTCAAGGATACAGGACTGCTGCGGGTACATAACCTCGCCCCACGTCTGTTCCTGCTTTTTTGACCTACAGTGGGACAAGTTCTAGCTTGTAAATCTGCTATTTTCTGAGGTTTTCTTCAATTTCTTCCCAGCCGGCCTGCTGCTTCAGTCCTCAGCTTCAACTCCAGCCTCACCACGGCCTCCACCTCACCTCAGCCTCCTGCCCAGCCCTGTTTAGCTCTCCAGGCTGCCTTTTACATGCTCAATTTCCCACTGAATCATCCTTTAGGAGCCTGTAGCATCCTCTGAGCTGCAGTTCAGGTAGAACCAATCCATCTTGGGTGGCTCCACCTCAGTCAGTAACGTCAGTCCACCCCACATCTCACCACTCATCTCTGTCACTCTCCACTCTCCACCTGGCTAAAATGGAACTGGTGTAATTGTTACCGAGGCTCACGCAATCATATCCAACAGGTGTTTAAAATCAGATTTATTCTTCAGTAAAAAAATTAGTTAAAACTTTGAAAACGTTTTTGATCCACAGGCTCAATGAGGTAAGGGGAATTAGTACTACACAGCCGACTTAAGAATACTTAAGATTTAAAAATAATGACTCAAAATGCTTATATCACTCACCTAAAAGATGAGGGCTCTCAACCTGGAGGAGTTACCTAGTGCACGTCCCGACCCAAGGGGAGAGGCCCCGACTGCAGACCCGCTGCTCCAAGGAGGACTGACTCAAAATGTCTGCCGTCAGGACCCCATTTATGCCCTTGTCGTAGCTGATCCGTGGTCATTTTAATCCCCATTGGCCAAAAGGTCAACGCTTCCATGTTCCTGACGCACGTTGGATTAGTCAGTTCGACTTTGAACCTACGGCCTCTACAGTTTGGGGTTTTTTTCCCTCTCCTCCCTACCCAGAGAAGTCTTTTTTCCTGTCAGGGCGGGTGTACCTGCCACAGTACTATGGGCAACAGGGAGGCCTGCTGTTCTTCATAAGCATTTTGGTCCTGGATCGGGACTTTTGGATGTCAACTGCTTGAAGGGGCTGGTTGTATCTTGGCCGGACCCCTTGTGAAGGACTCTGCAGCTGTTTGGAGGAGGAGGAAGAGGTCTGGGCAAAGGGACGACGCTTTTCGGTAAAGGAGAGGAGGGGTGCGATGATTCTGGGCAGGGAGGAGAGCTCAGCCCTGGGATCCCAGGGAGCACTTGGGCCCACTTTTAGGTGTACGTAGAGAATTATGACCCTGCAACGCTTAAACTCCCAACATAAACCATGATGAAACATGCTGTGTGGGATTAATTATTTTGACGGATACAAATTGCGCCGATTGTGCTCTAGTTTCCAGCTCACTCGCTTGGGGTCAGTATCGTTATGCCTGCATGTCAAAACAGAGGAGTATTTTTGACCTTGTCAGCAGCTTCCTAGGTAATAATTTATTCCTCTCACATTTTCACAAATGAATAATCTTTAGCTTCCTCACACAATTTTGTAGGAAATACTTCAATAAAAGATTCTGTGAGTGATAGTTTCACCTAGTAAAATTAATCAAGCCATTTAACAAAATGAGCACTACTACTGTACTTTCAAAATCTTAAGGAATCAGTAAAAAAAAAAAAAATTGTTCTGTTACCTTTATTGTTACTTCTATTGATGACTCCTTTTAATTTGGTGGTCAATACATTGCAGGTTTTTTAGCTCTGTCCAAAAGGAAAACAGAAGGTTTTATTATGACTGAATAATCTAAGGAAGAGAAACTGTTATCTTCACTAATCCTCTAATATTTTCACACTGGTCTATCGATGGTGAAATCATCCTTTTAATTTACAGCATCCCCTGTTGTTTTGACAGAATGTGACTCAGGAAAAGCAAAACATAAGTGTTTATCAAGTTTACAGAGTTAATTAAATATTTTTCAAAGTTTTTTCTTTGTTTGTTTTGAAAGTAAAGTAGTTTTCACTTTTATATACTGGTGTTTTTGTCATAGTTGCACAAAAAAACCTCCAAACTCCAAAACAACCTACCCTGTACTGAAAATGAAACACGAGATCAGGGACCTGATATATTGCTATGGCAACAAATGCTACCTTCATGCAGACCATGAAGCACCAATACTTAAGCTATTAGACTGAAAGTTTTACAACACTGACATGATTATTAAAGGAATTGTACAATATAATGTGCCCTTTGGTCAGCCATCAGTTCCTACAGATACCTGGAGTCCATGTCCAAGGTAGTATGTCTGAGATGAAGGTTTTGATCTGTGGCATTTCTGAGGTTAAAATGACTCTTCAAGGAATAGGGAATTTCGAAGGAGAAGAAAGAGCATCCTACACAGATGTTTTGGGTGAAAGATCTATGGCAAACAAACAATGGTTTACGTGTGGTTAATGCATCCATGTATCCTTCAATCCACAGCAATGGTCCAAGCAAAAGACTAATGACTAAAACTGGCATTTAGATTTTTTTCTCTAAACAGAAACATGAGGGTTGTGATAGGGTCAGAGATATCTGTGGTGTAGTACCTCACCAAGGTTTTGTGGTTGTTCCTGCGTCCTGCCTGTGCTGGCTTACACATGGATAGATAACAGAAGACAGCAGGATGGATGCTTTCCAAGAATGATGAAGAGTTCTGGTTATGTAGGGAAATAGCACCATGTTATTATTTTTTTCTTTTTCTTTTCTGCATACGGAATTGAAAGGTATATTGACGGCATGGTACCAGAACAGGAAGCACAAAATTCAGTCCGCAGGTGGGGATGTGGGCTCAAACATTCAATTTTTCCTCTGTGCAATGATAATGCAATTTCTGATCATCAAAAGACTCCTACACCTGCACACATTTATTTATGTCAGAAGAACAACGTAGATGGTTAGTTTAGAATCTTTTCTCAGTTCAGTGAGTTTAATTTCAGTAAAATATCTGATGAAGGACCTTTGGGCTGTTTGACTTTATTTAACTACTGCAGCTAACACAAAATATTGAATATACGGTAATTGTAGTCTGTTTTTATAGAATACATGACAGATCTAATATTGGAAAACCAATACATTGTACTGTGACTGTTACAGTGTACAGCAGCTAAAACAATCCACTGTATGATTTTATGGCTTGAAGCTTTACAGGATAAAAAGTTCTCTTCTCTGATCTCTTGGTGAAATGGTAAATCAGCTTGAGCCTGGAAAAAGGAAGGAGACTTCTTGTGTGTATTAATGATCAGTGGGAAGTAGAATGGCAAAATATGCTGAAGCTGCAGAAACTTTCACTCTAGAATTCTGCTGATGACCTTCTCCAAACTATCATAAGTTTTAAAGGACACAGAATTTGCCAATAATAAGAAAATCAGATTTAAACCCTATGTGCTGCTGGTTTTCATTAAATTGAAATTCCATGAAATTGAAAAAACTTGGGTATGAGAAATCCCATAAAGGTGATTTGTTGATCTTAACTGGGCCAAAAAAAGCTTGTCTGTGCATGGTCACCTAGGTATAAATAGAAAATTAGTGTAATTAATACTGCAATATATTTTATTACTATATTGTTTAGAGGTTGGTTGGTTTGTTTTTCTGGAGGAATTATTTGTTTCTCCTCCATAATGACTATTTCCTTGCTTGAATGATATGCAGATCAGTGTTTATGAGCAGGAAGTCCATACTATTCAGAAGACCTCAAAAAAGTCACCCAGGCACTATGTGGTAATTGATGTATTTAAAGATATCATATTTTTAGCTAACGGTTTTTATTGCTGGCAGTAATCTTTAGAAGAAAACTTGAAATTACACAGTCTACTGTGTAATTACAGTTCTAAATATTAATTGTCTGCAAAGTGATAATTTTTTTCTGAAATTACTGGAAATATTTCATAATTATTTATTTCAGTTTGTTTCTGATAAAATTTTGCTATTGGGTCTGGCTGGGATGGAGTTAACTTTCCCTGCACCAGCTGATATAGTGCTGTGCTTTGTATTTGTAGCTAGAGAGGTGTTGATAACACACCAGCGTTTTGGCTGTTGCTGAGCAGGGCTCGCACAGGATCAAGGCTGTGTCCCCAAACCCCTCCAAACACCGGTAGGCTGGGAGGGGGCAAGAGGTTGGGAGGGGACATAGCCAGGACCTGAACTGACCAAAGTGGTATTCCATACCATAGAATATCTTTTTCAGCAGTAAAAGCTAAGAGAAATGAGCTGGGGGTAATTTGTTATTAAGGCGTCTGCCTTGTGAAGCAACCGCTACGCGTACGGGGGCCCTACTTCCTGGGAGGTGGTTGGACATCGCCTGCTGATGGGAAGTAGAGGATAAATCTTTGTGCTTTGCTGTGCTTCCACACTTAGCCGCCTTTATTAAACTGCCTTTATCTTGACCCATGCATTTTTCATCTTATTTTCTCCTCATGTCCTGCTGAGGAGGGGGAGAGAGAGAGTGGCTTGGTGGGCATCTTGCGGCCAGCCAAGGTCAACACACCACAATTTTCTTTAAGTCTTTTCTAAAAATCATTGAGTCAAAAATAGGGAACAAATTGAGATACAAAAAACTTCCCAATTGTTTTTGTTAGTAACATTAGAATCCTTGAGCAGCTCAACAAATCATTAAAATTAGTATTTCTTGGAAATGCCTTCATCAGTTTTTTTCAACTGTTGCTTATGTATTTCCAGAACTAACAATTCATTAAATAATTTGATGTGAACTGAAGGGAATGGCTTTTTTTTCCTCCTTTTTAACTGAATATTTTAGTAGAAAAATCACACTTGGTTCCCTCACTGTAAATTAGTTTGGGGACTTTTCAGCCCAATTATTTTTAGAAGTGGCAGCCAGACAGATTTTCTATGTGGAGTTGAGATTGGTAGGTTTCAAAAAAAATCTTGAATCAGGTTACTGTTGCACTAGTAGACTTGTTGAAAAGCTATTAAAAATTAATCACAGCATAATTCAGCAAAAGGAGTGCTTTTCCCATTTTTGCTATCCACTATTCCCATGAATCAAATTTTAAAAATTCTGTTTATTGCCATTTCCTGCCTATAAGTATTAAAAGTAAGACATGGAGCTTCCCTGCTAACGTGGTATTGCAGAAAAACAACAAAAAATAGCAGGAAAGACAAAGAAACACTCCTACTTTACTGATTTTGGTAAAGTATGTATTTCAAAGTCCAGCAAAAGCAACCTGTAGACTTCAGGAAACTTTTATACTTTCTTTGCTTTCCCTCAAAACCAAAATGTTAAAGCAATCAAAAAGTAATGGAACAGCAAGATACATAGAGAAAAAGGCAGCGTAACTAGTGAACAATGGAATTAATGTGTCCAGTGAGTTGGGTTCTGGAGGGCTATTTGGAGTCTCTGATTTCTAACAGAGATGTAGTTTCACACTGCAGGCTTTTCTGTAGAGTGGCACTAATAGGATCTCCCTCTTCTATCTTGCTATGTGTAGCGTCTGATGTCCTTTTAGTCTTTATCTCTTTCAAGTCTGCCTGCCACTGCCCTGAGTGTTAAAATAGTATTAGGGAAGAAATATGTGTATACACGTACGCATGTACGCACAGAGTGCAATCTCATAGCCTGACTTCCCAAGACCTTAAAGGGCAAAAGCACTTCTTTTTTTATTTTATGTTTATGGTTCTTTAACAAAATGAGATTTTAAAAAAGCATTAAATAGAATACAGGAAAGTTAAATGTACATTTCTACAAGAGTTTCAGGTATAGTCTACCCTAACTTTCCTTTTGGAAATCTAGACCAGTCCTGAGCAATGCATGGCCTCCAGCTCATGTGCTTTTTCATTTATGGAGCACGTTCTTCAGTCAAAACTCAGGTAGGTCTGAGCTCATCAGCCAGTCCCTTTCTCTAGCTACTGTACATGTCATATTCTGCAGAGCCAGTCACCAAGGTGGCATATGCAGAAAAACTGAAGATGTTGCTATAAAAGTTTGTAGGGAAAGGTGGAAGAGAGAGCTATACTTTGGTAGGAGGAGATAGAGGGTGTAAGCGCATTTATCTGCAACTCACTGCTGATAAACTAAAGTGCTTGACAGTCTACCCAGAAATTTGATTGGGCACCTATTCTAGATCACCTGTGATCTAGAGTATTTCCATAACCTCTGTAATTATACACCCAGGCACACAGAGACATTCACACACATGCTCACACATGCACACTTGAAATACTATGGAGTAGATGTTAGAACTTCAGGATTTAATTTTCTCATTTCCATCTATGTAGCTACTGTTGGCATAATTTTTCTCTGCTTTTAGTATCCTATGTGGATACAAAGGCCAGACTGAACCCTGTTTCAATTCTACTGGAGTCAGTGGAGTTATAGCAGATAGCAATGTTTTATTGGTTTTAGTAATTCAATCCAACTCCCATGTAAGGAATGATTAATACAGTGTGTAGCTGAAATAGTTACACATACATGGCTAAATGTTAAATTATTTTTATGTTTTTCTCGCTCTTACATATGATGAAATAAAAGAAAATATCTAAATGCATTTTTACTTATTTTTATTCAGCAAACAATTTATGCTATTTCTTAACTTTAATTATTTGTTAAAGCCCATGCAAACTGGTGGTTTTAGATTTATACAAAGCATTAACCACGTGCTTCTCTGTTTTATTGAACAGGTGAAAATTTCTGAACCCAGGAAATGAGGAAGAAGTGCTTTAATAACCAACAAACACTCTGAAAAGGAGATGCATTCAGCGTAAATTATGGTAGCAGAATTTGACCTTTGTAAATCAGATCAGTGTAAATCCAGCTTTTAAGAAAAATATTTGTCCCCCACCTCCTCTTCCTATTGGAAGTGTGAAGGAGTTATGCCAAAACAAGCTAGCACTTAGCACAAATAAAAGCTTTTATAAGCAATGAAAAACTTCACAGTGGCCACCTAATAGGCTGGAAGTAAATCATGTATAGAGACATGTTTAATTTACTAGCATGCCTGACAATAGATAAAAACCTGAAAATGAATACATCTGAATCTGGGTTGTGTGACTGATTTGCATAGGAGTTGATTTTATCATCTGCTTACTATATCTAATAATACAGCACAAGTTTATGGTGTCTTAATTGGTTTAGGTTATTGGTTCTTAAGTATACACTGTGTAATTGCTCCCTGATATCAAAACCCACGGTTGACTGGAACATAATTTGCATTTCATCTTCCATTTCAGTGGCTCTGTTAATTCCATTCTATCATTCCTGTCAATAAATGACTAAATGACACTAAATGAGCATTCAAAATAATTTGCCTTGAATTCTTTGCTTTGTGACTTGTATCCCATTTTTGCATTGATTGGCAGCGTGGGAGAAACAACTGTTGTTGGAAACTGTCCCCTTCACATTCTGAATGGCCTCACTAAAGAACAGATACGTTAATTAATTTTCTTCTTGTTTCCTTCTCTCTTGTCTTATTTTTAGCCTATTCTGTTTTTACCACTTCAAACTTCTGACTTCCTCAGATTACCAGAACAACTGCAGTTTTCCAGGAAGGGAAGATGCAAAATTCATTTGTGTCATATCAGACACTGGACCACCACTGACCGACATCACGCAGCTTCCCTCGGTGGTTCGAACCTACTTATTTCCTCAAACTGTGTTTGGTGTCTAATGGAAATTTTATATCAGGAAATCTTGCAAATGAATGCATGAAAAAATGTGAGACTCATAGGATTTCTTATATGAAGGCATTCAGCCCACAACCTACTCAGTGAATGGTCAAGCTCTACATACTAAGACAGAAGAGTGAGATTTAAGGAAAAGTTACTGGATATGTTTGTTGCAGGAATCTAATAACTGGGAACTCACTCATATCTCATGAGATCAAACACTGGAATAAAGATGATGACACTGTTTTCCCTATTTAAAAAAAAAAAAAAAAAAGAGGGAGAGAAAAGATTTGCAGACAGAATCAGTGTGAAGACCTGATGGTAACACAAGGCAAATGAAATGTAAAAATCAAACAAAACAGTATGAGGTACACCCATCTTTTGTGTTTAACCTGTTCCAGATTTGGAGATTTGCCTAGTTTGTTTGAAGCCAATGCAAATTTTTCCAGCTGATTGCAATCAGTGCTTGAAATGATAGTTCTGTTTCAGTGTGCCATTAGTAATACAAAAATTCAGTGAATTCTTTTTTAAGTAAAACATACATGAGAAAACAAAATATCAGAATTATTGTGTGTGAAAAGGTGTTGAGTTATAGCTTATACTGGTACAAACGTTTGAGATCAGAATGGATATTTGGAAAAAAGATCATTTCGGACTTTAATTACACTATGGAGTGATAAGTCTCGAAAGCATGAACAATGGTGGTTTGGTCTTAAAAGTTGCAGAAAGGGTTGGTCTCACCTGACTTTGTTAAAATAATCTCAGGCAACTTCCAGTTAGTAGGTTGACCTGGAAGCTTCAGAAGCATGAATATATGTCTGACATTTTAAGGAGCTCATTAAAATTAGTTTAGACTCATTCATGGCAATGCTAATGAGGTAATAGAGATGTGACAGTGGGGATGTTTATTCTGATCTCAAGTGATCAGGGGCAGAATTCACATGTAGGTCTTCCCACCAATTAGGCAACTAGTGTGCGAATAAGAAAGACTAGACTTCCAGCACATTGCAGCCCTGTGATATAATCAAACGGTGTTGACATGTCATAACACACTCCTGTAACGACAGGCAGAATTCCCTGGAATTGCTCCCGTGCAGTACCATGCTATAAGATGTACAGCTAATGAGAGCTGGAGCTGGAGAATAATTTAAGATGAAAGTCCTGCCCTGTAGCCCAGCCATGTCAGATCTTTCTTCTGCTCACAGATTGTGTACTTGTAAGATACTGCCTTTGTTAGTGTTGGGTCTGCAACTTTTGTACCTATGGAGAACATATGTGGGTGGGTTTCACAGTGTACGAGCCGGGTATAGCTTTAAAAAACAGATCTGTACTAACAGATGATGGAGAGTAGGATCAGCCCAATCTTGAGTGATTTTAATATACTGAATTTAATGGGAATTGAAAGTCCTTAGTATCACTTAGGACTTTAATGAAATCAGTCTTGCACCAAATTGATTGCTGGATTAAATGAATTCTTCTACTTTGAATTCAGTGGTGTTCCCCAGCATACTGAAAACCTTCATCAGTTTTGTAGAAATACAAGCCAGAAAAATAGAGCACCCGATTAAGAACTTTACTGTTTGATATGTCGATGAATTATGATATAGCCTTCTTTTACTCAAAGAGCTGACAGTCTTCAATGGGGAATGGATCATAAAGATACCTGTTAAATGTGAATGTGTAAAGGAGATACGTAGTGATTATTTTGCATGTTTGATGCAAATGTAAATGAGTGGTTTGTGCAGTCTGAAGCATTAGATACCTGACTGTATTAATTGAGTAGTTTTTAGGAAATGTTTGGAAAGAAGAAAAAGTAATGTATGACTACTACGTTTAAAGACATTTCCGTGGAATAATAGTTACTGGTTATCAGAATTTCTGGTTTATTACTCTGTACAAATATAAATTAATATTTGTTGTTCTGTTTTTGTGTGCTGATGGGAGGCAGTTTAATTTCAATGTTGAAGACTAACATATGTTTTATATTTTGTCTTGAGAGTGTGTGACTTTTGATATTTCCAATGCGATGGAGAAGAAATTAACCCTGCAAAGTAATGAAGGATTAATTAGCCCATGTAGTCTGATAATCATCAAGAATAACAGTTGGACTTCAAAAATTGGATTGCAGTATACAGCAAGCTTGTTCCAGATATAAGCACTCCTAAATCTCCTCACTGATCACCTTATAAATCGTATGCAGTTTTCAATAATTGCTGTGCTGTGTTATTTGACTAGAACTTATGTTAAAACCAAAGTAATCTGTTTAATTAAGTACCACGCCTTTAAGTGTTTCAAGACAGTGAGTTTATCTATTGCTCCAATTACTTGCTACAGTGGTGAGTGGAAAATGTATTTGCATTTAAAGATATAAAATTTACAAATAAATTACGTGTTAGCATGGTAGACACTGCTGTATTAACCCTTTCTCTTACAGGGGCGGAAGGTGAGCCACAATCCACTCAAGGATATCCATGGGTCCTTACCTGTTCTCTGGATGCCAGAAGTAAGTGTTTATCAATGCAGAAACAGATCAATATAGAATACGCTACCAAGGGTCAAGCATCCTTAAATTTGCACACAAGGATAGGTAGTGGCATGCTATTAAATGCCAATATTAAATGCTTTGATGAATGTAGGAGAAAAACCATGAGATTTTATTTTTAAAATGTAATGCCTGTGTCACAGAAAGTATACAGAAATTGAATCTATATGGACTATTAAATGCACCAGTTAGCTGGCATCCTTTCCACTTAGGAGCTATCAGTGGCATGAAGTCTAGCTGGAGAGGAGTAACTGGTGGTGTACCTCAGGGGCTGGTACTGAGTCCAATCCCCTTCAACATTTTATCAGTCTGGATGATGGATCAGAGTGTACCCTTCGCAGTTCAGCCAAGGGAAGTTCAAAGTTCTGCAGCTGGGGAGGACCAACCCCATGTACCAGTACGTGCTAGGGGCCACCCAGGTGATGCTTTGCAGCAAAGGCACTGTGGGCACCCTGATGGACACCAAGATGAACATGAGCCAGCAGTGTGCCCTTGTGGCAAAGAAGTCTAATGGTACCCTGGGCTCCGTTAGGCAAAGTATTGCCAGCAGGTCGAGGGAGGTGATCCTTCCCCACTACTCAGCACTGGTGAGACACAGCTGGAGTACTGTGTCAGGTTCTGGGCTCCCCAGTACAAGAGGTAAGAAGCTACTAGGTAGAGTCCAGCAAAGGACCATGAAGATGATGAAGGGACTGGAGCATCTCTCCTATGAGGAAAGGCTGCAAGAGCTGGGACTGCTCAGCCCAGAGAAGAGAAGGCTTAGGGGGATCTTAACGTATATAAATACCTGAAGGAAGGCTGCAAAGAGGATGGAGCCAGACTCTCCTCAGTGGTGCCGATGACAGGACCGGAGGCCATGGGCACAAAGTGAAACAGAGAAGGCTCCTTCTGAACGTCAAGAAACACTTTTTTACTGTGAGAGTCACTGCGCCCTGGCACAGGTTGTCCAGAGCCTGCGGGAGTACCCCTTCCATGTCATCAGTCAGGGATTTTAAGGGATGACTGGCAGCGCTAGGCTGCCTGCTGGCTGCATCAAAGGTGTCTGTCACTGGTGTCGGCAAGGTTAACAGTGCAGGGATTAAATCTTAATGCTAAAGCTGAGCCCTTGCTATGCTTGAAGGCCTTCAGGAGCTGATATTCTCTCCCACTGACAGTGAAGGGGGAACCAGAAGCAGTACCACCACCGCCTGGATGCTTTCTTTACTTGGCTTATAGGGTGAATAGGATTTAGTGCACATTTTTTCATGTGGAGTAGACTTTGGAATACATTGCCCGATTACAAACTGGACAGAAAATAATAGTTCCCGTTATGAGGATGCAAAAAAAAAAAAGGAAGGAGCTTGGTGTTAACAGGCACTAAAAATATATCTGCTTTTTTATTTAATATGAGAAATAAAAGCTGTTAACATATCTTCCCATTTCCCACCTCTAACAGTGAAATATGAAAAGATGTTTTCCAAAATCCTGAATTTCTAATGGAAATCAAGAGATTTTGTTTCCTGTTTCAAGGCCACATATTCTCCCTTTATTTCGGTTAGTTTCCAAGTTGTTTCTATGTTAATCTCTTTAGTTTTGTTATAAATGTGGTATTTCAGCTACTTTATACACTCAATAAAGTATTATTCAGCATCTGAACGTTACTAATATGCACAAAAACTATTAGTCTTACAACCATTTCATAAAAATCATTACAGATCTTGATTTCTATGGCTTTTTTAGTTTTTATTTTTATGAAGCAAATCCACCTACAATACTCCTCATGACTCTCAATAGTTCTCCAGTCATATAACTAAAGCTCTAAGGCCTACCATGATAAATTAGTGAGCTATGGGTCATTAACAAAATGTGGATTAATACAAAATGCACAGTAGGCTGCACATTTTATCCTTTCTCCAGATGGTTAATTAAATATTTGAAAGCACAATATGACAAAAGTGTGACAATATTATGTACTTAATGGCACTGATTATGGAAGGAGTTTAATTGTTCTATTTCTCTCTCTCATCATTGATTAAAATAATGTATTTTAATAAAATTTGGCATCGGTCAGCATCTCAGTATTTGCTCCTAGTTGATAATTAGGTCATCTTTCCTTAAAAGGACTGAAAATTATAATTTGCTGTACAAATTGGAATGTCACATTAAAAATACAGCCTTATGTCATTTCTTTAAGGTTGAAATGACACACCCCATTTATTTAGGTAACACTTTGACTTCTAAGGTAAGCTGTTCTGAAAATCCACATCACAGTTTCTGCACTATTCAGTAATAAAAAAACTTATCAATGAACAATATTATTTTGCAGTCTTTTCAAGAAAACTTCACAAAATTTGAGATTATAGCGAAGATGTACATTTCTTGTGAGGTATAAAGAACAAACTGCTGTTTTAAAGGGTTCATTAAATCATGACAAGTGTGGAGTATTTATTTATATTTCATTTATAATAGTCTTAAAGTTATTAAAAGTATTTGAATATAAATATATGAAAAGTATTAAAATGTGGTGGCTTGATTAGAGTAAGAACCAGCAAACGCTGGTGACCTGAGTCTCGGAGATGCAGATAGTTTCTGGCATCGTAGCCAGGCTCCTTCCAGACTTTTCCTGCATGTGACAGAATAACTTTGTAGACCTATATTTTTTAGTCTGTAGAATAGACTAGAACAGAATAGAGGAGTAGTATACCAGAAGACACTAGTGGTGCTGAAGACAGAAGGAATTCTAATAAAATTTCAAAAAAGTGTGTACTTGCATATTTTAATTCTATAGCAACATGCTATTGTGAAATGATGAAAAGACTAAGATAACTGTCAGATTTCTTAGACATTGTGCTCATGTGGACAGTATTTGCTGTTGGTCATCACTGGAGACAAGATGCTGAGGTAGGTTTCACCTCAGAACAACATCTGCAGGCTTCTACATTGGGCTTTTACAGAAGTTTTCAGAAGAATTGAGCCTACTCATCTGCAAAATTAAGGCATGTGTTTTTTCACCTGGTGTTATAGTATATTTCCCAGGTTGGTTTAGAACTAGGCATCTTCCACACATCATAATGTGCAAAAATATATCCAGCTGTGATAAAACTGCATGAAAAATACTAGCAAAAGTCCAACTCTAGTAAAGCCATAGACTCCTTTTTTAAAGAAGATGGTGGTGTGACAGATCGAATGGCTTTTGTTTACTTCTTCATTTTGCTCTGATATCTTTTGAAGGACAATTATTTCAATACTTGATTGATAAACTCATTGAAAATATTAATATGTGGCACCTTTAAGCTACAAGTAAATAACTTTGTTTTAAATTGTGGAAATAAATGAATATCTTGATAAAGGTAGCATTCACATTAATGATCTACAATTCAGTAGTAGCGTATAGCTACTCAATGCTGGCAAAAGCATTTGGTAGAATTGACCCAGTTTTCATGAGTACCACCAACTCCATTACCTGCCTAGAAGACTTCCAAAAATAAATTTTAGATTGTTTACCTTTCTTTTATTTAAAACCTAGGATACCAGTAACAAATAAGGACACAGTCTGAGTGTGTATACTCTGAGTAGCTTTGTCTAAGAGTCAAACAGAAGCAGCTTTAGCTCTAACAGGAGCAATTGGATACTAATGACACAGGCGACTAAGCTCTTCTATCCTGCTTTTTGTTCTCTGTGTCTGTAATAGGAATATTGGAAAAAGAAAGTATTTGTCTCTTCCGATGAATTAGATTTTGTAGCTTTTCCCTTAGCCTAAATGAGAAATTCATTCAAGCCAGACATTTCACTACACAGAAGAGACAAATGCTATTTTAACAGAGTATAAGAAATAAATCCATTAAAGATGGCATATAAGTTCTTGATTCTTTGAAAGAAGTGTTTTACCATAAAAAGAGGCTGTGATGCACTAAGAAATAAATCTATATCTGATTGCTGACAACAGCGGTCCTGATAAATTGGCTTTATTATTATAATTAGTAAAGAGTAATGCAGAGTTTTATTTAGCCTGAATTCATTTGTAGCTGTGTATCCTAACAGTGAGAAAATGTGGCATATCACGCTGGGAGTGCAGCCAATTTAATCTGTAAAATTTCACTTGCATCTGCACAAGCCACTAAATCTCCAGTGCTAGGAGACTAGAAAAAGAGTTCTTAGAAAAGCATTCTGGGTGTATTTCCACCTCATTCTGTTATACTTGATTCAGGAGAGCAAGACAAGGCATACACTTCTTTCTTTATTATTATTACACAACAGAAACCAAGAAAGCTTTTCTAAGAATGACCTGTGGATAACTGACTGGATTTATTGTGCTTCAGGACATCTGTCATTTAACGCTTTAACTAATATGACTGGTACTCCTCTGTAGGCAGAGAATGAGAAGCCAGGCACATAGTCTCAGCTGTTCTTTTTCACTTCGGTTAAAGTAACTTTTTGTATAAATTTTCATAGTTAATTTAATATTATTCAATGTAAAATTGCAAAGACAATTCTAGTAACATTTCTATGTTTTTCCATCACAGAAGACCTCCTCCACAAAACCAGCTTGTAGGCAGAAGTTAACTTTTGCTTGAAATGAGTTTTGATACATTTTCTATTAAATAAGAATGCTTATGAAGTTTAGCTTTCTTTGAACTTCATAATGACAAAGATCTAATGTTATGAACAAACATTTATTTATGGGCAAAAATTTCTAAAATAAACCAGCAAACAACCTATAGAGGTTACAAAAATGACATAATTCTTACTATATTATGAAAAAACAAACAAAAAATTCTGATTACTACTCCATGTTGATAAAAGATATTGAAATAATCTTCATTCTTGCTGCAATTCAAAAAAAACCACTTAAGCATGAGCATAACCTGAACATAAGTACTTTTAATGGAATATGTGGGGCCACTCTTGTAGTGTTCAGGCTTGTGCACTGGTGTTACTGAATCAGAGCCTAATAGACAGAGTTTCTTGAGGAATATTCATTATTTAAATATCAGGCTACAAATAATACTACTCATTGGGCACACCACCTATTAAAAAGGCTAGAGAAGAAGTGAAATGCAGCCAGCATACCTAAACAGTAGGAGTAAGGATGTTGTTAGAAGCAAGAAGAGGTTCTCTAAAAAAATTAATTCTGTGTCTGAATGTAGGCAAGAGAGACAATTGTAAATTCCACCGTAAGTGGCATGGTGAACAAATTATTGTTCACTTCCTCTTCCAGCACAAGAATTAATAGTGAGCCAGAAGATACCAGTAGGAGCCAGTTTCTAAGCCAGCAGGTCAGGTTTTGCTGACAGCAGACCTATGGCACTTCTTGTCTCAGGGCTTCATGGCTGCTAAATTTGGGGCTTGAAGGAAAATTGGGCAAATGCTTTGAAATGATTTAGTGATGGTTACATAATGTGCAAAGTTACACTCAGAATGTTGCTATGGTAAAAGGCAACATGCCATATATGTGAAGCCAAGAATTTACTGATAGCTTAATTAAAACCTAACAATATCGTCAAAATACAACAAAAAGTTATTAGTTCAGTTATAATAATGCTGATACTGATAGATTAAATTAACACAGAAAAGCTGCATTACTAATAATACCCCTAAAACTGTCATACAAGAAAACTTACTAGTAATTACCCGTTGCCTTTTGCATTTTGATCGTCCTTCCAGCATCCCTGTGGATCTTCAGGCTGACGGCAACAGGGTCCCTGAGGCAGAGTAGCAGTGAGGAGGGTATCAGTGATGTTCCCAGGTCTTGGCTGCAAGGAGCAATGTGCTGGTGGCAAGAGTCACTTTCTCCTCACTCTTAGACCTGGTTTTATGTTTAGCACAGTCTGCTTCCCTTTCACTGGTTCCCAGGTAAAGTTTAAAAGTTGTGCAGTAGCATTCTACAATCTTTATTAATAGACAGTGCTATTGTTTGTTATGCACTGACTAGCCAGGCTTTTCACGCCTCATACTACACATAGTATTCGTAGAGCTTAAGTTAACACAGTATTGAAACAAATTAAAATTAGTTCACATGTAGGCAAGCTCAGACCAGTGCTGAGACCCTGCATCATCAGCTCAATACGCTTATGGCTTTCTTCTAGTAATAGAAAAAGTCATATTTACCAGGTTGCAAGAGAAAATATATCCACCTCAGTTCCTGAAATGAAAATAGCTGGAAACTGGGAAGACACAGGGAAAATATGTATACTTGTCCTGTTCTTCTTCTTCCTAAGTGCATGCTTATAGATTCTGTTAGAGACCGAATTCTGGGCTAGCTGGACCTTTGATCTGACCCAGCATGGTTATTTTTCTCTCTAAACAAATTAATACATTGCTTCTTAACTGGAGCAAACCCACCAAGTTTTACTGTGACATAATGAAGAAGGTAAAACTGAGGGTTTCAATTCTAGCTGAAAATGTAAACTGTTTGCATTTGGGTTTTCCCTCATGATTTCTCCATCCTGCACTTTATTCTTAGCTTAAAAACTGTCAAGAGACTCCTCTGAGGAAAGATTGGAGACTGTTCTGAGCATGCTTCTAGAAGAGTTAGGATTTGCCACTTGGACAAAATGGAAATGCTTTATGAAGTCAAGTTAATTTTGGTAATTACCTTAAAGAGTCTTATGTGGTTTTCTGCCAGGCCAAGGAGCCTTCATCTTGGGAGAAACATTTTAGGTTTGCTTTTGCCATCTGCTCACAAAACACGGCAGTCATAGAACAAAGGTTCCAATGATCCTGAGTCTCTTTCCATACTATCAAGTCCTGCCATACTATCAGGACCTCAGAAACCTGGGAAAACACTGGCAATCGGTGTGTTTGTCAGTTTTCATCATGCCCTCCTCAAAGGTAACATCAAGGGCCTTGTCATCTTACTGCTAACTCTCATCAGACCCTTGTTACTGACTGAAGAGTAGCATCCAGGAGAAGACAACAGTGAACACCCGTAGGAGTTATGTTAATCTCAGCAGTGGAGGGATTTTTCACACTTTATAGAAAGCTGTGGCAGTGTAAACTGGAGTTCCTGGGAACAGACTTTTAATTGTGGAAGCCAAAAATAATATGGTGTTTTTTCAACAAACCAGACAGAAGAATTTAAATTCTGTAGGACAAAATCAAACAAAAACCAGCCAACCAAAAAGAACCCACCTCCATGCTAAGTTTAGTTTCCTTATATAATAAAAAAAAAAAAAAAAATTGAAGCCGTTCAGAAAACTAAAACTTACTTTCCAGTAAGAAAGGAAACACATGGATAGTTGCAGTAATTGCCATGTTGTCTGAGCTGTTCAACCTACTAGTAAAAAAAAAACCTAACCAAATTTCTTTAACCATCCTTCCAGCCTGGAAGACTTCTGGCACTTTCCAATCTCTGTGCAAGCCATAAATGGCAAATTATACTGTAGACATTTAGAGTTATCTTTCCAGGTTCTTCCTGGGTAAAAGTCCATTTCATGCTGAATATTAACAAGGTGGTTTGAAGAATTAACCCAACATTGTTTGCTATCTTCTTGAGGAAAGTAGCATTTCCTGCTTTTAAATAACACTTTCCTCCAAAAACAACCCACTATCATAAAAAATTGTTTCCAGTGTGTAAAAAATTTATGTCACACAACACAAAATGCTATTAAAAATATCCTTTTAAAAAGACATTATTGAAAACAGTGGTATCTTTGTAAAGAGAACCAAAACCACAGGTAAAATTATAGGATGATGGAAAGAGAGACACCTGTTCAGCCACCTTATTCATCCCTTGCTAGTGAAAGACTGTTCCCTAAGGTACACATCTAGTGCTTTATCGGCTCTTTTTGAAAGCATCAAGCAGTGTTGCTCCCATCTCTTCCCATGGGAGATTATTCAGTGATTTCAGAGATCTCACTGTCAGGAAGATTATCAGGCTGCTATTTAACCTAATTTTTTCTCATCCTAATTTAGTGTCATTACTCTCAGTTACTCCATCATAACATGTTTTGAGATGTAACATGAACAAATAGATATTTAACAACAAGATAAGCAGCCCATCAGCTTTGCATAGGAAAGCTTATTTTTAGATTCTCTTTAACCTCTGAGGGTCTTGCCTGATGTCTCAGCTGAGGCTATAAATATAGGTATAAGAAAAAAATGTTAATGTCAAGCTATGCAGTCTCTTACGTAGCTACCATCTAACAATTACTGCAGGAGGTTCTGTTTTGTATCTTTTCCTTTTATGCAACCGGTTATCCCTGGATAACAATGTTTATAACCATTTTGTTAACTCAGATTTTGCTAGAAAACAGACTCTGGGCTGCAATAACAGACGTACAAAGAGAATTACCCTCAGGACATTTAACAAACCCAGCCATGCAGCATGAACAAAATAAAGTAGAGAAAAAAAGTCAGAATACTCCCTTAGCAAAGAGAGCAGCAGATTCTTCTTTTCTTTAGTGGTGTTTTGTTTTACTCTCCCAAGTTTAGAATGCTGAAAAGCCAAATTTGGTGGTTGCCATAGTTCGTGGCCTTTTTCCAACAAACAAACAAAAAAATTAAATCCACAGTGATGTAATATTACAGGAAGGACTCAACTAATGCTATTGATAAGTTTCCCTACTAAAAGATAGCTCCTATCTGTAAATCAGTACGGTGTAGTTTAGAGGCATACTAATTCATTGACAAATCCCAGTGATGTATGCCACAGATAAGAGAGAGAGATGAAATGAACTTGGCCTAGATATCACCATCATCATGAATGCTAGGTCAGTACAGATCACCTTTTTAGTGACCTAAAAATGTGGGTGTAATTGAAGACCTTTCCAGGCAAACTCATGCAGCACAAGTTATGGCACTTCCCCTCCAACCCCAACCTCCCCCCAAAGTTTAATTAACAAAAGGAGCTGGAGTATATTTGTTTCACTAGCAATTAGATCTGCAAAAACTTTTAAATTAGGGTTTCACACATTCTATTACAAATCAGATGTTCAGCTACCTTTGTATCTTGCCTTTCCTAAAGTGTTCCTCATCCATCCGCAGGCACAAATTCAGCCATCTGAATGACTGTGATGTTTGTTCACGTTCTAGTTTCTCAAATTCCAGTTTGCTCAGTTTTTCCAGCCACATCCCAGACATCAGAGTGTATAAAAGAAGAGTGAAAAAAGGATGAACACAGAAATAGATACTGCTGCCCTACAAGACTCTGCTTCTCTCCCGTCACAAGAATCCTTCAGTTATTAGATATACTAGCTTAATGACAACCATGAAACTGATTACATCCAAGCAGGCAGTTTGAAGGTAACATTTCAGTGCCAAGTCTTAACAGATTTCCCAGTATATATATGACATCTTCATTTAGTGTTTATTTTGTTAGCATAAAACCATTCTTAGAAGAAATGTTTACATTCCACATTACAGGATTCAAAGCTCTGCCAGTTTTGAGTTACTGTGGTTTTACTGCATAAGTTACAGCTTTTATATATATATATATATATACACAGAGACATGCAATTTCCTCCTACTTGGAAAACTCCACAGTTACTGAAGGCAGTTAACTTAAATTCCTATGAAGAAATCATCTTTGGCCAGGAAGCAATATGGAAATTTTCAGCCCAGAAGGAAAACTATCAGGAAGTTATCAGTGTCAGAATACAGGGTGTGATTATTAAACATATTTTGCAAGCCTAACGATAGCACTTCCTTCTAAGTGACAGCTATAATAATGATTTGCTGCAAGATAACGTGACAATTTTCAATAATCTTTCCATTCTCAGCATTTGGACACTGGCAGGAAAGATAGTGTAATTAAGGGGAAGAGAAAGAGAAGGTGCCATCAATTTATGACTTCACCTTTTACAACCCAATTTATCCAACAGATTTTAAAACCAATAGATGAAAAATCTTTTACAATTCACAGGGTGAACAGATGGCACAGCAGTATTGAAAATGACAGTATATACACACCAAATGAACTGGTGTTCTGCTCTAGTTAAGAAGCTGTCAACATTTGTATTACAAACCTCAGTTTTCAAGGGTTTGTAGGTTGGCTGTTGTAGATAACATCTGGAAAGGCTGGCTTACAAACCGCATGCCTAGGTACCATGTAAAAAAAAAGTGTGTTTATTAATTAATCTATTTCATACCCTTTACACACACCTAATCATGTTGTAAACACTAGCTGTGACCCAACATGCTGAGGAAGTGCCTTTACTTACTGGTGGGACTGGGATGGGCTGGTTGGTCCGTGGGCGGCAGTGCTGGCTGTGCACAGAAGGCTGTGGCTGTTCCGAATCTCTTCTGTTACCGAGAAGGCTTCAGACACAGACCTGCCCGAGCACCCAGACCCTCCTGGGATGTTACCGTCCCGAGAGACATTTCCAGACCCTCTGTGAAGTTATTACAAGGAACAAAAGTGATCAAGATGCCTAAAGATCAGTAATTTGTAAAGATCAGTAATCAGTAAAAGTTCAGCAATTTGAAGTCGCGCTATTTCCAAGGTAATGTAATACCTGTGTTAAATACCACGTTTTGGCTTAGAAAGAGGGCAAGCTGTGCTGAACCAACTAACTTTTTACACTGAGAGTCTCCAGGAGTGGTTTGCACAGGTACAGCCAGGCTGGTGTAGCTGTGCCTTGCATGAAACTCCTGCTTACACAAGGTCTCGGGTTTGGCCATAAAGAAAAAAAGATCATAACATTTTGCCTTAGAAAAGACTGAAGGGACACTCAGGAAGGATTACAGGATTTGGCTCACCAACCAAACAATTTTAAATTATATGTTACTGGGCACTAAACTGCTTATGGGATTAGTACCAATATACTGTGCCCGTTAGCTGTAGGTTTGAATCTATACCATGACCTCTGTGGCTGGCAATAATCTTGGATTGAACTTAAAGACAAATGTCGGTCTTACTTAACACATGGGTCTACAGTGTTTGGTTTTTGAAGTAAAGGTGAGAAAGCAGTAAATATTGCAGTAACAGATTTATAGAAGCTATTATATGAAGGGGTGCTTTGGACTGTGAAAGAATATATGGAAAAAGCAAAGGGTTAAAGATGCGTACCAGAAATAATAATGTGATTTTCAATTTGGATAACTGTGACCTCCTTCTTTCAGGAGGAAACATCAGGAAACAAACAAACTAACCAACCAGTCAAATTGGAAATTATGTTTTTAGTGCCATTTAGAGGAAAAGAAATACAGTGCAATCAATCTGAGTTACACTCACCGAGACATTCATATGTCAAACAGATTCTCTCAATGGAATTGTGAGTCATTCCCCCAAAGCCCTACATTAGGTATTGGTATCCAAATGCTCCTGGAATTCCACGACTACTACATACCTTATTCCCCCAGGCACATTTGAAATTCCTGTCTTGGATGGTATATATATTACATGAAGTCTTCGGTTTCAGAACATTGTCAACAAAACCATGAGGCACCTAAGGAAAACAAAAAGTAGATAAAGGGCTAGACAGAAGGATTGAGTGAGAAATTAATGTAAAAATGAATAGCTTTGATAAATACTGAGAGAGTAGAGAGTGAGAGGGAATAATACTTGCTGGTATATCTAATGTTCCACTGACGTTGCTGGCATCTCAGTGAGAATAGGATAAATATCTAAAAATTTCTGAATCATATGAAATGACTGTAAGTAAATAACTATATTCTGCAATAGAAAAGCTAAGAATAACAAGTTTAAGTCTGGAAAGGTGATGATGAATACTGAGAGAGGAGGGAATGCAACCACTAGGATTTTAAAAGAAGGTCTTATCCTCTTTGGCAGCACCTCAACTTCTGCTCTTCACAGAGCGAGATGGGAGCTGAAAACCGAGACTCAGGTCTTGCAATGGATGCGGGATGCAGCAGCAATGACCTTGCTGCTCCTGGCTCCCATTTCCCTTTGATTTTCTGAAACAGCAACACTTGCTAGTCCCTGTCTCAGACAGTCACATGTACCTCTCTCCCTATTCCCAGTAGGGCCCTGTTTCCTATGGCCAGCTCTCACTAAACTGGACCAGATATTGCTTTATTAACACATGCTTTGATCTGTTTTGTCACACTGGTGGTGTACTGGCTGTGCCAAGGCCACGCAGCTCCCCAGGCTCTGATCCGTGGCCTCCAGCACCGTATGGGGTGTGTGTCCACCAGCTGCACCATTCACCCATGGACTGGGAGTCCACCATGTACTGGCTCCCGTTCTCTGTTGGCTGCTCAAATAGCACCTTGAACTTGTATTTTGAAATCAAAGCAAGTCAGTTTCTCTGTAAAAACAAATTCAAATACACAGTGTTAACTCTTTTCAGAATTTTTGAAGAAATGCAAGATTCAAACATCTCAGTACAATATCTGCAGCTTAGATTGAGCTTTCCATGCAATAAGATTTTCAGGAAAATCAAACCTGAAATTCTGTTATTGCTGTCTGTGACATAGACCAGAAACCTTCTCAAAGGCCAATGTGAAAACATTCAGAAGAGAAAAACTGGAATACTGTGCCCTTTGTCATTAAAATACTACAGAAGACATGAAATGCTGTTTGTTTTCTGCAGATTATTTAAAATTCTATCTACCTTCAAACATTGACTCCAACTGCCACAACCCAGAAAATGAGCTACTTTCCCTGTCCCTACTTAAAAAGTAAAAGAAAAGATACACAACACACAGACTAGAATTTTCAGGTCCTGTACATTTAGCAATGACTGAGAGCAAGAGATCTTTTCAGATACTGCAAGGTAATCTCAGGTGTTAATGTGTGCAGACATGACCTGAACTCTAGTTCTTCAGATAAATTCTGTACCACCATCTTCCTCACCTTTCTGATGTATTTGTATGTCCACAGAATGGATAATTGTTTACTGCAGCTTTCTCTGCTAATAATGTGGGACAGGTTCAGCTATTAATATGTTTGCTTTCAGGTGTCTGAAAGCACCGGTATCTCTAAATGAGACTAATAAATGTATGTTGACATTGCACCAAACAGTGCCATCAGGTTTCTCTAGGACTTCCCTGATTCCTGTGCCAAGAGAAGTAATAAAAATATCAACCAGGATTTGCTGAATTGAAGAGCGGTTCTTGAGAAACTTTACTAATAACTTCATTTCAGCCTAATATTTTTTCTTCCAGTACTCTTGAGTGTTGACCTTTTAGTCAGGCCCTTTCCTCTGTCATAATTCTTTCAGTGATTCTCATCTTTTCCATCTTAATTAACAAGTTTCTTAATATGAGATTTTCTGAAGTTTTACTGTTGTCCAAATAATGAGATTCACCACACTTCCTCTTAAGAAAAAAAAAAACCCCAAACAGTTATCCAAACAAAGATATTACATCTAGGCTGCTAATATGTCTACTTCCTTCTGTTTCTTTCATTTCCTCACTCCGTTATCACTGGCTGGCATGGAAAATGCTTCTGGACACCACATGCATCGTGGTTGCACAGATGCTCAGCCCTTCATTCAGGTCAGGGTTGCATTTGCCCCTGCACAGAACTGTCTCTTACAGATGTCAGAATCATGAGCCTGAAAGAGCCAAGATCACTTCACTGTCTTTTTAAAGTATAGGTGTTCCTGAGTCTGCAATTTCATGCACCAATTGTTTCAGATTTCTGAAATGGAGATTACGTGGTCCCTTCCCTCACTCAAGAGCGTTATAGTCTTTGAGCTTCTTTCTGCCTCTTTTGTGATAATTTCCATTTCCATAGTCTTTTTCTTTCTTTCTTGTCCTAGGTGCAATAATAATTTTTCTTTCCTGTGATTTTCTTCAGTAACAATGGGGAAGCTATTGAATCTGAGGCATGTTCTCATTGCAGTTTTAGTCATCCTCTAGCTCTGCTTTAAGCTTAACCCTGCCCTTGCTGTTGAGAGCATTCTTTTCCTGTTCTCTTCTCTTTTTGGCTAGGGACATCTGATATTTTTTTATTTTACTGTCCTTCCTGATTTCTACTTAAGACAACTTTTGCTTTCTGATCCTTAAACACAGAAAATTACCAAACTTACTCCCTCCCCCCCCATTGCTGGTAAGCTCTCTGTTAAACAATTCTGGAAGGATATTGAGGATAAGGAATGACATTGAACCTCTTTTCCCAGTTCCACTCTACACATTTGTCTTTTCTCTCTCCCCTGCCCCCCGCCCCCCAACCTCGGAAATAAAAAAGTTCAGTTACAAATCCATGTTCATTTGGTCTTTCTTTTAAACTGAATTATTTTATGAACAATAATTTCACAGTTAGTTCACACAGTTATACAATTAGACACAGTTAGTCCACACGTAGTTACACAGTCCATGCATTCTCAGTCACCAACTTCTCTACTGTTTGAATGTTACTTTTTAAACTCTAACTAAATATAATTATTTTTTTATTACATGGTTCAATGAACTTCTACTAATATGGGCAAACCCACTTGTTCCTCAATGTGATATCCAGGAAATATTCATATTTCTTTTTCTAAATAACATCATATTCTAATCATATTCCAGCTGGGAATAGGAATGAGGTTATAATAAAGCCTAGAACTAGTCCAGTAGGTCTTCCAGTACTCTGTTTTCTCTAAGTACTTTAACTCAAAAATTCAATTTTATTTTTGTGATTTATGTTTGTCTTGATTTTTCCCCTTCTCTTCTTCTATTTTCTCTCTGAATAGCACGTACCTTTTACTATCTGTATGTTGTTCCTCCATCTGTCCAGTATCTTTAAAGTCCTGTCTTGCAATAGTCATTCACCGTCCTGAGTATTCCCACCAGCTTGCTTTCCAAACTCTTTGTGTTCATCCTGTTATTCATAGTTTCATCCACTGTCAAGTTTTAAGTCACCCCATTGTCCTTTTATAAACCTAGAGAGGAAACTGATTTTCTACTAACATTCTTGTTTAATTTCTTAGTTTTAATGGTCAAATCTGTCACATTCCGGTTCATTGCTAGGTCTGTCTTGGATTGTAGAGCCCCATGAGAACATTTACCCATATACAGGCTCTACGTAACCACTGGTTACTGACAGAGTATCTTTACATTTAACCTAGGAAAACATACCTGTTGCAAAGAGTGACAAGACTCTGGGGACGGGCTGTGATGAAAAGTGAATAATACATCCATCCCAGGTAATATCTGAAAGCTGCACTGAAATATATATGCATCTAAGTTTCACACCTACATAATTATTGGTTACCTATTCGCCCCCAGCACTGGCTCAGGAATCCAATAGCCATTGTGTGTTCTGAGTTTTTCAATATGATCCAGTGAGAAAGAAAAAAATTTTTCTTTGCATTAAAAAAAAAAAAAAAAAAAAAAAAGAGAAATCTGTGCTGAGGATTGCACAGAAGAGGGGAATAGGGCGTATCTCTCCCCCCCTCTTTTATTAGTTTCTAACCACTTGTTTCACAAAGCAGATATGAGCCTCTTCTTGTATCTCTCTATAGTGTACGGTGTTTGATATTTTATGAACCAGTTTGCCATTCAGCTGCCCTCTAATCGTCACTGCAAGTGTACATTTCTTCAAACAAATGAGGCGTTTTACAGGAACACCATGCTGCATCAGCTATCAATTTTGTAGCTGCAGACATTTGAACAAAATTGTCAAAGAACTCAGTTCTGTTGCTCCTAGAATGAACATACTTCTTTTTCTCTTTAGTCACTGTTATCATGAGAATTGGAGGGCAGGCAAAGAAGATGAAATAAAATCCTGGTGTTGCTAGGGAACCTAGCCATCTAAAGTAAACCAACTGCAGATCATAACAACGTAGTAAGGAAAAAAATACTTACTGTTTCTCAGATGCATTAAGTAATCTTGCTGAATGTTTACGTCATTAGTTACACTGCATATTCATATCCACATTCTCTAAAGACACCACAAGATCGGCAGATCCTAACAGCCCCTCATGAGAAAGGCAGCTAATGCATTTTTATGTTCCATTTTATAATCCAGTTGAAGATGGGAATGTCATCACTGTCATTTAAGAGAATTCTGTTCATTAATAGTTGTGATCTAAACCTCTCAACATTTTTTCTATTACAAGTAGGAAAGTAATTGTTAATCAGACAATTTTAATAATTAATTTTAGCAAGTATTGTATATTCTAAAACAATATTTCCAGTTACCTTGGAACTATTTGTTAACTCCCGTCAAATATGTTGCAAAATTTCTGGTAGACTGAGAAAGCTGTTTGTAAACTTATTGGAGCCATGTTCTCCATTGACATCAGATCCAGGCTACATTTACCTTAGCTGTAGAAAATATGTTTCCCCTCTTTGTTTGCAGAGAATGAGGCACCTGCCATTTCTCATGAAAGTAAACTTGCTTCCACAGAAGAGGGGAAGTATCTTAATAGCTACAGTCATCCAGAGAAGTATTAGATGAAGGTAGCCGAAGTCATGAGGAAATACCTACAAGAAATACGGGTGCTTAGGAGCAGGATACTATGACTGTCAGTTGTCTCCACATGTCCAGAGTTGTCTCCACAGTCCAGCCCAGAGCCAGAACTAGCACACTCCGATGCTCACTTGCTGACTATACAGAGCCATAGCTCCAGTTTTATGGGCAGAGATAGCTGAAGTCTGCAGAGCTTAAAGGATCAAATGCTGCTGTGGTTCTGAAGCAGTTCAGCTGCTTTACTTGGAAGTGGTCCTGGGAAAAGGTCAGCACTGGATGAATTTCACCTGTGGATAAACTCACTAAATATTTTAACCTTAGTGAAACAGGTCTAACAAACAGAAGTATCCATGGGTGAACTACTTCAGATCATCTGTTATCGGGGATGGTGTCCTTAAAAATGGGAATCAAGAGTTCAAATTCCCATTATGACATGAGAGAGTAGGAACTGGGTTTCCACATCATGTGTTAGCATTTGACTCCTAAGCCAGAGAATAATAAGAGCACACACTACCTTGACTTTAAAGGTTCTAGTTTACATTTTTTATTCCTTAGCAGTCCCCTTTGCATTCTCTAGGTTTTACCCAGAAAGAGCAGAAATTACACATCAGGAAAGCAGACATTACTTGCTTTTATCACTAAACTAACTAATTAAAAAAACCCAAACCAAACCAAACAAAAAAAAATCAAATACATCTCCTTTCTAGAATATTTACCTGGTCAAACTTTTTAATAAGTTTGAAAGTTTAAGTCAAGGTGCTTCATAAGCTTTTGCAGGGACTAAGAGAAAGGGAAAGCTTTATTTTTTAAATTATTTTAATAGGACCTGCATACCTTAACCTTCCTAATCTGAACTAACCATTTTTCACATGCCCCAATATTCACAAACAAGCAAATACTTGCAAGCCTAATATATACTTGATATCCTTTATGAATAGGTATCAGGTTTCTAATGAGCCATTCTTAAACCTCTCATCAATTCAAGGATGAGTTTCCTCCATAGTTTTATTCCACAAACTGTGAAAATCCCTCTCACTAGCCTGGGTAGCACTGATTCAGATGCAAACATCATAGTCTTCATTTTAACATACATATAGATGGATATTTGTGAAAAAGTTAGACAATTGAGACAATTCTTACAACTCCATACAGAACAGTCATTACCTTCAAATGATGGGCTCCCTTCCTTTCACCCAGGCACGCTCTCTGAGAACCACCACAAGAAGGACTGTCTTACTTAACTCACAAAGCTCATGCTATTTTTGGACATACAACTTTGACTTCTGTTTTCTATGGAATGAAAATCTGAGCTTTTCCCTATTCGCCACAAATTCAACAGCCCCTGTCCTTCTCCAAACTGTGGATCTTTCAGTCAACTTGTCAGCCTACAAAATATCCTATACAAATACATATAGACATACAAACACAAACCAACAGACCTACATCCACAAAACCATGTCATTCAAAAATGGGAAAGAAAGTAGCCATCCCCTCAGGCAGAAACAAAGTTATACTGAGAAGAATCCTCATAAGGATGCTCTCACCAGAAAAAGAAGACATTCACCCACTATGGATATTCCAGGAAAATTGTCTGCATCAGCAAATTAGCCACCCAGATATGACACACAGACATTATTCTTTAATGTTTAGACTGGCATCCCCAAGGATGTCTAGACAGGCTAAATAAAACATTCCACCTGCCCAGCAAATTGAAGCGGAGTATGATCATGAAGGACAGCAGTTTAAAAGAAAAACAATAAAGTGTTCACTCAAAAGTTTAAAATAATTTTTATACAATGATCCAAAGAGTAGGATATCCTACTCTAGTAGGTTAATTATGACACCCCTAATTTTAACTTAAAATTGAATTTCACAATTTCAAATGAGCATCAGAATTTTGCAGATAATTTCCCTCTGCAACTTTATTCATCAGACATTTCGCTTTCAATTTTAATTTTGTACTTTGCTGTAATTAGGATTTGTGCAATGAGACATAAAAAAATCATTACATTAGTGCTATGGAAATATTCCAGTAGGAGCATAATACAGTCGACAGTTTTTATAAAACATTTTAATATGTGGATGCCTTAAAATGATGTAGTTATTAATGAAGCTACTACAAAGCTTAAAATGAAGGATCTACTGTACATATATTCATCTGATTCCAAGTGTAAAGCAATAACAGTAATAATATCTATTTCACATGGGTAATGATTATATTTTCATACTTTAAAAAAAAAAAAGAAACTTGCTATAAACGTGGTTTTTGGAGTGTAGTAGGATAGACAACGTCTGGTAAGATTATACTAGCAATACCAAGCATTAATCAAGTTAAACATCTATACACATTTCAAAAGTCATCCTTCACAAATGACAAAATTTTAAGGATCTTCTGTTACTCAGATTAAGAGAATTATAAAATTATTGGATAATTCAGGTTGGAAGGGCCCTCAGGAAGTCATCGAGAAAGCAAGATACCTTTGCCTTTAGCTTCAAAGTTTAGGCGTAGGTATTTGAGAATTAAATCTTATTTACAAATCCGGTTAGAATGCCAAAACACTCTTTCCTGTTTTATTCTCACTTTGCTCCTTTCATAATGTTATTTGATTTCAACTGCCAATTTTTCATAAAAGTATAATTGAGCACCCTTCACCAGACTTTCTTTATAAAAGAAACTCTCATTCTTCTCCCCTAGATAAAATTATTGCATCCAATATATACATACAGTAATACAGGAATACTATTGTGTATTGTCCAAAATAAAGGAGAGATTGTGCTTCTGTTTGAGATGAAATAGCAAATCCCATTTGGCTTCTCAACTAGGTTTGTTTCTTAAGATCAACTGACATTTTCTACTTGTTTGGAAGTGGTCTCCTCCTCTTTGCCTGTAGGTGGTCTCTGTGAAGCAACCAGAAGAATCACGCTGCAGCTTTTGTTTCTGTGAATGTATCTTTCTACCTATATTCATATCTTCTTGACATAACTCTTCTACAACTCTAAACCTTCAAATTTTAGTCAAATCTGGCTGACAATCAGTTCCTGAAGTTATAAGAGTGGTCATATGTCAACAAAACCAGAAAACATGAACACACATGTTCTGATAATCCCAACTATTTAACTTTGGCTGTTGGATTAGAGTGCACATATATGAAGTCTAATTGGAGCTGCATCCTGAGGCTTTGCTATTTCCTAGCAAAAAACCTGAGGAAAGCAACTTGAAAGCCGGGTGAGACTGGAAGATCAAGCTACATAGTACTTTCTCTGTTACACAGTGAAACGAGCACTGTCATCTGACGTGACACACAGAGAGCCTTGCTGATAATGCAGGATGCATTTCTTTCCATTAATACCACACCTGGGCCCAGATATTCTGACTGGGAACCCAATTTCACCTCTCCAGTGGATGTATGAGCATACCCATTCTCAGCACGCTCTGCACAATATTCTGCATCATGCTTCAGACTGTTAAGCAGAATAGCTGAAGATATTCTGCTGCTAATGAAGAGATGTACTTACAGGAGGATTCATGGTTATAGCCTGCAGGCAAGAAAACAACATTAAGAGTAAAGAGTGTCATTTGAACCTTAAGGGTTATTTAAGACTGCTGAAGTAAAATGACTTTAAAGGGCTGAGTTAAGAACTATGGTTATAAAGATGTAACTTAAAGATATTTTTCCTGAAGTGATTGCGTGCTTATTTCTGTCATCTTTCCCAACCCATATCTGTTTATTTCATAAAACTCTATAAATGATTCTGGCAATTCAGTAAAAGCTAAACCTTGCAGCATGTAAAGCCCATGTATTTTTCCTTTGATCCAAGCTTCTGGTAGAAATACTTTCAGTATAACTCCCCCCCCCCAAGCAAATGTGTAAACCAGATAAAACCTCAGGAACTGTACTGGGTTTGCGTGGCAAGGTTTTGGTAGCAGGGGAGCTACAGGGGTGGGTTCTGTAAGAAGCTGCCAGAAGCTTCCCCCATGTCCAACAGAGCCAATGCCAGCCGGCTCCAAGACGGACCCGCCGCTGGCCCAGGCCGACCCCATCAGTGATGCTGGTAGTGCCTCTGGGATAACACATTTTTAAGAAGGGGGAAAAAAAGTTGCTGCAGCTCAGAAAGTGCAGCCAGAGAAGAAAGGAGTGAGAACACTTAAGAGCACCAGCCCTGCAGACCCTCAGGTCAGTGCAGAAGGAGGGGAGGAGGTGCTCCAGGCGCCGGAGCAGATTCCCCCACAGCAGGGGAAGAGTGAGGAGTCCTGTCCCTGAGGAAGGAGCGGCAGAGACAAGGTGTGAGGAACTGACCCCAACCTCCATTCCCCGTCCCCCTGCGCTGCTGGGGGGAGAAGGTAGAGAATTCGGGAGCAAAGCTGTGCCCAGGAAGAAGGGAGGGGTGGGGGGAAGGTGTTTTAAGATTTGGTTTTATTTCTCATTACCCTATTCTGCTTTGATTGGTAATAAATTAAGTTAATTTTCCCCAAGTTGAGTCTGTTTTGCCCCTGATGGTAACTGGTGAGTGACCTCTCCTTGTCCTTATCTCAACTCATGAGCCTTTCATTATATTTTCTCTCCCCTGCCCAGCTGAGGCAGGGGGGTTAGTGATAGAGTGGTTTGGTGGGCACCTGGCGTCCACCCAGGGTTAGCCCACCTCAGGAACATTCAGCATCTTAATGGAAAAGTAGTAGTACTTTTCTCAGAGAAATTGAAATTCATCAATTTATCAACAGCTCTAAATCAAATGTGCACAGGAGGCCTCTGGTCCCAGGCAACGACGAGGCTCTCCACGGACCAAATTCCTCAGCATCCAGTGTTCACCTCTCTTGGGAGACTGGGTGGGATGGCTCTTGGTGTGATCCAGTATGGCTGCTTCTACTTTATTCTTGAAAAAGAATTCTTTTTTGTGAAGCAGATAGGCATTTGAAATGTCACTTACATAAACATGCATCCCAATATGCTTTCTTTGTGCCTTAAAAAAAAAAAAGACAATTGCACATCACAAACACAAACAAAAATACCAACCACCAAACACACATATAACCACATCCCAGGTCTGAAAACTTCCATTTCTTCTGGCTCAGCCCTTGCAGGGATGCTCTGCTACATGAAATGAGCATTAAGTGTAAAGGCTGGGAAGAAAGCTGAGGAAGTGCAAGACCAATTGTAACAAGCTTTGTTGTCCTACAAGCTCGGAGGGAAAAAAAATTCTGGGACGCTGGAAGTAAAGCAGATTGCAAAGGTCAATAGTGAGGTGGTCTTCCACAGCAGAGCTCTTGGAGCCCCACCAGCTAGGTGAATCAGACTGCAGCTCCCAGGTTGCCCTTGAGAATATTCTCCAGAAACGCAGCTTCAAAAAGGTGGGGAGCAACTAGTGCAATCACTGATTGGCAGTGTTAAGTTTTCATGGATTTTCACTTTTGACTCTCTTTTATAGAAAAAAAACAGTTAAAAATCTACAAGTTCTTTCATCTGAGTGAAATTTGTCTTTTTTTTGTTTGTTTGGCTGGTTTGGGGGGTTTTGTTTGTTTGGTTTTTTTTTTCTAGTTTTGGCTTGTGTATTCATGCTTTCCCAAAACAAAATTGTTTCTCTGCTTTCTGCTTTTTTTCCCTGTAAAACCTGTCCTTCCTTGGTACCCCATTTCTCACTTATTATATATGTATTGATTGATAGTTACACTACTTTGAAGTAAAAAGAACAAACTACAAGATGGAATATTTCCATTCTTGGGGAATATGGGAAGCACAGGAGAGTTGATTCTATAGCATCCTGGACTATACAGCTGGTCCTGTAGAAAAATCTCCTCATTTTCCCATTGTTTGGGAAGGGCAGTGCCAACGTGCTCAAAAATCAACAGAGTTAATCAAGATCTTTGCCCTTCCAATGTTTACAGAGATGTGGTTTCAGAAATGGGGCTGTGGCCGGGGCCGTAGTGGGACACTTTTGCATAAAATACATTGCTGCTATTTGGAAAGCTTTTTGGGCAATAAAGATGAAGAAATAAATTCTACTATTTTCTCATACTCCCTTGCCGGCAGCGCTGTCTTGTCATGCATGAATTTCTTCCTAAGCAGCACCGCTTCTTCAGTTCCAGTGGCTGGCAAACGCTGTCATTCTGACTTATTGCTGTATCAAAAGACTACAAATACCCCTTGCAGGATATATCCTTTCAGGATATTTGCCCTGAAAATATCTTTTTGTAAAAGTACTCTAAAGACAAAATAAGACAAATTACTCTCAGACGTAAAAACACTCCTTTAAATGAATAGAAAACCTTTTTAAAGTAAACTAATACTGCCACTGAAATGCCTATGCATTTATTTTCCCCCCAAGACCAATACTAGCAGAGATGATTGAAGCACCGAGGTGCAACGGGACACTTTTTGGTGGGCTGAGGACAACCGCTCAGGTTCAAGGAGGGGAAATGGGAGCCGCTCTCTGGACAGGATCTCCGTGCTGCCTCTCTCGCGAGCTGGGGTATGTGGGTGATGATGGGCTGGGTACTGGCATCTTCCATTATTTTCCCACACAAAAGTCTTAATGTAATCGCTGCTGCTACTAATGCTTCACAAGTCCCTGTCTTGTAGCAGAAATGGGGACAAACCAGGAACAGCAGAGCCCGAAGACGGAGGGAGGGGAACCTTGGACTTCAAAAAAGTCATGCACTAGATTTTAAGCAGGTACTCAAGAGTGACCAGGCATTACACTGAGCTGTTATAAAATAATGACTGGAAGGCAAACATTTTGACAGTGCCGGTTGTGAAATATCTCCTTGCAAAGAGCTAAAGCGTAAAGCATTGGCTCTTTGTTTCTAAAATCCCGTCTCCCTTCCAGTGTCTTTTGTCTTCAGCCAGAAGTGCAGCAGACTTCAGACACAGACTCCAGCCACATCCAGAAATATATTTACTGCCTGGATTAAAGATAAAAATATAATTATTACAATCCTGCCCTGGAGATGGTGCGAGACAGTTTGAGGACAAGGTGACTTTGTTACCCCCTTTTCCTATGGAAAGGAACAAAGGATTCACTTAATTAAAAATGCAGTCTGTCTCTTAAGGAGATGCATACCTATCTTTGTAAATAAGTAGAACTCCTTGGATTAAACCAAGTACATTATCAATGCATAGGACTATGGTGCTCAGTAGTTATGTATTGCAATTTGTTTACCAGAACCACTTTATATAAAAAAACAGAAACATCGAAATGTTTGTGCTACAATGCCCCCTCAGCTATTACCTAATTAATGTTTAGCAACTAGTTAGGAGGGAAAACAAAGGGCCATGACAAGGAATAACCTATGCACGTATTTTATCAATGGATTATTCCATTAAATATTATGAATTAGTCATCTGAAACAGTATCTCTGTGAGCTGGGAATGTATCCCTCCTTCTCCTTCCTCCATCCTAACCAGGTGGCCATTTTCAAGTGCAGAACTGAGAGATAAAGAGCTTAAATAACTTCCCATGCCATTCCCTTAAAGTGAACGAAGCAAGATGTTATTTCAGCCAAGTGTTCAAAACCCCAACCCTTTTTCATTTGCAGCAAGTTTCTGGAGAACAGTCCATGACAGTGGATCCAGGTTGATGTATTCCCACAAGTAAATAACTGCCAGGCTATACACAAGGTTTGCTGTGTTCTTACAATATCTTACTTTATTAGTAGTGCAACTGGACATGACCAATGCATTTGAGATAACAGTGGAGATCTCTCTCATAAACCACTTCATAAATAGTTGTTGCTATATCCATATTATTGACTAGTGAGAGCTACGTTCCTAACCTGACTAACGACTAGCTAATACGCTGTGATTTCTTTTTTCTGGCTACATTCTTCTCAGCAGCCTTGGTCTATATCTGTCTTATTTTCCTTCAACACCTCTTAAACCGAAGCAGTCTTAGTTGAACTCTAATTCTGATCTTACATGCGTACTATGAGGTACGGAAGGGCTAAACTACATGCAAACAGATGTTACAAGGCTGGGAATTTGCTCTTGCAAGACTCACTGGGATGGGGCAATTTCATTCTGGCAGCATGAGCTCTCCAGAAAAGCTGAATTTTTATGGAGGCTATCCTCCATTATCTGTGCCATAGTCTTTCCAGCGGATTACAGTGATTACCAATGACAAAACACCTTCCTGTGGGTTTGTGGAATTTTTCCAGAGAGGCTATATCTCTTGAGTTCAGTTCTAGGGTAGCAAAATAGGAAAACATAATAATGCTTTACTACTGGGTTTAAATGGGTAAAAAAAAGGAATAGCCTTGTCTTACTTTCGTGCAACTTAAGCCTTAGTAAAACAGATGTTCAGATCTATTCTTTATTTTATATTTCATACATAGGTTTTGCTTTGATTCAGACTAATAGCTGAAACCTTTATTACTCTTATAATGGAGAAATAAAAAAATATGAGCAATATGAAAAGAAAATAATGTGATTGCATCAAAAAGCAGGCATATTTGGTGAATTGCATGCACCACAGAGAACTGAGATGCCCTATACCTTGCAAAGAAATTCAATAAAGCCTTTATGCATTTCCCTGTAAATAATGTGTTTTAGCTATTAAATTTAAAAAGGTAAACAAAAGATATAGTCTGAATATTATTTGATCCCCCTCCTCAGTGTATATGTACATGTTACACACTTGTAACAACTGATCTGACAAAAGCCTAAAGTATCTGGGAATACATAATTTACTAAATTTAGTCTGGCTAGTTGCACTTATTCTGTCAGTTTTCTATATCTGTTTTGTGGTCATCCTCATTTGCCCTTATATGCTTGGTATTGCAATAACAAACAACTAGAAGTCTTATGCAACTGCTGTGTCTTCCAAATTTCAGAAGCCACTTATCTTATTATGTTACTCTTACTGGTCTAGTTGTTTTGCCATGGTAGGAAAAAACCCCCAAACCAAAACAAACCTAGAAAAAACTAGTGATAGTAATATTTTTTGAGCTTTATAGTGATTTGAGTAAGTTGTAAAGCTGTCATTGTTAAAAATACTTTAATAAATTAAGTATCCATCCAATTTTATTACATAGGGAAATTTTAGATATTAAAATTGTGGAAGTGACACTGATACAGAAAAGATACATTTGCTGATGACATCAGTCCCATAGGACATTTACGTTGCAAAATGTAGTGTCTTGCAAAAATTATGATTGAGTGGGTAGCTTATAATACAAACTGTTAGGCATTTGCTACTTTTATTATTTTTGATAGAGGCTGGACTTTGTGTTATACAATGTACCTCATTCCACATATTTATCTAAAATTGCCTTCCCTGTTTTGAAAAAATGATCGAGTTATAGATACCCTTTGGATATTTTTTCTTCCTTGTTCACTTTTTCCTTTCCTTCCTTTCCCAAGATGGATTTCTGCTTTGTATTTTAATCATGAGGGCTTAAAGAACAGCATATAATAAAAAATAGACTTGTTTGCTGAGAATCTATAGACATCCTATCCCATGGTAACAATCTACAAAATAATTGCAGTGTGGGTTCACCATTGGAGTATATTGAAGCTACACGTAATAATGAATTTCCTTTAGTGCTTTAGAGGAAAATAATTACAAGATCCAGCACTGAATTAATGCTACAGTCTTAATCATCTCACATCCACCATAAGGTAATCTTGTCTCAATTATAGATCCAGCTGGAAATGGCTTTAAAGCTAGATTGCTCTTCTGGTCTTTCTTGGCCAAGTGTTGTAACAGAAATGTCTTGACAGCATTATTAATAGAAGCATTACTAACATTAAAATGCAGACTATGTAACACTCCACCTGCTACATACAATGCTGTGTCTTTTTGACTTAAGCCCAAGTTTTGAAGCAACTATGAAATGCTTTTATTTCATTCTCAGCAAGACTGAGAATTAAATTTCATACTTAATACACGACTACTTTAGTAGTTTAAGGGTAATCTAGCTAAAATGCAATGTTATACTGGGGATTCCACAGAGATTTTTAAAAAATTCTCCAAACTTGAAGTATTTGAAGTTCTTAATATTGCTGTTTTGCAAGGCAGCTTTCGTGAAACACACAATCTTCCTGAAGTACTTTTTCAGTAAATTCTCTGTGTCCACATTTGAGCAATGCCATCAGAAGTTCCCAGGATATCCTTTTGTTAATGAAGGAAGGGCATGAATTGTGTTCAGGGTCAGTGCTCATTTCTCCCTCAGATGTTTCTCTAAACAAATCTACCCATACCGCTCCTTCCTGAAACAAAGAGTGTAGTAGTTAAGTTTCCAATATGTTAATTATGGTACTTTCCTCCAGTCTGACTTAAAGAAGTATTTTACCTTGGTAATTCAGTCAAAATTCTGCTACTCAAAGCCAACCTATTTCTTCCATTTTGTCTAATGCTTTTACAGTAGCTGCACATGATTTATTTTATAATCTTTCAGAAGTTTGTTTCTAGCCTTGGAGACCTTGTAGTATACCCTTGGTCATCGTGCCCTTTTTTTATTGCCTTTTTCCTTGCTGCTCTTCTGAGCCTTAAGACTTGATATCTCTTCTTTGTCTTCATTTCTCTTTCACATTTTTTAAATAGGTTGCAAAATCTGCTCAAGTAAAATATCTAATTGTCTTAAGATTTTGAGTGCGTCAACACTCAGAAGTCAAAGTCACTTCCAAGTCACAAAATTTGACCATTCAGTCTTCAGTTCCACAACCGTATTTCTCCTACATTTTCTCTGTAGGACACCTCTGTCGTACACTGGGCAGGCTGCATGGCACTCATCTTTTGAGCAATAATGGAACACCTTCACCTGCTTTTTCATTTTTCTTTTGCATGCCTGAATTTCAGTTCTGTGTGTTCAAGCTTGGCTGTACTGTGAGTGCCTGGCTTTTAGGACATCGAGCTACAGGGTTGCAAAGTTGGATCTTCAGACGACAAACGTGGTACAGTACTGACTACTTTGAGTGACTGATTTCCAATCTGAGGTGACTGCAACATAGTGTGAATGTACATAAGCTAGTTTTCAGGGAGCTAGCCCACCTCTGGGTATCCATCTATTGCAGCAGCGGGAAGTGCAGTTTGGCATCATCGTGTTGTCAGGACTGGTGCCAAGTGCTTGACCTCTGGAAAGCTGGGACAAGACTAACAACCTGCATCGGAAAAGAGGAAGCCATATGTCTAATAAGCCTGTTTCCACAACATTTACTGACAGAAAAAGAAAATCACGCAGCTCACAAATGCTTGGATCTGGGAAGCAGTGATTTATTGGGGATGTCACCTGGAGTTGGAGATGGGGCTGGGTTTAGGACAAATAATCTTTTTGAACCAGTTTTCTCCCTTCCCCACTTCTATTGGGGAATGGCAGGCTTTCCTTCTTCTTCAATGTCTTGATTTGTCCTAATTTACTTCTCTTACCTCAGCTCCATCGCAAACAACACCAATCTTTACTATAGAGATGGAACTGACCATTTCTGCGTAGTTTTTCCCTTTTCCTCCTTAGCCTGGTCTTCTTTTCCCAAGAAGAAACCCTGCGCAAGAGGTTTCTTTCCTTTTGAGAAGAGTTGAAACCATGCCTTTTTAACCAATTTTGAACCTTTTTTCAGCCAGTTCAAAAACTAATCCTTTTTCATAAGCCTTTTCACTTTTCCAATAAATGGTCATTTACTTTTTCTTTAGTAGTTTGCTGTAAAAATGCCGACAAACTTCAACTGACTAAACTCAGAACCTTATAACATCAAACATGATGCAGCCCAAAAGGGTGGCAGAATGATCAGCTGCGCTTACAGCTGCAGGATAAGGGGTATATTGATTTGGAGGTTCTGACTGCAGCATAGCGTAAATGCACTCAAGCTAGCTGTCAACTGGCTAACTCACATACACGGAACAGTCTAGCTATAGGATCAGAGACCTCAAATCGGGGTCACCACCCCTGCATGACAGCCTTAGCTGACTGCTGGTGAGTGGAGTAAAGTCTGAGAAAGCTTCTTGGCTATAACCATAGCTCCTTTCTGTCCCAGTTCAGTAAGTGACACATCACACAAAATGATTAGCAGTTCTGCATACGCATCTAGGCAATCTGTGAGACAGACATTTGATTTTGTCCTTAAAGAAATCAGTTTATCACTTGTTAAGTTAGTTAATCATCATTCTTCTTTTGGTGTATACAGAAATAGAATAGAAACTTATATACTGAAACAGTAGAAATGAAGCTGAAAAGATGAGGGTTTGACATACAGAATTTTCTCCATTTAAGGAGGCTTTTAAAATGCATGGAGACTAATCTGGATCTCTTGCCCAGAGATGCTGGCAGTGTTCAAGGCCAGGTTGGATGGGGCTTGGAGCAACCTGCTCTAGTGGAAGGTGTCGCTGCCCATGGCAGGGGGTTTGGAACTAGATTGTCTTTAAGGTCCCTTCCAACCCAAACCATTCTATGACTCTATGATTCTATGTTTCTATGAATTCCTTAAATGTAGAAGTCATTAATCTTAATACAGCTTCCTGAGACATTTCTTCTTCATTTGTGCAATTGAACTTAGAAAAAATAATCAGTGATAAGTATTTTTACTGTGACCAAAGGAAAAAGTAAGCTAGAAAAATGGTAGGGAAAAAAACATGGAAAATAATTCTGGTTTTTTGTTTGTTTTCATATTTTTTTTTAATCAGTGAAATATTTTTTGAAAAGAGAAAGAAATGCTTTGAGCTTTCTTTACCACCCCAGCCCTCCACCCCGCACTGAGGACCTGAAGAGCCCCCAGATTTCCAAGTTTTACTCTCACTCTAAGAATGACAATTGAGTTTTGGATTTAGCAGAACTTATCCATCATATGATAGAAGATTTCTTTTTCTGCTGTCTTCTGCTCCTCCTTACTGACTTTCTTCTTCCTCTCCCTTCACTTTCTCTTCTTCAGCTGGTACTTCTCTGGTATTAGGGCCAGTTGCGTGGCCCCTAGTTGAGCATAAACTTTGCAGGGGAGAGATATTTCAGCAATAGTAAGAGGCAGCTATGGCTGCAGTATACTGTACTCCAGCTACCCTTAATTAAGATATGGTTACTATTAATGGCCAGACTGTGTGTGTGTGTGTGTGTGTGTGCCTAAGCATGGACACCCTTCAGGCTACAGCTAAAACAAGAACCAGAGACTTCTAACTGTTCTTGTGTCTGCAGAGAATTTGGTTCAGTCCACGTGACACTTTGGGCACACAACCTAAAATGCTTCTTGTATCTTGATAACTACGATCTGGCATCTGAAAGTCAAATATAGTTGTCATTCTATTCTTCACACACTAGCAACATTTGTCTCTGTAAAACCTGGAATGATTTAATTTGCGAATTAAGTTGCCAGGGAACAGGTTCATATTGGTTGGAATTTAACTTCATTCTTTACTTATAGCACAAAGAAGTAGTTTTGGTAAAGTGTTTAAATTATTTCTTTCCCTCATAATTTTTCTATAATATCATTTCCAGGGTATGAGAACATTTCTTAGTTATAAGTAAGAGTTATCTCATTGTCTTTTTTCCAGAGATAAGAATCACGCTGTGTAGTATGTATTCTTTTCTGTTTTTACAAATATATACAGAAATACTTATTTAAAGAAAGCTAAGTTAAATAAAGGAAAAGGCCTTGTCTTCTGGGCTAATTCGTGACCTAATATTATAATGGACCTTAAGAAAGCTCATTTTCTATCTTGCAGGAGAGCTTTAATCTCATTGCAGAGAGTTTCATTGTTCCTACAGGTTTATCCTGCAGGTCACGATCTTCAAACTAGAGCTTTTGGCAAGTTTTCATATATTGCCAAATGCCGCAAAGATAACTACCTTGGACCAAAATCTCTCTAAATTATATAAGCAGACAGAGATGCAGATAGCTATTTTTGAAAATTCTGTAGGGCACTGAGCAGACCAGCCCTGTAACTCATTGAAATCAGTGGGAAATAGACATTGAATCAACTCTGGCACTGCTGAGAAAATCCTTCTTTGGACCTGTGCTTGTTATTTAATGCCTAAATAAATTTGAAAACCTGGCCTTTCGATTTTGGGGTCAGCTCAACAATCTGTGCAAGAGCAGCATATAGAAGGCAGACTTTTACCGCATTTAGCCACAATCTCTGTCTTTATTAGAAAAGCTGCACGTACAAAAGCAAGTATCTGCACGTAGATCAAGATGGTATAGGACACTGACTGGCAGCATATGAGAAGACAGAAAGGTCTTTACCCCAGAATGTGTGATGTTGCCTCTCTATGCTGTGTCCAGACACGAGGTCTGCCCTGCTGTGAATCTGGAGTAACAAGATTAAATCAATGGAATTACTCTGGATTTTCTCCAACTCAAGGGCATGCAGCTTTTGGCAGTGGGTACTCAGCAGCTCATACAAACCTGACCCACACTCTGTGTATTGGCACGCATCTCAGCTCATTTCTGACAGTTTTATTAAGTAAAATTAGCTTAGACAGATTGGTGCATGATTTTACTTCAGTGACTCCAGAAAACTCCATTGCTGGAGCTACTGTTTTGGAGGTCCAGAAGAAATGAAAACCTTATACATAACAATATAAATATAAATATTTATGAAGTATATGTCTCCCTATATATAAGCATCTAGTTAATTAAGCCTACAAAATACTAAATGTACAGATGTGATCAATGTTTTAAATTGAGATAACATCTTATAAAACAGAATCAATCAAGAGGAGGATTCAGTGCTTGAAATCAATCCAGTTGCATGTCAGGAATGCACACCATGTTTACAGGACTAAAAATCTTTGTTTTGAAAATGCTGACATGTTTTTCCACCTGTCTGTTCCTGCACATTGTCTGAGCACTTTCCAAGTGTACTTCAAATTATTAGCTGCAAACAGATTTCAACAGTACAATTTGTTACATATGCACTAGTCAGTGGAGAGATGACAATGATTGATTTGCTTAATGACAACAATTTGTCTGAAAATTTGCTCTCAATTGTTTCTTCTGCCTAATTTCCCTTAATCTTTGTTTAAGGTATTTTAGGAGAGCTTTGTTTTCTAGAAAGTGAGAAAACATTTATTCTAAAATTTCTTAGGATCGATGGATGTACAGAAACTGGAAATAAGGACTGAGGGCTGATTGGCGTCCTTTTTTTGAGCCATGAAACAGGTAAAAATTAAATACATACCTGCAATTCCTCTGGATTCAGTCCTCAGAAAGCGGTGGAAGATACTGATTGCCAAGTCTGCCTAGTGATCGGTGCAAAAGGGGAGATCACATGCTTGTGTGTACGTATTTAGGGGATTCCCTCAAACAGCTAGAACTTGATGGATAGTCACTGCAGCGGTGTCCTTCCCTCTGTTTTGGGAAACTCTCTGCTTTGAGTGAAAGGGACTTGTTGAGACCAGATGAACAGCTATTCCCTCTCTACCAAAGACAGCTGTGACCTGCAGGTAAGGACGTGCGCGTAATTCTGTGCTGACTGAGGTTAGGGGGTGATGGCTGCAAAGGAATTAGACAGACAAGGTGAAGCAAAGAGGTTGCCAGGCAGAGGAGCAACTTGAGCCCTTGTTCTTCAGATGTCCACCAGGAGTCAATGCACTCAGCCTTAACTGGACAGAGAGGGCAGCAGGAGTCAAACTTGGAAAAATTAGCAGGAAGGAGGGCTCTCGCTCTGCTAGAAAAGCAACTGATCAAATTTTGCTCGAAAGTCAGACTGAATCTTGTTTACCTCACCAATCTGAACATTTTATAATACCAGATATTACTGTGGGTGTCTGAGCAAGGCAGGCTAATCTTGTATAGATTAGCTGCTGTGAGGCATTTCCCCTCACGTGTGCACGTCGTGTCCCATTATCCTCAACAGGGAAGTTGAAAGTAACTAAAAGTTGAGATGAGTAAGAATCAATGAGGTATGTTAATGGATGGGTTTTATTTCATTGAAACCTCTCAGGGCAGCCAATTTATAGGAGGGAGAGGGAGTGCCTTTGATTTTCTGTCATTGCTTTATTATGCCCTTTTTGGGTGAAGGAAATTCAAGTCTGTTAATACGTTCAAAAGCAGAACGCCTTTTCAATGGTGGTCTATATATTGACAATATATTGCCTAGTAGTAGGAATTGTCTGGAATTATCAATAATAGCTCAGCACTGCTTTGTCATGTTTTCTTCTAAGAAAGATCAAAAAATATCAGATATAAGCCTTTCCTTATTGGACTAGTCTCAAATATCTAGCTAAATAGGTAGTGGTGTAGCTAGCAATTACCTAGCTGACTTTAAGGTATTTATAAGGTGAAAACACCTTTCGCTCAAATAACTACGCGGGTAAAATTTGGCCTCTGAAATCAACTGTAAAACTCCCATCAGCTTCAAAGGAACTGGAACACCAGCCTTACCATTAGTTTAGGTAGAGGATCAGTTCTGAAAAATAAAAAGTCTTTGATGTTCCTTCATAGCAAAATCCTTTGTTGGGACTCTAAACCTTAGAAAAATGGTAAAAACTCCCTCGTGTGGAAATGGCCCTGTAACTCTTTTGTAGATATTGCTTGATGAATATTTGCAGCAAGGACCAGTGCATTCAAGATGGGGTACAAGGCCTGACTCAAGAAATTGTTAGCTCTAGGGCCATTCTTCTGGTTGGTAGATGCTTATGATCCATATTATCTCCAGCAGTATTTTTCTATTTATCTGCCCTTTCACAAACTGATTACTTTAGACGTCAGGTACTGCAGACTGATTTATATTAACCAGAATTGATGCTCTACTTGGTTACCTTTTATTTTACCCTTTAATGACTGGTTCTACACTTCTGTAATCATTTTAGTTGTCTCCATAGTGCTAATGATACTAATGACCACGGTGCTCTAGCTAAAGCAGTAGGTCTATTTTTCAGTACAGGCAGTCCAGAATCTGTAATGGTCTTCCTTGGCTGAGACAGTCTCCTGTTGATTAATATTGTTCCAGCAGACACTGTGTCTTTCCTTCTTGCCCCTTCTCATGCCACCTTCCCTTTCTCCCTGCTCAGTTTATACAGGCTAAATTATGTTCCCAGACAGAGGTTGCAATCTCAGTCTCACGTCTGCTTTTAGAGATTTCCTTCAGATGAACACTGAGACACAGAAAAGGGTTTCAGTCCATTACAGGTGCCTCAAGAAGAGTACCCACTCTTTTTCCTCTCTATATACACACAAGGAGCAAATCCTATGGTATCAGTCAGGTTCCTGTCGTTCCCCCCGAAAAAGCAGCTCCTCACTGCCAACCAGCAGATTTCAGCTGTATAAACTTTTTCACTGCAACTAAAAATATTTTGTGCTCTGATGACTCACTGAAGCTCTTTGTATTGAAGATTCCAGCTTTTGAACCTAGCTGTGTGTCCTTATTATGGCTGGAGTTATAGTCTCATCACTTCTACCAAGATGCAACTAGGATGCAAGACCATGTAACAAAAATAATAAAACCCAAATACAAGCCCTCCCCAACTACTTTCAGATTTCCAAATGGTCAAGGGAAGAGGACTCACAGGAAAAAGTAATTTCTTCACATTTACAACATGGACTTTGTCACCCTAACTGATCCAAGTAAACTTTTGTACTTCATAGTTACTTAATCAATTTTAAAAAAAAATTGAAACCAGTATGAACTCTGACCCTCCTTTACTCATGGTTGTTATGAAAGACCTAACAAAAACAATACAAAATTTGATGGCTTGATGTTATAATTTCAATTCATTTTCTGGTAATATGAAATCCAGCAGTAAGTACCTCTGAAAGCATGAATGTTAGTACTTCCCATTGTAGTGTCTATGCCTAATGAAAATTTTTACTTTCTTAAAGGCTGTTACTGATGTTCACCTTCTTCATGCTCAAAATGACAGATACAGGCATTTGAAATTAATTGTTTCATACCATTTTTATGTTATTATTTGTTCATCTGCTGGTTTTGTTTGGGGTTTTTTTGGTTTTTTTTTTTTTAAAAAGTACTTAAAATCAAGAGTCAGCAGCAGTATCTATTGCATGATTTACAATGACACTTAAAATCACTTCTCTATCCTCTGTTCTGTTTATTCCATTTCACTCATGTCTTGAGGGTAAAAATAGCTCTCATATTTATATCCTTAAATGCTTGAGCTTACATCCATAGAAGTAATATGTGTTCCTCTCCATGTAAAATTTATCTCAGCAGAGTTTGAGAGTAATTTTGATTCAATGTCATTCTTCCTCTTCTTTGGTTTAGTTTATCTGTCTTATGAAGTTTTTGGAGATACATATCAACTTTCAGTACCCTGTTGTTAGACAGAGGTTCCGTATTGCCTGCAAGAATCTTCTGTTCTCTGATACTTTAGTTTAACTTAGTTTACATGAATGTGTGCAAATGAAGTCTTTGATAACCTCTTTCTCACCTACCTTGGAAAAAAAAATTATATCCTAATGCAGCCAGTTTCTATGGTATTCCCAATTCTCTAGACACATGTCAGGCTCACATCTGTGTTAAATATTTCACAAGACTTCTAGTTACGTGTCTGCATTGTGCAGACTCAGTGCTTTCAACTTCAGAAATGTTTCACTGGAAAAAAAAAAAGGAAAAAAGAAAAGAAAAAAACCTATCAGTAATATTTCAAGCTCAGAATTTAACAGCCTCCTTCCATACAGTGCAGTTTCTCAAGTCCCCATGAGCTGTTTGTACCTGTTCCTTCCTGACTTGCCTTTCTACCCTAACTCTCTTCAGCTGGCCTTAAGGAAAAAAAAAAACCCTACATATGAACAAATAGCCTCTGACTTCTTAAATAAAATGCCTTCAGAGTCTAGCTGGCCTATCTCAGAAGAAATAAAATGAGTTTAAACAAGAAAATGCTATGGTTTTAGAGATGCATAACTAATGTCCCCAGTTCTCTCATGTCATATTAATTGATTTATCCTGTTATGTCGTGCTTTCCTTTCTGAAACCATTAGATTACTTTGTACGGTGTGTCTTCAGTTTTGGTTTGATGCAGTCATCATCATTATCAGAAGGTGCTTTTCAACATCATTTTACCAGTCTTTATGCTTTTTTTCTGTGTTACCTAATCTGTCTATTTTGCAGTTTCTCTGCTACTAGTCTCTATTCCTCTCCCTGCAATCCTACAGGCTCTGTGTGTGTGAAAATCTGGAGAAAGTCAAGTAAACAAAATTTGATTAATTAAGCACAATTGTTAAATAACAGCAGTTGGGGGAAAAAAAAGGAAATAACTGGATCTACGGAAGATATATCTTCCTGTCTGAATCAGATGAGCCTGTTTAGTGCAGAGATCACCTCTTGTTTATTTTTCAACAACTGGAAAAACTATCTATTTTTCAGAATCTCAGCACAGATTGCTGTTAATAATTCCCTGTTTATAGAAGAAATAATTGAACACCACTTGCTATAAATGAAATCGTAATTACATTCGCATTATTATACTGGCACCATTTTCTTGGATAACAAGTTTCCTGAAGGTGTAATTTTAACTTCTAATTCTAATTTTAATAAAATACTTGATGCATTGAGAACAGCTGTTGTTTTGAAGGAAAAAAAAAATAACCAGGAACATGCAGGATTCACATCTTTTTTGTTCTTTTTTGGAAATACTCATTGGAATTGTAAGGCTGCATAGAAAAATGTCAGTGTAAGGTATCCAACAAACACAGCCTTCACACCTAGAATGCATGAGGCCTTGCGCTGACTCTGGAGCTTCCAGCAGCTGGGACTTTTGCAGATACAAAGAAATTATGGGAGAGATCTGCTTTTCCCAATCACTCTAAGGATCTCACAAGTAACTGGGGTCAAAAGAGTATCCAACGAGGTGGTGATGCAGCAAAAAATTACGTCAACCACATACTGGCTACTAGGTGCTAAGGAGATCAGCTCTTCCATTGCCGTTTTCCAGCTTTCTGATGGTGACATGGATGGAGATACATTCTGTCCTTGTGCGACTACAGGACCCATACACATCCCCATGTATCACCTTAGAGGTTTTGGGGAAGTTATATTATAGCAAGGCCATGTTAATTTATGAATAAAAAGTGCACTTCTGAGGCCAGATTTTGCTCTTGATGACGATTATATTCCTCTGACATAGGTTTGATAAAATCAGCCTTAATATATTACACCACACTTCGAAGCATAGCTTTGATCAGCACAGTCCGCCTAGGAAGATCATAATATCACTGGTCAGCATTCCCTTTGAACTCTTTGGTACAAGTATCAGCACAGGAAATTATCTTTGTCTGCTTCAGGAAACAGGAGATCCCTATATGAATCAGAAATACGTGAACTCCTCTGTGTCCGTTCCCCAGAAAGCAAGCACCTTAAACCCCACATAATACTAACCAACATAATAACTTGTGGTGCTCCCTAAAGAAGGATTTTATTGTCGTGCAGAAGCCAGAAGCAGGGGTAGACTGGGAAGCTTGCGGATCTCAAGCATCCACATATGGAGCTACAAGACACCGGCAAGCATCCAGCATCCACAGCCCTGCGCGCAGTCTGCCGGCGTGTGACTGCATCCTAGCAAATATCTCACAAAAGCTGTCGTACGGGAGAGACACCAGAATGAGGGCTCTGGCTCGTATTGGAAGTATTTTTCTGGCTTCTGTAACTTGGCTCCTCTCAGGCAGTTTTCTCCCATAAGGCAGACCTCTTTTTCTCTGTTCCCCAGCCATGTTCAGGCTAGCACTTGGGTTTTTTTCAGTTTGCCCATGTTTCCTGATACTGTCCCTGAGAGACTATTTGTTTTTCAAGTGGAGATGAAGGAATCTTGCTTTCACTTCCAAATACTATGATCTTTGCTACAACTCCAGGAAAGTTGCACTTGACAAAATTCACATGCGTCTGAGGGGGGAAAGAAAGCATTCGAGCTAAGTAAGGAAACACAGAGGCACAAAATACATTTTACACTTTACAAGAGAAGTTAGAGTAATTAAAAGAAATATCTTCTTCGGCTTCTTTAATGCAACACTTAAATCCATAGATAGTACTTTAAAATTTCTTTTTCCCAAAATATTCCCAAACTGTTCTTTTATACGGTCAAGTCCTCCAAATCTATCATTTTTATAACATTGTCTCTCAAGTCATACAGAGAACATAATAATAATAATAATAATAATAATAATAATAATAATAATAAAAAAAAAATCCTTCCCACTGTACTGGAGGAAAAAAAAAAACCAACAAAAAGGAAGTATAAGAAAATAAACAAATGATGTATAGGATTACGTATGTGAATGTCTCAGCATTTTCCCAGGCTCTCATATCAAACATTTAATTTGGAAAACACAGGCAGAAATAGATTACATGAAGGTTTGCCATGATAAAACAGACTGATTGTCCCGTGAAAGGATGATTACCCACAGGAGAAGGAAGGTACTCCTTCTTTCTCTGTGTGGACTTGTAAAATTCACTACCTGAGATTTGAATCATCACCAAATCAAACAAGAAGGGAGTGCAAGTCTCCAGCAAATTTTTATTTCCACATATGTTTGTTCCTGAGATTTCATTTCTGAAACCCTGTTGAGAACTTTAACTTGGTAAAACGTTATGTTATATGGGGTAATTTTGCATTTTGTTATAGCAGGCTCAATGCCATTTGTGGAATATTTTTTATATAGGACTAGAAAAAAAATCAAAGTTAGTTATAGCTGTAAGTAGATATATAATATATCTACTATATCTATATAGCAGTAAATATATTGTGCTACCACAATGGGGGGTTGGTATAACATCAGCAACTTCTTGTTTTACTTTGCTTACGCATCTTTTGGGTCCCCCCTTTCCATTGGCCATCTTAGATCCAGATTTTCTTGTTTTCTTCATATTAGCAGCTCCTTTATTCTAGAAATTTTTACACTTAATTTTTTCCATGCTGCACACAGTTTTTGTGTCTCATTCACTGCATGAAATTTTCTGTAAACTCTTTCAAGTATTTATGTGGCTTAGAAACACGTATAAGCTGCAAAGCATAAGCTGCAATTTGTTTTTACCCAGTACTGCTTCCAAGAGCTTCTAATTCTATGAAATTAGGTTAATTAAAACAAAAAAAGTATTTTTCGTCATTGTATATGTAAGTATACAAACAAGTAAATAAAACCAGAAGCTTGTCCAATGCCATACAGATTTCTTATATCTGTAACAGATCCAGCTTACATTTGTTAAGCATCAACTCATTTTTTCCACTGGAAAGCCAGCCTGCCCCTCAAACTCTGCCTGTGCTTTCTTCAGTTTTATTAAAATAAGTGTGGAAGAAATCAAATGAGGGAAAGAAAGGAAGAGTGGAGGCAAAAAACCCAGACCCATGTGTTTCACAAAATACTGGTTTGATCCTCTCAGAAAGTAAATCCTAAGGTTTTGAATTTTACTTTTAGATGTGGAATATGAAGCTGTGAAATAACTAAGGGATTTTTACTGTTTATTTTTGTTTGCATGAAGTTTCTTTATGCTTCAAGAAATAAGAACCTTATGTTGAATTTTACTGGAATGCCATTAGGTTTATGACCTGCAGACATTTGCCCATCTGTTGGGTAGAATAGCTTTCAGTGAATGAAACAAAAGCAATGCAGGCATAAATGAGTGTATTTTAATTAACCTATTTTTTGCACCCTGAAATTATCTTGCTCTTGTAGCAGTTGCATAAGTTTATACTTTCATACATACTAGTGAAAAAAACCCTAAATTCTTCTAAACTAAAAGTCGCTTGAGGAAGCATGTGCCAATTCTTTTTATTATTATTTTGCCAGCTGAAGAGTTAATAGACATTACAGAATGTGAATTTCAATACAAGTTTAACTACAAAATGTTGGACATAAAAGAAGTAACTGAAGTAAAGAGGATCACGATCCACATGGGAAAAGTCTTAATTTCCCATCTTTGCCTTAAAGTAAATGATGCTAAGCAGTCAGAGAGTAAGAGCCAAGGACCGATACCTAGATCATGGTGAATGTACTCTATTTGTACGAATATAGCTCCCCATAGGAGAGCCAGAGCTATCTGAGTTTCCTCATCTTCCTCAGAGTCGCAAAACTCGGTCTCCAAGGTTAGTGCTAATTTTCCATTCTGTTGCCAGAGATTTTCAATCCTTAACGCTTTTAAGATGAATGGGTGATGAGCTGAATGTGAATTACACTGAAATAATGAGGAAAATGCCTATTCCTCTCTTCGCTGTGAGCACTGTTAGACCCAAGGTGATCTGGGATTCTTCTTTCACTGCTACTGTAAAGTTTTCTCATTTTCCTGTTTCATATTAAAGGTCATTCTTAATTATAGATTGATCCCAGAATGGCTCTTCAGTAATTCACACAAAGACGGGGAAGTTAATTTCAGATAACCAGATGTACACTTATGGCCCAAGTGAAAAAAACCAAACCAAACCAACAAACCCAACACGCAATTAAAAACAAATAATTTCATAAAATAGTGACATTAACCCATTGACTTGTGTCTTGACTTTCAAGCGTGCCTCCTGCATATGGATTCTAACCTGTGAGTTAAGGTCTGTGATGGAGCAAACAAGGTGCAGCTCCTGGGCAAACTCTATTAGAAACAGAATCTCTTTTGGTCTTGTGTATCTCTTCTGGCTGAAAAGGTTTAAAAGTGACTTAAAGAGATGTAGTTTTTCTCAGATTGAGACACATGGCAGATTACTCTGCCTGGGCTTGTCTTCAACCACTGAGTTTTCATGTACTGGAGTAAAGAAAAAACTTGGACTGGACATAAAAAACTCCACACTTAAAAAAAATCTTCAGCTTGAAAAGGTCAGAGAGCACTGGTTACCCACCATCCCACCAGGCTCTGAAGTTGCCACATAGACTCTTTGGGCCTCTGCAGTTGATTTCTATGTTGGTCTATTTGTCAAAATGCTGGAAGTTGGGATTGACACTTTTAATTTTGTTTTCTAAACCCAAATAATTTGATAATGTCTGATTCAAAATTTCACAAGATTTATTATAGTCTTGAGTGGAAAATATGCAGGGTAAATCAATTTTATGAGCAACTATATTTATCCTCCGTGATCTCAACTAAGTAGTTTTTCAGAAAAGTTAGCAGCCTTTCTCTGGTACTTAAAAAAATATTCTATGTCTTTTCCACTGACAATGTACTGTAATACAAATGGAAAAGAGAAACCTGGAAGGCTTACTATGAATTGTCAAATATATCACCAATTTAATACAAATGTGGCAGTTTTTAGAGTACGACTGATCCCGCTATTTTTATACAAAGCTCACTTTTTTGAACATTGCTTACTTTTAAACACTGTGAAGTGCCATACAGTAGTTACACCAACGTTATTTAGATCAGAGACAACCAGAAAAATTGTTCTGCTGCAGAACTGGTGAGCAATTAGAACCAGACTCATTGCCTTCAAATACTAAGAGGAAATGTTACCGTGTCTTTCACTGGACCATTGATAATACACAATTAGAGCTGAAATCAATTCCTTAGAAGCTGAAAACATGGTCAGTCATTTGGAATGACCTTTATTTGCTTTAATTCACAGTGTTTTGGACATCGCTCAGGATTTAGAAAACATTTTTCACTTCCTCTCTTCAAAGATACTTATTAACAATCCAATTTTTCATTTTCAATGCAACTCTCCTCTCCTGCCCCACCCCAAAATGTGTCCTTTTCTCCTCTCCTATTTATTTTAGCCTTATAGCTAGTGGCGTGTGCAATTAGGATTAATGATCAAATTGAAAGGTATCCCAGTGGGTGACTTTTAACTTAAATATTCATACTATACCAGTGATGTCTTGTTATATCTAATAGATCTGGAAAGCTCAATTAAATCTTTATTTGAAGTAGGCTACTGAAGTTTTCCCCAGTTTCTTTATGAAACTGCCTTAAATCAGAGAAATTCTACCTAAGTGACCTCTTGCTTTTACACAATTCCCACCTGCCTTTATGAAACTTACTGAGTGTTTGGATATTGTTCTTACATTAATATTCCACTAACCTTAGTTAAAAATCTAGTATTACCAAATATGGGAGCAGAAGGGTTTTTAAAATATTGATGAAAAGCCAACTGTTTATTACTCTCAGGGACCCTACAAAGATGGGGAATATGATATCCATATTGGATGGATTAGCAAACTGGGTTTTTTGGTTGGTTGGTTGGGTTTTTTTACAATAGGGAATACATTTATGATTAGTTTTTGTTGATGATTCCTTGAAAACCAGGATGCAGCACTACTTGGTAGTTCTTAAAATTTATATAAGTAGAGTAGGTCCTAGACCAAAGGTGCTGCGGGGGCAAATGGATTACCAGCGCTTCTCTTCAAGGCAACACATATCTGTTTCATTCTTGGGAAGTGGCCAAGAGATGTCAGTGGTCAATGGTGTAAGTGGACATTGCTGAGGTCGAATATATAAATGTCTGAGGGAACTGGCAGGAGTCCAGAGAAGAAAACAATTTTCAGATGTATAGTATTTTTGAGCAGGAAGCGGTTACTGAAAGGCAGGAGACCAAACCAAACAGCAAAAGTTTCAACCGCATAAGTATTGGTGATCAGTTAGAAAACAAAGGACAGATACTGAATATATTTGGAGAGGATTTCTCTCAAAAGCCATACATTGATCTAAATGGGATATTGGAATTTTGCCTTTGACAGAAAAGGAAAGTGCTTTTTCTTAAACTGTAAGATAGGACTATAATATGTCGTATGTTAATTTGATATATGAAGATGTGCTGACAGAGTAATGAAGATACTTTGCTGTGGGATTTCTGAGGCTGAGATTTTTTTAAGCTAAGAATGTTGGTTTGGTATTTGAAAGCTATTCTCTTTCTTGCTAATGAAAAGAAGATAAAGGACCAAAAGTTTTACAAGTTATACATAAATGAAAAAATAAATAGCCTGAATTATAAGGGACCTACCTGAGGAATGATTCTTCATAGCTATCCTCCCTTTGAAACCTTTAAGACCTGTTGGTCACCATGTTTTGCCAAGCTGAAGAGAGGCAGAGGCGATGACATAAATATGAACACCAAAGTGATAACAAAGTGATAGCTAAGTTTTGCTTTTTAGTGTTTTGGTGTTTTAAGCAATAGAAAATAATTATCTCTTGATAGTTGTGCTCCTACAATAGCTTAAGTATGGTTGGCTAAAGTCAAGTCTTACAGAAGCAGAAAATTTTAATTGGGCATTATATAGCCTCATTATAATCTGATGGACAACAAACTCTATTCCTTTGATTTAACAACCGTGTTAGATTAAATCCTAGATGTGTGTTTTGAAATAAATGGCTTTGCAAGGCTGAAAGGCATAATGGAAAATTCAGAAGACTATTTCTTTTGCTGTTGTTTCTTGATAAGTATTTCAGATGGCACCAAATGTCATGGTGTTAAGGATGCTTTGGAAGTCATTTCAAAGCTATAGCCAAATTTGGATGTGAAATAACATATAGTTCAAATAAAGAAAATCTCCCTATTTGTAAAACAGCAAGTGCTTTAAAATGAGGGGTGTCGCAGGACATTATTTCCTGTAAGAAGCCTGGGGGCCAGGGGAGGACTAATTAGCTCACCAGCACACAAAATTAGTGCTCTCGGGACAAACTGAGGTTAGGGAGCAACATACTGAGTAAACTGACAATCTTCCAGTCTGTTCCTGAAGAAGGGTATTTTGTCTTGTACACAATAGGTATTATTAAAGAAAATTCCGGGAAATGACTGATCCAAAAGCTTTTGAAACCAATGTGAAGTTTTCATGCTGGGGGATGTGTAACTTCTCCTCCATCAGCTATCCCCAGGTCTGTCCTTGGCAAAATGAAGTCCGTCTGCACAAGGCACATGCAGAAATTAACCCAGGAGGTATTCAATTTAAGATACACCAAACCCCACGAGAATAAATCGTATGTAACTTTAAACACATGCACTACTAACTAATATATATCATTTATGTGACAATGGCTGGGTGGGTTTATGCTGGATATTGCATAATCTGCTTCTTATTTTTTAAATTCTTCTACAGACTTCGGCCAGGTATTTTGAGTGGAACGGGAGAAACAATGAAAAAGAAAGAGGAGAAATCATAATAATAACAGGAGAAATCATAATAATAAAGTATTTAGCAAATCCCAGGGGACACAGAAAGGAGAACCTTTGAGAAAAGGACAAAGTCATACTACCACTTCTTGTTTTGAAATACATGTAGATGCTCTTGATCACATAGTATTACAAACCATTCCTTTTCCACCAAAATTCAGACAGCTTGCTCTTCCCTTGCTTCTACAGTGGCAGGATATGCAGAGCAGCTGAATAAAGAGCCAGCAAGTCTCTTCTAACTCTGCAGGGGAAAGAGAAACTTTACTTTGAAAATACCAGTAAGTACTACTATGCTAACAAGAAAATCACTTTTGCTCAATATATGTAATCACAGAGCTTTTATTTGAAAATTAACAGTCAAAGGGATGGGTATATTAAAAACTGGAGAAAGGGACACTGGGAATACACTTACATGTTCAGAAATACATTCCTTTGAAATTACCATAAGGAGAGAGAGAGAGAAAATAAGAACAGAATGGAACAAAATCAGACTAGTGCCTCAGTTTATGGAAATTAATTTCTGTGAATCCCTCAGCCAAGCTGCCACTGTCTTACTCTGAGTTTGTACTTTTACCTGTAGTGGAAAGCTTCGGCCACCAAAGCTGAGGAAACCAATGTGAACGCAACTCTGACTAATGATTAGTTAACTTTTAAGCCTCTTGCAAACCTCTGCAGCCTAACCCATCCTTTTAACTGTACAGATATAACATTCATAATAAAAAAAAATAATCAATATTCAAGAATCAAAAATGTCCTTTCCATCCTTTCTTCATTTATGCTACTGCAGTATTACTTTGGCAACCTATTGATAAGCTGTTGATTTCCTCTGCACAGCTACTTCTCTAAAATGGATTCCAGCAGCTCTGAAGTCTTCTGTGCTTAGACAGAAGCCCTCTTAAATCTACAGATGTTACACAGTATTAGTAACCTTCATTTTGAAGGTAGTCCTTTCAACATATTCTAAAAGATATGTTACTGTTTTCCTTATTATTTGGATAATCAAGTGACATGTCAGGAGACAGTGAAAAGAACTTAATTGCAGCCTAGTTCTAAATTCCACTTATAAAAAAAATGAGTCCCTGCAAGCTGATCGTAAATATTCAGTCAAAGATTTTTTTTTTCTTCCCTCTGCTGCATTCTGAGCAGTGAAAGCTGTACAATTAAAATCTCTAGCACGGATTGATAGTTTAGCTCAGATATAATCTGAAAAGAAAATGTATTTGATGTTCATTATACTAGTGTAGTGGTAACGTCAACGACACTAAAAATAGAAAATTCATTTTATTTAGGCAAATGTCAATCAAAGCTCATGTAAATTTGTTTGAATCTACACAAATGCTGATATATACAGATGGGAAGGGGGAATTATTACTCTTATAAAAATGTCAGGATGAGATATTTATCCAGCTACATATATAACAGGAACTGTTCAGGAACTGTTTTAAAAATGCAGGTTGTTCATAGCACGTCTTCTGAATTTAGGAGCATTATCCTCATTTTTATCCTTAAAAGAGACGCAGTTAAACAAACTGAGCCACAATTTTTTTTTTTTTTTTTGCCAAGAGCGGCAGCACTCCTTTTTTCCCACCTTTACTTACTTCTGAACTCACCCAGAATCCAGCATTTGCCATTCAAAGTGCTGGAGTCACCCCCTGACATGGTGAGAGTCAAGTCCCTGGGATAAAGCTGCGAGCAGCAGGGTTTCGGGAACCAGCAGTTCAATCACCTTAGCTTAGGAAAGCTGCTACTGTTGGGTCACAGACAGGTCCTCACCGGTATTAATAATTTTGTACCTGCAGGTAGCTGGTAGAAAAGGAAAAAGGTTATTTCATCATGAAGGAATTTGAAAGAAATGTGAAAACAATATTTGAGCCTTTGTGAAAAAACGCGGTCTGTTAGCTCAGATCTGATTAGGAAGCGCTTGCGTGATGCTCTATGCATTACAAACTAGGTACCTGATAGTCTGCTTATGAATGTGAGTTTGCATCATACCTCCCATGAACAGAGAAAAACCACGTCAAATCCATACCAAATCTTTTTGTTTTCTTTGCCAAGCTGAAATAATTAAGATAGAAAGAATTTTGCACCTCATTAATTCCTAATCATTCCCTAGAGTTGCTGTTTTGGTTTGGGTTGGATTTTTTGTCCTGTTTTGTTTTATTGAGTTTTTATTTTATTAACCTTGATGTCATACTTTGACAGATTAGATCAAAGTAAAGGGCAATCTAAATCAAATCATTTTTCCTTCATTGCATTGTTCAAAATGTTAGCATAAACAGCAAAAATTCCTGTTAAATATTTTTGGACACGAAATGGTAGCATATATTCTGTCCGCTGCATATGTACCTTTGATTGTCCATCAAGCAGAATACTGAATCAGTGTCTGCTTCCAGAAAAAAAACCCTACTAGTCTGAACTGTTGTAATAGATTATTTATGAAAAATGCTATACTGATGTGTATAAGAATAACTTTTGCATTTTCAGCTTGTCCCTGAAACCCCCCTTCAGGGTATTCTTATACCTATTTGTGTGCAGATTCATAGTAGTTCCTTTTATAAAGTGTCAGAAATAACGGCAGGAGACAGTGCCCTTCAACGGATTGTTTTAACAATGGTTTTATTTACCGTATCTCCTCTCTCCTTGAACCATTCCAATGCTACAAAGGGAATGCTTAATGGAACAGAACACAAAATCCTTTGAAAACCCAACTCATTTGAAAATGTTTTTAAAACAGCGGACATGTCGCTCTTGGGTTTTCCTAGTCTCAGAAGGTCTAGAGATAATTAGTATAATTTCTCCATGAAGGAAGGACAGGGCAAAAGACAATGCATGCCCAAAATTTCTAACGTGCATAAACTGTATATTTGTAGAATTCTACGTGTGTGGGGAAGATGAGCCATGACAGCTGATTGCCAATTGGCTGCTTGTTTTGGCAGATGCTCGCTCAAACCCATTTCAGAGTTTTCCTTAATTTGCCCAGGCTGTTTGGATGAAATCAGTGCATCACTGTGTTCCCTCTCAGTTCTTGGAACCAGCTCAAGTATGTGATAGGTTAGGTGTAATAGGCTCTTATACCTTTTAAAAATGCTGCCGTATTCCATGTGTCCTATCCCTAAAGGACTCCTGGATAATAAAGACCCAAAGTGTGGTAGGAAGGAGGGTGTGCCAGTCATTACTGTTCTGCTGGAAACAGGTTATCGAACCTGTCACTGTCCTAATGTTGTATCCAACCTGTGAGCATGGACAGCATGTTCCAGTAAGCATTGGGACGGTCAGGGCATCACGATTCCAGGAGATGCCATAGCGCAAGGGCAAAGCAACCAATATGTAATCATCTCTGCAAGACATCATACCACACAAAAAAATAGAGATTAACAAAAAGTTGAGGTGAATTAATCTGAAGAGATTAATAAGAAGTTAGGTATTTTCTTCTCATATTTAAATTTTGGTCTCCTATGTTTATATTTAGGAAGAATGTCAAAAAGCCAGATAAATGTATATGTTGTTCATATAACCCTCAGCTTAACTTGGAACTGAGCAATACTCTAATTTTGCTTCCCAAGGTCACCCTCAGCTGAACTGAGGGAGGATTGTGTCATTCAAACTGTGCCTCTGCTGACGTGAAACTTCTCCAGCACGGTACACAGTATGTGACCACAGGCCTAACGCACAAAGCATTGCCCTATTCCCTTGATACAACACCTGGATATGATGTTTGTCTGAAGCACCTAGATATAAAACAACACTTACTTCTTCTTTAGGAAGTTCCAGGGATGGAAGGAAAACCTTGAAATGTCTCTCATCTTCCATCTTTGATGGGAAGCCAGTTGCAATTGAGTCAACTTGTCGTGGTTTAACCCCAACCAGCAACTAAGCACCACGCAGCCGCTCGCTCACTCCTCTCCCCTCCCACTGGGTTGGGGAGGAGAATCAGAGAAAGAGAAGTAAAACTCATGGGTTGAGATAAGAACGGTTTAAAAACTAAACTAAACTAAACTAAACTATAATAATAACAATAATAATAATAAAAAAAATAACAATAATAATAATTATAATGAAAAGGAATATAAGAAAAAGAGAGAAATTAGACCCAAGAAAAGACAAGAGATGCACAGTGCAATTGCTCCCCACCCGCTGACCGATGCCCGAGCAGCGACCTGCCCCTCCTGACCAACTCCCCCCAGTTTATATCCTGAGCATGACGTTCGACGGTATGGAATATCCCTTTGGGTAGTTCGGGTCGACTGTCCTGACCGTGCTCCCTCCCAGCTTCTTGTGCACCTGCTTGCTGGCAGAGCATGGGAAACTGAAATATCCTTAACTTGGATAAGTGCTACTTAGCAACAACTAAAACATCAGTGTGTTACCAACATTATTCTCACACTAAATCCAAAACACACTGTGCCAGCTACTAGGAAGAAAATTAACCCTATCGCAGCTGAAACCAGGACACAATGACAAAAGTGGAAGAATGGTATCATTTTCTCATAATAAGATCAAGGATATTTATTAAGGAAAATGTAATAATTGTGAATTGTGAGTCCCCCTCTGCGTGATATTTAAAAGGTTATTATTAAGCCATTCTATATCAATGTGTGTTCAAGTCTGGAAAGAAAAAAACAGAATAATCAAACTTGACATTCATTCACTATCCTTTTTTTTGCCAGATACTTTTGATGACAGTTTTGCAAATGTCTGAATCTATCTCTGCTTTCCCCATGGAAAAAAATATCCTTGAAGAATTTTTGACTCCAGAAAATTTGCTTTGTTCTTTCTAAGTGTATTTAAATTACTGTCTTTTTTCTTACTGATACAAAGGAAAGGAAAGGAAAGGAAAGGAAAGGAAAGGAAAGGAAAGGAAAGGAAAGGAAAGGCAGCTGTGAGTATGAAAGGGTAATTTTTCTCAATTGTTATAAAATAGTTTATGACTTCTGGATGTCTACTGTCTAGTAGGTGTGAATCTCTGCCTGTTATCTGAAAGCAGAATTCAAAGGTTTCCTGGGGGACAAGAGAACATATGGTCTGAATTGATTGTTCCATTGTGTATTTTACCTGTCATTCCAATGGCAAACACCACCAGACTCCACAATGCAGCAGTTTTTCCAGCTGATTCACACTGCTCACTAGTAGATTTTCTTCCCAGCTGACATCTGATAAAACACAGGTATTATTCTCATTGAGAGAATTAATTGGTGGTGTATATTCTGATAAATTAAGTTGAAGCAGTAACATGAATAAGACCTTAACTTGGCTGTGAAGTGGATAATCTTTGTCCCAATCCCATTTCCACACACAGACTTTTTTTAATGGCAAAACTAGATAAATGATGTGGGAGTGAGAGAATCAAAGAAAGAGAGGGAAGTAATGAAAGAGGAGCTGCTAGGGTAAGGAAAAGTACATGCATCAAACAGACCAGGCTAAGAAAGCAAGAGGTACGTTCTTTTGCAGGTGGGAAAAGTACATCAGCTATGCACTTTCAAAAAACAGATGAGACTGGCACTTGTGCCAAAGTATTCCTCCTCAGGCTAGCTACCTTAGATCTGGGATCCAACTAGCTGGCTCACAGAAAAAAAAACAAACCATAAAACTACCAAGGGCTGCTGTTGCAGGTACAGCATGAAACATCAGACCTCTACCTAAATAGAAAACTCTTAAAGCACATATTATTACCATAGAGATACAATTTGGAGACAGCACAACCACCGGGTGGGGAGGGAATCACATTTATCTTTGGGATTTTTAGCACTAAAGATATCTGTACACTTCAAGTACTACTAAATGAGGATTTCTTATGCCATTTAATATATATTTTGTTCAACAAATAGTACAAAAGTCTTCTCGGGTTAAAAAGCTTTGGTTTTGGACTGCAGGATCAGATCAGATTTTTTTCTTATTTTTTAATTAAAAGCAGTGGCTTTTAATGTCATAGTGTCAGCTACAGAGCTGTAATGCTGCTATGATCTGCAGTTTAGCATCTTCGGAGTCCTTTGTGTGAAGGTAAGCAGGAAATTGTTACCAAGGATAATCAATGAGACTGTGAGACATCATCTTTATGTCCTCCTGCCTTTTCTTGACTTTTAGAGTTGCCAGATGCCAGTACTTTTTTTAAGGAAATATATGTAAAATGAGGTAAAAAGAATTTTACCTAAACAAGCAAAAAATTGAAGTATTTCTTAAATCTTTCCCTTGCCAGACTATTTAGATCTCAGTCACCCAATTTGGCAGTGTCCAGAATGACCTAGTAAACAACACGCCAGTAAGCAGCATATTTTAGCCTTTTTTGCAAGCCTGCACGCTGGAAGTCAATGCTTAAAAAGTGTGTAGCAGTATATACTCATCAACATCTCATTTTGTAGTCACCAACCTTTTTAGTGCCTTATTCAACACAGTAGAGCCTATTGTTTGTTTTAGGTGGACTTCCAAATGTGTGACATTTCCACTTCCCCTTGAATTATTCGGTTATGATCCTATTCTGCTCTCCTTGATTGTGCAAAGGAATCTTCCTTCCTTTCTGCTCTTTACATCTGGAAAAGAAATACACTTAGCTTGAAATATTTTTTTAGGTTTGGGGGTTTATTTTTTCAGTACAAGTGTGGTTTTTTTTCCCCCAGAATGAACCTATACAGTGCTTATTCTATTAAATAATATTATTCATGGCTACAGTATGATTTGGAGGGGTTCCTTTTCCTATTCTTTTGTCAGAAGTTTTAGAGAATTTATGTTTTCCAATAGCAATAGTACTTCTTTACACTTAAAAAAAGGATTTAGAAATAGAATTGTTATCACATCTGTATACGTGTGTTTGTGCATAAGTATGTGTATATATGTGTGTGCAAATCCTGTCAACTAAGGTCAATTGACTAAATACACAAATTAATGGCAGTGGCTGTTAATACATCATTGTAATTCATGTTGCAGAAGGCAGCAGATGAAACTCGACTCTGTTCCCTGGTGTATTGTTAACCACTCCATCAAAACAGCTACGTCAGTCAACAGCCTCCTCCTCCCGTGCCCAGCAAAACGAAGCAAACCCCTGACAACAGAACACGAAGCGCAGACTACCACGTAAGCTATTCACCAGTTGTAGGTAATCAAGCCCAGAGATGAGAAATATACACTTCACAAAGAGGACAGAGATCACAGTGCACGATAGGCATTGTTCAAGAAATATACTGTTATATAGAATTATTATGGACACCGGAGTGTACAGGTGCTGAATGTACCTTAGGTATAGGCTAATAATGATTAACTTATGATCACAACTTATCTTCTGAGAAAAGATGTATTATGCCTTATAAAGCTCTGGAATTTGATCTCCTCAGATACGCCTGCATCAATCTCTGTTTTTAAAGGAAACAAAGCCAGTATGGTCCAGTTTTCTGACTGTTAATTCTTTCAAAATGAAAATACTTAGAATCTCTAACAAATCTAACAAAAATAATTTAATCAATTGGAATTTGTCATGAGTTTCTTTCAATCCATCTGTTTTATGGATGGAAATACCTCCTCAGCTTTTCTGTACTGTTCCAGAACTTCATCGTATAGGTTTAGGCTCAGTCTTCATCAGGACCGTGTTATGAGAGGCAGGTTTAAGACAGGGAATATTTATTTAATAGTGTAGAGGGGTGGGAGGACTTATTCTATACCACTAATAAATCTGCTTGTTCAATGGCAGATAGTTGAGGAATTGCGATGGAAACTGGTTCTTTGGAGAAACGTTCTTCGGTGATAAACACAGAGGTCAGGGCTTGCCGGACAGGACAGAAGAGCGATCTTGCTCTCTGGATGACAAAGCCGTGCCAAATGAACGAGTGGAAGTGCTGAACCAGCATGACTTGTCCGCCTGCCAGGAGCAGATATTTTGGTGCATTGCCAGGCGGACAAATGCTGAATTGCTCCTGGCCTATGAAGGTGGAGGGAAGGAATCCAAGTGTAGGTTAGCAGAGCTGGCATAACTCAGAAATCAGAGAGGAGAAGCCTGACTTGTATGCAGGTGGAGCAATACCAGGATGGATCAAGGTGGTGAAGAAATGCAGTTTGTAAATCGATACGTGAAACTTTTCCCTTGGAGCTAGTGCTGAACCCACACCACAGTATGAACTCCAGAGAAAAAATACTGACAAAGGCTGGTTTTGAGAGATACTATAAGGTTCATTGTTGTTTCTCTTCATGTAGTTAAAGTCCCCATAATATATCTTTACAGCGAAGGGGTTTAATCCCAGATTTTCCCCCCTCTTTCCTTCCAGACATTATATTAAAATATTAAATTTAACTCTGTCTCCCCACACATCCTTTCTGCTGTTTGTAGAACTGTTTTTTTGCTTGGCAGCACTAAACCGCTGTGCAATGCTGTTACAGGCTGTCTGGAGACTGCTGTCAGGCTCCTGCACACATGGCAAACAATGCGAGCCTCGTGATGTGAGCTCATCACAGCTCACATACGTGTTGTGAACCTTAGTTACAGAACTGCTTTAAAAGCACTCGAGAAATCTCCAGATGACAGAAATTCTGGAGATGTGAAATTACAATCTCCAAGACGTAAACTGGTGTGAATAAGTGTACAACTTATGTACCCATAAGTATATACCCTAGTATTCCAGTGAATGGAGTACCTAGTACTCCTGGTGAATGGAGTTAAATCCAGTTGGCAGCTGGTCACAAGTGGGCCGAGTTCTGTTTAATATCTTTATCAATGATCTGGATGAGGGGATCGAGTGTACCCTCAGTAAGTCTGCAGATGGCACCGAGTTGGGTGGGAGGGTTGATCTGCTGGAGGGTAGGAAGGGTCTCCAGAGGGATCTGGACAGGCTGGATCGATGGGCTGAGGCCATTTGCATGAGGTTCAACAAGGCCAAGTGCTTGGTCCTGCACTTGGGTCACAACAACCCCATGCAATGCTACGGGCTTGGGGAAGAGTGGCTGGAAAGCTGCCCGGTGGGAAAGGACCTGGGGGTGTTGATCAACAGCCAGCTGAATATGTGTTGGCCATGTGCCCAGGTGGCCAAGAAGGCCAACAGCATCCTGGCTTGTATCAGAAGTAGTGTGGGCAGCAGGAGCAGGGCAGTGACCGTCCCCCTGTACTCGGCACTGGTGAGGCCGCATCCCCAATACGGTGTTCAGTTTTGGGCCCCTCGCTACAAGACAGACCTTGAGGTGCTGGAGCGTGTCCAGAGAAGGGCAACAAAGCTGGTGAGGGGCCTGGAGCACAAGTCTTATGAGGAGCGGCTGAGGGAACTGGGGTTGTTTAGTCTGGAGAAAAGGAGGCTGAGGGGAGACCTCATCGCTCTCTACAACTACCTGAAAGGAGGTTGTAGTGAGGTGGGTGCTGGTCTGTTCTATCGAGTAACTAGTGATAGGACAAGAGGAAACGGCCTCGAGCTGCTCCAGGGAAGGTTTAGATTGGATATTAAGAACAATCTCTGTACTGAAAGGGTTGTCAGGTGTTGGAACAGGCTGCCCAGGGAAGCGGTGGAGTCACCATCCCTGGAGGTATTTAAAAGACTTGTAGATGTGGCATTTAGGGACATGGTTTAGTGGTGGACATGGCAGTGTTAGGCTTACAGTTGGACTCGATGATGTTAAAGGTGTTTTCCAACCTCAATGATTCTATTACTTTGATCATAAAATACCACCCTAAAGCTAGCAAATTATTTTACTTATTAAACTTTGCAAACCCCATAATTTTTTCCATCTGGAAATTATCTGTTTCCTGAGGTGACCACAGAATTTAAGCTGGAAAAGTATGTACACATTGACATGCTGAAGTCACACAACGTGCAAGCAATAACACCTGTAGGAGTTCCTCCATTTTACTAAGTGAAAACATTCAGCATTTGGGAGACCCAATTTCAATTCCCTTTCTCTGCTTGATGGATTTTCAGTCTGTGTTTGAAGTCTCTGAATAGGGCTTTAACCACTGTAATTACAGTAGTCTACATGGGCTTCTCTTAGTCTTAATGTTATTTCTTCTTTGAATATTCATTAATAGAGGGACTGAAACCCTGTCATCCCCTGAGTTAGTAACTTACCATTAGCACAGAGTAGCATTTTTATGTTTTGGGGGCTTGGGTTCTTTTTTTTTTTTGGGGGGGGGGGGGGGGGTGGAAAGCAAGGCATATTAATTTATCGGTTATTGGAGAATCTGATATTATGCCCTTTTACATGTTCTCCATGAGCTGTTCTACTTTCTATAAAATTATTTAAGTGTTAATAGTGGCTTCCTGGGAAGTGTGGCACCTGAGTATAACATCTGTTCTGGAATATATTTATTTATTTGTAGAAGTAGAAAAGCATCAAGAGAAAACATTTAATTAGCTTATCATTTAGCAATTATGGCTTGGTGAGTCCCTAGAAATGAAGAAATGGTGGGTTCAAATTTCCTCAGGAAGAGTAAAGACATCGAATGGTGCTCCTCCCATCCTGACAGGGTGCCCAACCTCTCTGTTAGTCAACCATAAATACTACTGCCTGCAGCAGTTTTGTGAAACCAGCCCTTCATTTTCTTGTCATGTCTACTCCAAAATGGAATATTTTATTTTGGCTCAGAGAAAAGTAATTTCATCCAAATTCTCATTTTGGGAAGAAAAACCCCAAACATTTCGGTGTTTAGTCAATCCATTTTTTCTAACTGGTGTTCATCAGGCAACGGAGGGAGGAGGGCTAGCATTGATTTGTATGTCCCAATCTAATTCTCCTAAAGGGGATTGTTTTTCCTTACGGGACCAGAAAACAAATTTATTTACTTATTTATTGAATTAATTTATTTAGAACAGATACAAGGATGAAAATCAACACACAGTAAAAACTGCTGTTTGGATAAAGAAAGTTCTATCTACTTCCTCACAAGTAGTACTGTCTAAATCCTTTTACACAATGTACCTGAAATCCTTACAGTGCTTTGCAGGGCTCTTTCACTAACTTGTAAACACACAGGAAAGAAGAAAAGCATCACTAACAGACTAAGCCAATAGTAATGAACTGTGGAGTCGAACTGCTGATAACAACAGGAGCTTAATACTAGCCATTAACCTCTACAAAATCCCCACATTCAACTTGGAACCGGCTCTCAAAAAATGTTACCTTCCCTATTGATATGCAACCCAAGAGAAATATTTACTTCTGAAGTTCTCACAATTACAAATTCTACTCTTAGTTAAGACTGTTGAGAACAAAAGAACTGAAGTAATTGTGAAGCTTAAAAGGTATGGATGCTGAAAATTTTGCAAGCATTTTTTTTGTGGAAGAGCTTGTCATGTTTGTGCAGAGACATGATTTCTCCTGCAGAGACTGCACATCATCTTCAACTGTAAAAGAAGGATTTCTGAACTGCAGGAGGCAGGGAAGTGCATGACTAGCTGAAGCTTCGAGCAAATTCTCACAGTTAACTGTGTAACTAAAATTGAACTGGTTATATGCAAGTTCAAACTCTCCACACTTTAAGGAAAACACATTTTTGGGGGTGGTAGGGGAAAGAAAAGGAGAGAGACTAAACTTTTCCTTCAGTATCATGTTTTAAGCAGCTCTGGATCAAATTTTGAAAAGACTGTTTCCAGCACCTATGATGGCTTGAGTTTTCATAACCAGAGGTGGCCAGGTTTGTCAAGAAGGGGTGATAGATTTCATTAGAGTTCACCTTCCTCCAGCTTTATCAGACAAGCTTCTGGGAACACAGTCTGCGGTACACACCAGTTGGTCTAATACAACAAGGATAACAAAAATGCAAAAATAACGCTGCTTGCCACCAAATGCTGCCTTGCAACTATTTTTAGATCGTTGTGGATACAAATAACAGTATCAATATGAAAAGAACACCCAAGGGGGTGTACTTTTTCAGTTTTGGGGTTTCTCACAGCTCTAATCCATTGCTCTGGGCACATTCAACTCTGATCCCCTACTATGCTTATTGCTCAATAAGTCCTGATCGCCTAATCACAATTCTTCTGAAAGATCTGGAAAATATGCATGGAATTATCTCTTTCATCACATGCAATATTCAAACTTCCTTTTAGTTCCTTTTGTTCCTAAATTTTATGTTCTGTATGTAGAACCAGAGTAATCTGTGGTTCTTTCATAGATTCTGTGAATATTTGAAAGCCTTTCTCCAGCCCCCTTAGTGGTCTTTGAGAGGGTTTCACATTATCATAACTTTGCCATCTCAAATCACTGCAGTATTTTAATCATGAAATATAAGCAAAACAACAACAACAAAAACCCACAAAAACTGTCCTCTGGAAGTGCTGCAGTGATTTTGTGATGTAATTAATTTAATTAATTTTTAATTAATTGGTAATGTAAGCAGTACTCCTAGCTTGTCATCTTATTAAGTTCTTTTCAAAATGGATCACAATACAAAAGGAAAACTAATGATGGCCCTTCAGCATGATTAAGCTTGTCTAGACCCTATTTCTTCTCCAGTTAATTTCTCTCCTTCAAGGGGATGGTGGGGACAATTGTTTGAAATGCTGAAAAAGTGGGGAGAGTCTTCAAGAAGTATTTGTTGGAAGCAGAGAGAAACTGAAATAAGAAAAAAACCAAACAAAACAACCCCCAAACCCTCAACAAAACAAATATCTATTTGCTTAACAACGTATCTCTATTTATCCATCTCATGCATTTAATTAAATTGTGTGCTTCAGGCTTAGATACAGAAAAGAAAATCTTAAGTTTAAAAAAAAAAACCCCAAACCAAACAACTCCCATAAGTGTTGCAGTCCCAAAGGAAAAATCCATAAATATTCCTTTCAAATTCTGAAACATTAGGGTTCCTCACCATATTAGATGGTGATTCTTCACCACCACCTCGTCTCTCAACATCAGCTTTCTCCTACTTACGTGTCCCATCATGAGAAAAAAAAGTTTTATTTCAAAGCCTACTTAACAGCACTATGTAGACTCCATCTACTAAATCACACTGGTTTCTCTCTCATTTGTTGGCTAGTTCGAGTTCCTTCCTAAGCTAAGTTTTACCTTCCTAATGGATTTTGGTGATAACCATAAGCAGTCTACCACAAACATGTATTTTAATCTTCTGCCTTGCACATTTACAAACAGGATATTTTTTAACTGATTAAGTTAAAATAATACTATGACTTTAGGCTGTCCTAAAAAAATGGAAACAAGACTTAAGCCAATAAAGATGTTGGAAACCTTTTTACATCTCCATCCTTAAAACTTCTCAAATTTTGTAGTTTTTCCCTCAGGATGAGTAGGGCACTAAACCCAAAATCAAACACTATCATACTAGGACTTTCACAGTCGCAGGAGTCCAAGAGCTGAAGCTTTACCAAAATATCCAATACTTAAAATATTGAGATAAACTAAAAGGGTTTGCACTGTTATGAAGATGATGCATACCATGTCTTTTAGCACAATTTTGCTCTCAGGTGTAAGACTTGATGGCAAATATTCAGTTTCTTTAAATGTAGTTAAAAAAAAGAGTGGGTAAAAAGCAAACCAACACAAGACATTCTTAAGGATAATGAAGATCTGTTAGTTGGCATGTTTACAATACATTGAAAGCACAATAGCAAATATAAAAGGCACTTCAACTTCTACACAATAAATTTATGCACTCTTCCTTAAATAGTACATATATTTTTAGATCTCCAGGAAATGCTATCACCTAGATATATAGCTAATGATAAAATCACAGCACTTTCCATTTTGATGTCTTAATCAAAGTTTTGTTTCTTTTAAAGAAATAAAATGTTACATGTCACTTCTTGGGATTTAAAAAGGGTAACTAAATTCCTTATACCAACCTTGCAGCTTTTCATGCTCAGAAGTCCATATTGTAAATGCAGTCATACAGGGAGAAAATCTGGGTGAAAGCCCCCAATGCAGCCCCCGATAACATCATAGAAAGCAGAGGAAATGTATGACAAGGTTCCTTTCACATAACCATCTTCCACTGAAAAATGGAAAGGGTATGAATTATCAATTTCCTATAAAAGTTTCAGAAAACAAGAGTTAACATAACAGGCAGAGGTTTTAGCACCATATACACTCTCTTTTTGCTGCTTCTTTCACACAATACTGTCTCTCACATGCCTAGGTATTTGTTTCATTAACTAAACTTTCCAAAAGCCAATAATAATAAAAAAGTCTTATGTCAGGAGCCAAGAAATTGCTTGGAATGTAGAAGTAGAATAATTTTTTTTTTTTTTTACAAGCCACTACTCCATCCCAATTAATTGCTATTATTCTTACTTGATTAAAAGATTTTAACATGCAAATTTTTTGCAAGGCTGATGCTGAAGATTATTGACATGAGCAGATCACTGCCATTGGGGTGATGAACTATGCAGGAATTTGACAAGAGAGGTCACTTCAGTGAATATAAGCTATCGTGGTTTTTTAAACCTCAAATCAATACTGTTAAAAACAGACACCTTGCTTGCCCTCAGCCTACTTATTTTTTTCTTTTTCAAATATTTTTTTTTTATTTTCATCCTCTTTTACTGAAGATCTTTGCCTGTACCTCTACATGTTTGCCTCTTCAGGTTGCTTTTATTTTCTCTCTCCTTTTATCACTGTCTCCCTTTTTGATCTCCCTCTTCATACTTCTACTCAGTAAAGTACAATGACTGCAAACTCTTCCTGCAAGTCACTACTACCTTTCAGCAGATGGCACTGTTATTTAGTCTAACTAGCAGGGCAAGATAATTAACTTAAAAACCCTTCTTAAACAATAAAATATAGACTCCTTTTTAACTGTGTTTCCACCTTATACACAAAATCAGTAACAAAATTATTGAAAAAATATTAGAAAATTTTTTTAAAACACGAATGTGACAAAGATACCTTATTACATGCAGACCTCCTTTAAAGGGGCTCTGGAACCTTTTAACGAACTGCCACTCTTCTTGGTGAACTACAAAAAATACTTTGGGGGGTGAATTTATAGCATTTACGTAGCAGCATTGCCCTACAACCCAAGCAGCTTATTTTGATTTTGTGGTATGGTTACTTATAGACCCTTGCGGAGGCTGGCTATAGACAGGAGCGTGGTCCCCTCGCCCGCGGGTGCTCCAGGCTCTGTCCGGCACGGGGAACCCGCTGGGCTCTGCGCTGCAGGTTCCTGCAGATGTCCAGGGAGTCTGCTGGAGAACAAGCAAGTGCTCTGCTAATGCTGTCAGAAAAAACACGCAACTTCTGTCAGCTCCAATTACAGGGAGAAGATGAATCACATCTCTTAACTCTGTCCCCAGCGGCACTCCGGCTGCTGGAAGGCAGCTGTGTGAGCAGGAGTTTCTCCAGGCTGCTGCCAGCCCCACTGTTTTCCCAGCAGCTCAGTTTTCTCAGACTGATCCATGCGCTTCTCCTTGCAGATTGCTGCCGTAACCTTTCTGTTATGGTCAGCACTGGCTATTTTACCACTAACACATCCTATAGCCTTTTAGCTTCGGCTGCCTTTTGTCTTCTTGCCAGAGCAGACTGCTAATGGTGAGGCTGCTGAAATTTTTCTGCCCTTCAGACTATGACCCCTTGCTTCTCTTCCACCAGCTGGGAAAGAGCAGGAAAGGTGGACTGGGATGGGAAGCAAAAGTTTGAGGTGTTGCGGACTAGAGATTCCTTGTGATCAGCAATACAGGGCTGAAGGGGCCCAGCTCAGGTGTTCGCACATAAATAAAGGACAGCCTACAGGACTTTATCCTGGGGAAAGCTCTCACACCTTTTCTGGGAAATTAGCATGACTGGGTACTTCTCTGAAGCACCTGTGGTGAACAACGGGATGCACCAGAGGTCTGCGTGAAGTTACAGGACTACTGTCTCATCGGCATCACAGAGACGCGGTGGGATGGCTCACGCAGCTGGAGCACCGCGATGGATGGATACGGACCCTAGGAAGGACGGGCTGGGAAGATAAGGAGGAGGAGTTGCCTTTTATGTGAGCGACAAGAATGCTCTGCCTAGACATGGACAAGGAGCCAGTCACAAGCTGGGTCAAGAGTAGACTGACCTTTGTGGGTGATGTCTGCTACACACCACCTGATGAGGGTGTAGTAGTTGATGAGGTCTTCTTCAGGCAACTGGAAGAATCCTCACCTTTGCCAGCTCTGGTCTTCATGGGGAACTTAAACTGTCCCAGTATCTGCTGGAGGGACAAGATTGCTGTGTTGCCCTGGCAGTACAGGAGGTTTTGGGAGTGCAGTGATGACAACTGCCAAGGTGATCAAGGAGCCAACAAGGAGAGGGCACTCTGATAGGTCTGATTCTTACAACAAGAAGAACTGATTAGGGATGCAAAGGTCAGCAGCAGCCTTGGCCATAATAAACATGAGATGGTGGATTTCAGGATCCTCAGAGGAGGGAATAAGGCAAAAAGCAGGATCACATCCCTGGTCTTCATGAGAGCAGACTTTAGCCATTCCAGGGGCCTGCTTGGAAGAATCCAATGTAATACAGTCGGGGAAAAAAAGAGGACCCTAGGAAAACTGGTTGATTTTCAAGAGTGACCTCCAATGGTCCGTCCCAACATGCAGGAAAACAAGCAAAGGCAGCAGGAGGCCTTCATGGATGAACCAGGAGCTCCTGACTAGACTCAAATGTAAAAAGGAAGCATACAAGAGGTGTTAGCAGCATTGAGCGACCCAGGAGGAAAATAGGGATACTGTCCACGTATGCATTAGGAAAGCCAAAGGCCACTTGGAGTTGAATCTGGCAAGGGATGTAAGTAAAGAAAGATTTCTACAGGTACAGCTGCAGCAAAGAGAAGACCCTTGCCTCTTCCCTTCACCCTCACCTATCTCAACCCTCCTAAACATTTCTGTTGCTTTCAACTCCAGGATCCTGCCCTAATTTCCTTTGCTCCAACCATCATCTTCCAATGCTTCATAGTTCCTTAAACATCATCCATCTTTTCCTATTTGCTATTTTAATTGCATTTTTTTCTATACCTTTAATCTCATCTCTGTTTCTCATTCCTTTCAGTGTTCTTTTTCTTTTTCCTTGACTATCAAGCCACCTTCTTAAGTAAATCATAGTCTTCCAGCTCACAGATTTTCACATAATTAAGCCCAATGAAGTCAGGTTTTGTACACTATTTGTCTACAATTCATAAACTGAGAATGGAGGTACAGAAGCATAGCCTTTTCAGATGCTTCACTTTTATTCCTGTAAGACTTACAGCTGCTATTTCCATGCCCTCCATCAACCTTAAATAGCTCCTCTCAGTATTTCATGCTTCCTGGTGCATGTCAATCCCCATGCCCTGTCAATGTATTTCCATTGTCCACTTTCCATTCACCGAACAGTACCCAAAGCCTTTCACCTTTCCTTCACGTTTCTTCAAGTTCTCCTCAAAAATTCTTAGATTTCTTCACCTATTTGTCTGCTCGCTTGATAATTAGAAAATCTTAAAAATTCTTTAACTTCAGATCTGACTTTCCTACTCATTCATTCATTCTTTCATTCACCTTATATATGATTCCACAAATCTTTTTAACACAAGTAGCTCATCAGAAGCTCCTTTCATCAAGCCTTAATCCCTACTCCAAATATTATGTTGCAATTACTTTCCGGTCTTGCTAAAGGGAGAAAGTTAATGTTGGAAAGCTTCCAAGTGGATCTAACTGGGGAGAGGGTGCTAAATAGTAATGAATCTGGGAGCAGATGGTGTGGATGTGTGAGTGTTATGGAAACTATTTAGATTTCAATAAATATACAAGTACTAGGAGAGAAGAAATTATTTTAATACTGCTAGTATTTTTATTTAAACTTCATATTTTTCCTGGTAACATGGTAATATGAACATCACATTTTCATGAGGCTGTCATTTAATGCCATTAATAAATAAGAGTATTGTATTACAGGTGAAGTTTTTTGCCAAATTACATCATTCAGTGCCCATTAGAATAGTTTTATGGCATTTAAACATTATTTAAATATGAATTGTGGTAGTGTCCTGTTATCTCCGTTGCTTAAACAATTCTTTGCTTCTCAGAATAGTTTTAGTTTTCTGGATTAAAAGGAATAAAAATAATTTGGATACTGTGCGATGAATGAGATTACTACAAATTTAAGATAATCTAACTTGCTGGTTGCCAAAAAACTGTATCCGTTGGAGCAGAGCTGAACAGTAACTGTCCCTGTATTGGGCCAGTCAGGTAGAAGACATGGAAAATGGGGATGGAAAATGCGACTGCTATTTTTGAAGCAGCCAGGATATAACACATCAACAGTTCCTTTCATTGTTAACTGTTAGTGTTCTTTTGTGACATGAAATATGTAAGATTTTAAAATATTTAGCATTTCAAAAATACACTTCAACAATCTGAATCTTTTTTTAATACCCTGAAAATTCTTTTACGTGTTCCTTCCCTCTGCTTTTTCTCTGCTATAACATTGCAGAAACTTTGATACAGTGTTGAGACAAGATGGTATTCTAACAATTTTGGGTGACTGCAAATAACAATTTTCAAAAAGATCAATTTTGTCCTTTAACACATAGTTAGGGAGAACTATCCTTGTCACCCATCCCTGACTCTTAAAATACTGCTATTGCTTTACAAGCAAATGGAACTATTTTATATTAATAATGTTATTTTTTTCATAATATTAAAGATTATATTCTCTAACTTCTTTCTTCTAATTTTTGATGGAGGATATTAAATCTGAAGTAAAAGATTCTTACCTGGTGTAGAACATCTGCCATGAAATGAATTAGTACATAATGGTAAACTACCCACTTAAGCAACTTGTGCCTGTTGTGCTTTTGACAGTAGCACTCTTTATGCACCCAGAATAAATATTTTCTAAAAGTTTTTTTTCCACTTATCTAGGAGGAAAAACTGGGTTACGGGGAATCTAAGTAGAATAAAATACCAGGTTTTGCATACATCTAGGAAAGAGAAGAACATATTTAGACAGAACAAAACTTTGGTTTTCCATGTCAGATTATACTTAACTATCAGAGCTTCTTCTGAGAAAATGTATGGCTAAAGCATAGGTAAAGGTATACTGTATTTCAGAAACACTGAAAACTATCAGCATTTTTATTTTCATTCTAAAAATTAATTCCAATATGAAAGTTAATTTTTAATTAGATGCATGGATGGCAACTCATTTACTGGTGCTATAAAATTACTTTCCAGCTATAATAATGTAGTTAGATAAGGTGTATTTTAATTAGTTCAGATATGCTAAATTGGAAGTAAGGGAAGACACCGATTTGGACAGTTAAGTGCATCTCAAGTAGGAGAAGTACAATTTATTCACATGATCAAATACAAAAAGTAAAAGCTTTTTCAGGACTATTAATAACTGACTGAGGAATCTAGTTCTAAAAATTCTGAAGGAAGCATACGGTAAGGAATCTGTTACAGTAATTATAGTGGCATCAGCTAAATCATTACTGCATTGAATAATAGCTATACAGAGTATATTGTACCAGAGCAAAGTATATGCTTACAGCTATCAACTGTATTTTATAATGAGCTTTCTCAATGGCAATATGGGAATTTCAAAGCTCACTCCCACTTTCTCTTTGGTCTAACTTTCTGCAAGGAGACTGTTAGTTGCAATTTCGGATCAAAACCTAAAATGCCCTGGGGCCCTGGATGCCAAAGGAGATTTATGGCAGGTTGACCAGAGTCTTCAGTGAGATTTGGAAGATTTTACTGGTATTTTATTATTAGATACATTTCCAATGCCAGTAGGATTCTTTGTGATGCTGATGAATTGCTTGAGTGTGACAGGACTAGTGAGCCTGTAACATGTTCATACAACCCACGGGGAAGAAGTACAAGAGCTTTTATGAAGCCGATGCAAAAGTGCTTGGTGACTGAACACAGTCAAGGACTTCACATGCTCAGGACAAGTCGGCATTAGGAATCCTTGGGTAGTGCACATGAAATTTATAATTCAAATGGGCAATGAACAGTTTACTGAGATACATTTTCTGTGGTTACATTTTCTGATAGTCATGCTGGGTCAGTGCACGTTTAATCTCCCAAGGTGAAGTAGCGCTCTGCCTTTTTCTCTGTGTTCCTACTGTTCAGACTTTATTCTTTTTCTTTCTTCTTTTCTAAAGAGCAGTTGTAGTGGTGTTAGGCCTCTGCCGGTATTCCAAGATTTTTGAGCACTTATTTGCTACATCTCCAGAAACGTGCAATAGTTGAAGCACTTCTGCAGAGACTTGTGACAGAGCACAGTTTGGTTTTGTTGCCAGCAAGAAACATGCAGAACTTGATACAATAAAAGTATAGACCTGAGACTGCTGCTGCTTCGCCATTCAGGAGAACTCAGACTCTACTACTTACCCTCACAGGAGTTTTTCCTAATTTTGCCACCTGATTACCGGTTACCAATGTAGCTTACTTTGTACAGCTTCCATCTACCATGGAAAAGTATATATATTCCTCTTCTGGCAAAGGGAAGGAACTGTGTGCTATCACAGAAAAGGTTTGGGGCTAAGTATCAATCCAAAGCTCAAAATTTCACCTTTCTCTTGCAATAACTGTAGTGCAACTAATGTTATGAGACGAGGAGGAAAGAGCAGGGCTTCAGCAATAAAAAAGAAAAGACTTCTCTAAATCAGTGTTTCAGGAAAGTCAGGGCATAGCAATTAAGAAATATTCATCCTCTGTCCTTTCAAATAGAAAATGAAGTTCCACCAAAATTAAGTTTCAGGCAAATGATTGAGACCATTCTTTGTGTTTCTGTGTTTTCCCTTGCCATACAAATAGAAAAGAATGTCACCCTTTATGCCTCAGTTCAAGATTGAGTCATTTGCACAGAACCATCTTCATTTGTCAAAGAAAACATTCATCTGGTCTACCTGACAATCATCTGTCTCTGAGCAATCATGAGATTTCACAGGCGATGGGGACTGTTTGCCTCACCTCTGCTAAGGGTGCAGCCCTTTCGCTGCTGTGAAGGACCAGAGCTCTGCTGGGCTTCTTCGGGCTGGGGTAGAGTTCATTTTCTTCACAGTAGCTGGTATGGGGCTATGATGCAGGGATGTTTTTGTTCCTGCTGAGCAGTGCTTACCCAAGCTGGCCCAAACACAGTGTTCTGGGGAAATTTAGAGCCCACTGATGGAGAAGATGCTGAACGCATCCTGTGCGATGATGGGGAAGAGTATCCTTACAACTGGAAAGAGAAGCAGCTTAAGTAATGGACTAAACTTCCCACTACCGTACGGTAGCAACCAGCATACGAAAAGCTTCACTGGCCACTAAAAAAGTCCTAGAAGTAGATCTGTTCTAACACCACAACACAGATTTTTGTTAAAATGTAGGGGACAGACATTTTCATTCCCTGTAGTTATGCTGTCTCGTATTCTCTGTCTTTCCAAGTAGCCCTCCTTCTCCTCCTGCACACATCAGTCAGGCACAATTACGCAAACCTAACTGATAGTTCACGTCAAAGAGCAGACCAGCACATAAATCCTCAGCACAATTCTCTCTGGCAACACAAGAAACATGAAAATACAACTCTTCACAGTTACCAATTTCTAAAAAGCGACGGTCTCGGTTGTTTTAAATCTACAGGAAAAATATTTAAACATTTTTAAAATTAACTTGTCTATAAACTAGAGACTGTAGCATTTTTCATACATGATTTTTTTCCATTTATAAACACACACATTTGTGTGGACATATGTATACACACACACAAACACAAGAAATGCTCTCCTTCCAAAAATGCTTTGGTCTGAGCCAAGTCAATTTTAAAGACACATCAAAGCAATGACAGGGATTGAAGCAGAGTTAGCAAATTCAAGATTTCGGAGTCTCAGGGTCAATAAATGCAGCATGATGAATAAATTAATTTTATATTTATATTATTTCTAAAACCTGAAAAACTGCAACAGAGAGATATAATTTGCTGTCTCAGTTCACAGTTAGATTAATGGAAGAGTCATGCAAAGAATGATAGGACTGAACAGTTTCAATTACTTCATTAATGTTAGAGGCAGACCCAAAAGTGTGCGTCTAGCAGTTTTAATAGCTGTAGTTAAGATTACAGAAAAAAATGTTTTCACTAAAATATTGATATGTATTTATGATAAGGAAAGTATCTCAAGGGATTTGACACTTGAAACTTGAAAGGGATTTGATACTTTGAAACCACCATCAAGGGGGCTGATTCTGTGGTTTGTTTTTTTGTTTGGGTTTTTAAAAAAATTTATTTTTAGGGGAAAGAGAAGGGACTAGACTCTCATTTCTCATTGCAGTACCTCTCTCTCTAGCCTCAAAAGTTGTCATCTTGCTTTCAAAGCCTTCAAAATTCTCTTGCAGTTAGCGTCTTTCCAACTCTGTAACCAGCCTGCCTTTCTCCTTATACCATTTTCTATAACATCAAACACCAGTTACTTATTTTTATGTATGAGTCCCTTACAGCCTGTCCTTCCTTTAGTTATATCTTGTTATTAACAGATCAACTCACATGACTCACCAGGTTTTGAACATAACACTCTTGGGTAATTTTTCTTATTTTTCAATTATCCTTGTATTTACTCTTTCCTCCTGACAGTTTTTCTGCAAAAATCCATGCAGTCATTTCATTCTTCTTCTTCAAATCCATGAGATTCTATCCATAAGTTGCCTTTTGCTAAAAAAAATAAGACTCTCTTTTCTTCATAAACACAGGACTTTTTTACTGAAAGTATATTGGATTTTGCTTCATTACCAGTGCTATTGTCAACTATGATTTGTGCTTTGCTGTTATCGTATCTGGCAAAAATCTCTTCCTTATCTCTATTTTCTCATTCAGTATCAATTGTTCATCTCCTTCCTTCAGCTGCATTAAGGTACCAATCTGCAACATCTGTGGTTTGGTAGAAGTCACATCATAATGTTTTTCCCATTTCAATTTACGAAGTTTTGATTAGAATACTCCTATTAAATCAAGAAGAAATTTCTTCTGATTCCACAAAAAAAAAAATCATAGCACTGAGCACTTTTGAAAATCCACTTTTTATTTTATCCACTATTATACTTTTTTTCAGGAAGGGAGTTAACAGCTGGTATTTGTAAAGGATTGTAGACAGAATTCAAGTTTACATTTCTCAAATTTGTCACTTCTATCAGTGTATTTATTAGAAGGAAACCATAATCTTTGCTGTCCCACATACTGCACATTAAATTTTTAGCTCTTTTCTTTCATTAAAAAAAAAAAGAGGCAGCTGGGTCAGCTTCTTGTGCCTACATGGGGCACTGCTAGTGCAAAAGGTGTTCTCGAGTGCTTTCTTAGCAAGCAGAAATTATTTCATGGTGCAGCTCTTATTTACAAAAAAAGAAAAGGTTAAAAGTTCTTGCAGGAGGACAGAACTCAGGAGGTACCAGGTGTCACCTGGACCCACTTCTGTTTGGGTCCGGACATCCATAAACTACCAGTGAAACTCAGACGTGAAGCTACCCATTAATAGTCCAAACCAATGAATTAGATGAAGGAAGGAACTACAAAAGGATTAACTGTTTTTTCTGCTTTCCATGTTAATTAATTTCAATATAGTCAATCCATATGAAGAAGTGGATTGTTCATGGGAAGTAGCTGTACTACCTTTCATTACTACAACCAATTAAGTTCCTTTTAAAAGTGTGGTTTACTGCTAAGACTACACACATGCTCCACAAGTCATCATTCCTTTGCAAGAGAAAAATATTTTTTGGTGTTGCAACTCCAATTAAAAGAAGTCATTGGGTAAACAGCAAGCCTTACTGCTTACCAAACACCCATATATGCCTTTCTGTATATACACCTTTGCAAAATCAGTTCAAACTGTTTGGGAAGTTGTTCAACCCAAAGTCCAAAATCTCTGGTTGAAGAGATAAATCATCGCTTGTCTTAGAGTAACTGTTAGGCATTCCATAAAAATGCATCTCTCCTGTCTTTTTCACTTTCTCTTCCTCTCTTAATCTCTAACGGGGTGAGAGGAAAAATATTCTGTTTATGAGGAACTAAAGCAAAACATTGTAGCATTATTCACTTAACAGAAGACCAATCCTGTTGACTTTAGGTCACTCCTCTAGGTCTGTTTCTTCTCCTAGACTTTTCCTGAGGGAAAACAGATGAACTCGTGAGAGAAGTTTGGTACAGCTGGTAGCTATGTCAAGAAGAGTTCAGGCTTCAGAAAAAGCCAGCTTGTTGGCTGCCAAATCTAATTATTATTGCTTTATTGAATGTGCATATGTCCGGAACAATAAATACATGCATTTGTATTAATGTTTAAAAAATTGAAATGACAGCTAAATCATGAAATATATCTTGTTACTTGTTTCAACTTCAACTTTTTGTTTGGTGAGTATTCCTTTATATAAGTGGTTATTATGCATTATAATTAGAAAAAAAAATTAACTGTTTCTTGCATAACATTAATCCAAAATGCTTAATATAGATGCATAAACAGCCTAGTGTATGTTAAAGCACTTGCATCAAAACTTGCTGATTCTCCTGAGCCTTACTTTGAAAACAGCTAGTAGAGGGGCTTTAAAAAAAAAAAAAACAAAACCACAACAAAAAAACCCAACCAAACAAAAACCCCAAAAGCCAACCAATGTTTTTTAAAGGTTTTGAGTGTTTTGTTATACTTTCAGAGTATATTTTTGTCTCCAAAAGTACTAAAAATTGAATTACTAAGAACTGTATATTCATAATATACACACATTACTATAATATACTTTTTAGAAATATAAAGCTCACATTAAAAATATTATTATATTCTAATTGACTACTGAATTCTTTCTCATTAGAATTCTAGCTGTAATTTTTGTAGCAATTTTTGAGATCACAAGAAACATCAAGTTGCTTTTTGGTTTTTTTTTGTTGGTTTTCAATTTTTTTTTACATATTTACAATCCCTTTGAACTTGGCCCACAATTAAGGCTTCATTACAATAGCCCGTTTCAACAGCAGCTTTAATTTTGTTATTTGCAGGAATCTCACCAAAATAACAAAATCCCAAACAGAATATATACATATGTGTATATATATGTGAATTTTTCATAGAACCTTGATGAGAAGTGAATTGAAAGCAATATGCATTTGAGCTTCATCAAACTTGAATTCTTACGTAAACTCAGTTAACAGTGACCTCATACACTGTTGTGCTGCTGGATCAGCATACCTGACTGGCACATATTCCACTTGAAGTTATTCTGCGTCAATAATGTTGTAGATTTGTGACCTGAGACTGTGGAAAGCATTTGTTTGGATACCTCCTAAGGCGATAGCCTCACAGAGTTTGCAAGCTTTTCCACCTGATTTCTTGTTTTGAATAGTTGTAACTATGCTGGATTTGGAGCAGCGAGAAACTCCTGGGTTTGGTAACAAAAATAAAGGTATAGACTTAATCCACGGACTGGTCAAAGCTTTGAGTCCACACATACGATTTATATTTTGGCTCTAATTATTGTCTCTTTCCAGCAGGCATGTAATATGGTTCTGCTTTGAAAGGAAACTTTAAGACATATTATTCTACTCCACTGCTTGTATTCTTTCTAATGATGGTTCAGGAGTAGGCTTAAAAATCATGGGTTAGCCCTCTTGTCGAAGATTTATTACGATCACTCTCCATAGCTTCTTTTGTGATAATAAGGATGGTTTCCACTTTAGTTTTTGCTTTGTTTCGGTAATACTGCAAGGCTGTAGAGGGGCAAAGGCTCTGGGGATGGCTGAGCTATTTTGTTGGAACCGAGCAACACTAACAGCACAGAAAGTAAACTTTTTTATAAGAAGTTTAAGCAGACATCTCTGTTGCATTGCCTTTCAGCTACCAGAGATGGAGTAGAAATATTCCAAATTATACTGAGCCAATTTTTTTCAGGAGAAAAGGAAGAAAACAAGAGACACAGCATAAGAATTAGGTGAAGTGAAACTAAAGTAATTTTTCTATGACAAAGTTCTTCATTTACAGAAATCAAACAAAAATTAAGATCACAATGAATTCTTACAGAGCAACATGAGCTACCTCTTTTTAAAAAAAAAAAGTATTTTCTTGTAGGAGCAATGTGGATTCCTTTGTATTATAGAGGAGACAAAAGCTCATTAAAAACATTTCAGACCAACACACCTACAAAAGAAAAACATAGGCATAGCCCTGGAAATTCAACACAAGAAACTCTTATCAGCTATGGGAGAAGCTGTAGCAGGCCCTTCTCAAACAGTTTGGCCTCTTTTTATTAATTCTGAATGTGGAAGGCTTCGATCACTTTGGGAAAAATACAGAAATGGAAAAAAAGTTCTTAACTAAATTTTACAAATCTCTTTACATAGCTCTTGAATTCTCAGGTTTTATGAAATTAGGAGATGAGGATTACTGCCCTATTACTGCCCTGAAAGTACTGAAAAACTACGCTTCTATATTTCTATGCATGCACCTTTCCAGGCTTTCTAAGTTTAAAATTACACTATATTATTGTCATGAAAGACCCCAGGAAATGCATGGAGAAAAAGAAGCCTCACATTTTGCCAGAGAAATTATACCTTGAAACACATTTAGCTTTCATAACTTATGCTTACATTCAATCCTGGGGAAGGAAGAGAAGGAAAAATAAATAAAAAAAAAGGATAAAATCCACTCCTAATGATAGCAATACCAAACAAAACCACTCGCCAAGTCCGTGTTTATATTCACCCTACAACAGGACCTGTTTCTTAGCCCACAAGCTCTGTTTCCAGGCAACTCATGGATGCTTACCTCTTTCACATTACTCAGATACTGCAAACTTACCGGTGCATTAGTCTGTAATTTTCCTTCTTTCTGTAAAACTTGCCTCACTTGCAGTCCTTGCATACTTGCAACAATCTTGTGCACTTTCTCTGGCATAAGTTTGTCAAAAAAGAATCCTTTTAGGACTTTAACTAGATTATCCAGCTCATTGTCCTCATTTTGGCTGGGATAGAGTTGTCTTCCTAGTAGCTGGCATAGTGCTGTGTTTTGTGGATAACATGTGGATGTTTTCAGTTGTTACTAAGGAGTGTTTATGCTAGGTCAAGGATTTTTCAGCTTCTCATGCCCAGCCAGCAAGAAGGCTGGAGAAGCACAAGAATTTGGGAGGGGACACAGCCAGGACAGCTGACCCAAACTAGCCAATGGGGTATTTATTCCATACCATGTGATGTCATGCCCAATATATAAACTGGGGGGAGTTGGCCAGGGTGGGGTCAATTGCTCCTTGGGAACTAACTGGGCATTGGTTGGTGAGTAATTGCATTGTGTGTAACTTGTTTTGTGTATTCTAATTATTTTATTATTGTCATCATTATTATTTTCTTCCTTTCTGTCCTATTAAACTGCTCTTATCTCAAGCCATGAGTTTTACTTTTTTTCTGCAATTCTCTCCCCCATCTCCCAGGGTGGTAGGAATGAGTGAGCAGCTACTTAGTTGCTGGCTGGGGTTAAACCACGACACTCATACTTCTTTAATTCTGTTTTTCACCTACTACATCCAAGAACACTTCCCTGCCATAGAGCTACTAGTCACAAGGCTATCTTAATTATGTTAATCACTCTTTCCCAGCTAATACAATTAACTATAATTAGCTGATCCCTTTCCTCCTATGCTTTGTTCCCCCCAGGGGATTAGGAGTTATTAAAGGAGATGAATACCCAGTCCCTGTCTCAGGATCCTCTCCCAGGAGGAGCCCCAGGGCAGAAAGGCAGGAGATGCATCACCCACGCTCTTGCCTGCCCCAGCCTGAATAAGCAGCAGAAGACCCTTGACTGAAAATGCGTGTTCCATTATAATCACCTTCCATGGAGAATGGAAGTTATGGCATGGCAGTTTGCTTAATCATTAAAGAATATTTTAAGTCTGCTGTGGATTTTCCTGGAGGACTAAGATGGTGTTTGTCGTTCGCGCTACTGCAGAGGCACATGCTGTAGTTACCACCGCACAGTTCTTTCTTTTCCTATTTATAATGGAGTTGAAACTACCCCTTACACATATGGAGCTGATTGCCTGCTGCCTGGCATGCAGCGTAGTTGTGTACAGTTAGATGAGTCACAAAACTGCAGTCATTTCCAGTAAATGAGTTGCAGAGGAATCATGTCCCATCTGGCATTATCGTTCAGAGGCCATTTTGCATCGTAGCTGCTAGTGACCGCATCGCTAAAGCAATCGTCAGAGATCTCGTCTGATATTTCTCTATAAGTACCGTCATCGCCCATTGCATAGGCACCAATATTTCTCACCGGCTAGAGGTTCCAAGTGTTTTGCACAGGCTTTTTGATGCAGAAGGTGTGTGTAAGAAAGATCTACAGCGGATGCCAGTGTATTTAAAAAAAGATATTGAGAAGGTAATTTGGCTACTCGGAATGACCTGGAAATAAATGATGCAGCAGCACAATAATGCTTTTCGAAAGCCTGGTATAATGGAACAAAGAAAACAGGTGAACGTCTCTCAAAAGCATGCTTATCGCCACCGAACAGAGATACCTGCAACTTGCTGACAAATAGAAGAAAATCAGTGAGAGTACTATTAAAAAGGGAAATGTAAACCAGTAAATGTAAAAAAAATACATATGTCAGGAGCAATCCTCAATTAGCAGGGATAACGGTAGATGACAGAATAGCCTGTTCCAGTTTAAGCTCCTCAGGCTGTTACTGATACTATTCCTTATTTCTTGCCATTTTTAGACTCAGTGCAAGTGCATTTAGACTGAGTGGATGTACAGATGATCAGAGGAGGTATAGTGATACGCTGCCAGATTTGAAAGTGTACATCTGCTTACCTCATCCTGAGTCATATTCTTTGCATACTTTACCATTCCAATAATTTTCACTGTTGTGACTGTAAATTCAGGCTGCTGACAGTGAAAATTGTAAATGGCCATGCTCCAGGGACAGAGAAACTACTCATACAGCTCAGCCTCAGGGAGGAATTTCAAATTGAAATCACAAACTGATTTGAATACCTCCTGCCATAATTCATTTGTGTATTTAATGACAATAAAGCAGATGCATGTGACCACTGTGAATGTGGCTGCAGGGAGAAGTGACAGTTTCAGGTCCATAGTTTACATGTTCCAAGGCATACGTATTGCAAATTTAAGCGTTTCTTCTCATAGACAGCTTTACAGTATTGGGGGGAGCGGGGAGGGCGAAGGTATGTAGAGTGAGAACACAGCAAGAGATGGAAAAGATCAGCAAATCATGCAGTGGTAAGGGTGAGTCAAGCAGAGTTATACCTCTGAGATTGCCTAGAGATTAATTAAGAGCCTAGAACAATTGCTGAATATATGTATGTATGTATATATTTCTGTGTTGTGCTCAAGATCTTTTCTTGGCAAAGAGGAAACACTTTATATGTAAAGCCAAGAATTTATTGCTGATATAATTGATGCCTTAACAGTCTAATCCAAGAATCATTAATAATCCAGATCTATTTATTACAGAAAAAGAAAGAATCCTTCTATACAGGAAAAGTCTCAATAATAATACAGCTAAAAATAGTTACGCACACACACTTAGCTTCTACCCTTTTCCTGCTGTACTGCTCACCCTTCCACTGCTCCCCTGGATCTTAATGGTAGTGATTTCATTCTGGTGGTGGTGGTAGGCTATACTTTTTTCTCTGAACTACTGCTTTATACTATCCATACAAAACCGTGGTACCGTAAGCAGAAGTAAAACTAATTAGCCATAGCCACTTATAAGGAGACAAAGCTGCAGGCAGGTTGGGAAAGGTTTACATATTACAGGGCTAAAGGGTTACAGTGTGTGATATAAAGATGTTCATTAATGCTTTTATACTATGTGTATAGATACATGTAAGCCTTTGTGTATATACATATATCTATATCTATACACACATATATTTATATTAACATTGTTTCTTACATTACATTTTTTGCATCCTTGCAAATGAATGCTTTTGGAAGATCAAGACACAAAGTTTTACATTCACATTTTTTTACATGGTGTCAGTGTGACAAGCATATTCCAGAAAAGCGTTCCTGCCACGTGTCTATGGGGAAATTACCCCTTGTTCCAAATTCTTGACACGGAAGTTGTAATTGCTGGGGTTTCAGTGCATATTGGTTGAATTGTCACAAGCGGTCCTAATGGAATCCACATTAGTATTAATGGATTCTAGCTCATAGCACATGATAGACCACTTCTGAATTTGGCTGAAAATATTTTTATCTAATCTGTAAATCTAATTTATCCTGAAGATCAAAGTACATTAATCTTAACTTCCTCAGAAAACATACATACACAGATGGAATTTAGAAAGAAAAGTTCAATTCACATTTTACCTTTTTAATATCTGGGAAATGAATCTACTGTAAGGGACAGTGAAGTTTCAGTATGACTTACTGTTTTCACTGCCAGCCAAAAATACTGTGACACAATGAAAACAGAATTTAGCATTAAAGCACGGCCTTGTTATACAGCAGGGTATGCTGGAAGTGTCAGAGCCTTTGAGCATCACCATGATTAGTGATACAGAAGAGAACAGTAACAAGCTGAGTCATAAATGGGACACCTGTGGGCGGGTGGAAGTTACTCAGAGATTAGGGGCACAGGGGACATGCAGGAAGAAAGAAATACTAGAGTGGAAGAAAAAGTGGAAATAACTTAGTTTAACGAAGTAAATCTGGAAGCAGGGGGAGTCAGGACTTTACAGAACTGCAAAAAGTAGCCCAGGAGAAATGACTTACAACAGATGGGTCAGAACAGAAGGAGTGTGCGGAGAAGGCACGTCTCCTCTAATACAAGGCTACAGACACAGATCTTTCGCCTTTCCATTTGTGCCCTCCAAAGAAGTACCTTTGCTCTCAGGTTTGTCTCCAGCAATATGAACACTCCTAGGCCTTCTTTCAGATGAAAGGAGCCAGTTTAGCAAAAAGTACTCATTAAAATGTCTAAAGCTAATCTGGCTGCTTTAGACTGTAGAAATACATTCATAAAACATTTCTAGAAGTAGTGGAGGCAGCTGATTGAAGGAGGCAGTAGGAACCAGCACACACGAGGCTGAAGAGCTGCCAGAAGGGAATGCATTTGTCAATGACTGGCTTCAGAAAGTTTTCCTGGTGCCAAGGGTAGAGGAGACTTCTGCTATGCAGTACTGTCCTCTGGGTAGCTAACTACATACCCATCCCCGGAGAACAAGAACTATATGAAAATCGATGTTGAATAAAGGGAAAGAGTAAAAAGGAAGAAGAAACAAACAAACAAAACCCCCCAAACAATTAAAAAAACCCAACAAACAAACAAACAAAAAAAAAAAAAAAAAAAGAAAGAGACAAAAGGTATCAGCAATTCTACTCTGTAAGGATATCAGACCACTACTAGGAAGTGTGGAAAATCCTCATCTATATACAGGCATGTACAGAGCTTTACCAGTGGAAATGAATCATTCTATGAACAATGAAAATAGGGAAGGCTGCAATGGATAGTAATGTGGATCTCCTGACATATAGAAAATGTTAAGAATAGGCTGCGACTTTTGCATCCATACAGGTGCTCGCAGGACTCTACCTCTTTTGTCAATTTTATTTGAAATTAGAGAGCTAAGGGGAAAAACTCACTAAAGAACACATCGTTGTAACTCTATGTAAATGCCTGTATTCACTGGAAAAATTAGACTGTGATAGCAGTATGAATGCTTATGCATGGATGAGTATGGCACATCTATATGTATAGATATATACATATATCCACATATAGGAATATTCAAAAATATCCACATATAAATATGCATATGTATAGCATTGCATAGTTTATATACTTAATTTTAATATCATAGAGTTTTATTCAGTACCTTCAGGCTCAAATATCAATGCTTACAAAATACTCTAAATCTTCAACTGCTACAGCAGTGCTGAGTATTCTGGAGAAATGTTTTGTATGAAGAAACATTATAAGAAAAATTATTTAACATATTTTATTCTGTTCTATTAGATAAGAAATTAATAAAAGTGGTTGATGGAACCTAAAGTAATTAATCGACATTCTTACTCTTTCCCTCTTCATTGGGACTCTTGTGATCTATCTTTCTGCTTAGCTCTGTTTGTGCTATGTCTTCTGTAAACAAGATTTATAAGAGTCTATAACTTGCAACATTTCTTGAGGCAGAGGATGCAATGAGTGAGTATTTGTACATAGAGCAAGTCTTCAGCTGTAATCCTAGCTGAAGGAAACGGATAACCCGTTAAGAAATCTCCTGTACTGAGGTCCTTGGAAGAGGAGGATCAGGTTGGGGAACGTTTAAACAAACCGGACAGACGTAAATCCATGGCCATGATGGGATGCTCCTACAAGTGCTGAGGGAACTTGCCAAAGTCATTGCAAAGCTACTCCTGATTGTCGTTGTTTTCAGAAAGCTGCAGTGTCTTCCATTTATTCTTGTTTTCAAAACTCTGGAATTCATGTGGGAAGTCAAAACACTGTAAATAATTGTGAATAACTATGAATTAGGTAAGCTTTAGGACAAAAGTCATCATATAGAAATCTCACTCTCCCAGGAAGAAGAAAAGAGGCAGTAAAGGAGAAAGTCCAACTCACATGTAAACCACCCTGAGTGTCACTGGTTAAACTAATATGTATCATCCACGCAAATACAGATGCATATTCCTTGTCGCAAAGCACCATATTGATTTCTTTGGTTTTACTGTAGTACATAGGCATATCTTTATACATCTTTCACGCAAAATTGGGACTGAATCTTCTCCCACAAATATCTGAATTAGTTTTAGTCCTCTGTATTTTGTTTCTTAATGACAAAGTTGTTATTTTATTTCATTGTATTATACCAGTTTGTATTTCTCTTCAGACAATAAAAAAAAAAAAATCAGTGTGGTGATCTCAACTTATAGATTTTGGTTTTAGCTTCTGGCGATCTAAGAAATTCTCTCCTCCCACTCATTATTAGGACAGCTGGCAAGTGCTGCATGCAGCATTTTTTGAAATAGCTTCCAGGTAGAAGCACTTGCAGCTGGAGATGGGACGGAGACTGCTTACCCCTTAAAATTATCTCTCCAGTTGTTATGACACAGTTCAAGTTTATTGAGTTGTGTCCCCAGTTTTGCTTTGATCAGGGAATGATTCTGAAGCTTTTAACTGGTCTAATTTTCCTTTGCTTTACCCAGCTACATTCTGCTATACTCTATCCACTAATAATCTTATCATTCTTTCTGTTTTATTGTGGCAGCTGACTGCAGACAAACAAATTAAATTAAAATGCAGCATGTATAAATTACTTATAGTCATTACTTTAGTACATACTTAAATAATTAATAATGATTCCAAACAGTAATTTAAAATCCTAAATAATGTATGACAATTTCCTTATAGTGTGAACTCATAATGTAACATTTCTTCAGCATTTCTGTTTTCAAACTCATCAGCATGCTTAAGGTTCAGCATGTAATTTGCTGAATCGTAGCTTTTGAACGCGCTCTGCTCTCTCTTTTCATTTTTCTCTTTCTCATCCACACACATGGAATATGATCTCATCAAAGAAATATAAGACCAGTCCTTCTGTATGTGAAAGAAAACTTGTAGATAAACAGGAGAAACAACAGAGTTACTTCATGGTGAAATGTAAGCCATGCTAGCATATTACATAGAACTGCCTAGTTGCTGCTACCTTATAATGCACTGTTTTATCTAATTTGTGGATTTTTGTTTCAAATGTTAAAAATTTGATATTATTATTATTAAAAGTTATTAAAAAAAGAAAAAGCTGGTGATGGTCTTGACAGAAGAGACAGATAGGATATTTCTGTATTACTTATAGTGGTCTGGAATACTGGTGCAGCATATGTGTTCTGGAAATTAGATATAGGACTCTAAGGATAATTGAAGAATCAGCTACTGTTAATCCTTTAATTATTGTCTTGATGAGAGAACAGCAATGCAAGTTAATTTGCAGAAGTAAGGTTATTTGCGGATTAGAAGATGACCAAGAGATTATGACCATCAATATATTTAAATTCCATGTATTGGTGAACTGCTTTACATATATATTTGTATATTTGGTTTTTTGATTTAGTGAAATGGTACCTGAAAAGCAAAAATTCTCTGGGTTTGGCTATCTGAATTCTTATCATATGCATTTAAGAATAAGTGAACTGAATCAAACTGGGTCTCAGAATTTGCACAGAACAATTGTGCAAATTTTCTGAATCGGGGTCTTTAACTACAAGTGCTAGAGGTCACAGGAAGAGCTTTATGCATCAGTACAGCACAAGTACCTTTGCCCCAAGCACTGGTTTTGATAACCACAAAAGACATTTTTCTTGCTATACTACCAAAGGTTCAGGTGAGTCAGCAGGCACTTAGTGCGCTAATTAGAACTCACCATCAAGGGAATGCAAAGATCGTGACTGGAGGACCCTCATCTCCAGGGCTTACCTCATGATTGACGTTTCCTATACAGGTAAGTGTGTCCTCTGTATCTTTGCTTCAAAAAAATTTTAGCTAGACGCTGCAGAAACCAACAAAGGCTCTAGAGAGTTATGCTAGGTGAACAGCTGAAGGAGTATTGCACCAGAATGGCTTCTCAGAAGTGACTGAAATTCACACCTTCAAAATAAATATTTGCAAACACTTCAAAATTTAAAGTAGCAACACTTATTCTGAAAATGGACATTAAAAAGTATATCTTCTTTTCAGGCAACTCTACTGATCAGCATGTCAAAATCTGTATATGGCAAAATTTTCATTGATCTTGGATATTTTAAAAAAACTTCAAAATAATTAATACCTGACTTGTCCATGCTCTGCTGTTTGACTTGTTAATATTAAAAGGTACTACTCTATTTTCAATACCTCTCATGTTTACAGCCTCTTCATTTACAGAAGAAATGCTGTATAAATTAATTCCATAGAATTTCCTAGAAGTTAGACATTTGAAGTCTGTTAGAAAAAGGTGGAGAGACAAGTGATCTTCGCTGAAGATTGCCGGTATCAAACTCCCTCTACCTTGAAGCTGTTCATTTATTTGCTTCTACTATGATTTTACAAGGCAACGAAAAAATCTCTCAAATTTACTTTAAAATTTTCCCTAGGAACTGCTGCCTTTCAACTCAGTGTCACAAGTCAACTTGATGAACCTTCTGTTACAAAAAAAGAGAGACTCTACTCATTAAACTAGTGCTTTAAACTGCCTAATTATTTTCTTACTTTTTATTATATTGGGGTTTGGAAAAGCAAATTATGTACTATTATGATGAAGTTTTTGATCTATAATTCTACAGCAAGTGTCTAGACTTAAATACTTCGGTCGAAAGGGAGCAATAATCTTAATGACCTTCATTCTGAAAAGCTTTCCTGAAAGGACTGTATGTTGAATATGTTAGACCCTTGAAATTATTGATGTTTTCTAAATATTGTCAAGGTAGAAAGTTAAAAGAATGAGAGCTTGGGGGCATTCCTTAAATACTATTTGTCAGCTGTAAAGAACAGCTTTCAGGATTTTATAATCAGGTATATCCATTGACCCACATACCTGAGTAACTCTAATCTTAGAAAGGGTGATTGGTAGAGGTGAGGAAAGAGGAGCCTCAAAGAACTGCTACGACAGAATGGTAAATGGGATTGTAGAAGGAAGAGAAACAGTGCATACAATACTCTGGAAATACTGCAGCTGCCAACAATAATTCAGTTTCACTCAGTGATTTCTCGAATTATGGAATCAGCGCTCCAGCTCTGAGTCTGGAGAATTTTCCTAAGAGAATATTAAAAAAAAGAACTTGGCAACTAACTTACGACTTAGAACTAAGCTGGCTGTCTGAATGTGAAAATCCAGTCAAAATTACAGTGAGGGCCCAGACCACAGGTGTTTTTCAACTTAAGCCTCTGCGGCTTTAGCATTTACATAACACACCTACAGGTCTCCCAACACCGACAGTGTTGGCCATCTCAAGAGACCGAGTTGTTATTTTCTGCTGGTGACAGAAGTCTCACCTAGGAGTATGCATGCTGATTTCCTTTCTGCTGTAACCTGGCCCTGATTCGTACCAGTGGGGTGGTGGTGGGCTTCACATCTCTTGCTGAAACCATGTCACTACGATTAATTTGTCCAACAAGAGGAAACCTGCAGAGGGAGCAGGAGTGTGCGCCCTGGAAATACTGAGTTCTGGAACAAGGAGGTTGCATACCTACAGCAATTTTAAATTCCTTTACAATAGACAGCTTAGGCATTTCAGAACCTAAATCTTGTGGTTGGAACCAGCTCCAAAACCTCTTTTACAAGAGTTGCTGCAGCAAAGCGACATTTTTTAAAGTTTGCTGTTGTAAATGTCTTTGTAAGAAATGAAAACATTAGATGGTGTCAGCAGCCTTCTCTCGTCTCCACTATTTTGTGGATCTTCCTACACAGTGAAAAGTTCACACACCCCTGTGAGTCACAAGCAGAGAAAAGTTAATCTCGAAAAATCTCCAGATAAGGTTTTCATCCTTGCTTATTAAAGCCATCTGTGTGCTTTTCATAGAAGTGTGATCCTAGATGCAACTGGACCTTGACAAAGCCTGTAAGATCCTTACGGGCGGGGGAGCCAGGACCTGAGGGTGGCAGCAGGGCAGGCACACCAACAAGGATTGCCAGCTTGCAGGTGCTGAGCACCATGAGGTTCAGGGATGGTGATCAGGGCCAGCCAGGATCCAGTGATTGCCAAGCAAGTCCATACCGAGGACAAGCCGGACAGTCACGGCAGCAGATTAAGAATCAGATCACCGAGAACAAGCAAAACTGCAAAATAACTCGGGCAAGGAGCAAGGACAACTGGACCACTAAATCATACAAATACTTATGACTCACCTTCCCTGTATGCATTTAATTCTGGAGAGTGATGAAGCAGAAAATAATAGGATGAATAAATAATAAATAATAAAACTAAAATATTAACTTATAATTATTAATATATGTTAATAATTAATAGCGATTCATACTGTTAGTATGGTAATAGTAGAAATAAAATAATAGAGAAATAATAACGTGCCCCAAACTGGCAATCCCACGTTGTTTTCAAAGTAACTTTTGCCATAATTAACTTTATTGTCATTTAGGAAAGCTGATCTCAAGTCTACATTTCAGTCTTTATGTTACTCACAGCTAGATTTGTGTAGTGATTTTAATTATTCATAATCATGAATCATCACTTATGCAAACAAGTTTTTAAGCCTGTGGTTCCTTTGGGCACTTCTTGTAATGCCTTCTCTGAAAATGCGTAATTTACTATCGATGCCTTAAGGCTGGCTTATTTTTATTTCTGTAGCCAAACTGTATAGTCTGATGACCTAATTGGATAACTGATAAGTAAGAATAAAACTTGAGTAAAGAACAACCAATATGCAGAGTCATGCAAATTTTGTATGTTCTCCTTTCCAAGTTTATGTAACAACAATTGTTTTAGAGATAACTATAAAAAAACCTAATTGTCAAGGATTTTTGAAGAAAACGTGTTTTATGAAGTGATGCTTTCAGTCCTTTTACTTGGCCTTCCTTTTCTTCTCCATGCAAAGACAGCAATGGTTTAATTGCATTAATCAAATTATCACAAATTAGTGTAATTTTAGCACTCAGTATACTTTGCTGTGCACCTGATTTCTATGACCCAAGGTCTTTAGTACTTTAGCTAGAGTACTTTTGTCACCTGAAGTGTTGACATTTCTGCTACTAATTGGTTTTCATCTTTACTTCCCCTGAAGTACTTAAGAAAGGAACTGTATCATCCATCTCTAAGTAGTGAGGAAATATTTCACCATTAAGCTCTATTAAATTTCTAGCTCCTTCTTTAGTATTTCCTCTTTACCACCTGCTTGGCTTCATATTGTTTGTTCTCTTTGCCTCTTAATTTAAGCTTGCTAATCATCTGTTAATGCAGTTTCAATGAAACATCCCTTGCATGAAACCTCATCAGCTACTTCATTACCAAATCTTACTGAAGTCACTCCACCTATTACCACCGGGCCAAATTTCCATTATGTTTTGTCATTGAGAATGGGGGCAAGGAGACATTAAGTTACATAAACACTAATAGGAAATAGAAAAAAATAATTTAATTTAACTTAACCTTGGTACAATAAATAAATGTTTCACCACTTTAAAAAATAGACTTCAGCTTAAATTACGCTTAATAAAGGCTTCTGTTTACTTGCCAGTGTAGCTGGATATGATGTTCAGCTACTATTAATGCATGCAGCAGCCAAACCAAGTACGTGTAATGAAGTATTCAGAAGGACTAACCACTCAAAACATTTTCTGGCATTAGAGGATATAAGACAAATATGCAATTTAGTTATAATAACACTTACTAACATTTTAGATCTTGGGTTAATGGTTATTTGATCTTCTCATCTTACACTGAGGCAGGAAATAAGCGTCCTATACTGAAAAGGCAACACATCATGGGGTCGGCATATAAAAGTGTCAATTTTAGAGTTCTGTAATTCTCCCTGTATAAGACTGTATTTTTTCTTATAGGTATAGCTAAGTCCTTAGAACAGCTGTGAGCCTACTCTTATTTAAAGATAAAATTTGCACTGCAGGTGTTAAATAGTAGTCCAAAGAAAGTTTCATGGGCTTTGTAACATTTTAAAGAGATACATTTTCTCCTTCCTTGAAGTTATTAATTATAATATGATCATGTATTGTACACTAATGGACATACTCTCCAAGAAATGCAACTGGAACACTAAGCAATAATGAAAAGTGATGTGAGTACAAGAGCTTAGCCTTTACAATCTAATCCATGCCTTGCAGGAAGGAACTACAGTTAACACAAGATTTAATCTCTAAATAACTTATTGCTCATGAAGGCTGTCAACAGATTGCCCTGGTGAGTGGATCCATTTGGTTGCTTCCGCTGCAGAAGCTGAGCAAGCTTTCCATATTGCACCTTTCCAGTGTGTTTATCCCACTCCAGAAGCGGGGACACCCAGCGGAGTAGAGGGAAGTTCAATTTCCATGGCAGGAGCAGTTTTGGCCCCTTCTTTTAAGCATACTGGTAAGCGTAAAATCTCTGTGAGGTTGTGGTGTCAGCATTGAAACCCACTGCATTCCTCAACATGACAGTAAAGGAACCGAATATTTCTTTAAATATCTGCTGAGAGGAGCAAGTTTTCCTTAGAGAAGGACCGGTGTAGAAAAATTCCATAAACCAAAGGTAATGAAATATCTCATATTCATAAATTTCAAAATGATTGCTTAGACTATAGGGCCAGAATTGAACTTCAAGTCATTCTAATCTGATATCATATGTAATTTCGACTGTAGAACTTTTTTATTTTTCTTGTATGAAGTTCAGCAGCTTCTAAATGCAAAGCCTGTAACCCTACATGTTCAGAATTCATATAAAATATGTATTTGTTTGAGTTCTGTATAAGATTGATGTGTAAACTGTAGTTCTTATGTGGTCTACATAGTTGTCATGCATATATTTACTCAGATGGGGATCTACAACGTCATCCTCCATCAAGACAAATAGTCTTGAGTTGCAAGCTGGAGAATTTCTCTCTTCACTCTAGTTTGTTCTGACTCATTCAAATATGACTTTGAGTCATTAATTTTGTTCTGCTTTTCTCAACTAGATCAATAAGTCCTTTAGCACACAAACATTTTCATATGGTGAAGAAGACTTGCTCCATCTCTGCAAGGCCTTAGAGCTAAATGAATAGAGCTTCTAAAATCTATCTTTACAATAAGGCATTTTTTGTAGCCCTTTAATTTGTGGTTCTTTTCTTCTTATTCTCCATTGCTTTCTAAATAGGATTCTCATAACTGAATTTCATTATTCCATTTTTGTCCCATCAATGTTTTTTTAAAAATGTAAAAATAACTTTCCCCTTTATTATGGTTCTGTTTATACTTCGGAACACCTTATACCCTTGACTGGTCTGTGTTCTTGCTGTGCCATATCCACGCTGCAGATCAGTATTGTGTCCTCCTCTATGAATTATATTGGAAATAATTTTTTTTTAATTTACTTCTACATCAGTAGTTCAGAATTTAAAATAATGTCAAAATTATTGTTAACACTTAATGAAGCTCCTTAGATATATCCAATTTGTTGATTCCTACTGAACACTACTTTTTACTGTCTGCCAGTTAGTCAGTTCTTAAACCCTTTTTCAAGGAATTGTGAAAATTACGTGGTAATTTTTTAAGTCTGTGCAACTTTGAGTCATGCCTTTGTAACATCTAAGTGTATTACATCTGCAGTTACCTTCGTCAGCCAAACTTGTAATCTCATCAAAAACTGAAATCAATTTTGTTTGATAAGACCTGTCCTCCATAACATGATATTGATTACATTTATATTCCTCTTAATTTAATTATGTATTGATTGAATCACATGTCAGCTTTCCATTCTTTTGCTCAAGGAAGAATGGTAATCAATCTATACTTTAGCTGGGTCCTCCTGCTGCCTCCATTGGCACACTATTAACTCTCTTATCTTCAGAAATGACACTTCTATTCTATTATTGATTAACAATAAATAGCAGGAAGCTGGGAGGAACCCCAGCCAAATCTTTAAGACTCTTGGGTTCATTCAGGTTATCCAGACCTGTTCATTTAAGAGGGTCTTTACAAAGAGAGGAAACAAATGTGAAGAGTGCCACTCAGATTACAGGTTTCCCTTGCTTAAACAATGTGATATTAGGGGCTTTGGTCAGGTTCCCCTCCTTCAAAGAAAACAGCAGGTTTATGAACAAAGCATGATCACAGGATCTCTGTTACCTTGAGCACAGCAGGCATTTCCAATGTTCAGAGTCTCTAGGCATGTGTTTCCAGCTGGTCTCAGCTCTCCATTTTACTTTCCTTTGAGGGACACACTACAAATGCTTCTCTAGAGTATGTGTTTTCTATTTCTGTTGCACAGAAATGCATTTGAAACCCCTACAGTGTTCAAAACCCTGTTATTGACAACGTGAATTATTTTCTCTAGATCGTTCTTGCTCAGATCGTCCTGTGACCAATGTTTCGGATGGGGCCTCCAATGTTCTGGCCAGCTGACTCCACGATGGAGCAAAACTTCCTCTGCCAGGTTGGCTGTATGAAAAGTAATACCTCTTCCCAGCGGTTCTTGGTCTGTCATCACTGAGAGAGAAAAACAGAAAGAGGAGGGGAGACAGAGAGAGTGAGAGACTGTGTCGTTGGTTCGATCTGAAAGAGTTTAGGAGATCTGCTTTCTTTCTGTACAGACTCTGCCTACTCTTCCATCGTATCTCCCTAGTACTCTTAATATCCCCAGTTTATTCAGACTCTTTCCCCATTTTATCACTGTAGTCATCACCACAGTAAAAAACTCTACTGGTGGTAGAGGAACTGTTATGTCCTGAAGGCAGCCAAGCATATCTGAGGGAGAAAGGCTCAAAAGTCAACAGGAGCAACAAAGCTGCCTATGAGTGTCATATCCGATACGTTAAAAAAGTGTGGGTTTATGAATAAACCAGTATGCACCCGAGGATGCAACTATCTATTCTACATTAGAAATGTGTCTATCCATCACTTATTCTTCTGTATGTCACTATAAGGAATGTTATCTATCCCATCAAGGGAACGATAATATATCACTTTTCCATCTGAAGAATTTGCAGCAGATCACCTCTCATCCAGCCTGAGCAAAAAGATACTTAAAGTTACTAGCAAAAAACCTGAAACTGGTAGTGTAAATGAAGTGAGGAGGCAAATGGAGTGCCCTAAAACAGTGGAAGTGGAAGATGGCAAGTTTTGACTGCACAGTGATAGTGTTGAACTACCTAAAACATTTTAAACCTATCAAGACAAAAATCTTCCGGAAGTATCCTTGTGAAATCAATAGGAAAAAAAAAATCATCGGACATGAAATTAGTTCCAGAAAATTAGTTTTTGAAGATTCATTAGAAATAGATAGGTCAGTATTCTTCTAGCTACAGTTCTACAGAGTTGTCACAATACTGTGGGTTTTCAGGTTTGAAAATCAGTTAAGGCGAATATTGGAATTTCTGCTTAGTGTTTGTACCCATCAGAACTCCACTTGGTGGTGATCACCCATTTAGCAATTGCATTACAAATGGTACTAACACTAAGAAAACAAAAACCTCCAACATCCGAAACATGCAGTCCTTCTGGGAAAAGACATATTTTAGCCCTAAGAGTACCCATGCTTTTTAAGTTTCACCATTGCGTTAATCCTTCATTTCTATGTCACATTAAAAAACATTCTCTTCATGTCTGTTTTTAAAAACCAGTTGGTGTGAAAGCTTAAGTTTACTAAGTACTTTCCTGCCCCAAGAATCATTGATTACCCTCCAAATCTTATGTTATTCTAGAAAGCAGTGCATGTATCATCTAGCTGAGGAAAATAGTAAAATTTATATGTGCTCCAGGCATACTGCTTAGTTTTCTATCGTAATGAAATAAGAAAGTGTGAGCCACTGAAATTAATTCTTCCATCAGGATTATTGTGTGGTTCACAGCTCTGAATACAAATAGATGTGAGATCAATAAGCTTTTACCATTTATAGCCCTTAAAATCTATATCCAAATGTCAGAAATCAGAGTGTAATACCATGGAATAAAACTGCTCAGTAAGAAACATGCTGAGCTGGGGACAGTATCTGAAGAGCAAAGGAAGTCAGCCCAAATGTCTGGTAATATAACATTAACAAAAATAAGAATTCTTTAGCTCTGATAGGGCCACTTCAGAGGCTTTCTTGATGAGCAAGGAGACTTTTGCCAATGTTTTACTTGCCTTTCAGGGTGACCCCGATTGACTAGATGCGATCATGCTCTCGGGCTAACAAAATTGTCCTATCAACTGCTCCTGGCTCCCAGCTCCCATTAAATTCATAATGCAGAGGAAGACCCTGCTCCTGACAGAATTTTGCTGTGTGAGAGGAGCTCGCAGCTCCTGGTATGTGGGAACTCCGTAGGGACTGGGAGCCACCAGGCCATGAAGATGCCCTTGGCCACAGTCCTTGTATTTTGGAACCACATCTTAGAGGTCCCCTGTGCTTTGAGCAAAGAAAAATGTTAATTTACACACTGAGTGGGAGGACAGAAAAGATGATACAAATTAAATTAGAATGGAACTAAAATGGAGCCTTAGAAAAGAAAGCATTAAGTGAAGAAAGAAGCACTACTTCAGGTGCAATCTTGTGAAGCTGAGTGATTCAATGCCTCAGAAGTTTAAATGAATGAGAAATGCAGGTGGATTTTAAAATGGACTAAATGAGTATCAATTGGTTTTGTATCAATTGCTTTTGAGAATTACATAAGCTGAGCAACCTAATAATATCTCATATTTGAGGAAAGACAACTTATTTACTTGCTGAGACAAATAAAAGAACAATTTTATGCCATGTTTAGGGGTGTGCAATTAACTGGGATGCTTTTGACACCTTTCTTTAATGCAGCAAGTATTGGTTCTTATAATACAATACTCAGCCTCATTTAAGGAATTCTCTGCCATTTCTTGTGAGGCACCACAACTGCAATTTACTTCTCAGAGTTTGTCTTGATGACACAGTTAATCTTTTTTTCACTCCTAATTTGGGATCCATCCACATCTAAGAACCCTAGAGTGAAGTAGAGCTATTTTCTTTCCTTCGTGAGTTCACTGGGGAATGTACATACCAGCTCAAACTATCACAAGTCATCAAGCGGCTAAAATTGAATATATATATATTTTTTTAACTTATTGCTATTCAGAAAGTTCTTAAACTGCATCACAATGCATTCAGACATTTCCATGGCTTTTCATGCCGTGATCCTTCACTTCCTCTGTGGGGACGATTTCCCGCTGTGCCTTTGTCTCCTGATGTTTTTTAGAGGTGGCTATTCTAGCACTTCTCGAAGTGTTGGAAAAGGGCCAGCATTTTGAACAAAACAGTTAAAACTACAAATAATCATATTGCCAAAAGTAAATTAATGAGAAACTAGTTCCTTTCACATCTTAAACAACCAATTGTTTTCTGATTTGAATGCATTTTTGTCAGGTTAACAGAATCTCTTTAAAGTTCCTTTTCATTTTTGGAGTAGCCCTTTGATTTGAATTACAGACTGCATATCTTATTACAGGGGCAATATTTGTTTTCTTTGTTATTAATCATTACCCAAATTCTTTGTCAGATGTTTAAAACAATATGTATTTCCTCTAATCTCTGAATACAAGTTAAACATATTTATTTATTAACTGGTAGGCTGCATCCAATAATGAGGTAGCTCCATCTGCTTCAGGCTTGGGTAGACTTACGGTTGTCATCTGTGACAGCTCAATTCTGTCTGCTGATTGCTTTAGAATTTTGCAGCAATGCAGTTTCGTCCTTCCATTTTCCTTAACAAGGTTCAGAGAATTTGTAATTACTGATGGGCTCTGCCCTCTCTGTCTTTTTTGTAATGTGCTGAGCTCATATAAAGGCTAAAAATAAAGAGAACCACGACACCGTGTTTATAAGCATTCTTCCCCTACATAATGATTAGTATATTTGCTTTGATTTTTTTTTTTAATCTCTTTAATTCTGCAAGGACCTTGCCTGTTCTATCAATTAATGTTTTGAAATTGATAACCTGTGAATGTGTGAGGAACACCCTTTAACCCAACAGGACTAAAGCTGCTGTAATTAGACTAGCTGGGGAAAGCCAGAAATTTGAATGAAACTCTTTCATTTTCTAAACCACAAAGTTCAGTCAGGTTGTATCCTGTAGATCCCCCACTGTTTGGGACTTGACAAGCTACATCTCTTGTTGAAGAGACTTCTTCAAAGGCAGTGGCAAATTTCTCATCTTCAGGTGCACAATCAACATAAAACCAATTCTAGAAAAAGAGGAAAATACGTTAGATATAGAAATGAGGTCACTGAGCTGGTTCCAGCATGGCTTTACATCTCAGCAATGTGGCCACAGAAGATTAAGCACCAAATCACACCTCATAATTCTTTACCAGTGTCACCGTATCATTTTATTAATTCATCGTATAAGAGATAATTTTAAATGAATTTCTTTTTCAGCTTTTGTGCAAATGCCAGAGAAAAATAAAAGATGACCTTGAAACTCATTGAAACTCATGGTTAGAGACTCAGGCCAAGTTAGAAAAAGAGCTTTCTCAGTACTTTTTGCATGCAACCTAATACAGTGGGATTTATAGATTATTTTCTGAAAAAAACCACAATTGTCAGGGGTTTATGTTATTCTTAGGTTTTCTACACACCTAATCATTGGACAGAACATATTTAATATTCAGTTCCAAAAGAACTATGACTTAAACAGTTAAGGAACTCCACGGGAACTCTAAATAAATGATAGAATACTTTGTATATTAGGCTTCTTCTCAGAATTCCTCCAAAACATCAAAAATTCTTTATTGTTTTTCAGGGGTGGTCAAAAGGGGGACTTTACAGAATGCTTACAGCTCTTTTTCTATTAAATCCAATGTTTCTTTCCCATATGAAGTTTCACAGTTTAGCTGTGTGTATTTTCTTATTCCTTTAAGGGTATGTGCAAAGGCACATTTGATTGTATGAAATCATCCGGGATAAAAAATCTAAACTCTCTGATAGGATTAACTTCATGAAATGCCTGTGGTGAAAATCTTTATCAATACAAATTGTCAAACTCAATCACAGCACTTATCCTTAACCTTACCTGGATTTCAGGAAAATTTCTTACAAAAGTGAAGAATTTAAGCACACAGTCCACCTGTTTTTCATGTCTTTATGCTTCCATTTATTCTAGTAGTATTAACACTCGTCATAATTTCTAATACGCCTATCCTGCTAGATATCCCCAGTAGTCTACAGAGCCCACCGAACTGCAATAGCTTCCTCCTTACAAAGCTAGGTCCTGTAGCCCTATTTGTATCTCTATTTTTTTTTTCCTTCTCACAATGTTCTAATTAATTCCATTAATTTAGCTTACTTTAAAGATTATCATGTGAATTTTTGCCGCGTGACTTTTTCCACTGTGAGACAAAAAGCAGCTTTTGTCTTTGCAGCCTCCGGTGTTCTGTGGCTGAACCAGAAGCTGTTGTGGTAACTCCTCCTGGTGGCTTTTCTGCAGGCAGATTTTTGGAATGTGATGTTCCCTGAGACAAAGCTAAATGCAGCTGACATTTCATCACAGCTGAAAAAGTCATGGGGGAGCTTTGGCCTGACCGAGGGTTTACTTTGGCTGAAGAATGAGCTCTGTGGAAAGCTGAGCTCTGCTTACTCACAATCTATTGACCTGTGACTGCGTGATGGACGTGAAGCATCGGCAGCTTAGTTTTGCGTATCAGAAGAAAAAATTCCAGGACCATAGTAATGCCTCTTATGTCATGTTCTATCAAGTAACGCTTCTCTATTCTTTCTGTTTCTCATCATTTTTCTCCTCTGCTTGTGAGTATTTATGTCAAGGAACACAAAGACCTGTAAAGTACTGAGGCCAAGATTCCCAGAGGACTAAATGCACTTTTCTGATTTCACAGCGACAGGAGTGGCCAGAGCTGGTATTCAAAGCAGCAATCTCTGCTAGCATGACAAAAAAGTTGCTTGCTCCAGCCCATGATGTCCTTTTCTTAAAAGGCCTATTTGTAACTTGCCTTTATCGCAAAGATGGTTTAATTCTTACTCCTCACCAGAAGGCAACATGGCAACTATATTTCATCTTCAGCAGTGACAGGTAGAAATACTTAAAATAGAAATGTCTTACACCAAAACATAGAATATATCAGTGTAAAAAACTGAACATACTAAATGAGAAGTCAGCCTAAGTTTAATTAATTATGCTCTCAATTTAGGGTCTTTATCACATTTTTGTTTGCAAGTCTGCATACTTGAGGGCCTTATCTGAAAGAGGACGTTGCGTTGTTTGTTTTTTTTAACATTAAGTGAGATAATATTAATTAGATCTGTCTGAAAACTAGGGTGGATGTTTATTAATGCTTGGCGAGCATGTCTTCTGGATTTTTCATTGAAGAATCAAAACAAATGTAAATGTTAGCTCTAACAACAACAGAGAAGAATATAGCTCAGATCACTGGCTACTCTTGAAAAGACTCCTGGAATTTGGGCTTTTCTTTGCAGATACAATTTTTAAATGAATGTTGTCCTTAGGCAGACACTGAACTGACAGACATGACAAGAGAACACCTGTTTTCTAGTCTACCACACATGCAACTATGGAGTTAGTGTCATATTCTCATCCTACCAATACACCTACTAGCTGTTAATAGGGGAGGATGCCTATAGCTGATAGAGCAGCTGAGACAGACTCATTCGCTGCTTTCTCTTTCTGCTGAGACTAGAAGATGACAATCAGTGTCATTTAAGGTTTCCTTTCTGTTGGTACAGATGTTTTGTGACTGTGCACTTAAATAGTCGCTTATACCACATTTTAAAGCTACATTTACACATGATATACTTATATTAGGCCAGGTGAATCTGCTGAAGGGTGAATAGTGTCGATAAGAAGAGAATAAAATGTGCATTTACTTCTGTATCTATACATGCCTACAGTTATGTGTGTACGTTGTATTTTGTAGCTCCTGAGGCATGTCATAATGTAATGTTCCCCCTCTTTTTTGAATAGAATTAGAAGATATTCTTCTATAACCATACAGCATTTAAATTGAAGGAAGGGCATTAAGTGACAAAAGCAACAACACTCGGTGCCAGTGATGCAAAGTACATTGCTGTGCACTGAGTACTTTGTTACTACAAGGTTGTGCCAAAAAGCCTCAGCCATTGTTGAAGCTGAAGACAACTTGCTGTACTGGTTTTGGCTGGGATAGAGTTAATTTTCTTCATAGTAGCTGGTATGGGGCTCTGTTTCGGATTTGTGACCAACCTGCTGTTGATAATATAGGGATATTTTAGCTGTGGCTGAACAGTGCTCACACAGCACCTTTTCTGTTTGTCACACTGCCCAGCAAGAGAGAAGATTGAGGGTTGTGTACTAGTTTGGGAGGGGACACAGCCAGGCAGATGACCAGAACTAACCAAAGAGATACTCCATGCCATAAAGAAGGAGGAAGGGGGGCGTTGGGAGCGATGACGTTTGTCTTCTCAAGTCCCCGTTCGGCGCGATGGAGCCCTGCTGTCCTGGAGATGGACGAACTCCTGCCTGCCCACGGGAAGGGGGGAACGGATTCTGCGTTTCCTTTGCTTGCACATGCAGCTTTTGCTTTACCTATTAAACTGTCTTTATATCGACCCATGAGTTTTCCCACTTTGCCCTCCCAGTTGTCTTCCCTGTCTGTTGGAGTGAGCGAAGCGGCTGTGTGGGGCAGACCTACGTATTGGGGTTAAACCACGACAGAAGTTAGTATGCGAAGTCTTCTTCCACCGTGCTAATCCACAAAGGGGGATTTTCAGGCCTGTATGAAGCCTGTTGGATAGATTCTTTCTTTCCATATGTTTGGATGGCACTGTGATCAGAGTGATGGAAGAAAAAAGTAGAGTATAATGTATTCTCTCTGCATAAACAAAGGATGTCATTATAGCATGCTGTCATTCTATCAAGTTAGCACTTCAGTAACACAGCACCACCTTGTTAAAAGTGTGGTTTAAATGCTAATATGAAACTACGGTGAAAGCTGTGCAACTTCTGCACCTTCAGACTACTTTTGCCTATGTGATGTACCAGAAGTAAAGTCTCCCCCCACCAGAATGTCCTGTTCTCTTAACAGCTTATGATGTTTTAATCTCCACTTCCCTCAGATCCTCTACCTTTCCCTTTCTTAATCACTCTGCGTAATGAAAAGTCCATGCATCAAGAAAGCACGCTGAGGTTTTCCAGCCAAGTCTCCACTCAAACTAACCAGTCTTTGAATCTTATTATGTACAGCAGAGAATCTTGAGTTCACTCCTGTCGGTAAGACTTTATTATATGACATGAAGCTGAACCAGATTATATCATTGACAGCTGCATAATATAAACGGAGAGGAGTTGCTGTGCATAGTGGGAAACACTAGAAGCAGAATTAGAAATTTCTTTGCTTTATTTTGATCACTGAAGCTGTCCCAATTTATGCTATTTAGTAGTGAGGTGATTTGTTAAAAACAGTCAATTAATATTCACAAGAATTCCAATTATACTTAGCTTAAAGAATGAGAAAGCTAAGTATCTTGCAGAGATTCCATTGGAAACTGCGGCATGTACTCTTATGGATTTGTTTTTCTATTACTTTATTCACCTGTTCATAACCTGCATATCCCCAAAGTGTAAATTTCTATCCTGGCCTATGAGTCTTTCTTAGTCAACAAGTGAATTATCCTTCACCAAGCAAATGATCTTCCTGCTGGACTCAAAACTGGAGAGATTTCCTGTTCTTTCATCCATCTATGAATATTTATTACTCTACTAGGTGAGTCTAATAAGAGTCTGATTTAAAACCCATTGAATTCAAAAGGAGCCTTTCAGATTATTTTAATGGGATTTGATGCTGACCCTAAGACTTTATGTCAGCAGACGTTACTGAGAGCTGTAAGCATTCTGAAGAGATAGGGAATGAACACAAAAGAGCAGAGCCTGGTTTGCGTGTATAAAGAAACTGGATGTCTCAGGTTTCACTAAGAGGTTTTTATTTAGCTGCTATATCAACCATTTGACAAATGAAGCTGACTTTTAGTGTCTTACTCACGGGGTGCCAGAACTCTGCTTATTTCTGTATCTTTTATTAGCCTACATTCTGTTTGATACCCACAAGAAAAATAAGATTGTAATGCGCTGCAAACAGTAGGGAGATATTTGTAGGAGTAGCTGCCTAAATTGTGATTTGAAGACTGTTCCCCAACATAATGGAAGAAAATACCTAGCAGAGGTTTATAAAAATAAAGATCTAGAAAAGCACCTCTCAAAGTAAGCTATGATGTCTTTTATATATATCCATGCATATATATCTATCTTACATTTTAGCTGACGAGCACTGCAAGTTTATTCTTCCTGAAATACATGATAATTGGGTTCATTTATAATATTTGATCAGTGGCATATAATTTTCAGTTCTCTTTCCAAAGTCAAGTGGCAATATTTAGCCAGGTATTAGTACAAACTTCCATATGCCATTTATAATTTCTTGGTTGACCTAAATATTACATGCATAGTTTACCTTGTGAGTAGTCTCAAAAGACCTATGTGATGATTGTTGTCCAGTCTTCTGTGATTCCTTGGATGCATCAGGTAACATAGCCTCTCATCTTATTAATCCAAGTAAAAACTGAACTCTTTGATTGTTGCTGGAGAGAGAAATTGAGATGTGCAGTTAAATCTGAGGTCCAGCCAGGGGGCAACAGTGATTAGCCTTGGCAGGAGATGCTTGCTGCTTCCTCTCTTCTCTCCTGACACACACGGCATGTCAAATATCTGCTGACCCTACAAATGGAAAATATGAGATTCCACGTGAACTGCAGGCTTATGCATGATGGGACGGTGTGCGCTGCTGCCGGAGTATGGAAAGGTGAAGAGCTATTTTCAATGTCTACTGCATTTCTTTGATGTTTGCAGAGATATAAAGAGAACAGCAAACAATGTATTTAGGACATGCTTCTATTTTTAAAATGTACTCTAAAGAATTATAGTGTCCTATTTGATCCTACCATTGAACTCAGAATTTGAAGTGGAGATAAAGAGAGGCAGTAAATACAAAACTGAATTCTGTTTAACACCCAGATTCAAAAGAAGTAGTGCTCTGTGCTGGAAATCTAATAATATTGAATATGCCCTGGTAGAATTCTCAGAACATTACCAAGCAGCTGATGTTAATAACATCAGGTCAAGTATCCTGAGAATTTAAAAATAAGAATTCTTAAGGTTCATTTGGTAAGAGCCTCTCTGTATCACTCACCATTAGATTTCACACAACAACTCTTGTACCAAGACCAATAACTTGTGTTCTCCTTGAGAAGATTTTACCACCTCTGTAATTAGTGTTTTGGCACAAATTTTGCCCATAACACTTTATGGAACGCGTGACTTCAGGCTGCATCAGTGAAATCCATTGAACATAGTTTATTTTTCATAGGTTGAAAAACAGTGAGTATTCTATGTAGTCTTTATGATATTCCATGAACTATGGCTTTTTATATATTGGAAAGTATGAAATATGAGTAAAAGTAGATTTTAAAAATATTTTTAACATACAAAACTTGTGTTTCTTCCTTGGTATAAGAGAAACAACAAAAAAATGTGATTAGACTGGAATTAAGGATTGTCAAAGTTTTTTGTTAATTTTATCTTTGCGTTTATTATTTTTATAATATTCAAAAATATTTTGTAAACACCAGAATTTAAGTTTGACAAAATAAATTAAGTATGCTAAAAAAAATAGAATTAGTACCAACAACTCAACTTCTGTCCTGCATTTTTGCAGTTGTTATTTCCTGTTACATTCAAGATGCTTTGAATTAATTTTTTTTTTCCCTTCAAGTTTTCACCGAAAGACAGAGCTAAAGTGGCTCATGTGACCTAAATATTTGATTACATCAATTGATGACATGGTGTATTTTCACATACAAGTAATTAAATGCCTGAATTAAATAAGAAAACCCCAACATTTTTAAAAAATGGGTGAATACACAATGCTTCTGTAATATGGATAGATATCAAAGTTTGTTATGGCTGCTGTGATCTTAGAAGATCCTACAGTCAAAGGACGTAGTTATTCATTGTTAAGTTTTCTTGTCAGGACAGAGCATTTTGTAATGATCTGGAAAAAATCTACCCTTTTTATTCTTGTGTTAAGGCAAAAGTTGATATGTCAAGCACTTTTTAAAATAGAAAAATAAAATAAAAAAATCTTGAATCTGAAACAACTTTCCTCCAGATTCCTTAAGAATTAATCTACACAAAAATCAGAGGTTGCTTACCCCTATTCTTTCTGCGTGAGCTGGGTTGCTTGCTCACATTGCATTTCCCTCACAGTTAGATGACGATGGAAGCCCACTGTAGAACTGCGGCTGGACTGGAATCATGAGGATTTCGCTAGATTTTGTTTGGAGAAGGTACACGTGTTCTGTGGTATGTATTTTATGTTTGCACTGTCCACAGTGTGGTGGATTGACCTTGGCTGGCTGTCAGTTGCTCTCACATTTTCTCATTCCTCTCTCACAGCTGCTGTTTTTACCCTTTCTTAAATAAGTTATCTATCTCAGACATGCCACCAGCATCACTTGATAGGCTTAGCTTTGGCCAGCGGTGCGTCCACCTTGGAGATGGCTCGAAGTGGCTTTGTCCGATGTGGGAATATGATCCTCTATCATAAAAATGGCCATTATTTTGCTTGGTAGTGGTATCATTGCTCAGCCATTTTTTATCTTTGGAAAGGTACTAATTTTTGTTCTATTTCTAGGCCTTTAATAGTCCACTATTCTTAATTAAATGTTCTGATATCTCTTGTTAACTGCATAAGGACAGTGACATTGCCTTTAGCTACTGCTAAGTTCCTTGGTATTTTTTAAAAGCTAAAGATGGTGAGTATATTTGATGTATGTTTACTTTGGGGTGCAGTTTCATCGCTATAAAAAAGAAATACATACTTGAGTCATAATTTAAGTTACTCTATATGCTGTTTTCCCTCCTGCATCTGATTCTCAGTTCACTGAAAGAAGCTGAATATACTATTGAATAACACTGCAAGTCACTTTGTGTACAATTAAAAGTGTGTAATTTCTGACCAGATTTCCTTCCTTCGCCAAAGGTACACATTAGGACTTTAATGATGCATGAAGATGAATCCCAGTTGTAAATGCGCAAGCCTTCATAATATTTTAGGGAACAAATAATTAGCATTTTGGAAATGTGTGTGCATCTCACACAAGCAATCTGGTTCTCCTCCTCCTTCCTGTTTTGAAGTCAATAGCCTGTGTTACATCAGCCATCTGCAGTTCCATAGACAGGTGCAGGGTCAGCAGCACAGCTCCAAGCCTGGGGTTCAGAGAGAGCTGAAAAAATTGCTAAGCAACTAAGAATTTCCAACATCATTAAAAAAAACACCCTAGCGTTCATTTCTAAAAATATGGAGGCTTTTATTTGGTTTTTTATGCACTTCTCTGGACGTGGCTTGTCCACAGATAACAGTATACGGGCTTGCTTGCAACTTTAAACCGTGTAGGAATCATGAGAAATATAGAAGGCTAACCATAAAGTGTGGGGGAAAAAATCCTGTTAGTTTGCTGAGGACTTGGTATGCCTTGGAGATAACAGACTATTCTGCAGTATTGATTGCCTTAGAAACATGATGCTACTTTCTAATAGCTTCAGACACTAACCAAAATGCTGAGGCGGTGCGATGTGCCAAGCGAGTATGGAGCAAGAGATCAGGCCAGTGACCTCTCCAAACCTTACACATCATTGCATGCGCTCAAATTTCAGTTCTTTTTTTTCTCCTTTCCATTGCTTGAGTGGGCTGAACCCTTCCTACAACTCCTTCCCTCTCTGCATATTCTCCTCCCTTTAATTCTGACCTATTAATGGGGCTTTAGACAAAGAAAGTTAAAATAACACCATTGTCTACATAAATCATTATACGCTTGACCAGTGCACCTTGGCAGAAATAAATTCTGCTCCTGGACCTGTCATCACAGAAGCATGTGGTTCGATGAGGTACACAACGAGAGATTTTGTATGCATTGAAAAGCACTGTCATATAGTCCATCAGTGCCAGGCAAACAATATTTTTCATCCCACATGCTCTTCTGAAAGTATAGCTGTTGGGTGAAATTATGGTAGTAATTAGGAAAAATTGGGGTTTTTTTTACTTTTTACACACATAGTGTTTTCAGGATCAGTAAGGCTAGCTAGACTTCACTGGTGAAATTTTCATATGTAAAATGTATTCTAGTTGATATTATTAATGTATGTAACAATGAAAACTTTTGGTATTATTGCCTAGTGATGTCCAGAATAACTTTTCTTTGGTCTTAATGTCACATCAGTACTTTTGTGAGACTCTAAATTATCAGGGGTTTTAGCACTGTAACAATAGCAACTTTGATTTTATTTTTTTTTTTATAGTAGTAGCTCAAATATGGATGATACTATTAATCAGATTATTTGAACAAAGATCAACAACACTGAGGAAAGTAGAAATTATCCTGATTTAGATGAAATGAAGATTCTATTTTTTTCTTAAACTAAAGCCAAAAAGTCTTACTTAAAGAAGATCATTAAATTTGTGGATGCACGTAATTAAATCATAGATGGCATTTCAGGTTAGCAATAAGAAAGGTTAGCCAAGGCATGGACACCTTTTCAGTGAAAATGCTTGCTAGATGACACTGTCAGCAAAAAAGGAAATTATCTTCTTTAATTGGGTTCCAAACTTATCTTGACCTCAAAACGTGAACTGATTATATAAACTTCTAATTATCTAGCACTGGGTTTTTTTCAGTAAAGTAACTCCATATGACCTTTCTACTGCTGCTATATAAACATAAGCATGATATATGTCTTCTTTTCAAATTTCAGGCATACAGTTAGTGTATTGCTATTATTTCTTCATTCTTTCCTGTGCACTAATACATTTGCATTGTTTGGTTTCCATTTATATGCTGATATTTCAGAAGACTATTCATCTGTTCTAGGAATATAGATCCCTAGTCCTACACAAATTTTGATCTGCTTCTCCTTCTACCTACAACCAGCATCACTTTCGTATTCTGAATACAACTGCCAAACGAAAATATCCTTTTAAAAAGAGACTATGAAGGCATTTTGAGAAGCTGTCCTGTTTGATAATTCTGAGAGGGACCAAAGTCATCTCTACAGGGCCAGGAAGGAGAATTCCCCCAAGTCCCAAAGTCTACCAGGTCTGGCTACCTTTTACAATAAGTTTAATGTGGGTTAATCAGGATGAACACTAAGTTCACCTCTAGTCTTTGCTTCAACCTTAAAAGAGCCTTCAGTAGGCAAGTGCAAGAGGAGGACGTTGTTTTCATGAGAAACACAATGCAAATTTGATGTCATGACTTTTACCATCTTGTGTTAAGGCCTCTAAAACTATAGCAATTTAGTCAGGAACAAATAATACAAAATATACCCATCTTATTATTTAATACGCACTTGAAAGCCAAACCAGTACTGGAGAAAGACCTTGGTTAAGTAATCTAATAAATAAACAGGCCTATTTCTAAACCTCATTATCATTTGCTATTTTGCTGTTTGCTTCCGCTGCAAGCCAGAAATTTAGTGTATGAAGTGTCTTAGGAGGCTGCTAAGTCCAAGAGCTGAGTATAAGAAAACATTCATACGTTTTTCTTCTTATATGTAAGTATTTTGACAAATGTGTTGGAAATAACGTGACATATAATTGATATGTATTTACTCTTCCTTGAAGGACAATTATTTTTGTTTCATTTCACTAGAAAATTAATCAACACTGGTTTAGTTTCCCTAATCTATGTAAACTAGTTTCCAAGAACATAGATGAACTTGCCGCCTTCTATCCTACACCAATACCAGCTGTATTAAGCAATTTGCAGATAAATCATTAATCATTTCCTTTTATGTTTAGTGTAATAATATTAATCATGAATGAACAAATTAAGTAATCATATGGCTGTAATATGCGATTCCCATAGGAGCTCTGTTGTAATTTACTAATTACAACCATGACACAGTACTATAGACTAAATCTAAAATTACAGTTTACTACTTCAATAATGCTTTAATTCCCAAGCTGCAGCAGCAATACCTGACCTCCTACTTCAACATAGTCTACAAGATTTATGGTGCCAGGTAAGAAGGCGGCAAATAGGTTGCAGAAGTGATGAAAACACTAGTAACTTTAGTGTGGATCATCTCCTGAAGAATTAATGAAATGGTTAACTTTTTCTGATAATTACTAATTTACCAGTAAAAAAACCCCCAAGTTCTAGTTCTTGCTTATCAGCTGATATAAAATAATTATAAAGCTGACTAAACCCCAAGCAGAATAAAGCAAATAAGCCATCACAATCTGTACCACTCTGATCACTTGAATTCCTGGAATTTTTACATCTACTTTTCATTTCTCATTCATCCATAATGATATGATCATAAATGTCAACACTATGAGGAAGGGTAACCAAATTGAGCAGCCAGTGCTATAAAATGAGTACAATGGGATATGTACTTAGGTCTGTAATCACCAAAATCACAATTCTGTCACATGACCTAAAGCAAAGATGATTTTTTTTTTGGTTGTATTTTATTGTTGTAGGGTTGTGCTAAACCCTATGCTACAACAGGGGTCCACAGAGCTTTATATAACACATAAGTTAATTATTATATCATCCCATGATCTTAAAGATCTTCTTTATGCCTTTGTCAGTGGAATGACTTTGATATGTTTCAGGGAGGACTTTTAATAGAATAACAAGGCCACAGTCCTTCATGTGTAAATGCACTTGGGTAGGTTGACCATGGCAAGCTTTACTGAGCATCTGTTCTAAACAGTTTTCTGCAGTCACCTGTTTGAACAAAGGCTCTGCAATCTATGAATAATTATCTACATGTTATTTTAGTTATGATACTGAACAAACATCATTAATAACATATATTTTGAAGTGTTCTTCATGGACAGTCTTTAAATCCTCTGGCCCTTTTTTACACTCATATGTCATGGCATAATAGGAGTACCTAAAGACATTTGTTGTTCTTCAAAGCAAGCATAGCTCATGAACTTTTTTATTAAGCTTTATTCAGTACCTGATTGTTCCCTCTTAATCTATAAACTCACCTGACATTTTTTCCAACCATATTATCAAACAAAATTCCTATATCTCTGATCAATTGCTAAAGCATGTTTTAGAAAGCTTTGGGTTTGAAAATTTTCTGTGCTATACTGAGTTTTCAGTTCATAAGAGTTTCATCTGGTCTTTCGTATGGGATGGACACTATGCTTCATTATCCAAGAAGGAAGGGGTTCTTTGGGTTTTTTTGTTTTGGAGGTTTTTTTTAATCAGCTGCTATTTACTATAAAAGGTATAACTCTTAGTTTAAAAAACTTCCTTAAAGATACACTAGAAATAGAAGACCTTATTAAGCAGATTCTCTGAATGAGTATTTTGCCCATTTACATGAAATTTTCACTTCTTCAAAATCCTAATGGAAACCCTTTCTTGGTTTCGTGCTTGCATTCACTCTACTTTTCCTCAGTCAGTGTTTTATTCCAGAAGTTTTTACTGCAAAATAGTATCTTCTCTTTTCTACATATTATGTTAATGAAAAGATATGGTTTTTAATATAATAGTTTCAGTTATAAAGTAATTAATATAATAGTATTTCAAAGAACTGCACTGGGGAAAATGATTAAATGTGTAATCTTTTAAGAGAGAAAGCTGTATGCAGAAAGCATATTTTAGAGTTAAATTCCATCTGAATACCTGACTTAATTACGGGCCACTATGCAATTGTGGTGTCTCCAGCATGTTCTGGGTCACGGAGGGGGAAGATATATTTGGACAAGGCACATCTATTCACCGGGTTACCCCGCGGTATTAGCTTTGGTACTGAGATCAGCAACACCACTGTCAATTACTATGTTAACAGCTGACCACTGGCTCCCTGATGGGTTTGGTTTAGTTTTAAATTAAGATTAAAATTCAACATATAATATACAGCTTTGGCTAACCATGGGAGATTAATACAAACTGACCTCTTTCCACCATTTGCAGTGATGCTTGGGCCCCTTGAAAATGCTGGGGTTTGGGGGGTTTGGTGTTGGGTTTTTGGTTTGGTTTTTGTTTTTTTTCTTTTTTTTGTGGTAGCAATTAACTTTTCTTTTTCCACAGAAGGAACCTTTGGCACTTCATTTGCACAAAAATAGTTTTTTGAAGCTTGTGAATTTATGAAACAAAAACTAATCATGAAAAAACATTATAGCAACACTGAAGCAGGAGTTTTGTGAGCTCTGCCTGCTGTGTGCGCTATTGCGCTTTCGTGTTCAGCCTAGCCGAGTTTGGAGGGGTCAAACAGAATAAAACTATAGACTTAAGGGCAGAAAATAGGGCAGCAGTCAAAAAACATTGAATTTAGTGCATAATGGATGCGGTTCGCTGACAGCAATCTGTCAGCTGCAGTCCTAGCTGGAGGCCTGGTAAATAATACCAGTAACCCTGAGTGGAGTTAGAGACTGGAAATTTGACTGCAAACAGGAACAGTGAATTCACTCAGGAAACCAACATGGTTCGGTTGTGCTCCCTTAAACCTAAAGGTTTTCTGGGCCCCTAAAGCTGTGTGAGAGACTCATCCTCAGCAGATACAACAGCCAGCCTGTGCAAGCCGAAGAGCTGCCTCGGACTCTGAGGGTTAATCTCGTTACAAAAATCCCCTCTTGCATCCTGGTTACCTGTGCTTTAATCTACAGCATGAACAGGAGCTGATAGCCTTTCAGAAAGGCAAATTACAAACTGTTTTTTCTATTAGCAAATTATTCTTTGGGGTTTGTGTATGATTTTCCTAAGGCTAAGCATTATTTCTCTGTATGCCTTTGAAAATGACTACGGGTGTATTACAGTGGTAGTCTCTTTAGATGTAGATTTAATAATTTTCCAATTACTGGTTTAGAGATTGAACGCAAAACAAAACAGGGAAAGGAAGAAGAATGATTTAATATTTACATTTCTTTTACCTGAGTAGCACAATTGCATGCCAAATACTTAATAAAATAAAAGAGAATGGAAAGAATGAATAAAAGTTTCAAAATATATTCAACAGTAAAGAAGAGGAAACACTGATTAAATATGGATTTAACAAGATTATATTATCAATGGCAAATTATTACGGTAATTCAGAATTATTCTCCTAGGGAAAAATATGTTACCCCACATCAGGGCCCTGAGGGCACCACCAGCCCTGCCTGTCCCTGCTCAGGCTCCCACCCATGGCCCAGGACCCCATGGCAGCCTCCAGACCCTCACCCATGGGCCCACGTCCCATCCCCAGTGAGGTGCCCAGTGCCCGGGACTGGGGCTCCCCAGTGCTCCCCAGCCGCCCTACTCCTGCTGGGGTGTGGGATGGACACTGGCTGCCAGACTCTGCCCTGACACCCCTTCCATGGGACCTTCCGATGGTCATGGCCGCAAAAAGCTGCTGCCTACACGGCATTTGTGTGCCAAGACAGCTAGGAAAAATACAGCACAGGCTCTTTGGGGGACCCATACTTCCACTTGTTGCTTGTATAAAGTGTGATACTCGGTAGGATAAAAGAAACACATCAGCCAAAAATTCTCTGACCTATGGGGTCCTACCGCTGCTGCCCAGCCATCTCTATCTGCAGCAGCAGCCCAGGTTCTCAGCAGAAGGGATTCTGTTGGTGCTGACGGTGCTTCTCACTTTACGTCCACCTGGGGAGGTTTCAGTGCCTTTCCTGCAAAAGTTTGCTCATTTATTCCATCATCGGTCCACGATGTAAAGTTACACTCAAGTATCAGTATAATCTGCAAAAGGCTTGCTGTAAGTAGGATGCTTCCTTTTCTACCAACCATTAGTTAAAGTTAAATGTAAGATTACACAATTTTCATTAAGTGTGGGACAGAGATTGGGTTATTGGTTATCATGTCTAGTCAGACTATTCATATTGCCTTATGTCTTGTGTCTAAGGGAAGATATTTTAGTGGGGTAATGATCCCAGTGTATCAGTGTTTTGACCAAAGTTGAATTGGAGTTAAAAGAGGTTCCTTGGGCAGTTATTCCTGGCCTATCTCCCTCCCTTGCTCCCTTCTTTAATGTAGGCCTAACATAAAGTCCAAAGTCACCTATGGTGGCCTTCTCATTACCTTGAATAGGAATGAGATCAAGGTCTTTCTTTTTCTTTCAGAAAATTGGTAGATTTGAACCATTGCTCAAAGCCCGTTGAAGTTCACGAGACCCCTCACAAACTGAGTTACTGTTGCCTAAGCATCTAACCGCCAAAGCCACAGCACTTCATTTTCTGACTGATGGTAAACAGCAGTTCAATAGTGCAGCCATTTATTTTGGTCTTATATACAAGAACTACAAAGGTCCCCTGAGTATTTTGGTCTTATGTATAGGAATTACAGACGTCCCCAGAGGACTGTTCTCTCGAGAGGAGCTTGCTTTCCTTGGACGAGGGGAATAAAGAAGTGAAAGCAAGAGCCTATTTTCTTGAAGGGAATTGGCGAACTGACCTTTAAGGCTTAGCTCTTTTGCTCCCTAGTCAGTGGATTTCAGCCTGTATGTTCATGTGAGGCAGTCAGAATTTGGGATAGGATGGCAGAATTTAATATCTGCCCCTCACTCAGGAACAATAAATACATATGAATTGTTGGGTTTCTTCACAGTGTCTCTGGGAACTGAAAATCTTAGGCATTACTCTGTTCTCAGCTATTAAAGTTACTAAGAAATCATCAGAATTTACTTATATATAGAACCTGCTAAATCTCTTGATAACAGTATTTTAATTGTGGTGGCCCAAGGTTTGTAGGGAGATGTTATCTAAGGTATTAGACCAAGTACAGTTGGAAAAAGGAAACAAGGCACACAGTCCATTTCCTCAGTATGTTCTTAATTTGAAGACTGCAACTTCATTTTCAGAATTAATATAGGTATGGATGTTTACAAGACATTTTTTTCCCAGAGGTATCAGAAAACTAAAAGATACTATGTCTTCCAGCTGATTTGAAACTCTTGGTTATGGTATGACAGGTGAGAATTTTCTTCCCTTTATGACAGTATAAATATGGTGGAATAATCCCATATTTAATGTAACAAAAGAAATAATTTAGGTACTTTAAAATTGGGAGCTTCATTCGTGATGCAAAAATAGCCACAAGAAACTAACTGTAGGACTTGTAAATTTGCTAAATATAGCAAAGAAAAATAAACATATGTAATAGAAATGGTAGGCAAGTCTCTTTGTAACAGGCAGGAAAGGGCTATCTAAATCTCTTTTTGGTCATTGATCCCACCTATTATTTTGTATTCCCACATGAAGTGGGGGTGAGTGACTGCCTGGGTGGGTGTTCGGCTGTTAGCGAAGGTTAACCTACCACAGATATCGAACATACTTTCTTGTTTTAAAGACATCAGTGATTGTACATGTTTAATTTCATTAATTATATGCTGCTTTTATGTAGACACTTCACTGTTACATGGGTGTTTGTGACTAAAATGTCAGAAGTAGTCTGTGTGCAGCATTTTGCAGAATAAGTAACACCAGACTATTTTTCAATATTTACAGCAATTACTGTATGAAATGCGTGTGAATCTGAAGATATAGATATGTAGAATTTGTTTTATATATGCAGTGTATTAGGTCAGCCCTCCCCACACAAAATCTTTTCTGATCTATAAAACTACCAGTGAAAGTTTTGGTGGAGTATTAGTGAAAGTGGCTAGGAAAATAAAGAGGTTTTGTGCAGGGTCCTGCAAGGAAAGTGTTCAATATTGTGAAGGACAAATCTCTGAACTATCAGGCAGAGGATTCCATTTGATCTCAATTCTTTGAGTATACCATAAAAAGGGAAACAGCCCTTTAGGAAATCAGGATGCAAACATTATTGTAGAAAGTTAACACTGAGTTATAGGTGCCCAAATCAATAATAATTTGGGGATTAAAGCAAGAAGATCTCCTGATAAAAAGCCTACAAAATCAACATTAATAATCTGCAGCAATAAGAACGGTTTCCTACTAAATACTTTATTTTCTCCCTAAATGCAATATTGTATAGTGGTTTTCCCCTGGGAAAAAAAAAATAATGAAAGGATCTGATTGGGTAAAAATATAGTTGCCTATATGCAGAAGATAATCCAAGAAAATAAAGTGAATAAAATATATCATTGTCAGAATGTGCTATTTGCTGCACAACAGCAGCACTGCTAATGTGGGGAGATGTCTCATCGCTGTGTAACACTCTTTTCAGAGCCTCACTTTAAAGTGTGATGAAACAAATTTGCTTTTTTCTGTTCTGACAGCCACAAACTATAGCTTTGTTGAACATTCCAGCTTAAGACACATATGGAGAACTATGTATTATTTGACATCAGAAATTTCACCAAAGGCTTCACAACAATTATCAGTATCCATAACCTACCTACACACCTAATGCACTGTAACTTCGTTCTCATCAGCAGTACTATTCCTGTTCCTTTTTTTCCACTCTGAGGAACAGAAGACTTGCTAAGTGCAATTTTAAAAGCTTCTGAAATATATTTGCTATATGCACAGAGTTTTTTTAAACTTGGGTTTTGCCTATTGGGTGTTCCAATAGACAGCAAGGAAGAAAAAGGCTCTGGCCTTGTATCCGACTGATACAAGAAGGAGACAGATGATTTTTTTCAAATATAGCAGAGATTAGTTTCTTCTAAACATCCAAAACAATTCCTCTGCTCTGTGCACAAAATTCAACTCTTCAAGTGAAAAGATTCTACCTTTTCAGGTTAAATGTAGAGATAAGATTCCTACTCCTGTCCAAAAAAAAAGCATATACAGAAGAGAGGAGTCTCAGAACTCTCTCCTTGCCGAAGAGGAACAGTAACACAGTGAGACTTGGAGCCCTAAGTTTAAATGGACAAAATAAGAAATCTGTGTTCTCTTTTGTAACAGAGAATTTCAAAAAAGTCTTCTCTCAGGTGAAAGCCTTTAAGAAAAAAATCCTGCAATATCTTGATATTTCCAGAAATGGTTTGATAATGGGACATTCCCAGAATGTTCCTGCTAGAAATCTTAAAAAAGATTTCAGTTTCATGGAGTCAGGAAAAAAATGAAAGCTCTGAGCGTCTCAGCAGAGAGCTTCTGTATTTCTAGTTGTCAAGCTCTGATCCCATAAAAAGAGAAGTCACAGAAGTGTATAAAAGATCCTAGCGAACTGAGTGTCTTAAAAAGCTCCGAAGGAGTTGCAACAAAGGCTTAACTTAAGTATTGGATAACGATTTGTCTCATAACTGCCTTCAGCCATGTCCAAATCTGTGGTGAAAAGGTTGCTATGAAAAGGCTGCTATCAGGGCAGGAGAATTTCATCACAGGTATAAATGAAAATATAAAGGTATTCATTCCTGCTGGCAATATTCTGTGTCATCTTCTTACTGACTGTTTCTCAGGGAGTGAGACAGACATTGCCACTTTCAATACGACTTAACTAGTTGCTTCACTTTTGTAGCAATGGGCTTGTCCATTAACAGCTTTCACAACTCCTAGCTCATGATGGTATTCCAAGCTATATGTTACAGCTAAATTACTAGTTAACTGCTCCTGATGTGAAAAATGGATATAAACTAAGCTGGCAATCATAAAATTGAGCTTAATGATTGATCTAGAGTCAGAAATAAATATATACTTATCCTTAACAAATGCTGATTTCCACATTATTATGAAATTGATAAGAACAATGCATTTGGTATTTTTGTCAGCTTTGACAGCCACATATATATTTTTCATTATAATTACATAGATGTTATTACCTATAAAACCCTTATTCGTTATGCTAATGCATTCACTTCCCAGACCAATTTGTGGCAACCTACTGGCCATGTGTACAACAGATCTGAATTGTCCCAATGTGGATGTTAGAATTTCTTTTTTTACAAAAATAATGAGTTTAGTGGTTTGAAATGTTAATTGTAACATCTTTTCTTCTTCCCAAGTGGGAGCAGCACATAACAGGTTTTGTTCATTTTGGTGTCTTTAAATGATCTTAAGATAAAATGACTTTTGTTATTAAAAATGTAGCTTGTCTAAGCCAGAAACTAAGAGCTTTTATTCTGAGTGAAACTGTTGCTGCTTGCATTGTCGCAGAACTGGTTAAATTCAGGCTGCCCTATTGTACTCTTTATGATCGCTTTAGTGACAATAGCTCCACATTTTCAGCTGTAGCTAAAATCAGAAGGCTGCATAGTTAAAAAAAAAAAAAAGTGTTTCATCAGATTTAAAGAGCTCCATGATCTGCAGATTTTAACTGATGTTTCTTGGGTGAAATCTGAAGTGCTGACTTATGGACCTAATCATAGCTTTCCTGCCTGAAAAACCCTCTGCCTCTTGTGGAGGCTAACAGGATTTCTCCAGCTGGAATCTCCATTTTGATAGAAAGAGTTCTTGCCAACCACTATGCCCTCCTGGAGAAGTTTCCAGCTTTCAAGCTCTTCTCGCTTCTGCATGCAACAGTCTGATAGTAAAATTTTCTGCAGAAATCTTTCTGTACACATGCATTCAGCTGAAGATTTAATTTTCTATTGAATAGCAATCTAATAGAGTAAACATTCTGACTATGCCCACCTGTAGACAACAGTTTAATGGTGAAAACATTCTGGCTATACTCACCTGTAGAAAACTATTTATTTTTGTCTTGCATCTGCTGAGGGATGTAGAATTTTTAACTGGTAAAATCTTTTCCATCCTTCCTACTTGTTTTTGAGGATGACTGAAAAAGAAAACTTCCAGAAGCATATTACTACAAATTTCCTCCAAGTTAAAACTGCTAAAAAGGTAGAGAAAAATGTGATTAGCTTTGTGAACCTAACAGAATTCTTACATCAGGAAAGTTCTACTGCCAAATATGCGAGCTGTTCTTTAACTTTTATTTGAAATTAAAAGAAGGTCAGAAAAAATTACCAAAGTTTCAATCAAAGGCTGCCCAGGAAGAATAAAACCAAGGGATTCCCCATGACCTGCTGCATGGTTGCATTTTGAGAAATTCCAGTGCGTGTTTTCACTTCACTTTGAGAAGGAGAACACTCACGTTCTGCTTGATTTTGCTCTATGGCTCTACTATCAGGAAGCACATCAACTATTAGAACAAGGTTTGCTTAAACCCCTTCCTTATCACCAAACCAGAAATAAAATCTTTCAGAATAGATATAAATATCTCTTAAGAAGGGCCACAGCTTTAAAGAAATAGTCCCACTGGTTTTAGAGATACTCCCTGTGTGCTCAGACCTGTGTGTAGTGAGGTCTATGTAAGGAGACTGGTAAGGACTTTGTAATTAGTTGCATTGCTAAGTACAGCTACAACTGTTACTTGATTAACACAATACCAGTTGAATCAGCAGATATTTGGCCTTTCAACATCTTTTCAGTCTGGATCCAAAATGTGTTGGGAAGCTGTCAAGGGAAAACTGCGTCAGGCAAAAGTACTGCGTAGAGTAAAACACAAGTCACCAGGGACATGTAATTCTTTTAGTAAGACTTTTGCATATCTCACACATTGGTTAGCTTACTTACAGAGTTGCCATTCCCATTGATTAGATTAAAACTAATGTATTTCATCACCTCAGTGTGGTCCCGAAAAGGAAGAAGTGTTATATTTTAATGACTCTGTGAACTTTTCAGATATACTTCTATCTCTTCATTCAGATGCACTGTTGCTCTGGTTTGGGCTAGCTTGTCATATAAAAATTAATTCAAGAGCTTTGGAAACGGATGACAGATTGAAATTAAAGAGAGGGCAATAACCTCTAAAATAGTAAACACACTTTTCTTAATCTCTGGGAATGAAGAAGAATGGCTATGATGTTGCAAGCTCTCTCTTCTCACAGTAATTCTGAGGGTTCAATTACATTTGAAGATGGAAAAAAATTCATTACAGATACTTCAAACCAAAAAAACCTGGCTGGCTCTTGTACTCAATTTACAGCAGACTTTATTAAGAGCCAGGAATAATTTCAGCTTTAGAAATTTGGTTCTAAACCACCAGCGCCTGTCATGCAGGATGCATGTCTATGCATTAGTTTTTCAAAGCAAACTGGAGCAACGGTGACATGTAATTGTTCATGATGATCTTCCATATTAAATTGGAGAACAAAACTTTTAAGTGTATCTTCAGGTCTCAGAGGTTATGAAATTTTAGTGTTTGCATGTTTTCCTTTGCAAGTGGGAAGAACTAGAACACAACTTTCATGTCTGCATAGTTTGTGATAGTTTAACTCTTGCAAACTGCCACAGTTTAATTTAAACTGACAGTTTAAGCTGTTGCCACATCTATGATTAGACCACATGTATTTTGACTAATCATCTCTCCTTCACTAGTCATCATTAGCAATAACTGGACATCTTGTCTGAACCCCAACATGCTGTGCTTAATATTTTTACACAAGAGCAATAATATATTAGCTAAATGCCTGTAATTTTAAAAAGAGGAATGGCATCATGGTAAGGGCAAAAGAATCATATAGTTACCAAGACTAACAGCATCTTCTGGCACTTTGAGTGCGCGTAGCAAAGAGGAAGATTTCAGCAAAGTAACCCAAGGATTGTGGGGACTGAATTATCTCTTTTGCTTTTAATCCTTTGAGAGAAACAGCAGGTGCTCTGTCCGGCGATGGCCAGATGCCAGGAAAAGGAATTAATGAGCTGTGAAATACCCTAAACTTGGTGTATTTAGCCATGCCCAGTGGAGCAAGATGCACAAGTCTTGCACTAGACAAACCCAACAGTCAAACAACATGTGAAGCAGTATCTTCTCCATGAATGCACTAAATTAAGAGACTCCCACCCTGCTTGTTCCTCTGACACTTCAGTGCAAGTCAACTAACCAGAACCCAGTTTTTGACATTTCATCAAACCTGGAATTGTAGGCAGCAATGGGAGAACAGAACCAACAAGAAACTTTTCAGCCAGAGCAAGATGCAAAATAAGGTACCTCAGAATTTTTACATATTTGAACTTCTGACAATAGCTATTAAGACTGGAGGTGTTCATTTGTTTTCTTACTTCAAATATAAAAATATAAAAATGTAATGTAAATATTAGTAGAAAGTTCATGTCATTAAAAATGAAACTATATAGTTGTCCTGGTTTAACCCCAGCCGGCAACTAAGCACCACTCAGCTGCTCGCTTACTCCCTCCTGGTGGGACGGGGGAGAGGATCACGAAAAAAAAGGTAAAATTTATGGGTTGAGATAAAGACAGTTTAATAAGTAAAGCAAAAAAAGTTTGCACACAAGCAAAGCAAAAGAAGGAATCCATTCCCCCCTTCCCGTGGGCAGGCAGGAGTTCGTCCATCTCCAGGACAGCAGGGCTCCATCACGCCCAACGGGGACCTGGGAAGACAAACGCCATCGCTCCCAACGTCCCCCCGTCCTTCTCCTTCCCCAGCTTGATGTGCTGAGCGTGACGTCCTTGGCTCTGGGTAAGCACTGCTCAGCAGGAACAAAAACGTCCCTGAATTACCAACACTGTTTCCAGCACAAATCCAAAGCATAGCCTCATACCAGCTACTGTGAAGAAAATTAACTCTATCCCAGCCAGAACCAGCACAACTGTTGTCAAAGTGATATCTGATAGTCTATCTATTGACAATACCACAGAACACCTAAATAAATTGAAAATACGGTGGTCAGTTCATACTGGTAAAAAATTAAAACTGTTAAAAGAAGACTTTGATTTTACACCTATTTTCCTCGATCTACCCCAAAAGAACAATGTATAAAGCTGTACGATACTCAACTGTTCTTGGGAAATACAACATATTTTCGTTCAAGAAATACAAGCTTTAAGTTAACTGGTATTTGAATGTTTCCTCAGGATATAGTACTATTCATCTTTTTCTCAGTACAAAATTGATTGAAGAAGTAATCATCACTGGCATGTAATTCTTATTCCATTATTATCTTTTATTACCTACCCTACTCTGTTGATAGAAGGGTTGAGGTAAGCTACCTTGTAAATCAAAACAATGAAGTGATCCTGATTTAAAATAATTTACAAATATTTTATTTCTCTTAAATTCATCAATCAAAAAGATTTGCTTTTATGTGTGCATGGATTATTTTTACTAGTTAGTAATGTTGCACAAATTTGCTTCCTGTAATGAACCATTCTTAAACTATCCTTGCTACTCTTATCTCTGAGCACATGATAACTTTTTATTTTTGTGTATGGCATAGGTCACCTAAATCAAGTCATTGGTTTCTAAATCTTACCTAGATGATTAAAATTGGAGGTGGGGCATTTCTCAGATAAATATAGAATATTGAATACTCTTCAAATACGTACGTGCACTAGCATATCTGAACAACTGTTTTGATCTGTAGCCAATAACATAAATGTCTGCATAAAAATGAACAAGAGAGAGATGTGAGCATAAAGCTAAAATTCTCAGAATTCTCTGGCCTGACATAATTTTGATGTAGTATGAAATGCAATTATAGAGTTTCTTCAGGTCACTATTAAAAACATAATGAGTACACCCACAAATTAATTCCAAGGGAAAGAGACAATGTAAAAGCACACATACATTGTCATGCTCTTTTCACTTACCATAATTAAGTGGGGTTTTTTTAGAAACAGTTGTCATTAAAAAAACACACAGTTTATTTTTCTCACCATTTTCCCTAGAATTTCCCACCTCCTTTTAAGGATTAAAACCATCTTCTGTTATTGTTTGAATGAATGATATAGAATTCTTTTTAGTTTTAAGCATTCAATAAAATACAAACCACTTCTCATTACAAAGAGTAGGAAGATTCCCCTGGGCACAAGTCAGTTTTGAAAAGGCCTTGTGGTTGTGGGGTTTTTTTGTTGCTGTTTTAAGTACTTCTTCACGGTGCCTTAAATTTATGGTTTCTTTTATGGCCCTATTAATTCAGATACTATTTATAACCAGATAAAATTAGAGTTGCTTTCCATTCAATCAATAAAACCAAAGTTATTAAAATCCTCTTAGACTTCATTACTAGAAAACATCCCTGTTCAAGAAAGCAGCTCAGTGTGTGTTTAACATTACACATATCCCTAAATACCACTAGAGTCAATGGGGTTCATGGACACACTTTAAAATCATTACATGCCTAAGTTATTTTGTGCATAAGGAATGTCAATTAGGAGCTTAGTTAATTCCAGAAACATAAAGACATCCAGCAGCAGAACTATCCATATTTATGATTCACCAGACTAAATCATTATTTTCTTTGATATTTTGTTTTAAATATTTTTATCATTAACACTCTGATCCAGACATCAATGAAAAGTATCTAATCTTTTTATAGTAATTAATTTTTTCATATAAATAGAATTTTATTAAGAAGTTAGTATCTAATCTGTTATGTATCACTTGCATGCTCTGGGCCATCATTTTCTTGATTTATTACACTGCTGCATTTGTTCCCACATGTTGAAATTTCTTCCCTTAGGAAGTAGAAATTCACTTCCAAAGAAACACTCCATGTAGATTCCTGCCTGCACACAAACTGGTAGTAGGCTTATTAAAGTAGATCTACACAGCTGTAGGAGCTCTGCCTTAAGATTCATCTCGCTGAAGTCTGAAAGCATTAAACATATTTTTTTAAGCGAACAAGAAACCCGAGACTGTTTATTTTTGTCAACAAGTGGAATCGTATAAAGGCAGTTATCTTTCATTGAAATCAGGGGGAAGTTTTCTAGCTACTTTATTTAGAGTTGAATCAGGTTTCAGAATATCCTGCACACATAACAAGCAACTCGTGAAAGATCCTCGGAGCAGACTCTCATTCTTTCAGCTTTGTGCTACACTTGAACAACTTCTATTTGCTGGTGCTGCCTGAAAGAACTTGAAGAAGTGGTTTCTGAATGTTATTATGGGAGCTCAAATCTCATTATTCTCACAGCCAAATATAAGGTGAATTCTGAATAGAATAAAAATTAGTTGCTGTTGTAATTTGCTGATATCAAAACCTGCATTTTATTAATTCAATAAGACCATCTTAGATAACTGTGCTCCAGAAGGGAAAGAATAAACATTTCATGCTCCTGCACTCCATGTGTACGCTGCGGTATTTACAGAGTCATTCAAAGTGTGTTACTACTAGTTCAGAAAGGGCTATTTCGCTCAGACTTGTCAGTGTATTAACTGTTAACATTTTCCTTTTTTTGGTCTTAGCTCAGTCAGTAGAAAATATTTCACTGCTTCTTTTCATTAAAATTTAAATTTAACATTTTGCTTACCTCCCTCAAATAGCAACAAGCTGCAATAGTTCATAAAATGTGTTTCATTCTTAAAATTCCCCACTGCAAAGTAATTTTTCTGTTTTTTTTGCTAATATTTAATTTTTAATTCTTTCCTGGGCTTGGGAAATATCACTGAAGTCTGATGATATTTTGGTCTGAATCCTCAACCATGAATACATAAAAATGTGCTAAAATACTGGCTAAAGAAGAAGCCTGCATAAGAAAATGCTCAGCCAGTAAGAAGCTTAGGTCTAGATTCTTGTTTTATTCCTCAACACCAGTATAGTGCAAAACCTTGTTTAGTAAAAAATACAAAAAAAGAAATGTTAGCCAAGTCATTGCTGACAATGCTCCAGCCCATTTTCTTTCACATAGATGATTTTTTAGAATTCCTTTATGTCAAAAATATTTTATATATCTATAAAAAACCCCCCCAAATTAGTAGAGAGGTTTTCCTTCTTTGAACCACTGAATGTATTTCACTTATAGTCTTAAATTTTCCATATACAGTCCCCAAATTCAGGTTGGAAGGGACCTCAGGAGATCTTTAGTGCAACCTCCTGATCAAAGACGGTGCGTCACAGCCTCTCTGGGCAGCTTGTACCAATGCTTAATTACCCTCAGTGGTGGTTTGGGTTTGGCGTTTCAGTTTTTTTCACTTGTTTGTTATTTTGTAAATTCAAACACTTAGGTTTCATGACCAAATTAAAAACTATGTAAGAACGAGGTATACCTGAAAATGGTGATGATTGGGGTGATTCTGCTGCACCAGTCTTACGACTTGATACATCATTTCATACTTGTTCACATAATACGATTTATATAACCTGGCTGGCTTAGTACGGTTTCTCAGCAGGAGCTCAGCCATGGGAGACATGCAGTATTAAAGATTTCTCCTTTTGTGTGTTGAGAAAATTCTTCTTATCCTTAGAAGCCACATCAGATATTAGTAATCTGATTTTTCAGTAGATGAATATAAATTAAAGCATGTAAGCGTTAACCTGCAGTTTGGTGGGTGAGTGAATATTAGCAGGGAAGCCAGAAGCAAGTTTTATATTTCATGGTTTCAGTAATTACACCCTACGCTGATATTTCACAGTGACCAGAATTTTGTTATCATACGTTACCATTAAGTGCATGACCTCATCTCCAAATCACCTTCACACTTCTGCTTTTTCACTTTTCCAGCAGTATTTCATCAAGCAATATGATATATGTGGCCATAAGAATTCTTCCTGAAGAGATGTCTCTCTCATACTAGCCCTTTCCCATACAAAGCACACAAGACATAAGCCTCTGAAGACCCTGACCTTTGGTAATGGTTTTCTATAAGAAAGACATGTTTAACTTCACATACGTGAATAATAAACCTTCCTGTCAACAGCCAACACTTTAAAAAGTTTCCAAAAGTGAGGGAACTGATGTTGGCCTATCTTGTGACATCATCGTAACTGATGCTCTGGATGGCATTCGATGTTTCTGCTCAGGAAATATTTGCCCAGTTTATTCACATGCCAGTCTCTTCAGTCCTTGGCTAGAGAGTGATATAGCTATCATATAGAAAAGCTTAGATTAATTTAGCGTACAGCAAACAGCAGCTCCTATGCATCGAGTATATGTTGCAGATACTATAGAAATGGTCTGTGTGTCCACCTCAAGCTGTGGAAACTAAAGTTTTTCTGAGGATTATTTTGTTAATATGGTGTGTTTAGAATTCCAGTCTGTTCAGGTCTTATTTCAACAAAAAACTTCAAAACTTCAATTTGATAAATAAGAAAGAAAAGAACTTTTTACTTCATTTCTTAGTGTCCAAGGTTTTTTCCTCTCAACAGAAATGCCTTAAATCTAAAACTTTCTAAAACTTACCTGTATTTTAAGAATAGCTATGAATTTCAGAAAGTAGCTACATTGTTTTCCTTTATAATTTTTAGAGCAACCTTTAAAATGTGAACCTTTTTCTTATAGAGGGACAAATCCAAAATGGTTCAACTCTTCATAAAAGTGCTCTGTGCACTTGCATGAGAGAGAATGCACACACAAAAATTTATGTAGAGATATTCATTCAGTGCTTGAAACAGCAAAAATGATCAGATTTTTCTTCTGGACACAACCAGTTTGGAGAAAAGACCTCCTTTCTGCGGATGTTCCCAGGATCAGACCCTCTTAGAAACGCCTGCCTCTCGCAGCTAGTGATGACCTTGCTGGAAATATTTTGCAGTGACAGCTGAAATCAGCTCTCCCTGCATTTCGGAGACCAGGAAGAATTGTAAGGTGCTGTACTCAAAGATGTTGGATATATAAGATACCACCTCTAACATCTCTGCTTGGGACGTCAGGTCCCAGAGCATGTTCCCCTTCTCCTCTGGGAAATGTTGCCTCTGTGTGCTCAAGGCAGCCCTCTGACAGGAGAGGTCTGATCGAGAAGGCTTGCCTGCCAGTGGATTTCTTTGAGAAAAATTGGGAAGAACCCTCAGCAGAGGTTCCCTCTTGTCCTTGGGAGGTGCTGTGAAGTTTCAGCTCTTGCCCTTGGTCCCTGCCTGTGCTGCAGTCGTGCTGTGCCTGGTCTCACACCTCCTCGAGTCTGACCTACTGCCTTTACCTTTTTAGCCTGATTTTGGACCTGCCTCATCATGACAGACTTGCAGGGTGACCACAGCCTCTTGGCAATGGCCTGGCTCTTCTGGTCACCTCAGGACCTGTGGGGTGAGGTCCTTGCACCGTCCTGTCCCACCGCCCCGCCGCTCCCCAAACCGGCTTCGTCGGACAGCCCCGTCCTGCTGCACCCCGACACCCACTGGCACCCATTCAGCCCAGAACAAGCAGGATAATTCTCCTACCCAGAGAAGAAAGTTTTTTACCTTTGTGAAAGGCAGAAGCTAATTAGACAGCCAGGGCCACCAGTATGTCTTGACTTCAGGGTTATCCTGGTGAGCTACTAGGAGGCAAAACCCGGGGCAGTGTCAGAGCTGGGGCACCCACGTCCCATGAACAGGGGGATTCCTCAGCCTCCATAAAGTTCAGAAATAAGAAGAAAGGGTGAACTGCGCTCCCATCCCTCCCAACGGTGTAATGATGCTTCTTCTGTAGAAAGGCATCTGCTGCTGGCTCACACATCTTGCTAAATTCAGCAACAGTCTAGCTTCAAAGCTGTGAAAAGTCCCCAGCCTGTCCTTTCCTATTGCAGGCACTAAAAATACTTATTACTTTTCTTCATAATAATAACATGTTATTCAGGAAATAAGAACATAATAATAAAAGATTCATTCAAGTAGCCAGAAAAAAAAAGGGGAATATTGGTGTAGACATAAAGAAAGGATTGTACGCTTCACAGACTTTTCCCAGCTGTGTGAGTTGGTCTAAAGAAAGATATTTTTAATATATTCTACCATAGACAGCATGATAACAAGGATCATTGATGTCTGGGAATCTGAAACCTGACAACTGTCCTATAAAATACATCTAGCAGGGAAGGTGTCCTGCCTCTTCCCGCATATTCAGGAGCCACAAAAAACAAGAGTAATTTTGTCCCAAATAATACAGGCTACTGGAAGTGATTATAAATTGGAACTGCTCAGTGCCAACTACCTTAACGCATAAATAGGCGAGTTGAGTTTGCAACTGGGAGAATTTATCTTTCAGGAACCCAGCAATGACTTCTTGTAAGTGTGAATCTTGATCCAGATTTATGCCAAAGGTAAGAACAGTCAAGTAATCTAGGGAGTTAGAACCAGCCATTACGCAGGTTCAGTTAGTGCCCTGACCACAGAAATTAGCATGGTTTGATTAGATTTGCCTGATGGGTTACCTAGGTTCCTTTTAAAGAGATTAGATGATCTTTTAAATGGAAAATGAAATCTAAAATTAGGGGGTTTTGCGTAATTACAGCATTTTCCTAACCTTTAAACTGTGTTCTCCACTGAAGACAAATGAAAAGAGTTATTTTCAGGACCTTGTCTCTGCTCAGATGCTACTCTCTTCATAAGAAGAAACAAAAGAAAGAGGAAAAAAAAGTAGAGGAGATGAATGGGAATGAAATTACAAAAAAGTATACTTTTGAACATTTTTTTAAATGATGAAAGATAATCTGAAATAGTAAGGAATGATAATTGTTACAGAAATCACAATTTTCAAATATTTAATAGAAATCCTATTCTTTTACTTTCACAGCAAAGATATCTGATTAGTTGTCTTTTTGAAACATTAAAATTAAAGCAAAGGGTTGATTGTTTGGAAAAAAAGAGGGTTATTTCCTATTTCATGTCATCTCATGCACTATTCTGAGAGTTCCCAGAATCCTTTCAGTTTGGGAAAACAAAATCATAAAATATCTGGTTTGACTCACTTTAATGAATGGAAATGGAAAGGCCCTGATTCAACAGGACCTTTATCTATCTGTTTTTTATGCGCTTTCTCACTGGAAAATGAAAATTGAGGAAGTTTGTGGCTCCTGAGTTGCAAATGGTGAATTTCAGGTGAACTAAACACCTTACTGGTCACTTTGATATTATTTTTTTCAACTTATTGTCTTCTTACCACCAAAACTCAATCAGAAACATCAGAGATGTCAAAAGGTATAGGTTGCCCACATGTTCAGTGTGATATCTGTAGTATCTTTCAGTGTGACCTAGAACAGGCTGTCCAGAGAGGTTGTGGAGTCTCCATCCTTGGAGATACTCACATGTTGTCTGGACATTGCCCTGGGCAACCAGCTCTAGGTGAACCTGCTTGAGCATGGGGAATTAGACCAGATGACCTCCAGAGGTCCCCTCCAATCTCAACTGTGATTCTGTAATAGTAGATTGAAATTGATGGCAATAAAAAAATAATACCTGTCCCGCTCAGACTCCCTTCCCACCCTCCATATTCCTATGTCTGTAAGTAGTCGATCAAGCAGGGTAATAAACGGACATTCAAAATTGAGTCCGTTTTGGGGAGGGAGAAATAATTCACCGTGCTCTGATTTAGGAGAATGGCTAGACTTAGTGATATACTACTGTGATATACCACTCATACATCAATGTGAGTCCACTGAAAGTGCTGGAATTGTAACAGAGAAAAACTGATACAATGGACTGGTAAGTCAGGCCCATATGTTCATAACAGGAAATTTATTCATAGCTTATGCCTTTAATAATTGATTGTTACTCAGAACAAATATCACACTGAAGACACTGTGGCGGGAATAAGATCTTCTGGCTTTAACTTAGTTGGATTTTCTCTGTAAATATTAGATTAAAACTCTATCATTCTCCCTCCCCCGCCGCTATTTATTACTTTTTTAGTTGCATTTGCTATTTCTCTAGTACTGTTTCTAAGGGAACTATTATCCTTAGAATTCCTACAGTACCTAGAGCATCTCTGAAGGATTTAGTGCTTTCCACAGATGTGCAGATAACAGCATCATTTTTTTTTTCCTTTTTATTGTGGATGTATATTCTCCAATTCTAAGTTTCATCTGTTCAGAGTAGAGATACTTTCCTGCTGTAGAGGAGTAAATGTGTCATCTTATTTCACAGTAGTGTACAGCTGTAACACTCAACATTCCCATGAGATACACTAGGTGGAAGGGATATGATTGGAAATAATATAAATGTCTAAAAGCACAAATAAATTCTTAAGGTTATTACCACTTTTACAGATAACAGAAAGAAGGAAAGCTGCAAATTGTATTTAAAAGTTATAATCACTGCAAGGAAAGCTCCAATGCTTATGAATAACATAATCTTTTCTCTTACTATGTAAGGTGAAATAATAGCTACAAGGAAACCTGAAACTTGTTTTTTCTCTCTGTGTACTGGTATTTTACCTATCCTTTTCACCTGCATTCCCGAACTCCATAGGCTCTTAATCATTCTGTTTAACATAGCTTGCTAGAAATGCAGGCTTTTATTCTTATGACTTCCTTCTTGAAAATTACTTATTGTTCTCTCATTATTTTCCTTTTTAGTCAAAGAACATGTTCACATATTACAACAAAAGCATCAATTTAATTAATTTTTAATCTTCCAAAAATTAATATCCTTCTTTCTCTGGGACTTTTGTCTCTATGAATGAATGAGCAAACTATATTTCATTTAAGCTATTACAGCACACTCTATTTCTGTTGATCCAACCCTCCGGCTCAGTCTGTTGGCAAAGTGAGAACATTTCTTTCAAAGTCTGAAGATACAACACGTGGCAACTGTAGAAGCCCAAGAAAGGGCTATCGAGTACTAAATCCAAGGGTCTGTGATCCCTTTAAAGCTTGTCACCTATGCGGCAAATCGGGTCTTACATATAAAATAAAAGATGAAGGAAATTGATATACTGTACAACAGCTCTATGGTGTCCTATAGAAAATTTGAAGAAATGTGAATTAAAGGTCCACATTTTTATTTATTTTGATATGTTACATTAATTTTGATAGGAATCCCCAAAACTGTGTAACACTGAGGTATACTAGTTTCAAAAATGAATTTTTTTTTCCCAAAGAAATAGGGGGATGTGACTGATGCAGGAAGAAAAATAACACTCTTGATCTTAATGCCTTTCCATTCTTTCATTTTATTATAATGTAAGCTGGAGTATTTAAGTGTTCAAAGTGATTTATCTTTCATCATATCAGTATTAGTGGTGAAAGAGCAGATTTATCAGTTGTAATAACAGGCAGGCTGCAGTTACCCACAAACATAAGCAATGTACCTTGCAGTAACCAGGGACAGACTTTGCTGAATCAAGATAACGATGTGCAGACTGTTAAGGAACACGTCCCCTGAAGGGTTCCATTCTCACACCAAGCTCTTACAGAAGGCGATGGTGTTAATCTTCCGGAGCTGCTGTTACAGACTGGTAAAGAAGTTCTCTGTTTGGTAGGTTTTAATCACTAAAGTTCTAAATACTAGGGCTTCTCCCTCTGCCATCAGAGGGGACAGTTTTTGGGGTCTAGTGGCTTCCGGGCTTTTGGGCTTTGCTGAGCGTGGGGAAGTTTTCTGGAAGGCAGGATTACCTGTGAGCTCTCCCAGGGCCACAGAGCAAGGACATAAAAAATACATTTTGTGTAGAAAATACCATACCTCCAAATTTCATCTGTTGGAAAGTCAGCTTGCAAATTTCCTTACATCTGCTACCGCTGAAATAAAATGATGGCAAAAAAAAGCAAGCAGTATCAGAAGAAAGAGAACAAGTCATTATCCTTATAACTGAAGTGTTAAAAAAGGCTCAAAAGCCTCACTTTGCCTTTTACTTCTATATATGTGTGTGCATGGTCTGTTAGTATAGAGGAAGACTAAAATGCTTTGAACTACTGGAGAAGAGAGACTGTAGAAGAGTCGGTTACTTCAACCCATTTCTGCAGGAGTCATTTCAGGGGGGAGTAGTCTGTCCTCAGATGACCATTGTTTTGCCTAATACAAGGTATGGCAGACACTGAGCTGTCAGATCTCTCAAACTCAGATCTACTGAGTAATAGGAAATTTGGGGGGAAAAAAAAAGTTATTTCTCTTCTCTTCTGTTACCCTGGAACTATCTTCACATGACATCTAGTAAATAATTGAAATCAATAAAGAGTTTTTACAGAATTTTCTCTTCAGGAAATAATTCAAAATTGCTGTAGAGAAGGAAGTTGTATCCATTTTTTAGCTACTGGATGATGCTTTAATGGGCATGGAAGGTAGGTTTCATTCTCGCATTTACCTGAAGGAGTCTGAACTCACTTTTTCCACCTGATATTTTCAGCTATCACTGCAGTGAGCTCTTTTGCCTGTCTGCAACAGCTTCTTATTGTAGATAATTTTAGCAGATCTCTTCAGCCCTGCCCTATATAATTTGTCTAATCAAGTGATAATCTAGAATAATTCATAATTATAAACAAATTGTAGTGTAAATGTCCAGTGTGGGAAAAACACAGGAAGAGAAACCTGACGTAAAATACTTTCTGTGCACCTAGATTTCACACAGAAGTCTGCAGGACTTAGAGACAACTGCCTTTGATAATCAGATCACAGAACTGCAAGCAGAAGACACCTAAATTGCAGTGTGCAGCTGTGTACTGCATTTATTATCTATTCTAGATCTGAGAGGGAGGTGAGAATCCCCAAAATACCAAGGACTGTAATCATCATTAATCATTACTCACCAGCTGCACACACACACACACATTTCTTCCCTTTTGGCATTTGGTAAAGCCCTAATATATATGTCATGTTGATTTGGGAACTGGAGAGGCGGCTTATAGGGAAAAAATAGAATCATTCCAGTCCTCCTAAATATGGAGCATTTTGATTTACCTTAGGAAGAAAACCAGACTTAATAGTTACGGGTTTATTTCTATGCAGTGGAAAAAGGACTGGGTGGTATATCATGTAGGAAGTATGAGGTAAATTGCATATTTATTTCATGTATTTTAAAAAGTACATGCTTCACGATCAGAGGGAAAATCTCAGTGAAATATTGGTAACTGCAGGGAAATTCTTTTTAGAAAATTGTAAGGTTGCTCCAAAGAGGAAAGTTATAAGGGCTGTATACAACAGCTACAAGAGAAAAATGGGAGAAAGTTAGTGTGCCTTTGCTACAAAGTAAAAAGTAAATTGAATTTGTAAGACAAATTAAATATATGCAACTCCTAAATAATTTATAACAGATTTCATTTTAATATATCCAAACAGGAAAGAAAGCATCTACTAATTTACAGAAATTCATGCTGTTCTGTGTGGGTTATTAGAAGGATGAAAAAAAAAAAAAAATTTCTGCCTTGTAAAAATGAGATTGAGAAAGGTGGTTTAACTGTCCTCAGCTTCTTGACAGACATATCTGCATAATCTGCATTTGTCTGGCGAAGTGAGCAACTTAAAAGCAACACGTAATTAGCACATAAAGAAAATTTAAATCTTCTCTTCTTTTTACCTTAAACCAAATAAAATAGCAAGCACTTATGGAAGAATCTTAGTTATTGTTTTTCATTTAGAATTTCTATTGTTCTGTGCAAAGAGGAAGAGGCAACACTGTTTCTCTCTATGACAGAAGGTCTTTCCAAGGACGCCAAAAATGGATGTTGAACCTAACCCCCTGAACCAGTGGGTTTATTTAGTGAAAAGGAAGTCTAATGCAAAATTATCCCTGAAACCCAACATGAAGACTGTCAGAAATACAGTCTTTAGAAACAGACAAATGTTAAACAGCTGCTAAGATTATGTTCAGCAGTCACACATTTTAGGAAATCTAGTATGAATTTATGAATCTACACTGACAAAAAAGATACTATCGATTTAAACTACCCAAACACCCCATTGTAATATTTGTGGAAATCCATAAGATCCTGCCTTATGCAGCTAAAATTGTTGGCTATTCAGGGATCTCTGTCTGATTTGTCTTTCTTTGTTTCTTGGAAGGGTTGAGGGGTTTACCTGTAAAATGGGGGACACAGAAGAGGAAATTACATTTTCTAATATTATGCTGCCTAGCTGAATGAAATATAGGTGCCTGAGCTGGAACTCCATCAATACAAAAAAAAAAAAAAATTAAATGGAATTGCAGCCTGAGCCTCTTTGATAACACATTCAATGAATTTGGGATGCAGAGAGACAGTCTGAGGAAGGTAACATATCATTTAGGTGTCCTTGGCAAGGTTCTACCAGGTCCATGGGCTGAGACAGCACTCGTGTGATTATGTGACTGGTAGGTAATGTGTTATAACTAGGGAGAAAGCACTGGGGTGATGATGAGTGGGTTTGGTGTAGGAGAGTTAGGTGGGAAGTTGATTCACGGAACTACGGTATTGATCTATTTAACATTTTTTATTATTACCTTTTGTGATAGAAGTGCTGACTGCTCTAGAGAGGTAGGCTTTGGTTCTTTCTGATGTGGTTACTTCTCATCTTTGAATGACTTTCACAAGCCCCTGGCTCTTCTACAGTTCCGTGAGTTCTTTCTATTTTCTAGCCCCATCTGTTTTGCTGCAGTTAGCTTTTCTTTCTCTCCAGCCACCAGCAATCCTGGCTGTGTTGTCTTGAGTGATCACTTATATTCCTCAAAATTGATAACATTTCCACTGTCACTTTCCCTCATGACATTTTCCTCTGACTTTATGACTTATTTCATCATCTTAGAAAGCCAGGCAAATTTTCATCTTAGATGAGTCCCAACCTTTTGCTGTGGCAGAGAGAGTGGAAGGAACACGTTGCTTCTCCTTTACTAACCCTACTACAGTCTGATTTGAGGGAAGGAGAATACCCTTATCATTGCTGTAATTTACTTAAATCAGAGTGGAAAACATGGGTTCTAACCAAATTCAGGCAGTCACTTTCTTCCAAAGAATAGCCAAGACAATGAGAGAAAAGGAGAGTAACAGCCTCCATGAGACACGATCAGATATTTTCAGTAAGGCATTTTTTAGGTACTGTAAATGTTGCTTGCTTGGAGCTGCTATTTGGTGCATTTGCAAGAATATGTCAGCTCTGCTGACTAGGATTTTACCTCCATAATGGAATTTTCTGGTCAAAATAAGAGAGAACTTCCCACAAGTTAAAGCACAGAATAACCAATAGCCTAAAGGTGGCGGTTGTCTCCTAAAATGCAAGTGACCTAAATTCTCCCTGAACCAGATTACTGACTTGAAAATAAGCCTTACCCACCCTAATGACTGTCCTGTTAGGTGATCAGGTGTTTTGCAGAGGAGTTGTTACGGTACCTTTCATGAAAGCTGTTTCATTTTTGTATAATTATTTAACAACTGATTAGAGAGGGACTTGATCCCACATACAAGGTAAGTACTTCTAATCATCAGTATCATACCCTGTTCGTATTTCTCCGTCTCCCCTACTGAGCCATTCCACTTTGTTTGCAAACTTTCTTATTCTCTTTTGGGGCTTTATTTGTATGAAATTAAGAAACAGATCCTAACCATTGAAAATGAGGCAAAAAGAGAAAGACATGTAGGGGTTCTGCAAGAGTGTCAATCCCATGCTGTAACTGTAAAAATCTGGTTTTTGTTTTCTTCTTTCCTAAGATTATATGCCGCAGCATAAGAGATCTTTCTACACATTGCTCTGATCTTGTGTCAACATAAGGGAGAGAAAAAAAAAACCTTTATCTTTGTCTTATGGGAGCTCAGAGTGACAACCACCTTTTGTGCAGAATCTCAGCTACTTCCTGCATACTACCTCCGTCCTTGCCAAAGAAACTTGGCAGCTCCCTTGACAAGAAATATGTCTTTCCATAACTTCACAATTTATGACTCTATTTACAATGATGCCTTTACAATTTAGTGGTAGATCATTCTATAGATTCTTGGAAGAACAACAACCTTTAGGGTGACAGACATTCAAGGAATCTGCCATTGAAAAATGTTTTTGCAGTGCCCAGAGGTCTGGTGGGAGAGCTACTTGTCAGAATATTTAGAGTTAGGTTTATCACTTCAAAAACAGGGAAAAATAACTGAATATATAATGTATAAGAAAGGAAAACGTGTCTGAAACATATTCCTCTACCATTAAATCTACCTACTGCTCTTTTCTATCTTAAGGCCAAATAAGCATCATTTGTTTGCCTTTTAAAAGACTTGTTTTCTTGTTGCTTGTTCTTGGACTCCAGGACATCACACAGTGATACAATACTCAAGTAATTTTCTCCCTCCTCTTCCTTAAAGTCTCTTGAATCATGTTTCTATTTTGTACTCTAATTAGCACTTTCCTTGCTTAAGACCTTTGCATGCTTTCTCCATTTATAAGATTTAAAAGGTTTAATTTGCAACAGACTTGGCTGAGAGTCTACCGTGAAACCTAAATACTCCAGAAAACTGATTTGAGGATAGGGTTGCTAAGACTCCTCAAAAGCCTGCTTTGTTAGAATCAGGGAAGCCACTAAGAGACTGTATTTTTTTCCTTCACCGTTCAAACCACACAGAAACAGGGTAGCATTTAGCCCTTTAACTTTGTGAATAGAATCAAGATAAAAAAGCATCGCAGAAAACACCTTTGTTAGCTACCATCAAAATCCATCCTCTTCCTACCACTCTAATGACCGAGCATTCCTGTCCTACCGGATTCCTCTTCCAGACCTTCAAACAGTTTTGTGTTGCAAAATCTGGATCTTCATTATCTATCTGATATTTTTTTTTGAGGTATTGCACGTTGTTGTCAGCAGGCTCATTTTTTAGCATCACGCAGATCAATTCTGGATGAAAGACAGCAGGCTCTCCCTCCAAAGTTAACAAAATAATTCAGGGATGATGCAGTGCCTTGTCATGACAGTACAGCACAGGTCATTCCTGCCATTTGTCACCACTAAAGGCAGGCACCCCAGCAGCAGAATCGCTAGCGTTCTCATTTGTCTTCGGTAGTAGGTATCACCTTTGACTGTGCAGCAGAATTTCAAGCTATCATTAAAAAATCATTAGAACCCCAAATGGGACATTGTGAACCTATGCTTCATTCGGAGTCGTTTTCCTGAGCTCTCACACAGATGAGAGCAACAATATCAGTAATGTATATAAACTGCCATGCCGTGCCATGTACATTTTTATTGTGGACTTGTTCAACCCAATACTTCTTTTCAGGCTGTCTGTGAGCACAAAGTGAACTCCTTTTTGGATCATCTAGAGCCTGGGGAGACTGCGCAAAGCTGCACCAAAGATGCTTCTTTATGTGGATCAATATTAGTGCCATGTCGTTCATTTAACATAAGGCATTTCATTTTGAAATGCCTTGATGCCCTGAACTTCAGTGCTTCCCTTGAGCACTCTAGCACCTGCAAAATCCATGAGCCTGTCTTTCCCCACTCAAAACAGTCTAAGCCGCTCTTTATTAAAGCTGCACAGTGAGTTATACAGCAGATTTCTGTATAATAGTCAATACTTTATAGCACTCTTCAATTACATACACACTTTTACCTAAAAATAGGTAACTTAAAACAGGCTAAACCATGTGGATTGGATAGCCAGTAAGACAAGTTATTGACATCACAAACTTCTGTGGGACATGTATTATGCATGTTACAGGAAAGAAATAATTTTTTTCTCTCAGTCTGCAATCTTTCATTTCCTGACTAGACCAAGTTCTTAGTCTCTTTTGCAGCCAACTCCCTCCAAATGGCTCAATATCCACTAGAGTAAAAAAAATAATGGTCTTTCTATACAGCAGACCTGAGGAGATTTATGTGCATGTATCAGGTGTATCAAGCAGGCAAAGCTATTAAATGAGATGACATATGTTTCTTACTCAAGGCACACAGAGCAGCATCACCCCAAGAAGCCATTTTGGCGTACTTGCGTAGCACAGACTAACTCCTTTCTTATGAAAGGGAGTTGATACAATTGCAGCAAGGAACCTGAAATTTGTATTACATTTAAAGCCAGGTAAAGACACTTCCCATATCCTCTTAAGGAATTGATACAGTTTTGCTGTCAGTCAGCCTACTTGCTTGAAAAGTGGAAGTTCTGCAGAGCCTTCTTATAAACTAATGGTTTTAGTTTTCCCAGAAAAATAAAATATCCAATTATAGGCCGTGAAAGGCAGATTTCTCTAGGGAAGATGTATCTGCATGGAAACTACAGCCTCTTATAGCTGTGAAACTGGGCTCATGAATTTTATGTTCAAATGCAAAATCAAAGGTATTGTAAGGATTTGGGCTGGGGAGTGACTACTCATTTACCTCCATGAGGGCTCTGGAGACACACAGATACACCAGACTACTGGTCCTTACCAGCATTATAGACGATATCAGAGCAGACATATGGGATAGAAGGAGGCCATACCTCCATATGACGGATCTCTATAGAAGACAACCAAATTTACAGTTCTTGCTGACATGCAGCCTCACTCTTCCCATAGTTTGCATAATCCTGCAGTGTGGGCACAGCAGGTTATTGGGAAGGGCAAGTTTCCTACTCCTTCCTCAAGGAAGGACTCTCCTACATAAACTGTATTTCAAAGGGACTGGGAGGGATACGTCTCCCGTTCATCTTTGGTACCTCTGCAGGGCTCTGGAGGGTCCCTCCGGCATGTGATCCCACCGACCCCTTTGAACGAGAACATCCACAAGAATGGGGTGATGAGGATAACAAAAGATTTCAGGAGGTTCTTTTGGAGGGGTCTTGGGATAGTTGTTCACATGGGTCCTGAAAACGGCACTGCATTGTCTGGATTTGGAAAAACTGTGTCACTAACCTTCTTGGAATGTTCTCTCCTTTTATCTATTCTCTGTGTGGGATTTGCTGAAATTCTTGTATGTTTTCAGCTATAAATATTTCCTCTTGCTTTTGACTTCTATCCAAAGTGTCTGCAAATCTTTCTGTTTCCTTAGTCAAGCACAGCACAGGAAAATACTGACAAAGAAAAAGGGACTAGAAGCAGAAACGATGTAAATATTATTTCATACCATTGAAGGAGGTAATATACAAAACAAGAGAAACAAGTCTACTTATCTGGAAGTTTGAAAGAAGTTCCATTTAAAAGCAAGTTACCTTTTGGGGGGAAAAAACAAGGTGTTTTCTTGCTGCCTATTTTCTGGTACTGCCAACTGCCAGGAGAGAATTAAAAAGACAGCGAAGGTATTTACAATTCTGATGAAGGGGTAGGTGTTGAAAACGTTATGTGTGATTGCAGGGATGATTTGGTCTAGGCAGCTAGCGGCTGCTGTCTGGTATACCGAGAAGGAACCGGTAGCGCGCAGCTCAGGCCGGGCTGCAAGGCTCAGCTCTGCTCCCGGCTGGCACTGATTAACCGCCGTGATGTGCTGTGGGCTCGGGGCTCTGCCTCCCAAGAGCTCAGTTACGCTACTTGAAGAATAAAATTAATATTTGTATCCTATTTAGCAAGGGGGGAGAAAAAAAGGATGAGAAAAAATATATCTTTATTTTCAGCTTTTTCAGAAAAAAAAAAGGAGGAAGACTTCTACTGTGGGTATAACATGTATCTACATGCAGCAGGTTTATTGAGGGTCCTAAAATGAGATCCGATGCTTCTGATGTGATTGAAAGAGAGACATAGACTTTGTTTCCTGTTATAGCACTTGTGGCACTCATAGCACTGCAGCAATAGCAAGGAGCACAGGAACGACGTGCAGCTTCCAGTCCCGGCCTCTGCCAGATAAAGTGTGTCCATTTATCTGAGGGCAGGATTTTGGCTGCCTCTTGTGTTCATGATGTCTATGACAGAGATTCTAAATACTCATTAAGACTAAGTGTTTTAGGGAGAGTGAGTGACCAGAGCTTCTAATTCAATGTAATATCCACAAGAAAGACACTATTTTTAAGTATTTGCAATATTTTCACTTTTCTTTTGTTTGTGCTGTATTTTGAGGTTGCATCCAAGAGCTGGGAATTGGACTCTTATGGAGAAGACCAGAAAAAGACATTTTATCTTTCCTGTCTGTCACTATTTCACAGCATTGCAAACCAAGAACATTCTGCATTTTTTCAAACAAATAAAGATATTTTGCTTTAAAATAATCAATGTAAATTTACATATACATTTCAATATATATGAAAATCATTTGGAAAACATGTTTCTGTTACATGGATAGAGATAGTCCTCTTTTATCTACCATGGCATGGATAAGTATTTGCAAATGAGGTACCACCACAGGAGCTGTGCAACTCAATGAAGCATTAAAAAAAAAAAAAAGATTAATTGCCCTTTTTTCTGGACTTCTTCTTAAATTTCTTTCTTTTCTCCCCCCTCTTACTCAGAGGAGTGCTTGCTGTTTCTTGCTGAAAGCACTAGGAAAAAACTCTACTTAATTTAAATAGATAGCTCAGGTTTCTTTACTGACATCTATAATCTGTGAAAGCAGTGTTGCCTAACTTCTGGAGCCAGCTGAAAGGATACATGGTATTATTATAAAAACATATACTTATCAGGAGCTTCCCATCAGCTTTTCCCTCAGGAAGTCACAGGAATAAAATACTACTTTAGACCTATTCTCTGTAAAATACATACACTCAAAATGGCGGCTGGAGGAACTCACATAAATAACAATTTTTAATGTTACTTTAGTGGTCAAATCCAAGCATAGCTGCAACAGTAACCACCTTAGAGAGAACACTTCAGATTTCATTTACAATTCATCTCAACTCCCAGAAAGAGCCATCTGCACCTGGTTTTACTTGTGCTTGTTTCATCCAATACACTAGTACTCTTGACATAAATGTTAGATAAAGATCCAGATAGATAGAATCAGATAGATAAAAGTTCAGATTTATCAGATATGTGTTTATTTTAGGTACATTATTGCTCTTAAATGTCTACTTTGCATAGAGTTTTTATGAGTTGCTAACGTAAATCTTTTTTTTGGTTCATTTCTGTTTTAATTTAGGTAATATTGTTAAATGGATTAAACTGATACTTTCTGTAACTCTGTTGACGTCACTGGAGTTACATTAGGGACACACTAAAACCCATTTGTCTCATCAAGCATCAGGGAAATATGCTTGGAATATGCTTGGAATTCAATGTCTTTTTGATGCCATCTGAATCTAAAATACAAATTCATGCAAAGATTATCTAGCCTGGCAGCATTCAGAATTTCATTTCAGTAGATAATCTGAAACCAAAAAACTTAAAAAGCTGGTGAAAAAGGCAAAAATATTGTATATAAAGAATAAATAATTAATACTTGTTTGAAAACAGAATCTTTGCAAGCTACCATCATTTTGAGGGATTGTTCTTCCTTTGATCCCGTCCCAAAGTATTGTATTTAAACATTTAGAAGAGGCATAGAAGAGACAATGGGCACAAAATGAAGCACAGGAGGCTCTTCCTAAATATCAGGAAACATTTTTGCACTTTTGAGGGTGACTGTTACTGACCCAGATTTCCTAGGGATGTTCTGGAGTCTCCATCCTTGGGAATATTGAAAAGCCGTGAGGACAGGGTCCTGGGCAACCTGCTTTAGGTGGTCCTGCTTGAGCAGGGCGGTTAGACTGGATGATCTCCAGAGATATCTTCCAATCTCAACCATTCTGTGATTCTGTGATTGAAGACAAAGACGATCCTAACAGAAGTGCCTTTGCACAAATCTACATTGCCTTAATGTTTCCTTTCCAAGAATAGATAGTACATAAGTTAGTGAAAAGAGTCTTGCTATACAACCATGCTTTAACATTAGATTATAAGGTCAAGACTAATTAGAAAGAAAGAATCAATTATTCCTTGAATTTGCATTTTGAGGTTTTTTGGGAGAACATTAGCACACTACTTATCATAGCTCCCATAACATTCAGTAATAACTGATTGTTCTGCCCTTGATTTTGTACAGCAAATTTATACTAAGCCACATTATTTAGACACTTTCATTAACCATTGAGAATTTCATTGTTTCAAAACTGGCAATAAAAAGCATGTTTCTTAAAATCACTTTTGCTACCTGACAGTACTGGAAAAAAAACCCTACAATCCTTTAATTTAAAGTACTGTCTCAAAACCAGGTTATGCATCTCCACATTTCCTGTTCAACAGTTTTTATCATAAGACTTAGCAAAAAAAAAAAAAGTGGAAGATTTCGTTAACTCCGTCATTCCCTCATGCACTTCTCCCATAGACACCTGAACTGCATTTGTTTAAGATAACGAGGTCCATTTTCCCCCACAAGTGACAAAACCTTTTATTTGCAAAATGCAGATTTCTCCTGAAATTCTTTCTTATGACCAATTTTTCCCTACTTTTTTTTCTACCTTTCTCCACTTGCTGAGGCTACAAGGTCTTGTGTTCTGCTCTACCTTTGATGGAGTCCTGAAGGTAACTCCAGTGACGGCAAAAGGAAAGTCCTTTTTCAAAGGTTCCATTATTGAAAATGTTTGAAGAGCAAATGGAATTGTATTAAAACAGAATTAATAGAATAGGAAATTTTCCTAACATACAAAAATCTTCTGAAGAATGAGCATGTCTGGAATTGTTCTAGCAGAAACATGTTAACTGGACAGGGACTTGCTGAACACATTATTTCTCATGTGGACAAGAATTCAGTTGTTGAACTATACTGTTATCGCTGCCTACATCTCTCCCACTGAAATGTTCCTACTACCATTGGGATTTTTCCAGGAATCTAAAAGTTACTGAAATCAGATGAGAAGGGAAAACAGAATAGATAATACTATTGCCATTATAGCTGTCACCCAGTTTCTATTAAGTAAAACCAAGAAAGGGTCTATTTGTATCCTGGTTTTTACCCTATTCCCATCACCTCTTATCGTTCTATGTTCGCAGTTTGCTTCCACTTCAGTGGAGCATTAAGAATTAAGAAAATGGTTGAGCACTCAAAACTCAGCCAAAGTTTGGCCAGTTGTTCTTCAGAAAAAAGATTGAGGGCAAAGACAGCTACAGTTTCCTGAAGCATAGAATAAACCATACATATACAGCAGGAATATATGTTACTATATGAGGGGTATGATATTCTAAAAAAAAGCAATTTGAGAATAATTGGAGATTTGATTAAATATTTGCTTTCAGTTTGATAGTGTGAGTAACAGTGGGAACACTTTCCCTGGGCTTCCAATCAAAGGAAGCTCAAGTGAGAAGAGCTGAAGCACTTCTCTAGTATAGTCCGATGTTTACAAGGTGCTATGTCCAGGTGAAAACCTAGTTTTTAAATCCTATCTGTAGAAAAAGAATTTGACTGGCAGTGTCCTCAATCTGTGCTTCGGTTCTTCTAAAATTTTGACATTTACAATAACCTTTCAGATCAGGAGTTGCTTATGCTTGGTTTACTATCCAATGTAAGCAGACAAGCCTAAGGTCTTTCTTAGGTATTTAAAGCCTTCTATCTTCCCCCCCCCCCAAATCATTGCTGCTTTCAGGCACATTAAATTGTGGCCATATGGATTTCTTAGATTTATCAGATTTTTCTTCCTGCTTTACCAGTTGCCAAATCACAACCGGATCAGTTTAAAAAAAAATGCAAAAAATCAGGAGAGTTTTAAGTTATTTATCAAATGTTAGCAGGGAGCTGAAAAGCAGCTTTGACACATCTACCTGTGACTTTGCCAAAAGACAATGAGAATTAACATTTTACTGGCTGCTAAAAAAACACCCAAAAACCCCAAGCCCCCCAAAAAACAAACCCACAAAAGCACTGTAAGAACAGCACTACTGGTAGTAGTCATTTAAAACTCAATGTAATGTAATATAATGCAATGTAATCTTCCGATAGTGCTCTCACCCTCTTTGGTGACTGTGAAAACATTTGCTAATTGCTTATACCCTCGCTATTCTCCTTCCCTCTGCTGAGCCTCCCCATCACTTGCTGCATTATCATCAGTCTTTGAAGTCAGCAGCAGTCTGCTAACAGCAATTAGGTGAAGCATCAAGAGCAGCAGGTGTTAGATGTGTTGCTTTTTTGTGACATATCAACAGCATTTATCATGTACTTGCAAAAGATTAATAACATACACATGGAATTTCTCCATGCTTTTCTTTTCTCTGTTTGAATAAGGTGAATACATGCCAGCTATTATTATTTTTTGCAAAGAGGGTTCTCAGGCCACAGAAGCTGATGGGTCAGCTCCCAGGATCCTGACCCACCACACATGCCATGTGGCGTAAGGACCCCAAGCCATTTGCTGACATGTTACTCATCTGACTGAATGTAGTCATTTTATAATGGAGCCAGTTGTCTGGATTTCCATTATTGTCAGCGGGAAGAAATAGATTATTTGGGTTTTTTGAAGCGCTTTATTTAAAGTACGTATGTAAACAGTGCATTGCTATTCTGAGACAGTACTATGTAATCAATAAAAATGCAAATAAACATTCTATGAGTTGGACCTCAAGCCACAATTATCTTGCCTGAATGTAGGAACAATATCGAGTATTACTGGGTAGTAGCAAATGGCCTGGTTTAAAGTTCATTTCTTAGAATTTTTACTGTTACCATCTCCATTGCAAAGTGATAGACAGACATTTTGGGAAGCCTTGAATATGATTTTCTTTCGTTTTCAGATCTGTAAATTTCAAAATCACCTCCACACAGTCTTGTAACTACAGCAGTTATATGACAAGATTCCTTTGAAAGTTGCTGCATTGATCTGCTGCATGAGTGCATCAAGGCACCCTTACAGATACTTCCACAGGTCTGCTTCTCTTTTGAAATGTGCTTAGTGGAGAAAAGGGAGATAGACAGTAGCTTTCAAGGCAATAACACTTATTAGGAGTTATTCCTCTGAAATGCATGACAAGAATAAAAACGTAACAAAACCCCACATAACTATGCCCTGATAATCCAGTCTTGATCGATTAATCAAAAATTCTGTAAAAGAGAGAGCGATAGAAAATCATGTGTCCAACTTCATCTGCCCTTCATTTTTTTCCCTTGAGTGAAGTTACAGATTTTTTTCAAGGACTGGAGGCAGATGACAGTAAGCTGAAGAATAAAATTTGTTGTACAGTAGGGGAAAAAGAATAGTATGCATATTATGTGATGTTCAGTGCAACCGTATTCTAGAGTGCCGTGCAAAGATAACACCTCTTTACTGAAATGATTTACTATATGCACACACTGAGTCACAGCTGCACAGTTTGAATAACAAATCTGTCCTGTAAATGTATTTTACTGCTCCCACTACAGCTTGGACAATTCAAACTGAATTTGTTTCTGTAGACAGAAATGTTTATTAAAGTGCAGTAAGTTACACCAAACAGACTAGAGGCACAGTAGGCTGCATATTGGTGAACACAGAACAGCTTCTGATGTGAATTTTATCTTAAGTTTGGAATTAAAAAATCTGGTCAGCAAACATATAGTACTAATAATCATAGAAATTATTTTACCATGTGTGAAGAGATATGGCACTACTATGTCAGCTGTGGTGTATAGTTTCAAGGCATTTTCCCCATTTTTCTAGACAATATGAAGGTATTATTTTTTCCCCACATAAAGAGTCCTAAATACATTGAAGGTATGAAGTAGCGGTGCAGTTGGGCAGATAATAGAAGCAGCAGTATAAAGGGACCCTCTGTCCTATGGAGAAGGTGGAGGAGAATGCAAAAGCCCGTGGTAATAGGGCAGAGACACGATGGTAAATGAGACCTGGAGAGAGTCTTTAGAGGAGAGATTCAGGTATGTGTGTTCATTCTAAGAAAGATTCAAAATTTCTCTGAAGTTCAGGTATAGGAAAGTAAGTTTTGTCCAGAAATTTTACATTTTATTGCAAAATTGGAGGGTTTGTTGTTGGTTTTCCTCGAAACAGTGGAATTGCTCTTTATGTGATTCATCTAAAGAGTAAACAGCTCACCTTAGTATGAAAGCTACCTCTATATATTTTCTGGACATAAAATATCCTTTTATTATTCAAACCTAGCAAACACAGAGAAGTTAAATCAAGCTCCACTCCATAAATTTGTCCAAGCAGGATTTCTGGTTAAGCCAAGTGAAAGAGTATTGCAAGGTACTTAAGGTCACCGTGACTTGTAACAATCTATTTAAATAAAACAAACACAGAAGTCCATTTCTTTAGAAAAAGTTACATATGTGACCACAGAGTAAAAACACCCCAACATTCAAAAAACAATCTCCATGTTAAACTAGGGAGAAAGGTCAGTCACCAGAGGGTTTTCAATAAGTGTAATTATTTTACACTGACTCGGTCAGATCCCACACGTGCCTTCTGAAACACTTAATATCACTTATGCTCTTCTGTTTGAGCATGTGATTTCTCTTTTTATCTGTGTGTCAACAATTACATTGAGATCTGAGATATTTCTAGCTCGTGAACAAAATTACTACATTGTACATGAGAAGGAATAATTTGAACAACTCACACAAATGTTTTGTCTTTGTTTTTCAAAGTTGTATTGTTTTAGGCAGAACTGCCTGGATTATGGCCATCACAAATCCATTTGGTCATATGTCTTTCAGTACATCTCTGTTGACAACAATGGGATTATTCTAGGACTTCATATGGCACGCTGGAGAACATATTTTATTTAAGAATCACTAGGAAAGATAGGCATGTCAGCAGATTCAAAGTTGTCTGCAATTAACATAAGGGATGCATTTATTATCAATGAACTAAGGATTAACCAAACACTCCAGTTTTAGTTGTTCTTCCTACACAAAGTTGCAAAAACGGAATGCTTATTGGGCTTCCAAATAAATGTACACAAAGTTGTCTTGGAGCTAGGAAGGATTATGTGTGAAGATGTACCATATGGCTGATAGGCTAACAGTGTTTATGTGCTTAATTTAGGACATGGATAGGCAGTTAATCATTTGGATACGGAAATATTCATGTTTATAAAAAACAAAATTTACACCTGCAATTTTTAAAGTTCTAATTATAATGGCTGTTTTCCTGAGTATGCAAAGACATTTTTCATAGACAAATGAATGACTCTGATTCCATATTTCTGAATCAGAATGACTCATATTTCATTACTATTTGAAGACGAAGGTCCCCTGTCAGTAATGCCTGAGTAACATACTGTCAATAACTTCCCTCATGCATATGGGCAGCCTGAAATAAACTGCCAGCTCTTGGGTGTCTACATTTGTGACAATCTGCGAACGAATCGCGGTACACTCTGGAGGACTGCATCAATGATTCTGCATATGGTACGCGATTTAACCTGCATACCAAGGACGTGGGGTATATTGTGAGTCAGGACTCCAGCTCATCGTGAGGTCGAGCCGAATGGCTCGAAGTCACACAGGAGGACGAGGAAGCCCAGAGACTCCCAGGGGCTACCCCCTGAATTGCCACACCAGGGAAAGGGTTTCCTTCTTCCACAGAGGTACTTTGGGTTAGGAAGAGTCTAATGGCTTTGGGTCTAAGCCATTTCTCTTTCACCGCGAGAAGAGTCTGCGGATCTTTGCTGTGGGATCCACCGTGCTGCATGTCTGAAATACATATGAGAATTCCCCGGATCAAAACCTAGCAATGCAGAGTGCAGACTTCAGCTAAGGAAGAAGGAACTCTGCTGGTATAGTTCAGTTTATGCATGTGTTTGTATGTGTTTCTGGCAAGCTCAGGACCATAGGCAGAATTCTGAGATGTATAAGGATGTAGTCTTCAGATGGGCCTTCATGTATCTTTTGTGAACTCTAAAATTAACCGCCTGGGAGCACTTTTTGGTACAGCACAACATAATACTTTTATTTTGTGATTGGCAGGAAGGAATTTTGCCCCCCGTGCCCCTTACTGAAAAGACTGAAAAAGCCTGAATGGGCTTTAGTGGACAATTGTCAGTGCCATATACCGTTTCTTCTCCCTTCAGAGGTGAGAAGAACTAGTGTAACCTTCAATGGGTTTAGTGTACTGAGTTTTGGCAAGTGAGAGTGAACTCTGCTACCTGACTGCATGACCTTGAAAGGATCCGCTGATCACGTTTATTTCTGGTTTATCTAGATGTACCTTTATTATCTTAATGTCCTCTGAATATTTTGCAGGTTCCGAGTATTGACAGAAGGATCCTGACTTGTCTTGCCACATGCACTGCAGGGGATGGGTAGGGCCCTGAAAGCACTTCCCTCGCTGCTTGCACATTAATCCAGAAAAAGGGCAACACAAAATCCTAATAGTTCACAGAGTGATTGGCAAAGATCTGTTGGTCCTTCTGGCACTGCTCCTCATACTTGTACATTAAATGCCTTCTTTAAACGCCTTGAGTGATACATTTTTGTCAAGAAACATTGTGTATTAGTGCTGTCATATTTAAAGTGTCAGCTGTGGAGCTAGTACTTCTGCTCCTCCTCTTCCCTCCAGCAGCTCTCAGCTCCCTCCCCTTCATCATCCCTAAGTTCCAGCAATACTAAGGGACTCCAACAGAGAAGTCTTCTGCTTTAAAGAAAAAATTTAAATAGTATCAGAAGTTCAAACACCACAAAGGGGCCCTGAAATGAGGCACTGAATCCAGCACATCAGTCTGGTTGCCAATCCCAGGCTTCCAAAGCCGGTTGCGGTTCAGATTTCACTTAGACATCTCTAGTTCAGATTTCAGGAGATCTTATACCTGTGTATGCTTGCAGGAGAACAGGCTCTTGGGATGCTGTCCATAGAGGCAATAATTGCAGCAAATGCAACGTAAATAATTTCCTGCTTACTCACTTTTTTCAGGATGGTTCATATAGAAATTTCAAGCTAAGACATATACAGCTCCTAAGCCAAATTCTGCAGTCCTAGCTTTGTGATTAAAATACACTGTTCATTTTCTTCATTAAAGAATTTGGAGTCACAGCTGGCCAGAGGCTGGTGTTAAGCCAACTCATGCGCTCCCAGTTAATAGCAGTTCCTTTGACAGCTATGAATATCAGGGCCACTAACTTCAAGTGCGTTTTCTGCAGTGCAATTGGTGAGGAAGGATGTTTAACAGCCTATGTCTTGGTGGGGCTGTAACCCACAAACCGTTTGACTGTGAGAAGTTAATGTGGTATGTCCCTGGTGGTAAAGAAACCACATGGTGCTTCTCTTACCTCGACAATGAAGCTTTCATCTCTGCTGTGCAGAGGTCAAAGAAAATGGCAAGAAATCAAATGTGCAGTGGATAATAATCAAAATTAGTAGAGGAGTTGGAAAAATTACAGGTTACTTGCCATGTTAATTGTAGGTTTTGAGCCTTTTGTTTTAATTCCAGACATCTATGTAAGAAGAACCATTAATTAACCTCATTCAGTACCAACCCATGAACATGTATATTACACACTGTTTGTTGATAATAGGCCAGGCTGTGCTAGGAAAGGAACATGTTCCAGTAGCATGTCACTGAAAAGAAAGAAGGGGTGGATGCTTAAAGCATGGCATTCTTGTATGAGATGACCCTTTTCTTCTTGCGCTGAACTGTTGCCTCCTTCTGTCAAAAGCACGAATGCACTTTTGCTATTGGGCTACAGTCTAGTTACTATATTGATCAAAGCACATTCTCTGGCTCGCTTGTAGGATTTGGATAATCATTATTATGTTTAAAATTGTTTATTTCAACCTTGTAAAACTGTCACTGCTCTAGCTGAATAATTTTATATTTTTTCAGCTCTCAGAGGAGAAACAGTATAGGAACTTTTTGAAACCACGTGCCTCCACATCTGATGGGTGAAGGACCTATGCCAGCCGTAGCTGGGTGCTGTAGTTGTATCCAGCCCTTCTGATGTTTTGCTTCTGCCTGTAGGTAGGGATGATCTTTACAAAGCAACAGATTTCATTGCAGTGGTAGGAAAACAAGGCACGTAGGTGGGAAGTGGCCGCTGACTTCCGTGAAAGTGGGGGACAAGGTTCCCCATCACGTGGTCTCCCATTTGTTGAACTGCACAGAATCACCTAGTTCTTTTCACTAGTTGGTTTTATTTCACATTTTTAAGCAATCAAAAAAAATGCTAAAGCATGTGCAGACCTAGATTTATGGAAGCCTTACATGTGTTTATGGAATCTTAAAGATTATGTTACATTATTATTAAGCTGCTTTATACCTACTTATGAAATCTTAAGACTATATGATTATTATTTTTAAGATTTTATTAGTATTATCTTAAGATTAAATAGTATTGGGTAAAGTAGTACCTACTATGAACAAAATCTTTTCATTTTAAAATTAATTGATAGTAAAACTCTTTTATTTCACTTCAATTTTGTCCCATCATGTGCAGAAATTATTATCTTTCTTGTGGTATGTATAGGCACGAACTGAAAATAATATAATCTATCTGCTTCTAACAGCAGAGCCTACAAAGGCATTTTGGTTTCTGACTCCTGTTTTAGTGCCTCACTATCCACTCTTTATCACAGGAACTTGGTGATTTCATAGCAAATTGTGTGTCTAAAAACTTCTGTGGATGTGACCATTTTGGTATGTGTCTATTTGAATGCAGCTAATCTCTCCAGGACTTTTCTCTAGGTACCTGCGAAAGACAGACCAGTCCTCCCAGTATTCACTAGGCATGAAATGAGAAAGACTCAGCTATATACAATTCAAATAACTAAGTAAATATCACAAAAAAAAAAAAAAAAAGAAGTGTAGGAGGGTGCAGCCCGGGGATAGATCAGCAGCTGAAGTATCAGGGTGCACTGTGGCCACTCCAACAAAACTAGGCTATTTGGAAATGAGTAACTCAAGGACAGTCAATTTATTTTACTTTGGCAACATAGACCAATTTTGAGCGTGACAGACTTTGTCTCAAAATTAGCCCTTTTCTTTACGCAACATTGATCACTGTTTAAATTATCTGCATAACTATAAATATCCTCCTTAAATAAAGTGTGTGCTACTGCATTCAAAAGGCTGAAGAAACATATGTGGAAAAGAACAATATTCTTCATACTTCTATTCGAAAAACAAAGCATGCAATTGTGAATTTAAAATGGCTTTTTAAATGTGCCAAGACTATAAGAAAAATAATTAGTAAAACTGTGGGTATATTTAAGAATTCCCCCATGAGTATTTGTTAGATGTTTTCATGTGTATGAACTTCACCCTTAGCTAGTGCTTTTATGTTTAGTTTCTGAAAACGTTTGGAACCGAATTCAGCTGACAGAAATATTCCCTAACCAGCAGTTCAAAATGCTTGTAACTGTGCCTGTTAAACAGGAAGCAACATAAAAAAGATCTTTGGAATAATCCTAAATAAGCGTCCTTAGTTGTATTTCCAATCTACATGACAAATGGAGAAAATTCCCACTCTCTGCATAATAACTACATTTGGGAACAATAAGTGATTTCCAATAAATTCATTTTAGGGTTACATTGATTTTAGGGTTAATTCTGAGGTCATTTACTTCAGGCTAGTACTTACCTGAATGAATTTTTTTGTCTAAAAGTTATGTACTTAGAGAATCCCATTCAGAGGTGTATCAAGGAAGGCATCAGCAATACTATAAGGAAGAAAATTAATTCCTGTCTAGACAGTCAGCAACGTGCATCCCTTTTGTCTTCTGTATCTGGAAGTTAATCCCTGAGCCATTTGAAGTTAACTGCAAATGAACTGGCACACCTGAGTCACTGACTTAGCTCCAGCCAAAAACTACTATTGTGGTTTGTAGCTTGTTGCAAATGTACGCGGTCAAATGGTGTACCTTGTCAGGAAAGAAATGGTGACGAATGGGATCCCTTGAGTGGACCTGGTGAATGGGAAGGCTGCTGGACTCTGTCTTGTGATGTGCAGGACAAGAGCAGTGGGCTTTGAGGGAAAGCGAGGGGGAGTAACAGAACCCTGTATCCAGCACACACCAGTGTTGGTGTTGCACAGCACTTTAACCTATATAAATGAACATTTGTAAGTCTGCAGTCTTTCACTTGTAACACTACCGCCTTTCATTTTGTATGCAACCTGCCACACAGAAAACTCCAGGATGCTGTGGCAGTACCTTTTACTTTTTTATCCCAAAGGGCTGTTATCCTCGCAGCCTCACGCTGGAGGATTCAGGAAATATTACCACATCTGTAAAGTTGGGGTTTGTAGGAAGTGATTGCCATTGAAATGTGAATTTTCCCTTCCCAGCCTTTGCTGCATAGTTTTTAGTTTATGAACTTACGCTCGGGAACAAATAAATCTTAATCGATAACTCTAGTAGGTAATAGTCATATAGGTAGCCAACAAGCATTTGCTGATAATGCACACGCAGAAAGCTAAACAGCCAACTGATGGATACAACATCTGTGCCTGATAACAGCATGCTCTCAAAAGCACTATTACTGTAATGAAACAGTCCTGATGAAACCATATTGTTACTGTGTAAAAAATTACTCAGAGGAACACCTTCTGCAATGGAGAGGATGCACAGATGAGGATGATGAACTGGGGAGATCCTCACCAGTTCTTTTGTTGGCCGGTGACTTGCAGAGTTTTCCCTTCTTACCCTTCCCCTTTCCCTATCCCTTGACTTGTTATGCTGCAATGCTTTTTGCTGAATACACTCATGACCTAGTCCAGGAATAACTCCTTGTCCTTGCTTAATAAGCATTTTTTAAGATACCCGTTTCATCTTAGTTGCCTCTAAAGACTGTGTGTTAATACAGTAAACTAAAAAAACTGTCACATAAAAGGAAATAGGTAAATATATTCCTTCAAATAATATTAAGCCACATTACTGTGACAAAATAGAACAATTCAGGCACCTACCAATATTTAATCAAATATCAGGTTTCTATATAGGGTTTTTTTCAAATAGTCAATATCAAGTGGGTTGGCACAGCTGGACCTTCTTACAGCTTTTTTTGTGGATTGAACAATTAATTGTCATTTAACAGGACTTGTATAATTTGTAAATATAACTCATTATATTACTGAACAATATAAAGGTTAAATGAAATATATTTAAAAGATTTTATTTACATCCCAGTGCACTAATTACAAGACTTTTTTAATGATCCTTTTTTTTTGTTGTTGTTGTTGTTCTAAATTTGATCTATTGTGATTACTTTTTTTGTCCTCTGTCCTACCCTGAAAGAAATATTACTCCTTGCTGCCAGGCAGCTGCCATTTTACTGCACAGAATTTATGGTCCCTCTTAACATATGGAAAAATCTACCTCACAAGAATTTGTTATATGATTATTCTTCAAAAGTAATTTCACGGTCTTTCTGTACAATGGCAGGCAAATCATATGTTAATGTAAATCAGGAAAAGATATGGCATTCTGCTTTTTTTAACACATTACTCAGAAAATGCTAATAAAAGGATTACGGACTAGATCACTGACTCCCTGGTTACTTAGAAAAACCACAGAAGTTTATAGAGGTTTGATAGACACAATATAAGGAATCGACCCCCTAAGCACTTCTGTATATGATTAATTTTAAACAAGAAGTCTGAAAGATCGCTCACAAGTTAGGTCAGCAAGATAGCTGCATTAATCTAATCATTAGGGAAACCCAGTCAGAGACAAGGAGCTCTGTGAGCTGAACGCTGTACAAGCACAACATACTGACCCAGAGAGCTTCTAAGCAAGACCGAGAAGGTGAAGAAAGGTGGGATGATACAGGGAATGGAAACCACGAGATAATCTGGTTTCAGGATACCAGTACCTGGACTCCAGTAATTTTTTGGAGGATGTCAAAGCAAAAAGGAGTTTTAAGTGCAACATAAAGTAGGATCACCATATCCCTTTGGTGATCTTTATAGGGAAATTTCATCCCTCAAAGAGGCAAAACTGCTTGAAAAGTTTATCCAGGAGGCTGATTACATGAACCTAGTGCTAGTGAGACTTAACCTTCTAGCCCTGAGTGGGAGAGCCTAAGTGGGCAGCAAGTAGACTGAAAAGATTTTTGGAGAAGAAGTTACATGGTTGTATTGGGTGTAGGTGGCAAGGTGTTGATAGTGGGGTGCTGGAGGGGGGCTGTCCTGTGCCAGCCAAAACCATCCATGCAACAGAACCCCCCCAGCCACAGCTGAGCCCATCAGCCAAGCCAGTGACACCTCTGCAAAAACACACTTAAGAAAGGTCAGAAAACAGTGTACAGACAGTGGAGGAGGGAAAAAGAAAAAAAAAAAAAGAGAAACAGCAGTGCAAGTACCAAGGTCAGAGAGGGAGGGAGAGGAGGTGCTCCAGGAGCTGGAGCAGATTGCCCTGCAGCCCTACGGGAGAGCCCCCGCTGGAGCAGGTTAATCCTGAAGGACTGCAGCCCATTGGAAAACCGAGAGAAGGAGTATATTGCAGTATTCTGAATGGCTATCACAAGGGCAACTGCTTATGTGGACCACAACGGAAGATGTTGCCATAGTCAAAATGATATAGGCTTGGTAAAATTTCTAATTATATAGACAGTTAGAAAAGGCTCTACCTTAGATATGTTAAATGGAGAAAGAATGGATGTGACAAGTTAGAAATATCAAAGTCAAAGATGACTCTGGTTGTAGATTTGATGAAGCTGTTCACAGTGATACAGAAAGGAGCTGAGGGTTTCAGCACAGAAGGCTAACATCTGCTTTTTAGTCTCACTGAGTCTTATCTGATAACTAGTTATCCATGACAGATTTCAGACAAACAATAAGAGACTTTGGACAGAAGTAGTAGCTATATAAACTTGTCTTGTATGAAAAAACTGAGGTTGTACATATACATGTGCAGAAGGTTACTCTTGCAAAAATTTGCAGGATCATATTCTAAATGTGTTACTTTACCTTTGGGTTGGAGAAATAAGTCTGAGTTCGAATAGTTAACTCCTTATATATGTCTCTTAGTATCTTAGTATTGATATTATCAAAATTTGCTTTCAAAGTTGTAGGTTTCTGTTATTAAGTCGGATATCTGACTTTTCATTATGGTTTTTTTCCGTCACTTTAATTTCTGATTAGACTTTAACAAAGAATGGGATACATCTTTCCAACAGAGTCACTTTATCTTTATTATTGCTATCCGCATTACAAATGAATTTATTAGCATTCTCATCACAAAACCCAAGTTCATTATCTGATAAGACAAAAATTTCTTCAGATACATCTTGAGGTATTTGATTTGCCTTATTTATATTCTCAGTAGGCAACTTTCTCTCACTTGCTAGAGATGAGTATAAGTAAATTGTGATTCTGCTCATTACTTTATCCTGATTGAGATTTTTTTTTCTGTCCTTTGTAACATGGAATCCTTATTTGTTTTCTTCTCCCTTTGTTTAATTGGTTTGTGACTCCTGAGATACAGTATACATTCTGTTCCTGACAATGAAAAATAGGTTCTAATTTTTTAAATGTGTAGTTTATATTCAGCAATATATTAAATTGAAAACCATATCTGGGTGATAATTAAAACAAACAAAAAATTAACTCATTTAAATATATATTTGCTGAGATGTATTTAGTACTGAATTCATGATGGTCATGTTATTAAATCTGTACAGACAGCTTATTTGGGCTGGGGGGGGGGGGGGGGGGCAGGATTTTTGCATTTAATGTTACCTTTCCCTGTAATAAGACTCGTAGTTTTTCCCTGTTAATCTAAAATTTGGTCCCATCTCCTATTCAGTTTAGTCCCACTCAATTCTGGTACATGCGGAACTTTGTACCAGACCTTCATTAATAACCCAATACATGCCCCCAAATAGGAAAACAGGCTATAGTTAGAATATGGAGACTTTAGGTGATTACACTTTCTCAGTAAACATCTCTATTTTCTGTATTACTCCATGGTATTTTCTCAGGAGTCTATGCAGTCCTTTTTTTCAGAGCTAGTAAAAAATTGCAGATTATTGTAGTCAGTGGTAGAAGTGCCCTAAAGGAACACTTCATTGCAACACAGCCAGGCCACTAAAATATTGGAAAGCACCATGTTGTTAAAGGAGTGAGCAAGACACAATTGCTCTCCATCTTATTTCCCCATTTGACTTACAGAGAGCCACGTCTTTATTCGGTTATTCCTATGAAAGTGTTCAGTATCACTGTGAGACACCTGAAGGTACATGAAAGAACCGCGTGGGTTCTGACAGAAGCACAGATGCTCCAGGAGGCCTGGGATATTTTGCAATGGCAGCTGGAGGCCAGGCAGACCTCCAAGAACACCTGGAGTGCTGCCACATTGCTTATTTTTAGGGAAGTGAATTGAACCCCGGGTATGATTCAGTTCTGTATTCCAAGATCTGGAAGCCCCAAATGGAAGCTCCAGGGACTCACCTAGAGATACTCCAGCTGCAAATACGTTCAGTTTATGGGACTAGCCTAGAAGTGACACAGATGAAAACCAGTAATGTCTACAGCGTGGGCATCAGATCCTCAGCACCAGTCCTCCTGCTCTGCGGATCCACTTTTTCCATTCCGCGCAGCTTGCTAATGCAGGCGTAGCCACTGCGTCTCAGCTGCTGTTACAGTAAGTGGAGATCCTGTGAAGAAGGATCACCTGGACCCTGGTTCAGCTGTCTTCAATGAAAAAAATGTTTCTTAGAGCATCGCTCTAACTTTTGTTCACTACATCAATAAGATCCTCACTGACTATAACAAGAATTTAGACAAGTAGCATGAAACAGATGATATACGAGCAAATCTAATGTTGTACTATTTATAAAAACATACCAACCATGAGATTTCTTTTTATAGCATCAGTGGAACAATATTTTTCACAATTGGATCAAACCTGTTATAATAGTACAAATTTTGCTTAAAACCATCTGTACACTGAGACAGAATACTACAGGTGTTAGTATTTTATTCTTCAAATAGGCACACCTATACTTTCAAATAATGGAAGTATTTGAGGGGCAAAGTATTGCTGAATAGAAGCAACTGAGACCTGTGTTAGCAGAGACACTAAAGGGAGGGTGTTAACAGTGCTATAATTTTCCACTCCTGCTATTTGCTATCACCTTTTTCAGCGATCGTCCTCTGCTGCGAAGCAGCAGTAATTTGTACTTTCTTCCACCAACTTACATTCGCGCTGCAGCTGAATTACACTATTGTAGGACAGAAGAAATGTGGCTCTGTGCTATGGGTTACTCTTGCAGTGTACTGAATGACTTTAACAGTATTCTTATTGCTCCGGTTGTTGGTTTCATTGTTATTGCTTCTACAATATTTGCAAAGCCTTACCACTCTTAATCAATTATCCGATTACAGTTTGATACATTTGTCCCTATTTGCCTCAATATTTTTATCTTGGGGAGACAGGCCCCATGGACAACACTTCTGCAAGTCTGGATTATGAAATACTGCTATAAAACCGTTCTAGCTGAGTCTGGCAAACCCTTTATGATTATGACTGATTCGTATTTCCTTTTCATACTCAAAATGAACATTACATGTAATATTAGAAGTTTCTTAACTGCTCTAAACACCGCAGAATATGTAGCTACATAAAGATCATTTGTCCATCATTACATCAAAGTAAAACTGATGACAGATGCTAACAATTATTCTGGAACAATGAAGAACTTCTGTTGACCTTTTAGAAAAAAACCCCCACATAATAGTTCCTTTTATTTTCAACTGCACTTTGACTTAAGTAAGAGAAGCACTTAGCCACAAAAAGTAAAAGCGAAATATAAAAGCTACTAATAGAGGAAATCTGCATTATTATGTGAGGGAATTATTGTCCTTTTTCCTTTCAAATAGGTCCAACCTCTGTGTTGCTGCTAAGAGGTGCTCCATTGTAAGACTTACTCTGATCAAGTTGTGTCTTTGATAGTCTTGCTGTGTTTCCTCACAGCAGAGCAAATTTAACTCAGGTTGGTGCCACCCTAGCACAGTTAAATTGCTTTTGGCAACATTAGGGTTCAGAGTCTCCAGGACCCTGTGTGCTATATAGAGTGTTGTGGGGTATTTTGGCTGTTCGCAATGCCTCTATTGCCTTTACTCCCCACGGTTGTGAAGCCTGATTGGCTGAAGAGCTAAGCTAGGTGCTACCACTGCCTCTGCCTCTGCTGGGATGTCTGGATGTCTCGTTCCAGCCCTTGGGGTGCTCCCTTGCCAGCTCTGGGGAGAGCACCCAAGGGCCCTGATCGGGGACGTCAGGTTGTCAGAGCAACACCAGCTTTAATGTCCTGCTCCACAGTCCATCCTTCACCTTTCCTTCTCAGTCACAATTCTGATAACTAACACCCCCTTTCTTCTGTGTGCAGTGTCCCGCTGTTTTCCTCTTGCTATCTCGTTAGTGATACCACAGGCCAGGGTATATACAAGTGCATTGCTCTCCTTTTGTCCCCTGTAGCACCCTGACTTTTCTCACGTAGTTATTTTGTTGGTGGAGCCATAGGTCAGGATTGGGTACCTGCACACATACCTTACCAGCCTCTTCCTTGAAAATGGAGTGAGAGCTATGAAACTGCTCAGTAGGCATTGAGCACTGTAAGGCATGTTGGTCATGGAGCAGAAGGTGTCTGGACTCAAGAAAGTTTTTCATCCTTGCTGATGACAGTCAGTGGCAAGGCTGTATGTGGGAAAATGACAGCACGGCTGGTCAGCAAACAATCCTGTTTAACAGTGATTTCAACATTTGACTCTGTTTAGAGTGTGTCATAGAGGGATACCAAGATTTTTCTTTTTTAGTTTGATGAAAAAGATTTACAAGTACAGTTTGGGTGTTAGTTTTTACAACATTTTCAATCAAGCCATTTTGAGGTTGCAACAAGCCTTAGCTTATAGTCCAGATGGTAGATTATTGAGATGAATACTGACTGAACTTTCTTCATTAGTAACTTTTTATTTTTAATTAGCTAGAAAATGCTTTTAAAAAAGTGTTTTTTGAAAAGGGCCATTGCTTTGCCCCATTTTGATGTCTTATTGTCTTAGGCTTGCATCTGACAATTATCTTACTTTTATCATGGAAAAGACATCTTTAAGAAAGTATGTATTGTTTCTTTTTAAAATCCTTTTTATGAATGGGAGTTACTCTGGGTTTCTCTATGTGCAACTCTATGACACTCATAACTCAAGCAATAACATTTCTGGTAAATATTTCTCAATGGAAAACAGAAATCGGTCAATCACACAAACAAAAAAGCACACCCTACCATAATCTATACACAAAAACTTCTTTCTCCTTTTCCTTTTGTATATATCTTGCAATCTGAAGTGCCCAATCTGGACTTAATTTCTAGGATATCATATTTTTCCTGGTGCCACCTTCTCCTACTTCAATATGTATGTTGTTTGCAGTTGGCCAGTCAGATTTCCTCTATATATGTATTTTATTTGTGTTTTAGATTTTACTTCTGGAAGGATTTAAAAGCATAACAGTATTCATAATGTTTAGAGAAACTTCATTCAGATACTTGATAAATCCTACCAAGAACTAACTTACACCTGACAGTAAGTCCTATCATTTGCTGCTACATAGTTTTGTTGCAACATTTGTCAAATTATTATTGTTCTTAGTGCATAAAAAGTGGTAGCAAATAAATCTCTCCAGAGGGCTCTAAATGAAACACACAGATCCTGTTTTCCTCAACAGTTTAAGAGCTGAAGCCAGAAAAATAGATTTTCCTTCTGCAGATGTGCATGCTGGAAAGGCAAGAGGGATGATAGCATCATAGGAAGAAGAGAATGGTGTAAGAATACCTCTGTTACGAAGTAGAGCTCTTACTTAGGAAACAAAATATCAGTGCATGACTTCTACCCTTTCTCAAAAATACATAAGGAATAATAATGGTCAAACAGTGTGAGTGGGAACTAAAGAAGTCAGATAAGTCTGAAGAATTTTGTATTGTTTTGATTTAACGAAGCCCTATAATATGTCATGGGGGTAGATTACATTCTGATTTTGGACATAATTTCCATCCATTTTTGCAGACAAAGTAATTCTGTTCAACACCTGTTCTTTGACCTTCCTGGTTTCAGTATGCTGACTAAGAGGACATTGCATTCATCTGTAAATCTGTGCCTCAAAAATGTAGAGAATTCTGAAAAAATAGGTTCCTAAGATAAAACTTACTTTATCTACAGGGCTCCCCCAAAATAATAAATGTATAATGTCACACAGGCAGACCCAAGAATCTTTCCTCCTCACAAACAAAGTTTATGGTTTTTCCATACTAAAATGAATTTCATTGAAAATGAGACTAGCTTGCTTACCTATAGCTCCCTTCAGTAACGTGCTCTAATTATTTTATTTCCAGCTAGAGCAAATAAAAAGTGAAGGCAACAGAAAATATTCCTTAATTTCAATATCCCTTGCAAATGGGAAAAGATCAATAAAAACAGCCAAAGAAAAAAGAATGGAGTAGATAGAAGAAGAAATATGTTCTCTTGCTCCTGAGTCAATGCTCCATCTTAAACCTGCATTGCTGGAAATGGCTCCTGTTGCTGAAAAATAGAGTCCAAGGACAGAGGAAAACATTATATGGATTTTCTTGGTTTATTCCTAAAGTCTGAGCCTTTCCTGCTCTGCCAGTTCTGCCACTGATGCTAATTCTGTATCAGCTATACTGCCAGTGTGGGTAGATTTGTTTGTACTAACTCCCCTTCACGGACAGCTGTGCCAATTCTACAAGGTGGTACGGCACTGAGTATATTCATTGCACGTACTTGTCTGAATGATAAGACTTATTTCTATTATATGACAACAGGACACTATCAGTTTTAATGATTTATATCATTTACAACTGGGCCTTAAGTTCACAAAATGGATATATAATCATGCTAATAATAATTGCAAAAGTGCTACATAATTGTAGCGGATCAAATAGGTAATTCTTTCTTTCCTTAAGAAAGATTTTGCTGAACGTATAAAAGTCAGTTCTGTAAATTTTCTGAAGTGGAAAAGCACCTAGACAAAGTTATTTGTAAGGGTCTTTTTTTCAAATGTAACTATTCTTCATACAATTATAAAAAATGGAAAATCACTTCTCATTTTATTCGTCAACAGATTTTTCTAAGAGGTAAATCTAAACAGGTTCACAAATTATTGTAAGTAAGAGAGCTGATACATTTATTCTCTAAAGACTCCTTATATAATAAATATTGCTTATGGCTGGGGAAAACAGTTGTCTTTAGTGACTACCTATAATTATTTCCTGCTTGAGTTGCTGATTAACATAAACCTTCCTTCAAATAGCTAGAAATTAGGCTATAAAGCAATTAGTAATCAGGTCTATTATAACATTGTTGTCCCACTTGATGAAAAGATAGTAATGGTTATTCCATTTCTTAAAATTATTCTGAAGATGTGCCTTTTTGCAGAAAGATATGTGTTTTGATGAGCAACAAGAAAAGAACCATTGTGGCATCAAGCAGAATTGCGTAAATGTGACTGAGGTATTCTCAATGGAAAAAAATGAAAAAGGAAAACCTCACATCCTTCTGCAATTCCTACCGGATTATGCTGAAACTGTGTCTGAAGATGAAGACTACTATACACTTGTCCCCTGAGATACCAAAAAAAAAATTTTTAACAGTGAAAATTTCAAAATTAAGTTCATCAGTTTCTCACAATACTGGAAAAAACATAGATATTTAAATTTGATATTCATAATAGAAGACAAGTGAATTAAGTGAATATCTACTTCACTGTTAGAGAAATGCCCAGTCACATAAATATGTGCAAAAGATGAATTATTAAATTTTGTCAAAACATCAACAATTAAGTGAAGGAACAACGAAATGGTTGTTAAAATTATTCTGGTTTCAACAGCACAAGTATAGATCCTACTGCAGTGTTAAAATGTTTGCTTCTATTACCACTTTTTTTTTAAAAAACACCTTTTTAATATTAACTGGGTGGATTTCCATATCCATCAGCAAAGTTCATCTTGACAAATGATACAAATGCAAATATTTTGATACATACAGAAATTGTGCATCTATGTTTCTTAGACCTGCATGGATCTGTAAACATAAAAGAGCCGACACCTGCACTTCACACTTTTGATTGCCTGTCTTCTGAAATCAGAAAACATGCCTTGTTAAAATCGTAGAACAGTGTTGATTTAGTGAGGAGAGTTTACTGAGCTAAGATCACAAGGAGGCTGTTACATCTTTAAGCCATACAACTAAAACAACATTACTACTTCACAGTAGTTATTACTTCACTTTTTGGCATCAATAAACTTTGAAATACTCATTAGGAGCTGTTCATTGAGTCAAGCTTGTCTTTTATTTATGAAGTGTTTGCAAACCAATAACTTTGTTACAAATGAGGTTTATCCTCATCAATCTTCCATTAATGGCAACTGTAGACATATTGTGTATTATCCTATAGATTGTTAACAATCTCAGGAAAGTGAACACTTGTTTTACTAGTCAATACTTGAAATCTGCTAATGGAACTCTGTGACGGATGATTTGCCACAGGGATGGTTTCTGTACCCTGATTAGATAGAAAATTAGGATCAGTGCCTGATGGTCAATATTTCAGGAACAGGATGCAGGAAGTGTTACTATTTAAGATTTACAGAGAAAACTAAGCTTTGCAAATTGCATCATTCAGCAGTATTTCTGGCCTTCATTTGTACAAGTACTATTATAGCTACTTACATGAGGTATGATGTGGTCAAAAGGTTTTTTTCAAGCCTATGAAAAAGCAAGAGAGATGGTCCACTGACATTCACACTATCATGATAAAGTGACTTGTTTTTTCTGGGCAGTAGAGACTCTGCAAATGGAAGACAAGGACATCTTAAAAAAAACTGAGTAGCTCTGGGCTCATTTATGCTCTTAGGTATCAGCCTGAGAGCACACAATAAATTTCAAATGACATCAGTATTCAGCCCAGGTTCAACCTTCATTAACATTGGCTATATTCAAAAGAGCATACTGGAAGATATTCTGAGACGGACCCCTCATCCTCGTCTCAACTTCCCAAAACACCAGTTCCTTTCACTCTTCTCCATGTTTTGATTTCCACAAAAAGGGACATGGTTAATGGAAAAAATAATCCATCCTATCGAGGGATTCAATCCTTTTTTCAAATTCTTTGGTTAAAGACCCAGAAGATTAAAAAAAAAAGACCAAAAAACCCCTACCTTGAAATCTAAGCTGTATGAATGAGACTACCTTGTAAAAATTATCTTTGTTGGAAAAATAGATATCCTTCTTAAATTAACAAATCTAATTTCTGTTCTCTTAGCTGTGTTTATAAATATTTTATTAAAAAAAAAAAAAAAAAGAAAGCAAGCTTTGTAAAGCTTTTGTAATAGCCTAAGAGAAGAAACAGATTTAGCTGAAATGATTAATTGATTAATTGTTTACAGTTTCATCAGTTGGTGAAAGTAATCTAGGCTGCTTTAGGTCAATTTACAACAGCCCTAAATTGCCTATTTGAACTCACCTTTTCACATTACAAGAAAAGCTATGATGAGGACATAAGAAATGTGCTGCTGGTGAGATCAGCAATCTGTTTAGCCTCATGTTCTGCCTCAGTAGTGGCATGCCAGTTAGGGGAAACACTCAGGTCTTGCCTGCTTTTTTGGTTCTCCCCTCTTCCACAGTTATTGCATTAGAGATGTTAGAGGGTAAACACCAGCCTGTTCTTTTTATTTATTATTTATGGAGCTGTGGACCATGATTTTGCCTTTTTCAATCTGCTGCTACTGTGTCTGCTTCCACAACTGCCTTGCAGCAGCAAGTTCCAGAAGTTCACTACCTGATCTGTAAAGAAATCCTTTTACCTGCTTTAATAATAACTCTTACAGGTTTTATTGAGTGTCTGCTAACTCTAATTTGGTGCAAAATTTTTCTGTTTTCATCTTAATCACCATTTTCTTGATTTTTATAAGCCTCAATCATATTAATTCCAATTATTTGGGGATCTCTATGTAATAAAGCTTCTTCACTCCCTGAATAATCTTCATGACCCTCCTCTGTAACTTTTCTGCTACATCCTTCTTACCATTCAGACCAGAACTGCACACAGAACTCATGACATAGGTGCACAAAGCTTTTATAGTGCGATGAAATGACACCCCATCTTAATCTCACATCTTCCCAATGGGTCTTTCATTTATGTCTAAAATGTTCATTGCTGTTCCCAGAAGCTTCATGTGGATAGTGTAAACATGCTCTCTGACCTTCAAGAGAAAGCAATGTCATAAAACACAGAAAGAAACAATACTTGTCACTGGAAAACTATACAGGTCTGGGGGCATGGAATAAACACTTCCAAATGTGTGTACAAAAACCATGTAATGGGTTTATGGATTAATGAACGTACAGGAACTTTAATTTAAAGAAAACAAAAGTAACAGTAATGCCACCTCAAGGCAAGAATAAACTGTTAAAAGATTTATTCCTTAGAAATGTGAAGCTGCCTCATTATTAAAAATACTGACCTTTCATGGCAGACTAATAGGGTTGGGCAGTTTAGAAAAAGTGTTCCTCACATAAATGGAAATTATACTGAGAAAATCTTGTAATTTATTAGTATATTTACACTATTTTCAGCAGTGTCATAGAAAAGAACATGAGTTCTGTTAAATAGTTTCACACAGTCATTATTTTATAGGAAACAGGAAGAAAAAGAGCCACAACTTGAACCCTGGTAGTTTCTGCTCCTGCAGTTGTTTTGCAATACTCCTTTCAAAGCCCAGAATAAGGGACCAAGATGGTGTTACACAGGATGGGGAAGAACCTACTGCTAGTATCATACTACAGCTTGTATAGGTGGGAAGGGCAGCCTGGCATCGCTGCAGCCAAACATAATATGAAGATATATGGATCTATTGCAGCTTATTCTGACAGCTGTGCAGACCTTCCCTTCAGTTTCTAAAAGTAAAACTTTCCTAAATAAGTGGGATTTAATATTGCCTTTTCAAACTTGTGCTTCAACAATAATCTGTCATAGAAAGCACTCGGATAGGCTAAACATGGACTAGGTGGTACAGCAGAATATGAGATATGGATTTCCATGAATGTCAAGCTTAAGCAGTAGTTCACATCAAGAATACAGTGGCCCATGTCCTTAAATTACAAATGACTGGGATAGCAGTAGTTACTTCTTATATAGTATGTTGGTAAAGATCAACATACTTCATAAAACACTTTAGCTTTATTGCATCAACAATATTTCTCGCTAGCTAGTTTTGTCAGCTGTATATACTTTTTGTGACAAGAGTACGACCACTGTTGAGCAAAAATAATTTCAGTGTGTAGAACTTGCAAACGGAGGATTCAGACTTCTACCATGTTCAAGGAAGTGGATATAGAAAAAGGCTAGATAGTGGATTATTAGTATTACTTAGAATTCTTAAATATCTTTTTTACAACTTTAGCAGTTCTCAGCTATTTAAAATTTTGAAGACTAGCTCAGGGCAGACTAATAATTGATGAAGTACCTACTTTGAATGTGGTTTGAAAGAGTACAGCAGTTGTGGCAAATATGCTTTATAGGATTTCTAGGAAATTTTATGAAAGGAAACCCCCATAAATGTTTTATTGGAGAAGCTCATAAAGTTCTCCAATGGCAGCTTAGAGTACCTAAAAAACAAAATTTTACGACAAGGAAGGAAGATCTTGCTCAAGTGTTTAAAATATCTTCTCAATGGCTAATCAAGCCTTACTGCATTTTAAAAAGATAGATCCAACATAGCAAATTGCTGACTTTTCCTTCAGCTTTTGTAAATTTAGCCCTGGGAATCTAACCCAAATACAACAGGCATACTATTGGAGGTCAATGTTTATCCATTACAGAAAACAGTAAAAATCTGAGCACAAAATTAGTGCTTCCTTGTGAAACTGCAGGATTTATATGAATTGTAGATTATAGTCAGGAATAACCTGAAAATCCTAAATGATAAAAATAGCAGCACCCTATACAGTATTTCTGTTATTCAGGTTGGAATATAAGGACCTTACTGCTGGAATAGACGGACCTTATTGCTCTGCAGCTTTCAGCATAGTGTGACCTGCACGGGTGGATTTTTTTCGAAGTACTGCTGAGCGAGCATTCATAGCAAAAGTCCCTCACAAATTGCCTGCCTCTCCACTTAAGGTCATGCTCTATTAAGACTTTGATACTAAAACAAGCTTCTCACAAGGTTTGCAGAACCTTGACGATGCTGCCTGCCTTCCCTCTGAAATGTAACTGCAAATAGCCAGGCTGCTGCAACACCCCCCTGACTCCTGACCGATTCCTTACGGAGAATTTTGTATTACATCATAGTGTAGTATGGATCTGTCCAAAGCGCTATCATTAAGCCAGGACTTGTTAAGATTGCACAGTGGTCTCTCTGACATAATGGATTTTAAGATAACTAGAATGTGATACGGCCTCATATGGTCTCAGGATTCTGCTAATTTTTTTCAGCAATAACTGAAGTTTTATTACCAATACATATTTTGTATCGTAACACATGTCAGTATTGGACTGATTTAAAATCATCCTAAAAACTCATGTTTACAATAAATTCACAACTTTCTTCAAAACATTTCTGGGTTTGGCTAAAGTTATTTGTCTCATTTTTGCCTGATAACAAAAATATTTGCAAGCTATAACTATTTGGTTTTTTTTCATTTTCAAATTACTGACTTGTGTCAGACTTTCCAGCATAGGGAATAAAAGATATTCAGTGCTCTCACTTTTTGGTCATGTGCAACTGATTAGCATCTTCTGATAAGAACTTTGGATTACCACATTGTACAATGCTTCTGAAATTCTGAACCTACTACTTGGTCAAGATTTGGTATAAGAAGAGGAGACAGTGGGTGAACTGTCATAAGAAACATATTTTCACTTTCTTATGAATCTTGTCGACAAGGCAGGTTGCAGTTCATGTTGGAAAGACAGAATGGGAAGAGCTGCATAACTGCTGTCTCTTTACTGTTTTGTGGAAGTCCATGGAGATCTTCTTTCCCTGAATTCACACTGGCAGTTTCCATAAGTTTTTCTTGATAAGTTCTAAAATCATTTCTTCCTTTAGATGTGTGTTTGTGCTGGTAGTTATGTTATGTTACTTATTTTATTTTGTTTGGTTTGCTTTGCTTTTATTTTTTAAGCCTTGCCTTGCTTAGCTGAACTTTGGGGAAAAAAAAATAAAAATTGAAAAGGATGGAACTATGGGTAAGCTGCTCTCATACATTCTTTGCTAGGAAATGATCTGCTACATTGAAGTTTGAAATAGTTCTGTTTCATATTGTGTTCATATCTTAAATGTTTGATTTTTTTTTAAACAAGAATACCTTGCATTTTAAGAGTTGTTTATAGAACATGTGCATTATTAGTGGCCCATCTGTCACATAGCTAACAGAGGAGAAAGAAGAATCTGTGCAAATGACAAACCCAGCAAATTCATTTTTTATAGCCAAGTCTTGCTAATAATTAATCTTGCTGAATTCCTCATCTATTATGGTTTAAATAGAATACAGATTTGACTCTTAATTGAGAGGGGAGAATGGCTTAGGAAGAGGTTAACAGAAACTAAAAAAAAAAAAAAAAAGAGGCAATGTCTGAAATTCAGCAGTGATTCTCTACTGGGAGGGATGGGTAGAGGTATATGCTTATGCATCAGGGAAAGTGGCATATTTAAAGAAGAGCAAAATGGCATATACTGAAGTCCAATAAATTGCTGCCTATTAAAACTGGCTCCCTGGCCCTCAAACCAAAAGCACATTAGATGCCATGTTATTATCTACTTTAAAGGTTCTGTCTGTCAATAAAAGACATAGGATGTGCGCTAAAACATGCATGACTTGCTGAATATTTATTAATTGATCTGCTTCTAAGATTTCTAGCCATCCCATGGCTGTAGACGTGGCAGTAATGTGAAAGTCATCTCTCAGGCGTGCAAGTATTGTGGTCAGTAGATTATTGCTCAGACCAAAAATATATTGCCAGAAGTGAAAGAACTAGCAGGTTTAGTTCAATTCCTTGTCAGCAAAGATAATGCTTTTTGTCTGTTTAAGGTGGGACAGCAAAATTTTTGCAGCAAAATGTATGTCTGAATGAGGCTGTAAAAGCACCCATTTCGGTGTTATACAAACCAGGTCATTAATTTACCAATCTCCATATGTTACCTTATAATATAGAGAATGCTGCAATATGGTCACAATTAGCTAAAGAGAATTTTATTTTTTTAATCATCATCTAGGTGTGGCAGCAAAGAAACATTACTGCCGCCTATGGAGATATAAATAAGCGAGCACTAGGCTTACAACTGCCCTTTAGCTCTTAGGAAGCTATTATAATATATAACAACTATATTTCAATGTTGAAGAGGGAAATTTAGGGGTTGCTTTTAATTTTTCCCCTCTTTTTCAATTGGAAAGCAATTCTTTCTGCTCTGCAAACTCAGCACCGTTACATACATAACCACTCATACCAAACACAGCCTGAGAATCCCTTTAGATTACAACCTTAAGTGACTTGATCAATGTTAAGAAACTCCTGTAGTAAACACAGGAAAATTGTGGTCAGAGCTAAGCTGCATTGAGCATCGGTCAAAAGAGCTGAAAAAGATCAAGATCGTGAAGTCTCCCCTAAAGATACGTGCAGACTATTCAGCTGCAGTCCAGCTGCAGGCAATCCAAACCAGTTATATTTTCCAGCAGCTTGACAGGAAATCCTCACACTCTAAATCTCCCTTTTTGTTGGAAAGCAATATCCCAGCTGCTCTTGAAAGTTAAGCAGCTTCTCTTGGGTAAAGTGAGCTGGTCTGACCTATGAGAAATGTGTATCACTCGCACTGAAAAAATTATGCAGTCTGTACAAGGAGAGGTATTCATTACAAAATCCATTCTCTGGGGGTTACAATAATACCCCAAATAAACCCTTAGTTATGGTTGTAGGCTGCGGTTTCTAAGCACTTCCCAGTCTGCATCACCTGGACACACATCCTGATCCTGCTGAAGCCTTCGGTGGTTCCTTCTCTCCCCCACACCTTTGTTTCTGAGCCTTGTCCCGGGGGTCGGGAGTGAAGGGACATGGTCCTGGGAGGAAGCCCTCGGCCTGGCGGGTGAAGGAGTTGGCCCGCCAGCGCATCCCGAGAGCTACGAGCAACGCGACTATCGGGCAGAAAAGAAATTTGGGACCCCGGGTGTGACCTTGAAACAGGTATGCGGGGTGGTCAGTGCACTGAGGAAACTGCTGGACTGGAAATTTCAGCTCTTCAGGTCAAGGGTCATTTCTGTGTTAAATACGTCTGAATAATAGTACATGACTCAATGGGCTTTTCCCTTTTGTTCTTTCACCGTTTCATTAATTATCATTCTAGCTTTAAATTCATCAGTGTCATGACCCGGGCTGGACAGAGCAGGGAGTGATGTTGAATTCAGAATTCCCTCTGGCGAAATTGGGGTGAAACGACACCAAACGGTCCGTCGACCGCTTCATTTACTCAGGGCAGAAGCGGCCCGAGCTGGGGAGTTTGTCCCAGCAGACGGCGGGGTCTCCCACCACGGGACCTGGCCCGTGTAACCCGCGGCAACCCTCCCTCACCCAACCCCTCCGAGAAGAACACAGCTCGCTTCTGGGGGGGTCGGTTCGGGGATCGGGAGATCCCTCCCGCTGGGTCGGGGGCTCAGAGCGGACCCCCTTGCTTTCCAGGCTCCTCCTCAGAGAAGGGCCCGGGGGCGGCTGGACCCGCTCCCGCTCCAGATTTAGCTAAACTGCTGCAAGCTGTGTGCTTGCTATTGAATCAAACTATCTATGTCTTATCAGTAGGAGATAATTTAAGCAGAAACTTTCAGAAAGGCCTCTAAGACTGTGTTATTGATCATCTTGTATACAAATATAGGTAGACCTTCAACACTGTATATGTTGAGACTCATTAGGATTGTCTGTGGTTGGTCTCCTGTCATGCATGTACATACAAAGACCAAAACCGTGATCTTAGTCTAAATCAATTATAAAGAAAGGCAGTGCATGTCCAATGACAGGGCTGTAGAGGGGGAGACTTAGGCAACTTATATATTTGCTCCTGGTTGCTGTTTGGCCTTTTACTCTCTGCAGAAGGTTAAGTCCTTCATCTTGTAAATGTGTATATAGTGAGCACACACTGGGCTTTAATTGCACTAGAACTTTGTATACATAGTACCCCAGTTTTATTAATGAGAGGCTAGTAATTGTTATACCTTGGTATTGCACAGAACACAATATTTTTCTTTCACCATTTCATTAGTTTCATGCTAGCTTTAAATTCATCAGTTCTCCCCACTGAGTCAATTTTTCCTAAAACCACATTTCAGAATTCATCACATATAAGGTATGACTGCCTGTTTCCACCATGTCACTCTTAAAATAAGATCAAGAATTAATTAAGGTCCATTCCATCTTTAATATAATTTCCTGATTCTTCTAGTAACAGTTCTTCTACCACAACTTCAGCTTAAGTATCATACTCAATATACAGAAGCAATGAAAAGAGTTTTAAAAGTCTTTGCTACTGACTGTATCTATAATGTAAAAACTCTACCCCTTTGGTGTAGTTATTAGGACTTAAATTCAGTGTGTGTACCATCTTTCGTAAGAACATTGCAAATGTTTATGTTCCAACAGAGAATGAAGCAGCTCATCCTTTTTTCAAGGTTTGCATCTGTGTGTGTATATGAGTGAGGGAAGAGAAAGAAACTAAGCTAGGCATATATCAATAACAAAACACCTTAGGCTTCAATCCAGAAAGGTCTTATATCTATGCTTGAATTTACAAACTGAATAATCCCACTTACTATTTAACCTGTCTACATACATAGTTTTTCCCTTGACTGACACCTTAGTTTCCTGATACTGAAATTATACCTACATGTATGCATCTGACTGAAGAATGATAGAGTCTGAAATTTCACTCGCTCTTTATCGAACCTTAACTTTACATTAACCTAGCTCTCTTTCTCACTCTCTCTTTGTTACAATTTCAACATATACCGTGTTTCTGTTATTGAAGCATTGCAGGGAACAATGACATTGCAGCTGGCTCCCCTGTTGCTGGAGAGACCCAGCAACAATGGTATGAAGAAAAATGAAGAAAATGGTATTGCAGTATTGCATTGTCAGTCTCTGGAGGTTTTTTTTGCACCTTCTCCTCCACCTTCCCCAGGTGTCAAACTATTTTGTTAAGATAAGTCTCTACCTTGGACAACAGCTCATTGCTACTGAAATGCAATGTGAACCTTCCTCTGAGACAGAATCCATTTTCTCCAATTAGTGGAGCTGATAAGTGTTAACCTACATAGTGAAAGGAAATAAAAGCATGTGGAAAAAAAATAATGATCTGTAATTGTTCTATAGGGATGGTAGATTTTCCTTTAACAGATGATGAAAATGAAGTAAGAAAATTTAAATTTACTTTCTCATTTACATATTACTATGCGCTTCTTAAAGCTTTGTTAGCAAACGATATGAAGAAATAAGTGTCAACTATTAGGTTTGCATTATACAAGTCTTTTTATTTTTTTTTATTCAAAACACATTGTCTTTATGAAGTAGCCAGAATTTATTGCTTAGATATTCAGAGTCCCAAAATGAGTCATTAATTTGCTCAGGGTATTTTACTCCTAAGGTGGAGGTGGGGAGGTATTTTTGCTACCAGCTTTTAGTACGAATCAAATAGACCTGGATCCCACTGAAGTAAAAAGCCAACAAAACATCCGGGAAGAAGAAATCTTTACAAGGAGATAACCATATGGATTTGCTACTGTCCAATCACCTCAGCAGGTCCGCTATTAATACTTCTATATTGTTTAAGATGTTTACATCGCTTTATACTCTGTACTCTCCCAAACTACACATATAGAGTGAAATTCCAAATACTTAGAAGCAATATATAACTACGATCACCGTGTGTGACTTCACTGTTTAAATTTCCCCACACCATTGTTTGAATACTTCTGAGGCTCTGCTAGAGCATTGCCTGTATTATTGGTGTGTAAAAAATGTTTCCCCTTTCTCTGATTATAGCACAAGTTACAGCACTGTTGTTTTGTTATGCCTGTCTGAAGAAAAATAACAGAATCTGTTACAGTTGATTTCCTTTCTTCCAGTATTCTGCTATTTTCTGTGGCAAATGACCTCCAATAACTATGAGACTACTTCCTTTAACAAGTAGATGTATATATCCTTTTTTTTAATCATAGATATACACCTTTTTCCTTGGAAGCATCCGTGACCACCAGATCCCTATTATTTTGTTATTGTTTTATCTTATCTATCTCTTCAATGGTTTTGCAGGTCTCCAGTATCTGGCATTAGTTTTTTTGCTATACAAAAATTCCTTTGCAGACCTTTTTTGTTCATTTTTTCTACTGAACAGAATGTTCACAAATAGTAACTACATCTAACCAGAATCATTCTGCATTTTCACAGAATATACTTCTGTGCACTTCACCTGCAGTACTTTATTTTTAACTGAAGTGTTGGATTGGGAAAGAGGATTATGTGTAAAAACCTTTATTTCCCTGGCAACTATTTAAAGTCATCCTGACTAAACCAAGTTCCATTTTACATGCTAATTATTTTATTGAGCATATCATGGCTAGCAAAACATATCCAGTAACAATCACCCAGCAAGCTAGAAGATCTTCCAGAAGGTAGTCTCAGATGGAATAAAAATGAAAAATGAAGAGCAAAGTCCCGTTTTCCAGATTGTCTTAAACACCTCAGTCTGGGAGTCTAAATTTTCTATGCCAGCAATACTGAATCACATATTTCATTTGGCCTGTGCTTTTGATGTAAGCAACACGTCTTAATAGCTTTCCCACTATTTGTTTACATTTAAAGCCAGTACAAAGCATTTCCATCTCTCTTCTTATTTTAAATGACCTTTATGTCTCCTTTTTATGAGTATAGTTTTCTGTAATAACTACAGAATTGTCATTCTCAAAGGAAATCCCACCAAATACTGAGTTCTCCCTTAAATTCCTTGCAGAACTAGAAACACAACCTTGATGTGCCTACAGACTTAATTACTTTTTTCAGGGTCTTTGATTAAAAAAACCTCCTCTCTGTTGTCGCTCTTACATAGCATGCACTACACTTCATTTTACCAAATACAGTTTCAAATTCAGTCTTTACTTGCTTCAAGTGAAAAAAATCCCACATAAAGTGCTACCAAACCTGCAAGTATCATAGCGCTGCCTTCTGATTAGCTTCCTCAGAATAATATGCATTGCTGGCAGATATACTGTAAGGAGTGTCCTGATTTCCTCCAGTTGCCCTCTATTCAGAAAAAAAAATTCAGATCCAATGAAGCTTTGAATTGCTCCAGTCTTTCACTTCAATATTTTCTTACCTTATTTTTACTAACCATGGTTTTCAATGAGCTTTCCATACTAAGTACTTAAAAAGGAATCGTTTAATTCCCTTCACGAATCTGATTAGCTCCCCACAGAAGCATGAAGTTCAGTGCACTGCCCAGACTCTGGTGGGGAAAATCCTTCACTGTTGGAAACTTCCACACCACCCACACAGAACAGTGCTACCTTCTCTACATCCCCTTTCCTCCTCACCATTCACTCCAAACTCAGCAGAAATGAGACCGTATTGGTGGAAACCATGATTCTGTATCAAATAATTTTCTGCAGTTGTGCTAATTCTTTCCTTAGTGTTCCATTCTTAGCTTCCAAATGGACTTAAACACGCCACATAAAGTCAGTATGTAATGTGGGTTGTGTTACCTTGGGTGTAGCACTACTGGAGAAGAATATAAAGTCTGTTTGCAATGTATGTATGTATCCATGTATGGTTTAGATGTACATCAGCATCCAATCAATGTGGGCTCTAGCTTCAAAAGGAAGAGGAAAGAGAATAATGTGCAATCATTCCCTTCTAGCTGGGAAGAGAAGGATCCATGGACGGATTGAAAATTCTCTATTGGGATCACATTGTGAAAATCACCTGGTATTAACATATTGAAAGAATAGCATTATATTATTTCCTAGAGCTTTGTGCCCAAGTAATGAGCAAACTGCTGAAGCTCAAAATTCCTTGGTGAAGATCTTACAGTACTGTTTGGGTTTTTTACAGGAAAAGAAGAGAAAGAAGTCAGAGTTTAGCTATAGCATTTTTCAAACTCTATATTAAAACTTTATATTGAAACAATGAAATTCTATAAAATGGTTTATATAAAGCAATCCCTTTATGACCCTTACTGGGTTTTCTTCATTATGGTATAGCCACTCATACATTTGCAAACATACCTTACAGCCTTTTACTACCACAAGCAGTGGAACAGAATTACAACCTACATCTCACAATTATTATTCAGTTTTTTCGTCTTCCTTTAGTTTCAGAACAAAGAGCTCTTCCCTGAAGGAATTCACTTTGATTTGACATGTTAGCATATTTGTATGATTTATTCTGTGTGCCTTGGAAGCCAAAGAATCATCTTGTGGTGATCTCTTATATAAAACTTCTTTCATTTTTTCTTAACATGTTGAATAGTAGCATACTGGAGAGTCAGAGATACATTTATTCAAATTAATGTTTCAGAAAAAGGCTTTTTTTTTTTTTTTTAATTCAGAACGGCTTTCCTAACAAATTTCTTCTACTCAAATGCGTAGTTGCAATACACGTAAATTTCAAATATAAACCAGTGGTCAGGAGATCAATGCTATGGTATTAATTCCACTTTTGCTTTAATTCACTAAATTGTTGAATGGACACAGCTAACAATGCAGTTCTTCACTCTGCAGCTAGGAATACATGGACAGTGTCTGGTACGCTGTCTGCCTCCCTAAGGTTTAATAACCTACAAGTTGACTATGTCTTCATGACTTATCTTTTCTTCTTACTCCTAGGTGGCTAAAAATACCTCTTCATTAAACATCAAACCTACTGTGTCAATATCTATGAAGAGCAGAAAAGACAGGTTTCCCTCTGGGAAAGTTGCTTTCAGATAAATTTCCAAAGTTTGTTCAGATTTTTAGAACAAAGAAAAGAGGAAAAAAAATATTGCAACCACCTCTGTGGATAACATTTAAGTATAAAATCATAATTACTGAGGAAGTAGTTTTTTAATTACAGCTTTCTTTTTTCTCCCTCCTTCTGCACCATCTTATAAAACTATCAACTTATATTTGTGCAATGAAAATTAAAATCAGTTGTAAAAAACAAAAGGATTCTGCAATGTGATTTGATGAAATAAGAGAGGAAACAACAGAAATACATTGGAGAAGAGGAATGAAAAAGGTCTTACATGCATTACAAAATAAATTGTTGTTATAGAAGTATGTTGCCCAAAATGAGACTGATATGTCTGGGGTTGGAATTTCATAAAGTTCCAGAATCAAATTTCAAAGTTTTCAAAACTTTTCCTTCCTTGCATTTATAAAGAGAATGGTGAAGAAAACAAAAAATAATGCACAAATATAATTTATTTGTTTCAATAATTTGAAAACAAAAGTAAAACTGCTCTTGAATCTCAAACTATAATGAATTTTAATCTGTTATTCCTCTGGAATCCAGAAGAAAGAATAAGCTGCAGACGATCTTAAAGTAAATCTTTTTGTTGGGTCATCTCCACATCTAGCATGGTTGGGATAATTAATGATTGTGCTACGGTTCTTTGGAAGTTGGAAATAAATCTTTAGTATTATTAATACCCTGGATAAGGTGAAGAAGAATGAGCATCCATTGTTTGCACTCTCTGAAATACAGCAGTAGGTCCTTTCCAGTCTTTTGCTCTGTGGATACACTAGATAGCAAATATGCCTCACTTTGCTGTCCTGAGACCATACAAAATATGTGTGCAATGCCACAAACTTCTCATAAGTCTAAGATTTCTACACAACCCTATTACGATGGTGTCTGAGTATGTTATAATTCTACATCTGTTTATTCCCACAGGAGCCATATGAAAAAGACAGGAACTGTTATTCCTGGCAGTGAGAAGAACAAAATGGACAGAGGCACAGAGAGCTGAAGTGATTCACCCAGTGTCACACAACTCTTTAGTTTCCAGACATGCATATATTTAGGATGTGGCAAGGCACAGAATGTAAGTTTGTAGGTAGTCATAGGGATTAATTTATGACCCATTTGGAGTCTCGGCAATATGAGAAATTTTTCTCATCAGCTGCAGTAGAAAACCTACTTACTAGCACAGATGTTCTGTAGTCATCTCGAACACTCGGGATGAACGGCTCCCAGCAGTGCCATTGGGTATTTTGCAAACCTAAGCGGTATGCAAAAACCTTCGAGTTGATAAGTGAACAATAACAACAGACTTTTCCTTCTAAGCATTTGTAAATTAATTCTCAAATGCTATCTTCCCATATTCTTTTGATAGTATTATTTTTTTCAGCTAAAAAGAACTCAATTTCACCCCCTGAACTAGCATTACAGTTTTAATTCAGTTTTCTCTTTTTAAATAAGTACATATGTCTCTACTATCAAAGAGTCTTTTCATTGATCTGAAGAATTTTAGTTGGAAGTACAGTGTGAAGAAACTTATGGAAACATGCTCAGCGATTTTAACCTAAGGATAGGCGCTTTCAGTGTTGGTCTTTGGTTTTGTAGAATATACAACAACAGAGTTTCATTCCAGCCTTTCTGAACCCAAAGTAAATGCTGACATTGACTTCTCTGAGGTCATTGTTGACCCTCTTACAGCAGGGGGATGGACAGCAGCCTTGATTTGGCAGAGAAAAAGTTTTTGAAGAGTCTGCTGATACATACCACTCAAAACAATCATTTACCAATTAAAGCTAATACAGTGTGATAACAATGATAAAATTGCTTCTGTGTTCTTGCAGTATTCTGATATTTTTACAGATCATCTGGATTCCAGTTGCAACAACAAGAAGCAATAGCAAAAGGAAGATGCTTCACTAGATCACCTTAAAAATCAGTGTGAGTCACTTTTCTAAAAACGTTTTGAGACAGTGGATATTAGCAGTGGGATTATAGGTCAAAAAACAGCTAGCTAATCCTAACTAATAGTTTAAGACCTGGGATTAATGAATAGCAGTAAAATTTTCCTTTTCTCCTCCACTCAATATAATGCTCATTTTCCTCTGCTATTCAATAAGCAACTCAGATAATGTCTTGATCATTTTTATTATTGATGAAACTTATGCGTAATAAAGTTCTGGTTGTTTTTTCTTTTTGTATAATTACATGTCTTTCAGCATTAAAGCTGTTGGGACAATGAAATATCTTCACAGTGTTTTAGGAGAAAAGATAATGTTAAAAGTCAGATTTTCACTATCACTTCTACCCTGATTTTAGGAAAATAATTTTTTGAAGAAGGCACAAACTACAGTTTCTTTTACACAAAAATCATAGAATCACAGAATGGTTTGGGTCAGAAGGGACCTTTAAAGATCATCTAGTCCAATGTTCCATCCAACCTGGCCTTGACCACTTCAAATAATGGGGCATCCACAACTTCTCTGGGCAACCTGTTCCAGTGTCTTACCACTCTCATAGTAAAAAATGTCTTCCTTATGTCCAGTCTAAATCTACCCTCTTTTATTTTAAAATTGTTGCCCCTTGTCCTGTCACTACAGGCCTTGGTAAAATGGACTATGACTGATATTGATATTATCTTTTGTGACTTCTTACATAACACAGTCCACAAAAATTCACAAATAATCACCAAATTGAGCCTGTTAACGCTTTTTAAAAGATATTGAGCTGAAGACACTTCAGAAGTTTAAAAAAAAAAAAGAGTTGCATTTGACTATATGAATGCATATGTATAGAAGTCAGACATGAGTGTAAGATATCCAGCTGCTGCTGTTTACTTCATGTTACTTTTAGGTTGCTGTGGTTACTAATCTACACGTAAACATTTTTCACTTCTTTCCACCAATCAAGCTGACTTCCCCTTTCTTACAGCCAAGGCTTATTAAGGTTAATACATAAGCATTTGTCGCTGGCAAGGTCATGGCACCAAGGGAGAGCTCTGGGAACCCAATACTTTCTTCTACTGGGGAGCCCAGATGTGGACCAGATGTGGTCTCACCAGGACTCCGTAGAGGGGAATGATCACCTCCCTCTACCTGCTGGCTCCACTCTTACCAATGCCCCGAGGGTACGTTGCCCCAGTTCCACATAGTGCCCATCAGGACCCCCAGGTCCTTTTCCACAAAGCTGCTTTCCAGTCAGCCAGCCTGCAGCACGTACTGATGCACGGAGCTATTATTCCCCCAGTGCACGACTTTGCATTTACCTTTTTTGAACTCCCTGAGGTTTCCATCAGCCCATTTATCCAGTCCCATTTGTCAGGTCCCTCTGAATACCAGCCCTGTCCTCCAGCATATCAACCTCTGCCCTGCAAATCTGACTGTTCCTATTGTCCAGATTGTAAAAAGTCACAGTTTTGACTTCTGAGAGGTATCACTAGTGACCAGCTGCCAGCTGGACTTTGTACTGCTGATTATTAGCTTCTGAGCCCAATGAGAAAGCCAATTTTTCACTCACTTCCACTCAGTTGTCCATTTACTGAGTTCCTATTTGACCAATTTAGCTATAAGATTGCTGTGGGGGACCATGTCAAAGGCTGTGCTGAAATTAAGGTATACAACATTCACTGCTTTCCCCTTGTTCACAGAGCTAGTCATCTCAACAGAGAGGACAACCAGTCTGGTGAGGTATGATTTTGCCCTTAATGTAGTCTTAGGGTAGGCATTAAGGATAAATCATCTCTATCGTATTCCTAAAGTATTTACGGTTATTCTTGGAAAACTACTCATATTCATAATGAACAAAGCCTAGAAACCTAGAAAAAATAGTGATTACACTGAAAGAAGATCTCTGTATGTGGCATGATTCAATCAGGTTACTTTATACAAGGATTATCTAGCCTTTAGACTTGCTAAATCAACCACAGATTTATTTCAGCTTTATTAAAATTTTCTATTGCACTGTATGATGCATCACAGTTTACACATGAAATAGAAGTGTCACCTTTTCTTTGGGTTGCTTAATTTCTTACTCTTTCTCACTATATCTTGAAACTACAATATCTGAGGCAATGTGTCAGATGTGATTTTAAAGACTAGGAGATAAACAAGCATTTCCTCTTTTTTTTTTTTTTTTGATAGCTTTGTACACAAATGAAAAAACACCTTACCCTTCTATGTTTTATATCATGTTTTGTTATTCACCCTGTTCATAAAAATAAAATATGGCAGGAAAATATGAAATTATAAATGGGTAGCATGTTTCATGTGGGTGTACTCCCAGTGGCAGTGGAAACCCCTCTGCTTTTGACTGAAACGAGTGGTTCCACAGTTTTTGGAATCCATCCAATGGTGAAGATTTCACTAGCTGCAAGAAGAGGTTCAAGAGTTGCAAAATGCATTTTTTTAATACATTCTCATTGATAGAAACCCAGATCTTTACGTTTCCAAAACATTAATGAAAGATACAGAAAAGTGACTGATTTCCCTACACAGTCCTGGCCTGAGCTTCGCTGTAGATGTGCTTCTCCCCGGCCCTGTGCCCTGTTGCCCTGATCTTCCTGGAAGGAGCCCCAGACCTGCCTCCTGGGTCCTATACTGTAGGTAGTTTTGTGCTGACGCTGGCCCTGCCTGGGCTCTGTGGATGGGTCCCAGTGACAGATTACCTCAACTTGTCTGGGACGATCAGTGGATCCTGCCACTGGCACCACCCTGGCTCTGCTCGGACCCTGAGGGATGGCATTCTGTTGGTGAGGACACCGCCCTGCCTGGGCAATGGAGAGCCTTGGCTTGTACTTTGTCCTCCCCTGTGGAGCAGCCCTGCTGGTGTTGCTGCCTGACACTAAGCCTTTCATGGCTATCAAAACACCTGGTTGAACAATTTCCCCAACAATTTCCCATCTGAGGATTCTGGTTCCACAAAAATGATGTTTTCCTTGGGAACAAGCTGGTTCCTCTGCATTTTTGACGGCAACTAGGCAGGCAGAGAGGCTTCCCTCCTACCCCTTGCATGCCAGCTGGCATCATGGTGGGGAAATGGGCAGCCTGCCTATCTCACTGGACTTCATGGTCGTCAGGGCTGCCCAACTACCCTGCTTCCCACCTGGCAGACTGCTCCAATTGCTTGGCTTCCTGGCTAGCTTCCCACCTGGGTAGCCAACTCCCTGTACAAAAGTTCTTGAAACATGCTCTACGTGGTCTCAAAATGATCATTATGTTTTGTGCGATAAAGTTACGCGGTAAAGAAAAGTTTTCTTTGTTTCCAAAGAGAAAAACAGAAATAAAAAAATAGAAAATTGTCAACATAACAAAAATTGCACTTCAATTACCTCCTTAGTTTTCACAGCAGTCTCTGTACAAAGAAAAGGGACTACCATGGCAACATTACTTGAATTAGCAAATCTGAAAGACTATATAAGCCATTCTCCCTTCTCTAGTCTATTCAGGCTATTTTTTTTTTTGCACTTAAAAGAAAAAAATAAAGGCTTCAAAAAGTCACTCTGAAATGTTAAAAATGTTCAGGACAATCTCTTCTAGGTTTTGAGACTTAGTGCTGTCATTAAGTGAAACTAAGAATACATTTAGAAATAACTTCATGTAGCTTTCTGTCTGGTAGCACCAAGAAATTAGGAGATTGGTTTTATTTGTTGAGTGTTATAGTTTATATATATAAAAATAAATGCATGCACACGTATGTACATACACACAACATAGCTTAGGCAAGGAGCAAGCCTCGGGCCTGATCTTAAATGCGGTTCCCAGGCCAGTGGGTAGAGAGTACTTGGGTGGAGGACCCAGATGAAGTTGCTCAGGACAATTAAGGCCTGTTAGTGCACTCAGGGCCCTGAAAAAGAAGAGTCTCAGCCCAGGGTGGTTTCTAAAGCTCTTTTACGTGAGGCCTCCTACAAGCAGTCTTTCCACCTTGGTCTTTGGCATGTCTCATGACAGAGGGCTCAGCCTAGGCCAGGGTCAAGGCACAGAGAAATCTGAGACTCCATGGGAGAGGGAGGCTAAACAGAAATTTTCAAAGTAAAGTGAGAGCTGTGATAGGAACGCTCCCCAAAGCAGCCTTTGCACATAGGCCTTCTCATGGCTCTGTGGTTTAAGTATCTTACATGACATAGACCTTTGCCTGCTGGTCAGGGATTTTCTTCTGTTCTGTATATCTGCTGTTGAAATAAATAAATAAATAAATACAAGTTACCCAGTTTTATCAGGGGAGATGGGTGCATATTTTTGGGGAGAGATTAAATTTTCCAAGTACCTATCAGAGTCTGCAGATAAATATACTCTCCCTCATTCTAGACTTACATGTGCCTGGATACTTGATTGTACTGGTTTTGGCTAGAATAAAGTTAATTTAATTCTTTAATTCTTCAGTAGCTAGTACAGGGCTATGTTTTAGATTTGTGCTGGAAACAGTGTTGGTAACACAGGGATGTTTCCATTACTGCTGAGCAGTGCTTACCCAGCGCCAAGGGCTTTTCTGCTCCTCAGCCCACCCCACCAGCGCAGAGGCTGGGGGGGCACAAGGAGTTGGAGGGGACACAGCCAGGACAGCTGACCCCGACTGACCCGAGGGATATATAATGTCATGCTCAGCAATAAAAGCTGAGGAAAGAAGGAGGAAGGGGGGATGTTTGGAGTTACGGCATTTGTCTCCCTAAGTGACAATTACAGAAAATGAAGACCTGCTTTCCCAGAAATGGCTAAATACCTGCCTGCCGATGGGAAGTAGTGAATTCATTCCTTAATTTGTTTTGCTTGTGTGCACAGCTTTTGCTTTACCTATTAAACTGTCTTTACCTCAGCCCACGAGTTTTCTCACTTTTACCCTTGTGATTCTCTCGCCCATCCCACCACAGGGAAGTGAGCAGCGTGGGGCTGAGCTGCCGGCTGGGGTTAGACCACAACATCGATGTAACCTCTTGAGTAGTCATGCTTCAGCTGTTTTGCTTGTAGCCATTCTTCTTGTCTCCTAGTCAAGCTCTCTGGATGTCTTAACAACATGCCCCAGCACTGGCATGCTTAGGATTTTGAACGACTATGCAACAGTAGAGGCAGGGTATGGATTTAAGACAAATTTATTGTATCTTTGTGGTGTGAGAAACTGGGTTGTAAGAGATTTAAGACTGAATTGATCTCATGAGTGAGACAATTAAAATAAAAGATTCTTTTACAAATATGCCCTCTACCTGTTACTGCCCGTGCCTATTGATCTGACCCAGTCTTGTTTAAGTTCAATACAATGACTTTTCAGTTATGAGGAAATCCACAATGCTTCCTGTGAATTCAAGATCTCTGCTCTTTTATTAACGCTGGCTTTTGGCTGGGATTTTGCATACACGTGATTCTGAGCACTCCTAGGTGTACCTGCTCAGCTACTGTAAATTAGTGTCTTCTGAAACCAGAATGCCACAGCTAGGATCAGGATAAGCAGCTTCTCTCTCTGCTGTTTAATGACATCCTTTCCCCAAGAGTAACGTGCAATGCATATACACAATCTCTAAACAAACCAATCAGTTATAGCATTCATCACACTGAATTTCAGCTCCCTTCCCTTCCCTGAAAGCTCCCCAGACTTGTTCTCTACTAAGCAAAGAAGGAAGATACCAGATGGCTCATTTCGGATGGTTTGAGTAGTAGCAGTCTCAGACAATTGTCTAAGATCATGCCATTTGCCATCACTAGTCAGCCTTTAGGCCAAGCTATATAGGAATTTAAGAATGCCTCTACTAGTCCAGATCAAAGGTGCCTTTAGTCCAGTGGCCAGCAATGAATGCTTGGGAAGAACATTAGACCACAGAAACTGTATAGTGACATTTCCCTAGGACACACTCCTACTCCAGGCAATTTGTCTCAGAGTTCAGGGGCTACAAAGCTATGCTCTCTTAGGGAATAGTGTCACTCAGCCAATGTAGGAGCTATGGTATTAGAGTAAAAAGTGAATTCTGAGGGGGTTTTCTGCTTTTGACAGTGTGTGTGTTTCTATGAAAACAATGCTGACAGGTGAGACGCTTGGTGCAATCTTCTTGTAGACTCTGCATGGGCTGTCACATCGGGGGAGCTAAGCCTTGGACTCCTGGCCATTCTATAGAGAAATGGATGAGGTTGCTACCTCAGTATTGTGTTTGGTAATAAATACATGCCTGCCCCCAAACATCCTTTTAGGAATTGCCTCTCTCTTTTGATTGGGTGCCAAGAACCATCCTGTCCAACACTTTTCACATCCTCTGTAAGAACTCTTTTTTGTTTTGATTCTCCTTCCACTCTTCTAAGTACTTCTCCTTTCTCATAAGAAAGGTGGATTACTCTGATCCCCCCTGCTTGAGTATTTACCTTTGATTTTCTCAATCTAATTAAAATTACTAAGCTTAAGTAAGTCAAGGGATATAAAGGGGCAAGTAAACAGTTCATTTTATGAAGGAGGAAAGGGATAATGTCTGAAATACTCTGTTGGAATCATTTCACCTGATCAGTCCAAATTCTTCCAGATTAGCAGATGGCAAGAGCATTCTAAATGAGTGCAAATCTGTCCTTTGTGCTTTTATGATCCCAGGAACACAATATTTATTCTGATGGTAAGTATCTTGAAAAATTGCTGTAAAAAGAGGTAACGTATTATAACTATGTTATGGAACAAAACTCAAGGCACAGAAGAAGAATATGAATTTTAGAATCCCTGGCTCTGATGCAGCTTTAGAATGAAGTCTGATGTGATGCTAAACCTGCAGTCCTTGTCCACCTTTTAGTGGTGGTTTTTTATGGCAAAATCAAAGAGGACAAAAGAAAAAGTAATTCCTAGAGATATAAGGGAAATAATGTTGGATTCATAAATTGGATATATGGGCAGTAATTTCTATAACATTAGAATAACTGGGTTTTGTAAATTTATGCAGAAAAAAATCCTGAATTATTTTAAATTACAGTTAATTTAGAAAGAACTTTGCAATATTGTTGCATTGGATTCTCTCTCGTTTAACTTGGTCTTCTGGCTTAAACTTCCACACATTCAAATTCCTGAGAATATGACATGACACTCATAGCTGATGGAAAATGCTGACACAGAGCTTTTCCTGTTTCTGTCTTTCCTTCAGATATAGATAGTTGGAAGGCTTTGATGCTTATATAAATCTATATCTCATAAATCTTACAATTTTTTGAATCTGGAATAAAAAAAACCCATATGGTATTCTAAGGATTTATTGCATTAATCTCATCTTTTCTGTTATGTGCTTTTTCATCTGCAGTACCACAGTACAGAGCTGAGCTAACCCGATGGAAATCACTGAAGTTACATGAATGTTACACTTGCATTCATTAGGAGAAAGCGGACAGTCTTCCTAAATAAAGAAAAGTAGGTTAAACTGAAGTGGAGGTTCTGAATATACATCAAAGAATGATTGGAAAAAAACACTTAATGCTGTAATTCTCCAAAAATAAGAAATTAGATACCCAGGAATTCAAAAGTAAGGTGACACTTAAAAGACAGCTAAACATTTTAAAGAGGTAAAGAGCAGAGCTTATACTGCTAAATGCATTAATTCAATCAAATAATTGAGTAATGCCTTGCTAGATAAGACTGGTTATTATGCACTTGTTCAATTCTGGGGGTTTTTTAGGTTTTTGGGGGTGTGTTTTTGTTCTGTTGTTTTAATAATGTTTGGTATTAAGTCTGAAAGACCTGAGTAACTTCACTGTAGCAATATTAAAAAATAAAGGTATCCCAAAAAGAGAAAAATGTCATTCAGTATATCCTTTTCAGAAGTTCATGTTGGTGAAGGAATTGTTGATGGCTAGTTTAATTAATTCTTCATAAGACTAGCTAAGGTGAAGAATGTGAGATCTAATAAAGTAATGAAATGACTACTATTAGCTAGATCTGGTGCTCTATCCAAATTCTATTCTTTGAAAGATCCAGCTCCCTACTGCCGCTAGAAAATTAGACAGCTGAAACACAACTTACAATTGCTTTTTCCCAAGCACACCAGAAGTATAGCTTCATGGATTTTATCACCAAAATGCACAGCAATGTACAGTGAAAACACAGGAGAGACTTATAACTACTTCAAGATGTTAGTATATGTAAAGGAATTAGGAGAAAAATCTTGTATGCACAGAAGCTGACCTACTTATATTTAGTGGTCTATGTTAAATATCAAAAAGCACATTCTGCTGAAGGTATTATATTCCTTGGGAAGTAATGGCGCCTCTTCTAAACTGTTTTTCATTTATTCATGCTGAGACTGTTCTCTTCCAGTGTGTTGATGTTTGATACTGCAATTTTTGTAACACAGATGGCTCCTAAGAATTGCAATAAGTTATATGGAAAAAGAAAGATATAGAGGAAAAACAGTAACAGAACATAACATTGGAGAAAAGGTCATTTTTTTAAAATAGGATCAAGGGTTAGAAATATTCATTTATGGATACTGTTCGGGAGTTAAAAATAATTTCAGAATGAAAGTTTGTGTTGCAGAGTTGTCATTATGACAGGTTGTCATGATGATCATAGATAAATTAGTGAGCCATACAACTGAAGGAGGTAACATCGAGATGATGCCATCATTGCTGCAGACTGCCGTGACTACATATGTCTATATTTCTAGCCTACTGAATTTGGCAGTGGTTCACAGATACTAGGAGTACATCAAGGAAAAGAAAATATGACCAGGACAATGATGGTTACAAAGGAAGAACAGGTTATTAAAAATGCAAATATAAGGTCAAAGGGTTAAGAAAATGTGGCAGTTAAATATTTTCACTGAATCTTAAACAACATGCCCTACACCGTGGTTTGATTGTGAGAGATAAATAGTAAGAATGTGATTGTTTTGAATGATCAACAATTAAGACAGCATTCAAAATAAAAGAACTAAATATAATTATTTTACTCAGATTCATCTTGGTTTCATCTAAGCATAGAATTTCATAAATGTATGAGTCTTCCAAGGTTTGTATTTTCCTCTTATCTCTGCTGTATGTAAAAGTGCAGCTAACTCCACGGGACTTCAAGATCCAGGGGAGCGCTCCTTGCCAGTCTGCTCAGAGGTGACTCCGGTGTGCTCTGAGCTCCTGGTTCCTCCTGCCTTGATCAGACGGATGCAGGTGCTGCTGTTCCTTTCTGCACGGTCCAGCCAGCAGCAAAGCTGAGTACTTATTAGAGAGAAGCCCTGCCAGATCCCTCACCACTGGTTCATCGGTGTTAAGGTTCACCGGTGAAGAATGCACGCACCTTCACTCTCCAGAGCAAAGTATGTCTCACATGAATAATCACATTGCTTTCAGACCATAGAACACCAAGACCATTACCCAGTCACCATGCCAGGCCTTGGATATTTCCAGGTGCTGGTGTCTTCCTGCTCATCAGCTAGTCCACGCTTCAAATTTGCTAGCAACTAAGAGAAACACACTCTGATTTTGGGTTGGATTCACCTCCCAAATCAGACACGTAAGACTGCTTGAACCTACACTTCTAGTGCCGTTATGCCGTTGCGTACTATGCTGTGGCTGACGACTCTTTAACCAGAAGCATGTGAGCAGGTTATCGCTGTGTTTGGGAACCTATGTTTAGGTAACTGAGTCATTCTGCTAAATTTAAGTATCTACAACATAAATGATTACAGGTGGGCTAGGTATCTAAGCTCTTGCTACAGTCAATAGCCATCTAGTCAATAGAGTCAATGGAGACAGAGAGCTCTTCAGCTCTCTCAAAGCAGGTATCTATTTTAGGAAGAGATAAATAGATCCCCAGACTCCATTGACTGTTCTGGCTACATCTTCATTGACTATGATGGGAGCTTAGACAGTAGTTTACATGTTGTAAGCTGTGTTGTTATCACAAGATTTTAGATGTCTAAATCTGAAGTTAAATTCTATGCTTTAAGACACTTGCAATTTATTTTTTTTAATAAACTACTGATCTATGGGGGTTTTTTAAGCAAAAATTTGACATAAACGTGCTGTTATTTCATCTTTTTAAATAAATATTACTATAACTTACATTGAACAAGGTATGAATTCAAAAGAGATTTCAATAAGTTCTATCCCAAGTATTGCTATCTAATTCCATATTTTTTAGACTATTTCATGCCAGTCAAAAATTGTGTGTGTATATCTATTCTGCATTTGATGCTTATGGAACTAGAAGCATTTTGGCTGTGAATTATGAATAAAACTCCAATAGTAAACATCAGTTAAATATAGTTAACTTTTCTAAATGTGTATTTTCTAGAATACAAAGTACTAAGAAAACTTGTTTTCCCAGAACTTTCCTTTTGCTCCTGTCATATACATATTGTCTTGTATTTCATTATTTTTCATATTTTTTGAGTTTGATACAATTAATAATAATTAGTGCATCTAATATTCTTAAACCACTGCTTTTGACAGATGGAAATTAGATAATTCTGTGGAATGCTAGCTATAAAAAAAGGCAGTATGAATACCGACTATGGAATCATATGCTGTTATTACTCCATTTCAAGTATCACTACGCTGCTTTCGAAAGGAGGTAGATAATGTCTCTGTAATTGGGGACATATTTCATGCTGCTGCTTGTTCATGCTCTTTAGTCTCAGTCAATATAGCTGTGTTGAACTAGACTATGCCTTTTTATTTATACTGTAACTAATTCTAAAACTAAAATAATTGTCTTGGTTTCATATTGAATCTTCAGGGAAGCCTGAAGTAGCCTAGATGATTGTGATAACATCAACAGCGGGGAAAACCATACTTAAACCATACTTAAACCAACTGGACAAAAGTCTGTGGGACCAGATGGGATGCATACAAGGGTGCTGAAGGACCTGGCCATTTTCACTATGGATCCACTGTCCATCATCTTTGAAAGGTCATGGCAGCTGGGCGTGTTCTGAGTGAGCAGGAAAAGACAAACATCACACCTACCATCGAGAAGGAGAAGAAAAATCTAGACAAGCTGGTCAACCTCCCTTCCATCTCTGGAAAGGTTATGGTGCAAATCTTCCCTGACACCTTTTCCAAACATGCAGCAGATGATTGCCACAAAGCAAGTCAACTGCACACTGGGCTGTATTAGAAGGGATCTAGCCACCAGGCTGAGGAGATGCTTCCTCTCCATTTGAGACCACATCTACCTCTTCCCCTTCAGTTGTGAAACCACAAATGGATAGCTTACGGCCAGTATTGGGCTCCTTGGTCAAAGAAAATCATTGATAAACTGGAGAAAGTCAAGCCGGTCAGGGGCTAGATTTGTTCACCTGGGGAGGGAAGGTTAAGGGAGATCTCATTTCTGTCTACAACTACCTAAAAGGAGGGTGTAGAAAAGATGGGGACAGACAGTGGTTAGAGGTATACAGTGGAAGGGTGAGACCCAACAGATGTAAGTAAGAAAGTGGACAAGTCTGATTCAATAAAAGGAAAAAAGAATTTACCGTAAGAGTGTTAAACCACTTGAACTGTTGACCAGAGATGTGGTGGAACCTCTGTCCTTGGGGACATTCAAAGCTTGACTGGACATGGCCTGACCTGCCTTGAACAGGAAGTTGGACCATAAAGACTCTGGATGTCCCTTCCAAACTGTGATTCTGATGCTATTATTTTGAGTTCAATTTTTGTGTTCCTTAAAGCAATGAGATAAAATGGGAACTCAATTCTCATGTTTTGTCCAGAATTTTGTCACGAAAAAGATGAATTTCTACTTACCCCCTTGTTTTTTTCCAAAAGGAGAAAATAATACCTTTATTAGACCAACTGGTATCAGTTGAAAAACAAACAAGTTTTATGCATGTAAGTCTTTCCTCATATTATAAACTACATCAGGCTGTGCTCTAGGGCTTTGATTTTCCAATCTTCCAGAACGCATGTCTGCTGAAGAATAATACAACAAGGCCGTGTAAGAGAAGAAAATTGTTCCTTCTTATGGAAGCAAGAATTTGGAAACTATGTAGGTCTCGCTGTTATGGAGTTAAGGTGTGGGCAAAGTGCACATTTTACAATTCAATATTTTTCGCAGCTTCTATAAACATAACCTTAGTTGGTCTAATAAAAGGTACTACTCTTCCCTCATACCTTTGCATTATAACCCATTAAAAACCCATCATTTAACCCATCAAAATTATTGCACTACTGTCATTGCTCCTGTTGGATCTAGTAGATGTAACAGACAAATGCAGGTGACTGAAATTCGAAGTGAAACTTCACTGGTTTGAAAGTGACAGCATCTCCAATCACCGACCGAATGAGAAAAGAGTCAGGACTTCAGAACTTTTGGTTTCAGTATCATGATGTACAATCACAAGAGACTTAATGATGAGAAGCTCTGTCATTATTAGATCATTATTAGATTTAATTAATAATCCAGGTGTGAAATCAGTTTTCATCCTTATTTTATTATTATAAATCCTAGTGTTAGTTAGCATGTAGTTGCTTCCACAGCATCCTGGAAACATTACATTTAAAAAAGGGAAAAGAGCTGTATTTATGAGGAAGGAACTGTGCTTTCTTTTGTTTAGAAGCAAGAGATAGGGTCTCTCCTTTTTACTGGAAATATTTTATTTTCCACCAACTTTTAAAAACTGTTGCTAAAACCATGCTTCCAGGGAGCTGATCTAATGAAGTATTATACAACTATCGTTTAGAGAAAAGAACTCCTTTATACAAATAAATGCCTCTGTATTTGGTCAGTTTTATGAAAAATCACTTAGTAAAAGTGGACTACAAGAACAAAGGGAAAGAAAAATATGTTAATCAAAGTAGTCTGAAAATACAGGATATATCATATGCAAAAAGGAAGCAGGAAGTCAATACTGAGTTTTGGCAATTTTGTTTTATTCATCTTCTGATAAACATGAAACTGTCTGCTTTTTTTGTGGAGTCTATAAATCCAATTAATCTTCCCATTAACATTAAAATCCACAGCAGGTCTACCATGTGATGTGTACACCGGAGATGTGAAGCTGTATAATTAAGTATGAGCAGTCCTCAAACAGAAGTTTAGTGAGCTCAGGCAAAAAGACTGAGCATCAAATGGAATGGAAAATCCTATTATTTTGTATTGAGTTTTGAGTAAAGAGCTTCTACCTACAGTTAAGTTTAGAGGCTAGGTGGCATCTTTATACCACTCATCTCATGAATTCATTTTTCAGAGAGATCTTTTCTTTTCTGTTACTTCACTCACTGGATGCAACCACACTGCAGGAGGTTGCTGTTAGTGATGTGGAACATGTAGCTTTGTTAGACAATTTCTTTAAAAAAATCTCATGTAGCAGGAACACGGAGATAAGCTTTATAAGTAAGCGATCCAAGCACCAGCTTCACGTTTTAACCATTAACAGGCCTCCATTCACATTTAAACACCTCATTCACGTTCAAATACCTGAGCAGGCTAAGGAAGAGGAAAAAATGGCTAAAGGTTATAAAAGCACAAGAAAAATAAATCTGCAGTTTCTAATTTCATTGCTAGACAAAAAGGATTTGTTCCTCTAAACCTAGGCATATTCCTGGTGAGGCATGGAGGAAAAGGCAGAGGTAGTGCAAAGACAGTGTTATCCCTCCTTTCTGCTTCATTGTGTAAAAATGTACGTATCTCATTTGTTCTGACTTCAGAGAAAATATATAAAAATTTGGAGAGAGCCTGAAACAACAGTTCTTAGTTACGAGCTATGCTATTTATTTCAAGAATTGCCAGCATTCAAACCTGCCAATGTTCTCAATCCAAAAGTGATAGTCTGACAGTGATACCCTGAATCTACTGCTCTAAGGATGTTAATTTTCTCTGCATACACAGAGTGTCCACAATCTGCTTGATTCCTGCCCCAAAGCAGATGCACTTTGAACTGGAGAGAACTGTTAACTGTTTCAAAGGCCACCGTAGCATGGAAGAAATGAGGAGATGTGCCATAATATTTTTCGGTGTATAGCAATTTTCCTAAGACATTCTGGAGGGAGGTCAAGGGAAGACGAGGCCATTAAGATAAATGGATCCTTGATAACATATAGGCTGGACACAGGGATGGATTAGGGCTCAACCATGGATAATCTGTGCCTCTCATTCACTCAGGATTACTGTAGGGTTTATCCCTATGGCAGATGATATCCAACATTCTATAACAACTCTTTCAGAGGCCGTTTCCCCTGTCATGATGGATGTTTTCAACCACATCTTACTGTTTTCTCCCCTTCTAATCCTCTGCAATTTTAAATGCATTATTTCATTTTAGGGTTATGGCATTCTTTGAAGGCTGGATGTTGAATTTCATAGGATATATTTCCAGAATGGAAGACTTTTGAACAGTATACTATGCTGGATATTATCTTTTCATGCAATTCATCAGAAATGAAGGAAACATTTCTAGTAAATATTTGTTAGGACATTTTCTGTTTGAACAAGATAAAAGACTGTAGCACGTAATTTCTACCATGAGATGGCTCAAGAATGGAAGAATTATTTTTTAAGCATTTTCAGTGCTATACTTTCTATAATATTTTCTAAGTGAAGCTTTAACTTCCCTAGTGTGTAGACAATTGCAGATTTCTGTGATTTCATCTGAAACACAGAGTATGTGCAGTTTGGAACCAGTTTAAAATCTTAACATTCATGAATGTATAGAGGGGGGATTCTGAATTTTGTTCAGGTACCTACAATGTTTTTTTGCTGGGTGAATTCTTCAAACCCACCAAACCCAAAAGCCTAACCACTTACATAGCACTATGCGCACAACACCCTCTTCTGTCCTGAGGCAAGGAATATCTGCAAATTTGTGTTGTGGGGTTTGTTTTTTTTTTTTTTTTTAATATAGCGTAGATTTGGATTTGTAAGTTTAGATTCTAAGGCATGTTGACAGAGAAGCAAAATTTTCATCAGGATTTTGTTTTGATGATGAGTAAGAGTGAGGTAGGTAGGCCGGTAAGATGAGTGTTCCCTAACTCATGTCAGTCTCAGCAATAACTGTGATTAGTTCTATCTGGACAATGATATCATTATTTTCTGTGTTTCCAGTGGTGAGAATAATTCCTGCAGTAATAATACAAGTATGTCCTCCATAGATATGACATATTGTTTTTCACTACTGGTAATATTAAATGACAATTAAAAAAAAAAAAAAGGGAAAATAATCTCCCTCTTGCTAAATAATTGTAAGGACTTTCTTTATTCTCGCATTATGTGTTTCTTAAATTCATGAACTCCCAGTGTACAAGATTCAGAATAGAAAAGACAATCAATAGCTATAACTTGCACAGTCTATTTTTGTTTTGAAGACAATTGGTATTTGCGTAAGAGTATAATCAGTAAGTAATTCAACTGGATTTATTTAAGTATGAAAGAATTGGGTATAAAGAGAGAATTCAGTTCCCTTAGAAGATCAAAAGAGAGCTTTATTGAAGGGAGATGTTACTGTGCAATAATTATGAAAACACAGTTTCCCTGTCTTGAAAAGTGAATCAATTTCTCACAATTAGAAAAGTAAATGTGCGACCTTCACAAGTTAAATGGTTCAATTCCAGTGTTTGAGATACAACTAAAAAAACCCACCTGTCTAGGAGGCAAACATTCCTTGTTTTGCAGCTTCACTGTGTATTATTTTCTAACTGTGTGCAACACATTCAGATATCCAATATATTCATAGCAATACTAAAATAAAACAAGAGGATTTTTCTTCCTTTGCCAACCTCCAGACCTTCTAATACATAATCTTTATATATAAAAGGTTAGGTTTCAAGCCAGGCATGTGTTGAAAAGGTTACACTCCAATTTCCAAACCCAAGAGCACAATGAAAGGTATGCTGCCTAGCTAGTTCCGTAGAGTTTGCTTTTTAGATATCAGAAAAAGAAAAAAAACGGCCAACTTCGGGAACCACCTCTCTTTTAAGAGGTCATACTCATTGGAGCACAACCCTTTACAAGCTCATTAGCCAGTTTGATCTTTCAGGTCAGCAGGTATTTTCAACCTGGGGCATGGTAGTCGATACAGAATTAGAACGTTGCTATCACATCTCTAAAAATGGGCCAGTATCTTCAAATATGAACAGCTAAATTTTGGCATTTTAAACTAAATATAGAAACTGACATATAGAGATGTAGTTCTTGGAAGTGCTGAATATCCAAAACTTACTAGTTTAATAGGAGCACTTGCATAAGAAGGAAGTGCTCTATGGAGCTAAAATGTAATTTATTTTTAATAGTACTCTTCATGCACCATGGCGCAAAATGCTTTTCAAGAAAAGCAGACTTCTTCCCTCAGTCATAACACTATAAATTCAGCACTGCTTTGGATTTAAAGATAGCAAAGAGAGAGTAAATTTCATCCAAAATGTTTGAGAACCATTATAATGCTTCTTATACATGTAAGGACTCAGACATTGGAACAGGCTGCCCAGGGAAGTGGTTGAGTCACCATCCCTGGATGTATTCAAAAAGCGCGTAGATGGGGTACTCCAGAACATGGTTTAGTGGGCGTGGATGATGGTTGGACTCGATGATCTTGAAGGTCTTTTCCAACCTAAATGATTCTATGATTCTATATATGATAGAAGAATGAGGAGAATGAGGAAATTTCCCACAGGGACCCCCTCATGGGGACCCCCCCATGGGGACCCCCCAATGGGACCCCCAACGGTCCCATCTCCCAGGAGGTGCCCTGGCATTTTGCTACTCTGTTTTAGTGACAAATCTCAGTAAATAAGCATGGAAAGAAAAATGATGATAGCTGGCACGCAGCGTGCAAAGTACACACGGTAGTAGTTTTATACGGGATCTTATACACAAAGAATGGCTGCAAGGTTTTATTCAGTAGGTCTTCTAAACACACTTCAGGAGCTTGTATTTAATCAAAATGTACTTTCTTGAATCACGTCCAGGTATGTTTTAAACAGAGATGCAACAGCCTCAGCAAAATACCACTTCCTTTTACTTCATTGCAACTTAAATTATTGCACACTAATAAATCTTTGCTGCTTCAAAGAAATGCTTCCTTTTAAAAGAAGTCACTGATTTTCATGGAATGGCACCTATGCAGCTGCACACAACCTCCACTTCCAAATGCTTAGTGTCAGATAAAAATGGGAAGTGATCAAAGTCTTTAGAGAAGAAAGTATTTCTTCCCAATTATTTTAGCCAAGTGTGGAATCCTTGAGTTTTTTAATGACTTAGTTTCTTTGCTATTTTATGAACAAGTGAATGCATTTTTAAACTTTAACTCCTATAAAACTGAAGGAAAGCTCTTAGGGATCAAGGTCTAGGAAATAAATTATAAGGTCCCAATTCTGTACATGTCAGTGCCGGCATTATGCCTGTATAAGAGCCTTTGAGTCTGGGTAGAAATTCTGTTCCTTTGAAATTTCTGCTTTAAATAATGCACAGCAAGGCTAGAAATTGTGTTTAGCCCCAGTGATTCTAATTCTATGCATTGGTTCATAACAATTTGCCCTTGGACATGACACAGCGTGCTATAGCCAAGTACATGACTGAGCATCTTCAGGTGATAGTTTTGCTGCTGACATGACTGTCTGAGTAGAACGTGTTCCCTTAGAATGCTAGAGTAATAAGGAAATAGTCAACATTTCAGAACAACAGGATGTTCTGCCCTGAGATAATCTCAGCATGGTGAGGTTTCTACAGGTCAACCACAATAAATATGCACTCACACATAGCAATGGCAATGACATGCATCCTTGTAGTTGTCTAGAATCCCACAGGGATTCACTTCTACTCAGTTTGTGTCAGAATAAATGAATGACTAGATTTGAAACTGTCCCACTGTAGGCTTAAGGGAGAATCCAGAAGGCCTTTGAAATCCACCGTGGGCATAGCTATTCTCCTACCTAAAACTCTGGCCAGAAGCTGTTCTCTTTTAGTTCTCCTACAGCCGATCAGCCCTTTCTCTCTTTCCTGCCATTTCCTCCGGGAAGACGGGAGCTAACAACCAAAGATAGGGGAATAAAAGATTTTTCCCATGTGCAGCATTCTCAGTTTTCCAGCTTCTTTTGTTCTAATCCGGTCCTCAGTGAGACAGACAAAAATGTCCAAGCTGCTGAGTATTTCTTGACCTGCTCTTTTCACTGAGACCGTTTTGCATGAAAACAATTCCTAAATGCTTTCACACACATACGAGAACAAGTACAGTAAAATCAAAGCGGTTTTCAGTGAGATGGCGTACCTACAACTTCCAGGGACTCCTCTACCGCTTTTCAGGGACTAACACAAAGGGCAGAAAAGGAAGGAAATTATCCGATATTGAGCAACAGCTTTTCTTTGCCCGGTGATACCCGAGAGCTATTGACTAGAAATGTGTAGATGCAGCAAGAGAACCTTAGCAGTTAAAGGGCAGCTTTCCTTCAGGCTCTTCTCGTCTGAAGGAGGAGAACGGTTTGCCTGTTGTGACAACAGAAAAACAGAAAACTAATTTGCCTACTGGGTGGTCGCTTAGCAGTATCACACTGCAAGGCGGAGACGACAGAGCTTGCCGGAGCGCCCCAGGAGCCCCGATGCAGGAGGATTCAAGGGCTCCTGCTGCAGACCCTCGTTGTGCTGGCACTTGGCGTCAAGGGAGATGTTCAGAGCCAAACTACAAGCGTGCGCTGGCTACAGGTGTGGCAAAGGGCTTTGCAAATCCCACAGAAAAGGGTTTGGGTTTGGGGGTGGTTTGTTTTGGTTTTGTTTTTCCCTTGGAGCACAAGACCTCAGGCTTCATCCACTTCCAGTCAATTTTGGTTCTGCCAGCAGAGGGCATGAGGAGGCAAAGTTTGCTTGCTTCCCTGGGATCCCGTTCCCACTTCCCAAGAGAAGGAACAGAGAGACCAAACGGCACTTTGTGGTCTCTGGAGTCTCTAACCAGGTTGCTGATTGGGAAGGGAGGAGTGGAGGTGTCCTTCCGAATGAAGGAAAGCCAAGAACACACCCTTGGGTATCCCTTTATTTCAGGGTCTTTCTGCTTTCACCTTTCATCTTCTGTACCCCAGAAGGTGATGAGGGTAGGGAACAGACATGGCTTTGTCCCCTTGCCGTGGGAACACATTTGTCTAGAAGGGAAAGGTCAATTTATGCACCCATTTGTGCTCCCCAGAGTTCAGATCGCCTCAGGCGGTTGTCACCCTCGTCTCCTTGGCAGGTTGAAGAGAGAGATCAGGGCCAGTTGCCCTGGTTTACCTAGGGACACCTATGCATTATCCCTGTACAGGGGCTGCACATTGTCCAACGCTTCCTGAACAACAGGGTCAGGGGACTTGGGTTTCTTCACATGGTCTACCGCTTCTGTTCTGAGTTGTTGCAGCATAATGAAACTTCACCTCCCTTTTCCTGATCGTTCTGCTTTGCACGTGCCAAGGTTTGTTGAAGAGCTCTGTTATACAGCTTAGCTCTTGTATACCCTGTTAAGCCTAGTTTTTGGAGACCATCCCTTATTTCAGCATCCAAACAGTGGGAAATGTCAGCCCTAGTGCCTTCACCAGGTAGTGGTGGTACCCTTACCTGCTCCTGCTGGTTTGCAGTTACCAGGTAAATTTTTTTCCATCTGCTCTATCACTACTTAACAGAAAGGCCTGGAAATGGGCAAGTTCAAAACTTAGAAAGAGGATAACAAACCCTCCAGCTTGTTTCACGAACAGCTTTTTTCTTTTGAAAGACATCCTCTTACTCTCCATGTTTTTAATGGATTTGTGACAGCTTTTCAGCACATGTATCTGGAAAGACATTAAGAGGATGTTCTCTTTCAAGGTATTCAGCGCAATTCAGAAATGTCTTTTATCAGGTCATCAAAACCAGTTCAAAGCATAGCTTTCCTCAGTCTGGGGGAAAGAGATCAACAGCTCCAGGAGGGACAGGAGCTGTTCACACATTGGGACATCATAGTCCTGTTCCTGCCTCAATAGCAATGCCAGGATGTCAGATCAACTCATCTGTTTTTATCGCCGAGTGCTGGTTTTCTAAATATGTAAATGGAAAGCTGTTTTTGCAGAAAAAAAGTCCTGGGTTCAGCCTAAAAGCTTCTGGTGATAAATGTTTAAATCAACAAACAGGTACCCATATGGTAACATAATAACACCTTCAGACAGCGCATGTCTTCCCATGACAAATCTGTCTGGGGGTAAGGTTTAGAACATCTCTCCGGGGTGATAAAGAGCACTATGCATTTTGTGTTGAGATTGATGTTGCAACTCTTTCTACCCTGACAAAACCATTCTGGACTCTAAAAAGGGTACTAAGATCCCTGTGATACATTAGAAAAAGCTTTCTCAGTTTTGCCACTTCACAAACAGAATTCATCAAATCATTGATTACAATCATTTCTTTTATTTGGGGGAGAAAAGGATATACTGTTAGGGCTTCAGTTAAGTTCCCCACAAATTTGAAAAACTGACATTTACATAAAACTTTCTAACATATTAATTGTGAGAAATTATAACACATACAGTATTTTCAGATGTAAAAGAAAGTAACTGGTCAGCATTCTCCAGGGGACATTTTAAAAAATACCTTTCCCCACAGTTGCTAGACAACCCTGCAAGAATGGTGGTAAAAGGGTACTTCTAGCACTTCTTGGTGATCAAAAACTGTAGGGGCTGCTGTTAATTTTTTCAGTAATTACCTATTTCTTATAGACCACCCTCTGCATCTTCAAAAGGGGCATGGTTCCTGTAGTCCTCCTCTTCTTTTTCTTGGTGATGGAATGCTGCTCTGTCAGAACCTTTTTAAGGATGGTACCATATGGATTTACAACAGAGGCCAACATAAAGTTCCTCCACACCTCAAAATTGACTTTTGTCTGTTAGATGTATTTAGAGTGATAACCTTAAATTTAAGGCAATGATTCCCCTGACTGTGAGTAGCTGTAGGCTTTAGATCCTGACAAAATTACTGCAGTGATGTGTTCATCAAATGGAAACTTACTTGTCAGTTCAGCTAAGTAATACCAAGCTGACGGGTCCCAGGTCCCTTCAGAATTTCTGAATATTACGGCATCTGTGTCATGATAAAGGTGATGGTCATGCAGTACACAGAAGAGAAAGCTAACATTGCCCTCTAGAGTCGCATTACCCTTGGCATGCTTACACAAGGCAGTGGACATAAGATCATTTACAGGTGCACAACGTTACCTTTCCCTTCTAGACAAATGTGTTCCCACGGCAAGGGGACAAAGCCATGTCTGTTCCCTACCCTCATCACCTTCTGGGGTACAGAAGATGAAAGGTGAAAGCAGAAAGACCCTGAAATAAAGGGATACCCAAGGGTGTGTTCTTGGCTTTCCTTCATTCGGAAGGACACCTCCACTCCTCCCTTCCCAATCAGCAACCTGGTTAGAGACTCCAGAGACCACAAAGTGCCGTTTGGTCTCTCTGTTCCTTCTCTTGGGAAGTGGGAACGGGATCCCAGGGAAGCAAGCAAACTTTGCCTCCTCATGCCCTCTGCTGGCAGAACCAAAATTGACTGGAAGTGGATGAAGCCTGAGGTCTTGTGCTCCAAGGGAAAAACAAAACCAAAACAAACCACCCCCAAACCCAAACCCTTTTCTGTGGGATTTGCAAAGCCCTTTGCCACACCTGTAGCCAGCGCACGCTTGTAGTTTGGCTCTGAACATCTCCCTTGACGCCAAGTGCCAGCACAACGAGGGTCTGCAGCAGGAGCCCTTGAATCCTCCTGCATCGGGGCTCCTGGGGCGCTCCGGCAAGCTCTGTCGTCTCCGCCTTGCAGTGTGATACTGCTAAGCGACCACCCAGTAGGCAAATTAGTTTTCTGTTTTTCTGTTGTCACAACAGGCAAACCGTTCTCCTCCTTCAGACGAGAAGAGCCTGAAGGAAAGCTGCCCTTTAACTGCTAAGGTTCTCTTGCTGCATCTACACATTTCTAGTCAATAGCTCTCGGGTATCACCGGGCAAAGAAAAGCTGTTGCTCAATATCGGATAATTTCCTTCCTTTTCTGCCCTTTGTGTTAGTCCCTGAAAAGCGGTAGAGGAGTCCCTGGAAGTTGTAGGTACGCCATCTCACTGAAAACCGCTTTGATTTTACTGTACTTGTTCTCGTATGTGTGTGAAAGCATTTAGGAATTGTTTTCATGCAAAACGGTCTCAGTGAAAAGAGCAGGTCAAGAAATACTCAGCAGCTTGGACATTTTTGTCTGTCTCACTGAGGACCGGATTAGAACAAAAGAAGCTGGAAAACTGAGAATGCTGCACATGGGAAAAATCTTTTATTCCCCTATCTTTGGTTGTTAGGTCCCGTCTTCCCGGAGGAAATGGCAGGAAAGAGAGAAAGGGCTGATTGGCTGTAGGAGAACTAAAAGAGAACAGCTTCTGGCCAGAGTTTTAGGTAGGAGAATAGCTATGCCCACGGTGGATTTCAAAGGCCTTCTGGATTCTCCCTTAAGCCTGTGCTGAAAAGGCTATTTTCAAACCTAGTTGTTCATGTATTCAAATATGAACAGTATAAAATCTCACCCTTGAATATAATAACCCACATACCTATGTATTTTCTTGCTGTTTGGATGTCATTGCCAAAAGAATCTTCTCTCACTGTTTTTTTGTTACAGGGCCTTTGATCCATGTTCTTCCACCGATGGCTGAGGCTCGCATTACAAAAGCACTTTCCACTCTTCTAACATGGATTTCAAGTAAAATGGGATTACCTGTTAAAGACAGTTACCAATAGCGGCAATGAACATTTGCTGGACTGGTCTGTAGATATTTTGATACTCTAATGTGAGCAGATTATGTACAAAATCTGTATTTTCATTGTCTCAGTAATATAAAATACTGAGATGCATTTTGTGTCGTACCATGTGGTTTTAAATTGTGCTTTTATTCTGATTACTCATCATTCCTTTAATGGATTTGCACCGTGCATTTCTGACACCCAGGGGTGTGATCCCATCCCTATGGGATTCTAGACAACAACTAGGATGTGTCTCTGTCTTTGACTCTGCTATAACATGTGAGGCCACATGTTCATAATGATTGGCATATAGAAATGTCTGCATATTCAGAATAAGATGCTGGTCAGGGCAGTGACATTATTCACATTAATCTGCATATTTGCAGTAGATATATATTTGGGAGAATATCAATGCATTGAGGAGTAACTCATGGAGGCATCGTAGAGATGACGTGAGCCTCAGACTTACTCTTCTGCTCTTCTTCATCTGTATGGCAGTGATGCTAAGAACAATGCTATACTGTTGATGGTACAATAAAAATATAGCCCTTAATTAATAGAAGTCTGATAATTAATAAATTAAAATTTCTGGCCTGAAGCCTTTTGCTATTAATCATGATTTGTTTGGGGATATAAGCAAAACATAGTTAATGATTCTAAGCAGGCTATGATTATGAAATTAAATATAGCCTTTTTTTTCCTGGATCCTATTAACATAGTTTCCCATTCAGAAGCCTAAAGTTATTTTCTTCTGAAGCCTTGAATTCACTAAGTGTAGTTGTTTGGGTTGGGTAGGAATTAGCAGGTTTCTGCATCATTCCAGGAAATAGGACTGATGGACAGGCATTGCCGTAATAGTGTCATCCTCTCATTGCAAAGCTTTATCTTGCTTTTCTTTGGGAGAGTGATCTGTTCCCAGCCCTTGTTCAGAGTCAGGACAAAAAGATACAACCCTGCTCAGAATAAAATTTGGAAGACAGAGGGTAAAATACAAGAACCAGGATTTGAGTCCTTTCTGCCATTACCTCCCTTTTCACATTGTGATATTTTATACAGAAGATAGTCTAAAATATGTTATTGCCAAACAACAAAACCAGAAGCTGTCCAGGCAACTCCAGATAAATTTCAAAATCTCTGTGTCTGCATTACAAAACCTGCCATGAATTATGCAGTTGAGTTTCCTGGACTTAGGAAAACTGCAGGGGCCAGCACAGCCCGCTCGCAAAGAATGAACCTCATCCTGAGAAAACTGCCTTCCCCATGATGTTATCTCTCCTGTATCAGACAGAAAGGTTAGTCCCACATTCAACAGCCACAGGATTTGAATTTAGAAGGCTCCCTGTTCCCATAAATTGAGATTTTAACTTGAAGTAAAAAGCTGGAACAAATTCATTGAGTTTAGTTGTTATGCAGGGCTATGCTAGGAACGATGATTTCTCAGATGCTGTTGTCCTGAAGACTTTAAATTCAATTGTTAGAACTTTGACTTGAATTTAGTAGCTTACTAGGCAAACAGTCCTAGGCCTGAATGGAGAATGAACCTATCTATAAAGAGTAAATAAAAGTACATACAGGAGAAGACAAAATCTTGAGTGAGTACAGAACATGCCTAGTTACAAAAGCAACACGCATTTCTAATGTTGGAATAAAACAAATCATTAAGTAATAGCTGGTTGTAAAACTGAACTTTTCTGGGGAAAACAGTCTCTCCATATACTTTGATAATGTGGATACAATACAGTGCTGATTATTAATAAAAACACGTGGACTGGATTTTTAAGGCAGTCCTACATAGTAAGTTAAGGAAGAGATCTGAAAGAGAGTATGAGCCTCTCCACTCCTTCCAACAGCATGCTACAACTGCCATTTGCAGACTACCTGATTATAACCTCTAAGCAGTAATATCTGATAGTCAGTCAAACTACCGGGAAGTATCCTATGATTAATAGATACTGTGGAGAAGAAGATTCCTTCTTTACTGATGGTCTCTGAATTGATGTATCCATATATTTTCTCCTTGGTGGCTTCATATACATTTAAACTCAAAGACTTCTAGGAAGGTAAAGTGCTGATGAATTGGGTACTGTAACCAACTTTTGACTCCCCTCTTCCTTGAATAAACTGACATAGAAATCAGCAGAAGCCTGAGAAGTGCATGCGTGTTATTTAAATTGGGAAAAATGTAATTCCAAGAGAAAAAAAGAAAGGAACCTTGAGTTCTTGGAACAGTTATGCTATCTTTTTCAACCAGCAAATGATCTTAAAATATTTAATTAAAAAAAGAAAGGCTACACAAATTCCAAAGGGATATTATTACAACAATCTAAATTAAATTCTAAGCTTCATAGCTTTTTTTCTATAATTGTCCTACAATTATATACACACATATATGTATGTACATACTAAGGAAAGAAAAAGAATATACTATTATGTAAAGAACAAAGTTTATAACTAGGGCTGTCCATGTGTAATTTAAGAGCTTACTACCTAATAGGCCACAATGCCTAGATAACTTCATAAAAAAAATAAAAATTAACTGCTACATTATTGTTACTGTAATGTTAATAAAAGGCAAAAGCTGAGAGTAAACTTTTCTATAAAAAATGTGTTGCATAGCCACTCCTGGACAGTGTGTTTGTTAAAAAAAAGAAAAACATAATTTATTGGCATCTTTGCAAAGGGTAATGCCGGCATGGGAAAACAAATTTCTCAAACAGGATGACAGTCACTGTCCAGGAGGTGACAGGAATCTCCATTGCAAGGATCCTTGCAGCAGCGTCTTCTGCTGGATCAGGTGATACTCCCCAAAGTGTTCTTTTACTGAATTCTTATATCCAGCTGGGCTCTGGTACAGTGAAAGGGCTCATCATTTGCATGATCCACTGTTACTGTTCATCTTAAATGACATAGAAAACATCTTTTGATTATCTTAACTATGTACACAATAATCGCTGGGACCCCAAGGGCACCATGTGGGAGACTGAAAAGAGTTAATGTCGCAAACATTGCACGGGGCAAGTTCTGCACAGCAAGAAACCCCAGGTGAAAAGAAGCCGACCAGCCCAGGCCGTCAGCAACAGGGCGCAGAGGCTGGGCTGGAGGACGCGTAGCTCTGTCTTCGGTTCACACTCTTGAACAGTTTATTATTTATCTTCGAGTATAAATGAAACGAGAAAGAATACCTTAAATGTAGACATGTATGTCATCAACAGCTACATATGATTACACATTACCTATCACTCCCACAGGAGTGAGAAGATGAGCACTGCATGCAACTTTGTACACAAAACCAAAGACATCTTCCACAGTTTTGGGGGTTTTTTGGTTTGGGTTATTTGGGGGGTTTGGGTTTTTTTTGAGAGGATGGTCTTGGAAGTCTGTCAGATTCTTCACAAAAACAGCTTGGATTTTGTGAAAATGAAACATGTGGGGTTGAATGTGTCCAAAAATGAGGCTAGAATGCTACAAAGCTGTGTCTGTAACTGTTTGTGAGATTGTGGTAACTTCTAAGTGCTACCTAAATGTCTTTGGCATGATGATAGGACCTTCCTTAAACAACAGTGCAATTTTGTAGATGTGGACAAGTACAATACAATTTAAAACCCACAACCCTGTGGTGTTACCTTCATAACTTTGCTTGACAAAAATAAGATTCAAGTGCTAGGGAAATCTTTGCTTCCCACACTTTGCCCTTGTTGTATGTGTGTTTGTCAGTGTGTGTACATTTGTGTGCACAGATTGAAAATTTTGGTCCTATGAAGTCTATGACAGTTTTGTTACTGACTTGTCATCTACTTAATGTGGCAACGATTTCATCCTTTGCAAAAGAGAGCTCTGGGGTAATTTTCCATCAGTTTTCCTCCTCCCCTCTTCTCCCTGCCATCTAATCTAATCTAATCTAATCTAATCTAATCTAAACTTTCTGCTAGTCATAGGAATGTAGATAACAAGTCAGATGATGGAAGAAAGAGTCCTTCCATGGCCTTGTTTTGATCAAGTCACATATGAGCTTTTGTATAAAGTTTATTTCTTTTAACAAGTTACAATGGGAACAAAACTATATATATAAATAACCTGCTTTCCACACTGTCTGATTTATTTTAATCAGCTCAGGGTTTTTCTAATATACTCTGCTGAAATGGGACAGGCCACAAATGTAAGTTTTGTTAACAAGTGAGAAAATCATGCCTGTAGCAATGCCTTTGGGCAAAAGTCTTTCTTAGAAGACTTGGAAGAAATGGGGATCTAATTGTGGAAAACGTTTTTAAATAAATGGAATTACGTTGCCTTAAAATCACAGATAACCTGTTTCTAAAAAAACCTGCTGTGATAGTTCATCATATTACACTCACGGATGAATAAAAAGCTAGGAAGACTAACAAAACAGCTACCAATTTAGGCTTTGTTTAAAACTGTATGTTATTTATACTTTTAAAACTGTGTTGACAGGGCTGAAACAACGGTGGGAGAGAGAGTTCACTAGGGGGATCTCTCTAAGGAGATGTCAAGTGGAGACAAGTACACTACAGCTTTGCTGGCTGTCACTTTATTTCTGCCAACAAGAAAGACTTTTTAAGTGAGGAGAAGCCACTGACAGATGAATAAGCCTAATGGGTGAGAAGGTGAAGGGGACACGTGTGTCTTTTTATGGCTCTGCGTATTGAAAATACCAATTCTAAAATTACATGCAGGATAAAATAGTCTCAGAACATCATACTAGCTTTTCTCAAATGAACCTTCTACAGGTTTACATCTGCAACAGTATAAATATCTGTGTTTTCTCCTTATGGAAATGTGAGTAAATAGATAATGTCTAATATGGCAACCCACAACATATCCCTTTGTTTGAATCTTTTGGGTATCCCAAAAAGAATTTAGCAAATTTCCCTTACCAACAAAATCAATAACTGGTTAAGTTACTGCTTGTATGCAATACACAATAGCTGTGTGATACTGTCCTATTTTCAATAGAGAAAGGAACTACAGAGGACTTTATGGCTCATTTACTTCCTCTTTGCTGGAAATGTAATAAGAATCTCCAGTGGAATGAAAAAAAAATCCACAATCATTGTATATCTCTCTCATTTTTTATGTTAAATTAAGGAATTGTGTATTTGAATTCATACTAATAGTTTTCAAGAGACAGTAATTCAATAATGTTAACTTTCTGTGAGTACATTTAAGGAAAAAGGGAAAATCATGTTCAGGAACAGAGTTTAATGACTTAATATCCAAAATAGGTGTCTGTTCAATGGACCTAATAGAATAGCCTCAAAATGCACTCCAGTAGTATTAGAATAGAATTGGTCTGTAACAGGCCATTTTTCATCAACAAGTCAGAGAACTTAGTTCTTCACTAAAATTTCAATGGTTCATTTTGTTGTCTTTCACACTCCTCCAATCTCCTTAGCATGCAAGGGCTATCACATCAGACTTACGCATACAGAAGGTTACTTAGCATGACCAGGAAGATGTCCTTCTTTTTTTTTCAATAGAGGCAATCAATCTACCACTTATCATTTCTGAACTTTAACCATGCATCCTGGAGTCTTCATAAAATCCTGTCATTGCATGCTCTGCTAGACAGATAATGTTAACCCAGATCCCTCCTCCTCATGTCAAAAATACTAGAGGGGAAACGCAGAGCAATGAAAATACAGCCCTATCAGGAGGAGGGCAGGGCACCGTTATTGATTCCTTTTAGCTTTAGCCCAAACTATTGACTTCCACCCCTTGCAAAGATCAGCACAGATCTAGCACTTACATAAGAAACCCTTGCAAAGTATAGCAAGGGAAACAAGTTCGCCTTTAGCATTAAGAGGAATACAGTCTGATGGGTTTGCAGGTAATAAATAGCTCTCCACGTCTGTCGTTTCCCTTCCTCTCCCCAGTTTCATGATTTCTGCACATGGATTATACAGATTTGTCTCACAGTGTTCTCCTATTTTCATTCCTGATTTTGGGGCCAAAGTGTCAGCATTTATTCTACTTCTACTATATGTTTATCTTCACTTTTGTGGAAGGAATACTCTAGATTTGGTAAAACAGCTCCTAATTTTTTAAGTAATGTAAGCCCATGTAAATTAGTGAGAGACTTGAGTCCCTACCCTGAATTTATCATCAGAGGAGAATGCTAATTATGTAGAATATAAAGGATATGAGGGAAAGCAGGAGTAAAGGCCAGAATTTTCAGTGATTTTGTATACTTCAGCAATTTGCAATCCTAGTTTTAAGTTAGGCAACGGAAAGCTCAAAATCTTTTTCAAGTTATGACCGGAGTCTTGAAACACGCAAATAGACTGTATTGTTTATTTTCTTTGCCTTTGTATTTCAAACATCTGGCCTTTCTGTATTTTATATTTGAATTTTATTTCTCAGTGAGATTTGCATGAAATTCTTTTGATGTGGGAACTATAAGTTTATATTAAGAAGATATAATGTTGATCTATCTAAGAGAGGAGAGAAACTACGTGGTTTAAATTTAGAAATACAACTACATAAGATAGAAAGGAACATAGGTGGATGGATGGATACACAGACAGATAGATAAATATAAATCTCCCTTAGAGACCTCTACCTGTTTTTATTAGGAATGTTTTAAAGAACTGTGTACTGGGATTATGTGGCAAGATTTTGCTAGCAAAGGGGTTGCAGGGCTGTCTTCTTTGAGAAGACACCAGGAGCTGCTCCCTTGTCAGACAGAGCCAGTTCCAGCCGGCTGCAAGATGGACCCACCACTGGCCAAAGCCGAGCCCATCAGCAATGTTGGTAGCACCTCCGAGATAACATATTTAAGAAGAGGTAAAAAACAGCAGCTGGGAGACATGAATGAGAATATGTGAGAGAAACAGCCCTGCAGACCCCAAGGTCAGAGAAGGAGGAGGAGATGCTCCAGATGCCAGAGCAGAGATCCCCTGCAGCCCGTAGGGAAGACCACGGTGAGGCAGGCTGTCCCCCTGCAGCCCAGGGAGGTCCACGGGGGAGCAGATCTCCACCTGCAGCCCAGGGAGGACCCCACGCTGGAGCAGGGGGATACCCGAAGGAGGCTGGGACCCCACGGCACGCTGGAGCAGTCTGTGCCTGAAGGACTGCAGCCCATGGAAGGGACCCACGCTGGAGCAGTTCGTGAAGATCTGCAGCCTGTGGGAAGGACCCACGTTGGAGAAGTTCATGAAGAACTGTCTCCCACGGGTGGGACCCCTCGCTGGAACAGGGGAGCAGCATGAGGAGAAAGGAGTGGCAGAGGCAAAGCGTTATAAACTGACCCCAACCTCCATTCCCTGTCCCCCTGTGCTGCTTGGGGAGGAGGAGGAGGTAGGAGAGCTAGGAGTGAAGTTGACCCTGGGAAGAAAAGAAGGCTAGGGGAAAGTGTTTTTCAGTTTTATTCTGATTTCTCACTGTCCTACTCTGTTATTAATTAGCAAAAAAATAAATTATTTTCTCCAAGTCAAGCCTGTTTTGCCCATGATGGTAATTGGAACATAATCTTCCTGTACTTATCTTGACCCATGAGGTTTTTGTCATATTTCCTCTTCCTTGTTGATGGAGGGGGAGTGGTAGAGCAGCTTGGTGGGCATCTGGTGGCCAGCCAAGGTCAACCCACCACAAGCTGTTAGATATCCCAGAGAAAGGCTTTCTATAAAATGAAGAATTGGAGTCTGTCTGTATAATTAGATACTGCTGAATTTTATTAAAATATCCCAAACTAAGGCCGTATTTGTGGGCCACTATTCATTGTAACAGATGTTTAGTTAGCTATCATGGAGAATATGCAACTGTATTCAGACTTTACTAGCTCTTTTATGATGAGTGGAATTGTCAAAATGCATGGAGTAACACACTCATGGTTATAATGCTAATTTCATTACCATTTCTTGAGTGCATCCCTTAAAATAAGAGACTACATGCCCTATATATTATAGGATGAACACTGATAGTTGTTGAATTCCTAGCCTGAACCAAAGAGCACAGTTTACCTGGTTTGTCCTGAAGTCTGATCAGGTTTAAGTTTTGTAGTTTCCCTTAAGTTCTGTAGTTCTCCCTGACTAGGGGAGTCACAGGGAGACTGTATACAGGAGTCTGTGACTAGCTGTATACGAAGACAATGGGTCCTCATTTAAATGGAGGTGCATAAAACACCAAGCAAAATGGATTAAGTGCATCTATCTTACTCAAAGATCATACTTATTGTTTTTTTTAAGAGGACTAGCTTCTTGAGAGACCATGGGTGGATTTCTGTGTTCACCACAAACAGTTAATTTTGTCACATTTTCAAGTTTGCTTATATTTTCTGTATGTTAGTGGGTTTCAGCCCTTAAAGCACGTATCAATCCACAGTCCTTATAGTCTATTCTTGATGACTTTTTAGCATGACACATTGATACTTAGCTCCTCCATCCTGTTGGGGACCCATGCTGACACTTAGAAAACAATTCAGAAAGACGATTCTCTCTTCCTTGCTGCATAGAGAAATTATCTTAATAATCAAGAGGACAACATGCACGTCAACTACCACAGGGAAGCTCAACTTCATTTAAAACCACATGCGTTGTAGCATAAATTTATGCATCTGTAAGAAAGAGAGCACATTGATCCTGACCAGGAGACCACTGTACACTGAGGAGTTAGTGATTCACATAAAAGTTAATGTTAGTATGCCTGTGCTGTTTGTGTTGTACTGCACTGTGCTCCAAATACATTTTCTTGTAAGAACATCCTGTAATAGCTCAAATGACTGCAATGGGAGAATCTCTTCTGTGGATGGGGTCTGTCCAGCATGCTGCAAGTGGCTTGGAGGCCCACGAGACGCAAGACCACCTGGAGTTCCCATCATCTAAAGGTATGTAAGATTATCCATGCTATTCTCTCCTTGTGGTGCTAGGTCTTATAAATTGCATTTTAAATGATACCTTACAGAGTCTGAGTGCCTTTCTTACTGGGATCATAACAGACCAGCACCTCCTGGTGCAAAACAGAGAGTTGTCTGGGATTAATCTCTCTAGTCAGAATGCATCCTGGAATGTTGACTGGAAAATTGTTCAAAAGGTAATGCTGAACCTAGTAGACTCTCCTTGATAATTCATGGTTGCAGTGGTTACAGCTTGTAAATACAGTTCTCAGGACACAGAAATGTTTTTTCTTGTGTGCCTGTATATGTACCTTTCATTTGACGAGGCAATCCACACAGATCCTGAATAAATTTTTCCTATTTCATTATTTTTGTATACCAGGAAACCATTTGGCCCTAAGAAGATACAGTAGCCAAGATGCAGCTGCTTGAAGCATTTTCCCATTAAATATAATGGCACTAAAGTGGAAGTGCCAAGGGCTATTATGCACCAACAGTATAGTCAAGACAAGTACCCATCTGCAGAAACCATGCAGCAAGGTAGAAACAGAGCAATGAAATAACCATGAAAGCAGTTGAAGCCTCAGGACAAGAAAAACAAGTGATCTGCTGCAATGCTTAACAACAAAAGGAGAGATATAGACAGTTATTTGGGCTTTCATGGTTACAAATGTAGTAAGGAGTGAGCAGTATTGCCTTTGGCACAGATCCCTCTCACCACTGTAACTGTTCGCTTCCTCTCTAGAAAGCCAGGTCCCCACATGTGCAATCACAGACTCCTCATGAGAAATAAGAACTGAACCACAAATGGCTGCTTCTGGATGAATCCTCCATGCCTCAGCTCTTAGCGTAATAACAGAACTCCTTAAAAGGAGTTAAATCAGAAAAGAAAAATCCATGGGCAAAGCCAGAATGCCGTAAGTTTTCTCTTCAGACCAATGCTGAACAGAAACAGTCTTTAAAAGCAGAGGCCTGATTAAACAAATGTTCTAGCTCCTGCTTTGCATAGTGTTATGAGCAACACCTGTGTGGAGGCCAGGACTTCAGTAGCTAAAGCTGAAATGTTATTTTCTCTAACACATCAGTTAGACAAAGAACTATCCCTTGCTTTTGGTTGTACCTTTCCTAGTGTATTCAACCCCTATCTGTCATTATATTGTTGATTTGTGATATGAAAGTGTCATACATGGTCAAGCACAGTTCTGCAGAAGGGAGAAAACAGAATAAATAGTTGGTACAGCTGAAGAGGAAAAACAGCAGTTTTGTCTTTTTAAGTCTTTTTTGAGAGTGAAAATGCTGGTGTGATAAAGTAACGGAAGGTACACGAATAAATATTTACTGAAACAGAGACTAAATTATGCTTAGTCCTGCGTAGAGCAATAACTGATTTTTTGTCTTAGCTACGGCATAGCAAATTCATAGAATTTTATACATCAATCATAGTCCTCTTCCAGTTTGAATTTCCTAATAATTTTATAGCCACCACTTGAGTCACACAGTAGGCTTCTCTAGCATCAGTGAGTGTTGTCTTTAATTGGTCCCCAAACCTGTTACTATGTGCAGAAATGGTGAAGTTAAGTACCACACAACGGCTCAATTAAATAAATTGTGTGCATCCTTCTTCAGCTTTTCTTCAATAACTTTTACAAATGTGGACTTTGAATTCACCAAATGCTCAAGAAGTTGGTGAAAAGGTGTTTCCAATTTTCTTGATTAGCTGAAGAATTGCTTTAAACAGTGTAGCTTGCACAATTAGAACCACAATGGCTCATCATTAGTCCTTCTCATTGTTGTCAGATAACAGTATCTTTTGCTAGCCTGTCTGCTTCCACTTTTCCCACTCAATCTAGCCACTCTCTCTCCTCTTAAATCTTAGTCTTTCTCTGTGTTCTGCACCCTTTTATGCCCCTCCTTGAGATTCCTTTTGCAAGCTCCACCTCTTTCATCCATACCTGTGCAACAAGCCTCAATGCTCTTCTTATTCACCTTCTTATTTCACCTATTCAATGCTCTTCTAAATCACCTTCTTATTTAATTCTCCCCTGCCCTCCAGCATGTTTCTTCTTCTTGTTCTTCTTCTATTCAGGGGAAAAAAAAAAATTAAAAAAAAATGAAAAAAAGATATGGAAGAGCACCAATAAGAAACACAATTAAACCCCAAATATCTAAAAAACGTGCAAATGAAAGACTACCTATTAACTGAAACTCAGAAGTCTACCCATATAAGTGAATTGTAGGGAGACAAAAATAAAACTCCTTCCGAAATGCATGTTTTTAGCAACACGTTACTGCAACATCAATGGACCAAAAAGGAATTTGGCAGTAAGTAGCAAGCTATGGTGAAAACATTTCTATGGTTAAAGTTCAAGTTTACAAAATATCGTAAATAAAAAGGTATATGCATTAAATATGATTTTGCTGTGTTTTCTGAGTATTATTGTGCGCTTTGTTTCAATGAGAGTAGTTGATTAGTTGAGTATAAAGAATTGAAATACAAAGTAATGTAAACAGAAAATATTAATCTCTACCAGGGTTCTCAGGAAAAGAATTTAAAAAAGCAGTTGAAACTTCGGATTTGTTTTCGGAGAAAAGGACTCAAGCATCTAGTGAATTAAAGCCAGTAATACCCCTTTACAGCCCACTGTACTGCGTGTGTTCTCCTGTGATCTGAAGACAGTGGGCATGACTCAGAAAGCCTGTCTTCAGCTGGTGAGGCTGCTCCTGGATTCAAGTGATTTGCAGTTAATAGGGTTCAGGTACTGATGATGATGTCTCTTTCTGATCCCTACCTTAGATCTGAGCTGCTCTCAGGAACAATTCCACCAGAGGAAATTCAGTGTTATAACTAGCTTTTTATTCTCCCTTTTTCAGTTCACCCGGAACACTATGTGAGACAAGCAGGGGCACTACTTCTGTGAAAAAGTAAGTAGCCCAGTAGCATTCACTCCTGTGTGATGAGGAATTACGTTACACTCAGTTTTAGAAGTGAGACTTCTGAAAAACAGCACATCTGCCTAGTGATTCTTCATTTCAGTTTAGTATTTTTGAACTTAAATTTCTGAAAGAAATTGATTCTAAATGATGGCACAATTAATAATTGTACTGTTTAGCAATACAAAAAGATAAACTGCAAAGCAGGAGGCATGATCTCATCTCACACAGAACAATTTAAGCAAGATTAGAACTAGGCAGCACTTTTCCATTTTCAAGACTTTTAGTTGCCTGTAACATTTGTAACTTTTTGTTATTCAGCACAGTGAAAATATTTTTGTACACTCAAACTGTAATTCAGCATTATATTCAAGCATATGATTAATTTAAAATCTCATGAAAGGAGTATGTGCATGCTTAAAGTTAAGGATCTGGTTCAGTAGTTTGCCAGATCCAGCAAAGGAGCAAAACCCCAAAGTGAATACAAGCAAAAAGGCCAAAGTTTTTTAACAAAATATATAGTTAAATAGTGAAACCTTCTGCCACAAGGTGTTATACTTCAGATTTTTTTTATATAATTTCAGAGAGAGACTAGACAAGCAATGTAGGAAGAATCCATGAAGTTTTTTTAAATATTTTAATCAAAATAGTTAATAATAGAAAAACTTCTGTTGAACCTCAATTTTCTGGAGTCAAAGAGCCTATACATGAAAGAAGTTCAACTCCATGCTTACCCTGTTCTTGTATTCTGCCCTGAGCATCTTCTGGCCACAGCCAAAAGCTGTGGAGCTAGAAAGATTGTTCTATTAGTGAGCTATTTGTCCCTCAGATGGACAGAAGACTACACTTCTTGTGCTGTATTGGTGCTTTGATTACAGTCACCTGCACAGAGATCTGCAGAGATTAAAAACTCCGGTCCTTGCCTACAGGAGAGATTTAATTTACATTCTTCTCTTAGTCACTGCTTTTACTCCCGAGTTTTCAGATAGTAACATAACATCTCACCTTACTTTAGAAATCACTGCATTCAACTGATCTCGCTATCAGTTTTCTTTTATTGATAAATTTTTCCTTATATTGATTTTTTGGATATTTTCTGTGTTCAGGGAATGAGGTATTCTTCGTGGACAGGGAAAGATACACCTCACTTATAATCTTGCAGATTTGTTCTCCCTTAAATGCATGACAGCATAGGGCTGTGGATAATGAAGTATTTTTAAATTTAAAAAAAAAGCTTTGTCTAAGGTTTGTGGTCTGTTACACTTCATTAAGCTCCTTTTTCACCTTTCTGAACAGTGTAAACAGAATCACAGATGGATTGAGGTTGGAAGGGATCTCTGGAGGTCATCTGGTCCACCCACCCTGCTCAAGCAGGGCCACCTATAGCCGATTGCCCAGGACCATGTCTAGATGGTTTTTTTAATATCTCCAAGGAGGGAGACCCCACAACTTCATTGGGCAACCTGTGCCAATGTGCAGTCACCCTCACAGTGAAAGAGTGGTTCTTGATGTTCAGAGAGAAACTCCTGTGTTTCAGTTTGTGCCCATTGCCTCTGTCCTGTTACTGGGCACCACTGAGAAGAGTCTGGCTCCATCCTCTTTGCACCTTCCCTTCAGGTATTTATATGGGTTAAGATCCCCTTGAGCCTTCTCGTCTCCAGGCTGAGCAGCCTCAGCTCTCCCAGCTTTTCCTCATATGTGAGGTGCTCCAGTCTCTTAATCGTCTTAGGCACCCTGTGCTGGACTCCCTCCAGCAAACGAGCATTGCCAAAGGCATTCAGAAGCTTAAAGGTGGAAGTTAAGTTCCTAACTTTCTTAAGCTCTCTTGAAAACCCTACAGACACCTATTTTTAGACACCTAAATGCCTTTGAGAGTCTGACTGTAAAGTTCTTAGAATTAGTTTAATTAAAATTATACTGAGATGAGTTCAAAAGAAGGATTTTATTCATATGCCCTTTCTACACTGATAAGTAAACTTTCTTTTTTCTTCCTTTTCTGCAAAGTATGTAGTGTGTAATATGAAAGATATAGAGTATTTAAGATGCCAGCTTTCTTAACATGAGAACACAACTGAATACATTTGTATAGGGAAAGCATCTTTATGACTTAGACATAATGTCTATAATAATTGTACACTGTTTTGCCCATGTATTTTCATAGTAATATTAATAGCAATAAATCAATTTGCATTCCTAATTGCTAAGGCTAGTGGGTACAATCCTTTACTGAAAAAGAAAACAAAGTAAATCAAGCCTTTAAGTGTCTAGCTGTGAATGTAACCACTGTAACTTCATAGTGTTTTGATTAAATTCATTCTTCCACTCTTTGTTTTCACAAAAGTCATGAGTGATGTTTTCTTTCAGATAAGATGCTGACTATATCATTTATGTATCTATGCAATTTTGGCATAGTGTGGTCTCTGAATACCATTAATATTTATACAATACACCTTCCTAATTGGTTTTACCTTAGTACAATCAACTAAGAAAATATTTATTAGTGAAGTTAGCGAAAAGCCTCCCTACCCATTTTCAAGGAATGGCTAAATATCTGGAGACCTGAAAGATGTTTTGGTCTAAATTTAAAAATTATTCAATTTTAAGTCCACAAACAAAGAAGAAAGAAAAGAAAAAAGCAAATTTTTAACATAAAAGGTGTGTATGAGAATATTTTTTCTTACAAATTCTTTTCTTGACTTGTGTATTGGTTTTATGTGGCAAGGTTTTGGTAGCGGGGGGGGTTACAGGGGTGGCTCCTGTAAGAAGCTGCTGGAAGCTTCCCCTGTGTTCGAGAGAGAGCGAGCCTATACCAGCTGGCTCTAAGACGGACCTGCCGCCGGCCAAGGCCGAGCCAATCAGTGATAGTGGTAACGCCTCTGTGATAACATTTTTAAGAAGGAAAAAAAAAAGTTGGGACGCGGAAAACAGCCACCGGAGAGAGGAGTAAGAACATGTAAGAGAAACAAGCCTGCGGACACCAAGGTCAGTGCAGAAGGAGGGGGAGGAGATGCTCCAGGCGCCGGAGCGAAGATTCCCCTGCAGCCCGTGGTGAAGACCCTGGTGAGGCAGGCTGTCCCCCTGCAGTCCAGGGAGGTCCACGGTGGGGCAGATATCCACCTGCAGCCCGTGGAGGACCCCACGCCGGAGCAGGTGGGTTCCCGAAGGAGGCTGTGACCCTGTGGGAACCCTGCACTGGAGCAGGTTCCTGGCAGGACCTGTGGATCTGTGGAGAGAGGAGCCCACGGAGCAGGGTTTCTGGCAGGACTTGTGACCCCGTGGGGGACCCACGCTGGAGCAGTGTGCTCCTGAAGGACTGCACACCGTGGAAAGGACCCATGCTGGAGCAGTTCGTGAAGAACTGCAGCCCGTGGGAATGGCCCACGTTGGAGAAAGTTCGTGGAGGACTGTGTCCCGTGGGTGGGACCCCACGTTGGAGCAGGGGAAGAGTGTGATGAGCCCTTGCCCTGAGGAGGTGAAGCAGCAGAAAATAACATGTGATGACCGTAAACCCCATCCCTGTCCCCCTTGTGCCGCTGGGGGGGCTTGGTGGAGAAATCCGGGAGTGAAGTTGTGCCCGGGAAGAAGGGAGGGGTGGAGGGAAGGTGTTCTGAGATTTTGTTTTATTTCTCATTTACCTTACTCTGGCTGATTTGTAATAAAAAGTGAGCTAATTTTCCCTAAGCTGAGTCTGTTTTGCCCGTGATGGTAATTAGTGAATGATCTCTCCTGTCCTTATCTCGACCCGCAAGTTTTTTGTTATATTTTTCTCTCCCCTGTCCAGCTGAGGATGCGGGAGTGATAGAACGGCTTTGGTGGGCACCTGGCGTCCAGCCAGGGTCAACCCATCACAACTTGAAACATTTATGCATTTTTCTAAATATTTGTATCTTGATTTGAAAGATGCACTCTGCTTCAAAGCTCCTACTTTACCATTACTTAAATAGTCTAATATTTATTTTTTCTCATTTCTTTGACTGAATACCTTTGAGTGACTAGCTGTCATACCTTTACATGTCATCCTTTATTATTTATTGGCATAAGTTTATTGGCAGAATCAGAGAGGACTTAAACCACCTGTTAGAGTCGTCCTAGTCAAGCATGCTTCCCGTTATCCAATTCTTCTTGAAACACCACCCGTTTTCCACATTTCCTTTTTTTTTGGTGTGTTTTTAATCACAACACGTACATCAAGCTAACGGAATGCTAGCTGAACACAGCAGCACCTGAACAGCTATATTTGTTGAATCCTAACATGATAATATTGCAGCTTCAAGTCTTTCCATGCCCACAGACCTAAACAGTTGTTTTTGCCTTGTTCCTCATACTACTATAACTATTTGGTCCCCGCAACTTTTCTAATTTATTTTAAGAATTCTTTCTTCAGCTGTGCTAAAACACAAGTTACTTCTCAGAAGAGATCTCTCTAGATCTCCAAGTCTATGCATTGATTTTTCAAGGTATTTTGCCTTTCCTATCTCTCTTAAATCCATCTCCTATGTCTCTAAAGACTGCATAATATTTAATTGTGAAAGGACATACAAGTATTTTGGCTAAACAGAAATACAAATTCACATCTGTTCAGCATATAGCAAAGTAGAAAAATGTTTTCATTACAGTGTGTACTTTACAATACCTCTTGTAGATTCAATCGTACACGTGGATGAATGAGAATGGCTGAAGCAGTGTCTCCTTTCCACATGCAGCACCTCAATGTTCTTCATCTGAAAGGTAGAATTTTCGCCTGTTAGTAAAAGAATATCTTCCACAGTTTAGCAGCTCTAAATAGCATATTATTTATGGCATAATCTAGGTATCAAAATTCACTGAATTTAGATTAGGAAGGTAAAATAATTTGTTCAACCTAAGTAACCAGAAGAGAATAAAAACTATCTGGAACACAGGTGGGTTTTTTTGGGTGTGTATGTATTTTTAATTGATTTGAGTTGAGCACAATTTGCCATTCTTTTGTACTAACCCCTTTACCTCTGTCAAAGCTTTCCATTAAGTGACTTCCAAAGAGCTCTTAAAATTTTTCGTGCAGTCTACTATGCCTCTGTCACTGTACAGTAGAGAAGTTGAGTGGCAGCAACCTACTACTGGAATTTTTTAAGAGAGTACTTACTACAACTCCCTATCTGTCAGTTATTAATTAAATTATATCTTGACTCTTCAAGCCAGAATTGTGGTTTGTTTAACTTGGTTTTAAATGTTTTGGGTTATCTTCTGAGCTATTTATCACTTTTGAGATAGTTGTTTTAAGGGTTGACAGCATGCTTAACAATTTGGTTTTTGACTGTAAAAAGATGCAATGCCTTTTTTAAATGTTTTCCTATTGGTATTTGAGAGGAAATGTTTGTCAAATGATTTGCCCTTAAATGTTCCAAGTAGATGGATAAGCTTGAGAAATCCATTGGAAACTATCCCCAGAGTGCATTTACTATTTGTACATCAAATAGAAAGGTCTGCTTTTAAAACAGACCTTGTAAATCATGAGATACAAAGGAAGTATTGGTTTTCTGCTTAGTTTCATGGCTTCAGCAAGCTCCTGGGAACATTTAGCAAAGCAGTGATGGTAAATTATACAAGTATATTTATGGTTAATTCATATTGAGGAAGCTTTAGAGTTTAAGTTGATTCATGTAGTTTGGAAATCGGCACAGCTATGCTGATCACAGTGAAAGTTTTTACCTATACTTTTCATTGAGGATAATTTATATATGCTAAAGAGATTTAGTGTTTGATACATAAGCGTTCTGTCAAAATATTTCTGTAGCCTCTATTCTTCTGGTACATAGCTGGTGTCCTTTTCAAATGAGGCTGGTGTTTCAGTCTCAAACTCCTTCACAATGCTCAGAGGAATGAAGTCCTGAGCAGATGTTAAGACTGAAAATCAGTATATCTCCTTGCCCTGGAAACCAATACTCTCAAACCTTACTGCTTATCTAGACACTGACATTCAAAGATGATGAAACATAAAGCACAGTAAACAGTTAAAAGAAACAGATTCCACTTTCAACCTCCATATCCTCCATCTCCTTTCCTGTGCTGGAAGGCCCATTAGGATGCTTAAGAGAGCAAAAGAGTGTGGGGTTTTTTTGTTGATTTGGTTTGGGTTGGTTTTTTTGGGGGGGGGGGGGATTTTGTGTTTTTTTTTTCCCTATTCAGATTCAGCAAAATAAGCCTTTCTTGTGGAATCAGAGGGAGGATTTGGGTAGGACAGTCAGCACAGGGATTATCCACCAGTGAGGATCACCTGCAGCTGGTGTACTTTAAGCTGCATTCTCCTGTAGGCTGCCCTTTTATGAAGGAATGCCATTGGAGCCACAGCAAATTGTTTGAGCACCTTCAATGATTTTCACTGAAAACCACAGGATGGCAGCCAAGAGGAAGATACGGCAATACAGCTTTCCTTTTTACCCCATGGTATGATTTACTGAGGTAAGAATAGATCTTACTCTCAGTGCTTAGCCTGCATATTTATACCTGTAGGCAGATAAGTATGATTTGTTTAGTGAACCTGACCGGGCTATGCCCTTTTGGAAAACTTTCTTGGTGAGAATAACAATGATAATGAGTTTGGGGAGGTTCTTCAGGCCTTTGCAACCATGCAAGCCAGATAATGCCTAGTCAAAATGTTGCATGGGAATGGTCACGATTCCCATGGCAGCAGAATTGTGGCTCTCAGATTTTGCCTATTAAGAACACGGCATTCAGTCATATTTCAGGTTAGGATTCCTGAATTTTTGATTTAATTTTTACTGAGCAAGGATTGCCATTCTGGCTCATCTTCCTCCGGAAGGCTCCCTTGTTGCTAAAAAGTGGAGTGATGAAGTAGATAGTACTGAGCAGAATGTGACTGTAGATAGCATGTATTTCTTTCTTTTTTCAAATTCTCTTTTACTTGCCAAAAAAATCAACAATTTATGTTATAGATTATCCAAAATAGTCTTTGTCCTGGGGATGTGGCAAATTAGGGCTACAGATCACCTAGCTACTTCAAATAATGCCTAAATTTAAACTTACTTTTAATTCTGATGATACCAGCACGTCTAAGCACAGGCCAAGGTTATCAATGAGCTTGAGTATATCAGGAGTCAAAGCCTACAGTAATACAGGGAGAAACAGCTGTTCACTGAAACCAGAGGAACCGATTTACTAAAAACGGTGTGCTAAAGAAAACTTCAAGCTAATGACAGTTTCTCTGGGTATTCTGAGTTCTGACCGCATCCAAATTTGAAATGTTTTCTATCTAAATCATTCATTGTACAATAAGCTGGGAGGTTAGCTCCCCAGATCTATGTTCAGGATTATGGCAACATTCTAGAAAGCTTTGGTCAGTCTTTATGTGAGAGCATAACTATTTTATTAGAGACCAAGTTGCGAAGCACCTGCCCATGTTGAGGACTGCAAAATGTTAAGCAGTTCTTACAGGAACACCTAAACAATGTACTACAGTGTAGCACGCACAGCATACAGAAATCTTATTTTATTATACGGTATTTCAAGCTAGCGGTACAAGTTTCCTCTTATATCAGACATAAGCTGCATTATAAAATAACTTGGGGAATGTGTTTACTGCAATAAAGCAAAATCATATAGGTTCTACTTTATTACTGTTGCTATAATATAGTCTTGCCAGAAGGAAGACCTTTTTTTCCTCCAGTGTCATGCTAAGCATATCTATACTGTGCTTTCATCAGCTTGATTCAGAATAATTTGTCAGTCCTGTTTCATCAGCAGGAACAATACAATAATCACTGTGGATAATAAATCAACACTTCATTTCCTGTAAAGAATGGAGTGAAAAGAAAATGAGTATTTAGAGAGCTCAACTCAGCGGCTTTCTTGATTTGAGAGATAATTCAGACCTCTTGTTCCCCAGACTGCTGTTTAGATACTTGGACCAAGGCAAAGCATACGTGCTATTCAAACACCAACATCAGACCAGGCTCCGTTGACAGACACGATCTGGAAAATCTCCATGCAATAGGTTAAGATGTGACAAAACTAGCTGTCTGCCTCCCGACCTTTCTCAGTTCAGCCACCGCTGCAGCCACCCGAGGGGGTAATTTTCCAAGAGACCCCTCATTAGCAAAACGCAGCCGCTGTGACTCAGGCAGGTGTTTGCTCCTGCCAGCTTGAACTGAGGCAGTGGGACTTTGCACAGCGAGGGGACAGCAAGGTTTGAAACAACTGCAGCTCTTTGCCTTAATGAATGAGAACCAGCATTTGCATATTCCCTTTCAGGGAACACATCACCTTTCCTGCCTAAAATAGGTGCAAGAAACAACTGTCATCTGAATTTTAACTTTTCATCATGTTCTAGGGAGGGGGAAAAACCCCAGCAACACAGTATTTGAAAAGTAACGTAGAAATTTAGAAAAACAGAACAAAAATAAAATGGATAGAAGATAAGTGCTAAGCTATTACATGCCAGCCACCCAGATATTTAAAGAAGGTGTATCGCTTTTTTAAACAAATACTGTTATCACATTAAGATGGAATTAAAATTTAAATTCTTGTATTAAAACCAACATAAGGAAATCTCTGTCTATTGAAAATATGTCGCTGTACAATCTTAAAAAATGTCAGGTTGTTTTATTTAGTATGTGTATATGCTAGAGATTTACTGGGTGAAAGGAAATAAAAAGAAATGCAGAAATGATGCTTGCTAGGATAAAGGCACTACAGTACAGGATTATCTGGGTATTGATCTGTTTTTTTGCAGATGCTAAACAAGGTGGGGGGAGAAGCCTCCATCTGTGGATTTAATATCTGCAGACACAAACTTCCAACTGCAATCAAAGTGTTGATCTGGAGGAAAATATTTGCTTACCTTTTTAGGACATTTCTAATTTTAGACAGACACCTGTGGAACACTGATACTAGAGCTTTATGATAAATTGCAAAAAACCCCACCCCACAGGTCCACACAACTTACTTATAGTATCGAAACTTCTTTGCTACCTGAGGCCTCTGAAGTAGGAACTTGCTCATGCCAGAACTCCAAATATTCATTACCCATGGACAATACATTTTGGCTGAATCAGTCACAGCAATGCCTCTCTACTGACTGCAGGGAAAGGTAAGACCTTTTCTAGCTGTCCCAGTGAGGAAAGTAATGGTGGGTTAGATAACTAGAGAACCTGGGACTCTACCGAGGTGTATATGGGCAAATAAAATAATGAATGTACATCTTTCTATAATGTAGCAACTAATCAGTTTGTAGTTTATTTCCCAAATAGTGTGCTTAGGGAAAAAAAAGGAAAATAGTTATGCTAGAAGCACTGATAGATAGTTTTATTAGTCTTGCTTTGTTGCACTATTTAAGATGGTTAATAAAGAATGCATTAAAAGTTTCTAAGTAGGGTGTTTCATATATGCCACATTCAGAGGAATTATTTTTTCTGTCTGAAAAGACAACTTGACATAGTCAAAATCCTTTCCCAATACCAGTAAAATTGTAGAAGGGTGCAAAAACTCATTTAGGCTGTTCAACATGTAATATATTTTAATGTTTACCTTACATTTAATGTTTTAAAATTTTTCAAAACATTAACACCAGATTTTTCCGTTATATTTTTATGTCTCATGTCTTAAGCTGCTTATTTTTAGATTTTTTTTTTACTTTTTAATTCCACTTTCACAGAACATTTCAAAATATTAAAACTACTGAAAGGAGAAAAATGACCAGCTCTATTACCCTTTCTTACAGTCTTTCAGGCAGCAACGCTTACGAGTCACAGCTAATAATGTTGACTACAGCTACTAATTGTGTGAAATGTTCCATTTCTTGGAATAAGGACATTGCATTTATTGTCATCTGCTCTACTGGATCTTGAAGTGAGGCTATTCTCTTTTTAAAGGAATTGTATCTGTATAATAATTTATTTCACCATGTATGAGAGTAGTTTAGATTTATAAATTGATTTGCACTCCTAAAATGCTTTAGGCAGGAATTGTTACTGCTTTTATGATGAAAGAGAAAATTGTGCTGTTTCATAGAACTAACTAATTTCAATAGAACTTACATGAGTTGACTTCTTTATTTGTAATGCAGGATTCAACATTTCAAGATAAACACAAGAGATATTGTTTTTTATGTAAAATCATAACTGATTATTTTTATTGCATTAGAGGGTTCTTAAAATGTTTGGAACATGGAAAATCAAAGGACAGTTTTTTGGGGGGGGGGGTGTTTGTTTTGTTTGTTTTTTCCCTGAGATACAAAAATAAATGAAACAGTAGGATTAGAATTGCCTGGAGGAAAATAGTTTAACACTTAAATTTTAAACAGAATAGTTCACATTGTGAAATTAAATTGTAATTTAGTCTATTAAATCTTTTCTAACTATACCTCAACTCAAACTTAGGGTGGCAGGGAAGCGAAGAGACAGACTAAGGAAGCTTGAATTTCAGATGTTTCTTCTAAAGAGTATTTTTCATAGTGTAAAAGGAATTGTTTCAAATGTTTATGATTTCTGACAATTAAGCTTTAATTACAAATAACAGCTTGAATTAGATACGCCATCAATACATCATGAATCCAAGCTGCACAGTCAGTTTTATAACCTGATTTGGCAGATTCTGCCAAGCATGGTGTTTTCCACCATGAGTCAATGGGACTACTAATGGGAGGTTGTAAATACTTATTTGCTGGTCCTAACAATACTTGCTTAAAAAATAGTGTTTTGGTAGTTTCAACAGCCAACTGGCTCTGGAATATATCTTCTTCCTATAGTTTCATTAAAATAAGCTTAACTTAAACATGGCATCCAGCCAGCTGCCATCTAATTCCTGGGGTCTTCTGTCAGACGTGCTTGAAGTAGTGGGAGTGTAGAGACTGCTTCTGATGCAAATAGCCTGCAAGTTGCAGAAAAACACTGCTGTCTGGAGATACACAATTGCTTGCTGTCATAATATGCAAAGAGGAATTAGCTTGGGATGAGTCACTTCAGAGTCGCTGATTGCCACAAAGTCCAGTACTAACCAAGTATCATTAATAATCTGCATATAATTAATGTCTGTGAGTTTATATTAAGTATGTTTTTAATGTACAGATTGATACATACTGCGAGGTTCAGTATTTCTCAACGACAAATACCAAGTATTTCACTTAAAGAGAAAAGGAAAGCCTAACAACAATCACAAGGGAGAAGTCCCACTATAATGAAGTAACACCTCTGGAAGTGAAACCCTCTCATTCCCATGAAGACGAGAATCTGATGGTTCTGGAGTGAGAGCAGCTAGGTAGGACCCCAGGCAGGCACTGAAGGGAAGACTGACCATAAGAGAAAAGTGATTTCTTGGAGGAGGAGGAGGTGGAGGAGGAAGAGGAGGAGGAGAAGGAGGATGTGAATCCTCTGTCCCTGACTACCACCTCCTCATGAAGGAAACTAGTAAGAGAGGCAAAAGACTGTAACTTCAGTTTACAATCCCCAGGGTTATCTAAATACATTTTTCTCATCTATGAGTTTTATAAACATTTGCAGTTGGAGTGACTGTTCTGGATATTATAAATAAAGGCTTGCATGTTATCCTCACCCATGTTAAGTATGATTTTAAAACAGTTGCCTAAGGGGAATCTGTTAAATGTATAAACTAAAGATTCATAACCACTTAAGTACCCAATTCTCCTAAAAAAATATTCCATTGTGTTCTAAAGGGTAGCAGAGTGAGTACCTGCTGTCTAAGCCAGGGGTGAAAAATTGTCTTTCACTGGCTGGTGACACAATGTTTTTTGGTGTGCAGTAAAAAGTGTTTTTGAATCCTCATGATCACACAAAAAAGTGTAAAAACCCAATAAATTCTTTGTGTCCATCGGCGCAAGGACACACTTGGACAAGAAGAATACATAAATAATTATTTGCACTGCTAGTGATAATGTGATGGTAGCAGATTTCTTTCTCTGTTTATACAGAGACTATGAAAGCTGATGTAGTGGTCATTTTGTTAGAACAAGTCTAAGCCAAACAGTGTTTCAAAGGCTAGGACTCAACTGGGCTATGAGGTTAGAAATGCACCAGAGCTATGCTGGAAGACCACACCAATGAATTGCACAGTACCTTATCTGGGATCAATCGTGTCTTGTAAGAAAAGTAGGTTTTAAAAATCTGAATGGCTTTTATTACTAGAAAACAAGTGGGAAACTAGAATGCAAAGAATTTTGTTTTCTATTTAAAATGTGTTTTAAATTCCACTGTCTGAGTGTTTATCCTATTGAGAAGCCCCCCTTTACTTGATAAAATAGCCCATTAGGACTTTCTCATCTTGCATTATAAATTCCTTTCACCTGTTTACAGATGCAGTCAGTGAGACAAAGAAAAAGGTGTTGCCTGAGAATCCTCCTCCCCTCTCCAGACAGCAGAACAGAACAGAACTGAATTTGGAAAAATCTAGGGAGCACCTTATCCTTTGAATAGAAAGGAAAACTTCAAGTAAGAGACTTCCAGAAATGCTTAATCCTTAATGCTAATATCCTTAAAATGTATATCTTGGAAAGGCTGTAGAGAGATTACTCTTATGTCATTAAAGCCAACATTTTTATTATCAGGTGAATAGGAGGATATTTTCCCCCCCATGTGTATTCAGAATGAACACCAATGCACCAATATGAGTGGATCAGAATGTTAACTCCCTGCCTTTGATTTTCTAGGATAGCAAGAGCACAAGGGATATTGTCAGACAGAAAACAGAATATTAAAAATAGTATTTTCCCTATGTCTTAACTGTTGTAATGGTAAAAGAAGCAAAAAGAAAAAGCTAACACCACTGTTGGTATGCTATATCTGTGGGGCAGTAACCATGACAACTCAGCTAGGTTTTCTTTTAATTTATAAAGCAAATATAAGTATTTGTAGAAATATTCATAATGTGCTCATACAATGTCGATAACATTCATGTTTTTTAAAATAAACCTTTGTCTGTGTCCCATATTTCCTCATATTTTATGCATTCACATTCTTCACAGTTGTCAGGACTTTTTAAATTTTATTTTTGTCATTTTGATATTTTGCCAGAATTAGGCCGAGTTGTTTTGATTTTCTTTCAGGATTTTTTATTGCATTGCTTTTTTGTCTAATTTTTTTCGACTACATTTTTTTTAATTCTTCATGTCCCTATATTTTTCAGAAATGTTAATAGTTTTCATTTAAAACCAGCTCTAAGGGTTTATTGATTTATTGTATTTTGTTGTGTGAATTGTCCTGCCAGCTCCGTGGAGCATTTTAGAACAGAAGCTTCCTGACGAGTTAGGATCCAAAATAATTTAGCCTGAAGCTCTTGGCAGCATCTCTGTTTCTTCACAGCAGTGCTGTACAATGTAGGGTTAGAAAGTTAACATTTCTAATAGGTAGAATTTTTAATATCTGCCCAATCTGAAGAAAATTAAATAGAAAAACCTGTGCCTTAAGAGTCCAAAAATTCTGCATTGTCTTTGCAGTAACTGGGCTTTTTTATCACAGTGCTATGTTAAAGGCCAAATTCTGTTCAATTTATAAATATAATCACTCCCAGCATGCATTTACTTGCAGGAGTGAAACAGGCATGCTTTGAATACAGGGCTTGAATTCTCTGAAACTGATGCTGAACCGTCTGGCCATCAACCCTTTACATTAATCCAGTCATTCAAGACTAACTGACTTACCATGTTTCCAATGAGAAAAACTGCCTGAAAACCTGCCTCTGTCCCTGGTTACTCTGAGATAACTGAGTGACCCAGTGAGCCAGGCTTAAATAGGGTAATCGATATCTCCTAGTTCCAAACAAAATCTTGGTGATATTGCTCTAGTAATTCATTGGTTTTGTTTATTCTTCTTTTGTAAATCCTCCTAAACTTTCAGTTGTTGCTCTTTTTATTCCCTTTTGTCTTTGTTTTCCCCTTAAGTGGTGTGGTCTCATCATTTTGTCTACCTCTCAGATTAATAATTTTGCATTTCCAAAATGATAAAAACTACACAAGAATCGGCTCCTTTAACTGACATGAAATATATCTGAAAGATATCCTACCATAAGGTGTTTAAAACTTGATAACTCAGTTTTCCAGTTGATGTTTTTTCATTGGCTGTTCATATGAAAATCATCAAAAACATAAGAGCCATCCTCTGTTTAGGGATTCTGGTGGAATGAAGCATAAAGCTTGAGAAGAAAGTAGGCTATGAACAGAAGTGATTTCTCTCTATATCTGATCAAGGGAGCAAAAGTTAAAAAGTATCATCTGACTACACATTCGACTTACAAATCTATGCAGAGCTCAGCTGACATTACCACCTAACTCTATTTTCAGTCATACAAACAAGCCGTAATAGTTGCTTAGGTTAAATTGCAAGTTACCTGCTAAAGATAGTAAAACCATAGCAGTAATAGATGTCTTTATTAACTACTCACATGATTCCTCTGATGTTAAGGTTAAGATTAATATCCCTCTTTAGGTTCTCCCTTGTAAGCGGAAAAAGAGTTTCACTGCAGCCCACCGTAAGATGTTTTTAATGGAGGCAGCACCAAGAGAAATAGGGATATCTGTCTTTCTCCACTGATCATTTTAGATGAGGTGGAAGAATAAACAATTAGCTGAGACAGGACACGCAGTTTTAAGAGGGCTAAAGCAGAGAGAAGGCCTAAGTATCTCAGTCTCACTTTCTGTCTCATATCCTGCCCCCTGTAAATCTGGGTAACAATCCACTTGCAAAGGTGTGATGTGAGTCAGCAGAACACACTCAACACCTTTGAATGTTTCGTACCAGTATCATCACTGGACAAGAGAGGGTTTTTTGCTGAGCAAACACTGTAAGTCTTGTATGCATTTTAAGTTTTCATATTTATGGAAATCTTCATTGTGGTAGGATGGTACAAAAACCATTTGAAGGTGTACCTAAATGTGTTATTTAATGTAGGCAGTAGGAAATAATTTATTTTGACTACAGGAGAGAAAATTCAGCTATTGATGTTTTACATAGTGTTCCTATAACCTCTTGTCTGTATGAAGCAGACAGAAGTGGTTAATCATTGAGATTTCTCAGAAGCTCTAGATGCAAGCTTGTGGAGAGTGAAAGCTATCGTTTTTACTTGATTTACATAGCACAAAAGAAGAAAAAAAGCAAAACCATAATGCAGTTTACTCAGTGCAGCTACTTGACTGCAGGTGAGGGTATATGACAAATATAATTAATTTTTGCATTGTAATGTTCTCATAGCCCAGCTTTAGAGCACCCCAGGTAACAGTAACGTAATTCTTGTTTTTCCTATCACCAGTGTGTATCACTTCTTTTAATCTTGTATGTAAAAGTCATTGAAATCTATTTACTCGAATGACCTATAGTTTGGGCCTTGGTTGAGTCTTCTGGAGTATTACCCTGTTATTTAAAAGTTATTTAAAAAATAAAAATGACAAATAATTCAATGAAAAGGATTTTATTTTGGATAGTCAACCTGTAGTAGATAAGTTTTTTCTCCTGTGCAGTTTCTCAAGCACAAGCGTCGAAAGGAATAAAGGCACCAATTGCTAAAATGTCTCAAAAGCAAACAAATACATTTGCCATACTTATCTTCCAACTCCTGAGTCCACTCTACCAGGAAAAGCAGTGAAAAATAAGAGGAAAAAGATGAATGTTCTTTTTTTCGGGAGAGATTTAAAATGAATTGGAAGGTCGCTCAGGTGGAGATTCACTAAAAGGTTGCTGTAGGCAGAAGAGATGGAAGAAGAAAAGCTGTGTTACCAAAAGGTAACAGAGGGTGGAAAATAGTTTCTGCAAGAGTGCAGAGAATGGAAAAAGAATAATAAAGTGTGTGTAGGGGTGGTATAAATTTAAATCTTAAATTAGTCACCTAAAAGTAGCCTAGGCTAATTTGTCTAGATTCCTTCTACAGCCAATGGATGGAAAGAAGTGCTCCAGAGAGTAATTTGTTCCATTTGTCTTTGACATCTCCATAGGTGGGATAAATAGAAACGGACAAATTCCTTCTGAAAGTGCCTGCTTTTCTCTGTTGCTGATAGAGGGAGCCTAGAGAACTATGATAAGGAAAAATAGGTCTTACTAGGATTTGAGATATATTCAGGAGGTTTTAAATTTAATGTTTTAAATTGAATGCTAAAACACATGAGAATTCTTTTTTATAGCATTCTTTGAAGGCGTGAGAACACTAACATTATATATTCAATAAATGTGTTCCTATTGATTCCAATATAAAGTTGAGAATAACAAATGTAAGCCAATAGACTGAGATAGAAAGGAGACAGGACTCTAGAAGTTGCTGCTGTTATTATAGCTTATAAGATTTAAAGCTGTTCTTGATCTATGGTGTCTAACAGAATGAATATAAACAAGTATTGTTCTTTTCTGGTTTATGAGTTTGAATTCTGGAATCTGATCCACTGAATGAAGTCACTGGAAAAAACATCCTTTCTTCAAAGAATGAGCCTTATGCATGACTGCATGATCTGCAGTGATAAAAACCATTAAGTCCTAATATGAGCTTGTCTCTGTAAGTGAACTAGTGTTACCATCTCTGCTGGAAGAACAACAGTCAAACTGCTTACTGACCCCCAAGTATAAGTGTTATTTACATATGAGGAAATTAGCTTTTTCACAACTGAAAATATTTCTTCTAGATAGTGAAAAACTGGCGAAGTTTACAGTATAATCTTAGAAATAAATTTTATTAATATATTAAAGAATGGAGTATTTGAGTGACCAAGGTTGTGAGTTCAGCAATTTTCATGAATGTTTTCTTGAATTTCTATACACATTCATAGACGTTTATGCACATGTCACCGTTATGGGTTTTTTGTGGTTCGCTTTTTTTTCCCTAACATATTCCTGCTATCAAAAAATCTGGACTTAATTCAGCTTTAAGACTGCCATCACTTTAGTAACATGATGGTAGTATTAAGTATGTATAGGTAGGACTAGAACTTTTTATGACATACAAATAGTTCCTCAGCTATTAATAAGAAATGTGAAAAGTTTGAATGGAAAAACAAGTCTTTCTTCCAAGAGGGGTTAAAGTCACCATCATTAACATCAGCTATAGATTGACTCCAGTATTACAATTATTACAGTATAGAAATACATTATACAGATTTTGCTGTTATCTTTCAGGTTTTTGCTACTCCCGTTATTGCAGAAATTAGCTTTGGAAAATTGTTGGTATAGTGATATTGAAATATCTGTGCCATTTTGTCTATAGCAAATTATTATACACATACAAGCTAGCCTTTCCTCTATTCCTAGCTTATAATTGTTAGTCTATATTATTAGACAATGTTGTCCCTAACAGATTGTAATTATTCAATCAAGTTGGATGAATGTCTTTTCATAGTAACAATATCTCAGAAAAAGCAGGATATATCTTTCCCTTTAGTGTTCTTGAAAATACAAAACAGTTGTAAGACTATTTTTCTCTAAGGTAAATTTGTAGCTAAGGCATTTGATACTAAAAAATTCTCACAGATTTCTCAAGTGATACTTCATTCTACAGAATTTATTCAGTCCTGCAGCAAAATTTCTTTTTTTTTTGACACCTAAATACTTCCTTGTCTGCTGCCGTTATGATTGCTGAGATTTTGTGAATGATTCAAGGAGAAAAGACTCATGGGTGATTGATAGCCACGTTCATGTAGCTATCAAAGCAAACCAGTGGCAATTTCCTAAAGCAATGCAGTTCACATTTCAAATAGGTATCTAATTATTATTATTATTGTTATTATTGTTGTTGTTATTATTATTATTTTGGCATTTAAATAATCTTATCCAAAGTTCTTCAAAGTCTTGTACTAAACAGAGATTAAAGTGGCAACAAGCGGCTGATGTGAACAGTTCTGTACAACTGCGAATTCTCCTAATTTGGGTTAACAATGACTTACAGAGCTCGCAGAAAAGACTCAAGTGGAATAAATGATTCTGTATGACCTGACAGAAATACAAGAGATTAAGACATCTTTCTAGGCATAAAAAGACCATCAAGCTGTGTAAGGTGTTCTCTGAATCCTGCAGCAATATCATGGACTGTCAAGAAATCTACGGCAGAACAACTGTTGGTCTTTTGAATGAGGTGTTTCATGTCACTTCTTAGTGTCAACTTAAAACACAACATCAGAAACAAAATACTCAGATAAAGGACTGTATGGAAATGACTGTCAATAAGGCATCAATGAAAATACAATTCTAGCTATTTCAACACATACAGAAGGCAAAAGATGAACACGTATTAGAGCACTAACTGTGAAGTAGTTACGTGACTATATATTTGAAGCAACAGAAACACAAAGGCACTAAATGTGGATGTCGGGATAAAGTTCTTTAAAAACCGAGTACAGCATGGGGTTGGCCTGTTAAATTATGGGACAGTGAAAATAAAGATATCAACAGCTACATACAGGATCCAGTGAGAAGGAGCATTGATAAATCCTAGGTGTAAACAGTACAATACACTCTACTTATTATGGGTGTTTCTACACAACATTATTTACACAATTTTTAGATTAATTTTCTCAGAGGATCGAAAGAGAACATTTAAAGAAGGGCATAGAAGGCCTGGGTCTATAATTTAACTGTTGGTTGTGGGTTTTTTTTTTTTTCAGCCTTCTCCATTGATATTAAAGATACATAGACTATCTTCTGCTATTGTCAAAATAATTAAAGTTTCAGTTCCACCCCTGTGGGATTTTTTAATGAATTGTCATTGTTTCAGTATTATTGCTGAGCTATTGTTATGCTTAATCTCACAATAAAGATTCTGAAGACATATAGACTTTTAGTTAAAAACCCATACATTAGTCATTACAATTTAAAAAGTTTAAACACTACAGGGAACTGACTTGGTTCCTTTTTTTCACTGTAATACTTCAAGTTATCACTCAAATTTGCTGCTTCTCCTTAGTTATTGATTCTGATGGATGAGCTGTCCACTCAATTATTGATAGAATTCTTCACTAAATTTTTTAGTGTTCATCAAAGTGAGGGCAAACTCTGTTTCCAATGCAATACAATAGAAAAAATACAGCAAGTAGAATGGATTTCTTTAAGAGATCAGCAGAAAGCAAAATCTGCACAATACATTGAACTGGTAATGATCATTAAAGTCTGAGATCACAGTGCCATAGACCTGTTCTATCCAAAGTAAATTGAAATCAGACTGAGCCAGAACCTAATTTAAAATGAGTGCAAGAATGAACAGAGATGAAATCAAGCTCCTGTCCAACTAGATAATCTGTTTTAATTACTACCAAATAACAAGACAATAACAAGATCTAAAATCTTAAAGGATATCTATAAACAATTCCCTGGCATTGTGAATAGAAGTCAAACCATTTTCGTGTTTTGTTTTGTTGTTTGTGGTGGGAGGGAACCAACATATCCATAAAAGAAAGTGGTAATTTTAATTCAGTTACCACTGTCAGTGCTATTGCAACAGGGTAGTGATCCACACAGTTTCATCATGTTTCTAAATCATTTATATGTTCATATGAGTATTAGGTAACTTCTTAAATTATGAATACATGATGTAGCAAAGCCCTTTTTCCTTACCAGTAAAAATCTGCTGGTTTACTTATACTATTTACTTATTTATTATAGAGCATTTAAAAAAAATGTTCTGCATAGTGTTATATATTCTGTCCCAGAAAGTTATTAAAATTTAGATAAGACAAAATTTTGTCAGGATACACAGTCATGATATCACGTAATTTGAGCAGTTCTTACCAGAAATAATTTGCATAAGTATGGTCATTTTCACATGGAGTTACAGGTCCACTGTATGTGAAAGAGATCATGGAGTGGAGTTCATGACAGTAAGTAACAGTTCCTGTATCTGTCTGGAACTTATGATTAATCTAAAAGAAATAGAAAATAATTACCATATTTTTTTGTATTTATGCTTCTCTTAACACAACCACTCTTCAAAGTAAATCTTCTGCTAATCCAGAGGCAGAGGAGGAATCAGGAAGAAGAGAAAACTAAGTAATGGGTGTCAGGAGTTTGGAAAATCTGAAGTCAGCTTCCACTTAACTTATACACACAATATGTTACTCTCAGTTTGGTCAAATCATATGTGTTTTGCAGAAACCAACTTTTTAGATGTGAAAATACAATATGAACATAGATAGGAATTCAGGAATAACAGCTCTGCATGCTATGTCATAAGATCTTGTACCAATCACAAGTTTTCAAAGCATTACTATTTATAAAACCAACAATGATGTAAAATGTTGCCTTAAATTCCTTGAAGTGATCGAGAAAGACTAGAACTAAATTTATGCACATTGTGAAGAAAACATCTGGCCACTCTACTTCTTTGTATGAAGTTTGTACACTGTATCCTCTTTCTTGAGAATAAAACCTATTCAAGTCCTTCACATCCACTGCTTGTTTGTTAAGTGCATTAGAATAATTTTAGAGATCCAGAAATATTGGGTTTTTGATTGGCTGTAGTTTTTTCCCCACTGACTTGTGGGGGGTTTTTGTTTATTCTGAGAGTTTTCCTTCACTTTCCCAGTCTCTACTCTAGTCTCTCCCTCTTAATAGGAATTTTCATGTTTCTTTTATGTCTTTTTTTCCAGGAAGACTCCTTCTTTGTTTGAAAAGTATTATTGTAATTCCCTAGCTGTTTCATCAGGTTGATGGTCATCTTCCTCTTAAACATGATCAGTTCGAGGCAAATGCCCACTCAGCCAGTTTCACGTATTTGATATACAAAGACACGCTATTTGCACTCATGTTCTCACACTGGGGCGTTCGCCCAGGGCATGTGGTGCGGGCACCTGACTTACGGTCAGCAGAATAAATCCCAGTATTATCTGTTTCAGGTGAGATGTCTACAGGAGAAGTTTAAAACCTTATTTTTAAAAGTTTATTAAGTGATTGAAGAATAGCTGCCTGCTATCATAATACTTAAGGGGGAGACCAGCGACCCACAACTTCAGAGAGCCTGGGCCAAGTGCAATGTTAGGTGATCAGCAATGGCCAGAGAAGGTGAAGGAACTGGGAGTCTTTCACAGGCATGAAAGCAGCCAGGGGGGGACTTTCATCCTCCAGTGCCATGAATATGTGGAGCTCTGAGAAAAACATCTCTCCTGTAGAGTTAGCACACTGTGACCTAGGAACCCTTGCTTCTCTGTCTTTTTATTGTATCCACCTGCAAGAGTTTAAAAAGAAAAGGAAAAAGGGAAGGAGCTACCTGAACAGATCATACACCTTCTTGGGCACTGGGATGATTATTTCAAGTGCAGACTTACCCAATGAACTTTGGCATCCAGCGTTTTTCCCCTCTACCCTGTCAGCGACAGAATCAAGTCATCTGGGAGGAAAAAGCACACTTTCAGTGAGACAGTCTTTTGTATTCCGTGCCATGTTAACCAAATCTTACGAAATTAGCTAATGTTTCCTTATCTAAGCCGCAGAAGATCACAGACAAAAGGACTTTCACTTTACGTTCCAATTATTATTTGGCTATTAAAATATTATAGTAATTTAACTTTTCATTTTTAGAGCTTGAGAGAAAAATAAACGACTTTTAAATGAAATTGGCAATGACAGTAAATCAAAATATACTTGTGGGTAAATTTACTGTTCTGCAGAGCTGGAGGTCACTGGGTTTTACAGGACTGCTCATAATCCTGATGGGATAAATTCAGTACACCACAATAACATCAAAGTATAAAAAAATACCAAATTCGTGCTTAAAGCACATCTGTCCATTTCTTTATCTCTTTATTCTATGCCTGCTTGTCTGTCTGTCTACATGTCTATCTATCAATCACAGAATGTAGAATTTATACAAAGGAATAAAGAAATTCAGATGAGGCTACCTAAGTCTCAGAAAAGATCATTTTGATCTTTGTCCAGTAGCTACTGTGATTAAAACTCTTTTTAAAGCATGAAGCCTCTAGTTGTTATTCATCTATTAATTTTTTTGCCTCTTTTTTTTTTTTACCTTTTTTTGCTATATGGATGAAAACATTTTAAACAAGTATGTTTATATTAGTACATGCTGCTTAGCTTGCTTTAATACTGCAGAAATAAAGTATCTGTTAGTACTGAGATACTTTTAGCTTTGAGAAAAAGAAATGACCATTAATTGGCAGTATTCCATTAACTGGAGAGACAAAAACAAAAATGAAAGGTTCTTTTCCCATAAAGTAAGCTATGCTGTAACTGTATAGTATTCTGAAGAAACTCATTTCCTTTAGGTGATATTTTCAATGAATGCAAATTATCTGTGGGTACACCTCATCATGTGTGGTTTGAAGAAACTGCAAGTCTTAATTTTTTTAACTTTTCATTAACTTGTTGCAAAAGAAATGGCTGACTGGGAGATATCTCTCTAGTCAGAATTTCCCCCCCTTTCTCTAAGCCTCTTCTAGATTTCTCTAGGTCACCATAATTTTTCATTTTCTCTACATCTCTTTTCTCCTCCCACCTTTCAGTAAAACCTTACTGATCTTTGTCCTCAGAGTCAACATTTCACTGTCCAAACTTGCAAAAAGGAAAAAAAAAAAAAAAAGATAAGAAAGAGAAGGTGCCATCTGCTTCCCCAAACAAAGTATGAGCTTACTTGAATAGCTAATAATTCAGTAGGCCAACAGCTATTATTCAGACAAGGAATACAATGCAAAATATGAGCATGATAATAAACTGTGGTTTGCTAAAGCACATCTATGTTCCAAATCATATGTATGTAATGCATTTCCTGTTTCTGCAGAGAAGGTGTATGTGTGCATATATTTACATTAAAACTACCAGCCTGTTTTCATTTGTCAGTAGTTTGGCATATCAGTACATCTTATATTATTTATCCTATCACTACTGAGTTCCACAACAGATGGAGAGGCAATCCTACACAAATGGCATTTTTACTGGGCAGAACTAGCAGGCTTTTCAGTAGATTGATATATTAGGTGTATTGAAAGAGACATTCTAAAAAGTCACTTAAAATATCCTTTTCTCTACAAGTCTTATGCATAGAATAAACTCATGTCCTAACGCAAAGAAATAAGAAGAGATTGTATACATAAAGGAATCCACTGAGAAAAAAAGGTTTGCAGACAGAAGTGAAATATGTTCTTCTTAAGTATAATATTAGAAGTCGTCTATAGCTCTCAAGGTAAGATTTTGATGTGAATAGGGATCTCCTGAGATCTTATTAGGAAAAAAATTACTCGTCAGAACAGTATCTTTGTCCAGAGATTTAAGTTCCTACTTATGGAAAAAGTATTCTAGTAGTATTAGTTTTTTGTTTTTTTTTTGTTCCCCAGCTAATGATTACCAGGAGGGAATGCTTTAAACCTTGCTTTTAGTAGGGATATTACAAAATAGCTCATTAAGAAAAAATAAACTAGGACAGATCATGAGTTAATTCAATTTCTGTTAATTGTAAAGGTAATTTGTTTTTATAAATAACTGCTTTAGTATTATGAGGTTGTCACGACCCGGGCTGGACAGAGCAGGGAGGGGTTGTGGCGAGTTCGGAATTCCCTCGGGCGAAATTGGGGTGAAACGACACCAAACGGTCCGTCGAACGCTTCATTTACTCAGGGCAGAAGCGGCCCGAGCTGGGGAGTTTGTCCCAGCAGACGGCGGGGTCTCCCACCACGGGACCTGGCCCGTGTAACCCGCGGCAACCCTCCCTCACCCAACCCCTCCGAGAAGAACACAGCTCGCTTCTGGGGGGGTCGGTTCGGGGATCGGGAGATCCCTCCCGCTGGGTCGGGGGCTCAGAGCGGACCCCCTTGCTTTCCAGGCTCCTCCTCAGAGAAGGGCCCGGGGGCGGCTGGACCCGCTCCCGCTCCAGGCCCCGGTCCCAAAACAGCGGGTTTGTGCCTGAAGGGCTGAGGCGCGGGGGTCACGGGAGAAGAAAGAAAGAACGAACGAGAGGAGGAAAGACCCGAGGAAGACGTGCCGGGCCTGGCTCCCGCGCCGCTCCAGTCAGCCGAGGGGGCCGGTTCCCGCTTCGGTTGGCGCCCTTGGAGCCTCTGGCGGCCGCTCCTTCGGGCGGGCGCTGGCACTGCCGAGGCGAACGCGGGGCTTCCAGACCCTTCGGGCCCGGGGGTCGCTCGGGGAGCCCCTTCCCGCCCCTTCCCTTCTCTTCCCCTGCAGCCAGGGCCGCTGTCTGCCCACCCCTGGTCCTCCGGCCCGGCCTCCGCGCCCTGTTGCTGACGGCCTGGGCTGGTCGTCGGGGCTGACCCGAGCGGCCGCTGCTCCCTTGGGCTCCCTCGCTGGGCCGGGGTCCGCGGGAGGCAGAGCCCTCCCTCGCCCGCCGGCAGAACTTGCCCCGCCGCGGCCTCGGAGCCCTTCAAGCCCTCTCAGTCCCTCACACGAGGCGTTGCCCTGCAGACCGTGTTGCAGCGCTTTGCAAGAGAGTCTCCTTCCTTCCCTCAGCCGCAAAAGCCAGGCCCCGGTCTCTGCCCACCACGCCGGGTGTTTGGGGCATTAACTCCGTCCCGTCTGTCACAGAGGTAAGCTGAAAACCAAAGGAAGGGAACCAACGGAAAAAATTGTCTGAAAAACTCAAGAAATTCAGTAGATCTCTTCAGCTCAGAGCAAGTGCCTGAAGCTAAGTTTTCTAGTTTTTTATGATCACAACATCTAAAGCCTTAATGACCCAGCCACAACATTTATATTTGTTCCTTACAGTGTATACAGCTGTAGAATTTCACAGTGGCCTCCAGGAAACATTCTATAACATAACTGGAGCTTAATTAAACATAGAGGATTTTTCATTATGGTAAGTGTCAACTACTAAATGCTTTGCCATCTCTTCCAGTGGTTTCACCGCAAGAAATACTGGGCGGGAGTAACCGTTACGCTCAAGCCCCTGAGAGATCCTTCTTACAGGATCATCTGGCCAAGGTCAGGAAAAAATGCTGTGGTAAGTCTGACTTCATATTTATATCCAGGTGAAACAGAGCACATTTAAACATTTCTCAGATCTTTGCCATTATTCACCACAAAATTAAAAATCCGTGTGGGCTTGAATTTTTCAAATACAAAGGCTGAACTCCACGTGAAGTAATTTACATGCTCACATCTTAGTACACATGACCAGTTATTGTCTGCCTTTGATATGTTGAAGTTTATATCTTTCCTATAGAGTGTTTCATAATGTAATAGTTCCCTTTTTTTAAAAATTTTAATTGCAAAAAAATTACAATTATTCTCTGGAAATACCAGAGAAAGCTTCAGAAATTGTGAGGAAGATTTAATATGGGATGTTGTACTTTGCTGTGCCTGTATTCTTCACAATTGCTGGCAAAGATAAGACTAATGTACTACATGCACTACAGACACTTTTTTTTTTTTTTAAACCTGATACTGAACAATTTATAAGCAGTCATCCTTTCTTCCTTCCACCTGTTTCCTCCACACTTATTCACACTGCCTTGGTAAGCAGCGTGCAAGCCATAAAGGACATGGCAGCTAGCATAAATTGCATGACCTGTGAACGTTTTCCTCATCCCTGCTAACGCTGCGTGCCTTGCCTGTATTTTAACTTGATGTTACGGACCTATGAGCATACATATGCTCATCCTCCAGTGCCCTTGTCCTCCCTGTGGGCCTGAGAACACAGGCCGAAAGGGTCACTGGTCTGGAAATTCCAGAGACTGAGATACTGGAGGAGTGACAGAGCTCAGTGAGGACAAAGTTTAAATACAATATAGTGACACCCTTACTATGTCACCACACTGAGGATATGATAGTCAACAACAGTGACTGCAAATACACTTGATGTCCTTATTTCTTCATTTGTGCTGTCAAGGCCCACATTTTTAAACTTTCAGGCAAATAGCTCCTAAAAATGCCTAGAAGCACTCCAGATAGTTAGGTACTCATAAAAACACGTGCCAGGTAAGGTTTCCAAAGCCTAAACTATAAGGGAGTGTTTGAAACCTAATGTGCCTCGGGACTTTTAAAAATATTACCATGTGCATGATAGGGATTTCCCCATCTAGATATTTTTGAAAATCCATATTTAAATCAGTTCCAGGGAACCATCTGAAAATTCCTAATATAACAGTGAGTTGAGCTTGGGTAGATGCAACGACTAATCTTCAGAACATTTTCCGTTACTGTTCAAGAGGCAGCTGCCAGGGCTATGAATTATGCAGAGTTGTGACAGAAGCACAGACCAGTGCCATTCCAGGACATTATGCAAAAGGTTTCTGAAGACAGAACCAAGGGCCTGTGACAGTCAAAGGAAAAAAATAAAAGCATATTTCAGAGTAAGGAAAAAACTCAGAGGATAAATCTAGAACAAGAACAGCCATCAGTGATTTCTTTTGCGACTTTATGAGACTGTGAAAGTAAGATAAACCAAGATATTTTTTACTATCCGTCCAATTCAGATTTAACATATATTTATTTCTAAACCTAATTTTCACCCCAAAACACCCACTTTTGTTTTTCAAAACTCATATGATAAGGATATGGAATGTGTAGATGAAGAAAACCTCTGGCAATAAGCTCTTTACCAAACATGAGCTGCCGAGAAATCCTGCAAATGATATGCAGAGCAGTAGACCTGGGTAGCCAGCTGGCATCACCAGTGCACCTTTTATACAGAATTGCATTTCCCACAAAAATCTTTTTGGTGATTTATGCATTCTCCTTTTAAATGCACTAAATGGTTTGGGAAATGAACCATGTGACTAGCAGGAATAGAAATCCCTTTTAAATCCTTGGAAACACAAAACAGAAGGCCCAGAAGGTGAAGAAGGGGCAGCTTTCTATGCTCCACTGCCTCACACCTGGCTACTAGAGGACTCAAACATATGAGCATTAAAAAAAAAAAAAAAGGATACAATTGGGACTTCCAAATCTCTAGTAAGTCTGTAGTGATTAGGGACAAATATCTTGTTGTTAAATGAAAGGACCAATTCCCCAAAAACATAAAAGTTAAAATACCTAATTTTCTCAGAGCTGGATATTCATTATTTTAAAAAGTAAAGATAATGCATAAGCTATTTGTCTGCTTACTTAGTGATCTTTGTACTTCACTAACACACTAGATTTTTGGTCTTTCAAGCTACTTTGACAATTTACCAGGATTATGAGCAACAGTCACTAACTTGTAGACTTAATATTAAGTTTTCTAGTTTTGCTTGCCTTTCTCTCATATTGTATCTGATTAATTCTCCTCATCTGACTTTTCACTCACCTTTTGTGTTGTTTTCTTTCTATTAACCCCTGCTGCTCCACATTTTTTCTGTCTGCCAGCATGCTTTCTGTCCTCTTTTCAACATATTTTCTGTTTTTGTTAAACTGAGCCATATTTTTATTTTTTTGTAGTCAAGACTAAATTCTTCCCAAATAGTGTAATATTTAAACAATTACTGAAGGCAGCTCCGATTTGGTAAAGAACTGCATATTGAAAGAATGACAGAAGGGTATTGTGATAAGTTGAAATGCAGCATTCTGATTTCCTAAATGTAAATATTTTTTTTTGCTTCAAAGTTGTTCTGTATTAACTAAAACTTAAAGGAGTGTGAGCATAAATGAAAGTGACATTTCAGTCAGGGAGTGGAAAGTGTTTTGTCTTCTAAATAATAATTCCATATATATATTTGTAATTATTATACAATTAATAAAGAGTTAAAAGGCATATTTTAAAAGAAAATATTATGAGGACTGAATGTAACAGCTTAACAGTTAATATTTTTGTTCTAAAATGTTAACATTTTGCTTTTGCCAAGAACCATCTTTTGCTTTCAATTCAGTAAATAATATTTTCTAAAATATGTATTATCTGTTTTCCAGTCTTAAAAATAGCCCTGATAGTGCTAGCTCTGGTTGCATGATTGAATCTCAAAGGAGATGAGGTTTGTTTAGTTAATACATGACACCTCAATAAAGACTGATTTTACTTGGAAATTAAATCTTCAGACAACAAGAAGGCACACTATCTTTCTCTGTACTTTCCCCCTATTGTGGGTAAAAGCTCCAGAAGAAAAATAACAGGAAAAGTATTAGCAGACATGCGCTATGGTAGGTCATAAGGAAACAAAAATAAAACTCCTCTGCCTGAAATATACTTCGCTGCTCATCTGAGCTTGGAAATACTGGTACAAACATTTTAGCCATTTAGCTAGTGAACCTGGGAGAAAGAAGTCCCTAAGGAATGAGAAGCCACATAAATAGGCTCTGAAAGAACATAATCACAATCAGCAGCCCCTAAAAAACAGTGATCTTGGAGAAGAGAAAGCTTATGCATTTCCTCCACTGGTTTATTTGAAGAACTTCTATGTAAAATGAGGTTCATACTCTGATGGCAGATGCTCCAGCATTCTCCATAGTAGATTGGGAAAGCTGTAATGAGGATTGCCCAGAAGAGAGCAGTGTCACTGAACAGCTATGAAAGAGGAGTGCTCACCCCAGACACCCTTGGCACCCTTGACTTGAAGTCTGCTCCAAGAGCTGCAAAGCTCATCTTTTTAGATATGGTGCTTATGAAGTTGGAAGCAGTCTTCAAGGCAACTACTCGTGTAACTCTGATCCTCATTACCTGCACAACTTGTGGGCAAAACCATCAAAGGTTTCATTGTCAGGGAATGACACCTTGAAACAAAAATTGGTTAGAACAATGTGCAACAGGAGAGTGGAGCGTAGACCCAAGGCAACATGCAGGCATGATACAAATGCTGGTGCAATTTACAATTAATTATTATTTAGGAATTATTTGAGTTCTGGGATGAAAACTGAAATGTTAGACTAAGCATTGTTTACTTTTCTGTAATGGATATAGAATCAGATTAAAACAAGTTTAATATGTTGCCTGCAACAAGTTCATTTGAGGAAATTATCCTAACAGTAAGCTCTCCTGTGGCATATAAGTGCTCTGGCATTCCTCATAGCAGAAAAATTATTTCCACCATTGCCACAGGCCTTCCTCCAGGTGTTCAGTTCCTCCATTTGTTCCACAGGGATATAGATACTTCTCTCCTTTGTAAAGCATTTCAATATATTTGATTCAAGTTTATAAATGGAATTATGCTTATTCCCTTAGCTCCTCTTTTGGACTCTAATCTATCTTTATTCCAAACAAACATGTCTACCAAAATTTTGTCCTTGTACTGATACACTTTATTTCTGTAGTTCTTCTCCTTTTATGAGCCTGAGATCAGCGACACAAAAGAGCCAATGGTAGCCAAAGGTCACCAAGGTAGACACAGCCAGCATGCTCTAGAAGGGCATAGCCCGTAGCAAATGGATGTGAGCCAACAGAGGCCAACTGGCTCGAGGGCCAGGACTGCTCCCTGACCTTCCTTCTCTTAACAGTACAGACGTAACGATGCATAGCTCTTAACTGCTGTGCTAGATCAGTACCCCCACACAGTGGCATACTCAGTATTAATCTCTATAATTATGACTGCTTTGGGGATTTTTTTATTATCTGTTGTACTGAAAAAATAAAGGGTTTGGATAATCTGAAAAACATCCCTCTGGTGCTTTTTTACTTTCTTATTTATATTGTTTGAAAAATGGAAAAGTTACAGAAACATACTAGGTAACAATTACAAACTTAATTGGACACTAAAATCTTTTTTTTGGTCTATTTCACTTGGTCACTTATGAAATTTAAAAAAAATAATAAAAGGGTTTAAAGACAAATCAGATATTTTTTTTGTATGTTTGTAGAAAATAGACCTCTGGCCCTCAACCCATTTTGATCAAAGTTTTGGAAAGGAAAGTGTCCTTTAACTACAATAAATACTGTGGTGTTGTGGCTGCTCGATTTCTGTTAAAACATTTTTGAGTGAGATTATTCAACCTCTGATTTCACAAATTCATCAACAATCTACCCTCCTCTCCAATTTTCTATAATAAACTATTCCCTGAAAAAAAAGTTACTCGGCTCTTATCACAGTAGTTAGCAGCAGTCACACCAAGTTACACATCGGCAAATCAGTGTGAGTGTAAGTAGCATAATTTGTATGTTGAGAGGATGAAACAAAGCAATTTCTCTCCTGTATGTGCAATTCACAGCATGTCCTTGAATGCTTTTAAATATCATGTTGCAAAAACTGCCTCTGAGCCCACATCCAACTAAATAGCTGTCAATGGAAGACCTAAAGTTAGGGAGCATTTCTATGGCTTTTGCCTTCCAGCTTTTTCCCCAGTTTAGACAAGTACTCATCTGGAAACTAGACATGTTTACTTTGCTGGAAACATGGAAATACAGCCCAAGAATTTGGCCCATTGTTTTAGTTTCTCAGGAATGTATATTTCATATTTAAAAGGTTGTATCTTGCTCAACTGTCTCCATCTAAGCATCAGAAATAAACCTTAACTGAGATATCGGTGTCGTTTCCATAGTCAGGGGAACCAGACAGTGGTTGTATCCAGCCGATAATGGCACACGTACTGACGGCAGACCCTAACCCTCCTGGTCACCTGGCGCCTGTTGCACGTCCTGGGCACAGCATGAGCATACAGGGCTGTTTGAAAGCACAAGACTGTAAAAGGACAGGAATTTAATCATACCTGTAATGAACTGCCTTCTGATAACACCTGGGCTTTTCCTCAGAGAGGGTTAGTAGGTTTGATTCAGCAGAGATTCTGGCAGTGACCAAAGGTACAAGTAGTATCTAGATTCTAGTAGATACCAGAATCAAACCACAGTTTGGTTTGAGATGTAGGAGCATACGTGCACAAGCAGCTCTCCCTCTAGCAACTCTAGAAATACTTTAAGAGATTACGTCAAATTACATGTGTGTTGAAGGTGATTAAAGTGCTGTGGAATAAGCCTCACCCCAAATGATAACAAGTAAAAATGTAGATGATTTCACATGTTGTGCCAGTATTACTATGGGAGTTGGAAAAAAAGAGGAACGTTCTATTGGCAACAGCTGTAAAGTACATAAATCAAATTTAAAATTTTATTCTATTTAACTCTAAAAATATAATGTAGATGGCATAGGTTAGAACCAGAATACAATTTTGTGTCACCAAGGATGGAACATCTGTGACATATCAATATAAGGGTAATTCATATTATTGCAGTGTAGAACTCTATTCACTTCAGTGCTTTTGCTATTGAGTAATTGTCATATCGAAAATGTCACCTTGCCATTATTGTTATTGGTCTCTGCCAATACTGAGGTTGTTAGTTCAGTGCAAGAGAGCAAAGAATATCACTTGCTTCTACTGTAAATATTGTACATAACATTTCTCTTCTCTGGAGACTTTGCCTCTGTTCAAAAGGCAATTGAGCTGCACTGCTTGGTCTGTGATTTTTGCACAGCTATTTCATTAAAATACACATGCAGTTATACAACAGGGGTCCTACCTCTTAAAATACCATTTGAGCCTAGGAATTCTGGAACCTTCTCAGTAGACTGTTGTCTTCACCCAGCCATACACTGAGAGTCAAAACTGAGAAACTCTATGAACATCCAAAGTTTATTGTTCATTTTTTCAGTGGAGGGGGGTGAAGGTGATTCACAGCTTCCACTAAAAGAATGTAATGATATATTCAGAGGCCTTTTATTTTCTGTCAGTATGAAAATAGCATACTGCAGCCCTTTCATTTTATACATATGTCCATTTTGTTTTGTAATTCTCAGCATGGGATCTATGGCCTTTACCTTACTTGAATTTATAACTATTGAACAATACATTACATATATCCATTTTCTCCACACTACTGGTATTGGCAGGATGATTAAAATTTAATTAGATAAAGCAGTAAATTATAATTTACTTTCTGTTGTTTCTCTGACTATGTAAAACTAGGCTGCTGATTGGTAGGAGAATGACACTAGGCAAAACATTAAGCAGTCCATTAACTTTGATTTATTAATAAGCATTCATTGAAGAGACTTTTCTCCATTCAGAATTGGAATAGTAAGTTCCTGTAAGATTAAAAGGCTTTTAAGGAGAGGAATTAAATACAATAGCAATCATTTGGACAGACCCACTTGACTTTATAGATTTTTAAGAGAATATCATTTTAGCAATGTTCTTTTTTTTTTATAATGGGAGCCTTTGATTATTTAAAAAGAGATTTTGTGATTTTGATGTGCTGTTCCTGATGGACTCCTGCATTTGGTTTTCCTGTAGAACACAATGTAACATGTATTTAAGTCAACCCTATTTTACATTTTTCCAACTGCTTTGTTCCTCTGGGCTCAGGGGGATGTTTGCTGTGCGTAGTCTGCAGTGACATGCATGAGCAGTCTTATGCTATATAATTTAAGTAGCCATCTGTTTAAAGAAAAAAAATTATGCACGTGTTTTCTTTTTTATATTTTTAGAAAAAAATTCTGCATGATGCACTGAATTTAAAAGAAAAAAACAGACAATACTGGAATTACAGCACTTTACAGTGCTTACTTTCATCTATTTATTTAGCAAATTTGGACATTCTTGTATTTATGATTTTTCACGAACAAGGCATGATCCTTAATCATAGAATCACAGAATGACTGGAGTTGCCAGGCACCTTTAAAGACCATCTAGTCCACCCCCCTGCCATGGGCAGGGACATCTTCCACTGGACCAGGTTGCTCAAAGCCCCATCCAGACTGACCTTGAATACTTCCAATGATGGGGCATTCACAACTTTTCTGGACAACCTGTTCCAGTGTCTCACCACTCTCATAGTAAAAAAATTCTTCCTTATGTTCAATCTAAACCTACTCCCTTTCAGTTTGAAACTGTTGCCTCTTGTCCTCCCTGTTACTCCAAGCCCTGGTAAAACGTCTTTCTCCGTCTTTCTTATAAGCCCCCTTTATATATTGAAAAGCCTCAATAAGATTTCCCAGGAGCCTTCTGTTCTTCATAAAAAAAAATTTAAAAGTTTTATTTTTCATATCTGAATGTAGTTTTCTCCATTTGACTAGGAAAACTGATAACATAGGACAGACGGTCTTTCTGAGGACTGAGATTTTCCTCAATAGTTCTGGACAGTTGTAGAGGAGACCGAGGCTGGTCTGCGATAATGTGAAACCCCTGGGTGGGTTGACTGTGGCTGGCTGTCACCAAGCTGCTCTTTCATTCCCCCTCCATCAATGGGACAGTTCATCACATACAGTAAGGACAATGAGGAGATACAGACAGGGAAATCACTTACCAATCACGTTTAGGACTGTTAGGACTTCAGATTGTTTTTAATCTAAATATGGTTTGTCTGGCACCTCTTCACTTCAGTAAACAGAAGAGAAGATGAAGAGAAAGGTTTTTGACTTACACTGAACATAGGTTTTCTATCAGATGTTTAAAAACACTAAGCTTATAGTTTTGTGTTATTTAATCATATATTGAAACCACTAAACACTAAAGAAAGCACATTGGAAGTAAAAGCAGCATCAAAATCAGTTTACAGCTGTGGCATATGATAAGGTTGTCTACTATTCTTGGGTATACAGCTAGGTTTTTAGCAAAAGCAGGATCAACTAATAGGGCAAATACTCTGACACAAGACTCATTTAGAATTTGAATTTCCAATGGGGCTTAAATACTATTACTTTGGAAAAAAAAAATTCAGTGGTTATGGCTGCTCCCTCTAAAGAACTGCTTGATCTTTGTTCAACTGCAGATACCCTTTAGACTCCCATCCTCACAGTTATTTAGGAATCTATCCTTTATTTCAGCTGTTACTCTTTTTTTGCAGTAGCTCTGAACTGTATAGGTTGTACTCTGCAACCTTTGTACTAGACTGGGAAGTATAGTGACGTTGGATTAATAAATTATAAATAGATTAAAGATCTTCAGAAAGCTATCACGATGATAACTCTTGGGCATGTTTCTTAAGTCTTCAGTTCTGAGCTTGGGGTAAATTGACAGCAGCAGACATGGAGATATAATAAGTGATACTCTCCCTGTAGTAAGTGATAACTTTTGCATCTACTATTTTTGATTTACATCTGCTATAGCTCTGATCTAATCTCTCTTATGAGTATATATCTCAATGATCCATAGGCATTTTCCTCCTGAGTCATTTTTCTTAAATGTCTCTGCTGGTGGTATCACAGGCCATCTCCATGGAAACAATTATGAAACTGCAAACAGTGAGTTGTGACATCACTAAATGAATCAACCAGGAGGAGGAATGTTTGTAAATAGAAAACAAACTTCTATAAAACAATTTAGTAAATTATAGTGAGAAATGCATAATATTGTCTGTGTAGTAGATCTATGTAGTAGTGTTCAAGGGCTTTTTTTCTGTCAAGAAAGTTAAATTTTTTTAAAGTTTGCTGGAATATGATGGCAGCTCTTTAAATCAAATCACTGTCAATCTTTTCAGCTGACAGTGTGAGCATATTTAAATAGCTTTATAGCTACAGTACCGTATGTTGCAGTTAGTACGAAAATGCAAATTTCTCAATAGAAAAAATACTGTCTTAAGGTGAACAGAAATAGTGACTTTGTTCCTGATATTGTTGTCTTTATTGATGTAACTTTTGACTTAATTAGATTATATGAATGCTATAAATATATTCCCTTCTCAAGTTGCATTTTTGGATGGAAATTTGCTGTAAGGAATAAATATTTCAGTTCCTTTCATTTGCACTTTAGCCATATAGCTTTCCTTTTTTGTTGTTGTTCACTGGCTTCTTCATCCCCCAACTGAGAAGAAGAATTACATCACTACAAATAAATTATTTTTCTCATATTCTTCTGAACATCAGCAGACTCTTCTATGGGCATTGCATGCATAATCTTACTCTTCACCTAATTAACTAGAGCTTTCTTTAGAAATTATCATTTTACCCTGTGGGCTTTTTGGAATTGGACATGTAGCAAAAATGCTCAGCACCTCAACAATAATGTCATACATTTATTATTGTCTTGCACACAGTAAGTCTTTTATCTATTTGCGCTTGATATATGAAATGCCTGTCAGTTCCATTTGAAAGAGTAGCTTCTACTTTTGGTACTAAAGAATGTAAAATTTTCTTGTATTTAACTATTTACCCAAAGCATAGACTAATCAAGGTTTGGCAATAGAACTGATTAAACTTGTTTGAAATTCTACTCCAAAATTGTTCATCTGGATGTCCACAGTTATTCGTGCGTACTTTTTAATCAGTATCAGTTGCCAGAGCACCCTAAACAGCCCAGAAGAGAATTATTAGATTGCTTTTTGCTTACAGCTGCATCCTTCAGCCTATTCCAGGAAACTGGCAAAAGATGCATTTCTGTGTAAGTGATGGGAAAAAGCTCTCATTTGAGCGTCCTTTATGGAGAGAATTGTTTTCTTGTAAGGAAATTATACAGTAGCTCAAATAACCAAAGAAGGAGGAGCTTCCTTCCATGGACCATATCTGCACAGTGTGCCGTGGGAAAATCTGTCTGGGCTTTGCCCGATGCTACACAAATGTGAGTGTCCCAGCATCTGAAGGGACATAAGACTGACTTGTTATCCATGTAACTGTTCTTATTCTGTCTTACTAAAATAGCTATCTTACTAAGCCATTTGATGTTGAGCCTTTCTTACTGATACCCAGAAATAACGCTGCACCATCTCCCTCTCTCTCTCATCTCAATCCCTCCTCCCCCTGGTGCAAAACAAACATACACGTATGTGCAAGAGTTTCCAATAAAAGTATTTTGTGCATAATAAGACTTTATTTTAAAAAAATAAATTATTCCCTTGTGCTCTGTATGATAAAAGTGAGGCATATGTAGTGAAGCTGTGCAATCTGAGTGCACAGCAGATCAGGAAAGCTATTGGACAGCGTGTTTCCTGAACATCCTCATACTAACTCTATTAAGCGAAGCCAGTTTCGTTGGCTTTGGGACAAAGGAAAATTCCCCTTCCTGGTCCGCTAGAGCCAACTTTATCTCGGATCCCAAGGTTCATCCAGACCCAGTGTGATATAGCCAGGCTGCTGTGCCTCCCACGTCCAGCCAACAGTGCTGTGTATTCCTGGTGGGTGCCCACCTGCCCCACACACATGGTCCAAACGTGGCCAGCCATAGAAACCAACATAAACAGAGAGCAGTGCCTTTACTGGCACCACGTAAACATGGCCAACATACAGAGCACAGACGTGTTCCTCCTCTCTGGCGGATCAAGGTTTAGGTTGAAATAGCGAAGAATACACACACCCTAAATCTTTTGCTTCAGTCACAGCCACATTCGGAGGCACCTGGAATATTACCACATACTCCAAGTCTTTTCATGTCCCTGCGCAGATCCCCATCCCTTTACCCAGACCTGAGGTCTTTCTGAGTGCGTCCTCTGACTTGCTGGCTAGTCCAGCCCAACATTTAATACCAAAAAAAGACACATGCATGCATGCAAGCACACATGCAGAACAGGGAGAGTTCAGAGAGAAAATTTTTAGGAATGGATTTTAATAAGAAAATAAGACAGCCTGCAGTGGTCAGGTGCAGGGCTCAGCCAGGCAAATTAATTGATCTGCACCTTGCTCTTGCTCAGTTGGCCCCTTTTATCCTTCTTTCTTTCCACTTCCCATTCTTTTTCTTTCTCCATCCACGTTGATCCTTCCCTTCCTTCATCCTTGTTTCCTCACAGGTAAAAAGTCCATCCCTAATTAAATCGTTACAGTTTTGCTGTGTCCATACCCAAAATTGCTACTTCTGATGTAGTTACCTAGGGCATTCCAGCCTCACACGGTATGAGTGATATAGTAACCTAGGCCATCAAGCCAGCCTTGCAGGTTATGTTCACCAAGGCCACACTGACTTTCAAGGATTTCACTCCCCAAGAATTCTCTAATTCTCTCAATTACCTGTGGGGTTTGGCTGTCTCTCACTTCGCTCTCCCTTAACCATCTGTGAAATTTAACCGTTTCTCATAGTGAGACCCATAGCAGCTTCTTACTCCTACATCCAGCAGTTCCTCATGATCAGTTCACTTACTTAGCTAAACCTCAAGCCAGGCCTTAGTCATCTGCCTATGTACTTTAACAAATTGGATGCAGACTCTGCAGTGCTCTGCTTAATTTTAACTCTCTGAGAAACATATTTAGAAATTAATGAACTTACAGATTTGCATCTCTTGATAAATAAATTGTCTTTTTACCATTTCACATTCACAGAGTCAAATCTGCATTTTTCTGACATGCAGCTCTCTATTCCATCAAATCTATTTTCATGGAAGAACTACAGTATTAACACCCTGTTAAGCAAAATCACATAAAGTATTATTATAGATGCATATATAATTAATTTTCCTCTGACATATAGAATTAGTTTTCCACTGCCTTATAAATCAACTTTGATTAATGAATCTTCATCTTTGAGTCTTTATCTTTAATAACTACAAATGAGTGTATATATACATGTATACACCAAGAATGGAGCAACGTTCATTGGAATCAAATTATGTATGCCTATATACCCTCCTGGCAGTTGTTTTTTATGTGGAATTATAGTAGACAAGGAAAGTTAGTTTCTGTTTCTGGTCAAGTCTGATAAGGCCTAAGACATTGAAAGTTCTGAGAAGGGTTGAGACAGAACTTTTTAGACTGAGAATGATCTTAAGAGTTTGAGATTTATCATTCTGTAGGGGTTTTTTTAGAAGTGAACATCAATTCCTTGCTTGTACAAGTGAAAAAATGATCCACAGTGATTAAATCTTTGTTTTACTTTTCTAGCAAAATAAATGATACAGATAAAAAATGCAGACTGACAAACAAAACCCATAAATCAGACACTGCTAATGTATTAAGCTCTGCAGCCTAGATAATTTCATCAACAATTTATTCTATATTTTATTACTGAAGCTGACCTCAAGGTTCATGCCTTTCTGAGAGTTTCTCCACAGAATAAAAACATATTTGGAGTGCTACCAATGCTGCTGAAATAAAGTACTATTATCTCACATGGACTTTTGATGACTAAAATGTGCAAGATTTGAAGAATAAATAAAATAAATCTTGAGGTTACTGGAAACAACTTGGGATTTTCCAAAATGCCTAGAGCAAAATGGCAGCAGCAGGTGTAGAAAAGAAAGCCAAGACATCAAAGGATGTTTTAGAGCCTTTTTTTTTTTCAGAACAGAATGTATTTGGTACTCTTTGGGTAATGACTAATAGATGTTTGCTGAACTTACCAAAAAACTCTAAACCTAGATATTCCCTAGGTTTCCTTTCCCATTGTTTTGCCATCTGTTCAATTAAAAAAAGCGCCTCACTTTTTTCCTAATATCTAATCTAATTCCTCTTTTCTGCAAGCTAAACTGTTTTCTTCTTGTCCTTCCCTGAACAGATAATGTTAAGTAACTTATCATCATCCTCTTTTAAATCACATTTTATATGCTAGAAGACCATTGTCAAAACCCCTATGCCTTTTCCTTTTTTTTTTTTCCAAGCTAAATTACATTCCTTCAACCTTGCCGGGAAGTCTTATTTTTTGAACATTTTCATTTGGGTTGTTCCTCTTCTGTGGACTTCCATCAGTTGTGTTTCTAAAAATACTGTGACCTAAAGTAGATGCAGTACACCAGTAGAAGTCCTATTTGGGACAAATAGAAAAGAAAAACATACACTTTCTATGCTCCTCATTCGACACTTCTACTGATTACACTCCAGATTAAGATTTGCCTTTTTGCATCATCTTGTCTTGCACACTCTTGTCTCACATGCAGTTTGCAATCCATTCTAACTCCAACATCATCTTAATTTCCACTGTCTGGTCAGATCTACATTTCTATTTTGTGATAACCTTCTACAGTCTAGTTCTTTGTATTAGTGCTTACTAAATTTCATATTGTTGATTTTGGACATTTTCTCCAATTAGTTAAGATGATTTTGGATTTGGATGCTGCCCTCCAGAACGTTTGGAATTCATTAACAACAGCAGATGCAATATATGTATTGTCTAATTGGTCAACCTGGTCAGTAACAAAAATATGTAGAGACTGACCCTTCAGTAAGCCTTTCAAAACGTAGTTTCTCCAGCTTGATTGCAAACTACATGTAGATAGTCTTTGAGTGTGACTTTTCATCTAATTACATACCTACTCTGGTGATTTCAGCCATTTTTCCCCTTTTATTCAAGAGATTGCCATATGTTACAAGGTCAACAGCCTTTCTGAAGTGCTGATATAGCTCCTCTACTAATTATGCTTTATCCAATAACATAGTTATCCTGTCAAAGAAATAAATTAAATGTTTTTCTACTATTTGGTCTAAATACATCGATTTGAGCTCTTTCCTCCACCACCAACATTCTTTATTCTCTATAAGCTTATAATTTATTTCATAATTTATTCAGGTGTTTTTTTCTGGAAACAAAATCAGACTCAGTGGTCTATAATTCTACTGATCCTGCTTTTCTGCCCTTTTTAATATAAGTACTGTATTTGCCTTTCTCCAGTCCCCTGAGACCTTCCTCCTTTTCCAAGAAGTCTCAGTGCTAATCGCTAACAGTTCAGACACTGCATCAGCTTGTTCCTTCAGTGCTCCAGGGAGAATCTCATCAGCTCCTGCCAACTTGAGTATCTCTAACTTTCCTCTGACTGTTCACTCCCTACTTTATCCTATACTCCTCTTTTGATAAAAATAAATTTTGCTAAATTTCTGATTAATGTTTTTTTTTATTTCAACAAAAACAAAGAAACCACTTACATGCTAGTATTTTTTATTTCATCTGTTATTTGCTTGTCTTTGATATATAATAACTCATTTGGTAGTGAGTTATTTGAGGAGATTAACTTTCCTAATGTTTTCAGGATGCCCCATTTCAGCATTAATATTTATGTGACGACTGGATTAAATTATGACGATTCATGGCAGGACTTCAAAAATTAGCTCAATAAATATTTTGAAAGCCCCTTAAGTAACATCTCTTTTATCGCTTTGGCCTATCTATTAATTGAAAACTTGACCAAAACCATCAGAGGATCAAGGCATTGTGCTACTGGATATGCTTTTTCTCTTTGGTCTGAGATAGATAGTATTCTTCGTTGTGGGTAATAAACATACTGGTAATATGGGGGGGAAGGGTTGTGTTTTGGAGTCCTGGGAGAATGACTGATGGTGTGCAGGACCAGCATATGGAAACAAAATAATATGCTTGAAAAGAGAAAGTGGGAATACTTGGGGATGCAGTGTAGATACTGAGTGCCCAGGAAAGATGAACAAAGTGATGGAACGTCTTCTTTTGAACTGGGTCTTCACTGATACGTAAAGTGCTTTGACTACCTCAGGTAGCATTGCTGAGGTGACTTCAAGAAAATATGCTCTCCTCTGGTACATCTCTATTTACATATGTAAATCAAGGAACCAAAGACAAGTGAAGTGTTTGGTGGGCCAGACAGAAAGCTGCTCACTCTTTCACTTACCAAAGAGCCTTTTTCAGTTGTTCTCTCCAGCCTCAGTGTGAAGTCTCAGGACACAAACAATCTTTGCCCGTTTCTGACAGAAGTAGTTTTGCAGGCACTGGACACAGCTGGTGTATGGAGGAGCATTTTAGTCACTGACTTTGAAGTGATAATGAGAGGGGAGCAATGGTACGTACACTGGCTCCCCAATTGCCTCCACTGAATGGCATCTCTGCTCTGTTTTTGCAGCCTTAAGGCCATGATGGTCCTTTGATTCCTTCCTGTAAAATTGATTGATATGTAAGTGACATTTTTGTTGTCTTTCCTAGGGAACCATTGCCATGAACTAAAGTTTGAATGCTGTGGCTTTAATTTTTAGACTGTGTTCAGTTACTAAGGTTACCTTAATAACAAAGTGATGATACTGCTTTTAAATTTCCATGGTACCTTTAATAAAAACCATTAAGCTTTTGAGTTTTGAGCCAGTGAGGGACAGGATATATGGCAGTATTTGTGCACTGGGAAGAGGCTCAAGATGCAGCTTAAGCACGGACCTAACTAATACTGTAAATGTAACCTATTGGTCTTTTCAGTAACACATATAGACAAAAGAGGTCGGAGGACAAGAAGACTGAGCATCCTCTTTGGCCTCCTAAGCTGTCATTTCACTCAAAATTATTTATCTTTTGTCAGCATCCAGATTTGAGGCTTCTAGTCAATCCCTGCATACCTACAAATGTTTCTATATTGTCATTCAGTCGCAACTACCTCTATTAGCTGTAGTAGCTAGCACCTTAAAACAAGGTAGGAAATCTGAAAGAAAGGTTCAGGAAACTTTTGAACAGATAAACTTGTGTCATGTGCTCAACTAACTTAAAAATGTTAAGGCTTGCAGGAAAACTCAATCAAAAGTAGTACTTTAAGAAATGTATTTTATCTTGTTTCTTTTTTGTTTTGGGACTTTCCTTCTATAATGGGTCAAACATTTATGGCATTTTAATGAGTATAAGTGATGAAGTGCAGATCACTCTGCGGGACAAGTATATGTTATAATAATCAACTTAAGCGATTAATAATACTGTCGTCTTGGCTTATACAAGTGTAACCTAGGTTCTATTTAGTGAAAGTCTCCTGGAAATTTATCAGAGTGTAATTGAAGTGAGGGAAAGAAAGAAATGCTGAAGGTGGTGATAATGAGCTATCAGGAACATCTGGCAATTATTCTTAGATTTAAAGATTTTTAGCACTTGGTGAGTGTACCCCTTGCTGTTATAAAGCAAAATGAACAAGTAGGCTCTAAAGATATGCTGAAAAGTGAAGTAAAAATGCAGATTCTCTTTTCAGCAACTCATTAAAAAATACTGAAGTTGTTTTAAGAATTTCTCCCTAGATACATATGAGGAAAAAATAGACCTTGATGTAAATGAGGTTCCCTAGAGTCATCATCACTAACAGAGCTAGAGACAGGCCCAGGTATTTCAGGTTATCAACATGCAGAGAAACTCTTACATTTGTGAACAATGTGCTGAATCACGAATTTATGCTAGTAGTTTTCATCAGTTGCACTACAGTAGGAAAGACTACAGTCAATAGGAAACACTGCAATGGCCAGTGATAGATTATGCAGATGATATCCTTTTTTGTTTACTTAACCAGTTTGCTCTCATGATATTCTTTGATATTTTTAACAAAACAGTTCATAAAGCAAACATCACCATTTTTAATATAGATTATAATTTTGTAGTTCACAATTCTTATTTTCTCTCAACATTTGCGATAGCACTAAATGAATTCTCCCAGTCCACCTCAGGTCAGAATTTGTCAAAGGAAAAAACTTCTCAGTTCACGTAATTTAAACCAGATTGGGATTGAAACAGTTTCTTGTTGTATAAACAACATGCAGTTCTCTGACAATCAGTGAACTATACATACAGGATCAATAAAACAGAGTAGCTGCAATACTCGAGGCAGGATGTTAAACACATACAATTTTATAAACACCTTTATCTTATCCCAAATTTATCCCCAAAGGTTCTAATCGCACCAAAGCACGCATGCGCACATATACAGACACACGGGGTTACAGGTATACCTCCTTCCTAGCAGAACACGTGGATCGCCGGTAAATCCCCAGCCTCCTGGAAGTGGGGCTGCCCTGCTTGCACCCCCCTCCTGTGGGAGATGGGGGGGCTCCAGCTCCCTGTGGCCCCTTCTTGCCCCAACCCCGCCGGGGCAGGACCCTGAAGGCTGCTCCCTCTGCCCTGGGCAGGGGCTGTGATGCTGCAGGGCGACTTCTGGCAGCACCGAAGCAGGTTTCACTCCTGTCGTTCGCACTCCAAGGTCTCTTCCTCCTGTCAGGAATTTTCATGCTGTTTTTATACTTCTTATCAGGCTAATTCCTTCTTTGTATCAAAAGCCTGTAATTCTGTGATTGCTTTCTAATCCTACTGATGGTCGTCTTCCTATTTAAAATGATCAGTTTTAGGCAAAAGGGTTGAGGCAGTTTTGAGTATTCAATCCAGACATACATATTATTTCTAATTCTCATTTTACCAGGTTATCCAGGCCAATCATTCACCAAGGGTGGGCCATACAGGTACCCCGCAGAATTTAGCCCTAAGATGTTAATTTCTGAGAACTAATGAAAGAAAAAGGACGAAAAGACAAAAGTAGGATGGTTTAGATCTGCTCAAAATAAAAATAAGTGTATTAATTAAGAAACCTTTATCTGCAAACACTCAGTTGCGAACTCTCAGTATTTAGCCTATAGCCACTGAAATGAATGAGGCTATACTTATGCATCTCCTTAGCAGAGGCCATCCAAGAAATACTTTATAAAAAGTCTGAGTGCAATTTGGGAGCTATGAAATACATACCTTTTTCATCTCCCAACAGAATTTCAGAAAGAAGCATGTCTGTTGCCCAAACTGTTTTTGATAGACTCTTTTATCCTCACCCTGAAAGCAATGGAGACCTTTTAAACCCTTTGGCTGAGACACCAAGACACTCCGAAATTTGCTGCCTAATGAAGTGGAGAGACAAATTATCCATTCAGGCACTATCTATAAAAAGTTTGACAAATCTGTCAAACCTACGAAGAAAATAGATTCGGTGGCTTGAAGAAGCAGCTTTTTGTACTTCTGGAATCAAGGACTGGCGCTGATTTAAGGGTTTAAGCCTAAACTTCCTCCCCCTCCAGAGCAGACTTCAGGTCCTGCCAGAAAGGACAGAAACTGTCCCATTAAAGATTTAGGTAGCCTTGGAAGGAGTTGGCTTTCCTTTCGTCAAAGGATTCATGCTAATCCTCTTTTGCATTAATATATTATATAAAATATTTGAACAATAGTTCTCCTTGGGAAACTAGAGCTGTACAACCATGCATACCAGAGAACAAATGTTACTGGTAGATATGAAACAGCCTATTGAAAGAGATTCCAAGGTAGAAACTGCCTAGGAAATGGGAAGAAACTGATTTTAACACTGATGTTGCACCTCCACTATGGGATAGGTCTGCTTCATGGAGCACCCTGACTTGTCCAGATCAGAGGAGCCAACGGAGGTTCTTTTTCTTTTCCTCACAGGGCATGTGAGGAATAGCGTGCTGTTAGATGCACTGCAGTACTCAAGAAGTATTTAATGCATATACTCTGGACAGTGTAGGCAGTCTCAGAAACTTCAGTTCAACACACAGAAAGATTATTCCCTTAACAAAGGACCTATGAATTTCCTTACTATTTCTTTAATTCACTACCATTTCACAGTATTTTTTTTCCAGCCTCTTTTGCTTTCTTTCCAACCCATATGCATTAATTGCCAGTTGATACACTCATATTCAGGAGGCAGGCAGGCTATCTGAATGCTGCTCCTTTTTTACTGCATTGCTCTCCATTGTCTTCATTGTTAACCAGTGTCAACCACTCTGCCAGTACTTGCTTTGCTGAGATCACACAATCTAATTTGCCCCTTTTTTGTTCTATTATAGTAATTATTTCTCAGCTAGCCCACTGCACTTAAAATAACTAATCAGCTGTTCTACTTTACAATTAAGTAAAAAACTAATTCTTCTACATCACTTATGGACTATAAAACAGCCTTTTATCAAGTTGACAATTTATTGCTTGCTTATTCCCACTTGTTTGTGTGTGCTTGTTTATCTTAATGTAGTTTAAAATTCTTACATTGCTGTTTATTTTGGTTTTGAATCTTTTGACACTTAGACCCCTCTTCCTTTGAAAAGGTTTTTTTTAGACCATCAGAGTTTTTTCAAGACTGTTGGATTCTGAGCCTCAATAATTATACAGCTCCCCTGATAAAATTCGGTGGTTTCTCACAGGGAACATTTCTATTTATATGTATTACACATGTAGTACTGTAAACAAAAGTTAACAATTGCTGTATAATTTTCCTCTTTGAAGAAAAATCACATAAGGAAAAGAAGCATACAGTAAAGATTCAAAGTAAAAAAATTGCTATTACCTCATATTAGCAGGTAAGCAAAAACTGCAGGATGACTTTGGACCCTAGCATACCTGGACCCAATCTTATGAGCCTGTGAGCATCCTCCTTCATTCACCGTTCTAACAGAAGTGTGATAAGCTCATTATAGAAACTCTGGGAATCCAGCTGAAAAGCAAAAAAAACCACCCACAGAAATAAACTGAACTAAGTAGGTAACAATTTCAAGACACAAAGACAATGATGAATTAAAATATTTGCAAAGTGATTCTGCTCTGTAGAGGAAGAATTTTGTTTTATAAGCTTCATGTCTGAATTTAGGAGTAAGGATTTGGCCACAGTTCCTCTCTGTCAGGATTGCATCTCTTTGTACAGTGTTATTTCAATCAATTTTTGCAGGGAGCTAAATGACATTAAACAAGCATCTGTGTTTCAATAAAGAATTTAACTTCTTAGCACTGTAGAGTGAAAAAAATTTTGAGCACTTAAATAAAATTCTGGTTTTCAAATGAAAATCCGGGAAAACAACATAATCTGTGTTGTACATGAGTTACTGAAGTCATTGAAGTCTAATCATGGTTTTGATACGTTTACTTACAAGGTCACATCTCTTTTTTTGAAATTATTTGGTCACATACAGTAAATTTTTTCCTGAAAAAAACCCCACTAACTGTAAAACCTTTAAGAAAGTGATGATTTAAAGAAGCATAAACCTCAGCATAGTTGAAAGCAGAAGATCCCATCTATTTTCTGAGAAAATACAGCACTAGATCCCATCTATTTTCTGAGAAAATACAGCACTATACTGAAAATTACTATATCACAGAGAATACCTTTCTTGACAGCAAACTCTGCAGTGTAAAACCACTCAGAAAACTTCTAAAATCCTGATTATTAAAAAGGATTTCATATGAGATGTGACATGTACTCTTTACTATTCAGAAATTCAGATTCACATAGAAATCAAATGTAGTAACCCCTACATCATTATACCAGTTTCTGGTTTTGAGGGTGGTAATAGCAATTAACTTTTTTTGTGGCTAACTCAACAGACTAGATTAATTCCCCTGTAATTCTCCTCTCTTTGGTATGAGTATTTCAGTGACTTCTTACCACTGCATTCCCAGTGGTATTCTTGGAGTGGATGCATTTCTTTATTAATAGAGGGCAAAAGATATTCAAAGAAACTATTGACTATATCTGGCCACACCTCTTATTTTAAAAAAGTGGAATTTGGTTAGCCCATTCATTTTAAATCCCCGTCTTTCTGTGATGCAAGTTGTAAGCAAGTCATGCTGGAGAGCTCATTTTACACATACGCCTCAGGTGCATAAACTCAGACTGCAGGCACCAATTGATCTTCAGAGAAACTTTGTTCTGCAGGCACTAGTCTGCCAAAGCCCTTTGGTTTGTGATGTAGCACGCAGGAGAAGCTGCTTCTGAGAGGATGCAAAAGAAAGTAAGAAGAATGTATCTTGGCTTAGGTTAATCAAAACTCTCTCCCTTCATCTCTGACAGAAAATCATCTGAATGAAAGATGGTTTTGAAAGGTGGACAAATGTATTTTGAATGTTAGAGGCTTGCTGCCTGTGGTAAAAGCACAGTCCTCTGTGAAGATTCCTGTTTGTAGAAAGCAGACTTATTTTTTTTGCCTCATGTCTCTATTCTGTCCATTCTTTTGAATAAAAATTCAAGTGTAGAACTGTAGCCTAACAATTTTTTGGCTTTTGCTGGCTAATTTCCAGATGTTCTTTTAAAAGAAAGAAAATAACAGGAAGATTGTAAAGCATGAAGAGGATGACTTACTTTTGTTATCAACAGAACAATAAATGTACTTGCTATTTATACATGATAACATGTTTTAATTATAATTGCCACAAGTGTAATTGTGAAGGACAAAAAGAATAATAATTACTGGTGCTGTAGTTGCGTTTTCCTCATGCTATTAAAAGACACATTTCTGGATATTTTGATAAGTCAACATTGAAAAAAGCCACACCTGTGTTGATGGATGGATGTCTTTATAACTGTGATTATTTCCTTCTGTATTCCTTTCCTTTCACACCTTTCCCCATGGAGTTCATATCAAGTAATCTTTGTGAATTATAAACAGTGAAATGTTGTGTTGTTGTCAAAGGAAAATAAATAATGTAATGTTAGAGTGAACAAGCTCACATCTGCAAGGACAGCCAAGAACACCCAGAAAGATGCGTTTTAATTCCCGGTCTGTAGAAGATCCCATATACCAAAACTTTCTCACCTGCCTCACAGAATGAATTACAAGTACAAAGATAGTGCCATTAAGAAATAGAAAGAGAAGTTGGAACTACAAATAAGCACACATATAGTAATTATTAGCTAAGGAAAGACAAACTTGTGTTCTCAGAAGCCATTTATCAAGAGAAAGAAGAGTTGACCTGTGGTTCCTGTTTCAGTGATATCTATCGCTATCAGCTGTTCTTAGGATAGACTAAAGAAGTGCATCTCATCAGAGCAGACAGAAGGTGCAAATTTTGATCTGCTCAAAGACACAACAACATATTCTTTTGGAAAAATAAAAATACAAGCTATTTATTCAAACACAAATTACACTACAGACAGCTGCTTATTTTAAAAACTGACTCAAGATTCACCAAGAACTTAAATAAAAATAAAGAAAAGGTAAATATGTTAACAGACAAAATAGATACTCATTATTGCAATGCCTTGCTTAATCTTCTGTATCATACAGTCTTCTTCCTATACATTCCTGACAAGAACTGCATGCAGCAGCTGAAATTTACATTATTTTTTATTGTGTGTCCTAAAGGAATACTCAAGTAGAGATCAGCATTGCCTATTATGGAAAGTGAGTAATATGTTACCTTGCGTTTAATATTGTTAGCAGCTCAGTTGCAGACTGTGTCAGATTTACAACATAGTATCTGTCTAATATTGACAGTAGCACAACCTCTTTCAAAGCTCTTGAGGCAGCTGCCATAGATGTCAAATGTGTCACATTTTGCTGAGGGGGGAGCAGGGGGATTCTCTTACCTACCACCCTAAAGTTACCTCCACGAAGGTACTGGGCTTATTTTCATCTTTGTGTAGGCTTTCATCACTTTCTTCCTCTTCTAGGCTTTTTAAATTTCCATCTGTGAACAATATACCATAGTTGAATTACATTTCATTTATACCTTGCAAGCAGCAAACTTTGCACATGTGCTTGGTTTAGATCACAATGTTGATGATCCGCACTTATATCATGCAGGTAAGTATGCTTCTAATAGCTGAATATGAAGTATTTTTTCTAATTTCCAAGTAATAAAAGTATGGATGAGACAGATGGGGTTAACCAGTTTATTTTAGTGTCACAAACTGACACTGAATGAGGAGCACAACACATCTTCCCTGACAGCAACCCTTGGCCCGGTTCACTATATCTACAAATTCAGGGAATCAGTTGTAAATATTTCTTCCTATTGGTTATACCTGGTGAACAATGGTACCAAAGGCTAGCTGTTCTATAAGTGCATTGCAAATGCATTGCCTACTGGTATATTTGCAGGAGACTTCCATCTTTTCCTTAGCTGTTACTCTTATGGTTCAAGTTCACTTTACCTTTGAGTTTCTTGGCTACGTTTTGATTTAATTCAGCTCCTAACAGCTCGCAAGCCTGTGTTTTCTTTCATGCAAACTAGAAACAGAGGGAACAGAGTTACCCTCTGGTAGGTATTATGTGCCAAGGTCTTCTTTAGATGTAGGCTCAGCATGCAATAAGGTTATGCATCCAGTTTCAGCCACTCTGAATTTCACCGAGGTTCACCTATGGACCTCATTACCATTGTTGACCTTTTAGGTATATATTCCTCAAGTAACAGACCTTTAGCCTTTAGCTATTCTGTGACTGATCTCATTAATTTCTACCTCTATGCTGTATCTCAGGCAATAGGAAATTATTCACTCAACAGCCTCACTCAGGAAGCTTGCTAAAGCAAGATACATGCAGTCTTCTCTTGGGGAGCTGCAGTGCACTGATTAGAGGAGCTTTTTCTTTTCTGCTCTCTATGTTCAAGCTTTTTCAGACTAAACCAAACTGAAAGTCTGAAAACATAGCACAGCCAAGGTGCATGATCTTTTTTTGGCTGCATATTGCAAGGCCTAACAGCTTTTGACCTTTTTATCCACTTCAATCCTTCAATTATTTTTAGTCTTAGTAAAATACAGACTGAACAGAGCCTGCAAATGTTAGCTAGAAAGATGCTAACTTGGGTATTCTTCCTTCACATCCCAGTTTATTTAACAGGGATGTGTTACATACAAGTATGTTATCTGGATTAATTGTTATTACATTTCCTGCTTAATACTGACTGCCTTGCTATTGCCTAAACATTTTTATGTGTATTATATAGCTTTCAAAGCAATGACAGACTGTACATCACCCAAGGCCAACTGTAGCTCACAAATTATTATCAATGTTCCCTCTTTGCACTCACTGTTAAGTATATGTCCTCTCAGTGTCTTACCCTAATTCTAATTTCTTCTTGTTTCATTGTTTTCTTACCTAACCTGTAATAGATGCTTTCTGTAAGTAAAGGTGAAAGGTCCAGGAAGTAGCAAATAATTTAAGTGGACAATTAAATAGAATACAAAATAATTGTAAGCTGAAGAAGTCTATGGGGATTTGTCACAACTGAGGATTCAACTACATTTCTTTTCAGATTTATGATGACCTTCACAAAACAAATTGCAGTTGATACAAATGGAAAATCAAAAGGCTTTATCAAACTCAGGTCATTTATGTAAACAACAAATGAATCTAAGAATACTACAAAAACTGAAGTTGCAAAGTTACATGTTTCTTAGGCTATCTGTGTTTCATATTCAGAAATGCATCAAGAATCTGCATAAGTGACGCTGACCAAAAGACTTTGTATGGTGTTATGGAAATAAAAATTCTCATATATTTCTATGTACCATTACATTACAAGAAGGTTCAGAGGTGACAAAGTGAGCGGAAAGGCATTTCCTAATTTGTGATAATGTCTTCTATCATGATGTGTGTAATTTTGCCCTCTAGCACAAGAGGGAGCGTGGCTGTACGTAAGAAATCAGTGGACCTGGATAAATTCCACATTCCTTACTCTTGGGAAAAGTCAATTTCTCTTCCAGTTATGTCTCCTCATGGCTTATCTATGTCTAGTTTATGTGCTTTTCACAGACCCATCTCAGAGCTAGGCCAGAGCTAGAAAGGTACCTAGTATGTGTCTATAATATGTCTGACCTGATTAGAATCAGAACTGGGTTAAACCTGAGGTCACTCCAGTAATCTGAATCTGCACATCCATGTTGTCTTTGCAAGGAACCTTTGCACTTTGCCTTAGTTTACTTCTAGTTTTTTTATTGTTGTTTGTTTTTTTCTTTTCTTTTGTTGATGTTTCCTTACTCTGTCCTTTAAAAGAATTTTCATTTAAGTTTTTGAAAGGTTTCAGTGAAGATATATTGTCAGGTGTGATAGCTAGCATATCTGAATATTCGATGACAAAAATAAGCCATTTGGAAATGACAGTGACCCTAAACATGAAGAAAATATATAAATATATATAATAAAATTTACAGAAATAGGAGGGGTTTAAAGAATGTTTTGATGCGAAGTGGCAAACGCAATAACATCAATAAGAAAGAACCAGAAAAACTCTAAGTAATGTCATATTCTCATTCGGCTTGATGTCTCAGCTGATGTTAAATGGCATAATTTCAGCAAAATCAGCGAAGCTGGGCTAATCTGCATCCTTTCAGTTGAATAGAACTATACCAGTTCACACCAGCTGGGAGACCAGGCTGCTCCAGCAATGGCTTGTCCTTGGTTCTAGTCATTTACGGTCAGCAGATCTCCTTCAGGTTATGGTCATTCCAAGAGAGATGTTAATTCATTTATGAAAAGGAGGCCAGAACTATTTAATATGGAGAGATGTATGGAAGTGCTGTGTGGCAGATATCCTTTATAAAAGGATTTGCATGCATAATTGAAAAGTAGGGATGTTAGCATGATGAAAGTAACTTGAGGTAAAGAACACATAGCAAAAGTGGAGTGACATGAAATGACAGTGAAAATACAGATGAAAGAGGCCAACTGAGTATCTGCCAGCAAACACTGGTAATTTATTTTATAATTCCAGGATTTCTGGGTAGCAAATGCTGTTCAGTAAATATGCTCACAAATGGATTATAAGTACTCTTCAGTAAACAGAATGTAGGGAGAATGTCAGAAGATGCCATAGCGATGCATTCTCTTTCAACATGAACTTCCATTTTTGTTTATTTATTAAAAATTCTTCATGTTATAGAGAATGCTATCATTTGACAGGAGCATTAGATTTAATTAATTAGGATGTGCACTTGCCTATTTAGTATTTCAGCTGTTCTGGTACATTGAAGCCTAGGAACTGATTGTTTTTGCAACAGCACTGGGAATCCAATCTATCTCCTGGCTTGGCAAGGGCTTTCAATGTAGCTCTCAGCAGGGGAAGTCACCAGGCATGTTTTCATAGAAGTTACTCCTATTATTGGCCCTTAGACTTCCCCTAGGGAATTATTCGCAGCATAATTAGTTACTGAAACAAGAAGTCTTTTCAGTTGCTTTCAGAACAAACTCCAGCCTGGTGATTGATAGGAATATGAGAATTTCCGGAAAGCTCACAATAGTAAACCCCTTTAATTGGGGAAAAAAAAACTAGGGAAGGCTTTGAGCCATATCTATGCTTACTCTGTTCTAAAACTTGTTCTAAAATCTGTCTGCATAATTTGTTTCATTTGTTTTAGACCAGACATGTTTTTAAACGAGGTACATATTTAAATATGATTACAAAAATAAATAATTTAGCATCCAGACCCCTGTGGCCTGATTTTAAGCTCAATAAAAGCGTGGGTTTCTGCATGTCTGCTCATCCTTGTTCACATTCAAGCGTTCTTAACGAAGCATCTCTGAAAGCAATCTTGTACTTAATTACAAATACTGTTTTATACATTTGTTAAGAGACTCCCATATACACCTACTTTCTGTTTACAAATAAGGTTGGTTCCACAATAAAGAAAATATTTTAATTGGAATTCTATTCTCCTAATAATTTGATGACTAAGTGTAAAATTTGAACCTTTGAATTGTATGCCGAGGATAATACTGGGTTAAAAGGAAAGTACTACTCTGTTACTCCTGATTGTACATTAGAGAACGGCTGGCTGAAATGTATTTTCTGTTTCTTATACTGGCTTGTTTGATTGCTAGGAGTTACTAAAATGTAACTCCTACGTCTCTTCTTGAGAGACATAACACCCAAGGCTGCTTATAAATGGAACAATAGGACTTGAAGGATAGTGAAATATTTAGTTACTGTTTATTGTGGGAACTGTTACAGACTTTGAAGAAAGGTTATTTGTTTTATAGCAACAAGCACCCTAGAGCTATCAGTGTTGTTTCTCTTCTTTTGTTCCTTTTGAAATAACAGCCAAATATTAGCAGAGAATATGTGCACAGAAATGCCAGCAAATATAACCAAGCTGCCTAATCAGAGATGGATTTTGGTATGAACTGCCGGACTTTGTCCCTGTGTTGCAAAGCCATGATAGGAGTCAGAATGGGGCCTTCATCACTGTGCTGTTTGCTCAGACAAACGTGGTCCCTGATCCGAGGGCATGCTCCACGTGCCATCTTCCAGGCATGCTTTGGGAAAAGGATACGCGAGAAGAAATCCTGGAACCTTAGCACCTTCCCTACCCCTTGGGTGAGAAACATGCAGTCGTTCAAAAGTGACTTACATAAAAACCAGTTTCTCCCCTGTAAGCCACCAAATGAGAAAGGAATTGAGAGTGTTGGCACCCAAGGTGGTCTTGTTTCTAACTGCTTCCTAATACAGTGATGAGCTCACTTATTATTCCTAATATACTTACACAGACATTGAGTGTTTCTGCTCATGAAGAGTTTAATTGGCTCCTGGAGGAGAATGATCACAATAGAAAGTACTGTAAGTGGTATACGTAGGTCTTCAGTTTTCTGTAGCTAAGCCTGCCTCCATTTTGTAGATCAGAACTCCCTTTAAATACAAGTTACAAAATACCCAAAATACATTGTGGCAAAAAGCATTTGTGTTGTGACTATGTTCTGGAGCATTAGACACGTTTTGTTAAATATAATTTGGATTAAAAAAAACAGCTTTTGCATCAGATTTTGACTTCCGCTTGCGATCGATAGGGTTGTTGTATGCAGGAATAAATGGACAAAGCTTTCTGCTTCTGAAGCTGAGCTTCACTCCCTGCGATAGCATCCTGGCTGTCCATAGGATAGACCAGGTGGTGTAAAGATCCTTTGGCAGGAGCGATGGGTCTGTCAAGCCCTTAGGATTCCATCCCTGTCTTTAATCATTCTTCTGCTAATAAATATCAAAGATAGAGGTCAAGGTTTTCTTCTTGTCCTGTTTTTGATCACGCCAAACAAAACTCAATTAATTATGACCTGAAAAATTGTTTTAGGGTATCACACCTCAGGACAGAATCTTGCTGAAGCTGTACCTGCACCTCCTTCTCTTCTGTGAAACATGCCAAGCTAACATTTGGCCAGAGAGGCCAGTACAAAGCAGTTTTGTGCAGCTGATGTCAATGCAATAGCAGAAATTGGCCGAGTCCCACACTGAAGTGGTTTCCCACTTTGAGCCACATCAAAGGAAAAATGCTAATTCTCTAAGAGAAGTCAGGATGTTTAGGTGCTTTGCTGGTGCTGTTTTCAAATAAGGTAATTTAATGAAAGTAGACAGAAGGAAAATTGGCTTATGTGTGTGTCTTTGGAAAAGGATAAATAAAAGGCTTTGCACCAAAAATATCTGCCCTAAAGATGCAACACTGTATCTGAATATTACAAAGCAGCAGATTGAAATTCTAAGCTGAATATGTTTGCACTGAAAAGCAATATGGTATTTCCTCTCCCTAGTGGTGAGAAGTAATTATTTTAATATGCACCATAGCTGTGTAAATTCAGCTTTTACCCTATTAAAAAAAAAAAAGAGGAGAGAGGAGAGGAGAGGAGAGGGGAGGAGAGGGGAGGGGAGGGGAGGGGAGGGGAGGGGAGGGGAGGGGAGGGGAGGTTCACTATCTTCTAGCAGAATGTTGGTAAATGTACCTTTTCTACATACACCTAGATGCAAATTTAAAAAGAGAAAAATAAATAAAAACATCCCAGCTGTACTCCAGAGGAGTTTTAAATTCCCGTGATACGTACTTACCAGAAACCAAACTACTATAACTCCACCAGAACAATAAAAGAGAACTTAGAAAAGAAGAAATAAGGGATGGCCCTAAGCTGTCACTTACTGCAAATGATTGAGCCAAGTGTGTGGAACAGCAGAAGCACATCCATCGGTGGGAATTCCTGACTGATCAGCCTGGGGCCTTCCAGGAGCTGTCTTGCCAACTGACCAGATAATCAGAGTGGCAGGTGACAGCCCACCAGGACTCCAGGTCTTTATCTGCTGCCTGCTGTTCAGCAAAAGTTGATGAATCTGAGATATTTTATTTTAAGCAAAATATTTAGGCGTTCAGAATTTTGCGTTTTCCAATGAAACTTCCTTTCTGCTAGAAAAATTTCAACTGGCTGCAGGTGGTTGTTTAATAGACTTTCAGACTGAAAGCGCTGTGCAATCTGGTTTCAATTCAGTGTGATTTAAAGTTGCAGGGTTTTTTTTGTTTGGTTTCTTTTTTTCAATATCTCCACCTTTTTACTGTATCTATCACTTTCATTGCTAATTACCTGAATTGGTTTACACACACTAGAAAATGCTTTCATTTAACAGTAGAGAAGTAGTGAAGAGTCCCTGAAATCCATCCCTCTGCAAGCACACTTTGATATTAGAAACTTGATTTTTATCCCTCTACCATTCAAAGTAAAATAATTGTATTTTCATAAAAGAGAATACACATTCTTGGAAGTTTCTGCAGATATATTTTACAATTAATAAAAAGGGAATCCCTCTATTTGTGTACATTGCAAGAAAATATGTAGGAAGATTTTGAAACTCTTACTAGTAGACTGATGAGGCGGTGTTTTTTAACCTGAATAGAATACTAACACATGCAGTAAGATAACTCTTTCTGGAAGAGACAAACCTTTCATGTTATATGAAATCTCAGAAATAACTCCATAATGTAAGTGAACTCATTGTGCCTCTCTGAATAAAAAGCATGCTATACCTCTCAGAGATTTAAATTCAGTGAAACTTAACAATCCATTTATTAGTTGCTCCATGATGAAGATTTTCACAGATAAACCCCTACGATTGGTGTCACAAACATTTCGGGTGGTGCTTTGTTACCCTTTCCCTGCAGCAGTCAATAAAAATGAACGCAGACCCAGCAGTGCAGATCCTGACTTCCTAGCTTCAGCTGCCGATGGAGAATGTACGTGTTCTAACACACTGGACATGGGGACCAGATGACACTTGTTCCTTTCTTCTGGCTGCACTGCAAGGGCACTGACCTCTGTCAGAAAGGCAGGACAGAAACTCGGGGTTCATAACATCTCAAACTGCTGCAATTAGATCTGACGGTGTTCATCTGTCACAGCCAGAAGCTTGTTTTCACTTTCACAAGAGCTCGGCTGTCCAACAGTACCAAGGGATTGAGCCTAAAGCTGTCTACCCCAGTCACTGGCACAGAGAAGTAATCATAGGGAGACATCTTTTCTCCTCATCCTGCGACTAAAGAGCTAACTTTTTATCTTACTGAAAGAGCTTATAAATTTGTAAAAATTAATACATCTGAGCAGAACAATATACCAATCATTTAAACTTTCTTTTATTCTCTTTTTAAGACAAACTGTCAGGGAATTCTTGAAAAGTTTGTGTGCCTCTAGATCAGCAGCTTCCATCAACAAATCTCACCCATCTCTCCTTACGATTTCTTATCAATTCTCTTTGAGGTCAGATGGTTTGAGTGAGCTTCTCATCTCAGAAGTAGGTGTTGTCAGATTGTTCCTTTGAATTTATGATTTCTTGGTTTGTTTCACATTAATTATTTTTCTGCTCAAATAGATTTTATCACCTAGGTACAATATGAGTAAGAATGTGGTTTCATTTACACCTCCAAGAATAAAGGTGATCTCCAAATCACCATTATTGCAGTCACGATATAAATCCATGAAAATATCTTCTTGTTCTCCACCTTAAAATAGCACTGATCTAGAATACTTATTCTATTCTTCTCAGAATGCATTACCCAAAGGATTGGTTCTTGGAGAATAAAAACCAGTTTAAGTAAACATGACTGCAGTGCCATTGATTTAAAACAGTTATTTCCTCATTCATCTTTGTGATGTATTACTCTCTGAGAGGCAACAATTAAAGCAAAATGTTTTGATTTTCTGGCAAATATAATTATGTATACATCTGTATATTGGGGGACTGCTAACTAAATGAAAGTTCAATCTTCAGAAATTCTATGTTGCGAAATACAATCCAGTATTTAAAGATCCATTGAACAGAAGAAAAACTTAGATTGATCCTTCTCCCCTGTTGTCCTCCTGCAAGCTTTTATGGTCATACAGAGTTCACAAACAGTGATCCTGACAACAATGTTTCTTTAGGAGAATCAGGATGGGAGTCAACCTCTTCAGATTTATCAGATTTCCTGTATTATGTTTAATGCCTTAGACAATTTCATAATTCCTTTTTTCATTAGAATGAAGACATGCATATATCCTAGCCTGGCTAAAAAGCTTGGATTCTCATTAAATATTCTTCTGTCTGGATTATTTTCCCTGCGTTATTTTATTACCTTGGTTCCTTTTGTCTTCATTTGCATTCAGCTTGTGCAAAATGTTATATAGCCAGCTGCATGCCACTGCTTCTAGTTCATATGCTTGAGTTCAGAGCTTTCTGGCTCGATTTTAACTTCTCATTTAAAGAAATTTCTGATGATAAATTTCCCCAGTTTAATCTTATTATACATGTAACTTTTATGCACATGAGCTGGACCATATAGTTCTCTAGTATACCTTGTAAGCTCAAAGGTAAATGTGTGCAAAAATGCTTTCAGTATCAAGGCTAATGTCTCTTACCACATTCGAAGTCAGTCATGCCAATGAAAATGCATGTGGTTCAGTTCCAGATAACTTCATGTCCTTAGTGAGGTGTCTTGTAGTTACATTGACAACTGAATGTTCTGACTACTGTCAGATGGGCCCACTGCCTTTGGGTAACCCAAATGTGGGGTGCCCACTGGAAGATGCCTCAAGGACTCAGTTTCAAAGGCTGGAGGAAGGAAACTTTGAAAATGAGTTAGTTTAAAAAATGTTACATCCAGGCAACAGAAATCACCCATGTGGCCTGAAAACATAATTTATTTTGTTGTTATGTTTTGTTGCTTTTGTTATAGGAGACACCTGAAGGAGACCTTGTTTTGAGGCATGTTCTACTCCTAGCAAACTTACAAATATGAATGCTCTGTTACTGAGGTTAATGGAAGCTTTGCCATTCACTTCAGTGAAAGGAGAATAAAACACATTTATACATATGTAATACACACATATTTGCCCTTTAAGAATTACTCTTCACTGATCTGAAATTCTAATGTAATGAAGGACTTAAATGAATACATATCAATGTCCTGGTAACTTCCTCTCTGCCTTAAAGACTGATGAAATTCATTATGCTGAAAATCAGGTTAGAAGTTCAAAGTATTGACTTCACCTTGAGGCTTTCACAGCAATTGTATTATAATTGTGCTTAGTCATAAGCAGCTGGGGCCTAGATATGATGGATCCACCTTGTCTTTCATAGGATTGCTTCTCAGGTTGCTAGGAATCAGAGTCTCATTTTTTCCTACTGTAAGCTCTTCTCCACTTGTGGTTTTCATAGAACCTGAATGTTTTAATTGTTTACAAGCCTAACAAAGAGGTTATATGTCTAGAAAAACAAACAAGCAAAGAAACAAAACCCCTGCGAGGTTAAGATTGCTGTAGCAGTATGTAAAAAAGCTGCAAAAGATGCCAAAGCACCTCTTGCAAATAATTCCAAACTTCAAATATCCTGGAATCCATAGTGACTTGCATTCACCATGAAGAAAAAGAGGCTGAGAACTTTGGCTGTAATCCAGCAGGAGGGGTGCTTTGATTCTGTTTTCCACATTGGCTGAAAGTAATAGCATTTATAAAGGTAAAAATGATTGTTTGCAAAATTTTGCACAACTCAGAAATATTTCAGATATAGCCATCGATTTTAACTGAATGAGATTTTTTTATCCTTAAAAAATAAACCCTCAAAAACAGAAGCTTGAAAAAAAATAAAATAGGTTTTCTGGTCATCCCATAGGATATAAAAGAAAATAGTGTTTCTCCTTTCCATTACTTCTCTTTTCCATTAGTAATTACTTACATTGCTATCTTTACCATAATGACTGCAAACAAATGCGAGAAGGCAATGAAGTATGTAATCATCTGAGGTCAGTTTTCAAGCAGATTTATCGCCTTACATCCTAACTTTACCTATATGTGGTTTTGTTCAGAAAATATTTCAGTGATTTTTTTTTTCCCCTATCTTCATGACTCTATAAGTAAGGGTGTCCTAATCAGAACTGGAGTTATTTAATGCAACAGCAATGATAGTTATCTAACTAATAATAACTCTAAAGTACATGGAAGACTTTTCAGAGTTAAAAAGGGATATCAATAATACCTGTAAAACCATACATGTATGCCAAAATGATGCCTATGAAATGCTATTAATTTCATACCTTTTAATGTCTATACAATGCTCTCATTAAATGAAGCTGGGGTTTTCATAGACTAGATCAACATATGAAATAATCAATATACCTAGTGTACTAAAAGTCTTTTTTTATTATTTTTTGAGCATTTCACTGTTTAATCCATATTAATTCTCTTTGAGTCTTTTTTATATTTTTAGAAACTATTTTTTTTAGTTATTAAAAAGACAAATTAGAACATAAAGTTTTATTGCACAGTCTTCAAACATACCTTCACACTCCATAATCTTTTAACCATTAAGAATATAAAAACTGCAAATAATTTTTAAACAGTGAGGCTTTAGAAGAGTCTGAATCTACAACCATTTGTGAAGAATGTTACTACAGCTGGTATGAAACTGGCCCAGAGCCTTAGGCCGGTTGCAGTCCACAATTTGCTTTGTAATCCAACGTCCCCATTTGTCCAGGCTGGAAGATTACTGGAGTGTGATGCCTAGCAGTAGAAATCAGGACATTTGGTGGGGCAGGGACAAATCCTAAGTATTTGAGTCATGCCCTGAGTGTCACCAGGGCAGTAACCACATGAAGGAACCAGGAGAGTCTCCAACATCCCCCAGTTTATTTTAATTCTTAAAAGCGGTTAACAGCAATCCTAAATATTTAAGGAATCTAAGGGAAAAAACCTACCGAAAATACCTAATATGGAACTTTCCCTTAAAAAAACAGAAAAAGGAAACAAAAAAAGAGCTTAATGTCACATTATCTTCAACACTGACATTTCAGGTCACAGCTTTGCTGAGCAAGATGCAGCTAAACACTGACTTGGCTTAAGGTAGTGCTGGAAGCAAAATATACTTCACCTTGGTTGCCCCACTGTACTCATACAGCTTTACTGCTGGTGGACAAGGCAGAAATGCCTTGTCCTTGAGCACCAGTATGGCTAAGTTGCTGCCTATTTGGACAGATGTACAACGTTCCCTGCTGTGCTATAGGTATGCCTTTAGGCTGTAGTCTAAAAATTCAGCAATGGCAGGCTTAAACAATATGATGTTCTTTAAATTAATCATTCCTTGATTCATAATGGCCTTGCTTAAGTCAACTCTCTTGTATTGGGTTTGCGTGGCAAGGTTTTGGTAGTGGGGGGGCTACAGGGGTGGCTTCTGTGAGAAGCTGCCAGAAGCTTCCCCCATGTCCAATAGAGCCAATGCCAGCTGGCTCCAAGACGGACCCGCTGCTGGCCAAGGCTGAGCCCATCAGCGATGGTGGTAGCGCCTCTGGGAGAACGTATTTAAGAACAGAAAAAAAGATGCTGCAGAACAGCAACTGCAGCTGGAGAGAAGAGTGAGAACATGTAAGAGCACCAGCCCTGCAGACCCCCAGGTCAGTGAAGAAGGAGGGGAGGAGATGCTCCAGGTGCCGGAGCAGAGATTCCCCTGCTGCCCGTGGGGAAGACCACGGTGAGGCAGGCTGTCCCCCTGCAGCCCAGGGAGGTCCACGGGGGAGCAGATCTCCACCTGCAGCCTGGGGAGGACCCCATGCCAGAACAGGGGGATGCCCGAAGGAGGCTGGGACCCCGTGGGAAGCCTGTGCTAGAGCAGGCTGTGCCTGAAGAACTGCAGCCTGTGGGAAGGACCCACGTTGGAGAAGTTCATGGGGAACTGTCTCCTGTGGGAGGGACCCCACGCTGGAGCAGGGGAAGAGTGAGGAGTCCTGCCCCTGAGGAGGAAGGAGTGGCAGAGACAGCGTGTGAGGAACTGACCCCAACCCCCATTCCCCATCCCCCTGCGCTGCTGGGGGGAGGAGGGAGAGAAAACCGGGAGTGAAGCTGTGCCCAGGAAGAAGGGAGGGGTGGGGGGAAGGTGTTTTAAGATTTGGTTTTATTTGTCATTACCCTACTCTGATTTGATTGGCAATAAATCATGTTAATTTTTCCCAAGTCAAGTCTGTTTTGCCCGAGACAGTAATTGGTGAGTGATCTCTCCCTGTCCTTATCTTGACCCAGGAGCCTTTTGTTATATTCTGTCTCCCCTGTCCAGTTGAGGAGGGGAAGTGAGTGAGCGGCTGTGTGGTGCTTAGTTGCTGGCTGGGGTTAAACTATGACGTCTCTCTTCTCTTGTTTTTCTTGGCATTCAGAAGAAGATAGTAATATTTAACCTGGCATTTTGCAAAAAAATAAAAAGTTGGTGTATGTTTTGAAAATGAAAGGATCAGCATGCAAGTTAGGTATTAGGATTATTTAAGGTTATACCAGTGTGTATATGGCTACAGCTTGTGTAAACAGAAAACAAACTAGTGTGTTATTTCAACAATACAAATTGCCGGGAATGAAATAAACTATTTGAGATAACAGATGATTACTAATATAACTATAATTTTCTTCTCCATGAAAGTTTGGTGTATTACCTCAGAGCTCTTACATAAAGAAAATAACATTTCAGTTCATCAATAAATTCTCTCAGTATTATGACTGCAAGGTCAGGTCTGTTACCAAAGAAAGAAACATTTTGTTTGTAATAGAGTCTTTTACAAATCACCATATCCATCCCATATGTAATATAAATCTAGTTAAAATTTCTGTTTGACCTCTGTTACTTTGGACAGAATATTTTGGTTTGGCAATGCAATATATGTCATTGGACCTTTGCCTTCTTTATTTCCCCAGAGCAGAAAACTTAAAAGACATCTCATGCCCTAAGGTATTCCTGAATTATGTTTGTTTAGTGCTCATACTATTCAGTCAAGAACGAGGTGTCCTTTGATCACTGATCAGATTGAGCTATTGTGAATTATGTCAGTGCCAGGTTTTCAAAACAGAGTCAGGAAAATTCTTATGCATTGAAGACTTTCACACCTGATACGATAATAGATGTGACTTTCAAGATGTTTATGTTTCTATGTGTTGTGGTTTAACTCCAGCCAGTAGCTCAGCCCCATGCAGCCACTCGCTCACTCCCCCCCGATGGGATGAGGGAGAGAATCAGAAGGGTAAAAGTGAGAAAAGTCATGGATTGAGACAAAGACAGTTTAACAGGTAAAGCAAAAGCCGCGCAGGCAAGCAAAGCAAACCCAGAATCCATTCCCCGCTTCCCACGGGCAGGCAGGTGTTCGTCCATCTCCAGGACAGCAGGGCTCCATCGCGCAGAACGGGGACTTGGGAAGACAAACGCCATCGCTCCCAACGTCCCCCCGTCCTTCTTCTTCCCCAGCTTGATGTGCTGAGCGTGACGTCCCATGGTCTGGGATATCCCTGGGGTCAGTTGGGGTCAGCTGTCCCGGCTGTGTCCCCTCCAACTCCTTGTGCCCCCCCCAGCCTCCTCGCTGGTGGGGTGAGCTGAGGAGCAGAAAAGCCCTTGGCTCTGGGTAAGCACTGCTCAGCAGTAATGGAAACATCCCTGTGTTATCAGCACTGTTTTGGTCACAGATCCAAAACATAGCCTCATACCAGCTACTGTGAAGAAAATTAACTCTATCCCAGCCAAAACCAGCACATTCTGTCACTTAGTAACTTACTTGTTGACCCAATTGTTGTTAAAATTTGCTAGGCAGAATGCCTTTCATCAGTGGAACGAAACTACTTCAAGAAGAATCTTGGGGAATCTCCTGTAATCTATGTTTCCTGGCAAAAAAAAATTAAAAAAACCTCTTTAAGTGGATTCAATGAGAGTCATACCTAGAATTTTTTAGGCTTTGTCTGGGGTTGACAGTCTGCAAACTGGTGACATAGAATGCTAAGAGAGTATTGTGTCAGAAATCCTAATACCTGACCTGTTTAAAAATTTTAAATGATTAAATAATTGGACAGCATCTGTTAACAGTCCTTAAAACTAAAACAGAAGACTTAGATTCAAGCTCTCACATCTGAATGTCCCCCCAGGCAAGGGGCACATTCTGATATTCTTTTTCCTGCCTTTAGCCCCCCAAATTACTAACTTCTATCTTTGATGAGCTGCTTGGGAAAAGCAGCAGTACACAAGGAACTTAACCTTGCTTTTGGAAGTTGGAAAATGTGGGTCTGAAAACCCTGAAACAGAGGGAGGAACTGAACCTTCTTCTGATTTGCTCAGGAATACTCTCTCGCACTGAGGTATTGTAAGGAGAGGTGATTGCCATCAAAGACAGTTGAATGAAGCCACTGAAATCTTGAGTTAGTGTTTAAAAAGAAGCATGGCTGGCAGGTCAAGGGAGGTGATTCTCCCCCTCTACTCTGCTCTCGTGAGACTCCACCTGGAGTACTGCGTCCCATTCTGGGATCCAAGTACAAGAAAGATCTCTCAGGTGGAAAACGTTCCTGTTTCAGTTATGAATATTAGAGTTTTGCATTTAATGGTGATGGATGAATGTATCATCAACGTTTTTAGAGTGAATAAGTATACTTTTCTTTGAATCAATTATGTATGTAAATATACTTTTTTTTTTATTTTATTTGGCTAGCTAATATTTTAAATCACTGCATACGTGATATGTAGAATCTTCTGCTTTTAGAAGCATACAGATAAAGAGAATCACTGGTGTCTTTACTTCTATGGAATCTCACCAAAATACCAGGAACCCCATCACATGTAACAGATGATCCCAGGAGAACTCAGTGGGTTGGAGCCTTGTAGTTGTGAGAACATGATGTTTCCCATCTGATGGAAAAGGTGTGTGCATGTGCTTTATGCAGACTGTGAGTGACTACAGTGTGACTGCATATGTTACACACCAAATGGGCTAAAGGAAACACGCCATAAAAATATGGGAGCAAAGAATTTATTGTTAGTTCCATTGATGTTTTAGCAGTCTGATAGTCCAAATCACTCCATTAATATAAAAATAGCCTCACTGATCATACAGCTGAAATTGATACACAGGAAAAAAGCCTAGTGTCTGCCCCTCCTCTCTGGTGTTGTGTTCACCCGTCGTGCGCTCCTCACGGTCCAAAGGTGGACCTTCATTCCTCAAAAAGACGGGTGCATAGATGTTCCTGAGGAGTCACCAGCATCCATACTGAGGTCTCTGCCAGGTGGCATCTGATGTTCATGGTGGGAGGTCTTCCTCCCTTTCCCCAGTCCGAAGTCCTCTTGGGTTTATTTTGAAATGCTTTCTTCTCACAGCCTACCTCCTTCTCAGTAGTTTCTAGCTAAAGCTGAAAAATTGCAGGGTCTCCCCCCCGCATCTGCTAACACAGTTTGTCAGGCAGTGATCGCCAGAGTTTTTGAGACCTTTCTTGTATCTTCTAGTCACAGAGCTTAAACTAACCCAGCCTGGGCAACGGGCATCGCCACTAGACAATTGCTAAAACAAATTAAAACCAGCTCAGGTGTAGACAAGCTCAGACAGGTGCTGAGACCCTGCACTGTCAGGTCAATGCAAAGCCTGTGGCCTTTTGCCAGTAATAGCAAAGTTATGTTTACTGGGCTGCATGTACTACTGTTTAGTGTAGCGAATGTTTATTCTTATGTAACTCTGAATTTTCAGTTATAAAACATTAGGTTGAGGGTGGATGTTTAAATAAATTGAAAAATACACACTAACAGTGTTTGCTTAATCTAAACCACTGTTTTATTTTTTATGTAAGAAAGTAAGGTAGGTTGGGAAATCTGATTTTTTATATTTTTTCGTTGTTAAAATAGCCATGGTATTACTTATTTATAGTCCTAGAAACTGGAGAACAGTTATTGCAGACTTCAGCCCTGGAAAATCTTTACACAGATGCACAAAGTTAATCGTTCTATATAAAGCAGAGACTTTTTGAAGATGTGAACAGTGTGTCTGGCATAAAACTTTATTTTATATTTGCATGAAATATTTTGGTGGAGATTTATAGGCTAAGTATATTTTTTAAATGGTTTAGCTTTTTATTACAATACAACTATTTATGTGCTTCTTACACCCTTTTAAAGGCTTGTGTAAGTACAGTGAAATTAAGGATTAAACTAAAGTATGCTTCCTTATCTTTATAGTTCAAAATAACACAGACAATCCCTATAAGATTTCGAAAAGAACTACAATTCTGTGTAGGCAGGTTCATTTACTTACAAATGATGTTTGCCTTTTAAACATTTGCCAGTGTCACATTTGTTGGCATTGAGTTCAAGCCACACCAAGGATAGTGTCAGAAAATACATTACCAGCTCTACATAAATGCACTTGAATACTTTTTTAAAAAGGCCAAAATTGTTTCAGTTTCAACAAATTACAAATCTTACATTGAATACTAAAATACATAACTATTTGGAGGTTCATTTGCTCAATGAAACAATCTTCAAGTTCATAGCATGTAAACAGTTCCAAGATTGTATATTTTGTTTAAAAATTGTCTATCGTGGTGTTCAAATGTTCAATTTTTCCATTTTCTTTTAAAAATAAAGAAAACTGTTCAAGTACATATTTGCACCTACACACATGCACAAAAATCTACAGATAAATTAAACTGAAATATTGGTAAGGAACAGAAATGCATTACTTTAAGCACTTTTCTTACTGTTAAAACCATTAAAATGTAGCACTGAAATAACAGAATACATTTTGATCACCAAGACAGTGACCTACTATTTAATAAATTGCTTAACAGAAGAAGGAATCTAGAGCAGCTTCAGCTGACTGGCCAGTAATTGACTGATACCCAGGCAAGTAACAAGGTCAGGTTACCTTCAAAACACCTGGAGGTAAAAAAAAAAAAAAGAGAGAGAAAGAGAGGAGGGAGTGAAGCTAATAAAAGAATGAAAACTAAAACGTGCAATGTAAGGTTGACACTTACACAGAGTAGCTGGTACTGTACCATGTGATATAACCTGACAGTAATCTCAGGCAGAAAAAAGTTTAATAAAATATCAAGATTCCTTAATTCATTGTAATTAATGTTTGCTGAAGTTCTTTCTGTGACTCTTTTTCGCTGCTTTTTACTAGGGCTTGGAGTAAGCAAAATATGTTAGTTACAAATCCGATTAGAGATGTGAGAACAGCTAGCTTGGCAAATGGAGCAACAAATCAGACTCATAGCATAAAACTCTGGGTTAAAGCAGAATAGTGTAATGACTTAGGGGGAAGTAAACATATTAAGTAATAATAAAACATATCATCATATAATATCTATTACATAAACCAAAAGACAGTTGCATCATATCTGAAAGAAATGTAGCACCATTATTAATCACACCCAATGCTTTTCACGAATGAGTTATATGATTTATGGAAACCATCAAACAATGTATAATTCAGTAACATAGTTATAATTCATATTCATAACTTTTAAATCAGTGAAATGGTTTCTAGAAATACATGATTTATAAACCTATCATATGATTTAGTGTAGGTGTCAGTCTAATGTTAAGAAAATCTGAGATGTAATTATACCTGTTCTAAGACCAGCTTTTAAAGTATTTTTAAATGGCCACAAGCACATTATATGGAACAGCAGTATTAATGCCTGCTCCCATCCTAGATTGTGGAAACTCTGTGCAAAACTCTCACCTACAGAAATAATTCCAGTTACTGTGAGAAAAAGCTAATTTGATAATGTGGATGGCGAGGTTCGCATTACTTCTCTAAATCAAAAGTATTCCTCTCTGAAAATTACAATTAGCCGGAATGTGTTATAGTGAAGGGCAGGGCTGCCACCCAGAGGGACCCAAACAGACTAGAAGAAAGGACTAACAGGAACCTCATGAAACACAGAAAGGAAAACTGCCAAGAGCTTCACTTGAACAGACGAACACCCTGCAATGGTACGGTCTGGGGACCGGCTGGCTAGACAGCAACTCTGATGACAAGGACTTGACAGTCCTGGTGGACAGGAGGCTACAGATAAGCCATTAGTTGCCTTCTTTTGCAGTGGTGAAGGCAAACAGCATACTGGGCTATACCAAGAGAAGTGCACCCAGTAGACTGAGGGCAGTGATTATTCCCCGTTATTTGGTGCTTCCTGTATCTGGAATACTGTGCCCAGTTTGGGGTCCTCTAGGAGCGATGTTAATGAATTTGAGTGAGTTCAACGGAGATGAACCACTGACCAAGATGGTCGGGAATTGGAGCACTTACAGTGTGAGGAGAGGCTAAGTGAGTGTGACTCGCACACTTTTGGTGGTGGGGGGCCAGGGGTGCTCACAGCCACCTGCTAGTGCCTATGAGGTGGTTATCAAAAAGACCAAGGTAGGCTTTGTACTGAGGTGCACAGCAGGAAAACTAGAGACAACAGTCACGTATTGAAACAGAGAAAGTTCCGACTAGATACAAAGGAGAATAAAAACCAACAGTATAGGAACAGCTAGGCATTGCTACAGGTTTCTTAGAGAGGTTGTGCAATCTCATCCCTGGAGGTTTTCAAGACCCAAATGGACAAGGCACTGAGCATCTTGGTGTGAATTCAGAGATATCTCTGCTTTGAGCATGAGATTGGACTAGAGCAATGCCAAGGGCCCTTAAAACTTCAGTGTTTTGATGACCAATGATTCTATGCTTTTGCTCTGTTTTGGGATGTTTCAGTATTCAGTATTTGTTTTGTTCTGCAGCAGGATAGAAATTAAAGTGTTATTCCAGAGAGGCAAATAGACCAATAGTTAGGTACCATACTGTCTCCAGGCTCTTTGGCGACCAACACCGCTTTAGGTCTTGGGATCTGTTATGCCTGGGCTGAAACAAAGATTAGAGTTATAAATAGCAGCGATGTTTTACTAAAGTTATGTAAATATAGCAGTTTGATGTTCCAAAAGCAAGCAGTGAAAAATGTGTAAACTCTTTAGTCCAAACTAAAAGAATGAAAATACAGTAACTTATATATATTCCTCACTGCAACACTAGAGGTTAATCAGGTTTAAGTGACTAAAGATTATTAAAAAGAAATTATAAAGTGAGAGTGTAGAGTGGACCAGGCATAGGCCAATAACAAGAATTAATTCTGCAGCTGACAGCTTTGGCTGGGATTGGGTTCAGACAAGTAAAGGCCAATGAGTTATATTTAGGCTTTGATTCAGCAGAGATCGTCAAGGAAAGATAAAGAATTATGAGCTCACTGTCTAAGTGTATGTTGGAGACAGGTCATAGGGGCTGTAGTAATTCTGAGTCTGCTTTGGGTCCATCAGTCTAGCTTAATTGAGGGTTGATGCAAACAAAGACCATAAAAGTAGTTTAAGGATGTACTTCTGGTTTGACTGAAACTAGCAAAAAGTTCTGTGATCGGGATAAATATGGCTTTCGAGTTCAGTTTAGAGTATTAGCCAACAGGAATAGAAGTGATGGATTTATTGTCTTTTGAAGGCTAAATTGAATACTGACACAAACAGAAGTAATCTATAAAAATGTGGCTCTGGAGGGGGCAGAATTGCTCTTTATCAGGTTTCTAAGATGATATTAAGAGCTGAAGCCAAGTAAATTTGACCTTTGTACCAGACAAATTGACAGGAAATACAATAAAGACTGTAACTAATAAATATGTGGATAAATATGATATATTGTGGATTCAGATGATAGAGTTCTTTTTCAAAAGGCTTTCAGCAAAGTCTTTTTTCTGAAGGCTCTTAAAGGAACTAAACTGCCATGGTATGAAAGGGAAAGGGAATTATAAGAAGAGGAGCTACATGGAAAAAGAGTAATATTTCTGCAGGCATAATGGAGACTACTTAAAGACGCTGTCCTGGATGTTCTGAAGAATACATACTACCTATCAAACAAAGACTTTAGAAAGTCCAGAAGGAATACAAGGGAGGTCATTAGAAGCAAGAAAGCTTTCTGAAAACCTTCCTTCTATCCAAATGAGAAAAATGGTAAAATTCATAAAATTTGGTTGGAAAAAATAAGATGAATAATAAAAAATCATGGGATGTGCTCAGGTTATATAGCTGTCACTCATGTTAACATACGGCTCTCTACAGCCAAGGCATATGGTTTAACTCTGCCTAGATTCTGCTTGAAATCACAGTCTCCTAATTACAATGTCTTCTGAAGTTACCTACTACAACTAGTAATGGCAAAAATTGTGTTTACTGTGCAATATTGCACATAGTTTACTTACAAAGCCACTTTCAATCATTTATCAGCAGTCCTGGCTAACTGGGGAGGTCCCGGTTGACTGTAAGTTAGCAAATGTGACACCCACCTACAAGAAGGGCCAGAAGGGGGATTCGGGGAACTACAGGGCTGTCAGTCTGACCTCGGTGCCAGGGAAGGTTATGGAGCAGATCATCTTGAGTGCCATCACACGGCATGTACAGGACAACCAGGTGATCAGGCCCAGTCAGCGTGGGTTTATGAAAGGCAGGTCCTGCTTGACCAACCTGATCTTCTATGGCAAGTTGACCAGCTTAGTGGATGAGGGAAAGACTGTGGATGTTGTCTACTTAGACTTTAGTAAAGCCTTTGACACTGTTTCTCACAACATTCTCCTGCAGAAACTGTCTGCTCATGGCTTGCACGGGTGTACTCCTCACTGGGTCAGAAACTGGCTGGCTGGCCAGGCCCAAGGAGTTGTGGTGAATGGAGTTAAATCCAGTTGGTGGCCGGTCACAAGTGGTGTCCCAGGGGCTCAGTGTTGGGGCCAGCTCTGTTTAATATCCTTATCAATGATCTGGACGAGGGGATCGAGTGCACCCTCAGTAAGTCTGCAGATGACATCAGATTGGGTGAGAATGTTGATCTGCTGGAGGGTAGGAAGGCTCTCCAGAGGGATCTGGACAGGCTGGATCGATGGGCTGAGGCCAATTGCATGAGGTTCAACAAGGCCAAGTGCTTGGTCCTGCATTTGGGTCACAACAACCCCATGCAATGCTACGGGCTTGGGGAAGAGTGGCTGGAAAGCTGCCCGGTGGGAAAGGACCTGGGGGTGTTGGTTGACAACCGGCTGTGTATGAGTCAGCTGTGTGCCCAGGTGGCCAAGAAGGCCAACAGCATCCTGGCCTGTATCAGAAATAGTGTGGGCAGCAGGAGCAGGGAGGTGATTGTTCCCCTGTACTCAGCACTGGTGAGGCTGCACCTCGAGTACTGTGTTCAGTTTTGGGCCCCTCATGACAAGAAAGACCTTGAGGTGCTGGAGTGTGTCCAGAGAAGGGCAACCAAGCTGGTGAAGGGTCTGGAGCACAAGTCTGATGAGGAACGGCTGAGGGAACTGGGGTTGTTCAGTCTGGAGAAAAGGAGGCTGAGGGGAGACCTTATTGCTCTCTATAACTACCTGAAAGGAGGCTGTAGTGAGGTGGGTGCTGGTCTCTTCTCCCAAGTAACAAGTGATAGGATGAGAGGAAATGCCCCCAAGCTGTACCAGCGGAGTTTTAGGTTCGATATTAGGAACAATTTCTTCACTGAAAGGGCTATCAAGCATTGGAACAGGCTGCCCAGGGAAGTGGTGGAGTCACCATCCCTGGAAGTATTTAAAAGACATGTAGATGTGAGACTTAGGGACATGGTTTAGTGGTGGTCTTGGCAGTGCTAGGTTAACAATAGGACTTGATGATCTTATGGGTCTTTTGCAACCTAAACGTTCCTATGATATTATGATTCTACACTGAACTATTTATTACAGTGTGTAATCTCTCTCTTAACATCTCCCACTTGGTGGGGAGTAGAAAGTGTCTAGTAATAGAAAGTGTCTGGTGACTGGGTTTTCTTCTTTTTTTTTTTTGTTGGTTTTTTTTTTTTTTAGAAGGAGTTCAGGGAAGGTGCAAGGAACTATAAACTAAGTCAGATGTTTGTGCTGGAAGAACTACAAGAATCTATTTATAAAAAGAGCAAAAATATAAATCTTACCTAGTTGGGAAGAAACAACACAGTGTTTACAAAACAAAAAAATTGCTTCACAATTGATTGGAATTCTTGAAAGAATGGTCTTATATTCTTAATGTCCTTTGTGGATTAATAATCTATTAAATGGTAAGAGAGAGGAAGTAAGAATCAACAAGTGGCTTGCACAAAGGAAGGATTTTGAAGCAATCTATGGTATGAGGACAGCTTTTTAACACATAGATTTAGAGAAGTTTGGAAAGTGAGATAAAAATTTTGCTGGTGATAGGAAGTTATTCTGGAAAAGTTAAATCTGAAGAATAAGATTTCATAATGCAGTGTATCTGAGAGATATAAAGTGCTAGAGAGAATTCAAAGTTGATACATGCAGAAGTAATGCAATCTATTTGCCTTTTGACTGCTAGATAAGAAAAATGTTAAGTATTCAGAAAGAACGACACGCTCTAAAGAAGTTATATGTACTCAGGAAAGACATAAAAACACAATTGCAGGTATTTTTTCTGAAAACATCATCTCCCTGATTAGAAGAGACCTAAATTGAAAATAGAATTCTGAGAATGATTATGGAAGAAATAAAGAATAAAGAAGATCAGTATGACATAATATTCCTGTATTTTGAATATTACATGCAGTTATAATTATACCATCAGAAGACCATATTTTAGGATTCAGACTGAGGAAGTAGGATGATCAGACATATGCAACATCATCTTTACATGAAAAGAACTCTTCAGCCTAGAAAAGATGTAATTGAATGGTGGCATGAAAAAGACAATATACTAACAAATTTTACTAAAAAGGTAAAAGGAACAAGCTTCTTACTCTGTAAAAGAAATTTAGCACCTAATGAAATGACGGAGCAGCATATTTAGAACAAAAAAACATTTCTTTCACACTATGCTAACTATATCTTGGAGCTCTTTGCTAATGTTTGCCCTCAAAGTCATAATGTTTGCCCTCAAAGTATAAATAGGCATGCCCATTGATGGTCTAGCAGCAACTTTCAGAAGGGGAAGTTCATAATCTGTCATTTGACAGAAGGTAGGAAGGCATAGCAGAAAAAGGATCCCTCTTAATGATCTGTTAACAACCATAAATAGTGATAGGATTTTAGACTAGACAAAGGTTTGGGTTAGACAGACATTATTTCCTTAGCATAGATCTGTAGTCCAGACTTCATAGCTCTTTCATGGGAAAAAATGTCAAAACAAAGTTCCAAAGGACAAGCTCAGGATTTCATATAGACTAAATTTAACCATTTAAAAGTATAGCATAGTTTAACCTCGGCATCTAGATGCTTTCTGGAGTCATTTGGGAGAAAAAGTACCTCCAGGCCAGTAGAAGCTAAGTCACTTTACTTACTATGGTTATGTACCTTGGAAAGGGATAATTCAACTATCTACCTTTCTTTTAGATTTTTAAATGTGATGGGATGAATATTTTTAATATCTAAAATATTTTTAAGGTCACCTGCTGTTTTTTGGGGAGCTTTATATTCTTTGATTGGGACAAGAAAGTTCAATTGTTGATGCTATCCCAACAATACTAGCCTGCGATCCATATGCTTTCCAGGATTTTATGTAGTAACAGGAGATTTTTACTTGCAATGCAAACACAACAAAGCAAACAAGGTTTGCCAAAGCTTGGGATTTGACTAACAATTGCTACAGTGTTCTTTAAACAATAGTTTTCCATTGTTCTGAAAAGTTGTTTTTAGCATAAAGAACTGATCACTAAACTAAGCTACTTCCGAATGATTCACAGTAATTAATGTGTACTGACAACTGTTTGGCTACTGTATTAAACAGTTCTTCAGCAGCTGAAGATGTTTCTCCTGTACTTCAGGAAGTGCTTTTCCATTTTAATTAGACAGTGATTGAATGGAAAACAAAAGCTTTTCTTAGCTTGAAACTATAAACATTAGACTTCCACTATCATCACCATCCAGATAAATATCCAGTTCCACCTAAATTCTTCTTTAGCATCCAAATTTTTTGGTTCATTTGTTTTTAGTCTGATACTGAACCAACTTAAAGGAATTTTGGCTCAGGTCCTTCACAACTCAATTATTTAGTTCTATTTCACATACTTAATCTTAGCATAAAATTAATCATGAAAAAATACCACCATTGCTGTTTTACAGATAAACTGTCAAGAAGGAGTGTCTTCACTTGTGTAAAGATCCTCACGCCGCTGTCTTTCTCACACATCCCAGGGTAAGGTTTGAAATAATCTACTATTCATTCTTTTTAGTAAACCTGTAAAAGCTTGAGTCCATCAAAACATGTGAATGAGTGTCCATCTTCTGTTATACAATGGTCTGAAACAGTATTTTAAGGGCCAGTTTTGATAAAGGAAGGGATGTATTTCCTTAAAGGCCTTTGGGGCCAGATTTTAGTATGACTGCAATACATACTGGGTGAACTCACTTATTTGATAGAAATAGTGATTTTAAAATTAAACCCTTACACTTTCATGTTGTTATACTACTGATATTCCTGATACTTTCAGCTGTAATTCCTCACAGATGTATTGTTGAAACCAAAAATTTTACTCCGTTCTGAGTCTGGTTTTGCTGAAGTGTGTAACTTATATAACTGGTTTCTAAATCCATTTAGAACTGTTCCTAAAAAGTCTCCCAGAGTAAAAACATTTTTAAAAAATTTTTATTCTTTTGTTCTAATTCAATGAATGCCTTATGTAGTAGTTCCTCTAATTATTAATACAGGTTTGCTACTGGAATCAGTATGCCTGGATTTATTTGGAATAGTTTTATGCATTTTTTAAAGTGTATTTCAGAGAATGTAATGAATGACCTTCCTTATGTTACCTTACAAAAAAATAGAACTGTTGGATTGCTTTTTTTAAGCTGTTGATCCTAGAAGCATATGGAGAAATTACACAGTACAAGCTTTATACTTCATCACCTCATCAGAATAATGAAGTAGCACATTAGGCATTCAACCAGCATTGCAACCCAACAGCTACACCTTGGGTGTGCTGACTCAACTTCTATAGTGAAGGATGGAAGCAGAAGATGATAACTTACATTTTAAAATCAGAACATGCTGCAATTAATGGAGACTAGGCAAAATAAAAATTTTCTTTCCAGTTTAAAAAATGTACATGATTTCAAAAGAGAAAATGAAAGAGGATGCAACTGAGTTGGCCATTGGCATTTCAGGTTAAACATGTTGAGAAAGACTACTTAAAAAATAGGAACTGATTTCAAGTTTTCTGTTTAATACAGTCCAAATGGGAAAATACAGGAGAGTATGTAAATAAAGGGGAACATGCTGGGGCAGAAAAAGAAAGACAGTCATAGCTTTTTTTTACTGTAGTTAAGATGTTAGGTTTTACTTGGTTTGGTTGGTTGTTCTATCTTAAGATTTCCTTGTCTGTGCTAGTAATTATTTTTTTTATTTGATTGTTTAAAGGCTTTACCTTTTCATTGTTAGACAGTTTAATGTGTGACTGTGTACACAAGCATAGTTTCAGTGAAGGAAACATTATCTCGGATGACTATCAGACTATGGGACTATCAAAATGGCACTACATTCTAGGGGTTTTCCACTCAGTTAGCTTTGTTTGACTTCAATTGGCTAAAGTCTTAGAAATTTTTGAAGTTAAAATGTTAGACCTGTAAGTAATATCACACTGATTCCCAGCAGGTACTATGAATAGCAATCTTAGTGTTATTTAGATACTGATTTTAGCTTGCATATTTTTTACAGTAAGGTTTTACACAGTTATGTTAATCAATGAACCAAATTCCCATGATACTTTGCTATTCAGGTTTAGGTCTGGCTAAACTTAGGACCTCTAGCCTAGCTGATTCTTTTGGGAACTCATTAGCCTGTGTATCTAGAAATGCCTTTTGTAGCAAATGTGACTGATTTGTACATCCTGCTATTTTCCATATTCTTCTTTTAAAGTACCAGAAGTTACTGGCAAAGCAGTTACCAGCAAAGACCCATGTGACTGATATATTCAGTCATTGGTATTTCTGTTTTCAAAGATAAGCAGATGGGAATTATGTAATTCTGTGGAAATTAGTGAACTGTAGGCTTCAGAGGGGGTATAAACTTGAATAGCTAATTGTGCATTATGGACTTAGTGTATTTTAGCTGTCATAGTGTAGGGGACTAGAGAGCACAGGGACCAACACATCTACTGGTTAATTAATGTCTTGATCAATAAACTGATTGAGCTGAATGTGAATGGTTTCTTGAAACATTACTAACCCAATAAAACTTAACTGTCAAGATTAAAAAATCTGTTTGACAATCAGTTTTTGTATTTAGACACTAAATAAAAATTTCAGGGAATTGCGCAACACCTGGAGGATACCGGAACAAATTCAATGATGCTGTGTTTTGCTCTGTTTGTCAGGAAGATCTAGTAAATTCAGTAAGGTTAATGCACTTGAACTGAAGTAGAAAGAAAAGTAGAAAGAAATCTTTTACTTTATGACTAAAAAATAATATAACCACAGAAACTTCTCGTAAATGTCATACTTCAGTATTCCTAAATGTATTGGAAATGAGTATTTGAACAAGGTGGGTGGGGAGACTGTGCCATCGCTTTGTTAGTAGACTTAACCTCCAGTATCTCCCTGCTTGTGTACCACAGATGTTCAAAATTACAAATGTACAATGTGAAGTTATTTAGTGTTAAAGTGCGATGTGAGGTACTTGTGCTAAGCCATCACTGATTTCAGACACTGTATTTGGAAAAATCCAAACACTCCATAAACCACCAAAGCTTAATCCTTTTCTGGGCAATGAAGACAGAAATCATAGAAGCCAGATTTAGTAAATGAATTCTCAACCCTAGAAATGTTTCTTTCAAATCACACAAAATATGCATAGAGTCACTAGATCATGTGACAGGTCCAACCTCCTGTTCAAAGCAGGTCTTAAGAGCAGGGTGCTCAGCGCAAAGTCCAGTCAAGTTTTGAGTATCTCCAGAGTGGAACATACCCAGCCTCTTTGCGCAACTTTTCCAATGTTCGATAACCTACAGAATGGAAAACATTCTTCTGCATATTGGGGCATAATTTCCCGACTTTCAACTTACGTCCATTGCTTCTTGTTCTTCCATTATGTATCACTGAACAGTGTGGTTCCAGCGTCTCTCCACCCTCCTTTTGAGTAGCTGTGGATATATATTAAAAAAAAACCCAAAACAACAAAAAACCCCACTATATACTAATTGGATACTCTGGATACTGTGAACTGGATACTTTCTGTGCCTATCTCAGGTTGTCATTCCATCGCTAAATTCTTCACACTCATCAGGGGCCCATGCAAGCAGAGAGACAGTACAAAGGAGAACCCTCTTATTAAGAAAGATCTTTTTTCTGTGTTCTGCCCTTTTCCTGTGTTCTGCCTTTTTTCCTTTCCTCTCTTTTCCTCACACTCCATCATACACCTGTGTCACCTGCAGGGTCTTGGCTTTTTTTCTAAATCACTGTTCCAGCAGAAAAATGAGAGATGAAGTCAACAGCTTTGGACTGCGTTTTGTTGGCCTCATGTTAATGATCCTTCAATGAGACCATGAGCAGCTTTTCTGGGCAAGGCAGATGTCTTGAATGCAGTAGAATAGGCTGCCAGCAGGAAAAAAAAAAAAGAAAAAAAAAAGACATATGTTCAACATGTAATACAAACTAGAGTTTGTAGCTTGATAATAGACAAATCTTTCATATTGAAGCCTTTTTATTTATGCATATGGCAGGTCCCTTATCGGCATTATCTTCAACTATAAAAACAGCAATTGCCATTATTTCCAATTGCAATATTAGCAATCTGTTTCATGTAAGGAGACTGCCCACTGATTATGTTTTAGCTCTTACATGCTTTATGCACCTAATAGAGCAAATTAAGCAACATGCCTAACACCTGTAGGTGATTCATTCTCCTCTCCTCTCCTCTCCTCTCCTCTCCTCTCCTCTCCTCTCCTCTCCTCTCCTCTCCTCTCCTCTCCTCTCCTCTCCTCTTTAGTAATATCATGGCTTATTTTGTGTGTTTTTTGTGGAGTTTACCAGTCCTGTTCTTTGAACTTGATGAGTAGAACCATGTCAATGGCAGCACTTGTGTTGATGCTTATGATTTGTTGCAAGGGCCCAGTTTCCTCTAAGATCAAGAACTTGAGTATCTTAAAATGCATAGGCACTGATTTGAAACAGATATTTATACTGACGTGCTGGAAGTAGAGAGCAGTGCTTTTTTATCTTGTAGAGAAAAATAGAAATCCTAGGATTTTTTCTATTCTACTTTCTCTTAAAGCCTACAAATGAAAATAAAAAACAAAGAGTTCCATGTACAAAATTTCTGTACGAAGAGCCATCTGTACAAAAGCAAGAAATTACTTGGCTCACAGTCTAAAAGTGCCTGCAATGAATTCTGAATGATCATTACAAATTTACTCTCACAGATAATTTAGGATGTTTAAAACAAGCAATGGCACTCAGAGGCCTGACAATAATGCAAGCACTAATTGAAAGGCCATGTGCAATTATGTAACAATATATAATTGCACCATAAGTAGAAGGACCTCAGAATTTTCTTCTGCAATGATCTGTCAGCAGAAGATATCTTTTAAACTTTAAATTTTCTTTGAGGAAAATCAACTTATCAGATAATCAGTCTAACAGAAAGCAACCAGGAAGCTGAAAAATACTGATTCTGAAATGTGTTTTCTCCAACATCCTTTCCACCAAACAAAAGAATAAATGAATTAAATGTACTTGAATTCTGATCCTCATTTGGGATTGTTACTGTAATAGGTAACTGGTAGAAAATAGAATCATGTGATTGCCTCTAAAAGTTTTTGGTGAGCATCTTCACTTTCTTAGTGGAAAACTGCGTAATCATTGTCTACATATTGATAACAGTCTTCAAACATGTTTTTGTACCTTCATCTCTTAATTTGTTTGTTTGTTTTCTCTAAATTGTCATTAGGACTCCATATGTGGTGACAAAATAATTAATCTTAAAAAAAATTTCAGGTCTAGGTAATAGTTTACTTAGAGTATGCTTTGCACTTTTGTTTCTTTCTGAGCCAAGTTACACTAGTGTAGAAGAACCAGATTTTTTTCCCCAGTATGTCTTGAGGCAAATCAGTGTACTGAATAAGAGAAATGGATGGTTTTGATCTAACAAAATAGAACTGTTTTTCACAGAAGTGAGGATGAGTATCTCAATAACTATGAAGGAATAACTGTAGAGCAAAGGGCAAGATCCTCTCATCATTTGCAGTCCTTGGGGAATATCAGTCTCACTTAGATGAGCTGTTTGCAGTCTTTGGGGAATATCAGTCTCACTTAGATGAGCTGTTTGGACAAGCTCTGTAGCAAATTTGGGAATAAAACAAAAGGGAAAATATTTTACTCCCAAGAAAAGGTCAGGACGTTTAATACAGTAGTAATAAAGGATGCATTATATTTTTCAGAGAAGCACAATTATTTTTAGTTCAAGGTGTGATATGTCAGGTGCATATCATCTTTTCTCACTCTATTTTACTGTACCAGAAATGTGCAAAACAGCTCCGCTGTTCTCCTGATTACTGAAAAGTTTTATTTCTTTCTTTGACTTTACAGCAGTATTCACCATATTGTGATTATTTTGGGACACCAAAGATGCAAATCCTAATAACAAGACTTTGGGGTTTTTACTGGAAATACCCCCCCCCCTCCAATTTACATTATATTTTCATGTATTTTAAATGTATCACTCAGGTATAAAATTAAGTGATAAATGAAGACAAATGATACCATTCAAGATACACCACCATGCTATAGATTATTTATACTGTAAAATTAAATGTGGTCTTGTAAACCTAACAGACTCATAAAAGATTATGGAATGCAATAGGTATGTATATTCCACAAGAAACAAAAAAAAAATCTCTTGAAAACATAAGAAGGGGTTTTTTTTAATTGAATTTACATATATTGCAGACTGCCACACCTGAGAGTATAGGAGCTACAATTTTTCTTTCTAACTTAGAGAAAAACAGCTTTTGAATTTAGAACTGCCCATGTTCTTTTCATGGTTTGCATGGGTTTGACTGTTTTACTGTAACAAATGCTTTTAAAAAATTAAATGGAGCAGAGGGAAGGATTGCTATAGTTAATGTGGGGACAGTGCTTTGTTTCAGAGAAGGAAAACTAGTGAAGGAGCTATTTTTAGATCTGAATCCAACTAATAGGAAAGAGCTGGCTAAGACTTGAGTGTGGAGGTAGTTTGAGTGAAAGTCATCACAAAATATCAGAGAACAATCTTCTAAGAAGGGGAAGGTGTGAGAGAAGCATTGTGAGAAAACTGGGCTTCCGAAAAACAGGCTTTGGCAAACTCAGGTATGGAATGTAATCTAAGGAACATATTGTAGTATAATTAATATCAATTAATATCTAAAACAGACTGTTCAAAGCACAACACTAACCGAGCCTGGTGTCAGAGAAAGGCAGCAACACTGAGAGAGACTCCTACACCAGAAAGGAATTGCAAGAATACTGGAAACTGGCACATGTCTAAGAATAATTCTGCAAAAGAATAGAACAAATTTATAGAGATAAAATTAGAATGAGAGAGTAGGGAGCAAAATTACTTAAAACTAGCAAGAGATGTAAAAAGCACCTAGCAATAAGTTCTGTAAGTGCATCAGAAATAAGACAAATTCAGTCCTCATTTCTAAACAGAGTTTAGAAGTGTCCTTTAAGGCTGTGTGAACATGCATTTGTGTATATATTAGCACGAGGGACAAATTTGTTCACTAGCAAATTGGAGGTCTTTCAGATGAACTAGCTATAAGAGGGGCTGTAGGTTTTTTTCCATTTAGCCCTATTAGATTAGTGAGGATCTTATATAATAAGCTTTTAAAACTGAGGCAAATTAGAGAAGGATCAAGGAAGGAGTGGCTTTTCCAGCGTAACAACTCCTCTGACTATATGATCTTACAATTCACATACAACCAAATGACATACAATATTATTGAGAAACACTGTAGTATAAAAGGCAGTGGTGCAAATACAAACACTTAAAAATATCTGCATCTACCACATCAGAATTGCAGTTTATCAGGAAAATGGGTGCAGGAGAGGACAAAAAAATCCTTCCCCCACAAAGAACCTTTTATCTTCCACTTATCCACAATAATCAGTCACAGAACATCTACTCACATGGCAAAATACCTTCTTCAAGCATTGGCAGTTAATAGCTGGCTCATGCCCCAAAGAATGGGATTTTAAGTGCCTTATAAATATTAAATCCTACCTAATGTAAGTATAGATATACTTAATATCCATATAACTGTCTAATCTTATTCTGAATCTTGCTAGACCTTTTTAGACCTTTAGACCTTTTGTTTATTCCATGTCTCTGATTATTTTTATCTTTGGACCTTCTTTTTTCTGGTAAAGTCATTAGAAGTAAAGCACAGATCCAAATATGAACTGTTGAAACTCTGTGTTTGAGCTTGCAGTGACCTGTTATGCATTTGATATTAGGATTCAACTGCATAGTATACACTTGGAATTTCATACAATATTTCACTTGTAGATTGGGTTGCAGATATGGAGAAAAAACATTGTAGACCTTGTTCCTTTCAGAAAACAGAGCTAGTGCTCACAGCTCACAGTTACTTATTTTTTAATGTAGTTTTTTTCCTAGCATTAGAGGCACACAATAGCAATAAAGATTCTTAAAGCTAGCCAATTGCTACCCAAAATATCTTGAGTTTTGCTGATGACTCATATGACTGAGCCAATCATTTGTTGTATGACCCACCTTAGAGAACACAAATGTAGCAAATTTTGTCTCTGTGACCAGTACAACTGAATTAGAGATCAGCAGCAATAAGTGAAAGAGTCTTCTCAACACTGGTAAAAATTCATTTCATCCTAGTGCATTTATATTCATTTTATTCACTGTGTGATGGGACCCTGTCGCAGTTTAACCCCAGCCAGCAACTAAGCACCATGCAGCCGCTTGCTCACTCCCCCCCACCCAGTGGATGTGGGGGGAGAATCGGAAAGAAAAAGGTAAAACTCATGGGTTGAGATAAGAACAGTTTAGCAGAAAAGAAAGGAAGAAAATAATAATGATAACAATAATAATAAAATGGCAATAACAATAATAAAAGAATTGGAATATACAAAACAAGTGATGCACAATGCTCACCACTCACCGACCGATGCCGTTAGTCCCCGAGCAGTGATCCCTCCCAGGCCAACTCCCCCCAGTTTATATACTGGGCATGACATCCCATGGTATGGAATACCCCTTTGGCCAGTTTGGGTCAGCTGTCCTGGCTGTGTCCCCTCCCAACTCCTTGTGCCCCTCCAGCCTTCTCGCTGGCTGGGCATGAGAAGCTGAAAAATCCTTGACTTAGCATAAACACCCCTTAGCAACAACTGAAAACATCAGTGTGTTATCAACATTCTTCTCATACTGAAGCCAAGACCAGGAAAGACTCTGAAGTTGCTGTGAGTTTTGAGGTCAATGTCTGTAGACGACTTCTTATATTTAAGCACAGCAAAACTACCATCAGGGCTTTAAGGTCAAAAATGGTTTTATTTGGATAGATACAAGAGGGGATTTTAAAAGGATTTTTTTTTTAAGAAGACCGGGAGAAATAAAAAGACAAAGTAGTAGATAAGATACATGAGAAATGCTAACTCCATACAGTCTGTTCTGAGTTCTTGGAGGGAAGAAGTAGCCCAAAGGCCTGGTCAAGGTTGTTGGAAGATCTCCCTGCTCTCTGAAGTCTTCCTTCCTCAGTTGGCTTCAGTTTCACTGCTAGCAGCCACTTGCATGTTCAGACCGCTGCTTCTCTCTCTGCCTGTTCCATCGCTGCCCTCTCAAAACTTTCAGGTCCAGGATATGCTCAACGTACCCTTGGGGAAGGCTCATGCTGCTAGAAAATGCCACCACCTTGAGAGAGGAGCAGTCAGGATAGGGCAATCAGCAGCCTCATCCATTGCTGCCCAGCCACATACTCTCAAAAGAGCATACCATGAGAAAATGAGAACATATGTCGCCCATCAGTTTGCGTTGCTACCCCTCCAGACATTAGTGGTATTCCAGTTAAAAGAAGCCAAAGATTTCATGTGGTATAAACAGAGCTTCCCTGTATAAGCAGAAGAAATGTCTTCAAACCAAAGTTAAATCCACCAAGCATTGCAAAAGGCTTGCAATATTGCTGTTCAGACTTAAAAATATATTCAGAGACTGATTCACTTCACTTTGATCTCATCTGGATTATTTCTATTACCTACAGCAGAGTCAAGTTAGCCTTTCAGTTGGCAGAACTATTGTTTTCTCTTTCACAAGCCAGCTTATCCTGAAAGATATTTTCATAATACCTTTGCCTAACAAATTTTACTTAGTGATTAAGTTTTTTCTCTGTAAGCTGAAATAAATGAAAATTTTCTTTTCATATAACAGCTGTAATGAGAATCTTGCTCTGCCATATCACTATTAGGAGAGCAGTAATTACAAGATTTCTAACAACATCGGTGTTTGAGGCAAATCTCTTTCTAAAGAGGAAACAAGGTTAGATGGAGCTCTGCTGGAAGTCCTTTTATTTGCCACGATGCCAAACATCAAACTATGAAATCATTTTACTCTCATTATTAACTTTTGCAAGAGATGTACTGGTTTCCATTGAGTTGTTTTCAAGTCAGTGGAGAAAAAGACAGACGATTTTTTCAGCGGAGAAGAAGAGAATTAAAGAAAATTTGATGAGGTGTAAACAAAGCAGCAGCTTGAGCTGGAGGGTGAACTGTAAATTGCAACATGGTAGTGAGAAAAAGAACAATTTGCAAAAATAGCTTAAAAACTGTTAAGCATCAAAGCAAACAACAGGACATTTTTAAAGCTTAGCTTAATTAAGCAATAAGCTAAAATGGTTTTTAAGTGAAGACAACAAACAAAAATGCTCTGACCTTAAAGCACAGTAGAGTTACTTCTTCACATTGCCCTCACACTGCTTCAGGGTTAATTCTAGCATCGTGCCAGAGAGTTTACAGTACTCTTTTTTTTTTAAAAGGTGTAAAAATGGAGCTTGTATATTTTAAGTGGCTTCATCTAGATTTTGAGTTATTAAAACATGATTGGAAACAAATTGCTTGATGGGCTTTTAGTATGTTGTAAATTTTGGGGTTTTTGATGGAATGTCAATTGTAATAGCTTAAGTAGATGATTTCCCTTGGTATATGTAGGTGTGCTATTCATTAGAACTGCCAAAGTAAAACAAAATTCGAGTTTGGCTAGACTGAGACAGGAAAGTGTAAGTACTTTTAAAGATGAAAAGTATTTTCTACTTCTGTATCAAAAAAATTTCTTTCCAAGTAAGCCTAAGTCTAGAAAAGCACACCATCCTGTAACTTACTCTTTTCTCTTTACTACAAAATGGCTGACATCATTATATGTTATTATCTTCATATTTATTAAAAAAAAACAAAACAGCGTACAAGCATGCTTATATTTATAGGTACTCTTCTGTGTAACTTGTGTGCCTCGAGAAGCGAGGTAATATTTGCAAGTCTTGATCCAAAGGCGGTCGGTTTTGAAATGTGCTACATATTCAGCCCATGCTGACATTAGGATGATAACTCTTTTCCTGCCTGGAGAGAAAAGTAACTCTGCAGGGTCAAGGATGTCTTTTAAATGTGGTTGGTTTGGGTTTCTTTGTATGTTTAATGTGGAAATCTGAAACAATAGCATGCATTTGTACCAGTGAGAGGGAACCCTCTTCTGAAATGGAGTACCTGTGATTTCTGTGAAGAGCAGAAACTATGGAACCGTCACCTTTGTGATGTGGTATTTCAACACACTAACATTGAAAGGATTCAGTGTTATAACATTTGAAAAGGATCATATGGATACAAAAAACTGTAGTTGAATGGACAATCTCATTTAGACATGAAAAACGGGAAACTGTTGTTCAAACGGAGTGACTTCTGCACCGCTACCTGTGACGGAGTCATGTCACTCCTCTTTTTCTAACAAAAGGCTAGGCATATGTCTGTTGTAAGGGGGCCATATTTTTTCTAATGTGTCCCAGCTGCAGAAACATAAGAAGAAACTTTATAAAAATATTCAGATTCCTCTTTGACAACTTTTCCCAATCTTTAGCTGTAAACCACTATACATTTTCTCTTTTTTCCTTATTTTTCCAAAACTTGAGGAGTCTGCCTACTCCCCCAAAAATATCACGTGTTCAAAATGGGAATAGCAGAAACTATTGCCAGAATACTGGTTTTAAACTGTATTTAGGCAATTAAATATCAGTATCTAAAAAAAATAAATATAGCATAAAGTAGACAAGAAAAAGTCAGAAATTCTACATATGAGACTGAAAATAGGGTGTATGAAACCCCATTCATTTCCATATCTGATTTTTAATGTACTGGAATTTAGGAAAGAATTTTAGAACATCCACAGGAGGAAAACACAGATAAAAGATTGTAAATCCCAGAGTTAAGACTTCACAGCTTTTCTGAACCTTACTAAAAATCAGTAATAATGTGATATTATTCACATTCCCTGAGTATTTTAGCTTCACAAGATATGTTAAATATTTTTCAGTTATTGTCAATTATTCTTTCTCTTTCAAATATAGAATATATAGAATAATGGATGGAATCTTAAGGTTGCTGTGGAGAATAACATACACTGGTATATAACTCTCCATACAGGACGTGGAGTGAGATACACCAACACCATCAAGGCAAAGTAATTTGAAAACACAGTATTTATTGTACCCAGTTTACAGCCCAAGGAACTTGGAGATGTTGCGATTTTGCAGAACAGTTAATTACACAATAAATGAATAGTTGAATTAGGAAGAATATTATTTTCTTTTTATTTTTCTTCCTGAGTGCAAGAATCTGGATAAGTCTGAAGTATGTCTGATGATAATCCATGTAAGTCCAGCTCAGAGAAGTTCTCTCAGTTTTCACGGAAGAAGGGCAAGAATGCAAAAAGCTGAAAGATCTTGTTGTAAAACATCTTCAACAGCTCTTTTCTTTTAAACTGTGTCAAGAAGAGCAGTAGCGGTGGTGCTTCTGCCCATCAGGCACCATAAGGGCCCAGGTTTTCAAATTCAGGACAGTGAGATGTAACCCTTAGAAACAACTGCAATGTAGTAGGAGTTACAAGTCCATCTAATGGCAGTGGCAATTAATGAGAAAACTGGTAAGGTGTCAGGAGCTTTAACTCCTTGCCAAGTCACATACAGGCACAGAAGAGTCTCATCTTTGTATCTTCCCCAAACTACACGTATCAGTCCCCAAACTAGGATCCTAAACTTGCGCTTTTCCCTGTCCTCACCTTTCTACTGTACCACCACCTCAGCCTCCCCTTCTGATGGAAAGCCCTCTCCCAGTTCCTCAGCTTCACGTTTCATTTTTGTAGCTGTACTGGTTTTGATGGGATGCATGGGCAGGGTAGAGAATAGAGAATTCAATTCCCCAGACTTCAGAGAACTTCCTCAAAAAGTGAGACACCCATTTTCTTTCCTTGTTCAAGACCGTGCTTCGCTTCTTACCAAATGCTGAAAAAGTTTTGGCTACACATGAACCTGGTGGAATGCAGAGCGGCACATGTTCCTTGTCAATCTGATCGCATAACATTGTGCTGAAAATCATTCAAGATTTATTGAAAAAGAAAAGACAGAAGAAAGCATGATTTCTTAGTCTAGCGCTGAAGGCACTCAGCCATCAGGGGGCAATTGTAACTGTAGTTTCTGCTCACAGGGTTGCATTTTACTCAGAGGCTGAGTAATTTAAATACAGATAGAGCTTTCGAAACAAGGACCAGAACTTCCTTCTCACAGAGAAGGCAGTGAAAAAGTCAAACCTTTACCTCTGCCTCTGTATACTCTGTAACATCAGGTTTCTCCTTGCACAGCAGCATAGCTTGGAGAACTTCAGTGCAGTCTATATATTGATGATAGGGTGCTTTTGAGAGATACGTGGGCTGGATCCCTGTTAGGTTTTTGATTGAACTGAACTCCTACTCCTAGACAAATTCTCTAAGGTATTACTTAAAAGATAGACGGTGGCACTGTGACACCCTTTTAGAAAAAATTAACAACCACAGCTGCATTTTATAGGAGGCTTGAGTGTGTTCGACAGTCTCACAGCTCACCAGGCTGGGCTTCTCAAGATGCTGCAGCAGAAGAATGCCAAATTTTCAGACTCACACTGGGCCTATATGGAAATACAGATTAACTTTTTCAGTACTTAACACACAGGCACAGAGGGAGAACTCAAGACATTAAGAGAAATTCAAAGTTTCATCTTATACTTTTGAACGGGGTCTACTAAATGGCATTTACTTCCTTGTTTACATAAGTAAAAACCAGATGGGCAAAGGTATTTAGGAGTCTAATATCTCTTTGGGAGTCTGATTTCCCTTCGATTTCAATTGGAAATTGTGGTATATATAAATAGGGATAGGGCACTCAAAAGTCTATGTGGATTTGGTCCTTTTGTCCTTTGTAGCATAATTTTTAAAGTGTAAATAACTGTTTCTTTGTAATAAACTACTGAACTTTAAAAAGTTTCAAGTTTAAATTCATCACTGATACAGGCTCCGATGTTTTCAGATTACAGTGGAAAGGATGTTTTAATAGCTGCCAGCTTTGTTTATTCAGTCCTGGCTCTGAGAAGCAGCTGAATCTTTCTGCACGTTACTAGGCAGTTCGGCATTTGGAGACCTCACACCACAGCCGGACTGCGTTAACGAAAGAAAGCTTGGAGAGGAACATATTTTATCTATCCCAAAAGACTGAACACTGTTGAAGCTGGTGGATCTTGTCTCCCAAATGACTTTCTGTAGTGTAACTCACTCTCCTCTCTGGGTATACCTCTGCCTTTTTTGTAATAACCAGCTACTTCAAATGGCTATCAGTGTTTTGCCACTGCCTCCAATCCCGCGGAGGTACGTGGTCTTGAAAGCAACCAAACGCTTTCTCCCTTCAGCGCCTTGGTTGTGCAGCTCAGACAAGACTGAAACTGCTATTTAGCAATGAATTAGAGGTATGATTCAGAACAAAACGAGAAGCAGATGAATAAGTGTATGCCAATTTTTCATAGTCCCTTTTCTGAGAACCACACTTTCAAGTGTCAAGTGGGTGAAATCACATAAAGGTGTTTTGCTTTTTACTCAAAGGGTCAAGTATTTTAATATGGGCTTGTCTTTGGAATTAATTTAGTGTAACACGTGCTCCTTTTCCCTCCCCTTTTTCCAGCACTCCAGTTCCTGAAATATATACGATGATGCATGCAGCACAAATAACCGGTTACCATAGGAACAACTGTAATAGTGATCCCAAAGCAGGGTTGGGGTTTTTTTCAGGATTTTTTTTTTTTTTAATACCATACTTTACACTTACATAAAGCTCCTAGCCTTCTTTCATTTGCAAATCATTCTGGAAAAATGCTCTTATTTAACATGATTTGACTATAAATCTATCAAAATTTTCAGTGTGTTTGCAGTAGCCTTCTGGCCATGTGTATTTTTTACTACTAGAAAGATGAACACTAAAAAAATTTTCAGGAAAGGAATTTGGTATCCATGACATTGTAAATGACAGCCTTATGATAAACATTACTGCTTTACACATTGCCATGATGGTATTACTGACCTAAGCAAAGCGCTTATTAGATTTTTCTCTTCCTTTTCCCCAACATAATTTTACCTCTTACCACATCCTGGCATGCAAGTATAAGAAAACACAAATATATGTAACTATGAATAAAGCAAAATGGCAGGTAAATTTTGATTCTTCTAAATGTAAATGTTATTATCTAGGTCTGCATATGTCTTTTTCATCAGAGCCACAAACTACATTTCAGATATGCACTAACGTGTTGTCACAACCCTATGCATAGGTTTATAGGGACGTAATCAAGGATAAGTCTGCCTTGGAGATGTTCCACCCCTCAGTGTTCCCAGGGCATTGGAGGGAGCTCTGTTTTCCAACAACATTCAAATTGCTTGAGTATTGGTGAGGACATTGTGAGAATGAGCTACTCCACCTGGCAAATGGAGATATGACGAGAGCCTGTTCTGGAGTGCATGGTCATCTCTGGGCTGATCTTAGCTCTGAGTCGTTTCACATTTTAGACAATAAAGGTACAATCTACGTTGGTGTGGTTATCACAAAAGTTCTATGTCAAGTTTACTTAAAGGCTTGTGTCTTTAATCCATCATTAACTTAACCTCTATTTTGTGTAGCACAAATGAGCAGGAGAAACGTAGGGTAATGCTGCATAAGGCTTCCTTAGAAAGCAAGAATCTCAGTTAAAAACAAGTAAGAACTTCTTTCTTTTGGTCATGCATATAACAGTGCAGAGCTTAGAAAAATTAAAAAGGAATTAGGAGAGGCTGTAAAATAGTCATTGATAGAAAACGTGAACTAGATGTGCTTGGAGAGATCTGCCTGCATTGCTGTATTTGAATACTCAGGTCTACCTACATACATGCCATGTCTTGCATGAGTGCTGGGATGTTAGGGTACGTCCACGCTGCAGATACAGCAGGTTATACTGAGTTTTAAGTTGTTATGAGACTGCTGTTAGCAGTAGATCTGGCTGGCTTAACATGAGCTGTACACTACACTGCAGCCACCAAAATACCTGAAGCACTGGCCTACAAGTTTTGACAAGTTGTAATTTTCTGACCAAACCCACATTTTAGGGAAAACTCCTACATCAAATCTATTCCAAAACTCTCTTCTCCTGCCTAGCAAAAATAGAGATATTATTCAGTCTACATAGTTTAACCAAATAGTTGCTGTTACAAACTTCCACCTTGCAGAACTGAAGGTTTTTCACACTCACTAGGGCTGTATCACTTTATATCAGCTGAGAAAATAAATCATAAAGGAGGGGGTCTCTGTTCCATAGCTTGGCCTTTCTGAAGTGATACCTCTTGTAATTGTAAGTAGTTGTGAAGTTTACTGAGGCTTTCCCATCAGCTGAAAGACCTACGTTAAGTTTCTAGTTACAGCGGGCTCTTAGTGTTTTTTTTCATGCAAAGTCTTTAATTTACTTGCAAAGCAGATTCACATCATCTTTTTTTTTTCCATTTGACATATAGAATTTAATTATAGTAAACTTTTGACACTAATTAGATGGTAGCTTTAGAGGACCTGATATAATTTATTAGATTTGGGCGTTTAACTGCAGTGCAGTTAGTGGGTAACCATGTTTAGGGGTATAAATTCTATAAAACAGTAATTAATTTATATATACTTGCTGCCTCATTAATCTATGTGTTTGGATACCTAAAGATGTAAGGTGTGGTATATATTTTATTAGGCAATGAAGAGGAACAAAATTTTTTTTCATGTAACAGAGAATAGAGCTTTTGCCAAGCAGTCAAAACACCGTGACCTTCTGAAGACAAAAAAAACCCACAATGGTCTTTCCATTCATCCTTTAGGACTTAATGCACTCTCTCATTTCTTAGTGGATGTGTCTCATGCCACAAAGGTAGCATGTAGAGTATTATTTTACTGTTTAGGAGGTGGTGGTTGAAGGCTCTGAGGTTACTGCCGTTGCCTCACGTCATCAAGTCTCTCTCTGTTTCTAGCTCCCTCAACATGTCTGTGCGTGTGATTCTCCTAACCTACTCTGTCAAAATGATGCAGGAAAGGAAAACATTTAAGCTACCGTTTCAGAAACAACCTAGGGACAGCTGTGCCTAAGTAGCAACCTCCAGCAGCAGGAGGGGAAATGACAGGCAGTGAGGTTGTGCAGAGCTGAAGCAGAATGGTAAGACAATGGAGAGCTGCAGGATGTCATCAACATCTGAACTAGCACCCTGGTTAACCCCGCTCAAAAATTATCTCAGTGCAGCAAATTCCCAATATTAAATATGTTAGCTTCTGTTTACTGTAGCAGCACTGTTTCTGCTGTCCCCTGGTAACACTGAATCACTTAGATGAATAATAGGAAAAATGTAAATAGGACGTTCTGGGGAACTCATAGCCGTTTTCAGTGAGTAATGGTGCCAAGGATGTGCTAATTTTTGGAGCTAAGCAGAAATTTTCCACAAAATACTCCTTTTGTTGGAAAATGAAAATTACTGCTGCTGAAACATTTTTCAGGGAACAAACAACGTTTTCAACTTGTAAAGTAAAAAATATTTAATAAAGAAAAAAATGTTTCCGCTGTGACAAAATAAATATTTAATTGTGGAAAATGGAAATTACTCTTCATTTCAAAATAAAATTGTCATAATAAAATGCAAACCTCATGAAGTTCAACAAGGCCAATTGTAAGGTCCTACACATGGGTCGGGGCAATCCCAAACATGGATACAGGCCAGGGGATGAGGGGATTGAGAGCAGCTGAACAGAGAAAGACTTGGGGTTATCGGTGGATGAAAAACTGAATATGATCTGGCAATGTGCAACAGCAGCCCAGAAAGGCACTTGCATCCTGGGCTGCATCAAAAGAAGCATAACCAGCAGGTTGAGGGAGGTGATTCTGCCCCTCTGCTCCGCTCTCGTGAGACCCCACCGGCAGTACTGTGTCCAGCTCTGGGGTCCTCAGCACAAGAAGGACATGGACCTGCATGAGCATTTCCAGAGGAGGGCCACAAAGATGATCAGGGGGCTGGAGCACCTCTCCTGTGAATAAAGGCTGAGAGAGTTGGGGTTGTTCAGCGTGGAGAAGAGAAGGCTCTGGGGAGACCTTATAGCAGCCTGCCAGTACTTAAAGGGGGCCTACAGGAAAGAAGGGGAGGGACTCTTTATCAGGGAGCATAGTGACAGCACGAGGGGTAACAGTTTTAAATGGAAAGAGGGTAGATTTAGATTAGATATAAGGAAGAAATTCTTTACTGTGAGGGTGATGAGGCACTGGACCAGGCTGCCCGGAGAAGTTGTGGATGCCCCATCCCTGGCAGTGTTCAAGGCCAGGTTAAATGGGGCTTTGAGCAACCTGGTCCAGTGGAAAGTGTCCCTGCCCATGGCAGAGGGGTTAGACTAGATGATCTTTAAAGTCCCTTCCAACCCAAACCATTCTATGATTCTATGATTCTTCTTTATGTGGATTTCCTCATCTGTCCTCCTTCCCATCTTCAGTATAGTCTAAGGTCTTTGCACTTATGTAAAAACAGTTCGTATTTGTTTTTAGTAGTATGTAGTCTGTAGCACATGACTTGGTTTAGTGGGAGAGGAAATACTGGAGGAAGAAGAGGGTTTATAGTGAATTTAGTTAGGCTCTGAAGGTGTTGGCTACATGGCTATGTTTCCAGCTTCCACTATTGACAGTAAGTCAGAGAAGGCATCTGAAGATCCGTTTTAGGGACACTGATGCATCTATAGGTGGCAGGCATGAATCCAAAGAGCGAGCCAGTGGAAAGTCATTCTTGATCTTCAGTAGTCACAGACTGCATTTCTATCCCTCTGACCAGAACCTGTTTGGAAGAAAATGGCAAGGAAACCATCTCTTATCTTTCTGCTGGAATCACACCTATTCAAAGACAGTGGTTAGACCATGGTCTTCATAAGCTGGTAACTGAGAGATGCATTGTTGTATTTTCACTTCTGCTTTGAACTTCTGATTGGCCAAATTCTCTGTCAAATGCCCAGATGACTACATACCTCTTACCCATCTTACTTTTTGGATTAATAAATTTTTAGTACTGCACACATAATTAGGGCATTCAGTATTAACCAATTAAAGAAAAAGAAGGGAAATTTAGAAGCAAAATGTAAGGCCTTTATGGTCCTCTTTAATGAGGAACAAGGGATAAGGAATTCTTCTGTCTATGACACAAATACCATTCTGTTTTTTGAGTTTACAAATAGAAGGGAAATAACCTAAATTTGAGGGATAGCATTGTATTGAATCAGTCTGCGTGGTCCATAAGGGTATGGTATTCTGTAAAGGGGAAATGAATGACATTATAAGAAATGTTAAATAAAAGATAATTGTTTCATGTATTTTCAGCAGAGTAAGGTATGTATTTTTAGCAGAGTCCACAATAGGTGCTAAAGATTTTTTCCTGTACAAAAATTCTACAATGTGTCATAATACTTCCTGAGTCAAAATCTAAGAATAGACAATTTCTCATATTTTCCTTAGATAGATCTTTTGCTTTTGTAGAGAATTAGAACATTTCTTATACTTATGTCATGATATATTAAGGATTAAAAAGAAAGGGATATTTTATTAGGTATTGCATTTCATTTGGATTTCCAAGCCAGCATATTCACTGAGCTACACAGAACAACGCTCTTTTCCTAGTGTTTAGCACATAAAGTATTTTCAGAATGCTTGTGGGGAGGGGAGTAGAATGGAAGTTATTTATCTGTTGGAAACATTGATTACATTTCTTATTTTCTAACAACATAAAAGGAATAAAATATTTAGAATTCTCCTTCAGACTTTATTAATACCTCCACTTGAAAAGACTTGCAAAGTCATCCAAAAGAGGTATGTACTTGCATAATGTTTGCATATTAAATTTGGAAAAAATATAAATGTATAATACACTGAAGATTAATTTAAACCCTCAAAAAATCCAAGAAGATTTGGAGTTGGATTGAATATTTTCTTTTTGCATCAACTTCTTGAATAGACAAAACAAATCATGAAATAGATTGTGATACAGTCTTTCTTCCACATAATTTCTCATGATATCTTGTACTTCAAATGTGGCATATGTCCGGATTTTTGTTCAGCCTTCTGCCTTTGGAAAGCTTCAAGAGTACTTTAAAACACACATACGAAATACCCCACTGAGATAATGAGATTAATCATGGTAGTAGATAGATAGAAACTTCTGATTCTTAGTTAAAGACTTGAATGGTAACAATTATATGTTATGTTATTTTGCATACTACATTGCTTTCGTAAGTGAAGGTAATTGTATGACTTTATGAAGAAAAATTACAGGATAACCAACATACATAGCACTTCTCATGGAGACAACCTTGTCATCCAATGTACATTCTTTGAGTTTCATGTTAAATACAACAATGCAGATTTTATGCATATTAGTAAGTTGTTACTCATTTGAAAAGATCTACTCTTGATTGAGGCTATGCAGACAAAACCAGTGATTAAATAGGCAAGAAAGTGGGAAGTCAGGAATGAGGAGCAGCAAGTTGTGTTTTTTGTTGACAAGTTATGCTCAGCATAGCTACACGTATGAGAATTCCTGAGCTCAGATCTTGCTGTCTGCCTCAGAAAGTCTGGCAGCTGTTATGAATGGATTTGCAATTTTGGCCAAAAATTTCCCTAACAGAACAATTTTCTTCTGATTCACAGGAGCAACATTTCAAATATTTTCAAGTGGAAGTCTCAAAACATTAAATTCCAGCAAATGTCAAAATGTTTTATTTCAACATTTTCACTCTCAAAATTGAAATATTGCAGTAGGATTTGGAGGAATTTTTTTTTGAATGTCATGAAAGATTGCAAGATTTTGATTCTTCAGTTGGCATCTAGAAATTAAAGGCTGAAATCTTAGCTAGAGTTCCTTAATTTCAACTACATCTAGCTGCAAATGAAATCTTGGGTGTTGTTTTACACTGATAGAGTCAAATAATGGAAGTTAACAGAGAGAGCTAATTAAAGATGTATAGGTCTGCATGTTCGAGTACACCTCTCAGTTTTTAAGAGGACTGAGACTGGTACTGTTGCGTATCAGCAGGTAGGACATGTTACTGGAATAAAAAATTCAGAATCTAAGTTTCCATCCTTAAAATATATTCTTTGTAGCTCAACTACGTTACAAAAAAATCCCTTCAAAATTGATAACATACTTCCACAGTACAAACCAAATAAAAAATGTGGGGGTTTGGGGGTTTGGTGGGGGTTTTTAGCCTCAAGATTTTAAAAACCAGACTCATTACTTTAAGGGAATGACTCATGATTTCTGAATGCTTTGAGTCAGGTATTATCACAATTTCTAGACAGATAGTTGGCTCAATAATGTTATTGAATAAACGGTTGAGTGAAACCTTCTATTTTTCCTTTTCTTATATTGTTGTAGTATGCCTGGATAAAGAAAGGTCGATTTATTACCTTGCTTACTTGTTGATATACAAACTATAGAGAAGTGGACTGAGAAACCAGAATAGCAGCAATTTATGCATTGATAATTTATGTATGGTTTTAGTTTACATAATTTTTTCTTTATTCAATAAAAAATGCATAGTTGCCATGGAAACTGCTACAACATAGGATTTGGATTACTGCGAAGAGGCAGGGCATTTTTATAAACAAATAAACACAGAAAACACATAAATCAAATGCTAACCAGCATCATGCATGTTCTTAAGACAATAGAGCTTGAGTTTCCCATTCTTGTTGAAGGTGTAGAGGGTTCAGACCGCAGGCTGGATCTCTGCACTGGCATCCTCAAATAAAATATTCAAAGGTATATTGAAGTTATGCTATTTCCCAGCCCCAGTGACTGCACTTCTGAATAACTGTGTTCAACAGTTTCTTTTTAAGCACAGATAGATCCCCAAACAAGCCTTTTTATTCTCTAGGCACTTACTAAACTTTATGGCCTCTTTATGAACCTGCAATATCAAAGGTACGACTAAGAAGAAGATACTGAAACCATTAGCACTTCATTAAATCTACAGGAAAGAAGAAATCTGTGTTAACTGTATGCATAGGACAGAAGGGACAAATGAGTTTTATTTTATCTACTTCTCTCATTATCAGTTCTTTTTATATCTTGCTTGTCTATTTTTTCCTCTTTTTCAAAAATTCTTGGCTTTTCATTCCAAATTAAAAATAATTGCAGTTCTCCCCCAACATGTACACACACCCTCATCTACTTCATAATCATGTCTATTAAAATCCATCCCTGTTGCTATGTGAATTCTGTACACTTCTACTTTTCTCTGTTTCTTTTCTCTGCTTCTTTGTGCTGATTGACTTGCACATCGCAAAATGGAAGCTTCAGAAAAAATATTTGGTATTTAATAAGAATCCTGAGACCAGTTTAAATCTAATCAGTCCTGAACAATGGTTTTTTATTTGTTTTGTTGTTGTTCTTGTAGATGGGGGGGGTTTAGAATGGTTTGGGTTGGAAGGGACCTTTAAAGGTCATCTAGTCCAACGGCCCCTGCCATGAGCAAGGACATCTTCAACCAGACCAGGTTGCTCAGAGCCCTGTCCAGCCTGACCTTGAATGTTTCCAGGGATGGGGCATCGACCACCTCTCTGGGCAACGTGGGCCAGTGTTTCACCACCCTCAGCGTAAAAAATTTCTTCCTTATATCTAGTCTGAATCTACCCTCTTTTAGTTTAAAACTAGTAAGCCTCATCCTATCACTACAGGCCCTTGTAAAAAGTCTGTCCCCAGCTTTCTTATAAGCCCCCTTTAAGTACTGGCAGGGACACTTTCCACTGGACCAGGTTGCTCAAAGCCCCATTTAACCTGGCCTTGAACACTGCCAGGGATGGGGCATCCACAACTTCTCCGGGCAGCCTGGTCCAGTGCCTCATCACCCTCACAGTAAAGAATTTCTTCCTTATATCTAATCTAAATCTACCCTCTTTCCATTTAAAACTGTTACCCCTCGTGCTGTCACTATGCTCCCTGATAAAGAGTCCCTCCCCTTCTTTCCTGTAGGCCCCCTTTAAGTACTGGCAGGCTGCTATAAGGTCTCCCCAGAGCCTTCTCTTCTCCACGCTGAACAACCCCAACTCTCTCAGCCTTTATTCACAGGAGAGGTGCTCCAGCCCCCTGATCATCTTTGTGGCCCTCCTCTGGAAATGCTCATGCAGGTCCATGTCCTTCTTGTGCTGAGGACCCCAGAGCTGGACACAGTACTGCCGGTGGGGTCTCACGAGAGCGGAGCAGAGGGGCAGAATCACCTCCCTCAACCTGCTGGTTATGCTTCTTTTGATGCAGCCCAGGATGCAAGTGGCTTTCTGGGCTGCTGTTGCACATTGCCAGATCATATTCAGTTTTTCATCCACCGATAACCCCAAGTCTTTCTCTGTTCAGCTGCTCTCAATCCCCTCATCCCCTGGCCTGTATCCATGTTTGGGATTGCCCTGACCCATGTGTAGGACCTTACACTTGGCTTTGTTGAACTTCATGAGGTTCGCACGGGCCCACCTCTCAAGCCTGCCAAGATCCCTCTGGATGGCATCCCTTCCCTATAGAGTATCAACCACACCACTCAGCATGGTGTCATCCACAAACTTGCTGAAGGTGCACTCAATCCCACTGTCCATGTCCCCAACAAAGATGCTGAATAATACTGGTACCAATACTGACCCTTGAGGGACACGACTCGTCACTGGTTTCCACGCAGACATCAAGCTTTTGACTACAACTCTTTGAGTGCAACCACCCAGCCAATTCCTTATCCATCTAGTGGTCCAGCCATCAAATCCATGTCTCCCCATTTTAGAGATAAGGATGTTATGTGGGACAGTATCAAATGCTTTGCACAAGTCCAGGTAAATGACATCCTTTGCTCTTCTCCTATCCATCAATGCTGTAACCCCGTCACAGAAGGCCACCAGATTTGTCAGGCACAGTTTGCCCTTAGTGAAGCCCTGTTAGCTGTCACCAATCACTTCTCTGTTTTCCATGTGCCTTAGCATAGCTTCCAGGAGGATCTGCTCCATGACCTTGCCAGGCACAGAGGTGAGACTGACCAGCCTGTAGTTCCCCAGGTTTTCTTTTTTTCCCTTTTTAAAAGTGGGGGTTATGTTTCCCCTTTTCCAGTCAGTGGGAACTTCACCAATCTGCCTCGACTTTTCAAATATGATTGAAAGTGGCTAAGCAACTTCAGCTGCCGATTCCCTCAGGACCCTCGGATACATCTCATCAGGTCCCACGGACTTGTGCAGGTTCAGGTTCCTTAGGTGGTCTTGAACCTGATCTTCCCCTACGGTGGGCGGTTCTTCATTCTCCCACTCCTTGCCTTTGGATTCTGTGAATTGGACAGCATAGCTAGAGCACTTGCCAGTGAAGACTGAGGCAAAAAAGTTGTTGAGTACCTCAGCCTTCTCTGTGCCAGTTGTAGCCAGGTGTCCCTTTTTGCTCATTGGGGGGGGTACAGTTTCTTTCATCTTCCTTTGTTATCCTATGAACCTGAAGAAACCCTTCTTGTTATTTTTTACATCCCTAGCCAAGTTCAGCTCCAGCTGTGCCTTGGCTTTCCTGATCCCCTCCCTGCACTCCCAGGCCATATCCCTATCATCTCCCCAGGATGTGTATCCCTGCCTCCACTAACTATGCATTTTGGGTTTGTGTTTTGGTTTGGCTAAGAAGGGTTGTAATTTATACTTTGCCATGGTCATGCCATGCAGAGTAGTGAACCTGCAGAATTTCTGCCAAAATTATTGTTTAAAAGAACCCATTGCCTACTGTTATCCAGAGCATGCACATAGTGACATCGTGAAATTGCTCTTCTTTTTCCTTTCCATAAGAATTGCAGCCTGTCTGCTCAGGCTTTATGCAAGGAAATGCTGAGGATGAGAGGTCTTGAGGACACAGCACGGGAGAGTAGCACATACGAACGCCTTTAGGGAGGAGGTGTGATATCTTTGTAGAATGGTGAGAGGCTGAGTTGTGGCATGGCTATCTAAAAATACGAGTCAAGTGCACATCAGACTCACTACTGCTGATGGATCTTATAAAATCAGTGAGTTACTGCAAGTCATGTCATTGTAATATTACCAAGAGGCTGTCTTTCTCCATGACTATTCAATTTCACAGTTTCTGGGATTTTCCTGGTGTTTGAACTTTCCTTAAGATTCTTGAAAAATGTAATACTGCTGTAGGGATAACACTTTTCTCCAAAATAGGTATGATAGTGTGTGCAGAGAAGGAAGACACTAATAAAACAAATATAACAAAGTTATGGCAGTTTCTCTGATCTGACTGTAGGATCTTTAAACGTACTTCTAATGGATCAGAGTTCTAGTAGCCAATCAGGCAAAATTGGTGTAATCACTCTTGCCTCTCCTCCTCTCCTCTCCTCTCCTCTCCTCTCCTCTCCTCTCCTCTCCTCTCCTCTCCTCTCCTTTCTGCCCTGCGTTGCCCTGCGCTTTTCTTCAGCAGAAAATAGATTTGATTCAGCACAGACTTTGGTTTTACATTAGTTACTGAACACGCACATACAGTAAAACTATTCTTCGTTTGGGACCAGTTCAAACATCTGAACTAGTAGTAAAATGGCTTTGAGTCACCAAAGCTGTTCAGTTCCAAGTTTCCTCATGTATAAGTTAATGACTATTTCTTATGAAATATTTTCCTATTTATTTTCCATAGTGTTGAAACTGCAACATCACTGACTTGATTTACTCTTTTGGATAAACTGGGGAAAACAGCTTAGTTTTCCTCAAAAAAGAGGAGATTTCTTGTGATTACAGAATGACTTTTAGTAAGAGGAAGGGTTCATGCTTTGAAGAGATTATATTTAAAGTATTCAGCGTGGTCTCAATGAGAGCAAACAACTGATTTTTTTCTACGTTTACTTTTGTTTTTCACCTTGGAAGGAATGGAGAACCTGAATATATGAATACCATCTGGGAGTAAAGCATTCAAATAACTCAGTGGTATGAAACGGTTTGTATTTTTTCCATGTGTTCACTGATTAGATTAAAGTCAATCTTTCTATTATATGAATGGTTCCCTAGATGACGGTACTGTAAGTTTCAATTTTATTAACACTGTCTGTTTATGTTGATAACAACTCCGTAGCTCAAACGTGGGGGATTAATAATAACAGGCATTTCAAGTACTGACTACTCTTATCAGCATTTGTAGTAGCAAGTTCTATTTTTCTTTTCTTTTTTCTTTTTAAGCTGTAACTAGCCTCAGAGTTGTTTGTGCAAACTCCAATCCAGCAACTGTTTCCGTAATTTGACTGAATAGATTGAGTTGTGCAGAAGCTCAGAATTACTTTTATGTCCAATTTTACAAATATTTTCAGAATGCTTTCAAAACAGTGTTAGAGTTGATATGCACTGGCAACACTTCAGCTCTGTTTTAATTTTCCTTTTGTGAAAAGCAGGTAGATAGAAATGAAAGTACAGTAAAATTTAAATGAAGTAGCTTATTTCTATGTTACCATATTTTAAAAAACAGCAACAAAATAATCAGAACCTAACCTTCCATAATTTAATAGTGGCTCCTTACCTCAGGGAAGCCACAGAGAAAACCTTTTCTACTTCAAACTAGAAATTTCTATTTTAGGTTGAACAATGATGAGATATTTAGAATTTATAATTGACTTATAGACTGCTTAATGTCTCACTGAGCACATCCATCTCTTTTCTTTGGTTCTCAAAACCAGAATGCACTTTGGGTGTGCTTTCTAGACAGGTTGCATATTTGTAGATCATTGTTACTTCAAACTGAAGCTGTTGCTCTGCTTATGTGAGATACCAGTTACCCTCTTTCATGACAGACACAGTAATGGCTTGATTTTCCTCTGGTGCAACCAATGGGACTTTTATTATTAGGTTTAGAGTGAATAGAATCAAGACCAATGGCTGAACATTTAAAAGTAGCATCCGTGGAACAACTTTTAGTGGTATTTATACCATTTATCTTATAAAAATTGAAGTTAGGCACCTAACTTCTTAGGGTAGTACACTCTTGCTACCAACAGGTCTTCTTCTTCTTTCAGAGTCCAAATTCCTTTGCAAACCTGAAATGCTAGTGGTTTCAGGCACGTTAATGCTTGAAATGATTGTTTGATTTATTCCCCTATACTGGTGGCAAGAGATTACTCAACTGTGAATGTCTCTAGCTCCACTTTCCAAAAGAATACAGAAACTTGTGGCAGAAAGCAGTCAAATGCTGTGCAACATGCACTGTGAATACCAGAAATAGATCTGTGTTTGAAGAATATAGATATTTTGGACAGCAACCAAGAATTTGAGTTCAGGGATGACCTCACAGGACCCTGAAGTCATGGAGTTGACTGGAACTTTTCTGAGTCCCGCATAAGACTTAGGGGAAATCTCTGTACCTTTGTGCAGATAAATTGGCATTTTTCTTATTCTTTATATGCTTTGTCATGGCCAGGGCTGTATCTTATGCAAGAGCACAGTGGTTCCAGTTAGGCTGTGGTGGTGCAGACCCCCTGGGCCACATTGCAATGTCAGGACCAGCCAACATTGTGTTCTTGTTTTGGCTGCAAGCACAGTGAGTTGGGACAATCTGATACTTTCTTGTCCTAGTCCCAGTACAGTGAGTTAGGACAATTAGGCATTCCCTAACCGTACCTGAAACTCCTGCTACCTGGATCATGGCCCACCCTGGAAGGTGCCAGAATTACCTGACAAGAATTGTGGCCAGAATGGAAATACACCGACCAAAGTCAATTATCTCTCGATCCTACAAATAGCGATCCTAAGTGAGACCCTTTGAGCTCTCTGGGATCACAGCTGGCTGTGACCCAGTATCTCCCCCTGAGTTGGGAGGCCTCTCAGGGCAGATTTTGTGAGAATTTCAAAAAGTAGATTTCATAAGGATTTCAAAGAGTAAATTTCATGAGGATTTCCAAGATCATCCACTGATATATACCGACAAAGAAGAAGGGGTCAAAGATCATCTGCTGACAAATGCTAATGAAGGAGAATAGTAAGTAATTCTCTACAGTTAGGTTTTGTGAAGTTTCAAAGATCATTCAGTACCAATAATTTACTACAACTGGCAAAGAGAGAAAAATCTTGATCATAGGCTAACCTCTGTATCTGTGTGTGTGTGTTTGTGTGTGTGTGAATTGATTTAGGGAATTTTGTAGTGTTGATTATAGCAAACTTTATTAAAACAGTCTGATAATTGGCTGATGATTAATAATTGTTAAAAATCATATAACCTAATTTTATGATATACCATAATAGTGCTGATAAATCTTAAATTGCTGCTACCTCAAAGTTCTGTAGGATCCACAATCACTCATTCCCCAACAAATTGGTGTAGTAACTCAATGGGAGGTTTTCCTTACCCTTTGTATCCCTTCAATTAGGCATAAAATGTTGACCAAGTCTGGGACTAAGTCCGGATTCAGCTCCACCTAGACTCCTCTCTGAGAAGGAGTTTAGAAAGCAAGGGGGTCCACTCTGAACCTTGTGACTCAACAGGGGGGTCTCCCTTGCCCTTTTTCATCTCCGGTCTCTGTGTAAATCATTTTAAATCAATTCTAACTCAATTTTCCTTTGTATGGTTCTTCCATGTAGTAAGTAATAGAATGAACCCTGCCATCGAACTTTGTTAACTCGCACTTTTACAAATTCACATTAAAAATCACCTTTGAGAATATCTTTGATGGTGATTCTTTAAGTGATCTAAATCACTCATCCACGACATAGGCCTTTAAGCAGTGCTGTAATATAAAATATGACGCATATTCATAATAAAAAAATACTCATGTTGAAAATATGCTTAGATGTCTGAAGTATAAAAAAGACTGCTGCAGTTCATACTTTTACTTTTAGCTAAATGCATTATTTTCTTTTAAATGAAAATGCACCCAAGCAACATTTGTAAGTGTTCTGTCAGGTCACATTGAAATCTATGACTGCTTAGATTTGCCTTTCAAGATTTCATCCTAACTGTTATGATAAGAAGTATAAATCACAAAGCGTTTAATTGTATCTGTTTTATTTGCATATAGAGTCTGGACCTTAAGCATGCTACCTTAATGTATTCCTTTGAGGCACATTAATCAGTGCAAAATTAAAGTTAATTATGATAATTAAATCTTCTCAAAGTAAAAGGTGACTGTAGTAGTACTCAGCTCTAGCACGAGCCAAAAAATAAAAGGGAATGTGCTAACATCTTCTTCATTAGTTTGGTATTAATACAGTGCCTTCCTAATGCCTCTGCGGAAATCTGAATTTTAAATGAAAAGCAGAATTTGCCTTTCCTTGCCTGGTGTGTGACATTAGAGCTAAATGAGACACATGGTTCTATCTGCAGTGTCACTGTTGGTCTTTCTCTTTTACATGGCTCTTATTCAATTTATGCAACTCTCACTCCATAAAACATTAAATAGCTACATTGTGAGGCTTCATGTGTGGTGTCCTTCGGTTTAATCTTCAAGTAGTTTCAGCTGAATCAGGCATTAAGGAGATGCTCTTGTACGGATGATGTTGTGCTCTGATCTTGTTATTGCAGTGACCAGGCTCTCAGCAGTCCTCATTGCAACCCCTCCTGGATGTCAGTTCTGTGTCATAAATTTGTAGTTACAAAAAAAATCCATTTAACTTTTCTCTGAGCAGATCTGGCTCTGCTGCTCTCTCCTGCTCCAATACTGAGAGAAACACTAATAAATCTGGACTTCAGCACTCACTAAAACAGAGATCAATTCGGTAAGCACCAACATGGAAACAAATAGGCTCTTTATAGCTATTAATAAAGGAGGATAATTGCTGGCATTAGTCACGGCATTTAATTTCACCGAAGGAGTAGTTGGACAGTTTGCTTTCCTCAAGGTGAGGATTTTCTGTGAGACATTTTCAAGCACCATGGCTCATGTTTTATAAATAGGCAAACCTTGCTTTCAAAACATAAATAAATAAATAAACACACCTCCCTGCCTCCAGAATCCCCTTCTCCTTCCCCAACAACATATTGAAAACACTTCTGGTTTACAACAAACTATATACATATAAATAGAAGATTGGAAGATAACAACGTCTAACAGTTTGAAATATGCACCACAATACTAGTCTATGACTCTGAATACATGTGCTTTTCTTCCTCTGAGAACCATATGGGGTTTTTTGTGTTTTTTTTTTCTTCAAAAAAGAGTTTTTTAATCTGCTCAGAACATAGTGATAATTGCAGGAGAGCATAAAAATGAAAGCATGAGAATCTAACGAGATAAATGAAAAAAAAGCTTGTTGAGTCAGTAGCCCATACTGTATGTCAGGAAGGTAGAAAGACATTTACCTTTATTCTCACTTAAGTCCACTGCTGTCATTGCAAACCTAACTGCTCCAGGCACTGCTCCATTTCCTTACCAAAGACATAATCCTTGTTTCCAATGACTGCAACGTAAGGGAAGACCTGCTTTCTATACTGCCAGACTATGTTATATCCACGTGATCATGTGGAGTTAGGAAGCTACAGCTATGACCAATACCTTGACAGGAGACCATGCAGGAATTTTTTGGTACTATACACACAAACCAAGGAACCATAGCCAAACAAATGGTGATTACCATACCACCAAAATAGGAAGAATGGATGTGTTTTGGCCTTTTTTGCTGTTGAGACTGAGTTGGTGGATTGGAGTGAAAAAAATTTTTAAAAAAATGGGTTTACACTTAAAGTGGTAAGAGAAGATTAAAAATACTACAACTTCTGTATGTATGATAAATTTTAAGAAACAGTGGGAACATCTAACTTGGCATTTCAGAGTGCCACAATTTCTATATATATTCCAGCCATGGCCTAGGTTCAGATCCTCGCTCACTTCCCCACTCCATAGCCTGGCTTTGTAAGAGTTCCAGTATCCTCTCATCTCATCTTTGACTTGGAATAATAAGGTTTATCTCTTTTTTAATTTTGTCAAAAATCTTCTGTATCAAGCACCCTCAGTACCAAAGAAAGAAGTACTTCCATTATCTCTTAATCTTCCAAATCACTGATTCAAAGATATTGAAAATAAATGTATTGTGCTTAATTTATCTGGAAGAATTGCACAGCAAAATCAGATCAGGTATATCAGAAGATTATAAGAGCATTTAGGCCAAGGTCTGAAAGGGTCACCAAGAAAAAAGTATCTGTCACAAACAATTATATTCTATTCTTAGAGCCTCTGACTTAAACTGTCTTCAATCTATCCTGTAAAGGAAACATAGATATTGAGTTTCAGGTTTTCCTACCACTATGCTTATCAAAGGGACCTTCATTACCATTTAATATTCACTTTTGTTTTCCAAAAGATATGCTTCTATGTGGGCTTCATTGAAGTCTGGTCAGAATTAAGCAGCGTTTGCTTTGGTTTTCGAGACTTCTAGGGAAATAAAGGACAACAAGTTAAAATACGACTTCAAGTCAATGCTGATTCAGACTATTCAGCTTACACAGACACTACTGTCGATTCAGGAGATATTGGCAGCTCAGAGCATTAAAGAAAAAGTTTGGCCTTTGCAGATTTTTCTCTTGGTAAGAAATGCTATGGTACTACTACCAAAATGACCATGTGTTTGAATTAACTAAAATGGCCATCACTTAAACAGAAATCTGAAAGAGTATATATTTGAACTATTTTGGTTTCTTGGACCACTGAATCCAGTTCTAAAGGTTTGATTTAGTATATATAAAAGATACAAGGAGTTTCATTGATTTTAACAGTGCAACGATTTTTGTGGATAGAGTTATTAAAGCAGAAATCCAGACTACTTTGTGTGAAAATAACCCTGCTCCCCCACAATAAAATATAAAGTCTAACTGAACTTTTTATAAATTTGTGGGTTTGTCAGAATCCTTTATCTAAACCATCAGAGAAGGCATTGGGAGGCAATACAATGTATTTACATTAAAAAATCCCATGCTGTGTTAATTTTATATAGAAGAAGCTCCCTTTATAATAGAGAGCACATGGTGCTCTATTTATGAATAAAACATTTCAAATACAGGAAAAAATGAGTCATAAGTCTTCACTATTTGTTTAACTTGAATAATATGTTATTCAAGATGACCTGCAAAATCACAAGTACTTTGTGGAAAACCTATTCCATTTATTTATTGGTTAAAAATAAATGTATTGGTCTGAATAGTACCCATAGGAACTCATTCAAATTTTATGTCTATGAGCAGTTTTTGATAGTCACATAATAGATGTTTACCTTATTATAATAACTGGAAAGATTTCATGCCATGAGAAACTCATTATCATCAATTCTGTACTTTTGTGCAGCATATATATATATATAAGACAGTGCTGGGTTCATAGTTTGTCAGGATTTGGCTGGCATGCACTCACCTAATAGGAATCAAATAAATAAAGCTTTATACCTCTCTCTTCTACCTGAATACTAGGAATTATCAGAAGGAGTATTGCACTGTTATAGGGTACACACTGTTCGAAACGTATTAATGAGATTGTTTTTGAATTACTCGGTAAGATCCCTACAGAAAAGTAAGCACAGTTTATTTTATTCTATCACTTGTTTCCAGCTCTGATAGAGGGAACAGATCTTCCACAACTCCCTAGGATGATGTAACATCCCTGTAAGAGCTCTAGCAATAAATTCCATAAAAAAAAAGCATTGATGGCAGATTTTAATTGATATACCTGTTCAGGGTGTCTGAGGCAGTAGATCCTACCTGGGAAATAAGGGAGTCCAGCTGCTGACTTGGTTTAGCTTGCAAAACAAGCTAGTTTCTATTTATTTTTTTTTGGGGGGGGGGGGGGGAAGTGGCTATGCTACTGTAGAGCTAAATTAAAGATTGCTGAGTGATGTAGAAATTAGTTTAGTAAAAAGGAAACATGATAGGCATTGTGATGTGTTTGAGGATTTTTTTAATTTACCAGTAAGAGCACTGTCTGTATCAACAGTTTTATATCTTCTACAGAAATGGTAATATAAAAAGGATCTTAAATACTCCCAGAGCAGAGACATTGGTCTGTCTCAAGCGCTTTTCAGCCAGGTGCAATGCTTTAAATCTAAGACAATAATTAGAAAACTGAAGCGTTACCAAGCAATGAAGAAAGACCACAATAGATAAGCTTAAGCTAACCCAGATGTTTCTAGTGAAGCTGTTGTTTCCTGTTGAAACTTAATTTTTCCCCACCTGGCTAGCTTTCGGTGTTTGGAACATGACTTTGGGTCTTCTAACCCAGTGAATGGCTGGGTGCCATTATACATAGACATTTGCTGCACTGCAGTCCTTCTCCTTTGCTTCTTATTAGTACTTTGGAGTACATTGGAAATACCGCAAAGTGTATAACAGCAGTAAGATGAAAGTTCTGAACTCTTCATCGAGAAGTGATAAAGATTGTCTGTTGCAAAGGGCGAGCGTGTATGGATCTACCCTTTCTGTTGGCGAAGGTTATAGCTATTGAATTGCTCACTGCTTTCGACACTGTTTGCCAGCTTCTCCCATGAGGGTGTCTGTATATTTTTAGGTCTCTTCCTTGTGCATCAAATTCGTGCCTTACTCTGGACAGGCCATTGTCCTCTCTCTTCCTCACTTAAATACACAAACTTCACTTTTTACCTAGTATTCATTGCAGCTGGATTGATATATTGAATACCGATATATTTATTTCTTTATTTTAATATATACTACATGAAAAAGATCATCCCCAATGTCAAAAGCCTGGAAGAGGCTTAAATGATACAGACCTACAGTCAGATATCCCCTTTTGCTCTCAGACATAGAGTGTTTCTTTTCCCTGTATTTTGTATTTTTACGAAGATACCTCCCCCATAACAAATCAGAATGATGCCAGAGCACCCCCAGACCCAGGATCTCAGAAGTACTTGTGATTCATAGTCCGGTCACGGTCACTACTGTCGCAGGATCTGAGCAGCCAGGCGAGCACCAGTACTCCCACTGACCTCCTGCTGCTGCCCTCTGCAAGGGAGCCCTGTCCTGTGGACGTGGGGCAGGGACACAGCCCAAGGCTCTAGGGGACAGCCAGCTGTGTCCTTTGTCTTTGAAACATCTAGCACAAGTTTGGGAATAGCCGTGTCCAAGTTTGGGAACAGCTGTATCCAAGTTTGGGAATAGCTGTATCCTAACAGAAAGTAAAACCAACAGTTGTCTGAGAGATAGTGTATTTTTGATGTTGTTTTAGGATATACCTTGCACAGCCTGCTGTTGTATTTTACTATGGAGTTAAACATAAAACATTAAGTATACCTCTCATACTTCAAAGATAACACAATACCTACATCTGTCAAGAAAGAATTCAAGCTACAATAACCAACATTCACTCTTACTAAGTGTCCTGGTTTCAGCTGGGTAGAGTTAATTTTCTTCCCAGTAGCTGGTATAGTGTTATGTTTTGGATTTAGTAGGAGAAGAATGTTGATAACACACTGATGTTTTCAGTTGTTGCTAAGGAATTTTTAGGCTAAAGTCAAGGATTTTTCAGCTTCTCATGCCCAGCCAGCAAGAAGGCTGGAGGGGCACAAGGATTTGGGAGGGGACACAGCCAGGACAGCTGACCCAAACTGGCCACAGGGGTATTCCATACCATGTGACGTTATGTCAAGTATATAAACTGGGGGGAGTGGGGCTGGGAGGATCGCTGCTCGGGGACTAACGGCATCGGTCGGTGAGTGGTGAGCAATTACATTGTGCATCACTTGTTTTGTATATTCCAATCCTTTTATTATTTTTGTAATTTTATTATTGTTATTATTATCATTATTAGTTTCTTCCTTTCTGTCCTATTAAAGTGTTCTTAGCTCAACCCATGAGTTTTACCTTTTTCCTTCCGATTTTCTCCCCCATCCCACTGGGGAGCGAGCGGCTGCGTGGTGCTTAGTTGCTGGCTGGGGTTAAACCACGACACTAACATAAATGCACAGAAAATAGAAACGTATTTCAAATAAATCCACATGTTTACATTTTTTGAAACTTCACTGATAAAGTAGGAAATGTCAATGTATAATGACTTCAATGTATAGTAACTTCATCTAAAACACAACTGAATGTTCACTGTCTTGGATATTTTTACCACATTCCTCTTATCTAACAGATAAACAAGTAATATCCTCAGTCAATGAAGATGGCTGTTTATAGCTTTCATGTAAATGATGAATTCCAATACTGAGTTATGAGCTACAGAGGGAGAAATTCAATCACTGTAACTAGGCAAAGTTATTTAACTTGATCTGCAGGTGTAGAAACAGTTGAATGTATTGAGACAAATTAGAAAAAGTTTCTTCTGAAATCTGCTATAAACCATTCACAGCTATTTTTCAAGCAAGAGGACTGAAAGAAAAACTGAAGCAGAATTAAAAGAAATGTTTTAAAGTAGTATTAATAATTTCAACACAGGGAAAAGGTTTGAAGGAAACCATAAATGGCAGAAGTAAAACATTTAGTATGAAATTAAAATATTTGTGTATTTTTCCCTTATTTAGTGTTTATATCTAATTACCACATTTAAATTCTTATGACACATCGGCACTGCATGTAACTGGAAACATTTTAGTGGTAGAAAACCATCCTTCACTAGTGCCTCCTTTTTCTTTATTATTGTTCTGTTTTCTACTTAAATCATCAATATATACAGATTAACCCCCCAAAATATTCAATATTTTAGTACTTCAAAGGTTCCTAAATTAAAGACTTCTGTGATTTAACCAATTGTTTAGCATAATCTTAGAATTTCAGCTAGTAGTTCCTCATCATGGAAGAAACTGTCCCTTTTTATACTCTTATATGATAAACAACTTGTGCTGGAACTAAACCATGTCCTTTAGAAACATATGTATTTATGATTTCAGTACTTTAAATTTTGATGAACTTTCACAGCACCTGATTTGTTGTTTTTTTAACAATTAACCAACACTGTTCAAAACAAATATTGATCTGTCTTCCAACTTATTTTTTTCTTAGTTAAAGTTTCATAAATCAAAAGTTAGGTATTGCTCTGCTTGATTAAATTTTTGCCTATTGATAGGTGTCATGTCCCTCTATAGATGCCTAAACTTGTAATCAAATCCCCTTTTAACCTTCTATTAAAATTATATCATTCTAATCTTGAATCATTATTGTAGCTCTTCTCTGAACCCTCCACTGCATCTCAGCATCGTTTAGAAGGATATAAATGAAATTATATTTCAGTGGGCATGTCACCGAAATCACTTCTATATTCACATTCGTTATTGTAATCCGCAAAACACAGTATGAGTGGACAACATACTTAGCTGCATACAGAGATTTGTAACCACCTTTCATTATCATTATTTTCCAAACTAATAAAAATTATGGATATGTTCTATATTCCCTGTCTGTATCTGTAAGGCCCTGCATTTGGGTGAATTAAAGCTTATATTAGCAAGTCAACACACAGCTGTATCCCTGATCTATTCTTCATCATTGATGCTTTTATGTCATGAAGATTCTGGGTGAAAGCAACACATATTCCAGGAAAACAAGCATTTCTACAGGAAAAATCAAGACCTCAGCTAAATAAGAATGCAGTCATATTATCAAATTGACTTATAACTTCCAGATGAAATGTAAAACATAGCATGGGAAAACATTTCTTAGTTCAGAATAAAGCAAAATCTATTTTTTCATTTGACTTCTATATCACACCTGTGAAATCAGTGTATTTCTTGGTAACCTTAAACTTCTATATATCTTCTGTTAACATATTCAAATAGTAAACATGTCTGTATAGTTTTAAACAATCAAACACTACTAGAAATATTAATGTGTCATGTTTCTAGGCATAGTCAATGTCAGATACCTTTGAAATCTCCCAACATTAATTGCAAAAGCTGTCTCACATATGATTGGGAAACAATAGAAGTCATTCTGTGTTTGTGTCACATACATTTCAGAGACTCTAGTATTGCTTTATACTTTGAAAGAGTAAGTCTATTTTTTTACTCATGTCCCAATTATAATCTTTATTTAAATGCCATTCTTAAAAAGTCATTTGAAAGAGGAAAAAAAGAAGATCAGAGAGTAACTAAAGGCTGGTTTGATTATTAGTCTGTGTAAGCAGAAAGGAGCTCTTTAATAATGCTGACGTGAATCTATTGGCTCTATTCATCTTCTGATAAATAAAAGCACAGGAAAGAACAGAAGTATCCAAAGAGGCTTAAAGAGGCTAATCTACTCTATAGAAGAGGAGGAAAGTTAAGGTTCCTCTAGAAGACAATTCACAGCAGCTGAGTCAGAAGTTTGGTCTAAATAGTCAAGTGGAGCCTCTCTTTCTCTCCATTGATAATAAAGAATATGTAGGTCTAGCTTGCACAGGTATACACATAGGTATAACCTTTGTGAATGCTACTTATTTTTCACCATAAGTCTATAGTTTTCCTTTCACTGTAGGAAATTTTAAGTGCCATCCAATTAAATAGCACTCAAGGAATCAAAATCTTCCTCGATAAGTTTCATAGCTCTGCTGCATCCTTAGCTGTTCCTATCATAGCACATAGGAGTTTATTCCTATCCTGTTGTCCTAAAAAATATTAATTTATTTAAAATATTTTAATGTCTGCATCTAATTAACAGAGAATTATATTGTTGCTACTGTTTTATAAATATGTAATTTTCTTAAAAATATCTATAAAAAGTGTATAATTTTCTTAAATTTTATAAGCTTTTTTGGAAACCCCGTGTTGATCTCAAACCAGTTAAGGGGTATGTTAAGATACATCAATGCTTAAATGATTATAATTAAGTGAAAGGATGAACAATAGAGGAAAAGAAAGTATTAAGACCGATGAGAACTGGAGTCAGGCAAGGGATACTTCTCATGAAAAGAACAGCATGAATTTAGATCTGGCTAATTTAAATATCTAAATGAAGTACCTTATTTAGAGTAACCCATCCTTGGGGCTTTGGGAGTATATAGTATATACAAGTACACACCCCTGTCATTTAGTAGAGGTTATTGTTATATATTAGTACAGGTAAAGTATAAAAAACAAAGGGAAAAACTGAGTTCACTGATTTAGGCATTTCTACACTTAAGGGGATTCTGGAGGCATGGTGGTTTAGGTGCTCTTCTTCAGCCTCTGTTGGGTGCCTGCCTCTTCTAATCAGATTATAAAAATGATAGTAATTATAGCCTAGGATCTGGTCTATTTTGCCCTTTTCTAAGGATGATATAATAGCTGCCTACCTGTGTCCAGAACAGTGAGCCAGAAAGTGGTACCCTGTGCTCCAGGGACTTCTCAAACTGACATGGACTGATTTGTTATACCCAGGAGCTAACTACCAAGTTATGAGCAATCTTGAGTTTGCATCCTATTAGTACTTCTCTTGCAGCTGGACTATTGACCAGATGAGCAAGCAGGAGTCATGGGTCCAGGCAGAGTCTGAGTCTAGCCTAGTTGATAAGGCTCAAAGTATGCAGAAATTAAACTTCTGGCTAGCTTCCTGAAGATGCATGTATTTTGCACATATATTTTCCATTATATCTTAGAAAAGGAATTCTGGGTTGGACAACCCGTATCCTTAGACTTCTCTGCTTCCTACCTAATGTTACACCAGGCTTGTTTGTGCAATGGGTTAGCTTCAAGACATGGTGTGTGTTTTTATTTATAAATAGGTGATAGATCAATAGATAGGTAGATAAAGCTGATGGGAACCTCTGTGGCAGAGGTTAGATTGAAAGGAGCCCAGGAGCATACCATGCTTTAACCACAAGATGAATGTAGGACCTACCCTGACATATAGTACTGAACTAATCAGAATACTGACCACGTTTAATATGGCAAGATTGATCAACTGAAACCTAATATCTGACCAACTAAACCTGGGTTACAAAAAGCCAGGTGAAGTCACCTAGCAAGAGTAGACTGTCTGAGCGCATGTGAGAGACCAAACTAAATGCCCAAAGTGCTTTCAGGCTAACTATAGAAGCAGCTAATAATATGGATGTTTGCAAAGTTATGCACTCTGGGAATAGCTTATTCTTTGTATAGAAACGAACAGTTGCAGTTCTTCTATTTACCTTTCAGTACATTGTTCAGTATAGTGACACATGAAATTGGAGATGTCATTGTTTAACGAAAGTACTAGAAAATTGTGAGAAACTCGGTAGCTGGGTAGAAAACTTATAGCTTAGAAAAGGAAAGCACTATATTTAAAGAAGGTTACTTGCAAATTTTCTTAAAGGTCGATTTCAGAGGTGATTTTGTCCAAAGTTCTTATTTTGGCAAAAAACTTGTGAGTGTGCTAAAATGAAAAGGTTTGGGAACTAATATTGAAAGGGACTAATCATGCTTCTTCTTTATATCCTTATAGTTAGAAAAGGTAAATTCAAATCACATATGCATTCAGAGAAGGGCCACTGTAGTGATAAGGAGAAAGAAGAAAATACATAAACTTTGCTCTTGGAATCCAACAAGGTGAAAGCTTAGATGTGCTGCTGTTTGAGATGTAGCACATCTGAAGTGAATGCCACATAAACATCAATGAGGGAGAACTATTTAAAAGAAAGAAAAGTCAGCCAAAGAACAGAAGTTGTAAACTGGTCATGGATAAACTTATGTGGAGTTAGAAGACAGTTCCTAATTACTACTAATGGAAAGTTGAAGAATCAGACAAAGAGGTGAGGAAAAGACCTAACTAGTTTGAAGTAAGATCTGGATACATTAATGGAGAATATTACATTAGTGTTGCTTATGAGAGCAGCATGCTGATTTAATGATTCAGATGGGTCCTTCAGGTTCTCTTGAAAGTGGATGGATGCTATTCTCTTTAGGAGATAAGCAAAATTTTCCTATGGGTGTCCCAGTTCAGCTATAAAGAACAGCTCGAAGGAGACTGAATTTACCAAAAATGAAAGAAAAGAGTCCTTACTGTCCTGAAGACTTGAGCACAGTGGTTTAGGTCTGTTAGAAGATTCAGAAAATATTGGATTCATCTTTAAAATACAAGGTTCCTCCTGACAGTCTGCCATTACCTCATGTAGAGTAAGTGTAATGCACTATATTTGGTTTTTGAAGTTAAATGTGCTTCATCGGTGTTTATTTAAAACACATAATTTTCTTAAACCTGCCACATCGGTTCACCAGACCTGAGCCTCAGTTAATTTGAACAAAATCCAGAGTGTGGTTGATTGATCCTGCTATTATTGAAGTTCAAGTCCACTTCACATAGATAGTCAGAACCATTCATGGTATTTAGAGAAAGCCTAATGGAAAAGACTTTCAAATATGATTAACACACCTCTGGTTTTAAATGCATAAAGTCTGCTATACAGCTATGGGTCTCAGATGATATCAGTTATGGACATATATCCAACCACTTTTGGTACACTGGCCTCCTGAAGGGTTAATTTGTAAAAAGGATTTCTTGTAAATGCTACCACACAAAGTACAAACTTTTAAAAATCTGTTTAACTACACAATGAAGAAATATAACAGGTAATTTTAAAACCTGTTGATTTAACCAAACAAGGCCTCCTTGCCACACATTTAATTGAAGAAGTGAAAGACCTCAAGGTTTTCCTTCTGCTTTGTTTCCTTATCATTTTTTCTGGGGAGAAAAAAAATAGAAAGAGAACATGCTTTATAGATCCCAGCATAGATATTGTAGAGTACATAAAAGAGACTGTCAAGGGCAGGTTGTTTGCCAAACAGTACCCTTTGCAAAACCAACAGTATGTTATCTTTTCTGAACTTACGATGCTCATTTGACCACAAACTTCCCTCTCAAACACTTTCAAACAGAATTTTGTAACCACAAAAAGATAGCAAGAAGAGTCACAGGGCTTTTAGTGCTGTGACAGAAAATGCAGATAGGTAATGAGAAACGCAAATGAATTAATTTAAGAGTGAGACAATTAATATTCACAGTAGAAAGAACTCTTCCATTTTTTCTGAGGCAAAGACAATTAAGTCCCTGGCATTTATCTCTTCATTTGAATTTAATGACAATGCAATTGGTTTAAACCTTTCTGGAGGACATATGTTAGGCATAAATGGTATCCTGAGTCCTGAAATTTAAATTCAGTTCACCACACAATGTTTGAGAAAACTTCATTTTGCTGATGGGAGCCCTGTAAGACAGTAGCCAGAATATTTGAGGGTAGCTGAGCACAAAAGAGCAAATTTCCTGCAGCTGAAAAATAACCTTGAGAATACATGGAGTACAAGTAGTAAACTATCAGAATACGGTGCGTATCTGTGTGTGCTGTAGAATAAGCCCAACTGCAAACACAGTATTTTGAAACACAAAGTCCTAAAATGAAGTAGGTTGTCCAAATATTGAAATAGTGTAAAAGGCTTCCTTCTGACATTTGGGTGAGTCTGGTCTCATCCCTTCTACACTGGTGTTGTCTTTACCAAATCCAGAATATTAATAAAAATATTCTTGTGTGAGACTTTAAAAATGTAAATTTCCAGAAATATTTTTTTCTCTAATAATGAATTATTTATAATTCTATAACAGGACATAATTTTCTAGGAAATATATTTCCAGAAATTGCAGGAAGTTATTTTTCCATTTCTGGTATATTTGTTAGTATAAATATCTGTCAACTAGCTGCCCCTTCAGGGTTAATAAATCTGAGAGTATGTTTGTAAGTATATTTTCATTAAATATTTAATATACTTGCTTATAACAAGTTTATAGAGTAAGTTATTTACATTCCCATCTCTTTAATGAGGAAATATATCTCCATATTTCAGTAGATAAAGGTATTTTTAAAGACACAATACTCATTTCCAACTGAAGTTAAGTGGGAATTATATGAGAATTGATGTCCTTGTCACCTAGAACCTGGAGGGTTTTATAGTGTCTCTAATAAACCACCTAAATTTAAACTGAGGAGGCAAAGAATGGACATTATAATAGGAAAATAAAAGATAGGAAGAAAATGAGGGTAAGCCGCTTTCTAAATACATAATGAAAGACACATTTTGAAGCTATGAAGTGGTAGAGCTTCCACCTTATTTTTCACTATTATGTAGAGCAGTTTTGGTTATTTACTGTTGAAGTTTTCACCTCAGAACTTAGTCAGGATATCCATTTCTTGATTTCATTCATTATTTCTAGCAATGTGACTGTAAAATGAGCAATTAGAGTTGCTAAACTCTTCACCAGCTGCTTATGCAAAAGTAATATTTTTTGAAATATGGCCGTTGTTTCATGTTAGTGAGCAAGATATTCAAAAGCAAATGACCAGCCTCTTCCCAGAATTTCTATAAAACAAAAACTAACTAAATCACCATATTGCAGTCTTAATTACAGAAAATATTTAATTGTGCATATATTTTTATTCACTATAGCACTTAAACACATGCCTAAAATTATATTCATTCTTAAGTTCAACTGGTTTCAGTAGGGCAAAGCAGATGTTTAAAGTTATTCATGCAGTAGAAATTCTATTTAGAACAGGTTTTCTAAGTTGATTCCTTCTACTCTCTTTCCAGTGTTAGTGTGATTTCTATTACAATTTCACTCTGTAAAATCTTCATTAAATTAAGCTATACTTAGAAAAGTATTGTTATTATTATTAATAATAATTTTAATAATATTATTAAAGATAATAATGCCTCCATCTGATGTTTTTTGAGGGCCATTCCTCTTTTTTAGTCTTAAACTGGTGCTGAAATCTCAAAGGACTGCTGCAGTCAGATTCACATATAGAGGAAGATTTTTACACCCAGTTCTGTTACAGAATTTTCTCGCATACCTGGAAATACAACAGATGATAACTTTAATATGATAAGAGGAGCTATAACATTCCTTCTTCAGTAATTTATTGCATGGATCTGTAAGAGATGCAACAAGCGTGTTGCCATTTGCATTGTAACGAACAATTCTCTTCTAAGAGGTAGCAGAAACAAAGATGTTAATGAGCTTTTTGCTCGTGTTTTTTGAGACAAAATGAATTGGCAGAAATCAGCAGCTCATTTTCTTAAACACAAAGATAAAGCATGCATTTTATTTTGAGCCTAAGATTATACCATGTATCAGTAGAAGAATTGAGACTATAACACTTCCATGAGTAGTAGAGCAGATGATTCACTATCTAATATTCTGCTTTGGAATAAGACTTCTACTTAAAGGAATGAATAGTTTCAAATGATTTTTCAGTTCGGGTTTCTTATAGTATGCACTGCACATATGCACACACATACACACATACTTATAGGCTGTGTCTGAAATATAAAACTTATATAATATAGAAAAATAAAGTATTTTGTATTAATATAGTGGTATTACATAATATGCATCGCGTATGTAGGAATTATATTGTCAAAATTGTAATGCTGTCATTACATGAAAGTGTCAGCCCTTCTTATCCTAAACTTATTCTGAAATATTTCCCTTGATAAACTCCTACTATTATGGAAAGACCTCATCATCTACTTTAGATAGTCATGGTTACTCTTATATAGTCAATAGTCATTCACTGCATAACAAAAAATAAAACAAACCAATTTCTTGCGATTAACTTCAGCCTTAATTAATCTTTTAACCTTGAAGACTTTACCTTGCTAAGCATTCAAAATGTTTGACTCTTCTTAATTCATCAACTTGTGATTGACTAGCTTTTCATTCATGTGATGGGACCCCGATATACACTAAAGTGTAAAGAAAAATAACATTTTGGATAGAAAATATACTGGTAATGTTGTCACAATGGTGATTAACCTACCACAGGAAAGAAACCGTGCCCCAGAGACATGCAGATAAGTCAAAGGAATTTATACATCAGTCAATCTAGTGGATATTCAATAAATAAATACATTTCTTTTTGATGAATTGCAAATACCTCAGCCTGAAGGAATACTAATTTTTTAAGGACGGTGTAGTTGCACAAAATATTGAATAAAAAGCATGATAGACTTAAATTTATTAACAGTTATGTTTCTGCAAAAAAGTTGTACATGAAGTGGAAATACTGGTGACATTTTCTCCCAAAAGACTCTGTAAAAAAAGCCAGATCTTTCAGTATTTTTATTAATTTTTGCTTGATGTTAATATCCAAAATGGAGTTCAGAGAGGAGCTACAGAGCTGAAATTAGCTTGATACACCCACTGGACCCAGTATGCTTTCACCAAATGCAATTATTCTTCAGTGTTCATTTACCTAAGTGGTAGAACTTGCCTGCAGCAAGGAAGGAAGGAAGGCAAGGCTAGACCTCAAGCGATCATACAAACTGATTTTAAAATCAGTAGTCAAAATTAGTGCTCTTCAGTGAGTAGAAAAGCTAGGACTCTAACCCAAAACTTACTTATAAAGAAGGGAGTAAAAAGCTTCATCAAAATGCACTGAAAGCCATTAATTCCTAAATGACTAAACCCATTTTTGACAGTGAATCCATAGATGTTTTGGACAAATCACTTGAGTTAATTAAACCTTCTGGAAAAGAAAGGATAACATTTTTTTCTATTCTCTAAAAGTGTTGTGACTGAGCTATTTAAGATGCTGATGATACAGTGCATTAAAGCCCAAATGACTATAACTATCATAAAATAAAATAATAATAATACATAAATCCATAAATATACTTTCTGCTAGTACAGAAATATTAACTCCCTATCTTTCAAATTTTACACACAGAAAAGTTTAACTTACACATTCTCTAATCTGTTTTTCCCTATACAGCATCACTCTTTTTCTCACTCGAACTGATACTTTGTCTTCCAAAAGACTGTTTGTACATTTTGTGTTCAAAATTCATGCTTCTGCTCATGTTAAGATATGATGATTGACTTAGGCTTTAGGTAACTGTTTACCTCTAATACGAAGGCTTCTTGGGTGGAGGTCTGAAAAATGTTTGAATTTAGTTTGTCTAAAAGCATGCAAGACAGTTCTTACTTTCTATCTGGCACTTTCCTACTCTAATGTGCATTATTCTTAGCCCTACCCACCTGCTCTGAAGTTCCACAAACACATTACAATGTTTCAGAATAAAACATAGAAAAGTTTGGGGTGTTAGATTATTTTTTTTTCCTAGAATAACTCCATTCATTTCAAAATATATTTTTGTTCTGGTTTGGATCAAAAGTCAGAATATCACCATTTCTCACAGAGCCAAACTCTTCTATAAAAGCTATTAGACATTATCTAAATGTTATCTGTTAATATCGAATAATTTCAACTTTATGTTAAAATATAAGCTGGAAAGCCAAGGTAAATGCAAGTGTAACTGAAACAGATTGTTAGAGCATTTTCCCATGGAAAATGTAGCTGAACACAAAACATTCAAATTAAAAGTTTAGATCTGATAAAAATGAGTTTTTTCTAAGGTAAATATATTTCATCAACTATTCTGTGATAAGTTCTGCTTGCAACAAACTCACTTTCAGGCAATTTAACATTCAGCTTGTATACTGTAGATGGTTTGAGCTGCCTTTTCAGACGTTTCTTTACTAGCAATGGGCAAACTGCCTTTGTAGTATTCTGCCTCTCTTCCCCCACCCCACCAACATTAGGTATCAGTGGCTAGGAAGGGGCTAATAGAAATCAGGGTAATCAACATTTGTCCCTAAATTCTCTCTTTTGCCCTTTCCCCCACATTATTATTCCCTTAATTGTCACAGTTTGCATTCACTGATTTTTCTTTTATGTTCTTTTATTTTTCCCCGATTTACTACGTTCCCAACCGTCTTTATCATTGCTTTTTTTAAGCAATATTGGAAAACTTACACCTATCTTCTCGAGTTGCTCATCACATCATTTTGCAAGTTAAACAAAGTACTTCTGAGCAAAGAAAACAAAGGGGAAGAAAGGGGTTCCTTGTCCCATTTCATTTCTTTCTGTTTTCTTGTTTGCTTCTGTGCTCTAGTGAAAGCATTTGAACGAGGTGCTGCAGTACTGGGGCAAAGCCTTCTCACAAGACGGCCTAGTTTATAAGTACCAGTTTCCTCTGGCATCCTTGGGCTTTCCTGTTTCATGCATGATGTGGAGGTTTTCTGCTCATTCAGTATAACCTCAGGCATACTCTGAAAATAAGCTTCCAGCAGAAGCTGTGCTGCTTAGTCAAATTTACGAAGCCTCAATCTGTGAATATTCTGGCCCTCTGTTGCCTGCCAGGATTTGCATCCTCAAATCCCCTCCTCAGCTACCAGTTTTCCTGAGTAATACTCATTCATACAGCAGTTATTTTTCTCTTCTTTTCTGTAGCAGAATAAAGGTGCCTTTGTTTGCGTGCACAGAAGCAGCACTCTTTCCTCTGCCTGAGCATTTAACAAATGACCATTCTGTCATCTGCTCTGCTCAGTTCCTAACTATTGATGTACAAATCATAACACATCTATTTTGCAGCTTTCCACCTGAGCTTTCCACAATTCCTTTTCCCCAGTTTCTCTTGGAATGAAACCACTGAACTGGCAGGAATCCCTGTGTGTGAAAACAAGTGTGAGGACTTGTCTGTTCTTTCTTTTTTTTCTTTGGTTTGACGAGGCATGCAGAAAACAGATTTGAGAGCACTTGTCTAGAAAAGGGGAACACCAATTTTAAGTCTTCGGTTGCCCTCATTCAAAGTGATACATAGACTTTGGATGAAAACTTTTGCAATGATATGAGAAGAGAGATGATACAAACATGCACCTTAAAGTAGTTCCCGTCCCTGCTCCCCCCCATTTTTTTCAAAGGAAAAAAAGATGCCTCCACACATTACCATGACTGTCAAAAATGTATTTGCAACAGTACTACTTTAATTTAATTTTTTCAATTTGCCTCAATATGAAAGTTATGGAAGGGGATTCAAATACTTTTTAGCGCCACTGATGAGTACAACAGAGGCTTTCCAACAGCTATAAAATATGTGGCGCAGGTAAACAAAATAAATATACATTTGGACCCTGTCTCATGTATGATAAGAGTTTGAAATCAGACAGCTGAAGCAAGCTTCTGCCTTGAGCCATACACCCTGTTCCTGCAATGGAAGGTGATGCCTTCGAGATAGAAAGGATTGAATAGTCATGAAAAAAAACCCCAAATTGCTGTAATATTCAGTTCAGCACATGAAGGCAAAACAAGCCTGATTTTCAGCTTAATTTAATTCAGCAGGTGAAAAACTGGCGGTTAGGCTCTTCTGCAAGTACTCTTTAGGGATGTCACCCTGTGAGAAGCAAGAACCGTCAGTGGAGCAGAGTGCACGGGTAAAAGCAAAAACATCTTCAGCCGTTAGATTTTAGTTCACAACACTAGGTGAATCAGAGCCCTGGAAGAGAACTATACTGAGTCAATATATTTAGGATTAATAATTCTAATATTTGTCTTAGAACTGTTTGCATAGTTAAAGGTGAAATGCATGCATCACCTAATGTTTTTGTCACACTTGTATTACTATCATTCTCTTAAACTGTCCATGGAAAATCAAGCACAAGTTTTCTTTAGTAATAACCTGCCCAGCCTTTTAGGGGTTTTGCAGAATGTAAGTTCTCTTTTTATCATCTTGGACAATGACTGAAATGCTTTCTAATGGAAGGAGAACCCTAGATCTCTAATTACTCTCTGCAATACTCTGTGTGTGTTATGTGTGCATCTATGCATAAAGGAAAGTTTATGCATAAATTTATGTGTGTGAGAAAGACTTCTAGCTTGTGTAATTGTGAATAAATCCACAGGGCTCAAACCTGGGGGAAAAAAAAGAAAACCAGAAGAATAAAAAGAAGGGGGGCCTGGGAAGTCCTGAATTTTGCCACAATTCAAAACTGGAATAGGAGTTCCTGAGCTGGAGTTTGAATTCCTATCAGGTCATTTCTATTACAAGTATTGGGGTTTTTGTTAAGTCTAAAGGCATTTTGAAGGAGAGGAGAGATTAACAGCTCGCATGACAAGAATGAACAACAGAGGATGGGCAAAGGGGAAAAAAATCCTAAAAATCAAAGGTAAAAATTGTAGTTCAGACAGAAATAGAACCATAAATACATTTATTTATTTGTCTGATTGCAATATTTGCTGCATATTAATTACTACAGAATTACTGCTTAATGCAATGCCCAGTTCTCAAATCTTTACAGGCATAAAGCTCCTTTAAACATGTAACTCCAGGTGTTATATACAGCGATGTTTAAACTTGAGCTGTCCAAACAAACAACAGGATTATCCGCAGCCTTAAAAAGAGCTGCTCTGACTTGGACAATGAGGACACTGGAACTTGTGCCTACTTTGGAGTTCACCATAATGGGATTGCTGGTCCATGGCTCTTTTATTTATGCTACAAAACTAAACGTGCCCAGGGCTGTTCCCTGGCATAGTTATTAAGTGTTAAGAAATGTCTCATGTTTATATCATTCAGTTTCTTCTTCTCCAAAACATCCAAACCGCCCACTGGGAATTGGCCTGGCCTCTGCTGCTGCCAACATCATGCCCTGGAATTGTTTGGCAGAGCGATAGCTGTCTCTGCAGTAAAGTACTTCAGGGATCATTCTTAAAATTTGCAGAATAGGCTATTAAGAAGTTCTAGTTCATGGAAACATTCCCTGACACTCATTAATTTACTAGTATAGATGTACCTGTGATAATTCCTCTTCACAGGAACTCTTGTATCTCTGCGGAGGACATTTTATCTTCCTTCTAAATGGAACTTCCACACAATGTTTCACTTCTTGTAGCATGTAATATTAATTTCAGTTTAGACTAAAACACATTATTGTTTGTCAAATAATAGACCATATAGGAGAGGGGAAAACAAATTGTACATCCGGTGTATGAAAGTACTTTGAGACTGAATAATGTGCAGCCAGATTCTGAAACCTTTGCACATAATGAATAACATCTACTTTTACTCACCAAGTAATGTACCTAAATTAATGAGGTTGTTTTAATACATGATACTACTCAAAGTGAATGCAGGATGAAGATTTGTATGATAAATAATAACATAGGTTCAGCAGCTTCTACCTTTAAAATTTGATGAATAAATTTCAGGCAACTAATATTTAGAGAAAAATAAAGTTTCAAAGGCAGCAGAAGTATGTATGACTTTGCAATGATATCAGTAAATTTCCAGCCAAACTCTTTTGTACATATATATTGCATAGAGTGCACCCTCAGCACGTTTGCAGATGATACCTATTCGTTTTTTATGTTTAAACACTCAGCTGTCCAAATTGTTCATTGTAACTAAATTGTCCCAATATTAAAATCTCCTAACTCCCCAAACAAATAGTTTACAAATGCAACTTGATGTAAGCAAAATTATTAGTTACTTTCTATTCCTTCAGTGTTTTGGGTTTTTTTTAAATTTAAATAAAATTTAAAGTATGGGTTATTTTTTATTGATTCTCCTCTGCTGTACCATTGGTACTACGTACTACTTGCAGTATCTGATTGGCCAGATAAAACAATTGGTCTTAGTCAAACTTTGTTTTTTACTGAGAGAATAATAATACAGAAGGAATGACTTAAGAACACTTGTGAATTATGAGAAGAAGGATTGCCTTTGTGAATATGCTGTTTCATAAGTATTTTCATAAACAAACAAACCATCATCTAAAATCTGAATAAAATTATTTCACTTCTCTGGGGGTTTATAACCCAGAAAGGTCTTGGTATTTTTCTTTAACATATAATATTTTAATGCCTTTATTTAAAATGCAAGTTTTCATTTTCTTTTAGCTAGTCTTTGTGAGTAAACAGTAGACTGATATAAGCACTTCAGCAAATATTTAATATTGTAATACCAACTTGTAGATATTTTTCCATCTAAACAAATTCCCAAATCACAATTTTAGTCATCAAAGCAAGCTATGCAATGCATGAATGAGTAGAAGTTATATCCTGCATTCTCCCAAAGACATACTGTGCTGCTAAAATAGCCTAGATGTCATGAAGAGACCAGTAGAAAGATGCTTTTTTCTCTCTAGAATTTAGGACTGTTATTCTGGTCAATGATGATTTTTTGCCATTTAGACATCTGCCTTAGCACTCACTGAAATGCTTGAGCTTACTATAATGATATGTTTCATTATTGAAATACTGAGTTACCCAAAAGACTATCACTTACCTCAGTTAGATTCCTTGCATTGAACCCATCTTTGAACAGTATTTTGCAAACTCTTTTGACTCCTTCCAATCTGCAAGTCCTTTCCTTCTTGAGAGTTAAATAGCGCTATTCTGGCCTATTTAGGAGTGCTATTAAGACCTATTAATCATTCTTTGCTTCCTCCTGTATCAAAGTACTTCCATCAGCATTTTTCGTCAATTAAACTGGAGATGGATGAAGCCTAATCATTTTTATGTGTGTCTTCTTCTGTCTCTGCTAAACAATGTTCATTTTGTTATGTAAAATGGGACAGCTACAGTGGGAAAAACCGAGTCCCATCACAGAAAATATAATGCAGAGCATTTGCCTATTAGGCAGCAAGAGTTCAAATTCCCTCCATCACAGGAGAGAAAGTAACCTTATCTCCCACATCCCATCATCTCCTTACTGAAAATACTACTACTGCTTTATCTGACAGTGAGGTTGTGGGGCTTGGTTTTTGCTTGGTTGTTTGTTGTTTGGGGTTTTTTCTTCTTTTTTTAGCTCCCAAGCCTAATTTTGTGATTCATATGGTAAAAATGCCTGCCAGACTGGGATTGGAGGTGATCTGGGAGATGCCTATCTTGTAGCTCTGAAGGAAATCATGTGCTAAATGTTCAGCCCATAGGCAGCTGTAATCATGCCAAACTACAAATCTTCAGGTGCCTAGGAAACCTTTATGTGTGAAAAGTCAATTGCCTACATACTGTACTTTCCTGAAACACCAGATGGCACTTGATCACGGGTTTTGATCATCTAAATATTGGGGAAGCTAGGCAAAGTGAGGGGGCATAAATCCTCTTACGGATTTAGCAGTGGTCTTCTTGCACAAAATGTGCACGTTTGGATTCTGGTATCATGTTTGACCAAAATAAAACAAAGAAGAAAAGAAAACATAGGAGTGTTTCTGTCCCTGTTAGATTTTCAGCCTGAAATTCAGATCAAAGGATGTTAGCCTGGAGTAGCTTTATTCTTGTATCTGCAAGTTATCCAAAGGGGAAGAAAACCCAGCTCCCCAAACCTATTCAGAGTTGGCCTTTGATATCTTGGAGCCTGTTTTCTTCCATGGGATCTGAGAACTAAAGATATTTTTAAGAGCTGCTGTAGAGAAAGAAAACAGCTTAGAATGATAATAGACATTGAAACAGTTTAAAATATGCATGACTACTGTTCATGCAGATGCATATTCTTTTTCACAAATGCCACCCTATATAAATGGCATTGCATTATATCAGTTTTCTATGGCTGAATGTTTTCTGTACAAGTTGTGGTAACTGCCGTATTTGAGATGTGGACCCTTCTAAAGTAGCACAATCCCTTCGGTTAGCCACATGCATCTATACTTCAGTGTTCTCCATCTACTCTGAATACCTACATAAACCGTTCATTGCAGCAAAAACGTGTTATAAAAATATGACAACTTGCTTTACAATGTTTTCCTACTTGACTAGACACAGGAGTGGATAGCAAAAGCAAGGCCTCTAAGGAATATTCAGGGCTGTAAAGAATAATAAGCTATACGTTTAACAAGGTATACCTAGAGAGGTATATATAACTTTAGTCTATTTAGAACTATCTATCACAATGGAATAACAAGTTAACCCTTCTAAAATTAGCACCTAAGCTATCATAGTGCTGGGGTGAATTTTCTCTAACAAAATCATGTTTAGCAAGAATGGAGTGTCACAACTTAGAGAACTAGTCGAGTAACTGAAAGTCAGACCCGCTGTTCCTCTGACTTATTGCGAGTATATTTTAGTGCTTATAAAATTTTAATTGCATGTCAACTGTGTTTGAATTCTCCTTTCCAATGAAGAGTATTTGCCTTCATTGTAGGCAGCACATTATATCTTTTATTCCAGAAAACCTGATCTCTTCAACAAATGTCATCGTTTGATTCCTAGCTGACATTCCTTTCTTACACCTCACTTGTATGAAGTTAATTTTGCACACTGAATGAAGCGAGTGTTGTATTTAATTTTTATTTTTATTGCACAGAGTTTTCACTTATAAAAGAGAAAATAATCCACACACAGAAAAAGAAAATTAATTTCATAAAATTCTGGTTGAAGCAGAGAGCTGCTCCTTGACAGAGACCTTGATCTAAGGATAGCACATGGTCTGTTCCTAACTTGAAATATGTGAGTCATTTCCACTGACAAATTTCAGATTTGCTAAAGCGCAGTATTGATTCAGAACCATTATTTTTAAGGCCATAATCCTTTAAGGCACAATGAGCATCCAATGTTACCTGCACATTTGGGTGTGGAGTAAATATAGATTGGCTCACTAACATAAGGCTGGAACTGCATTATACTTGTCCTTTTAGCATAGTAGACATATAATTCATAAGCAAGCAAATTATGTAGGACAACATCACCACCCTCTTGGACAGGGTGATTTTAAGTCTCCTTTGGTGACTCATTCTATCCTATTTTATAATAAACTTCTTTTATGTAATCCTTTCCTTGAATGTGCCATTAAAGGAGGATGACAGAAGGTAGGAGGTGAGAATGACTAGATGAGTATTCAACACCAGATTGGTATTCCATTAATATGAACTACCATTTCCTTATCATCAAAGACAGACATTTGCTTGGATATCCATAACCATAAAGTTTTATTTTTACTAGAGTCTCATATTAAAATAACTGTACATCCTGGTATTTTATTTCTTTAAACCGATAAAATTATTTATTTATTTAGTGTTGGCAGACATTCAAACAGAAACATTATGTTTTCTCACCAAAGGTGCTGTAAAAAAGTATATTACTGTGTCCTGCACAGGACACAGAGTCCCCTGTACCCTGCCCTCTCTGTGCTTCAAACACCCAACCAGGAAAAAAAAAAAAACAAAACCACAAAACCCAGTCTTGTATTAGTTACATCAAATTTTATTACATAAATAAAAGTGATGTTTGTAGCTACAGCTACACAGTCAGAAAAAAACAGCCAAAATTGCCAGTAATTATAAATCCATAATGAAAATATGCTGCTTGTGTTTTGCTCCCTGTAGTCTGTTTCTGTAAAGACAAGTCATCTTTTATCTGGCCATGCAATCACACTAAAAAACCTTAAAATAGTGTTTTTTCCGTACAAACTTAGTGAGTATACTGGCTATAGTGAGAATAGGATTTCACACAGAGGGTTTTTTTCCCAGATTAAATTACATAGATTGAAGTAACAAGGTTTCCTCTTTTTAAAACCTTGCCTGATGAGGTTTGAATGCGTTTTCCAGGAAAATCTGTAGAGTTACATATAGACCAAACCAGGAATATTGCTGAATTGTAACTGATTGACCATTATTTTGTTCAAGACAGGTAAGATGTTCTTACGTTTTGGTTTTAATATTTAAAATATAATTTTAGATTAATTAAGTAACAGATTATGTAGTTGCACCAGCCACTGCTACTTGCAAGGTAGACACCAATATCCAACATTTCAATTTTCCAAGATTCATGTCTATACCTTTCTATTGCTGTCTTTTATCCTCTCCACTGTCCCCTACTTTCCTAATCCTCTCAAGAGAGTGCGTGGGCATCTTCCATTTTGGTTCTGCGTATTTATTTAGTATACTTTCAGCACATTTTACTTGTGGCACACTTAGGCTGCAATCCAATTGCTATCTCCAAGGCAACTGGTCAGTAGGCTGGTTGTATTTATGTTCCTGGAATGGAGAACAAAGGAATACAGAAGAATGTTTTATGGTGTTTCTCCTGTTTTGTATGGCACAGGTGTATGGAGAGAGGGAGAGGAAGAGAGGAAGGGAAGGACAGAGGAAGGGAAGTGAGGGAGAGAGGGAGGGAAGGAGGAAAGAAAGGCAGGAAAGAGGGAAAGAAAAAAGGAAGGAGGGAAGGGAGGGAGGAAGGGAGACAAAGTGTTTTTCTGTCATAGTCTGAATAACAGAATGGATATTGCTCATGAAAAAATAATTTTGGATTTGGATAGATTTGTGAATTGAAATATCTTTGAAAATCTTGTTGTTCAAAAAATAAGCTTCCACTGAGTTATGCCATTCCAACTAATACTTCTATTAGTAACACTAGTTTAAGTTTTGACTGATGAATATAGAAAAATAACCTTACAAATGCTTAGGTATTATTCAGGAGAAGCAGTTGAGCAGTGCTGCTTCTGTTTCTTCAAGAATTAAATTGGCCGGCAGAACTTGGAATACTTTTGTAGCAACAGAGGCTCGGCTCTTACTCTTGTTGTGCAAGCAACATTACAACCAAATAGGAGTTTATATTCTCCTTTGGGTTATACTGAATTATGCCAGTTCCAGGCGTAAAGGGATCAATTTCTGCATGGCTAACTCCTCCTCACATGAGAGGGGTCTGCTGGATGAAACTCTTGTGTGATTGCTGGCATTTTCAAATCCATCACCCTGTGGCCATGACTTTTGCCCATCTATGTCCAGACTAAGCTGTTGATCAGTCAGCAAATATGTACTTCACAGTGGGTCATCCTGCATACTACGGTAAGAAGTTCCTTACATACCAGTTCTTCAAATTCAACCTATTACAGTAAGAAGGATAGAAGGAAAAGATCTGATGTACATCAGAGAGGGGAAGAAACAAACAGACCTGAGAGATTCTCAGGGAGAAGATATATCCTGTTGTGAACAGACTTAAATGTTTAAAATGCCAAACTTCACACCATGAGATAGGATGACGTGTTAGCAAGGCAGAATTCACAGAGGATCCATCACTTGTTTCTTTAAATAGAAAAAGCCTATGTATTCCTATTTATAGTCAGTCATTGTCAACTATCAAATAAAATGAATGGAAATATAAATTGTGCTTTCCCCATTTTCTTTCTCGGTTCTTGTGTACTGTATGCTTTTTCATTAATAGTGGGACTCTAGAAAGAAAAACAATGTTCTGTTCTTTCCATTTACCTCTTTGTTTTTCAGCTTTTATATGTCTTACACTCAAGTCTACTCTAAATATAAAAGCCAAAACTTGAGGGACTTTAATTATTTGTTTCAGTTTTCATTTAAACAAAGATAATTATGATAGCAGCAGATGAGGCTTTAGGAAACTGAAATATCCTGAGACTCAATAAAAATCAGAACAAAGTTTAAAATGAAAGCATTCACTTTGCTTTCAGTGGATTCATTTGCTTCTGTACAAATGGTAGTAGCAGTGATCAAGGAAATTAAAGTGGCATCAAGTTTTGCTTCCTTAATTTATAGAAGGTTCACCAGTGGTGAGTACAGATCAGATATTTACAACTAAACCAGGCAAACCCCCACCTCATCAAGCCTTTAACTTAGTAAAAAAAATGAGTCTCATTCCCTTTATTAATGTTTTGTGCACGGCTTTTTGTGACAGTGGAACACAGTGTTGTGGTTTAACCCCAGCCAGCAACTAAGCACCACGCAGCCGCTCACTCACTCCCCGACCCTCAGTGGAATAGCAGAGAGAATCAGGGGAAAAAAAAAGGTAGAACTCGTGGGTTGAGATAAGAACAGTTTAACTGAACACAAAGGAAGAAAATAATAATGACACTAATAACAATAATAAAATGACAATAAGAATAATAAGAATAAGAAGAATAGAAATGAAATATACAAAACAAGTGATGCACAATGCTGACCGATGACTCACTGACCGATGCCCAGTTAGTTCCCAAGCAGCAATCCGCCCCCCTCCCAGGCCAACTCCCCCCAGTTTATATACTGGGCATGACGTCACATGGTATGGAATACCCTTTTGGCCAGTTTGGGTCAGCTGCCCTGGCTGTGTCCCCTCCCAACTTCTTGTGCCCATCCAGCCTTCTCTCTGGCTGGGCATGAGAAGCTGAAAAATCCTTGACTTAGCATAAACACTCCTTAGCAACAACTGAAAACATCAGGTATTATCAACATTATTCTTGTACTAAATCCAAAACATAACAGTATATCACGTACTAGAAAGAAAATTAACTCTATCCCAGCCAAAACCAGGACATACAGGTCAAATGCAAGGTCTCATTACCAATGAGATAACAGCTTTGGTTTGATGCCAGCATTTATTCTGTGTTTGCAAATTTGATGCAAACTTGCTGACCACATAATGGTTCCAAATTGTCTAGGCTTATCTGCATTCCATTTTTTTAAAAATTCAATGGTGACATTAAACCTCAAGAAGCTATCACCTGAAAGCTGACAGTTACATTTACAAAGAAGTGTATCAAGCATCAAAGAGCTGATACAGCATCTTTCACTGTAAGCTTTGCAACTCAGATTATGAAATAATTTGAAAAGTAAACTTTCATTAAAGTATAATGTGGTAGTATAAAAGCAAAATTACTGTATAAACATTTAGGAATGTGCATACATAGAAAATGGTGTTTGCAATGGGTTTCATAGCAATTTGGGAAGTGCAGGAGCGGCACAGAAGATCTAGAAGCAATGCTTTGGCAAGATCTCCATCTGAAGTCAATGAAAATTTGCCAGTTTACACCAGTCAATTTTTTCCATCTAATATATATTTCTTGTAACTCTAATACAGTTAGTTTATTGTAAACAAGGAATTCAAATTCCAGATTTGTCATCAATCTTACGCTGACATCTACCTTATGTTCTGAGAAGAGAAAATTATTTTGGTTTTAAATTCCTTGTTTACAATAAAATAACTTTTTTATCTTCCAAGTAAATTGGAAAAAAAATTATGTAATGCTTTCTTTTAGAAATCCGATTTGTAGTACATGGTGTTCACAGCATTTCCAAATGCTTATTGATTAAGACAATTCACTGAATATTACTTCATCAGTAGATTAATCATTATGATAGTCTCATTTAATGTATACTTAATTTCCCAGTGTAATCAACAATAGAAAGACAAGACTTTCCTACACATTTTAGGATTAAATGATTTAGTACAAAGAAAGAATGATTTATTTATCCATAAATCATTATAATAGACAGAGTTCAGTACCATTGAATTTGCCTAACAGTGCTATTATAAGTCTTTGTCATACATATTTATAACTAGTGGCACAGGATTGCTCAAGGAATATCAGTTCTTCTATTTTGTCCTACTTTGAATGAAAGATTTAATATAATTGTATCATTTTAACATATTTGCATGTATGTTGTTATTGGTGAAATTCTGACTCATTGAAATCAGTAGCAAAATATACAGTGATTTCAATGAAGCTAATATTTCAGGGTTTTAAAATTAAAAAAGATGTGGCTTTTTTTCAGATCAGTTGCATAGACAGAATAGAAAGTGGTGCAGGTGGAGCTGCCATTCTGTCAACTCCCTTTCATGTACCACAGATAAGTACAGCACAGCTCTGCAACTAGGGGTACACAGATAGAGTGCTCAAAGGAAAAAGTACTTGAGATCGATAACTACTTCGGATTTCACGAAATCATAAGGTATTGCCAATATCTGAAGCTATTGAAATTATTCTGAAGGGTGTGCAAGCCTTTATTGCTTTATTAATTTATTTTTTAAATAAGTCTGATGCTCAACTTGCATAGGTTAATGTTGACCCTTTGAAATCATACAAAATCAGGTAAATATCCCAATTTATAACAAAACGCACACCTTACATACCTGTAAGGGATATTATATAGAACGAAGAAGTGCAGAGAGGAGATACTAATACTTTGGGTTTCCATTTTCTCATCCATTCTTTGGATCAGGGCATAAATTATACTCAAATTATCTTACTCGTCTTGGACCAAGATATATTACATGGGAGGATTTAGAGGTCTTTTTGTTCTTAAATTCATATGATACATGAATTTTAAAAGTTAACTGTCGTTGCTGATCAATGCAGAATTTATTACTAGAATGTTTTAATTTACTTTAGTTTTATAAAACTATTCTGCTTATCCCTGTGATTGAGTGACTAAACTAGGCTAGCTTAGAAAATTGACTTGTAGCCTCTAAGATTGCCTTCATCTACGACGGCTTAAAAGGGTGATTTCTGTGTTTCAGATTCCCCTTCCTATCCTTGCTCCCAAAGGATGTCACTGAAGCAGACCTGATGGTTTGCCTTGGAGTGGGATCCCCATCCTCTAATGTATTTTTTATTCCGCTGAAGGTAAAATGAATGAAAGCAAGTCTGAAATCTGATCAGACTGGTAATAAATAAATGTTGCTGCTTTTAACCACAACTTAGTCTTATTCAGAAGCTCGCTTAGTACCTTGTTCATCCTTACCAACTTTTCTTAGTCCATCAAGCTGTGGTGAGCTCCCTTACTTTCAGCAAGTATCGTGCTTTGATATTCACTTCAAGTTTCTACAAAGAAGCAAGATACTGAATTATTCTGAGCAAGTAAATCTGTTCTATGGAGTGACTTGTGACGAGCTGGGGAGCGGTTGTGGCAGTACTGAAGCTTAACATCCCGGATCTTAAACAGTTGTGTTGAAAACAGGGTTGAGTGGCAGGGAAGCAAGGTAAAGGGAGGTAATTGAGACAGACTGTGACAAATTAACTAAAAGATCGCCTTGTACTTAATCTGAAGTGCTCACTCTTGATTTACTCTATAAGCCATGTGACCTGGTTTGTAGGTCACGCTTGGACGGATAGCACTGCATCTTCCTGCTCAGTTCTGGCAGCAAGTAGAGGAGTGAACAGAGAGAGAGGGAGAAACACAAAAGATGAAACTCCATTATAATTACTTTGTAAAACATGACTACCAAGGATACAATTTAAAAATAATTCTCTCCTACAAGAGTATTAGAGATCCATGCCTTCTATCTCTTTTCCTTGTAATATAAAGTTACATTAGGTTTTGAATTTTCTTGGTAATAACCTATTGTACAAATGTATACACAGTTAAGTTGCATTAATATATATAAAACTAATTTGTATAGATAATATGAGTCAAGCAAATACAGAAGATTATTGCCTATCATTTTTGCAGAGTTTCTGAAAAAAACATGTACAGAATAGGTCATAAATTGCTTTCTATAAAGCATGAGTATGAATATTAGATTTGCAGCTAAAAATAATCAGAGTACATACAATGAAAAGGATAAGACACACTGAAGGTGTCTTAGTGTATTTTTTTCAAAATATTCCCATGATTTAAATGTTTTTAAGCCAGTCACCCCTTAGTAATACACCATAATTACCTTCAGACTTGCGTAGTTATTTGAATCATGGATGGAAAATACAGGAAACTAAAAGTCCCATTCATCTGAAAGTTTACTCTTCTGCTTTTGACCATGGATGTTCTGCAAGCTTTCATTTTTAGATACATGAATAAATTGATCCAGACTTGGGACACAAAAATCCCTGAAAGGAACATCTTTCCTTCTGCTCTCAACCTTTCAGTGTCCCTGATGCCTTCATATGCTTTATAAAAAGGTGTTCTGGAAATATGTCATCTGCCCAGTAATCTAGGTTTTCACCAGAAATTTACCAGCATAATTTAATGAAACTCAGAATTGAATGATCAGAATGATTAATAATAAGACATGCTGGCTGGATTACTTAAAGACCTGTGGTACTGCTAATCAGTACCACCAATCAGTGTGCTATGACAGCTCACATTTGCAGTCGGTTGAGTAAGATGCTTCTGAACAAGAATTACCATTGATTTTGATACAAATGAGATTTTTTTTAATGTCACTTATCTTACATGTAGTCAGACACTTGGAGTATGGATAATCACTGCCATTATAAGCCAAGAGATGCTGTTGCTTACTGTTCTCTGCCTTAATGACGTATCATATATCTGTTAAAGGTCTGAGGATGTTTCACTTCACACTTCTGATTCATTTACACTCTTGGTCTCCGCTGAAAATTGTGTTTCTGTGCTTGGCACTACTCAAACCTTTTTCATTATTAAAGGCAAGAAAGCTTTCGGCAAATATTTTTTAGATCTTAATGGTGACTGCTTTTGCAGGAGAGACTCAGAGAGCAGGGCTCTTAAATGTTTATTCCCACATTAAATGAAGTGCACTAATCATAACCCTCCAAATGTTAAGCTGGAGTGCAGTAACATACTCGGTACAAGCAGGTCTAAGACTTGCCTGTGACTAAAAGGGGCACTTCCATCCTTTCATACCTGCCATGTATTTGCAGTCGCTTAGTGTTCTCCAAAGCAGGATTTAAGATGTAGGATCAGGTCCATGAAATTTCTGGGGAAAAAAAAAGAATAAAAAGATTTGTTTTCAAGTTTGCACCTGAGCACTCACTCTTATTGGTGCTGCAGAGTCTGTGGCTAAAGGGGGAAGGTCCAGTGCTTTCGGTCAGGGCTTGCAGCAAATTCAAGAGCAATGTAAACCAGAGAAAACTATACTCACCCCATCCCCAAAAGGTAGTTTCCCACTCTAGTCTGGAAACCATCGCATCCGCAGAGTAAGGGGGTGATGCAGGGCACTGCGCAGTGAGGAGCCTGTGTTGAGGGTGGGGGACTTCCTAAGCCGAATGTGTCGTGGTGGAAGGGAACACTGCACCGCCTCGTACTTCTCCCGCTTCCCATATACCCTGGGAAGACATCCTACTGCAGTCACAGTCCTGCAGCAGAGAGATGTCCCCCTCCCTCTGCAGCGTGGGGGACCTCCTCTGGGCTCCTCTGCACCTCCTACCCTGCCTCAGCCCAGATGAAAGTGCTTAAAGAAGATCTAGCTAGAACCCCCCAGCTAATTTCGGTGGAAATGGAGAAGGGAGTGTTCACGGGAACAGATGGGAAGGGAAGGGGTGGTTAATTCCACCGGGGAGGTGGGAAAGATCAGCTGGGAGTGCGGCGGTATCGCTCCTCTCTGCTTCGGTCAGCACAGCTGCGGTCGGAAGAGGATGTCTTTCTCCACCCGTTGTGCTTCAAATCAGAGGTAGATTAATTTCAAATCTAATAAGTAGCTTCAGTAGTCTCACAGGATGAATTTGGGGCTTGATGAAGCATGAGTCATATCCCATGAAGGAGGTCAGAAATACTGCTATTGATGCTTACTTCATGGAAATTATACGGGAGAGACAAGTTCAGGAGCCTTGGTTAAAAAGCTTTTGCATCTCAGTATTTTTCTTCTTGCGTACCTCGGCTGAGTGAAGAAGGCCAGTCCATTGCTTTGTGTGGACTTCTGCAGTGCCAAAAACAATGAATAATTTCTGATAGGAAATAAAAATTGTACAGCATGCTCTCTTACTTCTTTTATCCTCTATTATTGACAAATGGTTTCGTACAAGGATAGAGGATGTATTTACAGAAGACTGATTATAATGCAAATATTCTCTATGTCCCTCTTATTTTCTCTTCAATACAGGAGGGTTAGCATTTGAAAGTAGCTCTGCTTTAGGTTTAAGTGTCAACTACTTGAATTTAAAATGGAATAATTTCATATTCCATTTAGTGTTAAGTTAAAGAGAACAATTACAGTTATGATTCCAAATAAGTCTAAGAAAACATTTTTAATGATTTTTTGTAACACAGTGTGCAACTTTAAATAAGTGTTTCTGGATTACATTTAACTCCATTAACCTCTAGCAAAATATGATTTATTCTCCCTTTTGCTCTTACTCATTCCTTTTCCTGTCATCATTAAATGCTGCGTTGCTCTTCTTCATGCTGGCATAAGGAAGGCATAAGATTGGAAGGAGCAACAATAATCCAGATCAGGTACAGGCAGCATAATACATCTGACGGTGCTTTTAGCATCTGGGGTATTCAGTATTCTCAGCTGGTCAGCCATCCAAGTATTTACAAAAGGTTAGCTTTCACCATCAGACAAGAGTTGGTATAGTCTGTCTGGCACAGCCTTAGGCAAAAGTCTCGCTATCAGGGAGAAGGGGTGGGAATCATGCCTCTCCTCTTTACAGTGATCACAAATATTTCGAAATATTTTTTGAAAGCCTGAGTATTGCCATGTTATGTTTGGTGTTGAATTTTACTCAGATGCTGGTTGTTCTTTCTCTTTCACAAGGTAAATGCACATGCATTATCCTCTAACAGGAAACGAGGAACAAAAAGAAAGCAAGGAAAACTAATCTGTGATAGTATATTTCATACTGTGATAGCACAAAGGACTTGAATTACAATAAATTTATCTTGCCTTAAATGTATGAGCCATAAATCACTATCAGGCTTTCAGAAAACCTGATGTACTACAAAAAAAATTTAAAAAAACTTAGCTTTTCTTCAGTCCTCCTTTTTATTATGCCATTTTTCCCTAATTACAACTTTTTTTTCAACAAAAATAATCACACTGTTAGGAAATATACAATAAAGGAGAAAGAGAGAGAGAGATTGCAGGTATTTTACTCTGCCACTGTCATAATAGAAGCAAATATTTATGTGCAAAGAATTGCCAACATAGGCAATTGGGGGGGGGGGGCTCAAAGAGTAAGGATATAAATCTATAAATAGCCCACAGATACAAAATCCAGTGTTGTAGAGTGGCATGGGGATCCTTTTCTGGTAATGCACCTAATTACATACTAAAGACATACAGAAACAATGAGTTAACAAGGTATTTGATACAATTTTGTACTACACATTATAAAAGCAATTCATATTAGATTGATTGTAAGGTAAACATGACAAAGGAGAAGAAGAAAATATATAAAAAGAATAAAACATTCCGTGTGTTGATCTAGCAAAAACAATCATATACCCCTGGGTACAGAGCTATAACATGACTCTTCCGATGACTCTTTCTTCAGGTTTGGCATCATTTTTCACGTGGAGCTGTGCAGCGAAGGACCCAGGGGCAGCGACACTCACATAGTGTGGTCTAGTGTGATCAGCTGAAATCCATTTTCTTGGGCATGGCACACCATCCAAGTGTTTAAATAAGCAATTTTGGACATGTATGGGTTGAGGCCATTTCATCCCTCCCATAAAATCTTCAGAGACTGGCTTTCCAAAGGAGTTTTGGAGGGAGCAATAGTTTTAAATAAGTCAAGTCTTAAACTTTCTGGACTCTATTGCTTAGGAAATCATATTTTTCAATAGGACCTCACATTCTTCTGCTTTTCACAGATCTATTACTAGATGTGGTTTTGGAGGGGGGAGTGTTTTTATTAGCATGTGCTGGTTTTGCTCTGACGATACATTGAATAATATGTTAAACAATATTTAACAGCAGGATTTTTCTTAACTCCTCCTGGCCCTTTATACAAATGCCAGGTAATCTGAAAGTCCTATTAAAAGTTTGCCTTTGGCATCTGCCCGTCTTGAACAGGCCCATAAGGAGAGGATGCATGTGGGATACATCTCCTTTTTTCAGACTGTGACTTGGCCTTAACGAGTGAAGCCAGTACTACACATCTGCACTGATCAGTGTACTGGTCCCTGACCACTGAATACAATAATACTGTATTTAAACAAAGTTCACCATTACCTGACTGCTTGTTAAACATGAAATAAATCTCTCCCATGGTTTCTCAGCTTTCCTTTATGAACTTGGTCTAACCTAAATAGCCCATCAAATTGAGGATTTATCCTGCTTTTACAGATGGACACCACTGAAAAATTAGTCTTTTTTTAAATATGCATGGTCTAAGCCCAACCAAAGCATAAGCTTTTCCTTTATCTTGACAGAACTGAAATGATAATATACACTATCTCAACAATGTTATTCCCTTAGCTATTGGGAATCAGCACGTCTTTTAACAAACTTGATAATTTGTACTTTTGGAAAATAATTTCGGTAAAGAGCTTTTCAGCTAAAGAGATGATTTTCAGTTCTTCGTAATTGCTCATTATTCCTCTTAATCACTGAAATATTATTCATTATGCACTAGTCTAGAATAACAACAATAATAGATATTTTAAATACAGTTTGAGGTAGGAATACTTTTTTCTTCTATTGACAAAAAAAGGCTCAGAGAGTGGTTCTAAGAAGAAAGAAAAGAAAAAGAAACCAACCTGTTTCTGACATTTATTCTTGTCCTCCAATCTGCTCCCAAATCAAAAAGAATTGCTGATGTCAGGTGGGTCAAGTCTCCTCTGAATTAATTGGATTTTCTGCTAAGGGATTCATCTCACAAGAGATTTCTGGCCATCATTATCATGTAAAAATCTTATGCTACCCTACTTATGTGAACCTTTCAAGAGCATACATGAGAGAGAGGGGAGAGGAAAGGGAAAATCAGTATAGAAAAGGAGTAGACAACTCACTGCCCTTTGGAGATTATTGTAGGACAGGAGTGTGACTGTGTAAACCCAGGGTATACTTTGGTGTTCACAAGATGTGAAATCTCCCTTGGTCCAGAGTCCTGGATGTACAAGGTTTTGTTTTCTCCTCTTCCTGCATTGCAGCTCAGTTACGTTTCTAAAACAGATCTGTGGAGTGGAACAGCAAATACATTAAACTGAAATCCTGTGATTTGCTTACTATGAATTGTCGCAGAAATAGTTTTGGTACACTGTGTAGCAATTAGGCTGCATATGGTTGGGTTTTTTTTTACCACCTCAAGATACACAGCATACTTCAGCTTATGAAACAATCGGAAATATTCTTAATTTTAACTATTTCAAACTTTGTGCACATGTTTTTATTCTACATTGCAGGGTTTGTGTGTTTTTTTTTTTTTTAAAAACGAACTGCAAATTAAACTCTTAATAATTATAATGACGGTAACAGCAGCTAGTCTTTTATTGCTTCCCACCAGGCTCCTGAGGTACATTAAGAGCAGCTGTATCAAAAAAATACTGACGATCCACAAATGTGAGGGGAACACACTGCTGCCACATTCATTAAACATAATTTCGTTCTCAAACAGCAAACGCAGAAACACAGCAACAGAAGGAGAAAGCATTGAGGATACTGTGGGCATCAGCTGAGAAAGCAACCTGTCTGGGGAATAGTCCTGAAAAAGAAATCCCTGTGGTGGTGGCAAAGGCAACCCATTTTTAAACCCACCGTTATGTCTCGGCTGCAAGTGCAGACAGCGATGACATTGTTACGGGATGTGAAACGGCTCTTGAACCCACAGGCCTTGGTTTATGAAAGCAGGGAAAGGGTGGAAGTGACTGTGCACATCGCCTCTTTTCTTTCACTCGACCTTCATATATGCATGCTATGCTACAGCAATGCTTTGAACCAAGGAAAAAAAACAGGGAAAAATATCCAGTGTTTGCAGGGAGAAGAGAAACAATAGGAGTTTATCAGAGCTGCCATTTATCATAAGAGGTAGTTTAGAGCCAAAGCTTCATCCCAATTACTCTGGTTTCCTCAATTTACACTTAAGTGAGTGATATGTGGATCTTTACCATGAAAAGATGTCTTCATTAGAAAGAGATTGTAATTCACTATCATTTTACTAATTACCTCACTTGTGGCTTTCAGGGCTCTTCAAGTCCCAGTTTTAATCTTCTTACTAATTGTTGGCTGCAAATGGAATAAAGTTGTACAGCTTGCATAAGGATTCCCCGAGAGCACATAGTTTGCTTTGTGCCATACAGCCAAACGGGAATTAACTTTTTTCCTCTACCATTATTTGTCTTAAAGAATAAGAAAGAATGGAATGGAATATCTGAATGCAGCAATGATGTGAGGAAAGAACTGGTTTTGCTATCTATGTAAGAAATAATTATATTTTCACTTCCCTACTATTTTCTGTGAAAATATCTTCAAATGCTTAAGATTTTTTAGATTTTTTTTTAATATTAGGGTAAAATTATCTTCTTAGAGATAGTTGCTTGCAATTTAATTCCATTCAAATTCTGCTCTTCATTTTCTGATATTGCAAATTTATTTTTTTTCAGTATCTGCCACTGGAAAGAGCTGCATTGGAGAATTCTTCCAGTATTTGAAACAGCACTTGTTTTCTTGATAATGCCTGGAAAACATAACATGGTTGCAAGTGTTAGTTGTTCAGCATTATGTCTGGGCACAGCTGGAGAGCCCTGGGTCACAGTCTAGGTAGAGCTCCTTAATACAACCTCAATACACTGCTGTATATAGGTCTCCCCATATATACGTCTCTGAAAGCTTTTCCAGGACTGAAGAAAGCCACAGTACTTTCTCATTTTCAGTTTGTCATTTTTTCCTGGGTACATCATCACTACTTTTAATCTCATCATGGAAATGGGCTTTATCACCCCGTCTTAAAGCTTCATAACTAGCACAGGTCACACACACCCAGACAGACACACACCCCCCGTGAACACCAGTGAAACTTTTTATAACACCTTCCTAATAACAAACCTGAATTTACAGTTTGTCTTTTCAGGATATATACACCAGTTGAAACAAATGGATATATTTACTTCACAAAGATGCTAATGTGAGTGTTTCTGAAGATGATAAAAGAAACACAACAGAATAAAACAAGTATTTTCATTTGTTTCCGTGTCCTGGTTTATTGGGGGACATTATATATAACTAGCACAGGTCACACACACCCTCTTTTGAGTGACATTTGAGTCAAGAGAGCCCGACCACATCACAGAGGCTCTCTCCTCTTTCTAATTAGTTTCCATCTTCCATGGTTCGCCAGACTCCTAATACAACAATGTAAGCATGAACCACTATTTTTCTTCCCTCCTCAGCTCTCTCCAACTTTCCTTTCTCCTCAAAGTCTCAAAGTTCTGTCTTTTTTGAAAAATATAGACTTACCCTGCTTGTTCATATTCTGGAAAATTCCACCTTAGCCAACACACTTACCTGGACAGAGTCTTTAAAGATTCAACAACATCATGTTCTAGAGCTGTTCTTCTTCCTAAAGACGTAGGCCCTGCCTACCTCAGACACTGCATGTGGGCGAAGGCTTATTATTCTGTAAAGATCAGGGTTTACAGTGGTTTCAAAATTTAAAAAAAAAAAAGCAAAATCATTCATTTATGTGTTCTACAGAGTACCTTAAAATCCTTTAAGACACCTGTGAAGAAATAGTCTTTCCCTTCACAATCTAAAAGCACAAACCAGAGAAATGGGAAGAACAGACTAAAAATAAAATCTCTTTTTTTCTTTTTTTTCCTCATAGGGGTATTTCCATTCCCCTTTAGAAACCTGATATACATTCTGATGACAGAGCATTATGTTAATCACTTATAAATGTGAGATCTTCTCCAAGATTCCTTTTCTGTGCTGCCTTTCTCTACAATTATTCAGCTAACATAGTTCCTCCGAAAGAGAGAACAGATGGATTAAATAAGCAAGCTGATTGAAAGAAATTGATTATATAATAAAGTATAAATGAATATTGGACTTAAATAATGAGAATAATTTGCTTTCAAATTGCAGATCTTTTTTTCATCAAAGGCAAAATAAACTCTTTAACATTTCATTTCTGAATATTGTAGATGAAAAAATGTACAACTGTTCTCAGCAGGACATCAGATCAAAACAATACAAATTAACCATGAGGTTAATTTTCAGTTAACAGCTAAAACTGTGGAGTTACAGATTATTTAAACAAGCACATATTCTAGTATACACAATACATATTTTAAAATTTTAAAGCACAGCTTGTGTACTGTTGCAATCCTCATAAAATAATTACCAAAATATAAAGTTCTACTGAATCTTTTCAAAATATTTCATTAAAATTCAATTTTATCAAACATTGTTGGTTTGATGAGCTTGTCAAAGTGTTACTGAAGTATGAAGGGGATAGAATTTGTTGGGGTTATGGCATGATTAAGGGATAGTGATCCCTTGAGTCCATTTGCTAATCAACAAGCTTTATTAGGAGGCAATTTAGTAGATTAAGACTATTCAACTCGGAAACACAGAATGAAAAAGCATCAGCAAAACCCACATTGCAGTAGATGAATATCTATTCATGTGGTGTTCCCAACTAGGAGAATTCCTTTGTGTGTAAGGTTATAATCAAGTGTTCACTGTCACAGGTTAGCGGCAGTCATCTGAAATGCAATGCCCTGCTTTCGCTTTTCCATAACATTGACTTATTGCAGCAGATTATCCTCGGGGTTGGCACTTCTGTTCCTTATTCTTTTCCCAGACCAAATTTAAAGAATGTGTGTGTGTAAAAGTCAGCTAGTGAAGTATAAGCCTTTAAAATTGCTTTAGAACAGGAATAACTTCATAAAAGGGTGCAAAAACCTCTCAAAGAAGATTAAAATAATAAAGAAGTATCCTCTCAAACAGGATTTCAGTAACAAAGTCCAAAACTTTCACGCTTACTAGTTGCCTATATTTAGAAACAAAACCAAGTGTCATCTTTCACTGCCTGAAGGTTTCCTAGCTGTCTAACTCTCTGCCCAATATTGTCTGAGCTAACTCTTGCCTCGACCACACTTGGGTCCAGCCAGCGGGTGCTCCGACAAGCCATGAAGGCGAATATCCCTAACCTTCCTCTTCCTGCCAGAGAACTCTCCTGTATGGGAAGGTTCCTCCTCACTCTTGATGAATCTTCTCAACTCCAGGTCTGGAGAAAAGGATGGAAAGTGCCATCGGGCACCTACGAGGTGAGAGCTCAGACGCAGCTACCTTTCATTTAGGTAGGTGATCGTAAGCCTTCACTCGGCATGTCAGCTTTTTGATTTATCTTCCTGAGGAAGAAGAGGTGCATCCGAGGCTTCTGTGGAGAAGTCAAGAACCTAAAGAAAGCATTGCAATACTCCATTTATAAAAGCCTAAGGGCTTTATTGAATCTGGTGCATTTATCTTACTATGCCAAACTGGGGATGAAACTAGGAGAACAGTATCAGCCACTGGGTTGGGGGCGAAAGGAGAGAAGTAGGTGTTGAAGAGGATGGAAGACCAAGGAGGCTCAGGTAGCTTCATTGCTTAGCTGTCTTTGCCAGGTTGTCCTACCCCAATTGTCCTCCCCCAATTTGTCCTACCCCACCCATATCAACCTTCACTAGTTCACATGATTAACTTGCTCCTTTTTCTCTTGCCCATTCACAAAGTCACCACCATTCCCAGCCCTCTCCTCAGTGCCCTGCTCCTACCGCTCCCCACCACAGAGTTTTGTTAACCCTGTTTTTTAAAACCAAAGAAAATACATAAGGACAATGCACTTCAAGAGTTAATTTGCTCCGTGGTGTCCAGCGCTCCTTCTGGGTAAAAAGTGAAGATCTGAACCACTGAAAATACAAACAGTAATGAAAAGAAAGCAGCTGACGATGTTAAGGTTAATTTGACACCATGGTTCTTTTTCCAGGCTGTAGATTAACTAAAATAAATATGACTTTTATTATCTTCTTCATGGACACGTACAACTCCCTATTGGCAAAGAGTTTTTAGTTTAGCCTTCATATAATTTGCAAACTTAGGAAAGCACTTAATTTTGAAACATCACATAGTTTAAATTGTGGTCTCTTCTTAGCTATTATTATGAGATGTAACCAATTAGCAAATATAGATTGATCAGCTTATGACTTTAATAGGTTAGACTAGTTTAATAAAAATGACTATTCTCCATAAACTAATTTTTTTTTCCTAGAAATTTCTCAATTAAAGAAAACTTCAGGCTCACAGGGACTTGAATGATGTTTACGTGGCAGGACAAGACAGATACAGGCAGCCTTAGAACTTTGGGATTGTTTTACGGAGCTATAATCTTACTCCTTTCTTTCTCTTTTTTTTTTTACTTCCCACCAACCCCAATTACCCTCACATGTCTATGTATCAACAGTTTATCACTACTTCACTAATACTGAAATTTCCTCTGGTGTAGAGGTGTATCACTAAATGTATAGATAATTTAATTTGTGTTTCCACCCAATTTAGAAGACCTAATACTTGCAGTAGATTAATACAGAAGTATTATTAGAAAACCAGAAAAAATCTGTTTCATAAAGTATTTTACCTATGAAATCAGTCATAAAGAAAAAAAAATGCATATTCAGAAGTGTTAATCTGTGAGCAAAGAATGCATTTTAAAATAAATCACTTTTAAATTATAAGAAAAGTCCAGTCTTTTCTGGTAAATCCTTTCTCCTCACATAAAGTTATAGTGCACTGCCTGCTACAGAAAGAAAAAAAAAGTAAACAAACACTTGCCTCTTCTATTACACATTTAGGAGGAAAAAACACACTTCCACGTACTCCCACTTTCACACGCTGTTATACCACTAGACTTCATTGTGATCAGAATTTCACACGGGATATTGTATAGTCCTCAGTGCTGCTGTTTGTGTTTCACATCTTTACGTTTCATGTTACCTCCAAAGTCTCAACTTTGTCTTATACATGCAAAAAGTTCCGCTGGATTTTGTGCCCGGGAATTTTTTTTTATGATCTTAAAAACAATAATATTATTATTCCACTAGATAATTTTTATTTTTATTTTTTCCTAGAGGTGGCTCAGAACATTTGGCTAGAAATCAGATATCACTAAACTTCAGTGTCAAACTATCAGCCATATTTTATAATTACTAAGAAATGTAAATGAACTTAATGTGAAATAATTAGTGTTTTCACCAGTTTGGACACAAATCAATTACATGATCAAAGTAAGTTAATTCCTTTAGAGGTATCAATGTAGTATTCATCTCAAAACATTTTAAATTTTTAATTTATATGCACATTCACCAAATGTTTTTGAAACAGCCATTAATACCTTTGAAAAAACATTGTTCTGAAAAGATTTTTTAAGAAATTGCTTAAATGCTAAGTATTATTTTGTCTGAAATTGCTATTTAATATATGCTGAACTATTCTAGCATCTCAGTCACATTAGGAGTGGGATGGGGAAGTGGTAAATATTTTAAATTGCTTTTAATATTATTTTCAAACCAATTTTCATTTTCCTATTACTGACAGATACTTATTCTGATACCTTGCTATGCACATTCTGTATAATATACTACAGAAATGGTGTGTTTATGTTGCAGAAGGAAAGCATATAGATAGAAAGAGGTGTGTAGGAAGTAATTTTTTATTTCACATTATGATATGCTTCTATATTGTTGATATTACTATGTTTGTTTAACCCTGATATTGACTTTACCCTTACATGACTGCACAAAGACTTCTTTCTTTTCCTCTGAAAATATTGGTGGTTTCTTATTTTATTTTTAAATAATAATATAATTTATAAAGACCATAACAGTTCTTTTGTCAGTTGGATTCAGGTGACAGTAGAGACAAAATCAGAGAAGCTTGTTATCTATATACTGTCCTTAAATACAATAAGTAAATGCAAGTTTTTCACAGAGAGGAATGAGAAATGCAACAAGAGTCTCTACTTTCTATGTAGGTCCACAATACTAGTGTGTGAGCACCATAAAAATGATCTCACTGGCATTGGTCAAGTCTTCTGAGAAGATGACAATTTTTTTAAAGAGGGAACAGCAATTACAGTTATATCTTCCAGACAATACTTCTAGCCATCAAACCTTTGCAAAAACTCAAAAACATGTACTTAAAACATTTAAAAGAAACTGTCAAATTATATCTATGTCAAATCCAATCTATGGATTAATATTTTTTTACTTCATAATTCTCAAGCCATATTCAGAGGTATATACTTACTTCTGAGATGCAGTCTACCTCAACAGCTTTCCCTTCAAAGCAAAAACCTGTTTAAATCTGTTATTTTCAATATGTCAGGATATACTCTGCCACTGAATCATTTTTGCAACACTCATTTAAGTCAGTGGAATCCCGGTGTTAAACAACTCAATTTAATGAGTCCTGGTGAGCTGACTGAGGTCTGTATCCACCATGTTCACAAAAATCTTGCAAAGGAGAGACAAACATCAATCTGTGAATCTATCATTTGCACAGTATTAAAACGTAGAAATCTGGTTACTGACTAAACTCACAATAAATGATAAACCTCATCTAAGAGAACAGCAAACATCAGTCCTGTGCAATGCATGGGATAAATGGTTTCCTGCTGGTTTTGTAACAAACGACCAGAGGTTTCACTCATCCTCAGTGGCATTTCATTTTCTAATCATCAGTAGGACTCCATGGGTGTTACACCCTGTAGCGGTCCTGACCAGAAAAGCCGTTGGCACCGATGACGTGTGATGATGTTAACCTAACAGCTAATCCCAGTATGCCTACACCTGATCTGGGCTGGGCTGGACTGGGCTGGGCTGCGTGTACAACTTGGTTTTCAGGCTGTGTCTGGCTGCACAAATTCCAGCCAACTCATTGTAACGGCGCAGCCTGCAGGCAGCTCCCACTTGATACTGGTGATTACGCCTCCTGCATGGCCTCGCCTGTATCTAAAAGTGTGGGAAAAGGTTCTCATGTGAGTGTCCTTTTCTGTTTGACAGTGCAAATGGTGAATAGAGTTGTTTCCTTGTGAGAAAACCCTGTGATAGCAGCAATGACCCAAATGGGTTAACGTCTTCTACGGATGGGGTCTGCAGACTCTGCTGTCCATGGATGGGAGGGACATTTGGTGCAGCACCATTCAGGGTTCCCACCCTGAATTGGGAGATTATCTATACTATTTTCTCTTTCTTTATCGTGTTAGCTCTAATAAATAGCACTATAAATGACGCATTACCAAGGCTGAGTGCCTTTCTTACTGGGACCATCATGGACCAGCACCTCCTGGTACAAAACATATGCTGGACTGAAAGGAGGAGAAACTTACTACTCTTATAATTAAATAAAAGAAGCTGAACATTTCTTTGCTACTTTTATGTTGGTGTAACTACTTCATGACAATTAATGGTATTCTTCTGGATTTACACCAAGGTCTTTGAGAACCAAGGATGCTGAAGACAGAGTAATTAAGGCACTGGGCTGTATAATCAGAAGCATGAATGCAAATCTCTTTCCAGTTTTGTGCTGAAAGCTGCCCTACTCATGGATCTGTAGGGAGGAGGGTGAAAGACAAAAAGAAATTTAACCATTCCTGGTGGCCAATTCCTCTAGCATCGATATGTTTTCCATTCCCATTGCAACACTGCAGCTGCTGTGTAATAGGAACAATTTGCTACCAGGGCAGCAGGAGGGGATAACAGACAAATGATAATAATAGCAGCAAGGTCTCCTCCCAGGACTGTAGAATAGCTGAGGAGAAGGCATAAACCTTTCTGTTTTGGGCAGTTCCTTCAGGCAGCTTTTACTGTGTGCAGATATTTTGAAAGCAAGAGACACCCAGCTTCAAAGTATGAAATAATTGTTTATTGGCTGATCCACGCAATAGATGTTAAGGAAGAATGAGCTACTAGGCTAAACACGAACATGTGTCCCTAAACCCATTATAACACACAAAGTGCGTTTGCTCTCCAGGCAGTTGTCACTCAGGGAGGGATGGGTCAGCATCAACACATCCTCAGTGGTGCTGAGTTGCAGTCTTCCAGATCCCTGTTTTGTTTCTTTAGTGCTATTAATTTTTTCTGTTAGCTCATCTGCAAGCTTAACTGTTTAGGAGTTTCTATGTTACTCAGTCAAATTTTTCCTGAAAACAGCTTTTCAGGAATTATGTTTGACTATGGTTTATAAGCAAGAAAAGATTTGTAGGAAAAAATAATCATTTTTTATGAGACCATCTGAAGTGATTGGAGAAAAAGCAGTCACACAAGTTCTCTCCCATGTCAAAAAGATTGCTTGTTCTTTATCTCTCCAGAAAGATCAATTTCTGATAGAAAAGATATTACCTTCAACTACAAACCTTGTTTGTTTGTATCTTTTAACCTATCATTGCCACATCAAAACTATTCCTGCTAAATGGAGTGGAAAAATGGTTTATGATCTTTAATTCTGTCTTATTCTGGCTAGCTGCATATTAACTCTTTAGCAGAGATCTAGTATATGATACTATTGATGAATATAGACTATACTTTTTAAATTATCCTTGGAAAGATGATATCTTTGAATAAATATTCTTCCATGATATGGAGTTTTTTCCTCATATTCATAAGAAGTCCTAGTTTTGTTCTCATACCAACCTTCTACAAAAGCAAAAAAAAAAAAGTTTGTCTTCACGTCAATTAATCTTCCTAAGTACTTCTGAGACATAAAAGTGGACAGAAGCACTCTGAATAGGTAGAAAGAATGCATCATGAGAAAGCTGGATCCTTGAACTATTTATATAGAAACAACTTTTGCCTTTTTCTAAGAGTATCTTCCACCACTTTATATTACATTATGTCTCACATCTTTGTGAGACAGGAAAACAGAGCATCCTTATTTAATAGCCCAGGCAGTTACACCAAAAAGAAGCTAGACAACTTTCCCAAGATCACAGAGAAGATCTTTTGCAAAGGGAATATTTATTATTGGTAGTTCATTCCCATCTTTAAAGCACAAAATGGCCCTTCCTTTCTCATGCAAACAGTCTCAAAGGGAAGAAGTCATTTTGGAGAAAAGTTGTATGGGTTTTTTTGAGTGTTTTTTTAATTCGTTACATTGTCTTTTCAGGTTTTGATTTTCCATCTTGTTCTCACCTGTGAAATAGATGCCCTTCCCAGTTTCTACTATTCCAATAATGTACTACTCCTTTTGATCAATATGACCACTCTTTTTCCTTTAGCATTAACTTTTTGAGAGGTTTATTATTATTGTGACATAGTGACTGCTCCTGAGATAGTAATTGCTCTATTTATGCTTTGAAGTTTTTTACAGCTTTTCTTCTGTATCTACCTTTTCTATTATATAATACAATCCATTTAATAAATTTCCTCTCTCTATTCAAATTGGAACAGGAGTATTTTTTTTTTAAATATTGCAGTTCTCAATGTATTATATACTGGTTTCTGCCTATGCTCATTATTTTCTAGAAGGACTCTGTCAAGAAGTATATATATCTTTTGTAACCTTAAAAATCATAATAGCTTAAAAAATAGATAAATTCTTTGAAGTGATCTTGTTCATGCCCAGTAAATTCAGTAGAGTTCCACTGAAAAAGACTTGTGAATACTCTGCTTAAGATTAAATAATTCAGGCACAATAGACTTTTCATTGCTTCTCTTTTCCAAGCTTGTCTAACATCAACGCTACAAAATTTTTTGTCTGCGTACTCTAAACACTATTTCTTTGATCACAGATACTTCATCATGCCAGCTGCCTCTCTCAGAATCACTGCTCACCTCGCTCTATGTTTTTGGTACCCCCATTTTCCAACAAGGAGGCTGCGTTGTCCAGCAGGTATCCTTGCTCAGGAGGAGCTTTCTTAGCTCTGCCACTGCCTTGCTCCAAGACTTTGAGCAAGTCACTTTATCTCTGTTTCCCAGTCTCACTTTGCTTTGATTTCTCAGCTATATTTGCTCTGGGAAAGGTATTTGTCTCTCACAGTCTGTGATGTAGAGATACTGTTCGCAAGTGGTATGCTTGATGCTGATGCTGTAATTCCAGTATCAAAGAAAACCCCCAACAGTGTTATTCAGAATGAAATGCCAAAGTGTCCCATTCCTTTAGTGAGAGAGTCTTCGGGTGCTTATCTTGCTTTGTGCTCCTGAAGCCAGGAAGAGATTTTCCACTGACTTCAGTGAGAGCAGGACCAGGCTTTAAAGGAGTACCAATCCCTGTTAATCACAGTTCAAAAGCAAAAGTAAAGTATTAAGAAGGAAAATGTTACCTTAACTTTGCTTTCTTTATATGAATATTTTCTTGTGACCTGGGGTGGGGTTTTTTTTCATTTATATGCTAACTAGGCTTAGTCCCATGAAGTCATTGTTTCGTAATTAAAAGGGAAACAAATTTATACAGGTTGAAAAATCAAATTTTTTACTGCAAGAAACTTGTTCGTAAAGAAAACTGTGCTATGATATATCAAGAGATGAATATTAGGGGTTTTTTGCCAAATTCTCTGAATCACTGTAAAATTAAATTTTCTATTTTTTTTTCTCCTTAGCTTAAAATTTTTTCCCTCCACTCCCTACCTCATCTCTTGATTGTTGTGTTTGAACAATCTAAGTCTGCTGGGAGAGTATGCCTCATTAGCTTTTTGAAACTATCCTGTAGGATTAATAGAGCTCCATTATTTTGATGTTTCACACTGAATTTGTGTCTTTAAAGAAAGGTGACCTGCTCCTTTTATTTATTTCTTTTACCTCTGAGGACTTTAAACCTCTGCTAAAGCTTCCAAAATTTCTCTTTAAGTAGGGAGCTAGTAGTTACTGCAACATATTTCATATGATCAAAAATAAGTTAAAGGAGGCTTTGAGGATGTCTAGCAATGCTGGCCAATTGACAGCTGACAAACTACCTTGGAGTTCCCTGTGCCAGGCTCTATTTGGTTACACTTACTAGTAAACTGCAAGTTTCAGCATAAAATGAGAAGAAAACACTTTTTAAACAGCTCCACTGTCAATTATTTCTTTATGAAAAGAAGTCAGAGGGGTTTTTTTGCTTTTCAGTACACAGGTCAGCTGTTAGTTCTTAAAACCTATTACTGTTAACAGGACCATAGTTCAAGTTATTCAATTTTCAGTATGCATGTAAAATTAAGTACCTGTGTACTTGCAAAGTGAGGTCGTAAGTCAAGGAGCTAAGCCCCTAGGAGTGATCGAAGTAATGCTGTTACAAAATCCTGATTAACTAAGGAGACAGCACTGCATTTCTTTTTACAGGTTCATTGGGAGAGTGATGGATTTTGTTTGCTCTAATAACTTATGAGGCAATTTCTAATCAGACTCCTGTGGTGTCTTTGTCCAGTGTGAGGTAACCTAGTGACACAGGATGTTGAATTGGAGTGTATGATACAAACCATTCCTGGTAAAGAATTATGTGGAAGAATACAAAGCTTCTAAGATTTTAACTAATTATCAGAACTCCTCCAGTGGTGATTGCTCAAGACACAAAAAACATGGCCATTTATGGTTGGTTACTCAATAGAACAGATTCAAATTAAAATAGATTTCAAAATGGGAATACAGTACATCACCATTATAAATGTCTTTTTTTCTCTTTCCTTTACTTGTGAGTCAACAGATGTGTGTCTGAAGGGAAATAAGAGCATGACTGCTTATTAACTGTTCCGAAACACAGATGGGACCTGAAGGTTTTTATTTTTACCAAGCCAAAGAAAGAAAATATATCAGGTATACTCCATATGCAATCTCCACTGAAATGAACCCATAATGGATCCTAACTATAAACTCTGAATATGCCTGATGGAGGCAATAGTTTGAATCTTAAATAATAAAACAGGAGTTCTTCACTTCTCTTTAATCCCCTCTGGGAAGCCCAGTTAATTAAAGCTGTTTATTACAACTTGATCAAAAAGCCTAAATTCTGTGTGTCCTACATCTAGCTACTACAATATTCTCTGTCATTGAACCCTCACGAGGCCCTGAAGACTTTGACTTGGTAATGCAGCCATCAAAGAGATAGACTAACTCGCTCTTTAGTCAAAGCTGTTTGTTTCAAGGTGCAGTGCAAAACATGCTCTAGGCTTTCCAAGGCTGCAGTCTATTTCCTCCTTAACTTTAATCCAAAAACCTCCTTGCCATACTTAATTTAGCATTTGAATCAAATTAATTATTTTGTAACAAGACTAGTGTCGAGGATGTAAATTTCTCATTTAGCATGGAACATTAATTGATGCAGTGGAATGCTGTCTTTGAGAAGCTGCTGTTATCATTTATATGTTCCGAATAGGTAAATAAATGTAGTTCACACAGCCACACACATGCACGCACACACACTCATGAAACATCAAGATGAAGCAGTGAACTGAGGAGGAGAATTCACAAGTCAAATAGAAAAGGAAAAATGAGTATTTATAGCTGCATTTCTCTCTTTGGTATGAGAAGAAAAAAATTACAGTAAGACAGCTTTACTCTCTCTACCTTGTTCAAAGAGAAGTGTGATTGCTGATGAATATTTTCTTACCTGTACTTGTTAAGTATTAACCAAAACCATGATAATTATGAGCTTAAGCTTAAAAAAAACCCCAAAAAACAAACACCACTCATTTGCCTAGATTCTCTTTGGCTCAACTGACAGCTCACACTGGAAACAGTACTGATTCAAATCTAAGGATATAAAAGAAAATAAAATCATTAATCTGTGAACAATTTAGAAACTTTTTGCTACAAGGTCTCTGCACTGTAAGAAAATCCTGTATTGAATAATAAACTGGGACAGAGAGCACCCAGAAATCATAATCTAGAGAGGGAGAATTAATCTTACCCTGTGTTCAACTCCCTTTTATCTCACCAAACACAATCAGAAAATATAAATACCTAACCCCTGAGCAACTCAGCTCTTGAAATTCAAGCCAAGAGAATGCGTGCATTTCTTATATCAGACCCTTTTTAGTTTTGGACAACTGAAAGAAATAAGTTTTCATTCAACGTAAGATTCTTGTGGCTTCTGCCTGTACCATACAGGGTATTGTACCAGAGAGTTTTAAATGTCAATTGCTGCCATTTTACATTAAAGATAAAGCTTGCAAATGAAGCCTTAATTCCTTTGCTTTTGACAGCCGCTGAAAAAGCCAGATGATTTAAGCCACCTTAAATATCTCCCATAGTAGCTTCCCTTTGCAAAAGGTAAGTGGATTTAATTTCCCCATTTTCGCAAAAGCCTAAACGGCCCTTGTGACACAGCAAGTTCTGTACACATGTTGAAGGCTTTGTTACTTTTTTTTTTTTTTAACTGAAATTCCTCTAAAATGCTGCTCCTGGAAATATGGTATAACTGCATGGAAGCACATGCAAACATCTTGACTTTAAAAATAAATATAAGCCCTAATTCAAGAAGGACAGACACTGGAATACTTGTTTCATGCTCTTACCTAAGAGGTCTGTTTTTTCCCTAAGGACAGCATGACCCAATACCTCTACAAAAGCTTAACGTACTGTAGGTGCGCAGTAAAAGCCATCAGCCCTGATTCACACCTTACTGTAAGCTTTCTGCCACCCGTCAACACCAGGGCTAAAGTCCTGCTTGTCCCCATTCTCTCGCTGTACTCTTTTCACAATTCCACCATACAATCAGGTGAGCAATGAATATCCATCTGCATTTGTCACTCGGAGACCCCTGTGCAAAGGGCTCAAGAATACGCCGGGACTTCCCAAGAGAATCCCCGACCCTTCTGCTTCACTGGAATTAATGTCACCCCTCGGAGGCTTTTTAGGGAATCCTGCCCACGTCCTCGCTTTGCCTGCTTCACCCGAGAACACCTGAGGCTCTCTCCCTGCAGCTGTTGTGCTTCCTTTGGAAAAATACTGTGGCGTTCGATTTTCTCCCCAGTTTGATATTATCACTCTGTAACTGGTAGTGGCAGGCTGAGGAGTTCTTCTCCGTTCACTTCCTCGCTGGAGCTCAGCCTCCTGTTTCAACAGACACGGAAAGTGGTGTTCGTCGACCAAACCCAACAGATCAGAATCTTAGAGCGAGCAGATAGAAAGGGTGCTTTTATATTCCCTTTTGTTTTTTTTAATCTCACTTTTCAAGGGTGTTTCTCGCATTAGGAACAGATTTTTCTTGGCATATATTTGTAATATGATCTGTTAAGGCAAATTGCATAACATTGCTATGGTTGCAGTGAGTTCTGTGTTTAAAGTTACTTTTTTGTCCCCTCATTTTAACCATATTTAAATACATAACGGTAGACTATTTAGTGAATTCATATAATTCCTAGGAGAACATAAATATCTTGTTCTGTCCCTGAAGGACATCCAGTAGATATACTGATTTACTAATATGTCCCCTGACAAAAGGGCATTTTAGTTTCAGAGCTGTCTTGTAACAGAATACCTCTTTTTCAATTTTATTCCCTTGACGTTGCCTACATGCAGCAGTTAAACAACAAAGCTTTACTTTATATCAAAATATTTCATCACAGGAAAAAAAGCATGAATGTCAGAGAATCTACACATTAAATTACAGTGAACACAATGAAGAATGTTACAATACATGATTCTACCTTTATTAAAATACACTTTGGGCTAAGTCAATCAACACATGTTTTAGAATGGGCATCCTGACATAAGACATTCATGCTGGAATGATGGAATATGGGTAAGAAAGTGAGGCTCATCCCCAAAGCCATTAAAGAAAGAAATCCTTTTCAGTAGTTATCATTGGAAAGCCTGCTGTGGATGCTCCATGAATCCATATTCTGAGTGATCTAGAAAAAAGCCTTGTAATTTGTGCTGCATTCAGAGGGTAGAAATTTGGGGTTTTAATTCAAGATAACGAGTCATTCATTCTCAATGGAGATTGTTATTTTGTTTTCATTAAGAGTTCGAGAAGCAGAACATAAATTGAACAAAATGTCATCTTTGCTAGAATGAAACTGAACTTCAGGAAAAAAATACTCAGGATGGCATTTCTGGTTTTCTCCTTTTGAGTTCAAATATGCCTTCTAAGAATTAATAATGTAATCAAAGGTAAGGGATCAAATCTGCAACTGCCATCTGCAGTTGTCAATGACTGAAGACTTCAGAAAAATTTGTCAAAATAGATATCTCTGATCCTCTCTCTCCTTTTCTCTCCTCCTTCTTCCCTTTTCCTTTTTCCCATCTATGCCTTTATTTTATTTTTCTCCACCTTCTGTTGTTTGTAGATTGGAGCTTATGATAAATGTAGCTAATTCTTTTCTGCTCTATGACAGGGTAAGAAAAGAACACACTCTAATCTCTTCTAAAACAAAGCCACAATGTAGTAATCTGTTCTGAAAAATATTTGTCTCCAGTTCTGTAAAGCTTTACCATAGACCCCAATAGTGTCATTAATAGTAATAGCAATAGTACTGTTACTTATTATTAATCCTACCAAAATATTGACTGTATTAGGCACAGTGCAGAGATTTGCCAAAACCTCAGGAGTAGAAGGGATAACTTCCAATTCCAGTATGAAGGGAAAGGCAACGATTGGCCATAGCAAACAAATAAAATGATGGCAAAGTATAGTAAATGAAATTGTCAGAGAAGGATCTTATCATATAGTCTGCCTGTGAGTGTAAGCATTGAACAGTTAATATAGATACCATAACAAGAGAGAGAATTGAGAGGCAGTATAAGAGAAGTCAGTGAAGTGGTTCTCTGAGTATTTACAAGCAAAATCTCACTTGTAGGGAAACACAGGGAAGACACTAATATACTTGTTTGAACATGTAAAAGGCAAGAAACAAAGCTGGGCATTGATTGACTGGCTGGTAATTGGTCTATTGCTCTAGATACAATTAATATTTTCCAGGCCAGAGCAGAGAGAGTAGAAATTGAAATGTGAGATAATAAAGGTCTGCAAAGGCAAGAGAGATGGCAGTGAAAAGACACATTTTATTAATGATATGCAGAAAAATAGCAGTCTCTAAAGACAGAAGAAACCATGCGTAACATCTAAGCAGTAATCTTGGATTGACAAGATGTTGGTGGTGTTCACAGTATCTGTGAAATGAGGCAAAAGAGGTGTCTTAGAAAGAAGTTGAGGAATTTTGACTTGATCCTGCATAGATATTTTAGCTCAGATACAGGCAGTCAGACCCAGAAAAGGACAGGAATTGGATGAATTTGTACAAGTGAAAATGAAGATGGAAAGGAATCCAGGATTCCGGAAAGGAATCTCGGTGATCTACTGCAGAAATTTTTGGAGTATTCTGAGTAAAATTTGAAGAGGCACTTGAAATAGTAGCAGAATTAGAGTAGGACAGAATAATGGAAGCTAAGAGAAAGACAAAATTAACAATAAAATGTTAGCTTGTGGGCTCAAGGTCGTCTAATAAACTAAGAAAAGCAAGAGTAGAATATTGATTCTGAACTTTGCCCAAGAGAAAGTTATGAAAGACATTGGAGACAGACAAAGGTTTTGTAATAGGATAGGTTAGTCTATGAGATCTTTTTCCCTGACATGACAGAAAAAAAATCAGAGCTTAAGAGTTTTCAAATTTACCCACAGGCAGCCAGAAAGTATGATTTAAGTCGAAGAAAGAAGGAAACATGATGAGAAAAAAATAATACCATTATATATAATTTAATTCCATGGGAATAAAATTTCTATCTATTGTCCCTCCTGTTCCTAATCTTATCTTGCTATAAATGTCATTCCACAGACACACTCTATGCTCTATCATTTGCTGAAGATTTTCATGTCTTCTGCAGGAGATTCTTTTTATAAAACAACTAGACCAGTTTATAAATTCAGAATCACAAAAATTTTATATTTTGGAATAAAAGACCTGTTATTTCAATGAGTCTGAAATCTAATACTAAGATTTTGTGTCCAAAAATGCTTTTGAAAACTGAACTTTTATTCAACTTCAAAGAGGAAGCTGTGAGCTTTTGTTTGTAAAAGAGGGTGGTATATCTGGATGACTTAATTTTCCAGGTTTTTCATTATCTTAAAATCTGGGTGGGAGGAAATAGATTTATTAGTGCTTCTGAATGACTTGCTTGCCAAGCTCCTCCCATGACTGTGACTGCTGAATACCTGGTCATGTAATATTTCTGTTCTTGAGCAAAATGTCCCCATTCCCTGACTCTTTTTATTTAGCTGACTATTTTATTTAGCATCTTGGCTTCCAGGGCCCTGCTGGTCCAGGGCCTTTTCTGCAGATCGGCTTCCCAGCCCCTCGGTGCCCAACCTGCAGCACTGTCAGGCAATCTCTGCATCTGTCCTTGTTGAATTGCGTAAGGTTCCTTTTGGCCCATTCCCATGGCCTGTCTAAGTCTCCCTTAACGGCAGCCCTCCCTTCCAAGTATATCCATTGGTCCTTCTAATTTAGTGTGGTCTGCAAAACTGATGAACAAGGACTCATTGCCTCCATGTCCGTGTTAAAAATGTTTGAAACAGGACAGGCCCCAGGATAGAGCATGGTGGTTCACCTCCAGAGTACGGCCCATTAAAGTCTACCCTCTAAGCCTGATCATTCCATTTCCTCCATTGAGGAGCATCTATGCATTTTTTTTCTCATTTAAATGAGAAAAGAGCATTTGTTTCATCTCCATTACACCTGTTGGCACTTCTTTTGTCCTCACCTGTGTTTTGTTCAAGTTCCCTTTCCTTAGAGATGCACCAATGAACGTAACTGTTTTCTTTTCTTTGCAATCTTTTGTCTTCCCAGGACACCATAGCATGTCTTTTTCACTCTCAGAAGACTACATGTTTCTATGTCCCTTGAACAACTGCCCAAATATGCAGTGCCAGCAACAAGCTTTCAAGTATCTGTGGCTGAAAAAATAACTGGGTCTTACAGGAGCATGACTACCTTGCTCTTTCCATACTCTTAAACCATATTCGATGCCAAGCCTTTTCTGTTTCAGTTCCAGCCAAACTCTATGAATGTCTTTAAGCTTGTAGAAGTTTCCAGAAAATTTTTATTCAACAGGGAGAATTCATAGTGATGTGAAAGTAACTCTCCACACCGTTTCCACACCTAGTACAAAATGGCGTTGAGCAATACTTGAGCGCTGCTCCCCTGTCTGCTCTGCTCCAGCACAGTCCTAACAGCGCTGATGTTTGACTCTTGTCTGGCTGCAGCTCCCAGCTCGAGTGACACCTTCCAGCCAGTTACTGGGCTTGCTGGGACCAGTCTGGTCTGGATTTCAGACCAGACCTTAGACATGGGTCTGGTACCCAATCTTCTTTTAAGTACATCACTGATAAACTGACATTTCCCTAAAGTTATCAGCCTCCCCTCTTTGATGTCCAGGTTCAGGATTTCCTTACACAGCAATTCTAATTCTGTATTGTAAGCAGGGAGTATTAAAAATGTTCTCATGCTCCACGCCATTGAGTTAAAAAGGCAGTTCTTTATCAACTTGATTATTATCTACTTCCCTGTACTCTGAACTGTAATACAAGCGACAAAAAGCGGTAGGGAGAAGGAGAAAGAGAGAGAAGGGGGAGCAGGAAGGGAAGGAGACAAAGAATTTTATATTTTTACAGTGTGCTATGAAAATACACTCTGGCAATTTTAACAAAATGAAAATCAGAACCTCCAAGCTGACTTCGGTTGAGGGTTGCATCTTCACAGTGCTGTAAACTGAGTCTATTCCAGCTAACAAATTGTGCTTCTGTAAATCCCACTGCTTGCAAAATTTTGAACATTTCATATTCAGAGACATGTTTTCTGTAAAGGGAAACCAATGTTTTTTTGAGGAACTGTACTTCGAAGACTGAGAGAGTTTTGCAGGGCATTTGAGGAAGAGAAATTACAGCACTAGCAGCAGCTCATGAGAATCACAACAGGCAGTAATGCTAGGATGGTTAGAGCTCTGTCTTGTTGCTAGGTAAAAACTGACCATCTTTGTGAAATTATAAGGAACAGTGCTTTTAGTTTATACTATTCTGGACTGCATTTTCCTTCAAGCAATTATATTTTGAGGAGAAAATGTCTTAAAAGTAGTCAGCTACAAAATTGCTATAGTAAATCATTTACATAACATTCAATGTTATATCCAACAGGGAAAGGATGGTAAACATAACCACTGATACATCAACTACTCCAAATATTTAGACAGCATAGTTTCATTTTAAGTGTGCATGGCACACAGGATATAGATGTTTGTAGTTTTAAAAATATTATTTCTATCAACCTTATATACAGGGTAAATGAGGACTGGAAAGCTAACCAATTTTAAGACAACAACATCAAAGTCTTAAAACATTATTCATTGCACAGAAACAATGTCTAACCAGTCTGTAATATACTTAACTTTTTTTCTTTCAGGTCTTTGTGATTGAAAAGCTAATCAAACCAACTGATGCTTTTTCCTTTATAAACCATTGAGAGCTCAGTATGATTTGAGCAGTGCTATATTTGCATGGAAAACAGGGAACACACATAGGAGAAGACACTGCGTGTTTAAATTAGATTGCTTTCTGTGTAAATATTTTTACTTAAGGAAAGAACTTTTCTGACAGAAATGCATACATGTGGCTGTAGGTGGCATAGCAGTATAATTCACTGCATTACCTTATGTTACATGCTTTGACATGTATTGTCTTTTATTCAGAGACTATGGATGCAACATTTAAAAATGCAAGAGGAATAAGTTTCCTGAGTTACTTCCCATAAGCCCTGTGACAGCTAGCAGAGAACTGGGGGGTTTGTATCTAACTAGGGCAGCAGATACAGCACATTATATAGCGTGATCATTCCCTCATTACGTATGGCCAATTTCTACATATTTACTTGCAAAAATTAAACGCAATGAAAGGAGTAACAATTTAATAAGCTGCCTGGAAGGAACAATTTACATAGATACAATTTGTATAAATATATATATCTACATATAAAGAAATATCTTATATATATAATTACCTAATATTTCCATGAAATGTTAAAATTATTATACAAAGTAATAATATTAATGAAATCTATTTTACTAAAATAAATTTAATTCATCTAGAACTTTTACTAACTATCTAAACAAAGGCAGAACTAATATTGAAGAGCTATTTATCCAAGAGGATATTCACAAATACTTCTGTTGTCACACAATTACATTTGAGACGTACTGTTTGGCTGTTACCTTTAATACTATCAGATTCCCACAGTTTTCAAAAGTAGGTTATGAATATCTGATTTAAACAGTTCTATAAGGGATCTCTTTTTCTAAGCTGGATATATACTCCACTTCAACTAGACCTGAACCTTCAGTATCACCAAACATGCTGCTTCTTTGTGAGGGCACCTGAATTAAAAAAAAAATGGATTCTCCATTCAGAGAGGGAAAAAAGATACATGGTAATTCCCATCGAAGAATAAACAGAATGATTATAAAAATGATATTGATGCGCAGATAAAGTCAGTGGTAACAAGATCGCTATGCCTGTCCTCTTCATGGCGTGAGCATAGGGGAAAAAAGGGGTTTGGAGGGTGTACTGGGTACAGGTGTGATGGTGGAATGGGGACTGCAGGGGTGGCCTCTGGGAGAAGAGGCCAGGGACTGCCCTTTGCTGGACACAGATGGTTCCAGCTCGCTTCAAAACGGACCCACCACAGGACACAGCTGATGTCCACCACAGGACATCAGTCCATCAGTCCATAATTAAGGGCAGAAAGTACCACAGGGAGAGAAGGGAACAAAGTAGAGTAAAAAACAGGAGAGGGAACACAAAGGTCAAAGGAGGAGGAGGAGGTGGATGTGGAGGAGGTGGATGTGGAGGAGGAGGTGGAGATGGTGGCCCATGGTGGAGCAGGTATTCCTCGCCGTCTGTGGAGGACTTGCACCAGAACAGATGGATATTCCTGAAGGATCTGCCACCCCTGGAAAGCCCTTGCCAGAGCAGAGGAAAAGTGTGAGGAGTGGAAGAGAGAAACTGCTCTTTACTGACCACTGTATTGCCTCCCTGAAGGGACTGAATGTAACCTGCCACAATAACAAGAGGGAAGGAGAAGAGTCCGGAGTGAAGGAGTGAAGTTGAGCCTGGGAAAGGGGGAGGAAAGGTGTTTTCCCTATGTTTTAATATTTGTATCTATTTTCCCCCATACCCAAATAAGTAATTAAATACATATACTAATTATCAATAAATTCCATCAATTTCCAAACCCCGGGTAATTGATCTCCTGGTTTTTATCTTGATCCCCGAGCTTTCTTGCTCCTGCTCTTTCTGTTTTCTCCCCCAAACCTTCTGAGGGCAGCCAGCGAGCGAGTGCCTGGGTGGGAGTTTGGCTGCCAGTTGGGGCCAGCCCACCACAGAGGAGAAGGCAGGCTGCTGCAAAGCCTGAGCTATGGCAGCTCCAGAGACACCAACAAGTGCATGGGAAAATGACAGCTTCCTCCAGTTCTTCATAAGGGATTTCATAGCTGTCATAATTTTTGGCACGCCGCACTGTGTCAGTGATGGTAAGCTTTCATTATAGACATCCTTTTTCCTTAAAAAGGATACAGGCCTTAGCACTCAGGTCTTTTCTGTAATTAACCGTTGATGTCCTAGCAGCCTATTTCGGCTTAAATAACTTTGGTTCCAGTTGTCAATTTTAACTCAGCCTTTTAGGTACGCTTTGGACTCCCAAACCGTGATTTTCAGCACCCAGACAGAGGCATATCAAAAATCACACTTTGGAAGTCTAACTTTTTGTTGCAGTAAGTATGAAACCAAATAAAATACATATAGAGGCCTTGCCAGTGTCATTTGTTGTATCAGATGGCCCTGATATTCTGTGTGCATGCACTACGAATAGTAGGATATGACTAACAAAACTACTAGTAGTGGGAACTGTCTAACAACGGTGTCAGGTACGTGGGGGGAAACCACATCCTTTATGTATTATTGGAATTCATTGTCCATTGTCTATCAAAAATATTTTTATTCAGTAAAAGAAAGATATACACATTTTAAGAAGGACATTTTAAACTAGAAGTGATTTTCATTTATATTTATTTTCAAATAATTTTCTAAACTAGTGTTATACACACACAGGAAAAATAAATCCAAACCAAAATACAAAACAAAAAAACCCCCGCCTACAAGTAAATACAAGCCAAATTATATTAGTGGCCAGACTTGTTAATTCAAAAAGAAATTTAGAGGAAATGAAAAATGTTACTAGAGAAACAACTGACAGCAGCCAGCATGAATACTCTTGCAGAAAACAGTAATATAGTCAGGTAAGGGAGGGAATGGAAACCAGCTGTCTGATGTGGTTATTCTAGAACATCTACAGAAAACCTCTTATTTGAACATGTTATAGCAAAATATACAGAGAGAAATCTGAAAATGTGTTCTTCACATGATACAAACTCTCAGCAACCCATAACCATTTGTATCTGTCGTAACAGCTGAAAGCAGAAGCAGCCAGAAAGGCAACACAAGACCCAGATGCCACTGCTAGAAAAAAATTCAAAGCGTATCATCTGTGTCTTGTGCCTGCCAAGCTCAACTCTTTAGCGGTGAGCAGCTCAGTCTTGGAGTAGAAAGAGGACTATGGAGATTAGTGAGCCTGATAATGTTCGTTCTTATAGATAGCTACATAAAGAGATGGCCCAAAGCATTTAATACTGTTTGCTGATACTGAAAAGGGACAGTGTGTCTAGAAAATTCCTTCCTTTTTTACTTTTACACACACTATGCATGTGCATGCCAGGTAGGATTCAGGCACAGATTGAGAATTTCACATGTTACAAATGATCATGCTCACTGAAAAATGTTCAGTGCTGTTACTTTCTCTATCCCAAGAACTTTTCTACTGCAAAATATGAACAAAACTAAAGACAAATGCAGGTGCTTATTTTGCAATCTATTTTCATTGATAAGGAGCAAGTTTTTTTTTTTTTTCTCTGATTCATCAATTCCATGTGATTTCCTATGCAGGATCAGCATCATCATCTGTAGTTAAGGTTGCATACATGTTTCCATTCCAATAACCACTTTTCAGTGGCTTCTAATCTTACGCAACTTTTACTTTTCCTTTTAAAATACACCAGGTTTCTGCTCTGTTTGAAAGGAAATTGCCTCACGGGTGTTGGAGAAGAAGTAGTTCAGCCATTTTTGAGAATGAAGAACCATTTTCTCATATGTTAAAATAAGGGGTTTTAAAAAATTTTCAGCAGATATTTGAATTTTGAAAAAAATGTTTACATTTAATAATATAACTCCATAAGGCTGCATTAGGTTTAAGAATATAGTGAAAAAAATGAATGTTCATTGACTGGATTTGTATGAGACTATGAAAATAGCATTTAATTGATGAAAAATGAATTATAATAAACAAAGTGCGTAAGTTCTGGTTTTGTGTCTAGCTCATCTGTATTGTGGAAAATATACTGAAGATATTAATAAGTGGAGGTAAAAGTCATATTTTTAAACCTGTGCATTTTTCAGCTTTCAGTAAATTCATCAAGCTCTCAAAACATGATGTAATTTACTCATATTCCACCCCAGCTATCATCCATATGAGGGATTCTGCGGCTAGTAAGACATAAATAGTATTCCTTAGTTTCTGTAACAACAGAGATACCCACACCCACTAAAAGATTTAGGCTGAGGAAGACAGAAATAGCTATCATCAGGCAAGAAAAACCCAGACCCAAAAAGCACCAAACCCAAAGCAGTACACTGTAATTACCTCATGAATTACATGTAAACCCAAGATTATCAGGCTATTATTCTGCCATGCGATTTAATTTAAGATTATATGCCAAAATTTCTTGGAATGTTACTTTAACTGTGATACTTTATGAATCCTGAATAATCAGGACAGTCTTTTGATCCATTTCTTGAAAAGATTTTCTAGGTTTTCAAAATCTCCAAAGGGACTTAGAAACCTTATTTAAGCATGACATTACCTTTGCTAGAAAGATGTTTATTTGACAGTGATAGTAGTCTTTGCCGCTTGGCCGGTGTGAGAAAGCAGACAATATTCAGAAGACCATTTAAGAAGATAAATGCCAGTTATAGACAACTTCGCTCCTTAATTACCATTTTTATGCACACATGGTGCAGGAACTGTCTGCTTCATATAAAAATGCACATTTAGAAATTCAGCTCAGCAAAGTCAACTGCAGTCAATCAAAGTACAGGAATGCGTTTGTCCAACCCAAAGTCAACTAAAACCACTTTGTGCCAAAAAACGAATGGGGGAGCCCCTGAGGATGGGGCTCACCTGCTCTGGGGTGGTGGCATGGTCCCCGGTGTGATGGGAACGTGCCTGGCAGATAAGCAGTCACTCTTCCACTAGCTACTAAAACCAGACACCTATTTTTCTTGTCTGTTCAAGAATAGTGGTCAAATGCTCCTGTTAGAAAAAATAACCACCACCACCACCACCACCCCCCCCCCCAAACCCAAACAACCTCTCTTGGCTTTTTCAAGAATGATTTTTTCTAGATTTTGGGCAGCGTACCTATCAAAAAGTGTAAATATAAAGAAATTTTTTGTATGCGTGGAGCCAGAAGTCCAAGAAACAGATTATTGATAATGAAGACCATAGTATTCACAGCATTTTGCAAACACCGTTTGAATATATTAGCTTTAAAATAATGTTCAGGTTCTTTAAATAAAACTTGAGTCCTTGCTTGAAATATATCACTATCATATTCATTTTCTAAACCACTTTGCTATATGCCTGTACATTCTTAAAAGAGGATTTTCTCCCAGAAATTTAATATTGAAACCATTATTTAGTTAATCCTATCATATATTGCTATATATGGAATAAGTTTGTCAGAAGAGAAATAGAGCCAAAGTACTTCAGTAACTTGTCCAAGGTCTCAAAAAGATTCTATGCCTGCCATGATGACAGAAACATCATCTTTGCTTTTTATCAAGACTGTGCATAAACAAATAGCATGCGAAGAAAATAAACTCCAGGACGCACCAGTATTTTAGAAGATGCATATATACTTCTTCCAGCAATTGAGGGGTTGGGTTGAGGCTTTTTTTTAACTGCTCAATAGCCACAACTCTGCTTGCTTGTTGCTGTAAAATGTGTTTTTAATGAAGGAGAGCTCAGGAAAGACAAAGAATAGCCAGCACCATATCCAATTCCATGCCATATATTCAGAACAGGTCTCCACAGGCACTTCAATGACTTCTTCTCCTGGTGGTCCATTTGTCATTGGACTCCAGAAGTGCAGTTTGCAGGACTATTGCCTTGAGAGATTCTCAGACTCCAGAATGGTGATGTTGCATAAGTTTTGCAAGATAAACAAATCAAGAGCATATATGAAATTTACTACCACTTTTCACAGTCATTTTGGACCCTAATTCTTCACATTGTGCTTGGATTGTAAAAAATCAAGTTCAGCATCCACATTTTTGTGGCGGTGTCATCAATTTATTAATTTTTAAATGGTGTCTTTTAAATTATTTCAGTGGAAAATCAAGAATGCAGACAGTGCAATAGCTCACGTTATTTATTTAGCAATGAGATTTAACTTTTTCACCATTCACATATTTCAACTCTTACAGCAAAATATTTTCACAGTGGAATTTAACCTGATTTTTTTCCAGCGAATAGTATATTCATTAAAAAAATAGTCTTATCACAAAAATATTGTGAATTTGAAACACTAATGTATGAAGGGCTGTGTCATTTTATTTGTAGCCTTTCTCAGTAGGTGCAGCCCTGGTGTGGGGGTTACATACAAAGTTCACTGTCTCTCTTTGCCTTGAGGGACTTGCATAAGAGCTGGTGTTATAGCACTAGAGTGGTTTTGGAGGAAGGTATTTCCATTTGGTTTGTGCTCTCCAGACCATGCAGGATCATCCAGAGGACATTGAGATGTTGCTTACTCATGGCTGCTCTGTAATCAGAAGCAATATTAGCATGTCAGCTGTGTCAGACTTTTTAAAATGTTTCAGAAAATGCTATAAGTGTTCATTTCATTTCCTCTCACAGAACACCTTAATAACAGTGTCCTTCTCAACTTTAATTGCAAAGGAAGTATACAACTGCCTGGTGTCATGGTTTAACCCCAACCAGCAACTAGGCACCATGCAGCCACTTGCTCACTGCCCCCCTCCCAGTGGGATGGGCAGGAGAAGCAAAAAAAAAGTAACTTGTGGGTCAAAATAAGAATGATTTAATAACTAAGGTAAAATAAAATATAATACTAACAATAATAATAATAAAATATAATAATAATTGTAATGAAAAGGAATTTAATTAAAAGAAAAAAAGAAATTAGACCCAAGAAAAGACAAGTGATGCACAGTGCAATTGCTCCCCACCCGCTGACCGATGCCCGAGGAGCGACCTGCCCCTCCTGACCAACTCCCCCCAGTTTATATCCTGAGCATGACGTTCGACGGTATGGAATATCCCTTTGGGTAGTTCGGGTCGACTGTCCTGACCGTGCTCCCTCCCAGCTTCTTGTGCACCTGCTTGCTGGCAGAGCATGGGAAACTGAAATATCCTTAACTTGGATAAGTGCTACTTAGCAACAACTAAAACATCAGTGTGTTACCAACATTATTCTTGCACTAAATCCAAAACAGACCGTGCCAGCTACTAAGAAGAAAATTAACTCTGTCCCAGCTAAAACCAGGACATCTGGAAAAACAAATAACAGTGAGAATAAATGCATACAGAATAGGGATCAGAAAAATTTACTGATTATTTACAGCAGAAGTGTTGCATGCTTGCTTTGTGGAACATGCTGTATATTCACCACCTGAACATCAGGAGCATCTTGCAACCTGAGTCACTTGTTACTTCTAAAAACCCTAGCCTGTATTTCTGTGTTGTTACAAAGAGATTTGGGGGTTTTTGTTTGTTGGGTTTTGTGGTTTTTTTCCAGATGGATATGTAGCTTTAACAATGTGAATTGTTACCGGCTAATTATGGCTAGACTGGACTGATATCAGTAAAGCCAAGAGAGGTGTAAGCTTCCAGCATTCATCTTAGTGGCCTGGTAAGTTTGCAGTTCAAGAACTATGACCTTCTGTTTCCTCACAAATGCAATGCATGGCCCAGTAGTACTGGGGTGTTTTTTTGAAATGATGTCTGAATTCACGTTAAGCCCTGCAGGAACTAAAATAAAATTAAGTTAATAATAAAAATTCCCAGAGCTCTTGACGTTTCTTTATTGATTTGTCTCTCCATTCTTCACATTTTCTGTTCCCAGTGCTGATGTATCCTGACCCCATTTATTTATTAAATATGCCTGATTGTCATGACTGAAATAATATCTGCCTGAATTTACCCATCTCTCCCTGAAGTACTGACATTCATGCTCTACTTCCTCTATATGAGTTCCTTGAACGGGAGATAAAGATTCCATTTTAAGTATCAGTATCTATTACTGTTCTGCCCTTGGCATTGTAAGTCACTAAGTCTTACTTAAATTTTGTGAAAAATTGCATGAATTTCTGCACACAGTGCTTCTGTGTATATAAAACTGCACTGTAGGTGAATGGGCAACATAGCTTTCACTAAATTAGCCCAGTTAACATCTCCTAAAGCCCTGACCAATGGAGGTCTATCCAGTGACTTGGCCTCAAACAAAGACCTGATATTAATTTTCCTCCAATGAGAAGGAGAGCCAAGTAACAGTGGTGACATGGTTGAACCTGGAGTCCCAGGTGATGGCAGCTCTTAGAGCAAAAAGAAAGGATATAACTTCATCCCTTCAGGATGCCCAGTTCCCTGGCATTAATATCAAATAAACCACTCAGACAAGTATGATGACAGAAATAGCTCATTTTCTCATTAGTTTTCTTGGCCTCTCTGATTTTGTGTCTCACTTCACATTTACCATTCACAGTCTTACAGCTCTTAGGTAATATTGAAGAAGTGGTAATTTGTCCATTTTTAATTGTGTTGACTTTTGCAATAGTCTTTATACAGAAGATCGTGAAGGACTTTGAAAATCTTTGCGAAGCTTTTTGAGAGCTGAACATGACAGCCTTTTGCCTTTTCACACAGAGAAATTACAGAATCATAGAATCATAGCATTGTTTAGGTTGGAAAAGATATTAAACAGATGATTGAGCTCCCCAATACTGAGCCCTGGGGAACACCACTTGTGACTGGCCACCAACTGGACTTAACTCCATTCACCACAACTCCTTGGGCCTGGCCAGCCAGCCAGTTTTTGACCCAGTGAGGAGTACACCCGTGCAAGCCATGAGCAGACAGTTTCTGCAGGAGAATGTTGTGAGAAACAGTGTCAAAGGCTTTACTAAAGTCTAGGTAGACAACATCCACAGCCTCTCCCTCATCTGCTAAGTGGGTCATCTCATCATCGAAGGAGATCAGGTTAGTCAAGCAGGACTTGCACTGAGTACCTCAGCCTTTTCCTCATCCTTTCTCACTATGTTTGCCCCTGCATCCAATAAGGGATGGCGAGTCTCCTTAGCCCTCCTTTGGTTGTTAATGTATTTATAGAAACATTTTTTATTATCTTTTACGGCAGTATGACTGTGGGACAACTGTGCCTTTCACTTTGCCTTCTAATTACAGTACTAACTTTCTGAAGGAAATATCTAGGTTCATGGATCTCCTATCAGCTTTAGAATCAGAATTTTAACTCTGGTTTCTACCTTTAGTAGCCTGCTCCCACTGGGTTGTAAAGTTTGCTTTGTGTTTTTCTCCACCCCTTCAGTGAGAGCTGTTTAATTTAGATATGTAGGTAACATCCAGTAAGACAGAGGAAGGAAAAAGAAAAGGTGTGTTTGAGGGGGAAAGGATACTCTCTGATGTTTAGGGCTTTTACTTGTAATAGAGTAGATAGAATTTCCAGTGCTTACTGTGATGGTATGTGATTACTTTGCGCTAGATATAAATTGCTCAAACAGGAAAGTTGGAGGGTACAATTTCATCATTAACTCTATCATGAAACTGCAGACTGAAAGTGTCCCACACCTCAGAATAACAAAAACTTAGTGGTTAAAATATTCTCTTGGTCACCTGGAATTAAACACTGCTTTAAACAACATAAAGGATATTCTCTGAATTTTCTCTTCTATTTCTGACTATGGGGTTTTTGTCCTGACCAGATGTGCCCAGATCTTTTCTACTGAGCTATACAGAAAAACATCTAATTTACAAATCTGCTTGAGAATAATTATGAGACAGCTGCTAAAGTATTGGATGCAAATTATACACCTCATGGAAGTTTATTGTCTGCTTTTCTTAGTTACGCTCCTTCACTTAAGTCAACTACATATAATGTAAATTAGATGAGTGAAAGAAATGAACACAATGTCAAGCATTTCTGTACTAGCAGGAAATATTTATAAAGGTGAGATATTATTAGGATATTTCACCTTTCATCCTAAATACTTCATTAACCATATATGAAACAATCACAGAAGGAAACAAACTCTTCTCCACTTCTGTTGTGGGTAGGACATAAAATAACTTTAAACTCTAGCAAGGGAAAAGTAGGCTTGGCATTAGAGAAAAAACATTACAGTTGTAAAGGAGTTATATGCTGGAATAGATTGCTGGGAAGGTTGTGCATGTCCACCACAGCAGAGTGTTTACTTTGATAGACTTTTGTCAGGAACTGTTTCTGTGCAGTTGATACTGTCTGAGAAAGGAGAAAAGACCAGAAGACCTTGTGAGGTCTTTTCCAGTTCTATTCTTCTGTGACTCTATGTTTTGGGTTTGTGTGGCAGGGTTTTGGTAGGGGCCGCAGGTGTGGCTCCTGTGAGAAGCTGCCAGAAGCTTCCCTGGTGGGACCCGCCTCTGGCCCAGGCCGAGCCCATCAGCGACAGTGGTAACACCTGTGGAGAGCAGATTTAAGAGGGGACACCTGCAGCTGGGGAGGAGATTGGGATGTGAAACCCCCGTGCAGGCCCTTGAGGTCAGTGCAGAAGGAGGGGAGGAGGTGTGCTGGGGGAGGGTGATGCCCCTGCAGCCTGTGGTGAGATGGTGGGCTGTGCCCCCTCAGCCCATGGAGAGGAGTAGAGGCCCCCCAAGATGGCCGGGGCTCCATGGGAAAGCCCACGCTGGAGCAGTCTGTGCCTGAAGGACTGCAGCCCGGGGAAGGGACCCACGCTGGAGCAGTTTGTGAAGAACTGCAGCCTGTGGGAAGGACCCATGATGGAGAAGTTCATGGAGGACTGTCTGCTGTGGGAGGGACCCCACGCTGGAGCAGGGGAAGAGTGAGGAGTCCTGTCCCTGAGGAGGAAGGAGCAGCAGAGACAAGGTGTGAGGAACTGACCCCAACCCCCATTCCTTGTCCCCCTGCGCTGCTGGGGGGAGGAGGTGGAGAGAACTGGGAATGGAGTTGAGCTGGGGAGGAGGGAGAGGTGGGGCGAAGGTGTTCTAAGGTTTGGTTTTACTTCTCAGTATCCTTGTTTCAATTTGATTGGTAGTAAATTACATTTATTTTGTTTTTTCCCCACGTTGAGCCTGCTTTTTCCATGTGACCATGAGTGATGAGTGATCCCTCCCTGTCCTTGTCTTGACTCATGAGCTTTTTGTTATATTTTCTCCTCCTTACCCCACTGGGAGGGGGAGGAGTGAGCAAGTGGCCTCGCGGTGGGTGCGTTTTGGGGCCGGCCTCGCGGTGGGTGCGTTTTGGGGCCGGCCTCGCGGTGACCGCGACACTCTGAAAAACAGTGAACACTGAGGTGGATAGTAATGGTTGGGTAGATGACCAGTTCAGAGCTTCTCCTTTCAGTGCAGAAAAGAAAGACAATTTTCTGTAGGATGGCATTGAAAAACCCTACCTAAAAAAGAAAGTGCAGTGGTTTTTTAGTATCAATACTTTAATACTTAAATATCAATATTACCAACAGGGGGCATGGATCAAAGTTAGGTGTGAAATATATCCTTTCTAGTAAAGTTCATAGAACTACTGGTTGTAACTACACTAGAAGTCTGAAAAGCTACTCTGCAGTTCTAACTATAGAACAAATTTGATTTTCATACTTAAATCTCTCCTATAACATAAGGCCTGTAGCTTTTGCTACCCTAAACTTGCTGGCTTTGGAAATAGATCGATGACCCCATGTCATGGAGTTGATTTAAGGCAAAAGTCAGCCAGTTACATTCCCAAACATAGTATTTCATCCCTTCTTTAAAACACCCCTCAGAGGAATTTGAATGTGTATTGCTTATAAATACAATCAGCACTAGCTGTGATTTTAGTTGCCTTTTAAACTGGTTTCTGAAAATGTCACTGATTCTGTTTTATATCCTTGACAGGACTCAATGACATCCCTTTCATAGTAGTTCTGTCAACAAATAGCTTCCTTTTTATCACCATGATGTGTTCTTTTGGGTATTATTTGCTGATAGTTCTACACTCATCTGCTTGGACACTTCTGAATGGAATAATCATGTGCACCTTTTTCTCAGTAATGTGTACATCTTTGGAGATGCAGTTTGTTTCCTTTCACAGTTCTTTGCCCTGCCAGGGATGATAGGACCTCAAAAAGGATGCCTGTCTTTGTTTCTCTTGTTCTTGTTTTGTTCTTGTTCAGTGACATGAACAAATAATATTACGATTGCCCTAAGGGAGTGACACAATATGCAGTATTCAAACTGCAGAGTAAAATCACTTCAAGAACACCACAATTCAATTAATAATGCTGCGGAAGTAGTTACATGCTGTATCTAAAGAATTCAGCAGATAATATTATTCTGAATTCTGAATTGAGTAAGCTCAGTAAGCAAAACCTGTACTTTTCTTTTCTTACATGTTGGAATGTATTATATCCACCCCTTCCTCCTCCCCTGAAAAAAAAAACCACCTTGATTTCTGATTGATTAATAGCTTTGTTACGGACTTTGGTTTTGCTATACCACCAATGCTAATTCTGTTTGACTGTAGGAGCCTGACCTATATCTACAGGATGATGGAGACTTAAAAAATAATAATTGTATGGTTCAATACTCTCATTATTGCTTTTCTGATCTGTTTACTGCAAGAACTTTACTAACTCTGTCCTCCAAATGCGTAGTTAACAAAAGAAAAATCAGCTAAAGGAGACCTCTTAGAATCCGAGGCCTCTTAGCACAGATAATCAGGCAGCCATGTCACGTAATTCTTGCTATAAGCTTATGTTCTGTCTTTCTCATATAGCAATTTTCAGTTTGTTGATATTCAGTTTCACTAGTTGGCTCTTCATTACCTCCTGTTAGGAAAAGAAAGAGACAACCCACAGGTAGTACCTGTTCTTTATTTTTTATTAAGTTTCTTCATACAGTAAAAATTCCCAAAGCCTTTGGGATTTTAGGATGTATTTCTTGGCTAAAACAAAACAAAAAACCCACAGAAAACCAACACCTGCTTTTGAGTATGTTTTCACTTTTAAACATTTTTGTTTGCCTGTTTAATGGATAAATCCAGCAGAAATTTTCATTTCTACAAGATGCCACATCCATTAGTTTTTGCCTAGTGCTAATTTTGAGTGTATTATAGTCCACTTGTTGTTGACTTTCACTATAGAAATACAGATTTTAACTTTTTATTTTCTTTCCCTTCCCATCTTAATTTCATTCTGTTGGTCCCTATTAATACAGCAATTTCCACTGATAAGACATTCAACAATATATACTACGGAAGTGTGTAATACTTGAAATGATTGTGGTTATCAAGTTGTTTGTCATATCAGACATCAATATTTCAATGAAAATTACTTCACTACCTCTGTTATCTTTTTGAACCCATTCTTATTTTTCTTAAAGTTTGTATTAGTGATTTATCATATTATTTTCCTGTGCTCATTGCTTACACGTTTTACTTTGAAACATCTTTAAGCCTCTTCATTTCACTCTGTAGTTAGTAGAACAATAGATAACATTTTATCACTAAAAATAGTCTCATCTGCAACACACTCAAGGCGGGGGGGGGGGGGTTCTTTCCAAAGCCTAAGGGGATTTCCTTTTAAATGTTTGGTTCAAAAAGTTTCCTAGGCCATAGAAATTTAATAACTAGTTCATTATGAAAAAGACATATCCATCTCCTATCTCTGAGTCATGTCTTTTTTTTTGCAGACTGAGAATTAAAACCAAGTAGACTGGTGGAGTTAGAGAACCAGATTTCTTGGAGGCGATACAAATTAACAGTTGGACTGCAGAGTTGTATTTTCAAATACATAATTCACTTAACTTAGATGAAAGGGCATTTTGGCATTTAAGAATTGAAACTACAAGGAGTTCTGTTACTTATTGAGCTATAGCAGTCAATTTTTAGTGATGTGTTTGAAAATTTGGTAAAATATTCACACTACATTAAATAATGCATACTGAAAAATGTACTACTGTAAAAGATAGACAAGAAAATATGTTTCATGAATATGTTTTTTGAGTTGTTTTATGGGCTCATTTAGGGAGCAACTTGGAAACTTATCTGAGATTTAAGAAACAGTGTGAAAAGTTCTTCATCTCTAAATCTATCTAGTTGCTTCCTTTAGTTCAAGGTTACAAAGCTTCAAAATCACATTACTCAAAGAGCCTTTTTTGTCTTTTATACTTTGCTGCTGTAGCAGTTAAAAACTGAGTTCCCTATTTAGTTACAAAAAAACTTACATTATGTCTTGGAGGTTATTGTAAATTGTTGTCTTTGAAACTCCATTTTTCATTGCTATTCTTAAGAAGGGGTGTGTTTTCTTTAAGAAAGAAGGGAAACAAAGGGTAAAATAACAATCTGAGAATGCGATGGAAACTTAGCTAATTTTCCCTATAAACCCATCATTTAAATGACTTAAGGAAGCCAGGTTGAAAGCTGTAAGAGACAGAAGTATCCTGTAGAACAGGAGCCCGCAGGACTATAAAAGCCAGAAATGGGGAAGGTGCTGGAAAAGCAAATAAGAATGTCAGATCAAGTTTGTATTATTCTTCCTGAAGTGCAGTTATATGATGTGAAGCAAATTAATGACAGTTTAGCTCTGCAGCATGAAATACAGATTTCTGAAGGCAGTGAAGCAAACTGAGTGCAATGGTATTATTTCTTGAGTTACTGCACAGAAATGTGAGACACTGCAAGACAGATTTAAAACTTCGGAGACTAATTAGATCCTCAGTAGAACATCTGATGCTGTGCTTATTTTTACAGTATCATTGTTTTACATCCAAGGAATAAAGCAACATTTTTTTTTGTTTGAACTAGGTATACCAGTAGCTTTAAACCATATGGGAATTAGAAGCACTTGCAGCTAAGGTTTCATTGATTCCATGTTTCATCTGTCCTGTTTTCTAATTTTACTACCAGTAAGAACATTAAGATTGCAAAGTCAAGCACTCAAATTTAGGAAATGCTAGAATTAAGATTGCCCATACAAACTTTATTTCCTAACCCTTGTGAGCATACATTATGATACAATCTTTAATTTTTATGATATGATCTTTAGTTTTTCCACAGGACACCTGCCTCACTCAAGGCACGTTAAGTAAATGCTTATACCTTAGACAATTTTTCAATATTCTCTTTTCTCTCTTCATTAAATATGTGGCCCTAGAGTTTATTTACCACATGTTATCTGAACTCTGCACTGAAAACATGACTACTGACATGCTTCTTGATTTTATGGGTTTCATTACCAGAATAGCCAGTACTTATCAAACATCAATCAATTTGTCTTCACAACAGTCTTTTTATAGACTTTCCAGGGTACATCCACCTCATTTTGTCCCTTAACTTCTTGTCCTCCCCAATCATCTCTGCCCTGCCTTTCTCTTTTCCCAGTATTTTTGCTCTGGTTTTCCCCCATACTTACTCCTTTCTGCTCTGGCTTTCTCCTCTCCCTCCTTACTCATGGGACACTCTCTTGCTACCTCTGCTCCAGCCCTTACTCCCTGAGCAACGGGCTGTTTTCTCCTTCCTTTCCAGGCTGCATAGCTCTCCTTTGTTCATCTCTCTCTTCTTTCCCCGTCCACAGACACGCCCATCAACAGCAGCACTGGTTGTCTTTACAAATGTTATCTTCTATCATGGCATCTGAAAGCCAGATTTGTATTTGGAAGCAAAGTCCTTGGCTAAATTGTGCAATGTAAAGCAGACACCATTTTCAGAGAATTTCATTGGCAAACATTAACAGACCTCTACAGTTTTTTTTAAACGTGCATGAAGCAATTTTAGGAAGTGGGAACATCCAGAAAACTTGAGGACAGCAAAAGACATAATCTGCTGAATGATGGCAGGTGTTCCCAAATTAGCATTAGTACAAACACATACTTTGTGTAGTCCCATGTCTCAAGACGCAGTTGTAGCTAGGCACCTTGTCCAGCCCTACTCCTTTCAGGCTCAGGCTGCTTCCAGACACGTCTCCAATCTCTGCCAAGTTTAAAGCCATTGCAACAAAGCAGGAAAACTAGAATTTGTCAGATAAGCAGCAATACTTTGTAAACAATGTATAAATTCTTCAATCTCTTTCTTAGAAAAAATGCACAGGTTTTGATGGATGCATCTCAAATAACTAAAGATGGAATACTTCAGGCAATGCAGTTAAATTTTGGTGAGTTTATGGCAAACAAAATAAAGTTTAATACTGAAAGTGTTATGGAACTTTAAACATAGGTGTTATTTCCAAGTCTGCGTCTCATGCAAGTTAGAATATGATTTCATGTGTAGAATTATATTAGTTATATAAGCCTTTTATAATATATTCCTGTCAACCATGAATTCTAAGCATTTTATGCAGTGGTTTTCTATAGTAAGAACTGTGACAGAAACTGAATATAATTGAGAGACCAGGATTAGAGAGAAAGTAGGGGAGGAAAAAAGAGAAAGAGAGAAAGGAAAATAAGTATTTAAAAGTACAACCAAAATGTATTGGTTTGTTAGAATATCTGTTCTTCCTCTGTTCTTACACTGTTCCCTAAGCATCTATGTTTGACCACTGACAGGGACGGTGTACGTATCAAGATCAACCCTGAGTCTGATCCAGTCTCAGATCTTTTGGTCTTATGCAGAAAGGGGAACAGTATATCGTTCAGATTCACCAGGGAGTGTTTTCTTGAATAAAAGTCTGAAAGCAAAATTAAGCTTTGCAAACAGCCCAGAACGAATTAAATAACCTTTGCACTGCAACACCAGACATTGCACATGCAGTTTTTAAGTGATAGTCTCACAAACCAGTGTGTTTCAATTGTATGTTACTGGAAAGTACGGGGAAAAAAGATGAAAGGGAGGGGACCATATACTGCTTCCAGTAGTGCAGTTTTTTCCCAGTTCTAATTAGTGGTGATTTAAGAACTTCCATCTTACTCAAAGCTTGGAAGAAGAGCAAGGACTCATTACTGGATGATAAATTACCTTATGGAGTTTAGAAATTGTGAACTGTAGACTAGATCCTTTTCATCCTACTTTGTCTTCCAGATAATATTTTCATCTTTTTCCTGTCCTTCTCTTTTTATCACAGTGATTTTGAAATACATTTCTTAGATTGGCAATATTTATACAGGGTGGGTGACCTAGGAATCCAATAAAACAAAATTATAGGATGCACAATTATAGGAATGTATAAAATGGTCTTACTGTAATAGAAAGATGATCAAAGAACAAGAACACAAGAAGAGAAGAAGGGAAGCAGAAGGTCAGTGTTAGCCACAATATTCAACCTGGAAAATTAGTCATCTTGGAAGTTTCAGTCCTTCTTTGCAATTCCTAGAGCAATATGAGAAGTATCTATAGAAGTTTTAAATCTGATAGGTATCTTATGAATACAGAAATAGCCAAAGATTCATAAGTAATATGTTTAAATGAACAGAATGAAACCTTTAGAAGTGCTTTACTGGCTGATAAAAGAACCGAATGCAACCACTATAAATGGCTATTTAGCTTTATGGCACAGGACTTAAGCTGAAAGAGCTTACTCAGAAAATGAGTCTCACTCAGAACTGTAACACTCTACCTAGGATAGTCTTGTGCACCAGGAAAGATTTTCTTTTATGTTTTTGGCCAGCGTGAACAGAAGAACCCTTCCACAAACAATTGCCTGAAACTGCCTTTGCAGAAAGTTTCTGTTTTGATCAATCATCACTTTAGAACTACTAGTATAATTAATCAGTGCTAGTCATAAATTGCTAGTTAAGGAGGCTAACTCCTTGAGACACACACAAAAAACCCCATCATCCAGTCACAAGATCCAATTTCCTTTTCATTAGGACTTTTGTTCTATTCTTTAGAATAATAAAATTCTGGAATTGTGTGTATACATTAGATATTTTTCTAGATTCTTTGTCTTTTAAACAAAAGTGTTGTAACTTTTCCCCTGCTCCTGGTAATACTATATTTTACAGACCAATTGCCTGGAAATCATATATAAGCAAAACTTTTCTCTTTGGTCATAATCCTCCTTCTTAACCCTTTGCAGTCTTAAATACAGTTGGACAGAGGTTTTCAACAAGAGTAAACTGCTTCCTGGCTCAACTTGCTTATATGGAACCAGATTGCCACCTGATACCTTGCAATGGCAATATCAAAGCTTTAGGCTGTGGTTCAATCCGCATACTGACTGATGAAGATCTAAGATGTTGGAGAGCCAGCACTCAGAACTGAAGTGTATAGCCAACTCCTTTTAAAAGCTTGGGTCCCTAATGCAGGTCTCACATTTTCCCACTTACCATTCCCACAGTTTCCACTTCAGTCTTCTTTTTAGTGTGAAAGCAGCCACAAAGTCACATATTTTGTCATTAATATTCCTGTAAGTCCTCTTAAGTCAACAGAATTTACAAAGAAAATTGGGCTCTAAATGGGCAAGACCAACTTTAAGTAATACAATTAAATAGATCTGTTCTCTTTCAATTGAATGTATAAAGTTAATCAATGCTCCACTTAATGAAGCCCTTAATCTGAACACCTGACAGAGAAGTAGTTCTACAATACACTAGGGATGTTCGATTTAAGGACTGTCTACTGTGTTTACCAGCCCTTCAAGATAATTATAAAACTCTTTAAGTCAACAGGGTTTGAATAGAGAATTTGGCCCCAAATGGTAAAGAGCAATAAATAAGTACTGTGTTTTAGATCATCACATTCTCTCCACTGTCTTTTAAGGCTAGGAACTGAGGAGGTAGATGACAGTACAAATTTCAGAAAGTGCTAGAGAATAAGAAGCTGTGTTTTCTTTTTTAACAAGACTTTGTGAAGCATACTTTTCTGCAGTAAAAATGATAACTCCTGTATCCATGCTTATGATGTTTAAATTGTAAGAAAAGAAAAGTTTCTAAAATTTTGAATTTAAATAAAAGATTCTCTTATTTGAATTTTGTAACTTTACTATACAATATATTAAGGATTAAGAGTCATAAAAATTTATTAGAAGACCACTTCAGATCACATTTAAATAACACACTGAAACAATTCTTCTCTTTATCCGTTGAACATATAGTTAATCAATGTTCTACTTAAACCTTTTAATTTGAAAACCTGATGGAGAAATAGATTTACTGTACACTAGTACTGTGCAATTTAAGAGGTCTCAACTGTATTTGCTAACCTTTTAGCATAATTCTAATAAAAACATTCATGCATTGCCCCGTTCCAATCTTTTGCTAATTAACTCTGAACAGAGCAACTGCCACAGAGATCAGAAGAGAATATTAAATTACAAAGTAAGCAACTCTTAACTTTGTAATGCCTTATGGAACATGAACACCATTTCAACCAAGTCAGATCTATCAAAGTCACCTTGCACAGGCTGAGCAGCAGGAATAAAGTATGAACCTCCAACCTTTAAAATACAAAGTATCATTGTAAAATAACACGCTCCAATTAAGTTTTAATATTCATATGCTTTCTGATATAGGTGGAATGATACTGTTTTAAGGTATCCTTTAAAATTAGAGGGATGTGCACAGATACTTCTCAGTCTTTAAACTTCCTTGTCTTTGCCAATTGCTTCTTCATGAAAACAGTCTTAGATTCCTCCTACAGCCTTACATTAGAAGGAAATCATGTTAGCCAGGCACAATACCTTCTCAATATTTTTGTTGGGCCAAAGTTAGATGACCCAGAAGGCTCTTAAATCCTAAATCCGCAAGGTTGGGGAAACTAATTTTTATTTTCTGTAGTAAATCTCAACAGCTAATTTAACTATGTAACATTTCTAGAAATATTGGCATTGTTCTCCACTTATTTGTTATGAAGTTTACTGTGGTGTTCATTAAGTTGGACTAGCGAAATAAAACCAGATGGCAGTGTAATAAGTAACACTTCTTTATTGCAAAATGGGCATTAAACATTTCTCTACTTCACTCCTGTGATTTAGATATTCCTTATCTTGGTGCCCTTTCTCATGACAGCTATAAGACTTGTCAAGAATGTTTCAGTAATTCCCAATGAATGATTCATTTTCTTTTCCCTCTTCTGAATGCTTGAACTGCTACAACACTCTCATAGAAAATAGTATAAAAAGAGCAACTTTTTCACCTCTGGCAAAGATCATAATAAATAAGCTCAGTTTATGAATATAAAATGCAGGTTTTCTTTTTTATTATTTGCTTTTTATTTTTTCCCCAATTATCAGTCGTACAAACTCTAGAGTCAAATAGATTATTTCCTTTCCTCTAGTCCTTCATTCTCTGGTTTTATCACTATTAGAAAGTTTCTGCAATCTAAATTAGACCCTAAATTACACATCTATTTTGGAAGACAACCACAAGTGGGTATTGTTTTCAATAAGAAATAATGTTTGCTTTATTTCCAGTTAAGGAGATAAACAAATAGGGTATAAATTCCCATTTTTAAAGTGCATTTGAGGATTTTCGGATTAAATTTTAACACATTGTATTACATTAAAATCATTTGACCAGCCTCACAAGTTGTTAGATAAACTTATTGCACGAACGCAATAAACTCTCCTCTCAGTAATTTGCTCATCAGGAATTATCAATTTTAGCGGAAAGTTTGAAAGCATCTATATAAACATTTTACTCCAATTCTGTGCTGCTTTAACTTCTGCTTGTTTTAGAACTACTATTAAAATTTCAATTGCTTTGCAATAAATATTCTAGCCTCTTGGTATACAGTGTTTAAAATCTAAGTTGCTTTCATTCCTATTAGTTTCTTTTTGTTCCTGAAGAAGTTCTTTTCAGTTGCTTTGAAACCGAAAAATGTTTATTTCTTTTGGACTGTTCACACTTCCAGTTATCATACTTCCAGAAGACTTAGAAGTATCAACCCCCCAAAACCCTAAAAGCTATTACCACTACACAAAACTGAGTATAATGGAAATATGAGAAATTAAAATTTTACTGTAAAATATGAAAACCAATACTTTATTATTGTGATTTAACCCCAGCTGGCAATTAAGCACAACACAGCCACTCGCTCACTCCCTCCCTGGTGCGATGGGGGAGAGAATCTGAAGGGTAAAAGTAAGAAAACGCGTGGATTGAGATAAAGACAGTTTAACAGGTAAAGCAAAAGCCACGCAGGCAAGCAAAGCAAACCCAGAATCCATTCCTCCCTTCCCATGGGCAGGCAGGTGTTTGTCCATCTCCAGGACAGCAGGGCTCCAGTATGCCGAACGGGGACTTGGGAAGACAAACGCCATCGTTCCCAATGTCCCCCTGTCCTTCTTCCCCAGCTTGATGTGCTGAGCATGACGTCCTGTGGTCTGGGATATCCCTGGGGTCAGTCGGGGTCAGCTGTCGCAGCTGTGTCCCCTCCAACTCCTTGTGCCCCCCCAGCCTCCTTGCTGGTGGGGTGGGCTGAGGAGCTGAAAAGCCCTTGGCTCTGGGTAAGCACTGCTCAGCAGTAATGGAAACATCCCTGAATTACCAACACTGTTTCCAGCACAAATCTAAAACATAGCCCCATACCAGCTGCTATGAAGAAAATTAACTCAATCCAAGCCAAAACCAGCATACTTATCCTTTTACCTCCTATGTGCCATATAACAACAAAAAAAAGCTGTGAAAGACTCTGTTCATCAGGTCTATTGTATCATTATGGTACAGAGTAGGTGTGAAACAGCCCAGGGTAGAGATATCCCACCTTTGGACAACTGGAAAAGAGGTTGGCCACAACACCAACATTGAAAACATGACATATGAAAGGTGTTTTACCAGTGCAGTGTGTCTCTATTCAACATAAGAGTCTTGCCTTGTATTTTTTCTTTAATGTCTCAGTATCAATATAATGTGTCTGAAGAACAAGCATAATAGTTTTTTCCTTATTATTATCATAATGGTAGCACCTACTAGTTGCTGTTCACATAAAGAGTGTGTCAAGCCCAATACAAGCACAGAAAGAAAAGGCAGTCCTTTCCACGAAAGTTTACACTCACAGTATAAAACAGGAAATAACCTGTGGAATATTGCTACAAAGTACTTTATCTAGAATTGCAAAATACCCACTAAATAGTGAAATAAAAGGTTAATAATTGAGCCTATTATTATTGTTATTACTACTGTTAATGTTATTATAATTATCTATTCCCACTACTACTATCTAAGCCTATAGCAGCTCACTAAAACACTGAAATTTACAGGCAAGCAAGCAAACCACTGTTGCACATTCATAGTAACACATTAGCAATAACTTGTGTCCACCTGACCTACAGAAGGAGATGGATTTCTTATCTTTGGTATGTCTATTCTGCTGTTGATAGGAGAAGCCAGGAGTCTGGGTTCTTCAGAAGTAGCAGTGTGTCATGTATTGACCAAGGTTTAAATGTTTTGTAGAGTTAAGTTCATGTTCATGCTTCTAGTATAACAGTTTAAGTAGGCTTATCAAGGTGGTTGCATATTTGTACTTTTAACAGGTACATTGCATTTATGGAGGTATCTCAAACTAAAACTGCAGTACACAGTTGCACCCACATTGCAATAACTTCTGTGGCCAGATACATTTTAAGTCTACTGCCTCTGGGTCAGGCAGATAGTTTAAGTATTCAGCTGTTAACTTTTCTAACAGATACAAACAGACTTAAAAGTACATTGTTAGTCAATCAGATGTCTGTCCAGATAGGCAATGACAATTTGTTGCTCTTTTCTTGCTCTTTTCTTCCAGACTTGGGATCATGTACTGATCTTCACTGAAATGATTCCTAGAGCAGAAAGACTTGTCCTTATGCCATTATCTAACAAAAGCATTAATTTAACCTACACACTATTCCTGCTTTCAGCTAGTTTAAATTAGAATGATTACCTGACTGCATTATGTGATTTGTTCATTCTTTTTGTCTGATCTTCACTACAGTAAGCTACAAGGAACATTAATTCCTGCTTAAACAAAAAACAACTTTTGCTTTTACCCATCTTTCAAACTTGGCATTTTCTTGAAGCTACAGAGAGTTTGTGCAGCTTTGTATATTGAATTCAACTGCTGATGACAGAAATGGAGTGATTCCTCAATTCGTTGTAAAAATTACCTAAATGCTTATGTACCTACTGAGGAAAACCTAAGGAACACTGCTTAAAGAAGTAAATAGCGACCTTGGTGCTGCCATTGTTATTTCTGGACTGATCCTTTGCAAGCTTCCTACCTCTTGAAGGAATAGGTTGGAGAAAGAGATTAGGATCTCAAAGGGGAGACTGTTGTAGTCAGAGGAAAGATTATGGATTAATTTCCTCTCTTACAGAAAAACTGTTGAACTTCTCCCAGAGATGTTTTAAAGGATAAATAGGAACATAGGGAGCAGTAATATATAAAACAGTAATTTTGAAAATGGTGGAGAAAATGCTGTAAGCTTCTTCCAGATCACACCAAAGGGCAAAAAGTGAAAAAGGAGCAAATCGTTCAAGTGCTCTATCTGGCACAATTAGAGCAGCATCCCCATCAGGAACAGGCAAACCCACAGGATCTTATCAGATCTTAAGCTGGAGTACATACATTGCTCTTCGGTCTCCCAGGATCAAGACTGAAAGCTCATGGCAGACAGGCAGGAAGGAACCAGGAGGGCAGGAGGAGTAGATGTGATTTCAGGGCAGGCAATGGTTTAACATCTTCACAGGTTTGGGCACAACACATGCTGAGACAGCAACAAGAGGTGGTCCCCACAGTAGTGTGACAGTCTTTGAGAAAGAGATGGTGTGGGGTAAAACATGAAAGGAGAAGCATGTGTGATGGATAAAAGCCTGAGTGAGCACACTAGTTTCTGCACAAGAGATGTTGATTTGAATGATAAGCACAGTTGCCAGCTTTGTGACCATCTGAACAGTACTTTCAGAAATTAATTCCTGCATTAGATAGAAAAATGTATTAGGGAGGGCAGTATTAACATGAGGAACAAAATACTTGATTTGGGGCTCTAAGTGTTTGCGGGGGGGGGGAACAGCAACTGAAAACAAAGAGGACAAAAATGTCTGAAAACAATCTGAAAGAAAAAAAGTATTAGGACTTCCAACAGTTACATGCAAATAACCAAAAGGTTAATTTACTTGATTCATAAATCTTGGAAGATGATGAACTTGTTTAGGATGTCTTAGTAATTACTATGGGACCAGTTCTGACTTCCTTATTTGAAGTGAACAATGCTTTACTCTTTGAAGAGTCCTGGTAAGGCCAGGTCCTTCACAGTTCTGTTTTAACATAATTTTATTTTATTCCGGCTGAAGTAGTATAACTGCACTTCAGAAATTTTTCATATAATAGTCCTTTGAACTTGGGTTTAAAATTAATTGAGATTCACATACACACAAGTTGTCTTGCATAGACTGAAAAGTGAAGGAAAGCCTACTATTAAATAATAAAAAGAAAAAAAATAAGACAACATAGCTACATGGCACAAAATGCAAGGGACAAGGATTCATCACAGCCTTTATTAATGATATGTAAGATGATATTCAGTAACATCAGCTCCTCTCTGCAGTCTCCAGCAATATAACTAGCACTGAGAAGAAACAGCAATCTGCAGGGAAACACAATTGTTTGCTTCTATTCCTATTAAGCACCAGTGTTAAGTCATCACATTAGGAATAAAAACCCTCCAAGAAACCAGGAATGGCAGGAACCTTAGAATAAATTAGAATCCTAAAAATATCTTAAATCAACTGAAGTAATTCATATTTGTAGGCTAAATAAAGCACGCTAGAACATAAGGTGTATAATAGAAAACCATAGCCTTACTTCCTTAAAATGCAAAGGTTTGGCTGGTAGTGCTGCTGTGTACCTCTTCTCTGCTGACTTTGGAGCTGGTTTTCTGGGGAGGCTGGAGCACAAATGGGGCAGGGTGGTCGGGAGCAGCAATCAGGCCATGAATGAAGGCTGCAGAGTTTGAGCCTTTTTTTCTTCCCCTCCAAGGCATCTATTTTTATTTCTCATTTACTTGTCTAGTGCTTCAGAGAAAGTGAAGACAGCTTGTTTAGTATATCAAAGCACGATCTGTCTGTTTTAATAATTACACTGTCTCTTGTAAAATAACTTTATAGACAATTCTCTGACACAACTGGTACCAAATTCTGCCTTCAGACGTGCCTGTTACAACTTTGCTGAGCTCCTCCACACAGAGCCTGCACAGGTAGGTGTGAATGGCTCCGTACCACAGCGATGCCCCTCAGTTACCGTGACAGGGAACGTTGGTAACTTCGGAGGTCAAACCTGTAATACTTTCTCAGTCTGCATTAAATGTGAAATCCCAAATAAGTCATTGAACCTGACATCAAAGGGGGTTTTGCAGACTGAAGGCTGAATCTCAGCTACTCTTCCAGAAGTGCCATGCTCCCTGACAATGGCAGAGCTCACAAGACATGACGTACGGCGACCGGGTGCAAGGGATCTTTGCAGTCAAACATAAAGGGCTGATGGTCCTATGTGACAGTACAGTGTCTTTTTAGGAACAGACTCCACAGACCCGAACTTACGGCAAGAATTTGATTGTCATTAGGACATTGTTTCATTGCTTTGTATGTGTAAGCATATCTAAGCTATCTTTTTGCTGCCTAGGTTAGGAAAATCAAAGGATTTAGTCACTGAATTATGTCAGCAAAGATTGGGTCCCAGAGCACTACTTTATGAATGCTGAACAAATTCATTCTGCAATAAAAGAAAAAAAATATATCTTTTGTTAGAAAGTATTATCTTTGATGTTGCACTATTTCAGGAATATAGTTACAGGGAAGGATTTTCATATTGCATTTTTTGTCAATTTGCAATCTAAGTATTTATGGAAAAGTGGGATTTATGCATCATGTTCTTGTAAATGTGAAAATCCTAATGCATTTACATTCTTCAAATTAAAAAAATATTATAGGCAACATTTCTGCAGGGCTAGATTATGTCATTGACATATGCAATGCAAGAAACAGTTTACATTACTCACAGAACTGAACAGCACTGCAAGGACTGTATAGATTTAAGCAATACCAGAAACATCAATCAGTATCTTTTCTTTTAAATCTGTTCATAAGAAAAAAAGAACTAAAATATGTTGCTTAAGCACTAACAGCAGATGTTATGAGGCACATTAAAAACACTTCAAGAAAAAAAGAAAGCAGACCAATAAAAAAAAAACTAACCAAACTCGCAAAACAGTTATCTGCTTAAGAATTTCTCCACCTGTCACAGAATGAAAAAATATTTTTACAGGTGAAACATGGAAAGATGAGAACATTATCCTTATTACTTAATCAGGATAAACCTTGAGCTTCTAAGGAGCATATGAAGCCATTTTATTCTTTCTTTTGATTGGGACAATATCAATTACATTACTAAATCAGAAAGAAGGTGGCTGCATGTGGAACTACCATTAAGTGTATAGCATGTTGCATTTTCCCACCCAAAATACTCCCCTGTCACTTTTACCTCCTAGAGGAGTGATGCTTTCCTTGTCTTCTCCTCCTTACTGTCACCATAAAATGGTGACAGAGTAGTAATAATAACTAACAGTAGTCTTTTGAACTGACATCTGTCACACTTGCTGCATAGCTGTTCCTCTGAGTTTTCTCTAAGGACTGGATTTGACCAACTTCCTTAGGCTTTTTATTTTCCTTAAAATATTCTTTAGATTACTTAGCTTCCTATATTTGAATTTGTCTTACATATGCAGGGAAATTATACATATAAATACTAAATGACAAAACAGATTGATTTGGATAGGGACAGTGGGGATAACATTACCAAGAACACAGATCCTCAGAAATATCTGTTCTGTTAACAAGACAACAGCACAGGAGTCTTGCTGTTCATTGTGTATTTATAGCATGTTATTCACGAACTATCTTACCAGAAGCCCGTAGCTTGTGTTTCTCAAACTCCAGCCACCCAGCCACTTTCCTGGCAAGCACTAGACAGGCCGGTGAGTGTTCAGTTTCCAAACTATATGTCAGCTAGCGCACACACCCAGCATGGTTTTAGGCAACCATACATAATGCTGGCAAATATATTTAAAGATATTATTTCTGTATCAGTGAAAGATATTATTTCTTGAAATGGTCCTGTAATATTTTGTTGAACCTTTAAATTTAATTGTCTTACCTTTAATTTTGGTCAGGGGTGGCGGGGTGAAGAGGTCTACTCTGGATGAAATTGCTGGTAACATACACAGACAAGTTCCTGGTATAAGAACTTCACTTCTGTATGAGAAAAAGCAGCAGAAAAGTGGTTGTCAGTCAGCTGCTTGCTTTCTGTTTTCAGCTTTTCTTCTGTTATAGCTTAGGTAATTTGTCAGATAATTTCTTTCAATTTTAAAACTTGGATTATAATTTTAATTAATTTCAGTAAAAGTAATTATATATGCATTTTTCCCTATGTCAAAAAAGACTATTAAAAATTCCATGCATAAGAAAAATTTAGAAAAGCCAAACCCAACAGTAACAGGGAGCAAAATCCAGCCTTTATATTAGGCATGCAGAGAAATTGTCATCAGTGTTCCATCCCAGGGAAAAATAGAAGCACGTAAAAAATAATATAAAAACATGTCCCTTTTCCCTAATAATGCTGCAGGCTTGCAGCTTGCCTTAAACAATACTTAAACAGATTTCATTTGTCTAAATCTGGCATTGTTGTTCAAAAACAATGCTAAATACAAATGACATCTAAATTCTTCCAGCACGGTTCCAGAAAACATTGGGCTACAGACTGTGTTGTGCATCCCTAACTCTAGTGCCCTAACCAAAGCATCTAAATTAAGAGGTTAGTAGCTCTAGGCTCCCTTACAGTCTACAGAGACAGGGATAGACTTTTCTGGGACAGATTCCATCATAGGCAGATAACAGTTTTCTATAGTAAACTGTCTATATCAGTCCATTTTGAAGGAGTTTCAGATTTACCACCTGTTAGGTCTCACTAGGCAGGTGGATGTGGATGCCACTGTTGCTTGCTGCTTCTTCTGGTCTCCAACACAACTGCTTAGCAATGCTATTGTGGGGGTTTAACCCTACAGAGGAGGTAGGAACTTGTGTAAATATAGGATTAAGTGCGAAGGACTTCCTACTGGCTAGCTTCAGTGATTTTTTTCCCTTCACCTTTCTGAGGCACCTACTACTTCGCACAATCTGGAGATCCCATGAGCTTATCTTTAATATCCCCTGGAGGACAGGACCTGGGAATGGAATATTCTAGCACCTCATTTCTTGGTGTCATTGTTTGCAATCAACACCAGTGTTTGTATGTCAGGATGCATGGTAAGAAAAGTCTAACCACCAGAATTATTTTTCTTTACTTCTGATGAGATTAACATATTTTAGTGAGGGAATAGAAAACAAGTGTGATTATTTATGGGAATAGTTTGGTATTCAGTATGGTAGCATGCCAGTCAGTCAGTCAGTCTTTTGCTGGAAGTGAATGTCTTTGGAGGTTTTTGTTTGGGTTGTTTGTTGGTTTGGGGTTTTATTTTTAAATATAACTTTACATAAATGTTTTCTAGCATTTCACATCAACAGGCATTTCTCCAGTAATAACAATGCACTCTTGCTAGACACATACTGTCTCCTGAGGAGAGGAGAAGAGAGGGGTAAAGCAAAGTAAGGGCCTTCTATTTCAGTGTTTGAGCTATCTGACTTCTCATTTTATGTTGCATGTCCATGTCTCTGTAGAGCAAGCTGGGTAGAAACTGAGCTGCTTTAAAATGTGATATCACAGTATTCCTTTCTAGACATTATAGCCCCCCTCCCAGAAATTAAGTATCAATACTTACATACTCTGGTAACTCTGAAGTGTTTTGTGTGCTGGATACAATTTGCTTCCAGAAGGAACATCCATCACATAAATGGAGCAGACAGCTAGGGTTATTGGTTTTCCAGGTAAAAAGTTCCCTTCTGAAGGATCTGCTCACAGTGAAAAGAAATGCAAATATGAGTAGAAATTTGCAAAAAGTCATGGGTATACTGGATGGTTGGACCTGATTATGTGTGGTTTGGTTTTGTAAGGTTTTTTAAAACAAATTACTGTATTTAACACTAATTAAGAATCTTTCATGTACCTAGAAATTCTGATTTCCTCCTGGTGAAGTACTCCAGAGAACCTGAAATGACATTATTTCTAGTGCATCTAAACTAATGGGTACCAAGATATTTTCTGATTCATCTGTATTCAAGGGGGATGCAATACTCTCCCCTGTCTGTCTTCCATTTATAACCACTATTAACTCCTCCACTTTTTTCCTTTTCCCAAAAGTTATAAAAGAAAAAGGTTTTTTCTTTCTTTCTTTCTTTCTCTCTTTTCCTTTTGTTATCAATTAATTAACTAGTCTCTTCTTGGAAGTTCTGATGCAGTTAGGTAGATTTCTCATACAAAAATACAACCTTGTCTCAAAGTCTGGACACACAGCTGCAGCAGTTTGCAATATCCTGTGTGAGGAGAGCTGGCCTCATTACCCAGAACTGAAACAGCTTAAAAGAAAGTCATACAGGTTTCAAACCCCAGGTGATAGCATAATGCTGAATGTGAGCAAACCTTCAGGCTTTATCCTGGTGTACAGTCCCAGGCCAGCAGCTCAGCGTGAACGCTGACTAAACAGCAGCACACGCTGCTCATCTACAGCCAGCTGAGGCAGGTGAATATTACTTCTGTCTTAGGCACCCACAGTGAACAGGCAAATTTAATTTTCTTCCAGAGCATTTTAATATTAAAGCTTTGCTACGGTCACACAAACCACACTTGTGGGTCACCATTTCAAGATGTTTCCTGTCTCGTTCCATCCCCGGTGTCACGACCCGGGCTGGACAGAGCAGGGAGGGGTTGTGGCGAGTTCGGAATTCCCTCGGGCGAAATTGGGGTGAAACGACACCAAACGGTCCGTCGACCGCTTCATTTACTCAGGGCAGAAGCGGCCCGAGCTGGGGAGTTTGTCCCAGCAGACGGCGGGGTCTCCCACCACGGGACCTGGCCCGTGTAACCCGCGGCAACCCTCCCTCACCCAACCCCTCCGAGAAGAACACAGCTCGCTTCTGGGGGGGTCGGTTCGGGGATCGGGAGATCCCTCCCGCTGGGTCGGGGGCTCAGAGCGGACCCCCTTGCTTTCCAGGCTCCTCCTCAGAGAAGGGCCCGGGGGCGGCTGGACCCGCTCCCGCTCCAGGCCCCGGTCCCAAAACAGCGGGTTTGTGCCTGAAGGGCTGAGGCGCGGGGGTCACGGGAGAAGAAAGAAAGAACGAACGAGAGGAGGAAAGACCCGAGGAAGACGTGCCGGGCCTGGCTCCCGCGCCGGCCTGGGCTGGTCGTCGGGGCTGACCCGAGCGGCCACTGCTCCCTTGGGCTCCCTTGCTGGGCCGGGGTCCGCGGGAGGCAGAGCCCTCCCTCGCCCGCCGGCAGAACTTGCCCCGCCGCGGCCTCGGAGACCTTCAAGCTCTCTCAGCCCCTCACACTCTGTTCTATTTCTTCTAGAGCCCAGGACTCCCCCCGGCCACAGCTAGAAAGACCAGAATTGTCATCTCCTCATGAGCAGCTGGCAGTCACAGCCAGGTGAGAGCAATAACCGGGGAGACTGGGATACTTTGCCCTTAGCTGAGGATCAGTGGAAGACACATAACAAAACCTCACCAGAGAATTGAGACACATAAGGTTAGGAAGCTGCTTCAAATACCAAAAATTGAAGCTGCAAGCAGGATCCCCGAGCACAGGAAAGAGAGGTACAGAAAAAAAAGAAAAGTGGTGTCCTTGTTTTGTTCTTTAGGCAACACTCCATAACCCATCCATTGTAAATCACTCTTTTTTTCAGTGAATGACTGGCTGTTGTATGTCAGTTGCACACCTTAGCTCTAAGCTGATATTACTTTCCAGTGATACTGCAAAGGATGGCTGTTTTGTATAGCCCTGTCCTGGTTTCAGCTGGGATAGAGTTAATTTTATTTCAGGTAGCTGGTATAGTGTTATGTTTTGGATTTAGTACAAGAATAATGTTGATAACACACTGATGTTTTCAGTTATTGCTAAGGAGTGTTTGTGCTAAGCCAAGGATTTTTCAGCTTCTCATGCCCAGCCAGCAAGAAGGCTGGAGGGGCACAAGAAGTTGGGAGGGGACACAGCCAGGGCAGCTGACCCAAACTGGCCAAAGGGGTATTCCATACCATGGGATGTCATGCCCAGTATATAAACTGGGGGGAGTTGGCTGGGAGTGGTGGATTGCTGCTCAGGAACTAACTGGGCATCAGTCAGTGAGTGGTGAGCAATTGCATTGTGCATCACTTGTTTTGTATATTTCATTTCTTTTATTATTATTGTTACTATTATTATTTTCTTCCTTTGTGTTCAGCTAAACTGTTCTTATCTCAACCCATGAGTTTTACCTTTTTTTTTTTTTTCCCAATTCTCTCCACTGTTCCACTGGGTGGGGGGTGAAGTGAGTGAGCAGCTGCGTGGTGCTTAGTTGCTGGCTGGGGTTAAACCACAACAAGCCCTTACACCAACTAGCCAACAAAAACCAAGAAGCCTCTCACAAATGAAAAGCATCACCCTTCAAACACTGATAACTGGTTGCTGTTTAATTTTAGAAGTAAAGGCAATATTTATTTGCTTATTTGCAAATAAGCAAAGTTTCTTATTTATGTGCTGACATTTTTTTTCAAGGAAACTGTGCTTCACGATCTTTGTTAGAACTAGAGCAGATAGTCATGTAAGTTAACATTGTTTTCACTCACTGAACACGTTGCAGAGGTTTGTACAAATTTGTCTTTTCTTCTGCAAATAAATAGGTATTAGGCCATTGTTAAGATAGCTGATACTGATGAGTCAGATTTCTGTCAAACAAGATGATGTACTTTATGTCCTGCTTGCTTGCAGCTATCAAGGTTTTTGACAGGGTTTGAGAAGTAATTTAGAATTATTAGCTTAAACTGATAAATCCCAAAGCAAGATATAATATGCCAGAATTATTGGGTATCAAATTTCAACTGTCTTGACCATGTTATAAATAATTTATTAATTATAATAACTACATCATTAGTTATAATTACCTGACCCTGCTGTGGACGTTTAAAAGTCTAGAACCTTCCTGTCAATGATAATTTATTTATCATCAGTTTCTCCCGTCTTAACAAATATTGTTCATGAATCAACAATACAACCTACAATATTACTCTGAAAACCTCTCATTTTTTAAGTAAACATTGAAGGACAATATTATTGCTTATAATTAAAAGAAAAGAAAAAGAGATTGATCCTAGGTCAGATACTGTAATTCTCAACTGATTTTGGTGGGTTTATTTGAATGTACAAGTAAAACTGAATTTGCTGCAAATTGTTTATAAAAATGTACTTGTGTTTTATTTAGAAGGACCGAAGTGTTTATAAAGAAGAGGGAGAAAATAGCAACTTATCAAATACTTTACCAAATAGATGGTCCTTTAATATGTTGCCTGATAATAAGTTGAGAAACAAAAATAGTGTGATGTACTAACCTGTAAATCAGTCGGTGTTGTTGGGGGGAAAAAATGAACAAAAGATATTGTTTTTCGAAACCTGACTGAAATCAAGCTTTTGGTGTGTTGTGAGAAGAATTATTAAACAACATTTTTTTCCTTCCATAATGGAATTCATCTATATGCAAGTTATCAGGAACTGATTGGCTTCAATTATTCCTTCTAACATCTAAGAAAGACAAACTATAGACATAAAAAGCTCCTGATATTTTGCATATTCATAATACCTCAGTGAATCACCAGGAATGCCAATACTGCTATCTGAATGCTAATGCAGAGCCAACAGATGAGTTGAAGGGCAAAGCAACATAGAAATAAGCCAGATTTTCCCACTTGAATTCACCACTTAATTGGGAACACTTTTTGTATTTTTCTTTTTCCACTGTTACCACTTCTTATCTTATCCTGTTTCATTAGAAAAAAAAATTCTAGTGGCTTAATCTACAACAGACATACACAATAACTTATATCTAATTTTATAGGGTTTTGTACATCAGCAATGTTCAATACAATACATATGATTTTTTAAGAGAAAACCAAAGTTATTAGATGAGTATGGGCTGATGCTTATGCCTTAAGGGTCAGTAGGTATGCAGAATAACATAACATAACATCCCTTTTTACTCAGTCTAGCAAAGAATGAATGTTCACAGCAGGAAATCATAACCATCACTTATCAGAGTAGCAGGTATCTCTGTTTCCAAAATGTTACCTTTGAAGGACATACATCTAAACCACTTCTCAGAATCAATTTCTGCTCTTCCATAAAATTAATTGGCCTTTTGGTTTTGCTGAATATATCTCATCATTTAATATTAAGATGAAAAATGTACTCTAGAGCTGTTATAGATCAACATTTTTACACAGAGATGAAAATAAAAAAAACAAACAACCCCGAACCCCAACTTTTAAAAAAGTTTGACATTCATTTTTCTTTATGTCTGACTGGAGCTGCTGTTTCAGTGATGTTAGTGAGAGATGCACATGTAACAGGGTCAATCTGTTTGCAATTCATTCCCTCAGATAACTTTGCAAATTACTAAGGCATTTTTGGAAGATTTCTCTGGAAATGTACTGAGTATATCAGAAGAACATACGTGGTGAATGATGTCAGTGTTATGTTGGGCACTAATTGTGCCATTACAACACTGAAAGTAGCTGTCTCAGCCCCTTTGTAAACAGGAGGACCCCAGCCAGCACCTTTCTTAACTAGAAAACACATTTAATATATAACTCAGGCTAGAAAGCTGTTAACTGAAAAAGTTTGTGTTGATGAGCAGTCGCTAAGAGCTGTGCAGTCTGATGAAGAGCATCAATGTGGGTGTAAGGTCTCATTTGCCAGCTGTGGAGCACAACCCTCTTCACAACACACCAAAATATCCTATGGGCTTGATGGCCAAACCTTTGCAAGTCCAGATCCTTACATCCTCCTTTCCCCAGTGGCATTATAAAAATTAATAAGTAGCACTTGCATCACACAAAATTGTGGAATGCTTTACCCAAGCTAGTAACTAAAGTGATTAACATGATTCTTTGAGGTGCTGAGAGTCTCCCTGGAAATTTCATCAGCACAGTTGTCAGGCAGAACTAAACTAATTTGTTCTGGTGTTTTGTGTCCTGCGGCTCAGTCATCTCAAGCTGCTCCTGCTGCCCATCTTAGAGCTACTTGGAAACGGACTGGTCTGCACCTTGAATTATGCTTCTTTCTGAGACTTAGAGAAAATTTTGTTCATCCTTTCTAAGTACCTGCCCACCAGGACAGAAATGATCAGAGTGGTTTGTATGAGTAAGGTTTTATGTCTGTAAGAAGATAAGTAGTGCCCCAGCAGGCTGGACCAGCAGGAGATTGAGCCCTCGATTCTCGAAGCCTCTGGCAATGGCGAAAGGAGAAGGGTAGGAAGAGCACATGTTCCTGGCTGTGTCTGCAGACCGTTTCTCATTGCATTCCCCAGCATCTAGAGTGGCATTAGGGGTTTTAGAGGGTAGATCCCTGCTTAGTCCCTTTAGCATCTGTTTACTGCCCTTTCTCCCAATGAATTTATCTAATCCCTTTTGCAACTGGTGATAATGTTGGCTTTTGCAGCAGCCTACAGCACCAAATAACAGAGGTTCACTACACACTATGAAAAGAAATGCTTTCTTTCACATGTCCAAACCTGAATTTCCACAAGTTTCAGTGAGTGCCTTCAGTTCAAGTATTGTGAGATTTGATGAATGAATAGTCCAGTGTGAGCTTGTAAACCTCCATCATGTTGCTCCTTGGTTTTCTACTGTACAAGATGAACACTCCCATCCCTACCTGCTCACTTTATAAAGCAGCTGCTACATCCATGTGGCATTTTAGTTACCATTTTCTGTGCTGGATTTATTTGCTATTTCACTGCAAGCAGTAGTGTTATCACAGTATCATTTTGGGAAAACTAAGACAGTTCTTGGGAATCCCTGATTAAACTATGAGTTTTCTTTAGCTTTATGTATTTGCAAATTTGCAGTGTAGATTTACTGTTTCTACTTCTCAAAGAATTCTTGTTTCACCTTCCTGTTGGATGAAATACCAGTTTGGGACAAAAACTTTGTGACTCTGTGCATTACAACTGTGCCAGCTATGAAAGTGAACTTGCTCCCCTGCCTTTTTCATATGCTGGGAAGGTACAAGCCATTCTGTGTGGGATTCATTGCAGCTGCCATTAGACATCTATAGTTTAGTCGTCTACATCTGAATTAGTCACTCTGCATTCCCTTTATAGTCATCAAGAGAAAAGACCCTTTTAGAGCATGATTCATCTGACCTATTTAGATATCTACTTAAGAATAACATGAATCACATCCTATAACTTTTTTTCTCTCCTTGACTACCAAGGGAACTAAAATGTTGATTTCTGCAAGTAGATTTCATTGACCAGATTCCTCTGTTATTTTGACATCATTTTCCAGCAAAAAGTTAGACTGGGTATCACAAGATGACTCACTTGTCATAGCAAACTTTTCAACTGAATTCCAATTAAACTGTAAGCAACTGCTAAAGTTGCTGTGGCAGGTATGATATGCCTAGTGAAAATAGACCTGATAGGCATCACTAACTGTGTAGCTGTTGGGAAAGTCCAACTAGAATATATTTTTCCAACAGGTGCTAATAACTATTTTTTTGGTCCAGAAGAACCCAAATTTTTTATGCTGTCAGTGAGAGTTCTTTCACAATTGCTTGTCTCCACAGTCACTGGTCTCAACAGCTTTGACAGAGAAGCTGATCCTTAGAAGTACATATAAGATTTCACTTGTCTTTGCCTTAGGTTTTTCACTCCCTCATGGGAGGTCATGGCATATCTTTGAACACAATACTAGCAAAACTCTTACTATTCTTGCAAGTTGTTCACTCATTCATCTATTTACTTCATATATTTACTTAGTAAAGGTGATTCACTGCAGTAAGCTTACAAGTATATGCATGTATTGTTTCCTAATTCTCCTTTCAGTATGAGTATCTTTGTCTCTAGCATTACATTGGTCTGCATAGCTTTGTCCAATTTAAAACTAAGTTCTAAGTTGTGTGGACAACACAGCAGGACATAAATAATCCAGGAGGTTCCTGGAGTGCACTGTTGACAACTTCTTCCTCCAAGTGATAGAGAAGCTGACAAAGAAATGTGCTCTGCTGGTCCTTATACTCACTAAGAAAAAGGGGTTCATTGGGAATGTGAAGACCAAGGGCAGCTTTGGCTGTTGTGTCCATGAGATGGTGGAGTTTGGATCCTGAGGGCAAGAAGGAGGAGAAATAGCAAGATCACCACCCTGAAATTCAGGAAAGCAAACTTTAGCCTCTTCAAAGATCTGCTGAGAAGAGTCCTGTGGGATAAGGTCCTAGAGGGAAGAGGGTCCCAAGAAAGCTGGTAAATATTTAAGGACCACCTCCTCCAAGCTCAAGACAATTCCATCCCAATGAACATGAAGTCAGGTGACAATACTAGGAGGCCTACATGGATGGACAAAGATCTCCTGGCCAAATTCAAACAAGAAGATAAAGCACAGAGAGGGTGGGAGCAAGGACGGGTAACCTGTGAGGAATTCAGAGACATTGTTCAAGCATCCAGGATGAAGTTAGGAAAGCTAAAACCCAAATGGAATCAAAGCTGGCCAGGGATGTCAAAGACAGCAAGAAGGGCTTCTATAAGTACATAGGTGACAAAAGGAAGACTGGGGAAAATGTAGACTCATTGCTCAACAAGACTGGTTACACAGAACATGGCTGTTGTACTGAATTCCTTCTTTACCCCAGTCTTCAGAATAGAATATAATAGAACAGAGCAGAATAGGATAGAATAGTTGAGTTGGAAGGGATCTACAACGATCACCTGGTTCAACTGCCTGACCAATTCAAGCATGTTAAGAGCATTGTCCAAATGCCTCTTAAGCACTGACAAGCATGGAGCACCGACCACCTCTTCAGGAAGCCTGTTCCAGTGTTTGACCACCCTCTCTGTAAAGAAATGCTTCCTAATGTCCAGTCTGAACCTCCCCTGGTGCAGCTTTGAACCATTCCCATGTGTCCTGTCACTGGATCCCAGGGAGAAGAGCTCAGCACCTCCCTCTCCACATCCCCTCCTCAGGAAGCTGCAGAGAGCAATGAGGTCAACCCTCAGCTTCCTTTCCTCCAAAGTAGACAAACCGACATACCCAGAGACCTCAGCTACTCCTCATAAGACATTCCTTCCAGCCCTTTCACCAGCTTTGTTGCCCTCCTCTGGATGCATTCAAGGACCTTCACATCCTTCTTAAATGGTGGGGCCCAGAACTGCAGACAGTACTCAAGTTGAGGCTGCACCAATGCTAAATAGAGAGGGATAATCCCCTCTTTTGACTGGCTGGCCGTGCTGTGGGTATGTGGCAGCCGTCTTGGCTGCCAGGGCACACGGCCAACTCGTACTGAGCCTGCTGTCAACCAGCACCCCCAGATCCCTTTCTGCAAGGCCAGAAACTCCTCTTTAGATTTATGTTCGTGTCCAGTAGTAAAACCAGCCTTCAGGAAACCCAGATCCCAGAGACCAGGGGGAAAGGCTGGAGCAAGCAGGATTTACTTCAGGATCAGGTTAGAAAATACTTAAGCAAACTGGACATACATAAGTCCATGGCCTTGATGGAATCCACTGACAAGAGCTGAGGGAACTGGCAGATGTCATTGCAAGGCTACTCTCAATTATCTTTGATTGAGCATGGCAAGTGGGAGAAGTGCCTGAAGACTGGAGGAAAACAGATGTCGTCCTATCTTCAATAGGTGCAGGAAGGAGGAACAAAGGAACTGCAGGCTAGTCAGCTTCACCTTGATGGAGTGATGGAGTAGCTAATGCTAGGAACCATTTCCAGGCACACTAAGTACAAGAAAATCATCAGGAGTAGTCAGCATGAAAGGGGAAGTTGTACTTGACCAACTCAATAAACTTCTACAGTGAAGTGACTGGCCTGGTAGATGAGGTAGATGATGGAGTCCATATTGTCCACATGGACTTTAGTATGGCTTTTGATACTGTGTCTCACAAAATCTTCAGAGACGAGCTGTTGATGTATGGGCTGGACAACGAGACAGTGAGGTGGATTGGAAACTGACTGAATGGTTGTACTCAGAGGGTGGTGATGAGTGACACAAAATCTAGTTGGAAGCCAGTAGCTAACGGTGCAGCCCAGAGGTCAATACTGAGTCCAATCTTGTTCAACATCTTCCTTAGCAATCTGGATGATGGGTCAGAGCATACCTTCAGCAGGTTTTCTCCTGACACAAAAGTGGGAGGAGTGGGTAATATGTCAAAGGGTTGTGCTACCAGCCAGAGGGACCTCAACAGGCTGGAGAAATGGACCCCGTGAATTTCAACAAGGGGAAGTGCAAAGTCCTGCACCTGGGGAAGAACAACTCCAGGCACCAGTATATGCTGGGGGCTACCCAGCTGGAAAGCAGCTTGGCAGAAAAGGACCTGGTGGGCACCAAGTTGAACGTGAGCCCGCAATGTGCCCTTGAGGCAAAGAAGGCTAATGGTGACCTGGGCTGTGTTAGACAAAGGATTATCAGCATGTGGAGGAAGGTGATCCTTCCCCTTTACTCAGCATTGATGAGGCCACAGCTGGAGTAGCATGTCCAGTTTGGGGCTCCTCAGAACAAGAGAGACATGGACTTACTGGAGACAGTCCAATGAAGGGCTACAAAAATGATGAAGGGACTGGAGCGTCTCTCCTATGAGGAAAGGCTGAGAGAGCTGGGACTCTTCAGCCTGGAGAAGAGAAGGCTCAGTGGGGGATATTATCGATGTTTACAAATACCTGAAGGGAGGGCACAAAGAGGATGGAGCCAGGCTCTTTTCAGTGGTGCCCGGTGACAGGACCAGAGGCAATGGGTACAAAATGAAACAGAGCAGGTTTCTTCTGAACATCAGGAAACACCTTTTTACTGTGAGGGTGACTGAACACTAGAACAGGTTGCCCAGGGTGGTTGTGGAGTCTCCATCATTGGAGATGTTCAAAAGCTCTTTGGACATAGTCCTGAACAACTGTCTCTAGGTGGCCCTCTTTGAGCAGGCAGGGTTAGGTCAGATGATCTCCAGAGGTCCCTCCCAACCTCAAACATTCTGTAATTCTATGACTTTGTGAAGTAGAAACAGAAATAAAAGGGTGGGGTTTTTTACTTTCAGACTGAGAATCAGTTAATATCCATCTGTGATGAATTTTCATGAGTTTCAATGAGGTTTATGAAGAATCTTCAGAACCAGTGGTGATACTGCAATCTGTTACTACTGGTGTCTACAAAGTGATGCAGTGCAGTATAATTCTTGCATCTTTTTTCCAAACACCAGATTTTCTCTTCACTCTTTTATTCGGTGTTAATATGTGTAGTACATTGTGTTGGTTTTGTGTACTGCAGGACAGGTCCTGACATACCTTTCTTTTCAAGGCATCTTCTTTTAATATGTTTTAGACTCTTCACTCTGGCAAGACAATCTAAGCACTGCCCATCCTTAGCACACTCCAATATGCTGTGCCTTTGCTTGCCAAATTCTATTGTTTGTGAAAAGTTAAGTCTCAATTTCTTGATAATTTGCAGGATTTGTTTTATTCATTATCTCACAATAGATCACTTACGTCCAAACCTTGAAGGGCTTTCTGTCTTTTTCATTTTCTGTAGTATGTACTTTTTAAACATGTTCTTCATATTTTTACATTGGGTGCCACACTTCACATTTCTGTAAAGGGAGTTTCATGGTTAGCCTCCTCTGCCTGAGCTAACTGAAAGCTGTTTAAAAAACATCAAGGGCTTCAAAGCCAGCTATTGTCAGGATTAAAGCTTACTTCTGACTACTTTCTCCTTTACTTTCATGCATTACTTGCAGTTACTGGATGAAGAACTGTTTAAATCTTCTGTACTTGTCTTCACATTTCCAGAATTATAGAGCTGACGAGTCTTCCATTCTTCTTCTTTTCAGAACATCTTAGCTGTTTGCTTTATTCCTGGATATTGTTAAGAAATTCAGTCGTACTTAGAATTGTCATTTCTGTAATTTCTGCCCAAAGGCTCCCACAATTAGGATAACCTTTGGTTCTGCACTGTGACCCATAGACTCCCTGGTAGCCTATTGCCCCTTTATCTTTGTGTTACCTTTAACAATCAGTTATATCCTCTCTTCTTTCTCTGCCTTTTTCATGCCTTTTCTATTTCACTCTTCTTCAGGAGCAAAGGCTGCAGAATCTGGCCCTAAATCTCTACTGAGGATTCCTCTCCCTTTCTCTTTCGTTAAAACCAGTAATCTGAACAGAGTCTCTATTTATTAGGTAGTCTCATAATATACTTTTTCCCTTGTTCTCTCTTGTTTAAGGTTTTCTCCTTTCATGCCTTCCTATTATATCTTTAAAAGTTGATTTTGTATTACTTTAAGACTTAATTTCTTCTTATTTTGCAATGAACTAAAAGATCTTCCACCATTCTTTCAGCTTTCCCATAAAAAGAGACATTTTAAATTTATATTTATAGCACCTAGCACAATGATTTCCTGCTCCATGTCAAAATCTCTTAAATGCAAAAGAAATAACAATGTAACAATAATTTTATATTTTAAACCAATTAATATTGCATATTTCCATATTACCTTAGTATGGTATTATCAGTAATTAACAGCAATAATAATGTGTTATTACAGCTGTTACAGTCTTTTCTATAATATATTGTTCCTTAACAATTATTTTGATAACCAGCTTGGAAATGGGTATGAAATACTAGCTACTAATGTGCAGCCAGATTTATGGCCTATGGAACTAAACAGATTTTTTTCCTACCTTCACAGCAGCTGGGTCAGTTATTAAGTAGAATTAATTAATACTCATTGGTTCACATTCCCTATGAAATCACTGTACAAATTAAGTGTAAACAAAGATACAATCCGCTCCTCATCAAAGAAATTTAATACATCTAATGTGTTAGCATACTTACATACAAAAATATTGGAGTTCTAAATCATGAAATATTGTTCCTCAGTAAGTGATACTGTGTTTCACTGAACTGTCATTACCAGGCATATTTAAATCACTGCTAACATTTCTCCTTCATCTTTTAACATGGTTCAATGAAATATGACACTCATCTCTGCCTTCTTCAGAAATTTTTGCAGGTTTACTCTCATGTCAATATTTGGACTTTCACATTCTAGCATGGATGAATTTAAGGTAATGCAATGAAACACAATGGGGTCAGGCAGAAATTACAGCTTCAGTGAAGTTTTTTTAATGCATAGTAAGATTTAACTTGGATTAGACTGAAGTATCATCTCTTACAGCCCAGTGGCCTCCTGCAATTCTTTTACCAGGCTTTGAAGGACTAAACACTGTTTCACTCAGCTTCCCCATTTTTACCAATCAGCCAGGGCCCTCGGTTATAAATAAAAAGAATGAATTCTGGTGAGGAACATCTATCCCCAGCAATTGAAAGATATCAGGGAAGTATGAGCTGAATAGCAGCTCTGCTCACTTCACCAGGTTGTCTCGCATTTCAGCAGCTTTCAGTGTCTGAAATCTGCTAACAGTCAAGGGAATCTCAGCAAAGACACCAGATCTACCAACAGTTGTGCTATCTGTGCTGCTTTCTTCCTGTAATCTTATTGGAAACCTGTCTTACTAAAACTAGATTCAGTTGGGCTGTTTTAATTTGTAGAAAGACCACTTCACTAGTAACCTCACTTAAAAAGACAACATTATAATATGCTAGCCATTTGGCTAGGAGTTCAGTTACCTGTGCAGTCTCCTTGGTTTGACGAATGTCCCTTCTTCTACAAGATTGTGACTATAACACTTTTCATCAATTAGTTTTACAGTGAAGCGTTCCTCTGAAACACAGTACAGGATAAGCTTATATTTGGGTAAAAGACTTTGATGCTAGTCCCAGAAAAATCAGAATATTTTGACAACCTTTGTTTAACAGTCACAAAAATATTCCTGCATATGTGCAGTCAAAATAGTTGAGAAAAGCATTATGAGGAGATTTTTGGATGTCTTGCACCTCTGTTTCAAGGATGCACCCTGTGGACAATGCTGTCAGTGTTTCCTCAGCCATCTGACAAAGAATCCCAGTAAGAGATTTTCCTTGCCTTGATCCCGGTAATTAGCATTAGCTTACATAACTTTGTCAATCAAAAGGCATTGTGCATTTTTAGTGGAAATTAACTTATTCCTTCATCAGGTGGGTTGATTTCTACTCTCAGAGGAGCTATACAATATCCTGTGAGATCCTCCCCATGTGTCAATGAGATCTGTGAAAGTTTGATGGGCTACTTTGATGTCTCATCATTCTGCCGGTTCTAAATATGCTTACGATATTACTACAGAGAAATGCAATTTAATAACAGTATCTGTACAATCCTATGTGACAATCCTGTGTGCCAATGGTGCTTTCTGATGCTCGTGTTGGCAGGATATTCAGGTTTGGAGGATCGTCTAGCTGAAAAGAGCCCTCTTTGGTTTCCAGTCATTAACAGTGTGAAAGTACTGTCATGATTCCCTTAAAAAGTAGCTGATGTTCTGGGGCTTTATCTTCAGAATGCATTTTTTTTTCTTTCCTCTGTAACCACAATAAAACACTTAATCTCAGAAAAAGAAAGCATGGGATATAGGGCAAGAACAACAGCTACCACCAAGAAAACAAGAGTTGCCACCAGCTTGCACAAACTTGCTAAACTCTTACACAGGTGCTGGATGTGGGCAGTTTCTCCAATTCTGGGCTTCTGGGAACACATATAAGGAAGCAAAGCCTTTCAATAGAAGCCTTAGGACCCCCACACCCCATATCCTAGTCCTGAAATAAGTGTCTATTTTTCCAATTTTTCTAATTTTTTTCATACTTTCATATTGAAACTCTGGAATCCTTCCTCTTCCTTCATGTTTCCTTCCCTCTTGTTTTCTTATAACAGTGGAGATATAAGAATCACAGATGACTTTCAAGACCATCAGTCTATTAACAGGCAGAAAACAAAGTTTATTGATATCTCCCTGGGGATAAAAACCTCTCAGGATTTTATCAGGCTTTTCAGAGCTCTTCTGATTCTCCTGCATCCATGCAGGTAGTGCCATGTGCACTTTCCTATGTTAATTCCATATAAAAGAGGGCTTACTTTGCATATTTCTGCTTCCTAAAGTTTCTTCTACCAACCCACTTTCAGGTGAATTTCCATACTGACTTCAGGCCTCTTAAGTCCCACTGCTTAGATATAAGTTCATCTGGGAGAAAGGTCTGTTGGGATTTTTAGCTCCTAGCTCATTGTGACAGGGTACTTCTGTTTGAATTAGATATCCTCCAGGCTAATAAAATTTGATTGCTCTGCACTGTTAGCCATCTGCTCCCATCCCTTGGGATCCCAGTCCAAGATGGAAGTTAAAAGGCAACAAACCGAAACCCCCAACAGGCATAGTACAATATAGTTCGTACTCAAAATAGTAAGCAGAGAAGAAGCTGGTGCATGGTATTTGATTAAGACATACATGGACATGAACTGACTTTTCACAGGGTCTGCTGACATATTATGAGTGACATGGTAGCTATAATTAAAGTTTTATAGTACTTCTTATTATAATACACTCTTTTCAGTTTTTTATGTATTTACTGAAGCTTAACCAGTGGAAAAAAGGCAAGGAATCAGAAGAAAGAGACGTAGGGTAGCCTAAAGCACAAAAGCAAAAGTCCTTAATACTCTCATATATATACGTGGCCAGCAATCTTGAAGATCTGTATTCCACTACAAATAAATTGGTCTGAGGGGCAAAATAAATACATTTCTCTCTAAAACTTAATTAGAATCATCCACATATACTGCTGCTAGTTAGTCTTTTAATTGAAATAATAAAGACTGCTGTGTGATGAAGCTAGTAATCTGAACTTTATTAATTACTTATGTAGGTAACATATCATTAGTTGGTACCTTTTTTTTTCCTTAATAAAGTCCGACATTCAAAATTTTCTGAGCAGTCAACATAAGACATGCTGGATGAGATTTGTACAATTTATTTTTACAGTAGAAGTCAGGCAGAATTCTGTTTTCAGCATGACAGTGCTGAAAAGAAGTAAAAGAGGAGATTAATATATAGATTTTAAACACAGTGTATGTTTTAAATGGTGGGTGGTAAATAAGACCTTAGGCTATTACACTGATGAAAGCAAATAATTGAAAACTGTTTGTTTGCCAAATGAGATGTGTCTCTTTGGAGAACATAGGATGTTTCATGGTGTACACAGAAAAGAATGTATTAAATCTACAGAGGCAACCAAGAACTTGGCCTTCCTTAAATTCTGGGTTATTGATTTTGTAACCTCAATGTTCACATGATAGAGAATTGTGGATGTAATGTACTACAAGCTTGCCATAAACATCTGTTTTAATATGATAGTTTGGCAACATAATTTTGAAGTGCTCTTTTCAAGATAAAGCAATTTGTTTCTTTTATATCATCTGATAAGAAGTTATATGCTATTATAGAAGCTCTGTCTTGGTTGAATTAGAGGGAGATTCAGCCTTTGAGTTGGCTGAACTTGCTCCTTATACGTTGAAGTCTTCACCTCCGTGTAACGCCTGAAGGAACACACGTGAGTGCCTTCTTGATGTACTTAGTTTGATGGTTATCCATAGAATGAATGCCTCTGACATTTACGTAGGACAACCCCAGTAAATTATTCCAGTCTCTTATATGGAACTGGAGTCACTCAGTTCTACACTGGGCAGGTCTCAATACTTCCAAAAGAAAGAAGTCTTATCTCTAAATCTAGCACTAATAAATTGGAACACTTCCATAAATTGTGTTATTCTCTTTGACTCATATAAGTTGTGCTTTGATAACTATACATGAATGCTGAATACGGTCCATATTTCCTTCAAATCTGGAGATTAGTTGAACTAATAAAAAATGTTTTATCAAGAAAATAAATGAGCTAACAATATGATGATAAAGCGGATATTTTCATGAAAAAGAAACTCACTTTCAAAAATTGTTTTCATTTTAAGATAAGCACTACAAAATAACAAAATAATAAAAAAAATTATTTCATTAGGTTAGTAGCAAAACATTTTCTTTTACTGTCCCTCCACTCCATCAAAATAAGGTGGAATAAAGGTGAAAAATATAGCAAGGTGAAGAAAAAACTAACACATATTATTTAAGCAAAAAGCTTCTTTTTTTTTTTTCCAGAAGATGTTCCCTATCAAATCTATTTTCTTGAATTTGCTTTCCTTTCCAATGACCTTTTGTTATGGGTGTTTGTTTATGTTCATCAATCAGACCAGGAAATAATTTATCTTACCTGTTATATATTTGCTTAAAATGAGATGATAGTTGTGTGAACTTTGGCAGATTTTTTCATGACTGTCAAAGAATCTCCAGAAGACACCATCTTTTATAGAAAGTACATTTATTACAGTTTTAGCATACTGTCCTATTTAAAGGAAGAAAGAAATATTTCAAAGAAATTAAAAGATCATTATAAGTCTTTTATTATTTAATTATCTAATGTATGCCTTAACTAGTTTTCTCAGATTATCCTAGATAAAATGAAAAATATCAAATAAGGGAAGGGTCTTGTTTTCATTTGAAACAGCACTGTTTTTTACTAGTGTGTGTGTAAGAGCAGATTATATGGGTCTGATATCAGATAATACACTGCTAGCTAAATAAATACAAAAAATAAAAGCAGCAATGATCTATTTTACCATCTTCATGTTCAAGAACATACAGTCTCTGAAAGAGTGTTTTATTGATGCTTGTTCTGCCATTAGCAAGAAAACCTATGCCATATAGTAGTGTAGTAGGAGTCAGTATTTAAGGAATATCTGGAATTTGGGAAGACTGCCTTTATGATACTTATTTGATGACCAAGGTCAAGGACTAGGACATATGGAATAAGTTAAAAAAAAGAATCCTTAATAAAAGAGACAGATTTTGTTTCACAGGTTTCACATCACTAGAAAAATCAGTATTTACAACCTGCTTTCTTTTTTGGAGGCAACAGTAGCAATTTTAAGAGGAATTTAGACATGAGTTTTAACAAGCAAAGAATGGTAGCCAAGGACTGAATAATAGCAAGCCAAAAAAACCCCATGTTATTTTGATGAATTGATCAAATAGAGACAATTTACTTCACAATCAGACCAAAATCTGTATTTGGACAATTTGCTAGGCTATCATATGTGACAGCAGTGTGCAAGGAGAGAGAGGGTGAGCTCACAAATGCTACTTTTCTCCCATATTGTGTTTTCCAAAAAAAAAAAAAACCAAATCAAAACAACAAAAAGAGTATTTTGTAATAGTTTTCGTATGGTATAGAAGAGTTAAGGAATTTTATAAATTATTCCTGTATGCATTTCCTCAGGAGAAAATCATTCTTTTACTCAAAAAGTCAACTTGATGAGGATCACCCACTGTACAGAGTGAAGAGGTGACACAATGCCAGCATTAATGCGTGGTTGACCGTATTTTCTGAGACTTCCTACATGTATGTATATCAAAATCTCTGATATCTGCCACCACACTTTTAAATTATGAACAAGTGAAAAGTAAAATCTTCAGAGGATTGACTATAAAATTTCAAATTCACGTGTAGGAAGTTCCAAATTTTTATTGTCTTACAGTGGAAAACAGATTCTTGGCTTCTTTTTGTGCTTTTAATCACTTCTACTGGAAGACTGAAAAGGAAAGAAAGCAAGGAAATAGAAAGTGAGTGAAAGGCTAATTAAACAGTTGCTAGAGATACTATTTGGCTGCTTTACATTTGATTTATGGTGGTGAAATGAGCTAATCCAAAACATAGGTAAAGTAATGTCCCTGTTTAAAATTATAAAGATTTAATTACATTACATCACAGCAGATTTTATTCAGCTTCTATGTTGTATACCCAAAGAATGGAAAAGGAGATGATCTTTCCCTAGGATACGCATCAAACTTTGATCTATGGCCCTAATTGAAAGTGTTAATTAACAGTCCTGAAATGGTTTTTACTTGCCTCAAACATCCAGAAGACTTCTAGCACACCTTAAGTGTGGCATAATAGATAAAAAGAATGATATTTCTCCTCTGGCCAAAATTTGGTATGGCCATGAGAAAAAGCAGGGTCAAAAAATGGTAGGTATTAAAAAAGAAAGAAAATGGAAGAGGAAACTCTGAACTTGTTGCCCACTCTGTAAATGTGGAATTTCATGTCCCATCCAAGTATTAATCTCAAATAATATTAAAAATCATTAAAAAAAAAAAAAAAATCAGGTGTAGGAATGAGACTGAGCTACGCTTCAAACTCTGGACTTCTGCTGAATTAAAAAACAAAGACTAAATTCCATTCGAAACAAGGAAATCATATGTGAGCATGGGTGGTCCAAAGATACATGAACCCTCTTTATATTCTGCTGCTGAAGAGGATGGCTGGTCCCAGAACAGATGGTTCCACTGGCCACATCCTGTGAAGAGATCAGCGCCCTCATGTCTGTTTAAGAAGCAGTTTAGGCAATCAGACCTCTGCTGGAGTCAGACCCCTGGGTTACAAATGACTGTCTCCACTCAGTGTTTCAGATAAAGTAATGAGATGGGGTCATGAGCATATCCCCTTCTTTCACTGACCTGTGGAACTGAAACAGCAGTCAATGGACTTTTAGAAAAAAAGAAATTGCATCCGCTTTTTTCTCCCTCTTCTCAGGAAGTGCCATAAAAAGAAACAGACCCAGAGACTTCATAAAGTCTCCAAGGAAAATTTGTTGTTGCTATTTACTTTCTCATGAAAATCTTCACATATATTGCTTGTACATGACAGCAGAAAACCTCAGGACAGAATGACTGATAGATAGCTGCTCTAAAACCTCTGACTGAGTCAGCAAGAATACTTCACTGACACTTGGGGATGTGGAATTTTTCCACATGGCATTTTTGTGGCTGTTATATGAAAAATAATCTCATTTTAAAGACTTTGGGAATCTCTCATTACATATTTCACTCCTGTTATTCAAGAGACAACAGAGATACTGTCTGCACTGGCTGTAAGGAAAAGAACATAGTTATTTTTAATATGGTGTTTTCTGACACTAATATTTTTATCACATTTTATTGATTCTATATATTTCTATAGTTTGAGAAACATGTTATGCTTACATCTACTATTCATCTCCTGTGTCAATTTACATGATTTTCTGCTTATTCTGCTTTGATAACATATGTACTGTCAAACCTAGTTACACTGCTTTTTGCTCCCCTGATGTCTGTATAGCCTATGTTATAATACTTGTAAGATCTATGCCATTTGCATTTTAATTTGATATTGTATGTGAATTGAGCAAATATTCACTTTTACTAAACTGAAGGTTCTATTAATTTTTAAAGTTTCAAAGAATTAGACAACCGGTTTCATAACATCCACAGATTTATCTTAAAACTTTTCAGTGAAGAGCTCTGCCATCTTTCTATGTTACCCATCCATATTCAGAAATGTTGTGACAAAGTGAGTTCTACTGATATAAGTCAATCTGTTCAGACATGATACTCCTAAATAACAGTAAATGCAAGGACAAGAGTGGTTTGTATATTGGCCAAACAATTCATAGAAGATAAGTAAATTGAGTAATATCTGTATAATTATTACAGATATCTTTCAAAATCAAAAGTGCAAGTAATGCAAAATGGCCGTCAAAGTATCCAGGTTTAGATAAACACAATTTGCCAAAAAAGTTGAGAGGATGCTTGTAGGAGCATGCTGAGCAGCCACTATCTGGTGGTAAATGTGTGAGTCCCATCATACCTTGTCCAAAATCAGCAGACACAAATCCAGATACAGAATTTCAAAAGCTTGGGGAAAAGTCTTGAAAAGCATGATGTCATAGAATCTTAGAATTGTAGAATGGTTTAGGTTGGAAGGGACTTCTAAAGATCATCTAGTCCAACCCCCCACGATGGGTAGGGACATCTTTCACTAGACCAGGTTGCTCAAAACCCCATCCAACCTGGCCTTGAACACTTCCAATGATGGGGCCTCTGCAGCTTCTCTGGGCAACCTGTTCCAGTGTCTCACCACCCTCATCGCAAAAATTGCTTCCTTTTATCCAATCTAAAGCTACCATCTTTTAGTTTAAAGCCATTGCCCCTTGTCCAGTTACTACAGGCCTTGGTAAAAACTCTCTTTGTCTTTCTAATAAGCCTCCTTTATACACTGAAAGGCTGCAGTAAGGTCTCTTCAGAGTCTTCGCTTCTCCAGGCTGAACAACACCAACTCTCAGTCTTTCTTCATAGGAGAGGTGTTCTAGCCCTTGGATCATTTTCGTGGCCCTCCTTTGGACCCACTCAAACAGATCCATGTCTGTCTTGTACTGAGGACCCCAGAGCTGGACGCAGTACTCCAGGGATTGCTCTGACCCAGGTGCAGGATCTTGCACTTGGTTTTTTTGATATGTTATAGTGCATCTGTATACATTGGAAACAGTTTTTCAGTCTAGTGCCTCTTTAACATGATCATACTGACTTCTGTCCTTGTTGAAAAAAGGTAAAAGTGTGTGTACAACAAAGATATTTCATACCTGGAACTAAAGATGGGTGGGGTTGAGTCATTTTTGACTAGAACTTCAGTTCCATTACCTACAGCAGTAGGCTTTTGGCAGTACACCACCTTTTGGGTCAGGAAAAAGTGTTTAGTATATGCCAACAAAATAAGTAAAATATACCGAGTATTGCTGCATCATTTAAATATAGAGTTTTTCATATTTTTCATTCACAGACCTCTGACGATAGACTCAGAGGGCTAAATCAAGATTTTCTTCTGGAGTTAGTGTTTACTGACAGTGAGCTGAGCTTCTGTATTTCTTTCCTACAGTTCTTTTTCGGTTATAAAAGAAGAAATCCTGCAATTACGTGTTGCTGGATTTTGGTTTTTTTCTATTTAGGTTTGTAAATAGGTCTAGTGCCAAAACAATTAGAAACAGAAAGTTGAAGTTTGACCTTCATTGAGAAGTACCTTTGCTCCTGTGGAAATAGATTTTGCTTTGATGAAGTTAAGAGATTCTGCAAATTGCACTTCTGAATAGTGAACAGTTCTTTGTGTACAACTTTAATACTTTTTGTCTGACATTTGTTATTAAAGAAATTTATGACAATTATGACGCGGGGCTATCTAAGCTAAAATAATGAATGCATTTTCTTGTAGCCTGCTCTTTTTCAACCTGTGGTGTCATTGACAGTTTTCTTCTTATGATTCTACTATCAGATAGTCATTTCTGGTCCTTTATAGCAGCAATATAAAATGAGGATAGCAGTTCCTCTCACCTTTGATGTCCAGACTTCTAGTCATGCAAGAAAGGTAGAATTTTAGATCTGAGATCCACCATGCAAAGTTTCAGAGACGTTTTCAGTTTCAAAGAGATTTTCAAAGAGGTTCAGAGCTATTCATATATAACTATGACTTACATAGGAGTTCAGTGCTATTTTGTACAAATGTACAAAATAAAAATATTATTTTACTTAAATTACATAATTAAAAAAAATTATTGTATCTTCTAACCAATTCAACTCCTTATCTGTCCCATGTATAACATCACAGATACCTCTGTGAATAAGGAAAAAAATGCCTTCTGGCCTTCTTTTCTTTCATATGTACATAATTCTCATAATGACTCGTATGTTACTGAGTGCAAAACAGAATATAGCCCTCCCTGGGTCTAATGTGATATTTTTATTTTCATCTGTAAATTTGATATTGAACATTGATATAGAGAAGGTGTTTATAGGAAACAAATACCATATTTTAATAAGGAAATTACAACATGGACAGCAGAAATACAATATTTGACACTTTGTCCTCCCACCCTGACTGTCCCTAGGAGAAGGGAACAGGAATATTGAAATAGGCTGAGTATTAGAAAGACTAATGTGTCTTTTATGTTACTTAAAGAAGTAAAAAATGAAAAAGAGACAGATAGCTGAACAGTATATTTCAATGAGCTTCACTAAATATGTTTAGTAAGCCCAGACTTCACCTTTTTTTTGAGGGTCTCCTTATTCAAAGATCAGGTTTGACTTTTTGAATATCTATTTCAATTTGCTTGAAACAAGTCAGCTCAAGATCCTAAGCACTAAGCATGGTGAGTTTTGATCAGGAGTGGTTTGGACTAGATTTAAACAGATACTCTAGAAGTGGAAGTAGTATTACTGCCATTCAGCTGTCTTATCCCCATCATTCAAGATGAACATAGAGCAAAAGCTTGATAATTCCAGTATGTGTAAGCTGTACTTATACTTCTGGTTTCCATATTTTTATATTTCGGTGTTTTTAGCTAATTTGCATGTATTTTCTAAAAGCAACTTTCCGAGAATCTGATTTGAAGGTTTATTTAAACAAGTGATATTCTATTTTACTCAACACAAGAACACACAAAGCAGACTCCAAAAGAGGTTGATTCATTTTTAATGAGATATCAAGTAAAAGCAAATTTCAGTAATAGTGCTTGCATATGACTAATACTTGTCTAAGAGATATTGTTGCAGGCTGTTATTCTAAAATACTTTGAATAACACCACTGACACTACTAGTCAACATTGAGAGCTCAATCAACTGATAATAGAATCATGTAATTCCTTTCATCTGATTAACACTTAGAGATATATCTTCCCCTTATGTTTACAAGTAACTCCCTTCTTGCTAGCTGAAGAACATACAGGAAACCAGCGGTGGAAGTAGGAACAGGATTATGAACTGGCTTCACTTTGGATGCTTAGGCCATAGCAATTAATTATGTCCTATGTGACACTTTTTTTTTCCTTACGAAAAGCCTTGCATGCCTGTGTTCAAATTATGCACAGTTTAATATTACATAAACTTCCCAGAGCCATTTGCTGCACTTGTAGAGAAGAATTCTTCATGTCTTATAGAGGGAGCGTACTGAGAGAACACAAGAAATGATGAATTGACTTCAAAACTTTGGAAAACAAAGTTTTGAAGCCGCCTTCAAGCCTGACACAAGGAAAAAAGGAATGCAGTTTGCTTTTTATGATACAAAGATTTAACATATTATGAAATGAAAATGTTCAGGAAAGATCAGTTAAATGAATGTAAAACTTAATCAATTAGTTGTTACAGGTACATTGGCATAAATACATAAGTATGTGCTAACACCATTCCAGGAAAAAAAAAGCATCATTAGAATTTATGGAAATTATTAATTAAGAAAGTTTTAAAAGTTGAAAAGTTAAAAGGTGAAGACCAGTGCAACAAAAATGACATAGGAAAAATCTGAAACCACTATGCAAGACAGAAATCGTATTTACTTTAGTTGAAATTATCACAAAACATTATTTCTGTCAAAGAAAATGCAAGTTGTTAGGATTCAGGTTTTATCCAAAAAGCAGTTTGACATTGTTGGTAGGAATTTAAAGCTTGGATAACAGACCACAAACCATAAATTGATAGAACTTATAAGTATGAGCTGGGGAAGCAAACTCTATGATTTTAATCACAAAAAGCTAAGTTTTAAAAAAGTACTGGATAAGAAATTAACAGATATTCTTAAACTTCTTCCTTATATATAGATTATAAGAATCCCTTTAAGGTTAGTAATGGAAGACATAATTACTTAACTAAACCTGACATAAAACTGTGGTTGTTCTCAAGTTTCAGAATCTGTCCTTCGCCTAGATTTTCTGCAAAGTGTGTACGCTTTCTCAATAGAGGACACACAAGTGGCAGGAAATGAGCAATAAGGAGGAAACAATAGCAATTATTTAGCATCCTTGTTAATTTAGTTGTTCTATTATACCCCCAAAACATGTAATAATCAATGTGGTAGTACCCTCAAGGAAGAGTTGACATCAAAACACATTTAGATATCCTTGGAATCTGACATAATTTTAATGTTTCACAAAACCATTGACAATAATCGTAATTCACTTTCCAAGTTCCACTCCTAAATAATCATAAAAAGAGATTCTTATTAATAGCAATTTGCATTAAGTATCACAGAATTTAAAAAAAAAAAAAGTTTGTAGACCAAGATGCATTTAAGACAAAGAGTTCTACAAAGTAGTGGAGATATTCCAAAAAGCAAAAAAAATTCTCCCATATTCAAGGCATCACATTCTGTTATCTTCAAACTTGGAAATAATGTTTCCTGAGGATAGAAGTCATGTGCAATCATTAGAAAATAGGAATCAGAATGTGAGTGAAAAAGATAGAATTCTATTTGTTGCGTTTCTTCCACAACCTTTCACAGAATTAGGGCTTCAAGGGCTACAAATCTTTACAGCAACTTCTTTTAGACAAGTAAGGCCATTATTGAAAGCTTAAATTAGAAACAAAGAAACAAAACAAACAAAAAAAACCAAACCAAAACATACAACCCACCCACCCACCCCACCCCCCCCCCCCAAAAAAAAACAACCAAACAACAAAACACCAGGGTAGTTATTTCAGTTTTTGTAAGTCATACAGTTTTCTTCCCTTGCTGTGTCAAGGCATATATCTGTATAGAAATCAATTTGCAAACACTAGAACAGCTTCAGTGAGATTTTCCTGTGGTTCATCTTTCTGATTTGCTGAAATCCAGCAAACTTTTAATTGGAAAGCTCCCACTTGGAGGCATTTCCCAGTACAAGCTGCGTGTTCTAGCAAACCTGGCAGATTTCTATTAGAACAATGGAAATTCATATTGCAAATTAGTTCTTTAATATCTGCAAAAGGAAAGTACCCTGGTGATACCCTGTGATCTTATTGCAGTCCATATGGAAGGCTGGACCATATTACACAAGATTTACTTACCTCAAGCAATAACTTCATAGTGTCAAGAATATAAAATGCCTTTGGCTAGTGCAGACTTAGTCTACACCTAATTCTGTGGAGGGCAGTCACAGCAAATCATTATGATAAGTCTAGGAGACCTAACTTTTTGTGATTTACAATAAATTACTGCTGCTGTGCGCTGAATCTTGGCTTGCTTCCATAAAAATGGATTTTCACCATTCCAACATCCAAACTTCACAGCCCAGAAGACTCTGAATTTAGAAATGCAGGTGTACCTGGGAAGAACAGATGCACCTTGGGCAGCTGCTTAACAGCAGCACAGAGTTTGTGACTGTTTCAGAACTGATTTCAGGAAATCTGTATGAACATCCCTGCACTGATAGCTTGTGTCCCATCGTTGCTCTTTCACCTTTCTCATTCTTCTTTCAGATCTGTGTATCCCAGTCAATTATATTGGATCCACTCACATGCTGCACTTCCCTTCTTGAGATTTATTTTGATTTCTATGGGATGGATGACTAAAAAACATACTCTGTGCTTTTAGTCTCTTACAATGCAATACTTGCCTATCCTAATATAAATTTCATTGTAATGATTCCATATTTAAACCAACGTAATGGACAGTAGCAGTTTGTCCAAGACACATAATTTTTTTTCACAAAATCCTTTCTGGTATTTCTGGTCTTTAAATCTATGCCAGTATTTTCTCCCTATTTCTCCTCCTCTCTGTCTTGTTTTAAAGCATCCACATTTTTAATGAGCTTTCTGCAGACTTACCTGCCTCTCCCCCCTCCAGGAAATAATTCCTGTTCTTATGCCCTAATGATTTATTTTAGTGTTTCCATGGAATAATCTTGTAGACATTCATTCATGACCAGTGAAGTCAGTAATGTTTTTTTAACTGCTCCATCCACCTCCATATCAGTGCATAATATTGCTAACACCTGTATTTCTAGTTATGTACATATTTCCTCCACAACAGTTCCACTGCATTGCTCCCTTAGGATCAGTCTAATAAAGGTAGCGTAGTGTTGACAAATTCTAAGAAGCTTTTCTCGTATAGTTTCCTAGTGATAAGCTAAATAATAAATAAGCATGATCTTTATGCACTGGAGTTGGCTGCATATCCTGAAGGATTCCTATTCTTGTTATTGTGTCCTTATTCCTCATGTCCCTCCAGTCTGAGCTCCAGCAAACAAAGCAAAGCCATACCGTCCACAAGAGCAGCACCAGATATTCCCTTTCTTACAAAAGCCAGGCCAATGAAGAAGAGTGAGGTTAGTGCCTTAAACTATGGATTTGAATGAGGCCTTTTACACTGGAGTGTGAAGCTGTGATGAACAGCTTGCTGCAATTCTTTTTTCCCTTGGAAGAAATTTTGAGGGAAAATGAGAAGGGAGACTTGAAATTTTGTATTGCAATTTGTCACTCTAAAGAATTCACATAAAATAGACTACAAACCATTGGCTCAGTTCTGATCTTTGCTACAAGACCAGCTTGCAGTCCCTTATTCCCCATGATGTTTCGTACATGTGTGGTGAACTAATATACGTAGTCTGACCATGCATGCAGTTCTATATCTAGCTTGCTAAAAACTATAAACCATTTTTAACTCAAATCTATGTATAAATATGGTTTTTACTTATATAATTTCTGTCTACCATATGTTTTGTCTTGGCAGTCTTGTTATTTAATTTTAGAGCATGTAGTTTCATAGTTACTGACAAAAAATGATGCATATAACTATTTGACTATTTGTTTTCCAAACACACACATATATAGTGGAAGAACAAGAAATATCATAATAATTTGCATTACCTGTATGTTATTTCTGACATAAAAATTTGGGTAACTGTAGTTCAGATATAGTACATGTAGTACAATCAGATTAGTAGAAGTCAGCATTTTGTGAGGACTGGTGTGCCTCTCAGCGAAGTGACAAACAGATTGCAAGCTGGATGTTTATTTGACATGCTACACCTTAGAAGGCACATCTCAGATGAAATAAAATATTGTGCAATGCCTTTAACTTCCACCAGTAATGGGTCACACACTAAGAATGCCTTTGCCCATATCTATATTTCACTGAGGTCAAAATCTTTTTATCTCCAGCAGCCTGACACTTAAACCCCTACAAAACTAGCCAATAGTCCTTAAAGTAAAATATAGTAAAAATAAATTGATGAAGCTAAGAAATAGTAGTGATGGTTGAAGAAAACATGAGAAAAATGCAAGTGAAATTTTTGTTTGAAGACTTTTTTTCTCTTTTGTATGATTTGATACAGAGCTGCAAGGGATTAGCAATAAATGAATAAATAAATAACTTCTCCATAATTTCATCTTTTCCTCCATGTTCTCCAGCTAACTCAGTTTTATGCCCTCTTCTCACAAAAAGTAGTTCTTAAACCACCTAACCCTCTAAGTTCAGGAACATTGTCTTCACTGTCAAGCTTGACTCAGAAAATAAGGTGGAGATGAGATGTCCATAATCTCTTCAGATTTTCACCGAGTAATATTTTATAGAAAAATAGTTTCTGAAGCCCGTCAGAATGCAACATTCAGAGAAATTATCTCAGCTGATTCTTTCCAGGGAAGTATTCAAAATTTGGCCAATCACTAGACTGAAAAATGTATGATTTTCATTGGAACTTGTTTGTTCTTGGATATACATTATATTTTGAGGAAAAGAAAACATTACACTTCATTTAGAAATTGAATTGAGAGAGTTTTACAATGAATTAACTAATTTTAATCGATCCTTAAATGGATACTTATTATTAAAAATAACTGTTTAGTGCAGGCACTTCTGAAATGGGTACAAGGTAGAAACAAAACTCTGTCACCAATCAGTGAATGGTTTATGAGATTTGTAGTGGGATAGAGACCTTTTAGTTTCTTTGAATCAGATCTTTGTCCAGTATAAATCAAGGTAGGTCTACTGAGGGTGGAGGATATATATATATGGTTTTATAGCTGCTGAAAATCCAGGCTTTTTGAGATCAAAAAACCCCATGCATTAAAAAAGATCTTCTGAACAGTACAAACCATTGAACATCACTCAGTAATTATCATAGTAACCTCAACAATTTATTTGTGAGCCCTCAGACATCATCAGATTCGATTCGATTCGATTCTTATTCTATTCTATTCAGACTGCAAATGCTGAAAATTCCACATCTCTGAGTAAGGGCTCTTTAACTGGAATGCTTCTGCACTACATTGCTGTTCAGTCCTGACCCGGATCAATATTGTTTTCTGGTGACTACCTATTTGTCAGCGTTAACTTCACTGATGAGTTTTTAGTCCCATTCTTGCTGTGAACACATAGAAATCATAGAAACTAAAAACATCTTTGACACTGCAGGAGGTTGTTTCAGTTTAAAGCCAGTACTTTTACTGAAAATCAGATCATGGAAAAAAACAACCAAATAAACAAACATGCTTGCTCATTCATAGTGCTACACAGCAAAAGCCTGTGTAATGCAGTTAAACCAGCAAAAGAATGCTTTTGTCAGAGCTTAGTGTCTGTTGCTTAAAACAATTAATGTAGATATGTCATATTGATTCCTTTTATCAACATGCACATCAGAACACATCCTACTACCCTAGTGTGGCAAAAGGTCTCTCTTGTAGCAAGTTTTACAAGCACTTGAATAAAGAAGAAAACTCTTTTCACTCTAATGTATGTTGGCAGAGAGGTTATGCTCTGAGAACAATCTAGAATTCATTCCTGTGCCAGAAATGTTCAGAAAAAAAATGTGACATTTAACTACAGAATAATTCTCATGGAAATAAAAACTGGATTCACAGATGCATTGCTACTAGAAACCTGATTTTCAAAATTATTATAACGTAAAAATAAAGTTAAAACAATACCAAGCAATTTTATGCATCATTTCAGCATTCATCAAATATTCAACAACAGTAAACTATTTACAATTAATACATACAATCAAAGTCCCCGTAGAATTTTCTGGAAAATAATAGCAAATTATTCAATAGTAGCAAATTATTCAATAGTAGCAATGTGTTGAATATATTAGTGAAGGAGATTGCAGATCACAAGAAAGATTTGCATATGTATATGCAAATACATGAAATATTAGATTGTTTTCTTCTATTATGAAAAATTTATATCATATATTTCTATCTAAGAATGAGAAAATATATGCCTTGTGATATACCATAGGCCAGTCAATTGAAATCGCATGTGATCTGATCTTTGAAGAATAAAAGCAGCTGCAGCAGTCTGTCTGTATTCATATAAACCACATCCAGTAAACACCAGCAAATATTAATTGTGGTTTTTTTTCTTTAATTAGTAAATGACTGGACATTTATTTAAAATTCTAGGGTACAAAATAAATATTTTAGGCCTTTAAAAATACCAGCCATTTTTAACAGAATGACATCTTTTGAAGAAATCTACTATTGAAAATAAAATCCTGAATAACTGCTAAATTTTGGTGTCTCCATATTCTTTCTCATTTCTTTTTTTTAAATCCATCCCAAGCCAGCTATAATTAGAATCATGATGTCCCAACACCTTCCTTCTGCTGTCCTACAGAGAAATCCAGGTTAGGTAGGGATCACTAGGATTTCAGCAGCACATATGAAAGCTTGGAGTGTTTTCTCAGAAAGAATGTTCACACCTAATGGCTACTTTTCCTTCTACCCATCTTACACATTATTTTCAATAACAGCTCTGGAGCAGAGATTGCAACACGTGACTGATAAATTAGAAAGATAATGACCAGCCAGCTGAGGCATGTAAGTGATGCTTTTTGTAAGTGATCTGCATACAAGTGCATAGCAAAATAACAGAAACATTAGGCAGTGATCTAAAGAAAAGCAGAGACATTGTTCAGAATGGCATTTTATCTTTAGGATGCCTCCTTCCATCACAGCTCAGTAGTCTATCATGTTATTTACGTTGATGACTGTTGGGCAAACGTTTTAATTGTATTTAACAGATCGGTTCCCCAATAAGCAACCTGAGGTCAGAGGTCTGTTTTCACATCCTACAAATCTGCTCTTGAACTTGTGTTTAATTATTATTTTTGTGGCCAAAAACACAGCACAAACGACAGACATGAAACTGAAGCAAGTAAATTAAGAAAAACAGCCTTATCTCAAAAGTATTTATCCCAACTATTCAGCAAGCATCTATGAATAATTAACATGTCTTGGAAATCAAGTCTAATTTACAGACAGTCTGATAACCAAAACCAAAACAAACCAGAGCAAACCAGATTGCAGTTCAGGAACATTTGGGGTGTAATCCTTTGGGGCTCTGGTCTGTTCCACAGCGCTTTAAACTCTGTTACCTTCACTCCTTCCTGCCGAAGATCAATCTGATCTCTGACACCAACACCTGCTCAAAACTTTTTGAGCTCATTATTTACCAGTTTAATCAGTAACAGCAGTGCACTGCTGGACCCTGTACAGTCCCACATCCCATGATCCTTTCTTTGCCCCACCACAACCCTCTCTAAATGATGCCTTCATCTGCTTTGCATAATTTTACCACAGGGCTCAACATGTACAGAGTTCCTCACATTGGCTTCCACACCATAGACGAATGCTGTCCGGAGGATTAAAGTATTTTTCATAGCAGGCTGTTAAGCACTGTCATTCTTTAACCTTCAGTCTCTTTTCATGCTTACTCTTCAACTTTTTAGAGCAGTAGGTCATACAAAAGCTTTAAGCAGAAATACTGCCTTAAGCTGTTTAATTGTGATTTTTAATGGGTCATTGTGTTTTTAAATTTGCCATGTACAAAGACTAAAAAAGAAAAAAGGAAAAAAACCTCTTTAAAAGAAGCTTACTTTTTCAGATGTGGCTACTCTTGAAAGATCGAGCTAGAGAGTGGGATGAAGGAAGTGACTGAGGAGAAGTGACGGACAGAAATACTTCAGTTGGCACAAAGGGTGCCTCTACGATAAAGAACATAAGTGGCTCACTCTGGGATTCTTTCCCAGGTGAAGGAGAGAGGTTGATCTTGTCCTAAGGAAAAGAGGATCTTGATATAGTTCTATCAAGAAGCCAAGCGGCTTATATTCTGCTAAGTTGCTACTATTCATCTTGAATAAGATATTCTCTAAAGCAAAGAAAGGTGTCCCTTGATGCTATTACATACCTCGAGGTTTGTTTTTCTTTCATTTCAAAAGAAGCCTTATGAGTTACTTGCATGAAACCACAACTTTCCAGCTTATTAAGGCTTCTTATAAAGAAATTTTACTTCAGAACAACTAACTCAAAATCATTATTCCAAGTTGAGTTACATGAAAAAAGATACATTTATTTGCCTTTAAGTAATGAGTTCTTCTTCAAGGCTTTATACATTCATCCTAAGAAACAATATATTTTCATGTGCATATTCTCATTTAAAAAAATCCATTTACCATTAAAATATCTTTTTCTTTAGCTCTAAATTATTAACTATATTTATTTAAATATATTTCTGTGCATATCAATTGTTTTACTATCTTCCTCCATTCCAGTTGAGGTACTTGTGTACTGACAGTACAGCAAGGAAACAATAGGAAACAAAAAAATTTGAGGGAGTTTTTTTCAGATCAATTTATCAACCACTCCAAAGAGCAGGTGTTTGGCACATAGCCTTGATTTCTGCAGAGCATCACTGATTTCCACATTTTTCTGTGCATACAAAAAAATATTTCATTATTCCAAACAGTTAAAAACAATCTTGTTCCCAGAAAGAGGAAGGTTTTATTTTCAAAAACAAAAACCATTAACACTTTTTAATCATAATAAGGTGTATGTTTCGTATTCTCCATCAGTAACAATTTATTCATATTCATCACAGTTTATTTTGTCTCTTTCTGTAATAAAATTTGACATGGATTGCAGCAAAAAAACTTATGTTATACTATGTGGTGGTATTCCATATTGAGGATGGCTATAGCTCCAAAGCAGAGTCTGCCTTATAATCAGGAATGAAAATTTGCCATTTTGGCATTCACAGCTGGATGGATCTTGAAAAGCTTTGCACAGCTGACTGAATTCAAGGGCAACCTAACATATGCACACACACAAACGCATCCCTTTTTCAAAAAAAGTTGTTTAGTAACTAATCCTGGAGGTTTAATTATAGGCAAAAATGTCACACACGTGGTAAATCTCCCTTTGGTGGACACTCGCTATGTGACTCCATTTGGACACTACGTAATGACCCTGATGCTCTTTTGCCTTTATTGAATGAAAGAAGCTGCAGTTTTCAGGAGTAGTCACTTCTCTCTCTTGCTCCTCTCGCTCTCTTTCCCTCCCTCCTCTTCTATCTCTCCCTTTTGTTCTCATCCAACCAAGCTTATGATGAATGTAGGTCCCTCTGAATACTCTCTATGTTTTGTTGAACTTCTCTTGCTAATATTAAACACTTTTGTCTTCCTCTGTGGAGATTTCCTAGCCTCCAAATCTCTTCATGCAGTCAAAAGTGGTCAGATTATTTTACAGAAAATTTTTGCCAATGTACTGTCCCAGTTTGCATACTGAATGTAAAATAGGTTTTCCTTTCTTCTATATAAGTTGGCTAAAAATATTATTGAAAAGTAAACGTCCAATTAAGTCAGATGTTTTCTCCAAAAGAGAAAAATAAGCAAGCGTCAGCAATTTCTGCATAACCATTCTTCTAGTCCTAGATTATGCATGTATACTACTCTCCCCAAATTTCATCTGAACAAACACAAAAATGTAAATATAAGCAGGTCTCCATACAAAATAGGACAAGTCTAGGTGCCAGAAGGACAACACAAAACATCTTGACATGCCTTCCTCTTTATACACCACCTACTCAGGAGAGACAGGGAAAAAAATTCCAAATCTTGTAAAGGAACTGGCTTATGTAAAAGTAACTGTGTATAACAGGTCTGCTCATGACTGTAACTGCTTGAGGACCCACAAGTGTTCCACAAATAAGCAGGAGCAGTAGAAATGCTTCGGCATTTTACCAGAAGAGCAGTTGCTTCAGTAAGAACTTGTACTTTAATATGGCTAACCTAAAACAAAAGTTAAAAATGGTATGATAAACAATACATTAGGAAGTTGCAATCCAGAACAAAACATCAAACTTAGTGAAATCTGTTGGATGGGTATAGAATTAGTGTGGCAGTGTTAGATTGCCAGAATGTGTCTTCTAGTGTCTCTTCCACTTGTGTCCGATTTAATTAAGGATTAATTAAATCTTAATTTTATGAAACTTCTGACCACAATTTTGTTGGGAATCCTTTTATTATTTTTTTTTTCTTTTTGCTTGGTTCGTTGGCTGGTTGGTTGGTTGGGGGTTTTTTTGCCATCCTACAAGATAGTTTCTCTCTTGCAGTTTCTTCTTCCAGATTTCCTACTTTCAACAGCTAAGTCCCCAACTGTCACTTATGATCAGGCTTGTTTTCAATACACACAGCTCCTCTTGTTCTCCTGCACTCAGGCTTGTTCATCTGAATGTTCACCAGCTTTATCTTGTGTCTTTTTTTTTGACTAAGTCTTTGCCTGGCACGCTCAACTCTGATTAAATTGTTAACCTCCAGGTCAATCCAGTTCTTCATTATAGGTCAGAACTACAAACTGGTGGGTGGAAAGTTGTACTGGTGCTTTAATACTAGCAGCCACAAGTCCATTAAGAAGACCTCAACAGTTAATAATTAGGGTAAGCGAGAAAGTACAAGTGTCTGAAGTGGGTATGTTGATTTTAGCAGCAGTTGATTCAGAAAAATAACAGAAAATGTGATAGAAATGTTTCATCCATTTTATCTTAAAAAAATTATTATCCCTATGTGAAGGGAGATCCAGCCTCTAAATGGGAATAATAGTTCATTCATCAATGTTTCTGTGACACCTGCAAGAAATTAGCCAAGTAATAATGGGTTGGTGCAGAAACTGCAAGAAAACATCTGATAGCAATATATAAACAAACTGTAAAAAGAATATAAATAGCTCGCTGATTTTATCTTCCTTTCTTGAGGCAGTCTGCAAAGAGCTTGGGATCAGGAATGGCATTTTCTGTTGTGTGTGGACAGAGCTCCATAACACAGTGGACACAGTGGACACAGCAAGAATACAACTCTTAATAAACAATGAAAGATTTGAGCCAGGCAGCGGGTGCCTGGTAGAAGGAAAGCTGTGATGATAGCAATCATGCCAGCATTTCTGCTTTTCCTCCTGTTCATTAGAGGACCTCGAGGCAACTTTGGTCAGTCTGATGTTTCACCAGCCTTGTCTCAGCTGATAATTATTCTAATGACTTTGCTGCTGGACCTTTATACCACTGGAGTTCAGTGGTGCTTACCGTGAAACAGAGAAAACTTAAATCACAACAAAATACTCATAGGACAGGGGTAGTAGTATAAATACCTCATAATATGCTGGCTGTAAAAGGTATAATACCTTGGCTGTATTTTTTTTGTTAGCAACCCTCTGTTGCACAACTATTTGCAAAGTTTGTCTCTGGAGATAAAAACTTTCTTCACTGTTTGTGTGGGCCAAGTAAAGCCAATAAGCACGTAGACCCCATCTTGACGAGGGCAAGCGTCTTGTTATAGCCCTCTGCAGATCCTTTACATGGGAGAACTTGCATATGAGGTAACGAAGGATATGGGGGAATGGAAGGAAACCAATGTTGCTCTAATGTCCCACTGTTATCAGAAAGTTTACCAGGGTGTAATTTCATTTACTGTCAATTAGAATTTGTCTTTGTATGCCTGAGAATACAACTTACTGAGTTATTATAGTCAGAATGACAGTTTTTGCCATGATGGTACTTCTGAATTTCTGTGTCTTCATATAACACTATAAGAAGTTTTGAGATAAAAATAGGGTAATAAAGCATAAGAATTTTTTTTCCCATGGTTTTATTGCAGGAATGCAACTTCTTTATTGCTGTACAAACACTACTATTTTTCTTATTGTCATTACTGTGTTCCCTCTCAATAGTAGTAAGATTTCTTGACACTTATTTTCTACACGTCGCCATTATCTTCCTTTCCCACCATCTGTGTACTTGAAACTGCTTACCTTAATTACAGGCAAGTCATACTTTGTAATCAATACCTTACAGGAGAACTTTACCAAGATATCTATGGTTGTGCTAACCTTAAAAAGAAAACAATACAGGGTTGGGTTTTTTTGGTTGTTTTGGGTTTGTTTTTCTGGGGGGGTGGTGGTCCCCAGGGCCAGACAGGTTTAAAGCAAAAATTCAAGATAAGCCAAGATCCTATTTGTTTATGATGCAAAAACATACAATAGGAATCCTTTAATCTATCAATAAACAGACACTTTTTTTTCTAATTTCCATGTGGAAAAAACAAGCTCTGTATTATAAGGATTTGGAGCAAAGCCTTTTATTGTGGAATCCATTTTGCAAGAAAAGTTATAATGCAAAATTAAACTGCATATTCATTAAAATTACTTATTATGCAGAACATTGTTTTGCATAACATGGTAAAACCCTTTAAAATGCTGGGATACTGGAAAGGAACTGTAATTGTATAGCTATGCTACAGTGACATTTGCATGTCTAGAAAGTACAAGGGACAAATTACATACTAATTTTTAAACAAATCCAAGTCTCCCTGAATTGCCTGCCTAACCGCTGAATCATTGCCAAAATACTATGTACAATTTCACAATGCTTCGAATTCTTCATTTCAGAATATATATTTCTTAAACTTTTGGAGGAGATTTTGAAATTTCTTAAGGATGTCTTAATAATTCTTTTTTCTTGGTAAGGAGGGGCTTTGAAAAGAATGTCATGTTAGATAGTAGAAATAGCAAGAATCTTAAACAAACAAACAAACAACACTCCCCTAACTCTTAGAGCTTTCTGTATTAGAGTATTTTCTGTATTAGCATATTTTTTTGACTAATCAGCCCTTTCAGCAAAAAGTGCTGTAAGATCAGAATGATATTGACATAAATCCTAACTTTCTTTTCCCCATCTAAAACATCTGTGTGTCATGGAGAAATTGATCTGCTTAGTTAAAGAAATATTTCACAATTACACATAAGTTAAATACAATGATGCTTTCTGTCATTAGTGTTTACAGTGAATGGGGATATAGGTAGAAAAAAAAATCAACTATTTTTGCAATAATCTTTTCCTCACTAGATGTGGATTTGTGGATATGTAGAATCCAGTTCCAAGCTTTCAGTGTATCTGTACTTTAGTAAATTTTATGAAAAATGTAAGCAATTTTTATTGCCTAAATGACTACATTCTGTTAAAAGCCACTGGGAAAATGTCAGTTCATACCCATTCCAAATTGTGACATTGTTTAATTTTCTGCTAGGAAGAACAGAAAAAAAGGCTTCTGTTTGCTCCACTAGTAATCACAAAATAAATTCAATGGGGAACTTGTCTACTGATGCTGCAAGCATACTACAAATTCCTCATCCAACAGAAAGAAAGGTAATAAAAATGCATTTCACTAGGTCAACACCTTTAGCACAAAACAGGTAAACATATTCAGTTTCTGTCTATTAGAGAACAGTTTCTAATGGATCTTTAAAACACTGGCATGTAACACCTCCATATCCTTAAAACTGTTAAACGTTTGGCAGCATGTTATTAGGTCTGTACCTACCAAAAATACGCTTTGTTCTTTCCTTCCTGATTTCATGCTCAGATATTTCAAACAACCAAAGCATATGTAATAATGATGCAAATAGTAAGAGTTTAACACATGATGTCATTGTTAGCATTCCAGCTTGTGTATATTCCTTTTACCATTTTGCAGCATAAATGCTGCAAGGGATAGGTGTGTATTTTGAAAGAACAATGTAAAAATGATAAAGTTAAAATGAAGTCATGTTTTGCATTTCTCTTTGATGACATTTTTCTACATAAGAACCTAAAACTTTGTACTGAAAATGCGCATGTGCCTTTATTTTTTATGATTTCTATGTTTGTTTTCATAGATTTAAATACTATGTGCTTCCCCAAAACTTGGCAGTACAGTTTTTAGCTGAACTTTACCAACTGATCAGTAATGTTGTTCTTCTGTGATTATGACCATAGGGAGTCACTGCAGTAGACTACCATACAAAAAAGTCATTGAAATACCTTTATTGGGCAATGGATTATGGGACACCTTAATGATAAGAGGACAGTAGACATGCACAGTGGTTTTCTGTATATTCTGAGATCATTTCTATAAAGGGTCTGTTGAGATAGGAAAATCTTCTGCTAGGCTGTTTATTTTCCCACCTTGCAAGGCATGCTTGAGATTGCCTAATGTTTTTCAGACATTGAAGGGAAATGCTCAAGAAACTAGCTGAGAATATTTGTTATCCACTGCATCAATCTGAGATGTTGTTTGATTATGCACAAATAATTATTTGGCCAGGTAACAGCTGGTAAATTGGCCTTCTTAGTATGGCTATTGGCAGCAAAGCACCACTGCACCTTTTATATTTACTTTTTACTTTTATTTTATTTCTATTGCCTCTAATTATGGCAAACTAGTAACAGAGAGTAAAATTAATAATTAGTTGTAAAATCAATGCTGTAGAAAATGGATTTTAAAGGAGAATCTAAATGCAATGTTAGATGCAGTTAACATTTGAATGCTGGATTTTCATTGCTAAGTGTGAGAAAAGTGTATTAGCTTGTACCATCCACCATATTATTAGACCAGCAGTTTATTGAGAAATTGTACAAACAAAGCACTATTGAGGCTCTCCCTTATTCTTTAAGCCATTGCAATTTAAGTGTAATCAGGGACTTGGTGATCACTTTCAGTGCTGAAGAATTTCATGATAGTTCTGTTATTCTTTTCCATATAACTGTCTAAAGAGCTAAGTGGCTATGCTTAGGACAGAGCAGGACATCATTATTCAGTATCTGATAATCTGAATAATCAAATTCATTTTGATGTTGAACTGCTTTGCAGACCTCTTTGTAGTCTCCATAGTTTCCACATGGAGTCAGCTAGTTCCTCACTGCAAGTCATCTGCTAGATATTTCACAAACAAGGTTGCTAAGAAATTGCTGTAGGGAATACAGCCTTATCAGTTTGCTTTTAGATGTTTTTGCAACAAAAGTATTGGAAGCATTTAAGGACTGTTGATAAATCAACATTTGGTAAATCATCGAGTCTAATATTGACTCACAAAGATGTCAAGCAAGGAGTCAATATTAGAGGGAATAATCTGTGCATTTATGTAAGGACCAAGTATTCTAAGACTTTAAGTAATCTATCAAAAAATAGAGTGTTTTTTATAACTGTAAACCAAAACCAAGTGTACATTCATTCTGAGAAATCACAGACTTTGGATTTAGGAAAAGGACGTTCTCAGATAGCTCTTGATTTGAGTTCCCCATTGGTTTGCTGAAGCTTGACATTCTTTTATACTTAGTCAATGAGGTCATGTCTGTCTAGCATCTTAAACAACTTTTGAGATGTGACTAAGAGTGAGTTGGGAATAGAGATGCATGGTAATTGTGGTGGGTTGACCCTGGCTGGACACTAGGTGCCCACCAAAGCCGCTCCATCAGTCCCCACCTCAGTTGGACAGGGGAGAGAAAATATAACAAAAGGCTCATGGGTCGAGATAAGGACAGGGAGACATCACTCACCAATTACCATCATGGACAAAACAGACTCAACTTGGGGGATTTAGTTTAATTTATTACCAATCAAATCAGAGTAGGATAACAAGAAACACCTCCTTCCACACCTGCCTTCTTCCTGAGATCAACTTCACTCCTGATTTTCTCTATCGCTTCCCCCAGCAGCGCAGGGGGACGGGGAATGGGGGTTGGGATCAGTTCATCACACCTTGTCTCTTCTGCTCCTTCCTTCTCGGGGGAGGACTCCTTACTCTTCCCCTCCCTCCCTCCCACAGGAGACAGTCCTTCACAAACTTCTCCAATGTGTGTCCTTCCCACAGGCTGCAGTTCTTCACAAACTGCTCCTGCGTGGGTCCTTTCCCCGGGCTGCAGTCCTTCAGGCACAGCCTGCTCCAGCGTGGGTCCCCCGCAGGGTCACAAGTCCTGCAAGAAAACCTGCTCCAGCGTGGGGTCCTCCCCAGGCTGCAGGTAGAGATCTGCTCTACCGTGGACCTCCCTGGGCTGCAGGGGGACAGCCTGCCTCACCATGGTCTTCCCCACGGGCTGCAGGGGAATCTCTGCTCTGGCACCTGGAGCATCTCCTCCCCTCCTTCTGCACTGACCTGGGGGTCTGCAGGGCTGTTTCTCTCACATGTTCTCACTCCTCTCTCCAGCTGCAGTTGCTGTTCTGCAGCAACTTTTTTTCTGTTCTTAAATACATTCTCCCAGAGGCACTACCACCATTGCTGATGGGCTCAGCCTTGGCCAGCAGCAGGTCTGACTTGGAGCCGTCTGGCATTGGCTCTGTCGGACATGGGGGAAGCTTCTGGCAGCTTCTCTCAGAAGCCACCCCTGTAACTCCCCAGCTACCAAAACCTTGTCATGCAAACACAATAGGGTAATGCAGGACTTGGATACATTTTTGTTGATTTTTTTTTTTTTTGGTAACATTACCTGCTCATAAAAAAGCAAATAAATCCATTGTTAATATCAAACACAAATGTTAATGATTGGACTGAGACAGGTTACATAAATACATTAGCAATACAAATACCCAAACTTAGGACATATTCTAAAATAAGATAGATGCCCAAAATAGGAAATAAGGTAGATACTGTACAGGCAGTTTAGACTAATAGGACGTTATCTAGAATAAAACTATGATTATTCAATGTCAAATTCAGTAATGTATCCACATAAAATAATCTCTTCTTGTGATAAGAAGCATCTTTTAGAATTACATGCTGCATTTTATAGGCAGAGGAGGTGAGAAATGATCAAAGAGAGAAAAAGAATTCAATGGTGCTGTGAGATGACCTTGGCTGGATTCCCACCAAGCCACTCCATCAGTCCCCTCCTCAGCAGGACAGGGTGGGAGAAAATAAGATGGCAAAAAAACCTCGTGGGTCAAGATAAAGGCAGTTTACTAAAGCAAACACAAAGGCTGTGCATCAAAGCAAAGGAAAACAAATGATGTTATTTTCTACTTCCCATCAGCAGGCAATGTTCAGCCACCTCCTGGGCAGTACGGCCTCAGTACTTGTAGTGGTTGTTCCCAATGACAAACATCATAATAACAAATTTCCCCCCTCCTTGTCCTTTCCCTTAGCTTTTATTGCTGAGCAGACATCATATGGTATGGAATATCGCTTTAGTGAGTTTGGGTCAGCTGTCCCAACTATGTCCCCTCCCAAGATCTTGCCCACCCCCAGCTTACTGGGTGAGGTGGGGGAATGTTGGAGAGACAGCCTTGATGCTGTGCAGTGACCAAACTTCCAATACAGAGCACGGCACTACGAGGGCTGCTAGGGGGAAAATTAACTCCATCTCAGCCAGACCCCATACAGATGGACAATTTGTTATCTTAGTTTTAGCAATTCTATGTATATACATAAATAAGATATTTTCTGTTAAGAGAATGAACTCAAAGAAATGATGTCAAATTTTGAGGTGTGATCACTGCCCAGTTTACGGCTCTGAAGCAGCCTAGCATAACAATGCCCCATAACAATGTTCTCAGAATGAAGTAGATCATTTTTAGAGAAGTAATTGAGAGAAATTACCTCTGAATGCTTCTTCCTAGGCAGGTGTTACTTCTTCACTCTATAGAGACAGAAAGAAAACAAACAAGCAAACAAAAATTAAATGAAATCTGAATACGATAATGATTACTAAGTAGCTGTTGTTTACTCACCCTGCAGATGCTTCTATATCCAGAGTCAAATTATTCAGACCTCACGAGAGGACAGTAATTAACATTGCTACAATAGATTGGAAATTAAATTTAAAAATGGAAGAATATAGTGAAAAAAAATAAAGAAAAGCTGAAATGGCCAAATGGAAAAAGGAAGCCCATACACAAGTACAGGAGGACTAAATCCCTTGGAACTGCCCATTGCCACTGTCTATTGCTGCTGGAGTAATGAAACAAAAGAGCATGACTGTTTACTTACTTTCTGATCTAACTGTGATTCAATAATTTCCCAGATCAAATGCCTTTTCCTACCACTGTTTTATTTTCAAGTTGGAGGTCAGAATATGCTAAACCTTCATGTTGGAAAAGCAGTGAAAGCACCTGAATAAAGTTTTAGTCTCTGTAAGTTAAAAAAACATTCAAAAATACTAAGTGCATTTTATCTTTACAAAATAAACTAATTTGGAATATATAAAGTAAGTTTTGCTTTTTTTTACTATACACAAATGATTCAGAAGTTGAGTACAATTTCTTAAATCTGTTCTTTGTTATTTTTCCTTTTTCTCATTATTATTCCCTTTATAATGCTGAGAATAATTTGTGATTGATGATAAGAATCTATTGTTTGAGTTGTTTTCCTTTCATCTAACCACTTACGCATTTCAATTCTATGAGTGGATAATAAGAAATAAGAGGCAAAGATTGGCAAAGATGTGCAAATACTTGAAACACTGTACTGTCAGCATGCTCAAATACGAAAGGAATGTTTTCAAAATGGTAACTGAAAATATTCAATTTACAATTTTGTATCTCCATAAAAATTTGCACTTTTTCTATTAAAAAAAGACTATGTTCTTGAAAATAAATGTGAGGGATGAGCACAAAAAATGCTACAGAGAGGATGGACTTAATCCTTTAGGTGCTCTGCATACTCAGCTGCTGCTGAAATCGATGTGGATATGAAGGATGTTCAGGATTTGAAGGATCAGATGTAAAGTAAGCATGTTTAATTTTGAAAGAAATGTTTATGCTCAGGGTTTTTTTCTACTGTTTACCTTACTCCACTGAGATAAGCAAGAAAATGTAGATGAAAGTGGCACAAAGTTAATTTCATTTAAAGTGCACAGAAAAGAGGATGATAAAGTGTGACTATTTATCTCTTTACCAAGAGCACTTAGTTTTCATCTGTGATAGAAATTATAATAGAACACTAAAGAATGAAAACAGTAATGGCACCAGATATTTCACTGACTCACTCCTGAATGCAAATGCATAAGGAAAATGAATTTAGTTAGCTATTTAGAGGACAGGAAAAATCTCACAAAGTTCCCATTTATTTCCTAAAATGTAAATATTAGTTCTGGTTTTATGGGAGCAAAATGAACAGTCATTTAATTCAAACGAGAACCTGAACCATTTGTTTGGTGAACCTACAGACAAAATGTTTTAGTCTCATCCGGTTCTTAATCCACTGTTCTTTGTTCTAAAGAAGAACATAAGTCTATCAAGCTGTTCCTCTATGCCTGCTCTCTTCTGACTGTTTCCAGCTATTCCCTAACACTGATCCTCCTGATTAATATTCTAGCATATTCCTTGTCAGGGTCATCACTGCTCTTTTTCTCTGTGCTGTCGCCCCTTGCAGCTTTGGCTGTTTATTCTAAGTATGCATCTGCTGGCGTGGGACTGGTGAGGAGACACTCATATCCGATGTCCACAAGTTGCTGAGGTGCGAGTGGCCTCAACCGTGAGTCAGACTTCACTTGGGAAGTTTTAGACACCACGCTGATTTTTAAAAGAGATGCTCAGTCACACAGACACATCTACTGATACGGGCGATGCAATTAATAATATGTGGCTGTATATCTATATGGCATTTCCAGTGTGAGAAGTTGATCTGTTTATATTGATATACTGGCTGTATCAGAACATGATGCAACCAAGAGCACTGAGATACACTCTTGCTGTAAACTTCACGAGTATTAAGCCAGGGCTTATATTGATAGCACACTTTTAAATTTGTATGTACACCAAATGCATAGCTGACTGAGGCAGAAGGCAAGAGACAAGAACAAATAGATGGGTTAATGGAAGAAAACAGAACAAGCCACAGAGAAATCAAAAGCTAAGGATGTTTGTTACAGGTATTAAGTTTGTTCCTGTTTTGATATATGACAGGAAGGAAGAAGTTTAGGAGAGCCAGAGAACTTCAGGGTGAAGCAGGCAGAGGGTGGTTGGGGAACGACACCTCTGTAGAATTTTGGGGGATGATTGGTGCCTGCAGGAACAACGGGCATCTGACCTTGTCTCATTTTTGTCACTGAAGACAGATGGGAAAATGAGTGGCTCAGGAGCATATAGCTTTTGGGGGGTTCTTGCCTTCCTCACACTGTGTGACCCACGAAGGATCCGCACCTCCCAGGAGCACAACCTTCTTGTACAGACGCACTCCAGATGCCAGTTCGGCTGTGGGTGATCTACTGTTCATGAGATGCAGAGGGAAATGTGGTGATCATGGACATGACTACAAGTCTTTTTCCTCCTACTATATTGGTATCTATAAGAAGATTCCAAGACCAAAGCTGCCATATGAAGCTCAGAATAAATTAATCAGTTATGTCTATGCTACATGTGCTTATCTGTAACCTATGAGGATTGTGTAAAATCCACAGAGGTAATGGCACTGACATATTTCTCACACACACACACTGCCCTTACAGACCTCAAGGGGACCTGTATTAGTCAGTTCAATTTATTTCTCAGAAATCTTCATTTCTTTCTGTTCAGTTTGCAATATCCCCTCAGAGGCTGGTCACAGTAAGGTTTATAGTCCCATAATAATCCATGGAGAGAGATTAATTGGAGGAGTCTCATTCCACTATATTCCCCCGGGAAGAAGCAGATGGAGATTTTACTGCAACATCAGCACCAGTTCAGGATACTTTGCATCTTCCAGTATACTACAGGTTAGCTGAGTATGCTGCTATTTACTGTTATTTCCTCCATGCAACTTGTCAGCTAAGCTGGATGGTACCGTTGGTACTTTCCAACAGTAACACCTAAGTTAAACCACGGAAATCTCACTGCTTCTCAGGAAGGTAGTGGCAAAAAAGTCCAGCGTGGGGGACAACCACCTTCAGAAATCCGGGGGAACTTTCCTGTCCTAGTTTGAGAACGATGGAAGAGCGTACTGTGAGTACTCATATAACAAGCTCAGGTTAGAAGTCACCACTGGTCCTTCCTTGAGAAGACATTCAAACTATTCCTGGCCAGATCTACTTGATTTTGACTTCACTCAAAAATTTAGGTTAAATGAAAGGCAGGATCAAGCGTTTAGAGAGATACAGAGAGGAAGAAGCTAATGGCACATCAGAGGAAATTAAAGAAAAATTTTATCAGAATGTTTGGATCTTGGTGCCACACTAATTAAGGCAAAATTCTTATACTAAACATCTTTATTTAAGGAAAAAAATATGACATAACAAGATAATAGAGATAAATGAGTAGTAAAAACAAGTTAAGAGACAAGCAAAGATTTTAAGTTAGTGTAATGCTATCTTCAGTTAATCTGTTATTACTAATTCAGATATGGAACACTTCTTTTTTATGATGCAAAGGGGGAAAGCCAAAGTGAAATTATAGTAAATTTGCATACTTTAATTACCTGGTAAATATAGCCTAGACTAAACTATTGCAAGAATAGCATCAGCACAGAAGAACCCCAATCACATGACAATATTTTTTGTTCAAACATTCTACTTATTTCAAGAAACCAGATTCCTCTTTCAGATATAACACTGTGACTTCAGTAGCTTACCCAAAATAAAAAAGATTTTTTTAAAATAAATTTCACTTCTCTCTTTATTATTATTCCTTAGATACAGCACATTAGTCATTGCATGTTGATAATTTATTTTAATTTAGTCAAATATGCTTTATTAGTATTTTTATACTTTTTACCTGGGGCTCTGGATGTTCTCAGTTAGAAGTTAATCTCTGTTGCCTCATCTTTATTTATATTAACTATTTGTCTTGAATTTCTCAGGCCATACAGCCATGGTAGCTAGAATGTAGTCAGATTCATTCAGAAATTACTTAGTCACCATAGTCATGGTATAATGTAGATTACGAATGGTGTATGATTCAACAGTGTTGTGATGGGCTGACACCAGCCAGCAGCCAAGCGTCTACACAGCCACTTGCTCGCTCCCTCCCACTCGGTGGGATGGGGGGAGAAAATAGGAAGAACAAAAGTGAGAAAACTCATGGTTTGAGATACAGACAGATTAATATGTGAAGGAAGGAGGGGGTCAAACAAAAATACACGTGGAGCAAAGGAAATGACTCACCACCCTTTACAAGCAGACCAACGTCTAGTCCACCTTGAAAGCCAAAACGACCTACTCTTCTTTGTCCTCTAACTCAGTTTGTTTTGTGAGCATGACATCAGATGGTATGAAATATCCCTTTGCCCGATTTGGGTTAGCTGTCCCAGCTATGTCCCCTCCCAACCTCTTACCCACTCCTAGCTGACTTGATGGGCAAGGGGCAGAGTGGGAAAAAAAGAGAAAGCTTTGACACTGCGTAAGCACTGTTCAGCAAGCACTAAAACACTGGTGTGTTACCAACACTGTTTTAGCCACAAATCCAAAACATAGCATCAGGCAGGCTGCTATGAAGAAACTTAACTCCAGCTCAGCCAGATCAAGTGTTTCAGATTTAGCAGATTTAATTAAAAATAAAAAGAATCTTCTCCATGAATTTATTCAGCTTTGCTCATTTGGCTTTGCGTTTTATATATTGACTCATATCGTTTTATGGATATATCAAGGCTCTTTCTAAATAAGGCCTATGCAAAGTCATCAAAGCATATGCTTTCAAGACTGCTTTCTAATAAAAGTAGTCGACACTAAAAAAGACATTATGCAAGATTTTGAGTTTATCACCAGTTGTTAGAAGGTACCAAGTACATTAAATTAATATGGAACTTGCCTCTTGGTTATCTAATGGGTGTACAAGCAGAGTGTTTAATAGGTACGATGATGCCAAATAATTGCATAAAAATAGCTGTGTGGGTTTAGACAAAATGTTGTATCAGAAACAATGCTGAAAGGAACAGAATGGAAATAGTATTCTATTCTTGCCATACATCCTGCTGTATGAAGGACAAAGAAGAGTTATTAAGAGCATGGAAATAACTTTAAGGCATCATTAGCTTTTTAGTTACGTGAGCATAATCTTACCAAACTACTCTCCTCAACCAGCATAAGGCAAATGACTAATGATGTTTTGTAGATTAAGGTATAGCGTAATCATGGTAATCAACATAAGGTTGTGTTTGCTAGCCACTGCTACTGTCAGGATAGTTCCTACATTTTTCCCCTCAGAAAGCAAGCTATTACCTTTAATAATTTTCCATTGTAACAGACACAGTAATGTGTAAATCACACAGCTGACACAGTATCTCCTCTAAGAATCTTTTTTAAAATTACCTTTTCTGTAATCAAATGCAGTATGGTACCCGGGGGGTTCTCTTTGCTCATGTATCACAAAAATGCAAACCCCACAGAAATATGACCAAATTGCAAACCCTTTTATAGGTTCAGGATAGTGCATGGCTTGATAGGTAATCCTTACTTAAGCAAACTTCATTTCATCTTATTTAGTGGGAAGCACTGCAGGTGCATTGTATACATACAAAAGGGTATTATTTATAAAGAAACTCCCAACTTTGAAATAAATTGTATTCTGAAAGAAAAAAAAATAAGAAAGGAAAAAGGGGAAGGGAAGGATAGATAGCTGGAATGTACCAATTGTAATCACTTTAGTCTAGATTCTGCTGGTGAATAGTATCATACAACTCAATTCTATTTTAAGCAAGGGAAGAGAAACATGATTCTGTGATTTTTTAGTTAGCTATTTGTGGCAGAGTGGATGGCTCATACCTCAAAAGATTTCAAGGCAGATGAGAAGCTTGTTACTATCTGTATTGGGTTTGGCTGAGGTGGAGTTAATACTCCCCATAGCAGCCCTCATAGCGCTGTGCTCTGTATCAGTAGCTAGAAAGGTGTTGATAGCACACCAGTGTTTTGGCTACTGCTGAGCAATGCTGGCACAGCATCAAGGCTGTCTCCCCAACATTTTTGCCCCCCCCTCAATGGCAGGCTGGGGCAGGGCAAGATCTTGGGAGGGGACATAACCAGGACAGCTGACCTAAACCAACCAAACAGATATTCCATACCATATGACGTCAGCTCAGATATAAAAGCTAAGTTAAGGGAGACGGAAGGGGGGGGCATTTTGTCTTCCGGAGCAACCACTACGCGTACTGAAGCCCTGCTTCCCGAGAAGCGGCTAGACATCGCCTACTGTTGGGAAGTAGAGAATAACATCATTTGTTTTTTCTTTGCTTTCGCGCGCGCAACCTTTGCTATCACTTTATTGAACTGTCCTTATCTTGACCCACGAGCGTTTTGTTATATTTTCTCCCCCCCCGTCCAGCTGAGGAGGGGGAGTGATAGAGCGGCTTTGGTGGGCACCTGGCATCCAACCAGGGCCAACCCACCACACTATCTTACTGAGGCACTACCTTATCTACCCTTCAAAGCTGTAACAAGCTAAATTGTCACCGTCGCTGGTTTTGTGTGCTAATGCTTTTGCTTCTAGGTACAAGTGTTTCATTTAATAGGTCCCATGCAAAATAGCCTTTCACCTTTCTCCAGATTTTCAAAAGATTTTTAATCTCCTCTGATTTAGTGTTCAAAGGCAAATGTATCTTCCACAATCTCCAAACAAACAAACTCTTGTCATATACAAATCGCTCCATTTTTTTTCTAAAGCAGATAACAGCTGCTCCTAAGATCCTGCAAAAACACCTGCAGAGGGTGTTTCCTGTTATTTATAAAACAAATCTCTGTCATTCAGTGAAGGAGGAGGAAGAGACAGTAGTGCTCTTTAGTGCTATTTTAGTAGTATTCTTGGCTTTTTAAATTTGGAAAGCAGCAGGATACTGCAGTGAGTACACTATTAGCAAACGGTGCCTAAAAGTAGACAGGCAAAGATGATTAGGCAATTCAGGGTTGACAACTCTGATTTATATATTACTGTAAAAGCTAGAGGAGGCTGGCTATCTCTTTTGAAATTAGAAAAAGGAAATACTAAAAGTAGATGACATTTCAAGATGTTATCTAAAGAATCTATATCGTATTTCCCGTTCATTTCCTATAGTGATTATCTTTCCAAATCAGATACTGCGCTACAGCTTTCCTCCTACCCCATCCTTAACACAGTCAGCATAAGACACTTCAAAAAGAGGGAGAACATAAATGGGAAAACTTACTTACAGATGAAGCTTCTCCATAGCTCAAGAATATTGATTTATTCTCCTGATCATAAGATTTAATGACTCTTAGATATTTTCCACCGAATTAGTCATCAATGTTTTAATCACCCATGCTGGTATCCTGTTTGAACTTCTTGTAAGCTGCTGGCTTCAATACCACACTGAGTTAAAAATCATGTAAGGGTGTATTTATTTTCATAACTTCTGATTTTCTTTTTCTGTTTGCTTGGATATCTCCTTATTTCAGAACTGCAGACTGAACAAAGAGATGTTTTATAATCCGTTTCACTAATATATACCTGCATTTTGAATTGTGTAAATCAGTTTTAGGGTCCTCTGACACCTCCCATATTTCTAACATTTATCACCAAACTTTTGATCTCATCCCCTGCAATATAAATGGATTCTTATAATTATGTTCATCATTAGAATGCTGTGGTTGTTAACTTCATTTTTTTCTTATACAGTCTAACACAGGTTCTTTCTTAATCACTGATGGTCACTGGTTTACACTGATGACAGTAAGGCCTTGATATTTTTTCCTAGCTGAGTCAGCTAATTTAACATGATCAGTGTGTACAATTGTTTGACATCATCTCTCATTATGTATGCTGCTGTGTTTTTGCCTCTAGTGAATTTTGACTACTATCCCACTCATATTTGCTTACCGTTAAATCCTCCAGAAGACTTTATAGCTTTCTATGACTAATGTATAATTTTGTGATATGTCATTTTGTCAAGTTTTTTTTCTAGATCATTAATTGCATCTTCAACACCAATCCTAGCAAAATCATTATAGAGAACCCTATATAAGTCTTCTCCTAAGGTGAGCATTACTGTCTGAAGTTTGGGCCTTAGGGAGCTCTCTGCTTAATAAAGCCAGAAGTATTCTCACTGTTGCTACTTCCAGTTTCCAGGCTAAGTGCAAACCTCTGGAGGTCCTTCAAACACCACTAACTCACTTGTTTGCTGCTGTTCCGCAGCTTTGTATGAAATATCACATAATCAAAGCTGAGACATATTCCTTGGCAGTAGCCCAGTGACAATATAATTCTTTACCTTTCCATTCACATGACCAGAAGTACTAAGTGTGTCCTTCAGCATATTATATACACACATATACACAGTGCATGTGGTGTATAAGTGCATAAATTCTAAAACTGGCCATGGCACCTTAGCCACAGGAGCTTAGAAACCAATTTCCTGATTTCTCTTGATGAAAGCACCAAACAAGAGCTTGTTCTTGTTGGGAAAAAAAAAAAAAAAGCTAGAAAGGGATTTTAATTTTGCTCAAACTTTTTTAGTCAAAAAGTCTATCAATGTTAGCTGACAACAATCATAACTATACTTGAAGTCAGAACCGAAATGAAATGTGAAGGGGCAAAGGGTTCCTAAAGTCTGAGTATGGTTCTTGCATTTAATGAACAATATTTGAAGAGCTACTGTAAGAATCGCAATCACTAAAAGGAAATTAACGTATTTGACTGAATAAACTGTCATTTAACAGTAGTCTATTGATTTCAGTGTTATCTAAAAGGAATCATGAATGTGTTGGTGTATGCCTATTCGACATTCTCATCAATGTAAATGTGAATCAAGGAAAAGTACACAATGCCCATGAAAATCTATTACTTATTTTACACTCTCCCAAATCCATATTATCTTCCTATTTCCTTGCAGGTTCCTTGCTTCTGATATAATTCACTGATTTCTTTATTGAGTGTCTCTAGACAGTTATTTGTTATTCAGATTCTCCCTCCATTGTTTCAGGTCTCCTTCACTTTTTTTTTCTTTTTTTCTTCCTCTTTTTTTCCGTGCCATCAGTTCATTTGGAGATCTATTGGTTTCCTTTAGAAAACATTTCTGCTTATTTAAAGGATATCAGTTTGGATCAAAAAACTCTAGCTATTTTTCCTTCCCCTTGCTTCCTATCTTGGTTTTGTTTAAGGGTACGGAATTCTGTTCCAACTTAATTTTCTCACACATCTTTAATTAGCTGGTGTTCTAAGTCCAAGAAGTTAAGTTACCTTATGTTCACTAACAAATTTTAATTTGCATTGTTATTTTCTATTATCATCTTGTGTTTTAAACTCCCCTTTGGAAGTGTTATCTCACAAAGTTAAATTTTGGCGTGCCTTGTCTCCGTAGAACACTGAACTCAACTGAATACTCAAAACCAGTCTTTGACTACATACTCCAAAAACCTACATGACTTTAATTCAAAGACACTCTCTTTTGTTCTCTAAATAATAATAATTGAAGAGGCAGCAATATAAGGTCCTGAGAAACTTGGTCCATAAGCACCAGTATTCCGTGTATGCCTAAAAATGCAAAGAATACTTAGGCAAAGTAAATTGGTTTTGTACATAAATTCAGTGAAAGGGATAAAAATAAAATAAATTAGGGAAATTTTGAAAAGGAACATGAACAATCAGAATATGTATCTTCTACCCAATTGAGCAAAAACTTTTCTATCTTCACATTATCCTTATTTTTGTCATTGTTCTTGTATATGAAAGGTATCAGTCACACACCCTTCCATGAAAAAGTTTGGTTTTCCCTTATTACACTTTTTTATAAAATGAACATAATTCCTAACCAGAAGCAGACACTTTTTTGTTCAATGTCAAAAGGAAAAGAATATGATGTATATATTTTCATCCTATCTACTTTAACATGAAAATATCTCACATTTTTTGTAAACTCTTTGACCTGAATAATACTTTATGATAGTAACTAAGTTGATTATGAACTAAGTAAATCTTTCATTTTATTCAAATAAGGCACCATTTGTTGGTTTTTACATTTTTAACAAATCTAAGCAAAAATCCAAATTAAACAAGGCTGCAAATCCTGTTTGTCCTATGCCTCCTCACCAAGATTATCAATAATAGATAGCATCAGCAGCTAAAACTGAAAGTATTAGCAGTGATACAAACATCTCTCTGCATAACGCCGATATAGCAAACAAAGAATCAAAAGACAATTTTTAATAGCTACATAAGTGAACTCCCTCTTCAGCAGTAAATTTAAAGCCTAGAGTGTGTTTCAGTGTTTCAGAAGATAAACACCAAAGGACTTCACATTGCATAAGTAATTTTCCTGTATCCATTGGTATAAATATAAGCAGGGTTGGATTCTTTAAGATAAATATTACTTTTTTTCACTGGTTTCATCCACCTTTACTCAGGTATATAGTTTTATATAGTCTTAGCAACATCAGTTAATAAATTGCCTGTATGAACACCTGTATGCACCCCTCTAAAGAATTATGAATGTTCAAAAGAAATGCTTAAATAGGAAATGATGCAATATTTGATAAGAAATATCAGACTTTTCCCCAAAATAAAGAACTGCTATTAAACAGGGAAACTGGCCACTGTTTTTTATTTCAGAACAACTTTATTAGCTGTCAGAACTGAATCAATGACCACAGAATGCCTTTATATGTGTTTTATTGATATTCTAGGATCTAAACAGAAATTAATGAATGGACCAGACTATATCCAGCAAAAGAATACTATTTTATGTTATGAAGTGATACAAATATTATCAATTATTATACCTCCTCTAAAGTCTTATGTATCTTATTCATTCAAAAGAAAAAAATCAATAATGAGACAATATATCACTGAGTTAGTTATTAATAGATTTATTCATATTTTGCATAGCATAATATCGTCCTTGTAGATAGGCCAGTATTCCATTGGCAAAATCTATCTTAAATTAAGGAGAGCTAAGCACCACTTACATCAGGAGATTGCCAAGGGATGCTGTAGAGACTCCATCACTGGAGGTTTCTAAGAACATCTTCGACAAACCTGTCAGGGATGGTTTAGGTAGAATTTATCTTGCCTTAGGGCAGAAGGTAGGATGAGATGATCCCTTGAGGTTCCTTCCAGTCCTATTTTTGGTGATTCCTATCACTTTTAGCAACGCTGTTTCTTACAAGAATAAGTATATTCAAGGACCTGGAATAACCTATACCAACCATTTCCAAGATCCTTTCCAAAGTCTTTATTAATTACTAAGATTTTATTTTCTTGGAACTCCAGCAAACAAATTTGAAGAATAGATTATTTATATAAGCACACATGCATATTTACTTAGCAGCAGTTGTTGGCACTGATTATATTATTCTCTATACATTTAGTCTTCCCTTTGTCTTCAAGGAAGGGGAGGACCCACTACAAAAGAAAGCCATTTACTCTGCTGTAGCTTTTCTGCTCTGTGGTAGCAAGAGTGCTTAGACTTATGCTGAAGGTAAGGTGTGGTGAGATAGATTCATAAATCACAAAGGGAGGAGGCAAGTGGCACATTGAGCCACCAGTCTCTCTCCATATCTGTGGCCTTGTTCCCTGTGCAGGACCTCCTGTTGCTTGGACCTCCTGGCATCTTCTGAAGCCACAGCATTTTCTCCCCAACCCCCAAAATGCCGTGTCATCAGCCTCTTTTATGCAGTGAAGAGGGGAGAAGCAGCTCTAACTCTATTATCTTACCGTTCACATAAAAGTCCTAGCACATTTGCTCCTCAGTGACAGTTTTCTAATCAGCCAGACACTTCAACTGCTTCATTTCTTTTCTGTTTTATTCTGCACTACCATGCTCTTCTCTTGATCTGCTTTACAGAAATATTTTAATAATACTTTTTTAGTCCAAACATTTCAGACTCCAGAAACCTACTTCTTTTAACTGAAATGTAGTCTCCCCTCTACCCATTTTTAATTCATTCTTCTATCAATTAAATGTTATTTTGAAACTCATGAGTGGCACTTAGTCACTCAGCTCCACTGACTTTTAATTAAAGGTGGGTGTCTAATTGCCCAGAGTGCAACCGAAAATTGCCCTGAAGTCTTTGTAATATGTACTCATTCCTTTATCAATCTCAAATGCCTTCTTCTTGTAGTGGCTTGCCAACATAATTTTCTCTGAAAAATCCTTAATCATGTTCATCAAAACTAAACAAAAGGCACAAATACAAAGGTCAATAACAACTTCATACCTCTCCAAATTTCTCTGTCAGTTTAGTATGACATTCATAGAGGTGTGCTCTCCTTCTGTAGATAAAATTGCAAAAACTTGTTTGACTTGAATAATATACAGTCAGTCCCATAAAGGGTATAAATCCTCTCAGGAATCACAATAATAATGACTTCAATAGTTTGTTCCTACTAATTATTGCAGATCTTCCATTAGCCTTATCAGAAGTACTGTATTTTTAATAAAATGGAACAGTATATTAAAATTCACCATGTACTTTGAGAAATTATTTTCAGTTCTGCCTTACAGACTACCTTGGAGATTCAAAAGTAGTATTATGTACCTGAATAGACACAAACAATTTTGGATAAACATGAAATGGTTTATATTCCTATGTTAAGCTCAACCCAGGTTAAATAAATAAGAAGGAACTAAATTTTGGTGCAGAACTTGAAGGAGATCAGAATATCATAGAATCATTTAGGTTAGAAAAGACCCTTAAGATCATCGAGACCAGCTGCTAACCTAACACTGCCAAGTCCACCACTGAACCATGTCCCTAAGCACCACATCTAGACGTCTTTTAAATACCTCCAGGGATGGTGACTCCACCACTTCCCTGGGCAGCCTGTTCCAATGCTTGACAACCCTTTCAGTGAAGAAATTTTTCGTTATCCAACCTAAACCTCCTTTGATGCAACTTGAGGCCATTTTCTCTCATCCTACCAGTTGCTACTTGGAAAAAGAGACCGACCCCCACCTCACTACAACCTCCTTTCAGGTAGTTGTAGAGAGCAAAAAGGTCTCCCTTCAGGCCCCTTTTCTCCAGACTAAACAACGCCAGTTCCCTCAGCCGCTCCTCACAAGACTTGTGCTCTAGACCCTTCACCAAGCTTCATTGCTCTTCTTTGGACACAATGATAGACCACAGAAGAAGAATTTGTATTATTCACTAGTGATACACTAAATGCTTGGAAAAAATCACTGCCCAGCTTCTAAAGAGATGTCCTCCAGTCTTTGAAGAAATCTGGCATTTGTTAATTGTGGACAAAATGAAGCTGGATTAACAATGTGATTCTCAGGGTTCTTTGAGTGACAGCAGCCATTCTTCTGTCAATTATCAAGCTTTGCTTCATATAACTATAATGAAGCATAGTTCCTGCAGGAAAGCATTAGGTGATACAATGGCATGAAGTAAAGAAAGGAAGACTTACAGAGAAACATCGGAATATGTTCCATGAGTTCAAGATTCAAAACGATATCTTGCAAAGAAAGAAACACAACTACTACTACTCAAAACAGTTATATATATAAAAAAATAATTCCAAAATCCAGTGAATATAAAAAAATCCCCAACATATCTCAACATCTGTTATTTGTGACTGGTTTTACTAGGTGTTTCTTAATTCTATTCTTCCTTCAATTTCCATCTCATCTTACAAAATAATGATGACTCTTATTAAAGATTCATTTTTATTTGGATTAAAAAAATATATGGCTTGCCAGGTGAAAAAAATTGTGATGCCTAAGGTCAGAACTTCCTTAACGACACCACTTCCATTCCTAATTTCTCCAGTGCCTTCTGCACTGAAACATGTCTGCTCCCTGGAGCAAAGCATCCTGATCTTGTTTTATGGTACCAGTAATATAAGCACTAAGACTTGCTCTTTTTGAAATTAGGTAGATGAAAAAATCCACTGTAGAGCTGCCTTCTTTCAGTGAACATTTTTGTTTGAAACATCTCTTTTCTCATTGATGTAACAGTGAAAACTTACTTCAGAACTAAATATGTAAAAAACAATCAAAACCTAAACTCTGTAGTATGTACATTGAAAGGTAAATCTTAAGTATTTAAGTGTTTCTTGGAATTGTTCCACTAATAATAAAATAGGATGAATTGAAGTTTAACATTTTGCAGTGGTTTATTTAATTCCTCTGCTGCCAATAGCAGCTGCTGTGATTTAACCTCGGTGGGCAGCTAAGCCCCACGCAGCCACTCGCTCACTCCCCCACATTGACACTGGGGAGAGAATCAGAATGGCAAAAGTGAGAAAACTTGTGGGTTGAGATAAAGACAGTTTATTAAGTAAAGCAAAAGCTGCATGTGCAAGCAAAGCAAACCCAGAATCCATTCCCCGCTTCCCACAGGCAGGCAGGTGTTCGTCCATCTCCAGGACAGCAGGGCTCCATCGCGCCGAACGGGGACTTGAGAAGACAAACACCATCGCTCCCAACCTCCCCCCGTCCTTCTTCTTCCCCAGCTTGATGTGCTGAGCGTGACGTCCCGTGGTCTGGGATATCCCTGGGGTCAGTCGGGGTCAGCTGTCCCAACTTCTTGTGCCCCCTCAGCCTACTCACTGGCTGGGCAGTGTTAGAAGCAGAAAAAGCTTTCATGTTGTGTAAGCACTGCTCAGCAGTAAAGAAAACTGAAGGTTTTCTTTAAAATAGGGCACTGGAACACAGGAAAAGTATACAAGCTGGAATTTTTAACATGCATACTTTTAAGAAAGCCAAAGTTGCTGCTGACAACTTCATCATGCTTTGTACATTGGTGAAACCTGCTTGTACAAGGAGCGTGAAATTATTTTTCATTTCATATAGCAATGTGCCAAAGCAACACAGATGTTCTGTTCAGGAGGCTGTGCTTGAATTTTCTTTTCAAAGCAGCACAGTGTTGTTTTCATCTTATACAACAAAGAAGAAACATCTGTCATCTAACACATTTATTATAAAGTATATGCTGTATTTTTTAATCTATTACCTAGGCAACTTGAACCCCAAGGTTTAAGAGAATACACACAAATGAATATAACTCATTTCAAGACTTTAGAAGGTTATGGGAAGTACAACTTTCTTCTGTTGCTTTTTAATACATACTTGTGTATTTTTATTTTTTTTTTTACATATCACTACTTTAATCATATTGCTACTGTTCTTCTACTGTCATATTTGAAATTTCATTCCCCACCCTCAGTACTAGATGACTGGACTAATAGTTCCTGATCTGATTATTAAACTATTTCTAAATGCTGAATTGCCTTTATCTGTTTCAGGCGTTAAAATTACTTAGTGTTGTTTTCAAAGGAGACACCTTATTGGTCAATGCTGCTCAGATGGCCTGTTATCTCTGGGCCCTAATCCCCTCTTTTTGGTAAAGGGCACTAAGTAATGGGACTGTTAATGGGAGTGGGGCCATTAGGAATAGGTGCTGCTTGTAAAGTGTTGAGGAAGCCTGCTACTTGGAGACATGCTAGTGCATCTTAGAAAGAAAACAAATAACTTGACCTGAACATTCTGGCCAATTTACTGCCTGACAGACCTGACATCTGGGAAAGGTTTCTATTTCTGGGTAAGACTGCTAGCAAAACACTACAAAGACAATCTCTCTGTTGGAATGATTCCAATCTCCTTGACTTTTTTCTGTCTAGGTTGACCCAGAAACTCTTCACTGGTTATGATTTTCCTCAAAATAAACATCAAACATAAGTTAGGATGTAATTTGATTTATCAGCTAACTTTGATGTCAATGACTGTCAGGCACTGTTGATACTCTTGAGTGCTCTCATATGAGTAATAGCTGTTTTATCAAGACTTTGTCATTTCCTGGTCTCTTGAAGAGGCTGGGAAATAATCAGAACAGGTTATCTTCTACAAGGCAGAATAGGTTCTTCAAAGATACTTATCATCCATTTTATTCAGTGTGTTTAGGGGGAATAGCTAGCGGGAACAGTGTTAAACATGAGTTTATTTTACAGTGCTACTGTTTTATGTATTAGTTTCCTCCAACTTCAAGGGCTTTGGACAGCATAACTGTGAAAATACAGCTATGAAAGCAGAGCTACTAACAAGCAATCCAATAGAAAGTGTAATAGTGATCCATTGAACTAAATGGCAATTGTTGACCATTAGTTACCTAACTCTGCAGTGAAAGGATAATGTTGGCTTCAATTGTATTACATTACAGGAGTTCAAAATGTTTCTTTTCATGTTTGCAGTTTGTCCTCCTTGATGTTCTTTGCTCTCTATGACTTATTTCCCCTTAACTAAATCTGAGCTGCCTTTTCACAGGAATAATGATAGGGATAGAGAGAATAGACCCATTTGATGAGATAGGTGTTGCAATACACGACATGGTAAGATATGAAGACCAGTATATTCTGAATTGCATTTGTTCTTTCTTGTTTTCCATATGGATATCAGGCTGAGAAATCTTGACCTCTCAAAAGACTATATCTTTCCAAGTCTGATATAATTATATATGCAATTGTTAGAGGTGGAGGGGGAAAGGAAATTATTGGTTTAGTTTCCTGAGCAGTAAGTAGCTTTCCAGGAGAATCATACTCTGAAATTTACCTTCATCTTCTTAGTATGATTTTGCTGACACTGGGGTTCCTGTCTATTTGGGAAGAGCAGTGGCCAAGTGTAGGCACATGAATTTTCCTGCACTGAAGTATTTATTGGGCAGCAAATTTAACTGTGTAAACATTTTGATGCCCTGATGGTGGGGTTATTAGTCTCTAGCAAGTCATTGTATTTAGTGGCTAGACTTGGTTTGAGACTTTTTCTGCAAAAAGCAATGCAGTATATGATTTATCTAGACAAATCCACTCTGGCACTAGCATACCACAGCTTCAATTCCTTTATCTGGATTATTACAATTTCAAAAAGCTCACAATGTAGCAGTCCACTTTTTAAGGAGTGCTGATGCTTTTGATACTTTGATGCTGCCTGAAACAAATGGAATCTTCTTTCACTGCAATTGGCATACAGACAGGTCCCATCCAGTACTCTGGCACTCCTTTTCCTCCAGTTTGTTCCATCCCTTGTGCTAATAAAAGCAGATGGAAGTAGACTGGATAATGTGGTTTTGGGGAAAACCCATTTATCAGTAACACTTTTTTTTTTTTTTCCCCAAGCTCAAAACAGCCTGTTCTTTGGTCAAATGTTTTATTATGTACAAACATATCCCTTTACAGTTCAAAATCTGAGAAACAGCAGAACAACGAACTGAAAAAAATAGTTGAGCAACTCACAAAAAAAGTGAAAAAAAACCAAAGAAAAAAACATTCTTCTATCAATCACATTTCAGAGAATTTAATTAGTTAAGCTTTTACATATTTCTGTATATTTATTATGACTTTTTAAATGCTTATTTTCTGCCAAATGATTCATAATAAGTTTAGAGAACAAGTGCTGTCATTATTTTTTATGTAAATTATTTGGAGGGAAAGGACTGAAGAAATACTAAGGGAATATAAAAGTATCTGCTTACTTGGAGATTTATTTTTTAACTAATTAAAGAATCATGTTATAAATTGCCAGGTGAGTGAGGCATAAAAATATTGTGGATCTTCACTGTTCCCAGCAATTTATATTTCCAAGGTGAAACCTTTACATTTGCTTTACTTCTTGCCCTACATTTGAATCCCACACAACCATATTAATAGTGACCTCAGGAGACTCCAGTCACGCTGCAGGCCAGAAGATTCTTGCTAATACCACGTGATGCTTCGGCACTGTCTGTCAACTCAGCCAAGAAATATCTTCCTCCCAAATGAGCAACCTCTATAAAGGGTGACACCCTTACCTGGTTTGCTGAAATCTGGGAGTTCACTTCTAATTAGAGCTGACAAAAGCTTGACACAATCAGCAGCACTGGGAACTGAAATGCAGTTTCTTGAGCATAACAAAGCCTTCAGTTCTTTCCTTTTAACATCATTAAGAGCCCTGAGGATAACAACAGAATGTGGGGGAAGGATAATATGATCAAAAAGATGGAATTCTGCACCGTCTTTATCTGTGGCATGAACCAGGTTTTAACAAAACTAAATTTCAGGAGCTGATATAGTAACAGCAGAAATGAGTAAACTTTCCTAGAACTGAGGAAATACTAGACAGAACGTTGCAAATGCAACCTTGTATTTAGATAAGACTCATTTGCTAAATATTTTAGAAGAATAATGGAAAGGGATCAACAGCTATCTGTAGTTTGGATGAAGAAATTATACTGTTTCTTCAGAATTATTTATAAAAATATACAAAGGGGTCTCAGACAGCTGTGTATTTTTAGTAGGTGGAAATTGTCAGTCACCTTTTCCAAGACCTTGGCTTTTCACTGTATATATGCAAAGTGAAATGGTTTACTCTTCTGTAGTTGTTTAACGAAAACTACTGTGTCAAGATGGTCCTTGTCAGCCAGCTCTAGATGACCCTGCTTGAGCAGGAGGTTGGACTACATGATCTCAAAAGATGCCTTCCAACTTCAACAATTCTGTGAATAAATAAAAGTTGTGAAAGTGGATCAGGGAGTTAATGCACTAACCTTTAAATTCAGGATTATGCCTCTGGATCTGATCTAAAAAGAAGATGCATTTGATGCTCACAGGTTACTTGTACAGTTGCCCATGGAATAAAGTAACATATTCAGTTGGATGCATGATGACCGTGTGGTATTCTGCCTCTCCTGACAGGAGGAGAGTAGAGGCTGTTGTCAACAGCTGAAGCTATTTTGGAGAGCTCTGTGTGGATTGATATGAAAGCTCAAGGAGAGGTCGTGACGTGATGTGGACTCAATGTTACCAGTATCCAAATGGACAGATTGGCTTCTTCCAGTGTTTTAGTACAGCTGTCCAATGCTTTCAAGATACCAGCAGTTAGCTGAAAAACATCCGAGTCACATTTATTGCCAGTAAGAGTAAGATGGTGCAGTGGGGAAGAAATGGCTTGAAGAGATTGCCAAGCTAGTGACCTCAGAGGGATTTACACCTTGACAGTTGTGTTAAGATTCAGGTAATTGAACTCCGCTCTGATTCTAAATGCACAGATAGAAGCTTGAGATAAATCTTTTTGGTAAGTGCTACGGGGTATTCTTGCTGGAATAGGACTTACCAAAATTAATATGCATTGCTATAGAAAAATAATGCAATGTAAAAAGGAAATGTAATGAGGAATCTTAAAGATAAGTGGTTTGCATTCATATATGGGTGTCATGACCAAATGTCAAATAGGAAACACATGCTTCCAATCACATCATATCACATATGTAGTTCAATATAGGATTAGAGGAGCAAACACAAGGCAGAAGAACCCCTTGAATATTAAGGCCAATTCTCTGTAATTGCAAGTAGCTGTAAGATATACACCAAGTTCGGGAGGGTCCATGGTACTTTATTTAATATGGGTTTTCTTCAAATATATCTCTTAGTCTTCTGTATTATTCACAGGCTGGAACAATTAGTTTAGTATTTGGATTGATGCAGTGAGAAGTAAAGTTTTTGACATTCTCAGTGAAAGACTTTTACCTCTGGAATCCTTTACTGAAGGAAAATAGAAGCTATTCTCTGAATACAATTCAAAACATTCCTTATTCAGCAGGCAAAAATACAACCATTTAACAGATGGATATAGTAACCATAATAGGATTTAATCCATGGAGAAAGCAGAATGTCCTGGTCTGCGAGCCAATTAGTCTATCTCCAATTATTCTGTGTCTCAGAGGAAGACTTGATTCAGGAATCCAGTTCCCACTTGAGCTTATTTAACTTCAGGCTGTTCTCTGAGGTTTGACCATTCCATCAAAGTCCTTTAAGACTAACTGATATTATAGGATTATATACCATTGTGGGAGATTTACTATTTCTATCTGTGCACAACTGTTTAATTCCAATTGTAAATACGTTTCATGGCAGTAAAAAAACCCAACACATTTTGTAATGCATGGGAAGCGAATATTTTGATTCTCTGACCAGATGAAAGGGAAAAAAACCTCACATTGTTACGTTTTCGATTCTGTGGGAACAGAGGAAACAGCTTAAGAACGAGGGTGAGAACATGAGGGAGTTCATCATAATAGAATAAAGGCACCTCACAAAAACTCTCACCCCATGGCTGTAGGGTAAATGCACGCCAACATTTATAGAACTGTGTCAGGTGAATCTGAGTCCATGTCTTTTCCCAGTGGAGGGTGCAGGCGAGAGAGAATTCAGTCTGAATCAATATTTAGCAGTACACAATACTGAACTGAACCAAAGCAAGTGCTCATACACACTTAAGAATACACACACACAAGCTGTTAAAAAGTGTTCCTTATTAATTTGCTTGCCTTGATCCCCCCGTTGTGCTTCACTCTCCAACTTGGCAAGTTAGCTCTGGCTTTTGCCAAGCTTCTTTTCCTTCTCCATTTTAATCCTTTATCTGGTAGCTCTGGGCTTGCCTAGGATTTAACCTTGTAAATATCTTTGATACATGCATTTAGGTTTGACAAATCTTTGCAGAACCTCTATATTGACAACTCTGATTTTCACATTGAGGCCCTTTTTTCAGGAGTAAATGCAAGATTTTTAATTTTTTTTCCCCTGGAAATAAACATTTAACTTCCAAATATGCACATATATATACCTTAAATAAAACCCCAAACCCAAACTTACTCTTCTGTGCTGTCTATTTATATGCCATAAGTGCCTGAGCATGTTGGGAGAGTAATCAGCACAGGGCTGTCTAGTACTACTGCTCCTGTGGATGTGATGGAAAGCCAGAGAAATGAACTAAGCATTGAGTCCAACCCTTAATACTTTATATACGTGTGTAAAAGTGTCAAACTATGCTACTACAAAAGGAGAGCTGGAGAAGACCTCTTCATCCCCAAAGCAGAGGAATCACATTGGATTTTGATTGAATTACAGACTGACTTCCTGCATTTTTAGTGAGAAATTTTGTATTGCCCTCATGGTGAAAGTTTCAACTAATTATTAAGCACTGGCAGTATCTAAAACAACCACAAATAAAACTACTTGATACCTCTAAGGGTAGTTTTTTCTTTACTATGAAATTGCATGATACTACTCAAATGAATGCATAATATTTTTAAAATATCCTTTAATTAGGGAACGTTTGAGACTTCTTCAGTACATTAAATATTTTGTCATTCCACAAAATTGAATTCTTCATCAGAATAAGTTGTTAATTGGTTTCCAACATACAAGCTGCTAAGAAATGTAGCCATTTAGAGGATAAAAGGAGAGATTAACTATTAATGCAATGTGTCGTCAATATTTGACACCCTACTTAGCATGACCATTATCTACTACAATCTACAAAATTTATTCTTCATGCTCCCACTGTATTGCTAGAGTGCCATATGGCCGTGCTTGTTTTTCTTCAAATAATTTTTACATAAACAGCTGGTGAGCTGTTTTCATTGTAACATGGCACATATTTTCCAAGACAGTTAGGAAGGATTGATGTAACACTAGTATCTGCAATGCTTTTCATGTCAGGGTTGTAAGGAAACTCATATGTATTATTCAAAAACTCCAAGATCTTTCTGTGTTTTGGTTGCTTTGATGAGAGCCTTTTTTTTTAATTGACTGCTGAGCAAAAATATTACATTTTCCCGCTTTCCACTGATTCAATCTTTGAAATAAGACTTGGTGTAGATGAATGCTTAATCACACAAAAGACAGTCAAATTATAAAGTCTTCTGGAAGCTCTTTAATATTCATTTGATTAAAAGTTGGAGTTCAGCTAGCCTGGAATTTGACCCCTGTCACCTTACATAAAGGTAAATCTAAGCTGACTGACAGCAAGGGGATTATTTCACTTACATGGTAACCAATTTATTTAATTTACTGTTTTATCCTATGCAATTTTGAGGGAACAGTACAGTATAAACAGCAACAAAAGCTGATTTAAAGTTGAATTTTAAATCTTTTCCTTAGCTATCAAAGATGTTTTTTCAACGCCGTGCACCAAAGCCTGTTTCAGCCAGTGATATTAGTTTGCAACAAGCTTTATGTGAAAATTAACTTACCCAACACATTTACCTGAAAAGTTTTGCAGCATTCCTGCCTCTCACTTGTAAATAAAGACAAAGTATGTCACAGTTGTTTACTAAAACAAAAGGAAACTTAAAACTTTAAGAAAGAGGACTAAAGGATTAGGAAGTACTTTACAGATTTACTTTTAAATTAAAGCTTTCTGCTGTTTTCACAAGTATGAGAAGTGATAAATATTTTATATATTTTACTAGTAGCCAAAGGAAGTATTTGTGAAGGAAATATACACCTCATGGTAGCTGACAACTGTTGAAAAGAGTTTATTGAAATGTGTGGGGAATTCGGACTGGTGATGTGTAACTTCAAGTGAGTCAACTGGTGTTAGAAATGTAGGGTGAGTTTCCCTCCCTTATGTCAGACTGTCACAGCGATTCACATAATACCAGAAAGATCACTGGTGAAATATAGGTGTAGGACTACACTGAAATGGTCATTTGGTAGTAGCTAAGTGAATCAGTTCCTGTCAGCAAGAACCGATAATAAATTCTTCAGCTTGAGGATCTGGTACTTGATTTTTATATTCTAAGTAGGTTTTCCGGCCTGTTTGTACAGACATTATCTGCAGATTAAAGCTGTAAACTGATGGGTAGATTTACATGCTCTCAAATTCTACAGGGAAAAGCAAACTCTGCTGAAAATAAATTAAAAAGCTTATCAATAGCAGGCAGTTTTGAAAAAAGGTTGGGACTTTCTGTGGAATACTTAGGAATCCCTGTTAGGGTCATCCTTGCATTTCTTGGTCTATGGACTACCTGCTGCTACTACTTGAAGGAATTGCTCATTATAAAACCATTTCAAGAATTAATAGTTAATTCTACCTAGATTTAATCATTTTTTATATCTCATCAGTGGCTAACTAAGAAAGTTTGAGACCTGCTTAAGCTGATGTGGACAGAAATTATTCAACAGCTAGCTAAAATGAATGAAAGTCTGAAAATTTGCCAATGCCAGAAAGGAAAAGTAAACGTGCCTACTGCCTTTCTTACTCACCCTGCTCCCCTGGTAAACCCTGCTGCATAGAGATCCATATCACTTTTTGCTTGTCAAAGAAACTGCAATTTGCTCTAGACTGGAACCTGAAGCAAGTTCAGAGCATAAGGGGGTTGAGGATGCCAACTGCTTACTCAACACACATGTCCCAATTTTCTCTATTGTTGCAGAACATTGTCATAACCGCTCAGTGTAATTATTTTGTCCCATAAAACCAAATATATTTGGTAATCCGTTGGCCTATTTTCTTTTCTTTCCAAATAACCTATTATGTATTTGCTACATTTTCTTATTGAAATTGTGCAGTAATACTGCTGTAAAGAGGTAATAATGATTAAGTGATAGACCGCTTTGCGTTGTTAAAACTGTCTTTTATGACTCCAATTGTTTTAGCCTGGTACTCATATTCTACAGTTTAACTTGTGTTTGTACAATATTGGGATTACTTTTTCTGTTATGCCATACTAGCTATGAAAGACTTAGCACCCAAGGGATCAAAACTCTGGCAAACATTTTATTACAGCTATGATAATAAAGAAATAAGAAGTAAATAAACAAACTTAAAATATTTCCTAAGTAATGGAAAACTATGGCAATAAATGCTTGTTGAGGGAATTAGTGAATAGAGGCAAGCTAATGAAATCTCTAAATACTGAGTTTTAGACCAGATGTGATTTGCATCCCTATAAAGCAATTTATTTTGGAAAATAAGAAAAATTTAAGCTTTGAACAGCTGCTATATCTGCATATGGTGTTATATTTTAACAGTTAAGAGGTATTTTGTTTTCTTGAACCTTTTAGTGAAAGCTGAATTTTTACTCTAAAAATTAGGAAAAAAAGAGGCAGCTGAGGAAAAACTTCAGAAACTTTTTAGCCTCAGCTTCAACCAGGAAATATGAATTTTATAGGATCCTTTAAATGTATCTACTCTTACAAGCCTGTAAACATGCACCCTTTAAACAAGATGCATTCACTTGAATAAATATTTTGACACATCAGTCAGACATTGATTAAACTGGTTGTCTCTAAATCATCATCTAAATACTCTGCTGAAACAGGGCAAAGGGATTACAGCTTCCACACAGTAAATTCTCATTTAATTCCAATACTAAAGGAAAAAAAAAAAAGTTTGTTACTGAGCTGCAAAATCTAAAGTGAAGGTAAAGATTAAAGCACTGATCACTGAGCTCATCCTCTCTAACCTTGTACTGGTAGGCATTGGAATTTCTGCTATTTAACACTGTTTGAAAAGAGCTCTGATTTTGATTGGGAACAATACATGCTTGTGAACTGTAAGAAAAAATACATTTTCAGAGAGATATAAAAGTGTTCCCTCAATATATCATTGAGACATTTATTTGTATTTTTTTGATATGTGATATCAGGACAAGTAGAAGCGCATATGCACACAAACACACACACAGATGTATACATAGGTTCCTCTTTCTTTATCTGACCAATATTAATCACATAATTCAGGAGATCTCACTATTTTTCCTTGAAGAACCTTTCATGACCACAATTTAAAATTTCCTTGATATTCATGGAACAGATATTTCTCATGGGCCTTTGCATTTGGTCAGAGGTCAGAATATGTTTATGAAGGAACACCTGAAAACATGGCTCCATTCCCATGTCCCTAAGACATCTGAGGACATCTAAGACATTTGAATCCATCTAGGATGGCTTTTTAGATCTCATCTTGATATGAGTATTCCCCTGTCCTATAGCTTTAAAAATAAATAAATTAAATAAGAAGATGTAAATTTCTACAGTAAAGGAAAATGAGGTTGAAAAAACACTTCATGATCTTATTAAAAAGAAGCTAAAATATTTTTATATTCTGAAAATGAATATCAGATTTAATCATTTAAATTCAAATTTAAATCTTTCTGATGTTCAAAAAAATGACAGAGTTAACCAATTTTGCCTCAGAAATGTTTCAATCTGTGCTTGTTTTACTTATACCATATGTTTTGGTAGCTGAAAGATACTCAAGATTTAATCAATGTTATAACAGAAAATGAAGTTCTATCAGCTTATTAGGCAGTAGGAAGCTGGGTTTCTAAAATCTAATCAAAGCAAAGTTTCAAATTGGCTCACATTTACAAGGTCATAGCACACTATTTTGGTACATTTAAATACAAATTCATATGTGTGATAGAGTGAAAATTGTTGGATATTCTAAGCTTTGCAGAAGTGGAGATGTGACAAGGTAATTGAAGTAACAGCACAGGAAGACTCTTGGATCAACTGTGCAAAATGTGGCACTCCTTTTTACACACGTCTCAACCAAAATGGTTTTTATCCACGGTGCTCTAGTGTACTACAACTGTGTCATTTGCTGTCATGCACTTACAGACAAATGCTCCCCTGCTAGGTCTTAATGTAGATGGACAACTGTTGGGATAATAAAAAGCCCTGAGCTAACCCAGAACTCCAGTTAACTGGTAATTTATATGATTACTTGATCTGTGTATGTTCACTGTCTGGGGTTTTTTTCCCATCAGAATGAAGATAAAAAATGGCTGTACAGGGTCAGACCAAATGTTTAGTAAAGTAGCTGGTGTCTCACAGTACCTAGTTACTTGTGCCTAGGAGGAGTGTGCCAGACCACGCTAAGCAGCCACCAACTGGCACCTTCACCATAGATACGTGGTCGGTACCTATGGGTGGCACCTTAACTCCCAGTGGTCTTCATATGAGCTTCTCCATGAGCTGGAGGCAACGGCTTTGAAGTCATCTAAGCACACGTTGCAGTGTGGATCAGGAGTGACCCTCTGAAGCAAGTCTCCCAATGATCCGAACTCACTGTGTGGGCAGCAATGTCTGAAACCACAAAATTGCAGATGAAATTACACGGGAGAGGCTCTCTGGGACCCCACCTGTTGTGCCCCAGCTGCTAATGGGATAACACCAGGCTAGAGCTTCTACACAGCACGAAGCCACTGCGGCATTCGTGGTGTGGATGCCAGGTCCCCAGCAGCCGCTGCTTCACCCTGCAGAGCTCTCACCAGCGGTACCACAGCTCTGCAGGAACTGACTGGCTCTCGAGCCTTGTCCTCCATTTCCCAGCCAGCCCCAGGCCAGTTCCAAGATGGCGGCAGCACAGGCCAGGGCCTGGCAGCCGGGAAAGCTGCAGCACAGTGAGGAAGAACGTTGGGAAACCTCATCAGGAAGCTCAGCCCCAGGGCCACCAGCAGTGTCGAGGGAGGACCCAGGCCAGAACAGCCATGTCAGCCTTGAATTCTGCTGCCCCCGCTCCCACCTCACCCACCTGGGCTTTGGGTTGGACTTGGAGCCACCCCGTCCCCGCAGCCACGCGCAGCAGTCTTGGGCGGTGGGCTCTGGTCACTGGCCCCATCTTGGCTCTGCTCACCGCTTCACGGCCCAGCCTTGCTGCAACCTGGCAATGGGACCTCACAGCTTGCCAAAACTGACATCGACTTTTTGTTTTTCCATCCTCGCAGAGTCTTCCAGGAACCTGTTGTTTGAACCCACGCAAAGTTCTCCCATGCACTGTGTTTTGTAACAGTAACTTCAATAGTTTAACTCTTCAGTGTGTGAAAATGTGCTTACTCTTCTTTGTCATCCACATTATTTTTGTTTAATGCAAATGGTCTGTCTCGACCACTTTACACTGCGTATTGATTCAGCTAGATTCCTCTCAGGCATCAGGCATCTTCAGATCATCAGAGAGCTCCTCTTTCCTCCCAAATTTGAACACCAAAGGAAGAAGAAAACTGACAAAACCCACCTTAAAAATGCTGCACTGTTCTTTTTTACAAACATTTCGAATCTGACTCTCGATGGAACAGCTTAGGGCACCATTATGTGGTGACTTGAGGCAGGACTGGCACTGCTATCCTACTATGGCTTTCACAGCTATAATTTGCTATTCAAACGAAAAATTTGCTAGGATTTCTGACAACACTTATTTTTAATTTAATTTTTCAGTATATGTGTATAAAACAACAGGTTAGGGAAACAGTCTCTGAATTTAGGGATTTCATGCTTGCAAGGTCACTTCACCACTGTAGTCAAGAGTCAAAATGGCTGGATAAGCTTTTCCTTATGAGTATTGATTCAACTGAATTAAACATCCAGAGAAGCTAGAAACAGCTGCAGGAAAAAACCCAACAGGAACTATATGATTAGTGCTTGGTATATCCTCCAGTCCGTGCTATTTTGGGCAGAAATTCTTCCCTTCCTGCAGACCGTCCAGATAGTGATGTGGGGACAATTCCATAGGGTTCACTATAGAAAAAGCAACATCGAACCACATTTGATTTCAATTACATAGTTTTAAATCTAGAGCAACATATGCTTTTCAGTTGATTTAAGTCTGTCTGAGAATCTAGAATAACACTGTAGTTTTATATCAGACAAAGGTGCTGTTTAATAAAATCATTCAGCTCAGAATCAGCCTATCAAACCAAAAAATGACCAGGAATTAAATGAATAAAAATTAAATACAAGACAGTATAAATTGTGTAAGAAGAGAATGTGAAGGCATTTTTACTTCAATTTTATGCTCTCTCAAAGAAAAGCTCCCTTGGTCTAAGCAAAATATGGAAGTGTTTGTCGCCCACTGTAGCTGTGTTGTCGGTGTTTTTTGCTCACCAAACATTGCTTTTTCTGTCTCCCTTATTGTAGCATGAACAATACCCTATAGATCCTATTCCATTGCCTGGCTTGAAAGGATTTAGCTTTCATAGAAGGTGAAACAGAGTTTGCAACTGAAATGTCTTTTTTTTATTTATTGTTAAGATTGGCTTATATTTTGTGAGCAGTGGAATTGTTTATTTCTGTCTCCAATTTTTTTTTTTCTGCTAAAAAGGTTAACTCTAAATAGAAACTCATATTAATATATGCAGGAAAATAGAGAGCTGAAGTTGTAGTTTGTCATACAATTTAAGAAAGTTTTTGTTTTATACAGCATCTTTCACTTACGCTGTGCTTCAATGTAGGTTGTGCAATACATTAATACAATTGACAATCTAAACAATATAAATTGGAATTTATATTTGGAGTGAAATTACAAGGAAGAAGAGAAAATCTTTCAAAGGTAGAGAGGCAGGTAAGAAGTGTTAAAAAGTTCCATATTTTATGTTCTGCATTAAAAAAAATTACCATTGATAATGAACACTGTGAGAACTGGGAACAGGAAAAAAAGGAGAGGATGTCAGATGTAGGCATTTTTAGTCAGTGTCTTTAGAAGTAGACTACACGATTCTTGAAAGTACAATATTAAACAAAACAAAAAAAAAGATCATGCAGCAGTGATCCCTTTTTCCTTGACTCTAGCATAGTTCCCCAAGGATCCATTGACTTGAGAGATTTTCTTATATAGAATTATGAAGTGTGGTTGTAGATTAGTCATTCAAATTTTACAACAGAGATTGAATGAATGGAAAGGGTGAGCTCAGAGTTCATTCCTGGACAATTAAGAAAAAATAACAAAAGTTAAACACCAATAATACCAGGCTATAACAAAGAACGATGTTAAATAGAGACATATTTTTAGGGGAATCCTTCATATCCAGACTACAAGAGAGACAATGTACATTAATTGACTGTCATCTAGTGTTCCTGAAGTAATCAGAAATTTGATTGCTTTTCCTCTGCCCAAAGCCTTATCAATAGCTGCACTTTGTGTGCAGAAAGCTGTGCAGATCAATAGATGTGGATCACGGGAAACAGTGGTGCTGAGAACCGGTCATCCAAGCTTCCCAAGGAGTTTTTTGTTAAAGTAGCTCAGATCTCAGCTTAGTTTCATGGACTAAATGCCTATTTGCAGCTAGAATTAGATGTATTTTTGGAGCACCCTTTCTAGTCTGGTTTCATCTGAAAGGAATCCAGTTCACATACTCTCCATGACTGTCCCATGGTGCAAACAAACGCACAGCAAGTGCAGTGATCTGGAGATGTGACTCAAAAGCTTATTCCTGACGTCCACTAAAACATCAAAGCAGGTGCAGTCATATAATACCAGATGTGTGGGAACACAATTTTTATCATGTATCTATGGGAGCTTTCTCAAGGATAGTGAGTTGAGTACATACAAACAGTTTTTATTGGGGCTGAAAGGGAATCTGTATCTTCTTCCTCTTTTCTCTCTGTTTAGAAATATGAGAAATGGAAAGTAATTAATCTAATTGTGAATGTCTACAGAGAGATGCCCAGTTTTGAGCCAGACACCTTAGCTGTCTTAGCCATCCTTTTATAGTCAATGGAGAGACACAAGTGCTTTTACAGCACAGATCATCTGGAGTATTTTAAATACCTATTTTAGATGAAAATCATCATGCCTTATGTCTTTCCACTGCTTACAAAGGGAGCCTGTGGAGTTTCTTGCAGGTCTTAGCCCCATTTATTCAAATGAGATCAAGTCAATTATATGCTAAGTGTGTGCATATGTAAATATATCTTTATGAAGAAACTTTACAGGTGAAAGGAAAACACCAGGTTTTTATTTCACTTGAAAAGATTCAAACCCCTCAGCTGTGTTAGTTTTGACATTGAGAAACAGCTTTTATTAACCTGAACAGTCTTCGCTTATTAATGTATATAAATGCTCTTAGACATCAAAGGGAAGTTGAAAAACACTTTTAAAAAATATTTTTGTGTCCTGAATTTTGTTTCAGAACTGTGGATATATTTAAGTTCTGATGAGGATTGGCAGCAGTCATCCTAACAAATGGAAAAAATTATAATTAAAAGAATGGGCAATATTGGAACAATTAAAATAAATAAAGATGAGTACATGCAGGTAAGGAGAAGCAGCTGAAGGAGAGGAAGTAATTTTTGTCAAAATACTTAGTAAGAAAAAAATTCTTGGTTTTTAGTTGCCAGCAAGATGGGGATCTAGAGAGTTTTTGCAATAGAGAAGTAGATTCAAAGACTTAAAATAAACAAACAAATATGCCATCTGTGTTAGCAGTCACTGTTTTTCCGACAGAAAAACATGAGAGGAGGTAGGAGCAGAGTTGTAGTAGAAGCACACATGCTAATATGAAGGACTGCACATGAGTGATAGCAATGACTAATGTTATGCATACGCAAGGAAGAGGCAAACACAACAAATTTTATTTTATTGTCAGTTATTGAAACACTAGTCAAATTGAAGCCAGGTGGGTACGTATGTGCACTACCAGTGTCTGAGCAGTCAGACCTCTGTCAGTTCTTGGGACAGTAGAAAGAGATGCCCTGTGATGCACTGGGATGCCCTATTGAGGTAGTAGGAAAATAATGTAATCCCTACTGATATCATGGGCCCAGGGATGGATCTATATATGACAGACACAAGAGGAAACAGGAGAGACCTTAGCCATGCAGTTCCTGTTTCTCTTTTAATGCAGTACTTTATCTCTTCTTTTTTTCCTATCTCCTTTTCCTTTTTTTTTTTCTTTCCATATGCACATATATAAGTTTAGCTCTAGGTTACAAGTAGAGACTGCAAACCTGTTGGATGGCTGCGTACATAAACAGAAGGAAATTATGGTGATAAGGCAAAAGTGCCTGCTGAAATCAGGGGATCATCGTCTTGGGGTACATGTGGAAATCCTTACAGAAATGAGACAAACAGGAAAATATCTCCATTCTGACAGCAGCTGAAGGGTCAGAGGCAAAACCTACCTAACAGTTGCACTAGGACAAAGTATAACATTCTAACTGCAGCAGCAAGTTACACAATATCGTTTTCTGCTCCCTAAAAACAGCATCATCTGTGCTGCTTGCTGTCACCATTCTGTACTGCATGCATTTATGTTACCAACACTGCCCCAGGCATCAATGACAAGGATTTTATTTTGTATGGATATGTCAGGTCAAGCATACCTATATATAGCTAACCTATAATTGCACAGAATGCGTACAGCAACAGATATGTATTTTTGTGTTCTGTTTAAGATTTAGACAGTTCTTGCTTTATATTGAAAATCTGAGTGCTTTTCTTCAGAATAAATAGCGTATATCTGAAACATATACACATATGCGCACATGGAAAGATCTGGTTTTATTCAAAATTTGACACAGGTTGGATTTCCTGCTGCCAAAAAGGAGAAAGTTTAAGGTTACAGGCTTCCTATTGCTGTCTTCAGACTCCACAGCTTCAGAATAAGGACTTTCAAAGTTCATTTACTATCAGCTGAAGCCAGCATTGTGTCATCCCGTCTTCAGAAAGAAACCAAAAAGTAAAATTGTAAATAAAACTGCAGATGAAAAGAACGTGAAATAGCATGAAAACAACAATGTGAGAGAGAAAAAATAAGTGAGATAAGGGCATCTTTGCATACAACAGACACGTGATTGTGTGGGTATGCACATGTGTGTATGAGTGTGAGTATAAAATCCAATTGCATATAAACAAACTGTATGAAATCTAATCTATTAACACAGTTATATGTCTGGCTGTTAAGTGATAAAATGAGAAAATTCAAAAAATAAGGCTATTTTATGCCCAGAATATTTAAACAATGCCAAAAGAGTAAGAAAAAAAATATTTATTTGCTTCATAAGTAGAGCATTTACTCAATCCCTTTGTCCTGCTGTAAAATTATTCTATTGGTTTGTTGGGAGGTTTTTTTGCTTCTTTTACTTACGAATCATAGGAGAAACAATTTTTACACTCAAGTGCAAGTACTCAAAAGATCTACTTTTCTCTCTTATTCTATCCACTTGCATTAACCTGTAATTTTCACCACTTGCAAAATATATGAGGTCTTCCTCTTTTTGATACGTGTTTTGGAGATTTAAGACTTTCCAAGACCGAAGAGTACAGTAGAATATATAGTGATTTGGGACAGTGTGAAGCATGAGTTAATTGAATAGAAAAGCCTAAACCGGTAGGATAGCTTCATAGGTTTTGACCCACCACCCACTCAGGGTGGCAGAAAACACTGTAGACTTTGTGGAAGTTAGATATGATCTATATAGAACAAATATTTTGCTGTGAACCATGGAGGTGTGACTGTATGGTCAAGAATTAAGTCATTCACAGTTTTCCATCAAACAGGAACACTTTATCATAATGAGAAGAATAAGAGGTAGGGTAAGCAGTTTTCAGCAAAGTTTGCATGTAGGGGGGAAACTGGATGAATAGAATTTAACCACAAAGGGAACAACAGCAAAAAGAAAGTATCAGTGTTGTAATTAAAACCATGTGTACTGTTTTCTTCTCAGGACAACAAGCCTCTTTCCCTAAAGTGGTGGGTAAGGGGGACATTTCAGACTGATGGTTAGCACAGAGAGACACCCCACAAAGCTCTAGGAAATCTTGACATGGAGAAATGAGACTCAAAGAAAGGTTTTGGTGCTTCAGGAGGACAAAATTTGTCTTAAGGGAAAAGAAAGCTAAGGCAGGATTTTGTGTACAATTGCTTCTTTGCCAAAGCCAGGATATTGTTTTTATTGACCAAATTGCAGAGTTTTGTTGTTGTTGCTTTACAACATCCTCTAAAAATCCATTTCCTCACTTCAAGTGTTAGATCTGGGTCTGCAGAAATGAGCTACAAGCCATGTTTGAAACTCCAGGATTTGGCTGAAGATGCTGGAGAGATGTCAGTGGTGATCTTTGCAGGTCTACTGCAGTTGGCTCACAGGGTCCCTTTGCTATTAAGGGGAATTAAGAGACAAATCAATGCCTAGAAACCATGCCAGTGAAATTACAAAAGGAGACAAGCTCAGACTCAGGAAACCTTTCAGAGAGGTGGAGTGCTAGTTACCACAAAGAAATTTGGTAATGCTCCAGGAGAAAGGGCTGGGCCACCACTTAAAACAGACACCTGTGGTTAGTTCCTATAGTCTGGAGGAAAGGGGGATGGCTAGCACTTTGCATAATTAGATGTCTTTCAAACAGCCCATCTGTAGTCTTTTAAAACTGTGAGAAATATTTGTGCACACAGTCAGCTTCTGATGAATTTTAAATTGAAGTATTTTTTTTCTTGGGAAAACCACCATGCTCCTCACCTGGCAATTTAACTGATACAGCCTCTTTGCAATTCATCCATGTAATCACAGTATAACAGGTGAGAATTAGTGGATCGAAGTGAAATGTTCAGGAATGCACAAGCTCTCTTTTGAGAGAAATAAAAACAAATTGCCTCCCAGCTTAGCACCAGCAGAGATAGCTGTTCTTTATATACTGTCCAGTGAACCACATGCACTATTTTGCAAAGAAAATACATTTTTAAAAATGTATTTGAAGCATTATTTGACTATTATTTTACTTTAATTTCAAGAAATAAGTAGCAATTACTAGTCTGAAAAATTGCCTTACCAGCGTCTGCTGATGTCATTGTACTGCTCTCCTGGAGTGAATTTTGCATCAAATTTGCTACATAGAAATGCACTTCCAGAAAATTAATGTCTCATAGATTTTCTATTGAGGGAAGCACTTTCTCTGAGCAAAAAAAGCTGGTTTTTATTAAGGACTGAATAGAAAAGCAATCCCTAAAGCATCTGTTTGTTGACGAATAAGGAAAAGCAAATAATTCAACATAGCATTTAGAATTTCCAGTATATGTTTGCAATTCAATATCTGGTTTCTACTTTACATTTTCCATGTTGTGTATTAAGAGTTGAGAGAAAGTTATGACAACTAACATCTTGTGCACATTTTCAGAGTGTATGCAACTAAGTAAAAGAGTATACATATATATGTAAAAATATTTTATATTCTCTATGAATTACTTTAATATCTAAGTATGGTATATATTCATGGGAACAGAACTTTAAAAGTTCTTTCCTTTTAGCTTCAAAATCAGTTCTTTATGCTAACAAGTGCGAGTGGCTTTTATAAACGTAAGCAGTAGAAATGGATAGAAAACGTGTATCTGAAGATTCTCTGGTGGAAAATGTCCTGCTTGCAAAACTGAAATATTTCAAGGAAAAAGTTTGCTTTCTGGAAAACAATTATCCATTTGGGATGAGAAACACTTTAAAAATTATAATACTTCTTGGAAGAGATTACATTTTCGGCCACTTAAATAACATAGTAAAAGCATGTAATTGCACAAATGAAGCACAGAGATAAGTCTTCTGCTGCCCACGCTGTCTTCCCCCAGAAGTAGAACTCCTTGTCCTCATATTTGAAATACAAATCAGGTAAAACAGTGCAAGTAGCAAAAACTGCAAACTGACATTGTCCATACTATGAATGCATTTTAAATAAGATTAGAATTAAGTAAGTGTGTTTAGATTGAAACAAAAATGATTTAAATAAGGGGAGAGGGTTTAGGTTTTGTCTTGAACTTTGTCTCTTTCCCTATGGCTCTATTTACATTTGAGTTACTTGATTATTTTTTCTTCAATCCATCAACAAGGTTTGCTTCAAATTACACTAGATTAACCATCAGAGACAGGATTTTTAATGTTACTTACGTTCTCTTCCGCTGTTTTTAACTTTTTTGCACTCTATCTGCTGAGATTAAGAAGAAAGGAACAAGGGATAACGGTCTCTTTAAAAACCAAACCAACAAAACAAACAAGAAAACCCAAAACCCAACAAAAAGCCCAACTCCTGTAAAAAAACATTTTTTTCCACAGAGCCAATATCTAAGTGTGTCAGCTCCTGTTTCGGGTTCCTATTCCTCCCACTTAGTATCATCCCTCTCCCTCACCATGCCACCTCATTGATACAGCTTCAAGTCCTATTTATACCCAAGCTTCATTCAGAATGCTTCTTTCTATATATCTAAATCAGAAAGATGAGGAGAAAGTATTTAATCCATTCAGAGGACATCATGGCATGAAAGTTTAATACTGGAGACACATTAAATTCCCCACACAAGACAGGCTCAGGAATTCTCTTCTTCCTTCATGCCTGGTACCAGAGGTCAAATTATCTTTTAGAAAGATATTTCCTCTCTAATTTAAACACTTCAGAAGGTGAAGGTCCATTCAACTAGCTAGCATTCAAATATCAGATTGCTAAATTTAAGGTCAAACTCAAGTTTTCACTCATGCCTCATCCTATGCCCAGTATACAGATTTCTGTTATCTTGCTACTTCTTGCATAAGACTATGTCAGGCCATCAGCATGAGAAGTGTAAAATACTATAGAGGAGAAAAGAATTTAAAGAGGTGAATTTAACCTTTAGAGCCTTTTGAGGATTTTTACTTCCTTCCACATATCTCTTGAAAGTGTCTGATGGCTTTGCCCTGGAAAGTAAGAATCTCATACTAGTACCATGACTAAAAAGACCATTATCTCCAAATTCTACATACAGCAAAATATACTCATACTTTAGTAACCCCATCCTGCATCTCACCAGTACTTATTTTCTATATTTCTTCTGAAATTACCTATTATTGCAGCTCTACAGTACTAAAAGGGCAGGGTGGGGGGAAATACTACCTATTTCAATGGACTGTGGGTAGGGTCATATGCTATTACAAAGTGTACAGTAAAGCCCTATTTTGATAGAGCCTGTAGATGCTTTTATGATATTATGGAAGGATGCCAAATGTGCAGTTTTAATCCTAATGACTCCCTTTCTTGGTAAAGAGGAAGTATTAAACATCTGTAAAGCTATATTAGAATTTTATATTAAGAAATTAAAGTAAAAAGGCTTGATGTAACTTTGCATTAGCATTTAATGAAGCAATAGATTATGAAAATTCAGAACAAATTAAGATTATTCAGTTACTTCCAAAATTTAAGAACTCTTCAGAATTCTGAAAAACTTGGCAGCAATTACAGCTGGGTCTTAAGAAACTATGGGACATTTAAAATCAATGCACTGTTTAAATTTTTTATACATTCGTATGGAAATCATTACAGTGCTATTTTTGTAATGCAAGACAGTGGCAATTAAGGAAAAGAAGTTAAATACAGAAATAAAATTCAACCCATGCAATTAAACATAAAAGAGTGCTCAAGAGAACATCTCACATTAGAACAAAATCAAAGTATGTTTGCTAATTATTAGAAATATAAAGAAGGTGGAGTGTATTTATGTATTGTTTTGTATCTAAGTTTTATTTGTGCTTCTTGGCCTGTTATACCTTACACTGAGCTAGCAATTAGTACCAGAAGTCAATACAAGTGCTTGAAAACCTACTCATGTAATCTAAAACCAGAAACTGCAAATTTGCTTCTTTAGTGATATTTAGAAGTTTCTGGTAATAATGAGTGCTAGCTGCTGGGATGGAAAATGAAAATTCATAGGGGAAAAAAAATAGCTTGAGAAGAAAAGATATTCTTTAGAACACTACTCACCATCAAAGAATGCTGGAGTGATGGTGAGAGGAGTTTGTGTCTGTTTTCCCTTATTGCTCTCTCCATGCAAACAACCTAGACTTATCCCTCCTGAACAACTGATAAAAATCATCAGTCTCTGATGTTAATTCCAGGTAATTCTGATGCCAAAACTTTGATACTGCCTCTCCGAAGTTACAAATCTTGGCAGGGATACATTTCTTCAGTTTTGCAGAACTAGGGATTTCATAGTCCCCACCACATATATAGGCAACTAACTGCCTGAAGGCTGCAATAGGTCACCTAGTCAATCTGAAGTAAAATAGTTTACTTTTCACTCAGAATATATATATATAAAATACTGGGTATAAAAAGACTATTGATTTCAGTTGCATTCTCTGTTTTCTGAGATAGCCTACCTAACAGCAGGAACTTTGGTGCCTGTATTTAACAAAACAGTTCAATGACCCTTTTAGACTTTAGACTAGGTTTTAGATGTCATTAATCTTGAGTTTCTACCTTCCTCAACCCTAAAGACTGATCAAACCATGATGCCTTTCTTCTCAGGTAATAGTCCTGCAAATATGAAATTTCAAACACAACAAATATAGAAAAGTCTGACTCTATCCCAGCTCTTATATCTATGCTGAGTTCTGCATCTACTCTAATAGCTAGACAGTTACATGTATTTTAGATATGTTTTTTTCTTAAAGAAAAAATCCCTTATCCTGGATTTGAATTTAAATATAAACAGCATTAGGTTATTCTGGAAAGCAGGGAGAAATATTTCTCACGACTGAATGGGTTTTATGAATGTAGTTCACAATTTGGGCAAAAGAAGGATGTATCAGTTCCCACCCTCTAGATTTTAATAAGTGATTTGAGTCTTTCTTTTTTTTTAGTCTCATTACCTAAAAAAATTAATAATTAGGTTGCTAAAAAGACAAATTATTTACATATTTAAGCAATTACAAAGCTTAACTTATATTTGGCTGTTTCAGTTTATGAATTTTTAATGTTGAGAAAAAGAGAATTAAAAATGTTATTTTAAAGATTTGGTTTTGTAGTGATTTTTATCAAATTGTTCCTGAAAGGAAATTGTATTTTAATTAAAAGTGCAGGAAAAAATCGCCTAAAATTTGGTTGCTGTTTTTTCAATAAAATTTAAACATGCTGGATACAAAACAAATGCAAAATATATTTTGCTTTCAAAAAAACCTGGAGTACTTACTTAAAAGAAAATATTAATGAATTCATCTGTTTTTGAGGGAGTTGGGTTATTTTCAGTTTTATCATCACATAATTCTACAAATCTCAGGTCTCAGCATTTCTAACCTACTTTTTATTCAAGGATCAGGAAAGGAAAGCAAGCTTTCATTTTTTTATGTGTTCACAATAATATTTAAAGCTAAAAAGAAACAAAGATCATGTCTTTATCTGAAGAAGAGGCTACAGCTTTCAAATACTGGGTTATGTAGGCAATGGTATTCTTAGTTTACTAGGCTTATTTCTTCGAAACTATGGTGGTTTACATGCATTTCTTGATTATTTTTTTTTTAAGATTTAAGATTTTACCAAGGACTTTAGAATAATTCTTTACCAAAATACAGCTTGTCATAATTTCTTTTTTATCTTGAAGGTTTTGGATTTTTTTTTAAATGTGTTTAATTGAATTTAAAATGCAATTGAAAGGTTTTTCTTTGTATTCCTATGCATTGTGTTTATTTCAAGCCCTTAATTAGGCATGCTCACACTGACAAACATGTAATTTTTTTATGTCCTGCTATCTTCACTTTTCCACTCTAAAACAGTTCTGTGCAACATTTTCTATTGAATGTAAATGATAGAAAAGAAATCCAGAATCAAACATGAATTTAACTACATATGAAACAAAGAAAATACTCTGAATTTACTGAGATGCATTTACAATTGTGTCACAGCAGTGAATAACCTTATTTTCTCCAAGAGTGTGTCATCTGGATCAAAAGAAGCAGATGTAGGTCAAAAAAAAAGTTCAAAATTATAGACACCTTGTAAACCCATATTGCATCTGAGCGCCAGTCTGACTATAAATGTGGAGATGGGTAACACTGGAGAACTTCAGGTTTGAGCCCTGCTGTTCACTATGAAGTCCTGCCATCTGCTTTGCAAATATTGGAATGAAGTGTGTAAGACTCTTCTTGGATGTACAGAGATGAGCCGAATCTGCGCGGGAGAAGCACAGAGATGTGGCACAACTCTGTGACATGATGTGTGCCAAAGCAATCCTCACACCACTGAAAATCATGCCACAGATTTGATGGTTGGAACAACTTCAGAGCAGCATACAGGTTTTATGTCCTCGGTTCTACACATTGGAGTTTTCTAAGATTTTGAAATGCTTTGGACAACTTACATATCTTCAGCTTTTAGACAGAATGTGTATTATCTTCAGTCACTTCAGAAACAAATTTTCTTCTATACTTCTTTACTGTGAAAAAGAAGAATCAGAAGAGTATGTTTCTCTGTGAAGAAATGAATTATTTTGCCTTTACATATCTTAGCGATAGTACAGGTGAATAATCAGCTAAGCCTGAATCCTGTCCCTGACCAATATTAAAATAATGTCAGGGCTTCCTGGAAACGCTGGTGTTCTTTTGATCTATTCTCCAGTGACATAGTGATTTGCCTTCACACCATGGATTATGTACCCTGATTACAAGAAGATCCCAACACTAGGCTGCTTTAAAATGAGATAGCTATCTTACAGCCATGGCAGCACCTTTGGAAAGACACATCTGTCTTTCCGATAACCGCTCTGTAGCATGCTGTGACCTGCACACACCTAACCACAATGAAAATAAGAGTCCTTATCTGACTGTCCTCTAGAGTTCCTTGGCCCAAAGGCTGAGGGGAGGAGTGAAATCGTGGACCAGGAACTGGAACTGAACCTGTAAACGTAGCTGTATCAGCCAGTTCCAAGGCAGTTCCAGAGTTTGTTTGAACCTACATATTTGGCATACTATGAAAAAAAGAGTCACCACTTCTTCCCAAACTCCAAAGCTGAATCACATTGGCATGTGGACACACTTCCTTCATCACCGCCACTCCTTGTAGGTAGCCTACAGCCTGTTCCAAAATCACTAGAGCTTACCAGGACCCAGGATGAGCACAGACCATTCATAGAGAGGGGAAAAATAATTTCTGGTCTACAGGTCCCTAAATGGAGCAAGCTTTTGTGCTGGGTGATCCTTTCCATGTTTCTGAAGACACCAGTAGACCATAATGGCCCACTATGCTTGTCTCCGGCTTTGTCTCTTGGATGCATCTCAGACAAATGCTGGAGGCGGCTTGTTTCCCAGGTGGACTCCTTGCACGCACACAGTAGCTTGTCTCCAGTCCTCTATCAGGCTCCAACTCCTGAGTGGACTCTGGACCCATGTTGTAGCCTTTTTTCAAGGTTATTTTTCTATGGGCCTGTCACCACTTGCCCCTGATTGAACCCTGCTGGAAGGACTCCAGAGCTGCTTCATCACTTGCTCTGTGTGTGTCCATCACCAGCTCAGCCCATCGTATTCAGACCCAGTGGGACTGCACCCCTTTGTTGAGGACACTGTCCGGACTGAGGTCTTGCTCAGCTTCTGGCTCTCCATTCATCAGGGAGAACCCCACCCTCGTTATTCCCTGAGAACCCCTGGCATCGGGACTCTATGACAGACTAAGTAAGATAAGGAGAGTTTATCAACATATGATGCTCAAAAGTGGTCACCTAAAACAGCTGTGCCCTTTGTGAAGAGTTTTTGACCTTACAAAACAAGAACTTCGTCAAAGAAGGTCATAGCCTTTCAAGTGTTCTTCATTAGCCATCCCACCAAGTTTGACAGTTGCCTGTCCTCATTCTCAGCTAAATGATCTAGATGATAGATAGAAGGACATATCAAATCTTTGTTCAAAGTGAGTTTCAAAAATACCAATGGTTTAAAACATTTCTTGAGCCCTGAAGGCTTCTGTCTACTTACTTCCTTTATGATAATCCATGGAAAGTCATGCATTCTGGGTTTTCTAAAATCTGACCAGCTAAAGCTTGCTTTGGGGAGTGTCTAAGGTAAGAAGACTTTCTTCAACTTACATTTCTGGTGAATCTACATAATTCCTGAACTCTGCTGTTTCTGGATGTGAGAAGAACAGCTGCCAAATTTCTTTCCCAAACTATCTCCCAGGCAAAGGCAGCAAAGATAGCTATAAAAGGTAGCTATTGTATATTTCCATATTCAGAAGTAGTAGTACTTTTTCCTTGCAGTTAATAGGAAAGTATGGCAAGTCAGTTAATTGATAGTGTGGTTGGAGACATGGCTGGAACTAGGGCTGAAGAGTCATCAGATGTGATATAATAATCATTGTATCTCATATTTACGCAAGAGCAAATGTCTTAAATTTTTTACACATGTGCTATAGTTGATGCTGCCCTGAGCTGTGATATGAGCATTAAGCAGTCTTGGTTATTTACCTGGTAATTACTAAATCGGATGCATTTTCACAGCAAGGAACTGAGGAGAGGAGGATTAGTGAAAGAAAGGAAGATTTTATCTTTGAAAACAAGAGGCAGAGGGAATGGGGAACCTGGAGCTCTTTCTCATCACAGCTTTGGGTTGAGATGGGATGTTCCTCTGACCATAGCTGTATGCAGAGTCCCTTCTATAGAAAAGTTTCACCTAGAACAATCCTCCTGGCTAGCACACCAGCACATATGGACCTTTGGAAGCTCAGTGAATAAGAAACGTAGGTATCCTGACTATGGAAAGCCGTTCTAAAGAGGGAATCTTTGTAAGGATTAAGTTACGGTGTGGAAAAAAGAAATTTGTAATGCTATTACTTACTGGGACATGTATTCCTGAATGTGGAAGGGTCCAGGAATGGGCATTCCGAGGTCTGTCCAGGTCTCATGTGAGGGGGCAGGTGTACAGGACTCATAAAGGTTGGTGGTTTGTGCTTTGTCATATCCATATGTAGCCTTCCCAGCTGTACTCATGAAAACCCCAGGCATATGCAAAGACAAAGGCGATGCAGACCCTCATGGAATTTGGCTTCAGAGGTGCTTACAGAATGATATAAAATGACTGCAAATTGTGCATGCTACTGAAAGTTTTATTCTTTCTAATTTGTAGAAGGGTAGGTTAAATGAAGGTGCATTCGTCCTGGCAATTTAATTGCAGCAATGTCTTTGGCCAGAAGAAAAATAAGTCAAAAGCTTACGGTTTTGGTTTTTAACATCCTTTGACTCTTTTAATATCTTCTATGAGTAAAAAAATAGAACACAGCTATATACTGAATAGCTGCAGTAAACTTCATCAATGAGTAGCAGGGACTTAATGTCTTTCATGGCTGAAATAATTTTTTCTTCTGCTACTGTAATCAGTCTATTGGAATTATAATTACAGTTTCACTAGCATGACTATAGTTAAGCTCTGTCAGTTTTTCCATTTTATAAATATGTATGTATTTATACACACATCCCTATTTTTAACAGAGTCTACAATTCAGCCAATAAAATTATCTTCAGATAGAAACATACATGGTATTTTTTTTTTCTCTGTCTTTTGTTGTTTTTCTTGAAATTTCATCCTACTGAGCTTGCTCTCAGACATTCTGGCCATTTTTAACATGAAGAAACCAGCCTTTAAAAGTAAATTAAAAATTCCATCTTTTCATTCTGTTCAAGTGATTGTGTCATTTGAGCTAATTAATAGCAAGTCATTCGTAATGAGAAAGTATTTTCTCATTCTAATTAAAAACTTGGTAACAAAAGGTAAATACAGGTCAAGCAATCAACACATTATTTCTATTTGAAAAGTTCATCATGATTATTAGTGAATCCGGTGAATGCTTGTGCATAGCAATGACATTAACAGAACAGAGGTGTCATAGTAGCATAGACTATGACAAAATCCCTTATTTGGAAGAACTTCCAAAGAGGTTTTGTGGTCACTGCATCACAGAAAAAAAGAAGAAAAAAAAGGCAAAAACCATTAATAATTGCGTGCTTGAAATCACTGTTGTTCACTAGCAATGTCAGTCATCACAGTCAGTGAATGTACAAGTTTTCTCACACTTCAGTCTGACACGATATCAAACAGCCTGGGCAAAATCAGTTGCTGAATTAAAATTAAAGGGAATGGGCTCTGCAACCTGAAAAGGGGGTTTGTTCTTAAATTTAAGATAAAAAAAGCTGATAACAAAAATGTCATTTTTTTATTTGGAAGCTGGGAAAACTCTTGAGAAAATTTTACATTCAGCACTTCTCTGACATATGAAAGGTGACAACCTCAACAGCTGTAGGTGGAATGTAATTAGGCTTTATTATCCCCATTTTACAGATGGCAATCTGAGACATATAGCAATCAAAAGCTACACAATGTGAAGAGATTATAACAGAGAGTCCTATTTTCTGGGATAAAAGAACTTCCACTGACTTTAATAAGCATTATTTGTATCTCACAGTGAAAAAAAAAATCTTTCAGTGTTCACGGCCCTCAGCCCTATACTAAATCCTCCAGTAGTTTATACAGCCATTCAGGCAAACCGTCTTTAATTTATTAGCTACAACCAAACTAGACTGTTAAAGACACTTTAGACAGGTTTTATGTGTTATAGTGTAAATGAGGTGATCAACAGGGGTTCCCTCTGGGGTCTGGGTATCCCACAGTGCTGAATTCCTAAGGAGTGAGTAATTGCACGTTGCTTTCTGTCTGGTTGATCTAGGTGTGAGAAAAGGCAAGTAAAGCGCTTTGTGATTCAGTTAGCGTGGGCAGATGTGTTCTGTAACCTTAATGAGCCAATTAAGGAAGGCTCTGAAAAGGAGGGGGGGTGTCTAGCTGCATTTTTAAGGAAAGCGGGTGCTAAAGGGAAGATAGCAAGGCTTAACTAGAGAACACACTGAAGTTGCACTAGACAGCTATATACAGTAGGATTTTGTTTTGAACACAGTTTCCTTGTTTGTTGTTGTTTTTTTTAAAATCGTCCCACTCGATGCTGTGATGAATGTCAAATCTGAACAGGCTTTGGCTATTTTGGATTCTCTCATGAAAATTTCAAATGATGGCAAATATATGTCCTCATTCATCCACACTGATTGTCCCTTAAACTGACATTTGTTGTCTGAAAGACCATTGCCCTGTCTGCTACAGTAAGGAAAAAAATACTTCTAAATCTCTTCTTCCCTATCCAACTCATGCCTGCATATAATTTCTTCTTCCATCATAGAACAAAACAGCTTTGCTTATTTCGGTATGTTTCTTGGTTTCTTATAGTCATTTGTATGTAAATTATCATGTACAGCAGTAGCTGAATTAAAATTTAAAGATTGTTAGTAAATTCTCACATGGAAAGACAGATAAAAACATATTTCTTCTTAGGAATACACTGTTAGTTATCTCTTTCTGTGTGTGAGTATTATTGTAATGTCCTCACTGACAGCATCAATTAGAACCGGAGCTGCAGAATCTGGTGTTACCCTGGACAGGAGATAGAAATTCTTCAAGAATTAAATATTTTCTGGAAAATGTAGATAAGTAAAGAAATTTTGGAGGGATGCTGATGCTTCCAGCAGCTTTTGTGATTCATAATGGAAGTTTATCTCATTTTCTTTTTAATTTTTAATTTCAAACCTTTGTCTTTCTGTGGTTTTTGGTTGGTTTGGGTTTTGTTGCTTTGCTTTGGGTTTTTTTTTTTAATGGATTAATTTTAAATATATTTCAATATGTCGACATACAATTTAATTAACATTTGGTAAACACTCATGAATTAGTTAGGCCAGGGAAAAATATTACCTCATTTTTTGTTAATTACAAAAAGTATCTCTCACGCTAGTCTCTTACTCAAGTTCAGGTTGATCATCCTGAAAGTTTGTCTATTATATTCTTAGGCTAATTTTGCAAGCACAATTATGACTCCCTTTGTGTCATCGTTTTACATCCATTATCTACTAGTGGTAATAAACTGATTTTCATCCTTTTATATTTCCGTTCAGCTTCTGTTTTTCCCTTTGTCTCCACAGTTCCCTGCTGACTTAATTCAGGCCCTGAAATACATCACAAATTAAATGACATAACTTCAAAAATTACCGTTGTTTACTCCGTGAATGGCCCCGGAGCAATGTGGCTAATCAAACACTTGATTAAGCTTGATTCAAAGGGTGTTCTGCAGTGTCTGGATGCAGAATGCAAGGTCCGTTTCCTATGTTCTTTGCTTTCAGGATTGCCTTTAGTTCTAGTTGAAACTCTGTTGGTTTTATGCATTTAAGGTGCGCGCAACTGTTACAGTTCAAAAACAAACATGAAGAAAATGATCAATGTTACATTCTTGTTCACAAATGTTGAGTTTCCAATATGAACAGTGGCTTCACATAAGATTTTGAGAAATATACCAGATATTATCCAATTACTAGATTTTGGCAACAGTGTCCAGAGGAAAATGTTCTACCAAAATTTCTTGCTTTCATTGGTTTGATAACTCAATAGAATTAAAAATATTAATCAATAAAATCCAATGCTTTCTTTAAGGATATTCTTTTTTTCTTCTAAGCCATGCATAAATTAAGACTTTGAAGATATATGAATACTAAAATACATCTATTTAAGTAGGAAAAATAATTTCTAAAATAATTCATATAAAAATATGCTAAAATTTATAAGTCCACTATTAAGAATGCTGTTGAAAGAATCTGGCTTTTGCTTTGTTTTCCTTGAGGTCAGGAAGAGCCTTTGGAAGTTTCTTCAAATATTCTTATGAAAAGAAATTGATAAATAACGTGGTTGATGGACACTATAATGTCAACGATCATGTCAATAGTTAATTGTGGTGAAGTGCCTGTGTCTATAAATGACGTTAGGTACATGAACCTGTAGCTAAAGGTGGAGAGAGAAACCTATACAGCATTTTTCACTCCTTTGTAATATATTTTAAATCAAGAACACTTGTTTGAGGAACTGACTGGCTTCACCTTTCATGTGGAAGGCAAGGTTTTCAGTGAGGAATATCTACAGTGTTCAGTCATGGAGTCCTTGAAACACTCCTCCTAGTACTATGTTACCATACTTGGCCTTGAACAGCTTCTCCACTCCTCTTTTTTCTGTAATGCCTCTTCTGTTAAGATTCTCCACACTGAGTTCCATCTTCTTTGAAAGCAACCTATATCCTTCTGTCAATTTACAGCCACACATTAAGAAAATATATTTATTGAATGTGAACCAAGCCCTGTGGATGCCACTCTTCAGCAATCATGTTCATACTGCCCTATGAGGTCTTTATAATGTCTGCTATGAACTGGAAAACAAAATGCAGCTGTTCTATGACATCCAAATAGATACATGTGAAAGCACATGTGTATTACCACAACACAAATATTTAGATTAATTTCTGTAACATTTTAAAATTAAAAAGCATCATGGTGATACAACATTTAGTAAAGATTTTTTTGAAACTTCAAGCTAATGAATAATTTTAAATAAAGAGGTGCTTGTATTTTAATTTGAAATGAGGCAAAATTTCAAATTACATAATCTAATTTTCTGATATGCACAGGAACTGAATATAAGGTAAATGGGCACACAGTTTTCAGTTTCTTTCAAGATTCGTATTGCTTCTTAAAACATAATGTGTGATTAAGAAGTTCCACAAGGAAATTTTCAGTGAACACCACTGCTATTCACTTACAATCATGCATTATCACTGATCAATATGCACAGTATTTCTTACGCTTTCCAGATACAATTTCGTTTCTGGGTGTTTCTGCCTTTTTTTGGTCCCCTTATAATATAAATATATTATATGCCAATAAATTCAAATTTGCTTAAGTGCTCTTGCTAATACTCAGCAACATATTTGTCATGATATTTTTCCACAAAAACTGTTCAAGGCTGCTTTAAGTCTGTACTACAGAGAAGCAAAGGCTAAGTGGTCAGTTTTACAGATCAGAGCATAGGGACTCATAAAAACTTAATAAAGACACAAGGACAGGGCTTTTGAATTAAACTCTGATCTCTGAGAGGTTATTGTATTGTCTTAATCACCAGAGTATTTCTGTCAACGCAAGAATAATATCAGCTCACAATCCATATTAAAAAAAAAAAAAGTTGAACCTGTAAAAATTCCTTCATTCCTTTATATGGGATGTATAAAAATGAAGGAAGCTACATTTTGAAATAAGACAATAGAAAGGAGTTTGCTCTGATTTTTTGCCTCTGGGCTGCTAGTCCTTTATTCTAACATTCACTGGGTTGATCCGTTCTGTGACTTCAGGCAAATTGCTTTACTTCTTTCAACTTTCCTCAATTTAGCCGTAGCACTGAGTAAAAAGACTGCAATGGAAAAACAGGTGCATTCATGGATATATAAAATAACAAAGTGTGAGTTAGAATGGCTATGTATTGTTTTGATGTGAAAGAGTTAAGCTAACAACTCACTGTATTGATATATAAACATTAAGGACTATGTGTTCAAATTAACGGCAGATGATCTTGATGTCACTAAGGACCTAAAGAAATTTTTAGCACTTGCATAAAGAAAAAGACCAGGCAGGGATACATTTTCATGAGAGTTCTGGGAATCCAATGTAAGAATTTCCAAATTATGATATTTTATACTAATAGAAAAATTAATAGTGAATATTGAGAGAAGCTTTGCCTTTGCATTGGAGCAGCTAATTAGGCAATTAGAGCCGTTAAAAATTGACATAAGTCTAACCCCAGAGGAACAGCATCCCAAATCTCAGAAGGAAACAGCAAAAAGTATGAGGCCTTTAAGAATGATTTTTAGTTACCTTTTTGGATATCACCAGAGTAGGTCTGTCTTCATACTTCCTGTAATAACTAATTTACTAAGTACATCAGTGAACCAACCAAAAAACAGTCTAAAATTCTGAAACCTCACTCATTTATGCTGTCAATATAATTTAATAAAATACATGCTTCTGAGAAATAATTAATTCACTTTATTGTACAGTTGCAAAACACTATGAATGGTTGAATTTTCTCCTTGTTTCTTTTTTGTTGTTGGTGGGGGTTTTTGTACTGTGGAGAAACTTTACATCACTGGAAGTAAATGTCTGTATGGTTATACCTGAAGTAGAGACTTCAGCCAAGAATGACAAGCTACATAATATGTCTTACTCAACACATTTGCATGGTTTTTGACTCTGAGGCTAGGATTCATATATGGATGTTGATACTTAGGAGTAAGACCAGTAAAGCATCTATTTACCCTGTCTCAACCCACATAATGTTTTTGTATTGGGATATTCCATTTTCTTGTGAGTGGAGCATTATGATTTTTCCAGTGAAATCTCAACCGTGTCAGGAAGCAGCGAAGGTTGGCTGCCCCACATGAGAAGGGGAGCTGGGAGCCAAGCAAGACAACAAGCAGCAACCTCGCAGGCTCAAAGCACCCCTGCAAGGGAAGGAGAGGAGGTCGGTGATGGCAACCCTGTACAGCTTAGAGGCAAAACTGCCAGGCAGCTCCAGTATAATGAGACCAGTCCAAAGGCAATCTGAGAATTCAGCCCATGGATCTGGGTCCAAGCACACTGTGTTTCAGGTACCCTTTTTTTTTTAGCTTTGTGTGAGCCATCACAGTTACAACACCTTCTTGATTTTCCTTCTGGAAGTGTCATACAGAGGATATCAACTAGCCAGCTCCTGAAGCAAAATGTTTACATAGTAGTGAGTCATGGAAAGTGCATCCATAAGTACATAAATAAATATTTTCTGTAAAACAGTCAATAGCTTGCCTACATGTTTAATTTCTACTCTTCCTTTCATTATTAGAGAAAAATTCTCTTTGATTTCAGGACTCTTCTAATCCTACTCCAATCATTTTAGAAACCCTAAACCCAGGACTGAATACTTTCTTTTGCCTACTGGTCAAGAGGATGCTCTCAAAGAGGATGTTTCTAATGATTACTGCTTTGTTTGTGAACTTGGTCCTATTTGTTTTCAAAGAATTGTATCCAATGTTCTGATGACTCAGACTTGGCAAGGATTTTCAAAGTGTCTGAATAAGTGTGATTCTTAACTGCCTGTATTATTTTAAAACATCTACTATGGAATCAAGTTCATACATGTACTAACATCTCAAACGACTCAACCAACAATGATATCCATAAGATATCACAGGTTACATATCGTATCTAGAGCTACCTATTATGTATTCTCATCTATATTAAGACAGAGCCACCTTAAGCTAAGCACCAAGTACTCACCTAACACCCACTCAGCAGAACTGGGTTCTTGCAGTGAGCATACTGTGTACTGTATACAATTTTAGTGCATAAAATCCTAATTTTTTCTTGTTGTTGTAGAAATTCAGTCACTCGTCTCAGTGTGAGTGTAGTGGATATGTAATACATGTATCAAGTGTATAATGACCACTAACAGAAGAAGATAACAATCACTTTGGCTAATCCTTAAAATTGAATGGAATGGTTATTATGTACATTTATTTTTCCTCTAAAATGCAGGCCATTACTATAAACAGTAATGACCACCTATTTACCATTCCATTATCAATGTAAACTACTTAATATGTACAGACCCACTAAATGTTAAATTAAATGAAGACCTGTGATTTCATAACTTTAAAGAATATCCCAATAAATCAATTGAAAATCAAGATGTACACCTGATTCTTAAACCCCTGAAAAGCTGAGGTTTTTAATAAAATCACCAACAAGCATTGGCATGTGAAAGTCAGAGAGAAGCATTGGACAGGTGCCAGTAAACATCCAGAGATACTGTGCTAACTAAATAGAGAACAAAGGTTTATAACCAGAAGTTGAAACATGGTTTAGTCTGCATACATTTGAGGAGAAGTTGTAGCCAGATACTGCTTGGAGTACAGGGCACACTCTCAACATATTTCTGTGTTCCAGCTACAGAACTTAGAAGCATGCTTACCAGTTTAGAGCAGACACTTTTGAAGACGACTAAATGCACAGAGGTTTCTGTTGGCTAGATTATTAGAGTTATAATAAAACTAGTCTGTCACTATTTAATAAGAAAGTATTTATTTAAAATTAATATCTTCAAATGCCACAAGTATGAACTAGTGAATCTTCATGAATCTTATGATACAGCGTTGTGGTTTAACCCCAGCCAGCAACTAAGCCCCACGCAGCTGCTCACTCACTCCCCCCCACCCAGTGGGATGGGGGAGAGAATCAGGGGAAAAAAGTAAAACTCGTGGGTTGAGATAAGAACAGTTTAATAGGACAGAAAGGAAGAAAATAATAATGATAATAATAACAATAATAATGACAATAATAATAATTACAATAATAATAATAGGATTGGAATATACAAAACAGGTGATGCACAATGCAATTGCTCACCACTCACTGACTGATGCCCAGTTAGTTCCCAAGCAGCAATCCACCTCTCCCAGCCAACTCCTCCCAGTTTATCTACTGGGCATGATGTCACATGGTATGGAATAGCCTTTTGGCCAGTGTGGGTCAGCTGTCCTGGCTGTGTCCCCTCCCAACTTCTTGTGCCCCTCCAGCCTTCTTGCTGGCTGGGCATGAGAAGCTGAAAAATCCTTGACTTAGCGTAAAAATTCCTTAGCAACAACTGAAAACATCCATGTGTTATCAACATTATTCTCATACTGAACCCAAGACATAGCACTATACCAGCTACTAGGGAGAAAATTAACTCTATCCCAGCTGAAACCAGGACATACAGGTAGTTAAGCATGACTACTACCTTTTACACCTGAAGTAATGCTGATGATGAAATTCAATGACTTGACATAGGCCACCCCAAAAGAATCAGTATTGGAGCTGATGAGATTACAAGTAAGGTCCTTTGGCTTTATTCATCCTTCAGTAACACATCTGTGCTTTCCTGGTTTTTGTTGTTGTTTTCTTTTTTTTACCCATGTATAAGTGAAAGCATGACTTTCTGTATAGCTGCTGATTGGCATGCAGTGTTCTATATCCAAATATCTTGCTGGATTAAGAGAGAGTTGTAGTATCTCTGAATGATAGTACTACTACAGAGATACTGCATTTTCCTTTTGCTGTACTCTAGAACTCAGTTCTATAAACCCAGTCTTTCCTCTGTCCTGAGAAACTGTAAGTCCCAGAAAGGTCTGTTATTCTTCACTGGCTGATAGGTGTTGCATGTGAAAGAGCTTGCACAACTCTTTATCAAACTCTGGGAATGCCTAACTTTCAAAAGTACACAGAATCAAAATACAGTTTCCTTGGGCAAATGCTCATTTGGTTTGGAAGGGACTTCTGTCAGAATACAGTGTAGAAGCACGTTCTGAAGAAAAAAAAAATCCTTCCCTTGTATTGATTTATTTCATAAAGTCTGAGAACACAGAAGGCCTCACAAATGCCTTGATGCTGTTGACTGAAATAAATAATTTGCAACAGATGTTACAAATACTGGTGGAACTCACAAAAATAAAATAACATTGAAGAATCATAAATATGCCACCCAGCCAAGGATGGATATTTTTGGAATCATGTTGAGTGGGAATTGCTTCATCGTAAAGCAAAATGGTTGCTTTTGGAACAGTGCCCAGACTTACCTAACTATATTAACTCCAAGTAGATATTGCTGCATAAATGTCAGGGCAAAATGAGCAATGGTAGATTAGACAGGCCTCTGAGATATGTGAAGAAGTGTTTCCACACCACCACCAAAGCTGACTTAAGGGAGAAAATTAGATATTAGGATACAACAAAGAAATAGCACTAAAAATGTTTTTTTCAGAAGCAAAAGTTTGGTCAAAAGCATTATCTTCTGGGATTTATATCATAAAAAGGAGCAAGATTATTTTGCCAAGAATGGACATTTCAATGAATCTTCCAAAAGCTGCAAATGCAATTTAACCTATCCAGGTCTGATACAGATATATAAAATAAGTTCCTCCTGCTTCAGATACTACCACTGATGCAAAACTACACTTGTTGACTCAGATGCAGGACTACAAATCTAACCTTTTCAACACATTTTATTTTAGCAGGGATTTTAACATAAATTCTCTTATTTCTCACTTGTCATATAGAAAAAACATTATTCCTTAAAAAGTCTGAATAACAGTAAACAAACAACAATTTTGTTCCATTCATCTTAGCTATATTTGGTTTTAACCTTTTTTTTTTCATAATTGTCTCTGAAGGTCTGAACACAAACAAAACAATAAATAAACCCAAATGTTTCTATTTTTATGTGAACAGCATGTATACTTGATTTTTATTCCTTTTAGATATGTGATATATTGTATCACTATGAAAGACAGAAACTTCCCTTAACCATTATAAACTTTGGTAAAGCAGTAGATTTTTTTTTTTTTTTATAACACATTCCACACCTATTGCAAATATGGCAAATTATTCACTTAAATTGATTTATTGAATACAGTATTCTGAAGTTTAGGAAGTACCGAGATGATTATTTGTATGATTGATTTATTAATCATGTCATACATTTCCATGATACATAGATTGAATCTTTAGCACCTTAATCTAAAATAGAAAGGACACATCAAAAGAAGAGAATGTACTGTATAACTATTCATGTGTGTGAAGAAAAATTATTCTTGAAAGTATTTCTTCATCAGAAAGGACACTGTTCCAAGGATAGAAGCAAAAGGTTTACCAGAGCATAGCAAAGGTCTGAATCTGAAAGCTGAAAACTAGCAGAAAACTCTTGAGAATTAGAAAAAAATAAAAGATGTGGGGAAAGCATAATATGCAGGGGAAATAAATGCAAAAAGAGTGGAAGGATATTTTTATTTATGTCCTTGATGAGCAATAACCTTGAAATACACAAGGTAAGAAACAAATTTAATGGAGGATGCGGGAGTGACATATATCAAGGCCACGTATAGCAATAATGAATGACAAAACCCCTCAAAAAGAGGAAAATGAGGTATTCATGTGGAAACTAAAAATACAGTTATATTCTCTTCTATCTAGTCTCACACAGAAGACATTCTTTGGGAGTGATACCTCAGGTATGCTTTAACTTAGCTATAAGCTGCAGTATTTCTGGCCAATTTATTTGGTAATCAAAAGTTGTATGTACAAACCACAAATAAGTAAATCCACTGCACTGCCGAACATTATTAATACCAGCCACTACTTGCGCACTGTATTTTGCCATACAGCCACAGGTCATTGACTGAAACAGGAGCTTTCATCAAAACCTGAACATTCCATCATGTTCAAGAATATTCAAGTATTTTACCATTGCTGAAACATTTGCCAAAACCCCACATTCCAACCATAGTGCTTCCTTTTTAAGTAGTCTTGACTAAAACTACTTATAATTTATTCTCCAGGGCATAGAAAGGTGTTTTGTTGATCTCCGGGAATAGGACTATGCATGCAAGCACAGCAAATGAGGCTTTTTTTCTGACTAGTAGCTCTGTCTGGTTTTATCAAAAGCTTTACATGGCTAATTGTATCATCACCAGCCATGCCAACGGCCAGGAGCACAAACCAATGAAAGGAACTTCTTTCATCTGTCAAACAGTGCATGCCAATGTATCAAATATGATGCAGTGAGAAGTTACACTACTCAGATAATACTTAAATCACATCTCTGCAACTTAGGAAAATAAAATAGAAGAAGCGCAAAAAGTAAGTGGCTTGTCACTACAGAAGAGGTTCACTGCCCTCAAAGCTGAGGAAGAGTTGGGTGTGCTTTCAAGTGAGGCATCTAGCTGACCCTGACCCATGGAAGACCACCTGGCTGAACTGGTGAGTGATAGTATTTGGTGACTCCCTGCTGCCAGGCACTGAAGAACCCATCTTCCAACCTGACCTGTTGTCTAAAGAATTTTGTGGGTGCCTGGATCCGGGATGTTGTGGAGAGACTGCTGACGTGTGTCCAACCCTCTGACTATTACCCCAGATCTTCCTCCCTGTGGGCAAGCTGGAGAGTATCACTAGTGACTACAGAGCTCTGAGGGCCCAGGTGGTGGTCTCGATCTTGTCTGCTGGTGAGGCTAAAGTGTGCAAAGAGGAGGGGGCTGATACTCTATGCCAACAATTGGTTGCAGAGTTGATGTCAGGCACAGGGTTTAGCTTCTATGACCCCGGCCTCTATTTAAGAATCAGCATCTGCTTGGGATCGATGGGATGCACCTCACTAAGCAAGGCAAAAGTATCTTTGCCAGCAGGATGGCTGAGCTGGTAAGAAGAGCTTTAAATTAGGAACAAAAAGGGAGAGGAGAGAGAGTTACCAGTAGCCCCATGAGGGAGCGATGGGCAGGACTGACAAGCAAATGGCCTGGGGTGATGATGGGCACAAAAGGGAATACAAAATCAACAAAACAGGACTTCAGCATGGTAACCACAAGTGTTGACATGTAGGAAAGGAAGTGCCTGCAAGACATCATTATGGAAAATCCCAGCAGACCCTTTATGTGAAAACAGCATGTTGCGGTGCCTCTCTGAAGCGCTGGTACAATAATGCACGCAGCATGGGCAATAAACTTGAGGAACTAGTGATCTCTGCACAGTTGCAGGTCTATGATCTTGTTGGGACCATGGAGACTTGTTGGGATGGCTTACGTTACTGAAGTGCTGCAATGGAGGGATACAATACCTTTAGGAAGGACTGGCTGGGAAAATGAGGAGGTAGAGTTGCCATTTATGTGAGAGAGCACCTGGGATGCATGGAGCTCTGCCGATGGATGGGTGAGGAGCCAGCTGAGAGCTTGTGGATGAGGATTAAAGAACAAAACAGTATGGGTGACATTGTAGTCGGTGTCTGCTATAGACTGCCTGACCAGGAAGGAGAGGCAGACGAGGCCTTCTAAAGACAGATAGAAGCAGCCTCACATTCGCAGACTCTGGTACTTATGGGGAACATCAATCACCTCAATATCTGCTGGAAAACAAAGCAGGGAATAACTTCCTCTCTGGATTGTTCCTGGGCAGCATCAATGACAGCTTTCTGACCCAAGTGATAGAGGAACCAACAAGGAGATATGCTCTGCTGGACCACATACTCATCAACAAGGAAGGGCTCTTTGGGGATGTAAAAGCCAAATACAGTCTTGAATGCAGTGACCATTAGATGTTGGAGTTCAGGATCATGAAAGGAGGGAGTAAGGCAAAAAACAAGATCATAACCTCGGACTTCAGCAAAGCAGACTTTGGCTTCTCCAAAGATCTACTTGAAAGAGTCCTATGGGATAAAGCTTGCTTTATATTTTAAAAAGGAAAAAAATATAAGCAGGCATGAATTAATCCAAAATACAAAGTGGCTTTCTTCATAAATCAATAAAGTACTGTCAATTGTTAGTTAATAAATACATTTTCTTTCTGAACGTCACTGTGGTCAGATCTCCTTTTAACTCTCTTGACTGTTGTGTTTGGTACAATACATGAGAAAAACAGTATCTAGGACATTTTACATGTTGTACCAAGTCTGATACATGTATTGATCTCTAAAATTCATGTGTCTGGGTCTCTCAATTACAGCAATAAAGTCACAATAAATCTGGGATTATGTGTAATTCAAAATATTCTCAATGTATAGTGTTTGAGAAACAAGCCTGCAGGTTTGATAAATGACTTACAGAACTTCTACAGAACTATATACACCACTTTCTTCTGCCTTTGCCCTGTCAGCATTCAGTTTTCATACTCCAGATAGCTTAAATCTAAACGAGAAGGTCCTCTGATGATCATGAATGCGTGTCCTGCCAGACCCTCTCCTGCCTTCTCTCTCTTTGCTAGTAGTGGATAAGCATGAAGTTAATACACAGACAGGAAACATTCCTGTATCTCTGTTTCTTTGACCTAAGTAAAAGATCTGTAGCTCTTTGGACCTTGTTCCTATATCTTCTGAGTTACAATATTCGTCATTGTAGGCTGTATCCTTAGCATAGCACTTGTTCATGCAGTATCTGATTGCCAAGTTTCCCTGCAGAATCCTCATTCAGATCCTTCCTTGTGATTCATGCCTGCATACCCACAGCTATAGCATTGTTGTAGTTATCCAGGTTGGGCTCTAGGATTTCTGGAGACGGGTGTCAATGTTCAACTACCCTCAGCCACTTTAATGGTTACATTGTGGGGAACTGTGGGAAAGTGTGCCAGTTATTCCAGAACTCTGCATAGACCCACAGACAAATCTGGAAACTGGAATGTTTCCACTGTCTCCGTAGGCAACCTCCCCAAGCTTCCAGTTTCCAAAAGCAAAGATTTTGATAACTGCTACTTCCAAGAAATTTTATCACAATTTCTCTCTTCAGTTAAGCTTTGCACTTAACAACTTTCGTGTAACTACAATCTCAAAATTGTAACACATCTACGCTAAGTCAGCTTATGAAAATGTTTTTTCAATGCTTGATGTGACTTATGGCTTCCCAGAGACAGCAAGCCTTCCTTTTTTTTTTTTTTCCCCCCAATCTAAACCAGGCTGTTTGTCCCAGAACTAAGATATTTTGCTGTAAAAGAGAAAAGACAGTGTCTTCTTTTCCCTGTTTCCCTTCAGTCTAGCTATTGTATTACTCATTGTGTCTGTCTAGAATGACAACAAATTCACTTCATCATACAGCAAGAATAGGTACCTCTGTGTCTTGCTATTATCAATTTCTGTTAGAGACAGGGGATTGGATTCAGTTGCCGAACTAAAGGCACCTGGTGTCATTTTAGATGTCCTGTGGCATCCCACCTGACCTTCACCTACTGCTCTAGAAAGGAGCAAGTCTTTTGTAGGTCTCCTATGTCACAAACACCAGCTACCTGCACACGTCCCAGATACTTTACAGCTTCCAAAATACCACTTGACATGTATATTTAAGCAACTATATACCACGCAATTAGTCATACTTGTGACATGGTAGCAGATCCCATTCATGGGATTTGCCTTTATGGGACTCTTGCAAAACCCTGATTTCTTTGCAGATACTGTTACAGACCATTTCACCTTCAGTTAAACAAAATTCAAAATGACAAGCCTTGTTTCACTGGTATTAGTGTCTAATTTAACAAAGCTAACAAATATGTGCCTGACTTGCCAGAGTTTTTCAGTCAGGGTTTTTTATTATTTTCATGCTATTTGCTTCTAACTCATTGAATTGAATATGATGGTGGCTAGTGAGTGCATGTCTAAATCTGTACTTCCTTACAAAATGCTTGAACCTAAACTTCCCTACCCCTTTCAGACATTATTTGCTTCAGTATAAAACTCCTAGGAAAAAAAAACCACAAACCACAAACAAACAAAACCAACCAAACAAAACAGATTTAGTATGTACAATCTCATGTATAGTTCTAATGTCCTTCAGTAAAGTTCTTTTAGGAGGGTGAAAATGAACCTGGGAAACAGGCATGCTTCCCTTCCAGTTAATGAAAACAAAGCTGTACTATTCTGCTAAAGGCTCATATCTTTGACTTGGTCTCCATTGATGGCATGTACACAAAATCCTTTCAGTATCACTTAAAATATTTCTACCATTCACTTGATTTTTTTTAATTGCTAAAGTGACCTTTGTGTAACTGGTTTTATATACTTTAGCCACTTAGGCTGGTCTTTTTCACTAAAGCCTCATTTGAGTTGGTTTTGAAGGTAGGGAATATCTTCTCTCAGCCACCCATCTGGCACTCTCAATGTTTGTCTGAAGCAGGAAAATTTTTTTCTTGAAAATCATATCAATATACACAGTAATTTGTTCAAGATTTTTCTTTACTGCATATTTTTTAAGCATTTTGAGAGTTTGTTCAAAGTGACTGTGTTTCCCCTAAATTTTTATATCATTTGTCATTTGAAACAAATTGCTTGATACCCAGTAGACTAACAAAATCTAGTTTTCTTGTGTCCTTTGCTTCTTTGCCTGTTCCCTTTCCTTCCAAACCCATGACACCCAGCAGGAGCCAACACGTGCCAAGGCCAATCCAGACTACAGGGCTGCAGACTGCTGCTGCCAAATGAAAGGTTGAGGATTGACAAGGCACTGAAAATGAACTGATCTTGCACCTGCTGGTTGTCACCTTGTTTCATGGCTGAAGAGTTCTGCACTGACTGTGAATCACGGATGCTTGTCAGTCTAAAACATCTATCAGCATATTTTTTAATTAGATTAAACAGAAGATCTAAACCGAGCAAAACATGACCTTTACTAGTCATATCTTTCACTTGCAGACCTTATTTCAAGGCCTAAGAAATTTCAGGAGTGTCAACTTTTTCCAAAAACCAGCAGATATTGCTGCTAAGGCATTCACAGTATTTCTGGCTCCCCTCCCCCAGCTTCATGTCATCCAAATATTGCAGGGTTGGCCTGTGATTTGGGTGATAAAAAAGATAATTCCCTTATTTCCACAGTAAATCACAACTATATAAATCACAATTATATCCAGACTTAAAGACTGTAAAAGTTACTATTTGGCCATTTTAAATAAGGCCATGTCAATCAAGAACTGGCTCAGGTGAGAACTTTGCTATATAAAATAAATAAATCTTCTATTAAAAAAAAAAAAAGAAAAAAGAAAGAAAGAAAAAGAAATGGTAACAATTTGTCAAACCAGGTAGCTGTTTAAATCTTTCATATGTGGACATCTGTTTCTTAACCGTAGCAAGAACTGTTCTTATCAGAGCTGTATATTTGTCTACCTGCTATAATGTGGGGTGATGGATCCAGAGCAGCCTCACCTCTATCAATCTCTACCAGACTTGGCAGCTCCTAACACTGAGAATCTGCAGCTGACTTTTATATGACCAATTAATTCAACTGCAGCACCTGAGGATGCACGTGAACTACTTGTGGGGATAGTAAGGCTGAGTACAGCAAGGTGATGGGACAAAGCATTATCACCATTGTTGCAAGTAATCAGGCACCTTCCAATCCCCAATTTTGATGTCATTTTGCAGAATATTGTCCTCAAACATAAACACTGTGCTTTTGAAACAACCGTCAATCCCAAAGACATTTTAGCCATCACTGGAAAGAACAAATAGCCTCTATTGACTGACAAAATACTGGAGCCCAGTAGAATACAGCCTGTAAACCCATTTAAAATAAAAATAATTACAGGCCTGCTGCTGTATATAATGTATTGATGGATTTAGAGTGTATATACTGAAGCTAAACCATTGTTTCACAAACCTGTAAATGTCTAGTGAGTCTGGATTTCAGCAGGCACTGATTACAGTTTCCACAGCTGCAATAAGGTACCAGAAACAAGTATGTTGCTGTTCCCGAGCCCATTCTAGCTCTGGCACCTGACCTGATGTGGCTTTCTATAGCCTCAAATTAGTTGTAGGCTGCTGCTCATCTCACCTTGGTCAAAAGCAAATAGAAGCTTTGACGCGTGACCTGAATTGTAAGGACATACCAGGCTAAGCTGGGTGACAGCAGCATCCAGCAACTTGGCAAAGATACTACTAAAAAGTTGAAGAATAGCAAAGTATTGCTTTGTATCACGGCAATACTAATCACAGCTGGTAGAAGAAGACCGTGATAAGCAAGGCAAAAAAAAAAAGAGTGAGAAGCTGCTATTTGCCAGATTTACTTTCTTCTCTGGAGCTCCCTTTTTCCTTCCTCGTATTTTCTCAGCCTTGTAAGGTTTTTCAAGGACACTGGTGTATGGGGCCCTTTTTGAAGGGCTGTGTGTCAGAGCCAAAGGCATAAATGAAGAAGAAGAGGGTGTGCAAGACGGATTCCTTAGCACTGCCACAAGCTTCTGTGAAGCAAGTCTTGAGCTCGGCAATGACACATTTTTCCACACATCCCGTTTTGCTGCTGCTGCTGTTGTTGTTGTTGTTTTTAACTAGGGCAGCGGGAAAGCCTCTTGTAACGTGGACATGACTGAGTGCTCCAGCACAAGGAAGCAGTTTTGGGGAGCATATGGACAAGGTCATGAGATTTCTTAATGTCATAGTCTGTGATATTCAGCAGTGAAGTTTGCTAAAAGTTGGCAGTTTCACAAGCTATGAATAAGAAATTCCACTTGCCCACACTGCCACAATATCTGAACAGCCTGTTCTATATATTTCTTCAGTCCTTTGTACTACCAGATGCCATACATACATAATTTTTGAAAAAAAATGCATTCTTTTTATAGAGGTGTTTCCCATATTCTGGCAGAGTTAATTGCAACACAACATTCAACATTTATTTAGAACTTGGTTTTCTGTATTTGTATACTTTTTATGTGTGTTTGTTGCTGATTTATTTTAAAGTGTGATAAAGTCTGGAATTTTTTTCTTTCTTCATCATGTTAGTTTTAGTATTTTTATTTCCATACGTATGTAGTTAACATGAGGTTTAGTATATTTTCTTGTGCAATAGTTACAACAGACAATATATGTATCAGCAGAACTAAAATGGATTCCAGTGAAAAGATCTTCTAAAATAAAAACATGATATGGTAAAATTATTTAAATGTACTGGAAATAGGACATACTTACCAACTTTTTAATTAAATGTTCCAAAATGGAAGATCCTGTGGCTTAACAGATGATGTATTTTTTAATACCTTCTTTTGACTCATTTAACCAGATTTGTTACTCTTATAAAATGGTTTAATTTTATCCTTCCTGTGTTGAAGTAAATGTACATTTTCCACCATGCTGCCTAAACTGAGTCAATAGAATTTTTATAGATCTGTTTTAAGTAGCATGCTTTTGCCTTTCTTCAGCTTTTCCTACAAAGGTATTTATTTCCCCATATACATACAGCACAATTTTAATCAATGCTTGCCTTCTACTGCAAATGGCTTGATTACTAAAGGTCTCAAGTGGAAAGCTATGTAGTTGAACTTGGAGAGACCAAGTTTCTTTTTTTTTTTCCTTCTACTAGAAAGCTGGCCTTCATCTTTACTTCTCTATAAACTGTTTTATCCATGGATGTCTCTCACACATTAATGCCATATATTTTAATTGTAAATTCTTAAATTAATACTAATTTCTTGGCAGAAATGTCATTTAAGCCAGCAACATCTATTTTCACTTAATAACTGTGCCATTAGTATAGAATTATCTCCACAAAAGCTGTACAGACAGTGCACAAGTATTTGTATAAAAACATTAATCTTTGTAACAATTTTCTAATGTTCAAATGCATACAGCTATTTTAATGTATTTTTCTTAGAATACTTATGTTAAACATTGTCATCAATTTGAGTTTCACAAGGAAGCAGGTTTAATAGTAAAAAATTAATATACTAATTATTAATTTTGCAGTTAATGATTTGTACATAGGAAAAAAGAGACATTTTTCCTCTTTTTGATGTGACTGTATTTTTCTATTATAGTATTTATAAACTCCTATAACTTATTTTTATAGTTAAGGCCTCAAAATAACCATTTCATTTGACTCAGTTAAGGATCTTTTGCTTATATTTTCCCATTACCTTAAAGCACAATCTATCTGTATTCCTAACATAGCAATATTATCCAAACAGTAGATCAGAAATAATAAATAAAAATGTTACTAAGAACTCCTGCCTGAGCCAACCATTATTTTTTAAAGTTGGGAGCTTCTTTTTTTTTTCCTGTCTGTTGCTGAGAAAGTGTGTTAGATACTCTTCATTCTTATTACCCAAAATGAGAGCATGAAAACAAAGTCAACAAGGTGAAATAGCTCGTTTCGGTTCTGTGAGAGGGGATATATGGTGGCTGTCAGCCTAATAAGTGCAGACTACCCAAATGGATACATTTGAATCTGTGGATTTTTAACCCTAGCAACTGATTAGCCCTCTCTTTTTTAATTTTATTTAAGTGTCCTATGACAAGCCCGAGCAAGACACCCATTCATGACCCTTAATCTCAAATTCCCAGTTCAAATAGTGAAATTTTCTGGAACACCTGTCTGCAACTCAAACATACAGAAGGCAGAAGCAGGGACAGGTAACCTGAGAGAAAAGGGTGGTCTAAAAGCCATGTAGGTTCGTCTATCTGCAGAGTGTTATGTTTTTGCTATAAACTGCATATTGAAAGGACTGAACTAGTACTGATGAGAAAACACTTATACTAATCATGGCAATCCTAAAGGGAAACTTTTTGAGTATCTGGCTTTACTGACTCTTTTTTTTTTTTTTTTTTTTTCCTTTAATGGTAGCTAAAGGTCTTAATATTTTGTTATAGACTCAGAGGAATGGAGGGTTTTTGCAGGTATGGCATGTTTCATCAATTCTTAGTCTAAACATCTGTTGATCCACGTTTCTACCAGCAACTAGGGAATGAGGGCACTAGGATAAATTAGCCACCGTCACTCATATGGCCCTTTCAGTCCCACATGCTTATCTTTGTGTCCTTCAGCACTCTGCAAACTCATGTAGGGCTTAACACCGTCCCTCATAAGACTTACATCCCAAATGTCTCAGTGCTTATCCACTTAACTTTGCTTTATTATTCATCATCCTAGCTTTACTGCTTCCTTTTGCTCTAAATCTTCTTCAGAAATTCCCTGCTAACAGTGCAAACATCTTGCTGTGTTATTAACAAAAGTCTGTTTTAAGAAAAGGGATTGACAAAGATGGAGTTTCCATCAGTGGGAAGAATGGGAAACGTCTGCAAGTGAGGAAACTGGTCAGAATCCACTGTTAATGGCAAATTCCATGAAACAAATAAATGGAATGGAGTAGTATTTTTAGGTGACATGCGCTAATCTGAAATAATTACTATACTCAATAGGTTTAAGAAAAACAAGAGCTGTTGAAGATACAGGTGGTTGTTCTGTAGAGCTGACTGAAATGACAATGACTGAAACCTCTGGCAGAATTCAGTTTTATCTACTAGCTTGAAACTTAGACTATCCACACAACATTCATTTACTTCTTTTGAACCTTTATACCTTATGAGACAGGCACATCATTTGACGTACGAGCCATAATAGTATTAGCTCTTTGTTTTCCTGGTTATATTGACGAGAATATGTGTTGATTTGTGTTTGAGTTTTATGTAAGCTTATATAGTCAAATATGTGAGTAGAGCTAGTAGTGTTCAAACAACCCCATTATTTTAGAATAATTACCTTCTGTGGTCTTCTATTTGAGATAAAACAGAAGAGAGCACAGCAGGTTATTTTGTTTTTGTAGTGCTTATGTTAAACTATTAGCTGTTATTGTTGATTGCCTCCTTAGAAATAGTCAGGAATTGTTATCCTATGACACATATCTGCAGTTGTCCTCATGTAGAATATACCCCTATGGTTTTACAGCTTGGATAGAGAAAACCTGTTTTTCTGCCTGTTCCAATATCATTCCTCCTTCAGAATGTAATAGAACTGCAATGTGTGCCAGTACTCGCTGTTGTGATGAGCTCTGGAGCACAGTTTGTGCATGCCTTCAGGAACTGGAAGACATAGCCATGTATAGTCAAGAGCCAAAAAGTCTTTTCCTGAAAGCTCTTATATGACTGAGGCTTCCGCTGCAATAAAGTACCGTGTACAAGAGATTATGGAAATGATTTCCCAGCCTCTCTTTTGTTACCACTGAAGTACAGTAAATCTTCACTAAATCATCACAAAATCCTATGGCTCTGTCTATAAGACAAGAACATGCTTTTAAACGGTAAAAAAGGAAAAGCTGTACAGTCATTGAAATACAGGACTTGTGGTTATATATTCAAATAACGAGACAGATTGGAGTGCCATGCACATAAAAAGCAAGTAATTCTGTTTATTTGAGATGGAAGAAGGGAATCTGAAGAGGAGCATCCAGTCTCTGAAAATTTCTCTGTGCTAAAGCCTTTCTTCATTCTATGATAAGCTTGGACCTCCCATGAGGACAACGGTCCCCCACAAACTAATAGGACTATACTTCCCTTATATATATGGAAACACTACTAGGGTTATTGTTACAGAATTACCAAATAATGAAATAATAGAGTCCTCCCTCCATTGGTTCTTCCTGTGATGTGGTCACAGGAATGGTTTTGAATACAGAAAACCTATATGCTTATGTATAGAAATATATAAAACTTTTTTTTTCCCTGTTTGACTAAGCATTTCTCTCTGCTCTTCCCCTCTTTGCCCCATTGCTTCACACCTCTGCAGGTATCTTTGTGGCATTAACTACCATAGCATCTGACTGTCTCACATATATTAACAGATGGCAATTGACAGAAAATCTTCCATAAAATACTCATTTTCTGTAAAATGGCTTTTGAACAAAATGATTTTTTTCATTAAAAACAATCGCTAACCATTTTTTTCCTGAAAATAAAAGCTGAAAAAGATAACGTTTTCAGCCTTCAGATTCTTCACACGTATCCTTAAAAAAAAAATCAAATTAAAAAGGTTTAAAATTAGTCATAAAAAAAAAAAAATACTTTCCCAACCAGGTCTCAGAGGAGAGGCCAGTCTAATTCTCCTTTCCCCTTTGCACAGAGACACAGAAGGAGGTCTGATATTAGTTAAAATTGATGTCCAGGATAATCTGAATGGAGACTTTAATTTGCTGCGGTGTTTTTAATTGTGAGTGCTGTCCTCAGCAAAAAATAAGACAGTTATTCTTAGCAGTACTTTCAAGCAGTACTTTCAAGAAGTGAAAGCCCTGCATGCTTAACCAATGACATATGGCATATCTTATTGAAAGACTTGTTTGTTTGTTTGCTTTTTTGCAACATTTTAACACTCTTCATCTCTGACAGTTTGTGTTGTCTTTGGTCCCACCATATATTATCAGGGGAAGACAAACCATTAGAAGTAGGAGATATATTTATTCCTCAGATAAGAAGAAAAAGAGAAAGTTAGGGAAGAAAGATTAAATGCAGAATTTGTATTTAATGGTTAAATATTTATCAAATACAAAATCACCTTTTTTTTTTTGTCTTCAGCCATTTCCCATCAGATAAGGTTGAAATATTTCCTTTTACTCCCTGCCTCAGGTCACTTGCATACATTTTCTTTGGAATGACTGGTAGAATCATTTAATACTGCATAACTTACTTGATTTGAAGAAAAAAAGACAAGCAATAAAACACATGCATTTTACTAAAAAAGAAAAACACTTCCACCCTTATATCAATTTATTATGCTTTATTGCTTTCCCAGCCTTTTAAACTCTGTTTTGCTTTATGAAAACTAGCACAAGGAGACCTCATCTCTACATTTCCTTGTGGGTGATTGAGTCAATTAAAATCTCTCCACTGGCCTCACTTGTGAAAGCTGTAGTATTCATTGCTAGTGATCACTTTTATGGGATAAAGGACATCAATACAAAATCAAGAATGGAAGGACAAAATAGCAAACTAGCAAACACAAGCTTTGATTCCTAAAGAATTCAGGCTGAAAGGTTTAGAATTTCATGGTCATTTAGCAAAGTTTTGGTTCTGTCATAGAACAATTACTCAGTGAATTTGAAACTGTTTTTCTCTTAATATGGATCACATAACAGGTTAGTTGTGGTTTATTTTTCTCTTTCTCTTTCAAAGTGACATTTTGCAAAAAGATTTGCATATTTTGAAAACAAATGTCATGCTCCCTCTCTGTCACTTCCTCTCTTTCTCCATCATAATAAATATTTTATATTCACACAAAATATTAGTGTATTGCCTGATGAGTTACAGTCTCTCACTGCTGGAGTAATTCTCATTTGTCCTTATAAAATCTGTTTGCAAAGCCAAAACCACTGAGATAAATTATTATTAATACTGTGTTGTCTCTACCAATTTTAGAATTAAACTGACTTTAAAAATTGATTAGGGGTCAATTATCTTGCTCAGGGTAGGATGTTTCATTTAAAGTGGTTGTGTTTGAGCCAATGTGCAAAAGTTCCATTTTCCTGCCTAGGGTAACCATATGGCTGAAGCCAGAAAGCAGGACACTTATTTATGCCTCTAGGGATCCCCAAATTTATAATTCATCCATATATGTAAAAAGACGGAGAGAAGAAAAATTTGTTTCCATTTTGGGTTGGTCCTAATCAAGAAGTGACTCCTGAGAGATAAAACCGGCACCAAGTAGTATGATGGTGTTACAGATCACTAGTATGAATAATACCATTTTTTTAAATGGTATTTCCAGAAGGCTACTATTTCACAACTTATTTCCACAGGAGATCATGTTGTCACACAGTGACATCTAAAATCCATTATGTAAGTGGAAACGTACCTGTGATTTCAGCGAGCGGCAGGTCAGCCATCACACTTCATGATAATCCCTCTACCGAGAATAACTTGTGTACATATTCTTCTTACACATAAAAACTGACAGGTTAAGCTTCTAAACAATAACAGGAATTCTTTTTTCTAGTTTTCTTACATGCAAGTAATTGTCTCCTTAGTTACCTATTAAGATTTAATTCCGAATATTATAAAAGCTTAAACCCCTCTCTGTATTGAGAAAATAGTTTCCTTTATTTTGTTATTTGCAAAACAGATAAAACAAAATTATAATACGATTGCCACTGTGGCCAGCTTGCATCTCATCTGTCTCCCTAAAACTGCTTTAGTTTATGGAGCAGTTCAAGGACCTCCTCTTTTTATTTAGTTTTCTCAAGTTTTCGGTTTGTATTCAAACCTCAGGACACCTGGATTCCATGGTTTGTGATCTCTTAGCTCTCCAATTCTTGTAATATCGACCACCGGAAAATTATAAAACAACATGTGCGTGTACATATGCATATATAATATATCATGGCCTAGCAAGTAAACTACCACAAAATCACCGCTAGCAAGTATAGCTGTGATTATCTTGATCTATATCAAGCTATTACAAATTACTATCAGCAATCAATAATATAGTACCAATCAATATTATAGCAACAACGAATAACGGCAAAACCAGTAAGGTGTATTGCAGTTACTACAAACTTATAATTAATGAAGTAAACTTGTCAACAATATCACAGCAGACATATTTATAGTAGATTACTTCTATGGATATCTAGTACCGGTATCAAGTGAATTACACAGATTTCAGAAGGGGCCAAACCATCCCAGAAGGGAGGACAAACGGATCCCAGAGGGGGACCCAACCAGCCCAGAGGGGAGAAGGACAAACTGAACCGACCCCAAAAGTGAGCCCAAAGGGGGACCAGTAAGACAGTGGGCAGGGTCTCACTTCAGAGGTGATCCACGTCACAGAGCCTGGGGTCAGCCGGGCGACCCCGTGAGAGTCCAAGATCTCGTAGAAAGTTCACACAGAGAGTTCAACCTGTGTAGGAAAGGGAAAGTGTGTGCAGCACGGGAAGTTCTCAGAGAGAGGCTCCACTTTGGGTAAAAATTAAATACTTGTTATAAAGACATAAAAGGGCATAGGACATCACCCCTTTGAACAGCCAATAGAAGCTGTTAATTTTGATTTTTCACCTGTAACAATGCTGTTTTCTGTTCTTTCAGACCCATTGTATTTTCCTAGACCATTTCCACTTTTTCAGACGATAAGTTGCCATTACAGCTCCTTGATTTTGCACTTATTGGTGGTATCTGAGGATATCTCTGGTGTCTAGGTACCCCAGCTATACTTCAAAGAGGCCAGCTCCACTTCTCAAGGATGTTTCTGCTTCCCAGGCCTAGTCCTGGGCTCGCAGCTCCCAGGCTGGCAGGCAGCTGCTCTGTCAGTAGTCTTCAGCAGATGTTTTCTTCTGTTCAGTAATTTTCCCCTTCTAACCAGGCCAACTTTACAGCTGCTCACATCAACCTCATTTTACACATTTAGTTATGTCTGCATATAAGTACTTCACTGATCTGCAGTTCAGCATTTTAATTAGTGTTTTGCACTTTCATAACCTAACATACAACCTTAGGAAGACTTAGCCTATAGTACACAAACCTATTATTTGAAAATGTAGGCCCAGATTTGATTTCTAAACACTAGAATTTATGGATTGATTTTTTTCATCTTGAAGTCTAATTTTTAAAATAAAACGTTTCAAACCATATTCTAACAGGTTGTAATACCTCATTGTGCAAAATAGTACCATGATTCATTCAGCATATTCCTTCCTGGTATTTGGGGGGGTAGGAGATTGATTGCTTGTTTAATGGCTCTTCAATCATTCTGCATATAAAACTCGAAAATTTGTTCTGTTTGTTGCTATATTAACTTCTTCCAAATGCATCTACTGCTTGTTCTCGACACACCTCCTCCCCACTCCCTGCAACAAAATTCTGGGTAAACAAGAATTGAACAGTATATGAAGTATGCAGCATAACACAAGTAAAATGTCTTGTACTGGATGTCAGTAAAAACATTCCTCAGAGTACCTGAACAATAAGTATGATTGTCCTTTATATCCTGTTATATGTGCGTGGTAGCTTAGAGCTTCAAACTTTGGTGAAACACTGACTCATGCCAATAGCTGTTCTATATTTCTTTCTCACACGTGTTCTCATGACAAGAAATGTGATGATAAGTCCCAATGCAAAGTGCTACTCTCCTATCCAAAATTTGATGACAGGAAAACTAGGTCGGGACTGTAGCTACAGCCTGAAAAATACGTGCATTTGGGAGAGGGGGGGAAGCTGTCTGGATCAGCAGAGGGCTTAGGATGAGGGAAAACGTCTACTTTTAAAGGTCTACACCTTACAGTAGCTGAGGTTTTGTGAGCACCGTTTGTGCCAGCAACTGGTAGCATGTCTCCAAACAGCATGACTGCTTGCACTGATTTTGTTATGAGCTGAGGTTTCTCAGGGAAGCAGGTGGCCCAAGAGAATAACCGTACTTGGGGGTTTTGAATTATCAAGTCCTGAAAGATGCTGGAATATCTACTGATGTACCCGTACCTGGTTCACCTCAAAAGATCCTGAGGCTGGGGCCATGTAAAGTCAAACAAGGACAGTAGGAAGAAGAGATCAAAATTAGTGAAGATAAATCAACCCTGTGAATTAGAAAGAGCAAGAACTTGAATTTAGCTCTCATAAGGGAGTGGTCGAACCCTTTTAAAGCTATCATCTGCCTTGGATTCCTGTTCATTCACTACAGGTTTGACCAGAAAACCAAATCCAGTAATGAAAAGCCTATAAGAAGTGTCATGCAGACATGTTTTTGTGAGCATCTTCTCTTTTGACAAACCAACCCTGTTAAGGAGACGTTTTTATTTTCAAATATCTAATCAGCTTCATGCACCTTTCCCCCAAGAATGAGTGCACACAGTTACAGGGAATGAGTGCTCAGGAGGGCAGGGTGGTTTTCTTTTCTGAAGAATTTTTCCCCTAGTAGTCATATAGAATCATGTGAAATATATTTTCTCTCAAGATCTATCTGACAATTATATTGCATCCATAATAGTGCCCACAAAAGGTGTTATATTATTCATACAAAAGTACATTTTTTGTCTTGCAGAGTACTAGCATTTGTTTCAAAATACTATTCTTTCTATTATTTAACTCCTGTTGTTATGCTTCATCCTTATTAGTCCACAGAAATAAGTCCGAGGGCTGTCAGTGACAGTAACAACACAGCAACATAAGAAGCAGGAGGTTCATTTTTGATTCAATAGTATCATGTCAAGCCACTGCATCAATGAAAAGAAGCCATGTTCTCATTAATGTCCCTGTAGAAGAGAAGGAATCTTGGAACTGAGATGATCCTGCTAGAATTTGACATAAACCTGTAAGAAGACTAGACATTTCATTCAGGGGCTTAAGATCACTAACTAATCTATTCCCTTCTGAGTCTGGCCCTAATCTTGTATTCTAGGGATGAAGAGGAAGCCTGTTACTCTGCATGTCCTCTCTGGACAAGTTTGCTTACAGTCTGTAGTTGCATAAGAAATTAATATGTTGTACTTAAGATTTGAGCCACTTCACTCTCCCAGAGCTGATGCAGAAGTTTAACTCTTAGTCACTTGGAACAGAATCTTATCTGAGGTAATTCAGCACATTTTAATTGCAATGAAGCAACTTTATATGAGCTGTTGATCCAGCTTGGTATAACTAGGTATCATGAAAGAGTGTTCACTGCAGAATTAACCTTTTCACGCTACACATCGGTGGTCTGAGCTAAACAGATTTTTTTCTTCTTTCCCATAGTACCTTTTACTTTCCGACATTTTCACGTATGCACTTTACACTCTCTTCACCTAACACATCAATAGAGAACAATTGTGCTAGCTTTGATTTCTGCCCACTTTGAACTAAATCATAAGGTCATAGCTCAATTTTTATCAGTCTTTCTTTTTTATAAGAGAAAAAAATCCAACACATTTTCCGTCTCAGTAATACAAATATATCCTGGAAATCTGCATAAAAACTATTATAAAATCAGTATATTTGCAAGAAAAAAAAAAAAAAGAACAAAGCAAAACAGAGTAGTGGAATTAGCATGAAAGAGAGCCAAAGATTTTCTCTGATCCTTTGCATTTCAAAGTTGCCTCAGTAATGGCTAAGCAAAATTTGGGGATTTGGCTTCTGTAGTTGATATTTGTTTAATCAGAATGTGAATTCCATAATGTCTGGAGATTTGAGTGAGGCCATGAGATGTGTTATTATGTGATATTTCTTAGTTAAGGATAATTAAAATTTTGTTCCCTTAAATGTTGATTCTACCCTGGAAGAAGACTGAAAGTGGCATATTTGTTGCATCTTCCATGTGACTATGACTACAACAAAATAATGTGGGTTATGGGTGATGTTTTTAAAAGCAATTTCTACCAATTTAGGCAACACTTCTGAAATTAGATGTTTTTAATAGGAGCTGAAAATGTTGAAAACATTGATATAGGTGCATCTACATTAGTGTTTTATCTTGTATCAAAGGTACTATTTGAAGCAAACTGCTTGGTTTTCCCATTCATCGTATTTTTGTACACATCACAGCATAGTCTCAGAGTGCACTGTCTGGATTTCCTTTGGGTGCAAGTAAACCAGATGTTCTCCAGCAGCACACCTAGAGCAATTCCATTACTCCTATCCATCAAAACCAGGCTAGAGACAGCAGTAGTAAAAACTCTCTGAAATTCTGATAATATGGATGTCAAGTCATCAGCACTGACTGGTTTGGTCTACAGATACAGTTTTATTGGTTGGCACTAATTTCCCTCATTGCCAGGTCAGAGGTAAAACAGGCAAGCAATTTCTTAATGGACCAGCCTAACTTCAAGGGAATAATAATTGTACCTTTTATATGAATATATGAAGTTACACGTAAGTTTTAGTTGTGGCCATCTCCCAGTGACACAGTGGTATAGTGCTAGCCGTATCTTTTCTTTCCCTTTATCAGAAGTTTGTATTGTTGAATAACCAGAAAGACTTTGAAATCACTCCCCAGGCTGACCCTAGTTCCCTAACCACCTTTCATACAATTAAGCAACACTGTTTCCTTAAAAAAAAAAAAAAAAGAAAAAAAAGAAAAAACAACTGTTGTTATTATTGCAGGAAGAAATTATTCTCTCTTCGCTATTCATTATTCAAACATGTTTATGTACTGGCAAAATTCCTGAAATGTTCCACGCTCATTGTGTACATGGGCATTTCTTCTGGTATTTTTTTTATTTTCCCAATTATTACTCTGAGAGCTCCTACATTTTTTTTCTGCCTATTTTTATGAAAATATACCTGAAGTCAGTAGTCACTACCAAAAATTAGCATGTCTTTATTTTTAAAAATACTAGTGCTAAGTTCATCATACTGCTGAGCACAAATATGTTGAGCACATTCCATCCTTTTGTATAAACCTTGCATCATTCACAGCTTTTCCGACAAAGCCTGGCCGACCCTATAATATATCTTCTAGTGCAAAATCTAACCTTCTCAAATTGTAAAAGTAATAGTTTTTACTTCTTTTGTAGAATGACACCTGCAACAGTTTGTTATCCTTAAGAAAATTAACTTTTCCAAAATACCCATTTTGTTGTTATATACAAGAAGTAGAGTTTCAGTAATTGACCACTATTCATACAGAACTTATAGAATTTGAAGTATTTGATAGTAAGATGATTGTAAAGGTAGTTTGGCCGACTTGACACCTTGCAGTAATATGGGCTTTTTTGAGGCTGTATTTAATCCAGCTACAATCCTTGTTGTGTTTGAGTGAAGAGGTAAACATGGAGAAATCTTTCTCAGGTTGCCTCATGTCTCAGAGAACGAGGTTTTCTCCTCAATAGCTGAAAAGTAATAGCAAATTACTAGCACAGATGGGAGAATTTTTGATTAAATGCCTTTTCATCAAAATATGCTGAGGCTAAGATATTGAGCTTTCAAAGCTCATGATGCTCAGCGAGGTTTCACATAGAAAGTGTCTGAGGCTCAAAGTAAAATCCCTGTGTCACTTCTCCAGAGAGAACGGAGTGAAAACAGTGACCTTTTTTCAATTTGGAGGTGTACACTTCAAATCTTTTCCATTTTATGAAAACATTGAAATGTTGGTAGGTTTTGTTCAAAGAAAAAAAGAGAGAAAAAAAAAAAAAGAAACAGCAGAGCAACACTTAACTTGAAACAGTGAAAGGAAACAAAGTTTTCATTCTCTGGCCAGTTCTAATATGTAATTTACTTAGTAATGCTCTTTGATTCATGGATGACATTTCTAACTAAGGATTAGATCATTAGACCACTTTGGATTGCTATAATTTTTCATTCTGTTGTCTAAAGTAAGCCAGCCTTTGCATAAACAATGTTTTAGGAGAAAACCAGAGCCTATAACTGTCCAAAATAACTAGTAGAGCAAACTGAGCAACAGACTCAAAACACAAAGGATGGCTAAATTTCCTCTCTCTTTCAGACCTTCAGAACTAAATAGGCATAGGGTCAGAGATAATTTCACTGTGATGATCCCATCTGTGTAGAAGACCACTAATATTGACATTACAACAGTAACTCAAAAGATATAACTCTAAGATTTATATGTTTATTGTTTCTTTATAAAAGGGAAAAAATGGCATTTTTTGCTAATGTGCTGCTTTTGGCTGGGATAGAGTTAATTTTCTTCACAGTAGCTGGTATGAGGCTATGTTTTGGATTTGTGACCAAAACAGTGTTGGTAATTCAGGGACATTTTTGTTCCTGCTGAGCAGTGCTTACCCAGAGCCAAGGACGTCACGCTCAGCACATAAAGCTGGGGAAGGAGAAGGACGGGGGGACGTTGGGAGCGATGGCGTTTGTCTTCCCAAGTCCCCGTTCTGTGCGATGGAGCCCTGCTGTCCTGGAGATGGACGAACACCTGCCTGCCCGTGGGAAGGGGGGAATGGATTCCTGCGTTTGCTTTGCTTGCACATGCAGCTTTACTTTACTTATTAAACTGTCTTTATCTCAACCCACAAGTTTTCTTACTTTTACCCTTCTGATTCTCTCCCCCACCCTGCTGGGAGGGGAGTGAGCGAGCGGCTGCGTGGGGCTGAGCTGCCGGCTGGGGTTAAACCACGACAGCTAATGAATATACATAAAAATCACCTACAGTGGAAATTGTCAGAGTAAATAAAATTAAATAGTGATTACCTTTCAACAGATGTAACAACAGACAACTACATAAAATGCAGTTCATTGGAGAAAATGACATTTTCTTCATTGCCAAGTCACCTGCAAAACCACAGTACACATTATAAAACAGTTACCTTTTTTTTCTGTGAAAATGATGATAGCTATTTCTACACCAGCTGTTTGATACCTTCCTTTCTTGCAAATTGATTGAAGTAGTTTATATTTTTAAAGCCTTCATTTTCCCAAATTAACATATGTAAATACTGACTCCATCCCCAGGTGGAATCTCTATTTATTTATTATTGTCCTTGTAGCATCCAGAGATTGACATAAAAGTGGAGATTCTACTGGATTTGGTTTTGTACCAATACATAAGAAAATATGGCTTCTGCTTCAAGGGACACAGCACAACATGTTGGAAGAGCAGAAGTGAATAGAATAACAATAGCTATAAACACGGAATTGTATTCACTATATAATCATGTGTTGGTTAGTTAAACACATCATGATGATCCCCACACCACTAGGAAATCAGCAGTCATACACACATACATACATATGTGTGTATATATATATATATACACACACATATACAGATATATGTAGATGTACATATTCCACTGGTTTTCTGGCTGGCAGCTATAATGAGGTATCATTCATAAGTGTCAAGCATGAACAGAATAATGAGCAGAGACCTCACTGAGAACAGGGTTTCATGCAAAATTCGCTTTGCACGGAGGAGGTAAGATGAAGTGACGCAGGCTGACAGCATTCACCAGTACAGCAATTGTAATTGCCAGATTTAGTGGGCTGTGTAGACTAGTGTTAGAAACAAAGAAATGATCATACCAGACAACAAGGTAATGGAAGCTAAGTTTGGACAGACTGGAATATGAGTACCTGAGGTTAGTAGACAGCACAAGAAAAAGGAAGGTAAAGTTAAGATGTGAGCAACAGTCAATTGTTCACATGGTTGTTATTGCTTGCTCTGAGCAACAAAATGCAAGTATGCAGAATTACTGTCCTCAAATCACCCAGGACTTCTGGAGGGGTATATATAAACCAAGAGAGCAGGAGCCAAAGAGCTGGATGATCAAGGACAATGATGTTGTCAATAATGCCAAAAAAAAAAAAGGAAAGAGTAAATAAGTAAATGGATGATTTTTTTTTTTTTTTATAAAGACCATCAGTGGTTTCTTTTGGGCAATCTTAAGTTTAACTTCCTGAAGAAGCCTCCAGCAGTACACATAAAAAGTTGGTGGATGGATTAGATAGAGGAAGGGTATATAAAACAGGAGAGTTCAGAGTTGTGGAAACAATATTGAAAAGATGATAAAGGCAGTATCGGCATTCTCACAGCATGCAGCAGCAGATAGAAAGACTGGAGGGGAGGACTTGCATCAGATATGAAAATGAGACAGACAAATTTATTCATGAGGACTTTCCTTATATTTATCAAAATAAAATCATGACATACAGTTGCATTAAGGCAGAAGCTGCTTCTGATGTGAACAATGTGAATTCCTCTACTGTGAGATCAGAGGTAAAGGCTACCTTGCGTGTGTGTCCATGGATGCACACCAGCACACAGGTTGTGTGCCTCCTTAGTGTTCCCACAAATACTTTTCAAAGTTTTTATTTTTTAAGAAATTTTCCAAACTCAAATTTAAGAGTTAGAATGTGTGCATTTGAATTTAGAGCTGACTGTTTGAAAGTTATTTAGATAACGCTAATTTTATTTCGTCTAATAACATTACTGACATGACCCAGGTGTAACGAAAAGTGTACAATTACTTTTAGATCTGGAGATCTTAGTTCAAAATAGAACAAGCAAAACAATTGTAATTGGTAGTTTCCTGTATTACTCAGTATAAAAATCCTTTGCCAGTCCTATTGGTCAAAAGATACTTTATGGAAGATGCCATTTATTGCTAGCCAAATAATTCTGGGCCTTGTAAAATATTCAGGAGAGCACTGGTAAAGTAAAAAATGCACTGTAGCACTCACCCACTGGGTCCCTTTTGTTCAGGGATGCACAGAGATACTCCCCTAGCAGAATATACTTAACTTAAGAGTACACAAAAATATGAAGGGGTAATGAGGTAGTAAGCTAAGGATTAATATGCTGACCCACTCCCGGTGAGATAGCCAGAGAGCCTTTGATAGCCAGGAAGTCACCTGGGAAAGCATTTCTGCTTCCCCTTGAAAGGTGCTGAGACTTGGTGATGCTGAATTGCCAACTTTAAATTCGACATTTTTTTCCATGATGTGTTTCATGCCTGTATTTTTCCTCTTGAATCCTTGAGCTCCTAACTACTCTCTCAGCAATTATACTTATCTGCATATCAGTCTTCTTCTATTATGCAGGGTTTCAGCTTGCACACCTCACACTGGGGGGGGTTGACCCTGGCTGGATGCCAGGTGCCCACCAAAGCCGCTCTATCAGTCCCCTCCTCAGCTGGACAGGGGAGAGAAAATATAACGAAAGGCTCGTGGGTCGAGATAAGGACAGGGAGAGATCACTCACCAATTACTGTCACAGGCAAACCAGACTCGACTCAGGGAAATTAACTTTATTTATTACCAATCAAATTAGAGTAGGATAATGAGAAATAAAACCAAATCTTAGAACAGCTTCCCCCCACCCCTCCCTCCTTCCCAGGCACAGCTTCAAGATTTTCTTGACCTTGTCCCCCCCCAGCAGCACAGGGGGACAGGGAATGGGGGTTGGGGTCAGTTCCTCACACCTTGTCTCTGCTGCTCCTTCCTCCTCAGGGGGAGGACTCCTCACTCGTCCCCTGCTCCAGCGTGGGGTCCCTCCCATGGGAGACAGTCCTCCATGAACTTCTCCATCGTGGGTCCTTCCCACGGGCTGCAGTTCTTCACGAACTTCTCCAACATGGGTCCCTTCCCCAGGCTGCAGTCCTTCAGGCACAGCCTGCTCCAGCGTGGGCTTCCCACAGGGTCCCAGCCTCCTTCGGGCATCCCCCTGCTCCGGCGTGGGGTCCTCCCCAGGCTGCAGGTGGAGATCTGCTCCCCCGTGGACCTCCCTGGGCTGCAGGGGGACAGCCTGCCTCACCACGGTCTTCCCCACGGGCTGCAGGGGAATCTCTGCTCCGGCACCTGGAGCATCTCCTCCCCTGATTCTGCACTGACCTGGGGGTCTGCAGGGCTGTTTCTCTCACATGTTCTCACTCCTTTCTCCCAGCTGCTGTTGTGCAGCAGTTTTTCCCCTTCTTAAATGTGTTCTCCCAGAGGAGAGAGACTAATCACTAGACCATCACTAATCAGGTCAGTCTTGGCCAGCGGCGGGTCTGACTTGGAGCCGGGTGGAATGGCTCTGTCGGACATGGGGGAATCTTCTCACAGAAGCCACCCCTGTAGCTCCCCTGATACCAAAACCTTGCCACACAAACCCAATACACACTGTAACAATAATTTTTTTAGTAAAACTGAGCCAAGGTCACAGAGCTATGAGGCATCAAAATAAACCTTGGATCACAGAGACCTAAATTATGGGGATGAAGATTACGTCAAGGTTTTCTAGGCAGCCAGAGAACAAGATTTTTGCTGAAAACAATATTTTCTTAAAAGGCAAATTTCATTTTCTGATACTTTTTGTTGTTCACTCTAATTCTAACAAAAAGTCACCAACATTTCCCCCCCTCTCTAAACAGTAGTTTCTCCAGCTCTCAAAAGCTTCAAATTCAAAATAGGAAAAAAGTTTTTAGAAATTTAGCAAGCAGTTACAAAAAGAAAGTCAGTGCCTTTCTGCAGCTGTAAGTTCATCCTACCTGAAATAAAACTTCTCCAAGTTCCAAACTGTTTTCTCCTCCAGTTTTTAATTTCGCTGTTGATGTGTCTTCCTCAAATCCATCACACTCTGTGTTACGAACAGATTTATGACCTTTTCCAGTCTTGAATTATGATTGGTTCAGTGCTTAAGCATCCTATGATGAAAAACATTCATACCTGCCTGCCCATAATCACAGATTTCTAAACAGGGTCAAGGAATTTATTGAAGACTTCCTGTTATTTTCATCATCTTCTGGACATTTCTGGTTCCGTCTAGCAAAGTTGCTCTGCTTCACTGCAATTTACTTTGCTTTATTTCAATGTTCTTCCCTAAAGTTTTGTGTTCTACTTTTCTTAAAAAAAAAAAAAAAAAAAAAATCGCTTTATGTTCCATGTGCTCTAGATGGAAACATTAAGCCAGGTGCACATTTGGGGAAAACAAACAAAAAGCACTTTGATAAAGCAATTTGGGGATATATAGATGGAAAAGTGCCAAAGTAGAAAGTGTTCTTCACGAAGACCTGAGAAAAAACATATAACTGGAGGAAATATTTGCTGTTTCTTTGAATCAGTAGTAGGAAGCCAGAGAGGAGGAACAGGGGAAAAAGTTACTAACTGGACCTGTGAATTGTGCCTTCCAGGCGATGCGAGTAAATGATCTGACGGAGCAGTTTGTTCTCCCTTTCTGCTTCCCCCCATGTGGAGAATTACATGTCCCGAGTAAGTGGACAGTCCCACTGACTGCTCATTCAAATATCCAAGGGAAATTTTAAGGATGACTATGTCTTCCACAATGTCAAGAATGAGAAGCAGTAGAAAGGTGAATGGGACTCCTGAAACAGACAGTAGATCAACAAAATCTGATTTGTGAGAGCAAGGGAGAATAATTGAACTGCTTTCCAACATTTTTCCAGGAAGGCAGTTCTTTAAAATACATAGAGTTTTGTGGTCAAATTATTTTGTTCTTTGCATTAGTAATTTCTTCTAATCCTAGATTTTTTTTTATCAGTCATGGGATACCATCCTATATCACAAAGGGTGGTTGAAAACAAACAGAAGAGTATATAATTAAAAGAGCTCTAGTACCTATGCCAGCTGCAATTATACTACTTTCCCGTAAGGACCTAGTCTCCCATCAATTTCTGTTTCAAAACTTCTCTCTAGGATGTATTGAGTTGTGCTATTAAAATAGTAAAAATTAAGTCTAGTGTGTAGACTACATAAACTTTAGAAGTAAAAATTAAAAGATACAAATGGGGCACATGCCCATCAGAAGACTCAAACCATTTCCAGGCTGTGACACTGAGGAGTAATTAGGAATCCCTTTCATACTGATATGTGACCACAAACTGGGACACAGTGAATTACTTTGTGCCAGTAAATCTCACAGTGCCAAATGCCCCAGTATCTTTTGGCTATCTTACAGATAGTCATGAAAACTGTTTTGCATATACCCTGCATGTCTGCTCCCTTATTTAAATTGAATTCAATTCCATTAAATTGAATTACACATGAATTGCTTACTTTATAACTCCTAATTTGTAAGTTGGCTTGAGGATGGGATGAGATGGAAACTTCATCTGCAAATGTCAGAGAAGGACCAGTAGCAGAACAGAAAGAGCAAAGAATCAGAACATTATATAGGATATTTGCTTTTCAAAAATTGGCTGTTGGGAACCTTGTTTTGACCTTTTCCTTGCATCCTATCTGCAAGAAGGTAAGAACAGAAGTTTTATTCAAAGTATTTTCCACATTGCTTTCTAATAAAAATTATTGTACCATCAGTGTGTTTCACAGATTGGTGTCAGTCAGAACATAACTAATTCTTAAAAACATCTCTTGAGAGAACACATTGCTCCCATTTACTCCTGTTTTAAAGTTGTATTGCATTGGGTTTTTTTCATTTCTTTGCGTATTATTCTGGCATGGTGTGTATAGTAAAGACATCTTAAAAAGTACTCTTCTGCTCTCGCAATTTTTTTTCTTGCACAAAACGCATAATCAACGCTGTGTAGAACTGTCTGGCTGCTTCCAGCTCTGTCAGCGATGCGGAGAACACAGGTGCATGTCAAACAGCTCTAACCCAACTGAAGTTAGTGTCTCTCTTCATCTGTGTGTTGAACTGGAGGCTGAATAAAGAATATGTTGCATTTTATTGCTGTTCCAAAATGGGTTTTGTTACAGAACTACAAAGAAATTTCAGAGAAACCACGTAACATAGTTACAATACTTACTAAGTCCATTGATTGCTTAAGTTGCATTATGTGTATGTTGGTTAAAAATGTAAATATATCTTTAAACAGAGCAATGATTCAGAGATATTATACATTATCTTTGGTGTTCTGTCTGCAAATGATTTGGTGTTTGCAGGTCTTGTAAGAGGTAGCCAATGTAAAGTCCCCTTGGCAGAGAAGAAAACAAAAAGCCTCAATTCAGTTACGTTATTTTTAGACATTAACTCAAGAAGAACGGAATTGCCTCTCCTAAAAGACTCTTACAGTGTCTGTGTCCAGGTAACCCTAGCAGAGAAGATTGCATTAAGAGAGATGTAGTCATTTGACTGTTGTCTTAAAGGTCATTCCTGCCATTTACACAGTCTCATGGTACCTCAGTGTCTTCAAAGATGCTATATTCCCTTATTAATGTAATTATCTAGCAAAGGGTACATTTTACCATTTAGGCACTAAGTCTGAAGAAAAGGTAAAATTGTTTCACTCTGCATTGAAAGGTAGAAGGAGCATAGGTTATCACATAGTCACCAGCCATTTCCAGCTATCCAACCTCTCTACACCTATCAACACCATACAGACTGCAATCCTTGTTGCACACTCACGTGTTCTCTTCTAAATGCAAATCTATATATAGTTGCAGGTAATTTAAGGAAGCAAATGTTTGTTAAATCACATTTCTTTCCCTGGTTTGTCCCTGGAACTCAAGAAACTAGGTATGTACCTCTGGCAGAATTAATAGAGGGAAGATATCAAATTGATTTTCAATAAGAGCTAGAGGGTTTGAGTATCTCCATTTTCAAATGCTTGACAAAGGTATTTTGAAAGAAAATTAAGGGTTTTGTTTTCAGCAATATTCAGTTTTAGAAAAACAAAATCGTATTACTTATTTCCAAGCAAGCTTCGAAGACCTGAGATAAGTAGAACAGTAGAATTTCCCTGTCTCTTCCTCTGCTTCATCATTTACATCAACAAATACTTCACAGTGTAAATTGTTTGGTTAACTTAGTCACTTTTCATACAGTACACAAATTTGAGAAAAGTTCTTTTTATTTATCACTCAGAGCAGAATAAATCAGTATTACATCATTGGCACGTGACATTATTGATGGCAAACAGATTTTGCAGGAATTTATTACTTAGAATGTTTGTGTTGTTTATAAACAACAACTAAGTTTCTAATGTAAATATGCACATTTAAATTCCTAAAACAGTTCTACCTGTGTATTTTCACATGGTACTTTACATACACCATTTCTATGAACTTGCAAGTTTTCTGTAAAAGCAAACATAGATCATAAATACTATCTTTGTAAACCTGGTTTGAAAAATCAAGCAACATTCATGAGCGGTTTCCAATATTTTAAACTTATAAAAACAAAGCTATTTGCCAAACTGATGAATCTTACTTACTTATGCCCACCTTCCAAGTTACTACTGTAGTTGAATCAGTCACATTTTCTCTTCTATGGGAAAGTGTTATGGGATTACAATAACAAGGGTTTGATAAGGTAACAGAGGCTTTTCCAAATACTGTGAGAACTTCCACTAGCATACTTCATTAGATTAAATTGTTTTGTACAAGACAATAATAATTTCTGGAAATCTGGTTACTTAGTATGCATAATGAGCTTTACTCTTTTTTGCCCAGTGTGCAGTCGCTAAAACTTGAGGACATTTCTTGTGACTTGCTGCCCCTGGCAGTGTAAGGGACAATACAAAGCCATAAGGAGGTAAAGAGCCAACATTGTTTAACATAAAGCCAGTAAATACCAAATTCCTTCTTTTGTGTGTATTCTTAAGTAGTTTATGAGCCGAATAATCAGCTGATAGACAGCATGACTTTGTTGAAGCTAGCTCTGGCTTCTTGGTCTTACTTATTTTAGTTTGATCACGGTTAAAATGACGGCATTTGAAAATTAGGGTCTAGTATACATAGATTTATAGCTGCCTTCTAATAAATGCACAACTGGCATACAGGATTATGTGTTCTCTAAGCAACTGAGATTCATATTCACTCAGACAAGGACTGAAAAACAAGTCTGTTTAAATATGCCGCATTAAAAGCAAATGCTGCTGACAGCAATTCCTCCTGTAGCTCAGTATGTGAAATTGTAAATAGTCTGACAAGAAAATGAACTTTATGGTGAAAAAAAATTAAATAAATATAAAAATGAAATGAAATGAAATGAAATGAAATGAAATGAAATAAAATAAAATAAAATAAAATAAAGAAATCCAAGGGAACATTTTTATGAAAATCCTGTGAAAACAGCAGATCTCTATTCCTTCAATTCCATAAAAGTTTTATCTCTTTATATCTGAGCGATTTTGCAGTCACTGAAAAAAAAAAATGTTGTTTAGGTAATAAAACAACCAACCTTTCCAGAAGAGGATTTGTTTATTAATTGACATTTAATAATGTCCCTAGTCAGTTACAATGGACAAACTATATTCAGTGAAATCAAATTACTTCAACTGTGATTTTTATCTCCAGATCCTTACAGATATTACAGCTCTTCTCTTTAAATCTACTTCCCATTACTAAAGTCAGAGTCTTCTATGACTGTGATGTTGCATTTTTCAAACTGAGAGATGGCCATCTGACTATTATTTTGTTTAACTTGTTCAGCATTCTGGTTTAGATAACAATAGATTTGTTTAAAGCTGCCCTGTTTCAATATGTCATTTGAAGGTGAGAAACCAACAAACTCATGGCTACAGTATGACTTGGACTGAACAAGATAATGAAGGATTGTGAATTTATTTCCAGATTATTTACTCTGATTTTGGAACCAGTTGCATTTTATTGACATAAAGAGTCATTACATGGGGGGGGGGAGGCTCGTTGTTTGTTTTGTTTGTTTGTTGTTGGGGTTTTTTTATGAATGTTGCATAGTTGGGGTTGAGGGGGTGCAAGAATTTTTTTGTGGTTTCCCAATCACTGGTCATTTCTACTGAGATTTTGCACCCTGAATTGAGGTTTCTGTATGGAAGGGTCAATGCCTATTCCTGCATATCTAGCCTCTCCTTACTCCCAGTGGAGATCTAATCATAGTTGTCAATAGATCCTAGAGAAAAACATTCAGCTACCTACAGGTGGATACCTGACTAGGTAGTCAACCAAATGCCTCTTTGGATAAATTGAGCAGCTCAAATTATAACAGAGGCATAAAGACTGTACCCACCTGTAAACACCTACACTGATGATACCGAAATTCACCTTTCCACATCTGCAGGTGAAAGCCAGAGATGAAAGAAGTCTGCGCCCAGATAAACCCTTCCTCTTCAGATTACCTGAAGATCCACAAAGTTTCTGGATGACTATGTCTAGTGATGATGCTGACAAGGATGATACTTCAATTTTTAGTGGCATTTATACCATTAAACTCTACATAAGCATTTTAAAATAAAATTTCACTTATTGAATGGATCCAGAGCACATTGTTATGCACTAATTTATTACACTCAATAGGAAGTAAATTATTTACAACAGTTCTCAGTGTGTCATTCACTGTTAAGCAAACTAAAAGTATTTGAACATGTGTACACTGATCAAATGAAAAATATTTCACATCTGTCATAGTCTATGATCTTTTATTTCAAGTAAGAAATATGAATTTCTTTTTACATTTTAATACATGGTAGTAATTAACTTTACAGTCTACATAGTTCATTTCCATAGGTGTGTTTCATTTGAATGTATTCATAAAGTTGATTTACATTTAGATAAATTCTTTATTTTAACTGCATTAAACTTTCAATCTATGTTTCAGCAATCTAAACTCTAGTTTGGCAAGTGACAATGATCTAACAAATAGTTTGGCCTGATATTTGTTCATCAAGTAATTTAGGACTGTAAATTTACATATTTACCGATAAACTGCTTAGTTAATATTTGTTCTCCCCAGATGCTTACTACAGTACAGGAGAAATTGTTTAATGCTTTAATACTAAAATTTTTTTTAGTCTTTCAGAGCAAGTACTAGTGCATGTTTTTGTCATGCAAATAAAATATCATACATCTATTACTTTGGTACTTTCTGTTTTCTCTAGCAAAGCGAAGACCCACACATAAAATATGTTAATTATTGAAAATAATCTAATGACTAAAAACAAGTGTAAGGATTTTAATGGAAATTGACATGTCTTCACCTAGTATATTTTCATTATTCTTACTGAGGAATGGAAAATATATTGGAAAGGCAGATATCAAACAAAATGCTCGTTGCTGATTTTTTTGATACTGACATGGAATAGGTAAAAGCCAGACTGTTATAAAATTTCCTCAGAAACTATTTTAAAGCTTAACACCTTCTGCCTAGAAAAAAATTTAATTGTCTTCATGTCGATTTCATACTTCTGTATATAGTATATCTGGAATAGTAGAAGAGATCATACAAGTAATTTACACTAATTTGTCTCTGCATTTGATGTGTATAAGAGGGAAGGAAAAACTTTCATTTCAATCATTTCCAAAAGTTATTGGGGGGGGGGGGGGGGGTGTCTGTATTTATAAACAGTTTTATGAATAACCAAGGGTTTTCTTAAAATATAGTTTCAATATGTTTTTAAAATTGGAACTCAAAATAATCTACTGATTTTATTTCTAAGAATTACATAATGAATTTAGATTTCATACAGGACAATGGAGACCTCTGTAGCCCTCTGAAAACCTCGTTGTTTTTCTATCACTACAATTATTCATGTTAATCTTTGTAGGTCTACATCAAATCAAACTCATGGTACAACATAAATGGAGGATTACAATGTTGGAGTACTCCTTGTCTGGGGAAAATCTTGACTTGAGACCTTATATATTGAACATATGAGTTAATTCTCTTTTAGCAGTAATGCATGTCTATCTGAATAAAGTTAAAAAAAGGACTCTTATTATGTGTACATGTGGATATTTATTTTTAAACACTCGAACAAACATTACAAGTATTATCCTTTGACCATGTTCTGAAAATGCTGCCCTTAATCAACCTTCCTTAATAATACAAACATGAAAAGTTTGGTGATAATTTGTTGTTGTTGTTGTTAGGGTTTTTGTTTGTTTCGTTTGGTTTTGGTTTGTGCATTGAGAGAGTCCATTGTTCATACAAAGATGTTTTAATTCTGTTTTCCATCATTTCTTATTAGCCTTATGAAACTCATTAACCTATGTTCCCAAGCTTTTCTAGCATGTGCTTGGAGCCGGAGAACATGAAGCCCTGCAAACAATTTAATCTTATAAAACAGTATTAGAAGTATTAGGAAAAAAAATTAAGATTTATCTGAAACTGTGAGTAGCTTTTTTTTTTCTTGATGATTTTAACATTCTGATTAAAAATAAATATAAGTGCTAATAGACTAAATATGTTGGGTTTTTTCAGTTAATTTTCAGACTAGTAAATGGTGGAAAGGGCTTCTGGTTATTATTTTAAAAGAAAAGACATTCACCTTGAGATACCTTTTCAGTAAGTACTTGACTGCAAGCATTTATGTTCTAGTCCAGAAAACAATAAATAATATATGTAAGAAGAAATAAAAATTTCTTTAAGTTTGTCTACTTTCAATAAACAGAATGAATGCCATTTCATGTTGTTGACTACTTCATGTTTGTGTATGTATGTTGCACATGTTAAAAAATTTTGTATTGCATATTCATATCCTAATATAGCTTCAGATATAGGGGAATTTGATACATTCCTTTACATCACTTCTCCCTGATGACAGGGATCTTTGGGTGAAGAAAAAATAAAATCAATACACCTCAGTTATGCAAATTCTGATTTCTAGACATGTTGAGCAGATTTAGGAAATTATGGAAGTTGATCCCACTTGAGGATTAGGTGCTCAAATATGGTGTAACATTTTGAATTATAAACCATATGTGAAATATAGTCTATAAAAAAAATATACTGTATCATCCTTTCTAATTATGTTTTCCCACAGATAAAAATATGACTGTGAAGATTAAATTAAGTAATTGCTCTTGGGTTGTCTCGGGTAAACCACGTAGTATTTTTGTAGTATCAACAGGAAATAACTCAAATAAGTTATAATTTGTGTTTCATGTGTTGTGAAATGCTGTGGATCCATACCAATGTCAACAATAACTTATTGCTGTTAATTTCTATATATTTATATAAAACTCCTACTGGTTTTACAAAGCCATAAATTTCTGTATCAAACTTACAACAATTATCTGTACCTCCATCCAATTATGCTTCTAAAATAAATGCATAAGGCAGTGGATTCTTCTGTTATTTTTCCACACAGCTCTAGCTGATATTTGGGAAGGATTTTTTATAGTCCTTGTCCAACACTGAATTCATTCAAACATAAAGCAATGGAAGGAGTGATTGAGCTGACATTGCCATAGCAGGGTGCATCTATCTCTTGCCACATCCAGGAGCTCTGAGTTTATTTGCCTCTGTTCTAACCATCCTACACTGATGCAAAATGTTCATCTGAGCGATTCCCTGTCATCAGGTTCTCTCCGGTCCTTTTCGTCCCAAAGATCTCCTTCTGGGAATGAGTCAATATAATTGAGGCCTCTGTGACATACTCGGAGGTAACAGATTTGCACATGATTTTGTTATTGAATCTAGGTCTTTTAAGGTTCACTTTAATGAGAAATCCATCTTCCTACCCATAACAACAGCCACATTTGCTTAGCTCCAACTTCTTTTTGCATCTACCAACGTATGCAGGGAGCAGAAGGTGGTGGCTTATTGCACGATATTCAGCTGGCAGAAGTCAATCATATCCTAGTAAAAATAAATGTAGCTGCAGAGGGAAAGACTGCTGCCACTGAGACTGAGAGGCAGAGAATGGCAGTAAAAGGAGTATTTGTTCAGCCCTGTTCTAAAAGGCTATCAATAGAAAAATCCCCTTAAAACTGTGGCTGTAGTAACAACAGCTAGACCTCACTCTTAAGAGTATGGCAGTTAGGGGTCTCAGAAATGGACGCACAGGTGACTGGTAACCAGAGTGTCTGTTTTTGTAAGGACAGTGACAAGCTATGCTCTGGATAGCTTGAGCCTGCACTCCCTTCCTGGAATGTTGCTCCAAGACACCCAGAGGAGAAAGTCAACCAGACTTATAAGTGAAAATATTATTGGGACAATCAGTGTTGGATGTATGAAAGAATAAGAGATGAGAAGGTACAATAACACAATCCCTTCTAATGTGAATCTCCTCAAACCTGGCATGTCAGCATCTCTCTCCAGTCGAGTTGTCCAAATAACTCCTCAGAACATCTTTTCCTTAAGGTTTGTTCAACATAAGATTTATTGCTCTCTTTCCTAAATTTCAATCACGTACACATACCAAGAAACTGATACCTCCATGGATGATGATGCCACCTTCCTTTGGGTATTGAGCTGAGATTCTGGAAAACAGAAACCCTAGACTCCCACTAGTTAAAACTCCAGATTTTCCAAATTATAAGGAAAAATCGACCTGCCTAATTTACAACATAGGCAAAACATTTCAAACGAAATGGGTTCTTCCCTTTTTCTGTAGTAGCCCAAGTACTTCCTTGACATACTAAAAGAAGAACAGCAAGCATAATTTTTTTGGTTCATTGAGCAAACTGAAAAATTATTCAGTTCAGATAAACCCAAAGACAGGGAGGTATTGCATCATCAAAACAACATAGTAAAATAAAGGAAAAAAAACTCACAATGATTTTGGATAAGAGTACACATAGCTATTTTTATTTCATTAATAAGCCTTCTATTCTTCATCTCATTTTTGACTAAAATCTTTTTCCATTCTTCATAGAAGAGATGGGGACATGAGGCATTTTAAATCCCTTTAAAAAAAAACCCTTACTTTGTCTGAATTCAGTTAATTTCCCCCCACAAATAATTTTGTTTCTTTAAAATGCCTTTATTTGGTGAATAATACCAGTCCTATATCTGAAAAGAAACAAAATTATTCAATTTGTATAGTAGCATTGATGACAAAAGTTACTGGAAATGGAGGTGAGAATAAGTAGTAAAGAAGAAGAGAAATACAGGGTGGGGTTTTTGTGTTATGGCTATTTAGCTTTAAGACTGAAAGATTTCACTTTTGAATTTTATAAAACCTACCCTATATATGTATGTATGTATTTATGTATGTATTACATTGTCATAATACTCACCCAACCCATCATTAATTGGCTGACTTCTTTTGGAAACCTAAACAAAAACTAGTCTAGACGAAAGATCGTGTTGCGATGAAGAGGGAGGTCAACAGAAAGAGGAGTGGCAGACTGCTGAACCCAAGATAACCTTGATATCACTTGTATGCCTACTTTATCAAGTACACCACGTTGTAGCAGCCAAATGAAACACAATTTTTCAAAGCAATGCCAGCTGTAAGCAAGACCTTTCAAGGCAGTGTAAGCTTCCATGCACACATCTCAAAACATTGTAGCCTCTAAAGCTCTTCACATATATTACAGACTTTTTGTTCTTGCTAAAGATGCTTAAGGACATAGTGAAGTGTTTTCATTCCTTGATTATAGATAACAGAAAACAGATCAGAAAGAAAAAAAAAAAAGAAAAAAAAAAGAAATGGAAAAAGGGAAGGGGAAGGAGAAAGGAAAGGAGAAAGGAAAGGAAAAAGGGAAGGGAAGGGAAGGGAAGGGAAGGGAAGGGAAGGGAAGGGAAGGGAAGGGAAGGGAAGGGAAGGGAAGGGAAGGGAAGGGAAGGGAAGGGAAGGGAAGGGAAAGGAAGGGAAGGGCAGGGAAGGGAAGGGAAGGGAAGGGAAGGGAAGACACAACAAAGTGCTTAAAGAAGTACGTTGCAGAAAATGGGCAGAGAGTCCAAGTTGAATGTCTTGAAAATGCCTTCTCACTTGTCTCCCAGCTCAGCAGGTCCCTTACTCCAAATTTTTTTCACCTTAATATTCTCCAAACACAAAAAGATTTTTCTATTGAGTTAGTACAGAAGAACTTCAGATTGGATAAATTGTAACTATCCTCAAGGATGTTTAGGGGAGTGTGATTAGAAATTGGAGGATTTCAGTCTTTTTATGCATTCAGTTAAATTCAAGTAATCCTGACAGGCACATCCATCATCCCACATTGCTAGTCTGCATGAAGTGCATGGGAATGCTTTATGCTACAGTTTCAGTGGTAGATAGGTGTACATTGTTCTAGGCCAGAAATCACATGCCTGCGTTAGTGTGCACTGCCCAAATAATTATGCCGTGCTGTTTCCTGCTGCAAAGTTTTGATACAGACAGAGCAAGCTCAGATCTTTTCACCACTTCTATATGGAAACGACTAGGATGACACTTGTATACAAATGACCCTAATAGGACATATTCCCTGCATCAGAGAACCCCTAAATTCCATACTATACAAAAGCAAAACTATTAGGAGCAGTCTGTGGCATCCCTGAAGTTTAATCTTGAAGTTGGAAGATGTGTATGTGAAACTTCAAATTTTCCCCAGATTTATTATATATCCACATTGAGGATGCTGGGCTAATGTTTTAGCCATTACGCTGTCATAAAAGGCTGTCTCAGATTTCTTTTTCTTCCAGGAATATCTTAAATAGACTGAAATCTCAGGTCACTGAAAAGAAACTGTGCAGCTGTTTTTCAAGTCCATCCTGAAATGATGTGCCTTGACTGACACAAGCAGTAGCTGGCAGGGGAAGAAGCTGGAAGTGCAGACCAGACCATCTAGGTCCCAGTCTAGCCCTCCTGTCTGCTGGAAGTCTCAGTTGTCCTGCCGCTCTTCAATGCTGATGTGGTTCTTTGGGACACCTTCAGTATTCTGGAACTGAGTTTACGTTCCAGCTCTGTTATTCCGCGGCCTGATTTTTATCTCTGTTACTCTGTTTCTTGATTTTTTTCCTGTGTAATCATCTTCGCAAAATTCTGAGTATTCCTTTCCTGCATGACTCCAATATTTTGACAATATTTATTTCCTCTGAGGATTTCTTGATGGTTTCAATACAGCAAGGAAAGAAAGCAGCCTATGTTACCACACCAGCAGTCTTTCAATCTGCACCATAAAGCTTTTGTCCTTCTGCAACAAGAATTTTACATACAGTTAGAGAACTCAAACCTGTGAAGCCCTAAGTTTTTCTTCAAAATAACCAGAGGACACAGACATTTAGAGAAAAGAATGAGTACCACACATTTCATTTTGGGGCGTAGCAGGCAGTAGATTTGTCAGAATTCCTAATTAGAAAAAAAACAAAAGATAATAAATACAAGAATACTTTACTGAATTGAACTTCCAGTCCCCATACAGCTTTATTTGCAATAATCATCGGTTGATCATTGTAAGGTTTCCTCCAAGGTCATTAAAATACTGAGCAAAATAATTTACCTGTGTGAGTATAGAGACATCTGCAGTGGTGTATCTCATTGCTCCCCCCAATACTAGGTGGATGCTCTTTTTTTCATATTAAACCACAGAAACTGAAAAAGAGCTTCCGACTTATTAATTTATTAATGCAGAGGAACTTATATTCACGATCTAATGGGGAAACATATCTATTAACTGACCCCTCTGTGGTTCTTCCTGTGGAAAGAGGGGTATTACTTTCCATCTATGTGACTACTGCTGCTAATGTCTGAGACTGTTGCAGCCTTAAAAATGCACAGTTCATTCTGCAGATGGTGATAGCTCTACTAACACTTCTATTGTTAGTTTGAAAGTCAAGTGATGATATGTGTAGGTGTATGTGTGGGAGCACTGCAAAGAATTACATGGCTTTTCTCCCACACTAACGATCCACATGGAAAAGAGGGCCTTATGAAACAATGTTCTGTTCCTCTGGTATTTTTAATCAGTCTGATATTTTGTTAAAATAGCATTTTATTGCACAGCTTGTCATTTTTCTATCTAAGGAGTATCTTTTTAAATGAAAAAAAAATCTTTTATGTTTTTTCTTCACATTTTGATATGTCATCATTTAAAAAAAAATTAAACTGTGTCAAAGCAGAAAAAATAGCTGGAAAATTAATGATTTATCCTGACACACATGTAATTTACTCTTCTAGGTTTTTTCAGCAATTATGCATTTGTTGGACCTGCTAGTAATTAGAAGTTCCTTAAAAGACAACGCCTGACAGTTTTGTAATCTCTGTAATTTCAGTGGTGGCTGCAAAACAGGAAATGTATCAGTATTTGATTGTAAACATATCCTTCATGGTACAGTCAGATGAGGATAAGGCAGATGGCCTGGACAACCTAGATACATACTTCAGCCCTAAAATGGCTTTCTGCTTGGTTTCTACAATTAATTCTACAATTAATTCAGGACATTTTAGCATCCTCGTTGGATTTTCATCGGTTCTGGTTGCCCACCCAATTTTCCTGTTCACTCTCAGTTAGGAAAGCTTTTTTTTTTTTTTCTTTTTTCTCCCAGGTAGGATATGAATTCCTGCTGCACCACTTTGTTTTTTTGGTTTGGTTTTTTACATACATATATAAATGTATGTGTGTCAATATGTACATATATGTTTACATGTGCATACACAAATATTTTGTGCATAGGCAAGAAGAATAGGCATGCACATGTATATATGTATTAATTTTGCTTAGGTTTTGGGTCTTCTTCACATGTTATATAAGCTTAGGTAATAGGAAAAAATGACTCCATTCACATCTTCCCTCATCGTCGTCCTCTCTTTCATTCTTCTGTTACTCTTGTTCCTGGGTCCAGCCATTGTTTCTCAATGCTCAGAAATAAGCTGCTTATCTGTGCATTTTGAATAATGAGGGCTCAGAGAATCAGCCTTAGGTGATCTGTACTACTCTTTTTTTTTTCTTTTGATGGCAACTGTGGTTATATCCACTGTGAAATGTCCAACAAAACCCTATAATTTATTAGAATTAAAAGAAATGATCCAACCACATGCCCCCATGTAACTACACCTATTTTAGATTTGTCTAGTTTTCAGCTGAAAAGTTTAGTCCAAGTCCATTCAAAACGATCTTGCCCATGCCCATACTGTGAAATGAAATATGTGTTTTATGTTTCCTATTGGAAGGCCTTTTGGGGTTGTTTTTTTTTTCTGGAATTAATATTTTATTAATAAAAAAATGTTAGTTTCATTTACACTGATGTTTCTGTTAGAAAACTTTCTTTAAGAAATGTATCATTCATTTAACTCCAAAAATGCAGACAACTGACAAATTGTCTTTTACTTGAATTGCCAGGAATATCAGAAGAGAAGGGAACCTCTCCTGGAGCACACATTGTTAAGTGACACAAAGTAACATAGTACTTAAAAATGGTGATATACATCTGAATTATTCACCGTATATTGCAGGTCCATCTTTTCTGTAGACTTGACTGAAATAGATCTCTGCTGGCACATAGGGATTGTTCAGCATTTTGACTGTGTTCTTTCATAAAGGAATTATTTCACCTATTTCTATATACTTTTAAAGTGTTTTTTAAGTCACCTACTTGTCTCACTCACTAGCAACTCAAAGTACTTACATTTTTATAATTAATTAATTACATAACAAAATATATCTACAAGGTTTCATCTCTTTTCCAGCTGACAGAATAAAACACAATTTTCACTTGATCCTAGCAACTTATACATGCTAACTTTGCATTTGGCCTTACAGACATAAGTTTTACTTTGCATCATTATTTTTTGTACTCCTGTCGGGTTGGCGCGTGGATTTAGGAGGGGGTTAGGAGGAAAGGAAAGCTGGCAGTCAGGAAAGAACCTTGGATAGCAGGTTTATAATGTATATAAGAATTTTGTGTAGAGGATATGTGGAAATGATAAAATGTGGTTACACCTGACTATAAAATCAGAACACTATCTAGGTGTAGGGTTTGTGGGTATTTTTTTTTTCTGCTATTTCATCGTAATGAAAGAAATATAGTAGGAAAAACAGTAGAATCAAATATAAATAAAATAATGTCTATCAGTTAAATCTGTACAGAGAAAAACAGTTCCTAAAAGAGCCCATATATCAATAATATTCTTGCCAGTAATGTGAAACCAGCCCAAACAGCATGCTTTGTCTTTTATTGCTCAGTTGCTGTATTTTTACAGATGGTGACCAGAAAGTGACAACTATTGTGTTTTACAATAACTTTTGAAGTTTTGATTGTCCTTCTCTGTTTTCTCCTTCTCTCTCTCTGAAAGTAAAGGCCTTCAGGGAAGGAGGATCAAGGGACAATTGTGTATGATTCTGAGACTAGACTCAGACAAAAATGAGAATAATTTTGTCATCTTCTCCAATCTTCCAACAGTCCACAACTAAAGTGATGTAAATAAAACATTTTTATAAGTTTCGAGTTATATTTCACTGTTTGGTTTTGAGGAGAAATACAACCAAGCAAAAGAAAACCAAACAAGAAACAGTTTTGCAGAAATGGGAAATTGAAGTCATGTGAGGACATAAATCAATATTCAGGAACATCATTTTCTAATAGGTCAGAATCCCTTGATAATTAGCATCTTGATTTCTTATTCATTATACAATGCACTTTAGAGTGCCTACTGAGATCCTGTCTCCTGGGACTAAGCACTACATAAACGCATAGTAATATTAGATTGAATTCTCAGTCTGAAGGTGACAGTTTAGTCCTCTAAATGTACTTATTCAGAGAGGTAAGAGATGGAAAACATCATCTTTTTCTGTCACTTGCCAGCTGCATCCCAGACTAAAGTGAGAGAGAAAGAAACCACTTACTGACAAGGTGAAAAAAGAAAGGGAAGATCAGGTGAAAACATACATATACCCAGTGAATGGCCTGACACTCTGTCTGAAGACCTAATCTACATCAGGTAATTGTCTGAGACAGATAACATCCTCTCAGTTCAGAGTAACAGAGGCAAATATGACTGTTATTAGTAAAACTATTGTTTATCCTTCTGGCTGGCCTTGTGCAAAAGCTAGAATATGACCACTGAAACATAAGCCAGACAAAAATGGAGAACTGTAGTTGTCTTCTCCCATTTTCCCCACAGGGAAGTGAAGCTTTGTGAGTTTACACCGGGGACTTGGGCAACAGAAGCCTGTGACATGTCTGAAAAAGATCAACTACAAGACACTCAATTATTATCATGTCTGAACCTTGAAGTATTTTGTATCTCCTCTGGCCTCAGCTGTTTGTCACTTTGCCAACATTCACAGAAACCTGCAGATAAGCAAAAAGTGTATAAGGTTCACCAGATGCTTCCTTATCCTATCTTAGTTTGTCTGAACTCTTTCCTGCTAATAACACACCATTTCTGCCAAAACTTTCATTGATATTCATTGTTTCAGCTGATTAGTTGTAGGAAATGAGCCCAGAAAAAAATGACATGTGATAAGTGGCTCAGAATTACTTGCCACAAGCATCTGGGTTTTATTTTGCTTTGCCTTGGTTTGAGATTCATATGCTATGCAGGAAGAGCAGAATTTATTTTCTTCCCTGGTTTTGTGTTTTATGTTTCTTTGTATTGGCTACAGCAGTTACTTGCTGTTCCTTTGTGAAATGAAAGAGTTCTAATACAACAACTTATAGATGATGGAAGTTTAAAGGTTTCAAACAGCAGTTACAAAATATTGTTCTTGATCACAGTTCATTGAAGCTGATTGATTTTTTTAAGAAAAATATAAAAGAAGAAGTTTCACTATTGATTTCTCAGTGATTTTTGTGATCGGACCAAAATCAACTTCAGTTGGTGATCCTTTCATTGCTTTCATTGTTGTTTGCCTCACAAATTAAAAGACTGTGATGGGTTGACCCTGGCTGGACGCCAGGCGCCCACCAAAGCCGTTCTATCACTCCCCCATCCTCAGCTGGACAGGGGAGAGAAAATATAACAAAAACTTGCGGGTCGAGATAAGGACAGGAGAGATCATTCACTAATTACCATCACGGGCAAAACAGACTCAGCTTAGGGAAAATTAGCTCACTTTTTATTACAAATCAGCCAGAGTAAGGTAAATGAGAAATAAAACGAAATCTCAGAACACCTTCCCTCCACCCCTCCCTTCTTCCCGGGCACAACTTCACTCCCGGATTTCTCCACCAAGCCCCCCCAGCGGCACAAGGGGGACAGGGATGGGGTTTACGGTCATCACATGTTATCTTCTGCCGCTTCACCTCCTCAGGGCGAGGGCTCATCACACTCTTCCCCTGCTCCAACGTGGGGTCCCACCCACGGGAGACAGTCCTCCACGAACTTTCTCCAACGTGGGCCATTCCCACGGGCTGCAGTTCTTCACGAACTGCTCCAGCATGGGTCCTTTCCACGGTGTGCAGTCCTTCAGGCACAGACTGCTCCAGCGTGGGTCCCCCACGGGGTCACAAGTCCTGCCAGAAAACCTGCTCCGTGGGCTCCTCTCTCCACAGATCCGCAGGTCCTGCCAGGAACCTGCTCCAGCGCAGGGTTCCCACGGGGTCACAGCCTCCTTCAGGAACCCACCTGCTCCGGCGTGGGGTCCTCCACGGGCTGCAGGTGGATATCTGCCCCACCATGGACCTCCCTGGACTGCAGGGGGACAGCCTGCCTCACCAGGGTCTTCACCACGGGCTGCAGGGGAATCTTCGCTCCGGCGCCTGGAGCATCTCCTCCCCCTCCTTCTGCACTGACCTTGGTGTCCGCAGGCTTGTTTCTCTTACATGTTCTCACTCCTCTCTCCCGTGGCTGTTTTTTCCGCATCCCAACTTTTTTTTCCTTCTTAAAAATGTTATCACAGAGGCGTTACCACTATCACTGATTGGCTCGGCCTTGGCCAGCGGCGGGTCCATCTTAGAACCGGCTGGTATGGGCTCGCTCTCTCTCGAACACAGGGGAAGCTTCCAGCAGCTTCTTACAGGAGCCACCCCTGTAACCCCCCCCGCTACCAAAACCTTGCCACATAAAACCAATACATTCCACCCCTCGCCTCTGTGTATCACATTTTTAAGAAATATCATTAAAATCTACATTCATCACACAAAATCTTCACTCACATTAACAAAAAGAATTCCCCACACCAAAATCAAAATAATATCATCACAAAACCGACAAAAAGTGGACAATTTACACACATTCCACCCCTTGTCCCTTCACCACAATTACAACAATAAAATTTCCCCACTCATCAAGCAGCTCTTAACTCTCTCACTGCGTTCAGTCCATGTTTTGCCCGTTACCTCTCTCAATTACTATCCTTATCTCAAATTCCTCACATTGCCCGCATTCTCCACCAAAAAGACTGTGATGGGTTGACCCTGGCTGGACGCCAGGCGCCCACCAAAGCCGTTCTATCACTCCCCCATCCTCAGCTGGACAGGGGAGAGAAAATATAACAAAAACTTGCGGGTCGAGATAAGGACAGGAGAGATCATTCACTAATTACCATCACGGGCAAAACAGACTCAGCTTAGGGAAAATTAGCTCACTTTTTATTACAAATCAGCCAGAGTAAGGTAAATGAGAAATAAAACGAAATCTCAGAACACCTTCCCTCCACCCCTCCCTTCTTCCCGGGCACAACTTCACTCCCGGATTTCTCCACCAAGCCCCCCCAGCGGCACAAGGGGGACAGGGATGGGGTTTACGGTCATCACATGTTATCTTCTGCCGCTTCACCTCCTCAGGGCGAGGGCTCATCACACTCTTCCCCTGCTCCAACGTGGGGTCCCACCCACGGGAGACAGTCCTCCACGAACTTTCTCCAACGTGGGCCATTCCCACGGGCTGCAGTTCTTCACGAACTGCTCCAGCATGGGTCCTTTCCACGGTGTGCAGTCCTTCAGGCACAGACTGCTCCAGCGTGGGTCCCCCACGGGGTCACAAGTCCTGCCAGAAAACCTGCTCCGTGGGCTCCTCTCTCCACAGATCCGCAGGTCCTGCCAGGAACCTGCTCCAGCGCAGGGTTCCCACGGGGTCACAGCCTCCTTCAGGAACCCACCTGCTCCGGCGTGGGGTCCTCCACGGGCTGCAGGTGGATATCTGCCCCACCATGGACCTCCCTGGACTGCAGGGGGACAGCCTGCCTCACCAGGGTCTTCACCACGGGCTGCAGGGGAATCTTCGCTCCGGCGCCTGGAGCATCTCCTCCCCCTCCTTCTGCACTGACCTTGGTGTCCGCAGGCTTGTTTCTCTTACATGTTCTCACTCCTCTCTCCCGTGGCTGTTTTTTCCGCATCCCAACTTTTTTTTCCTTCTTAAAAATGTTATCACAGAGGCGTTACCACTATCACTGATTGGCTCGGCCTTGGCCAGCGGCGGGTCCATCTTAGAACCGGCTGGTATGGGCTCGCTCTCTCTCGAACACAGGGGAAGCTTCCAGCAGCTTCTTACAGGAGCCACCCCTGTAACCCCCCCCGCTACCAAAACCTTGCCACATAAAACCAATACACCTAAATATTCCCATTTCAAATTCAAGTTTGGAAATGAAGTCTCATTACATCCTTCTATATTGTTCAGTAGGATAAGACAGACAGTTTTAGTGCTTACCATACCCTATGATTCTGTGTGTAACCTTTCCAAATCCTGCCCTTGGCTGCAATGCAGACAAGTAAGCTGAGGCTATTGTTTGCATGGTTTAATAATTCTGCTGCTGGCAAATGAGTCAGAGACTTGATTATTCTGTGAGAGTTGTTTTGTTTCTACAGTTCTAACAGGAGTGGGAAGACTAAATAACTTTTATTTTTGCTGTCAGTTACATGAAAAGATTGGATCTGTTGATAATAAAAAAAATACGATGTTTACATGATTTAGTAATGACTGCATTTTGACATTTAATGCAGAATGCATCTTGGAGATAAAGGTGCAGGTGTTCCTATTATTTTACTCGGTATTTATGTCAGGTTTAGGGATTACCTCAATAAAAGAAAGCCTTAAGTAACAAAAAAATTACACCAAATTTCCCATGCTTCTTAAAAAGTGAACAGGTTTAGAAGTGCAGCTGACAGAGGGAGGGGGTGGATAACGAAGCTTAGATTCTTCCAGGATTTGACCTCCAGATGAATTCTGTTTTCTTTTCCTAAGAGATAGAGTCTATAGTAGCATATTTTCATTTCTTTAGAATATTTCATTAAGTTTTGCATTGCATGTCCACTTTATTCTACTGTCAATCAGGGTTGCAAATCATAGTCATGTGTGTGTGTTTGAGTGCCCTGTGCCAATAGATACATATAGAAATAATTATAGTAGGTGTTAAAAGTTAACAAAGATACTAAAGATAACTCCTTCGTCTTTCTCTAGAATAATGTTTACATATTCTAACAAATGTCTCCATTTTTCTCCAACCCATAGAAGAAGTTAAGTTTGAGACTTACCCTGGAAAAGTACTGGAAAATTGTCCATCCAGTTGAATAATCCAGACCAGTACTTGCTGCTGTAGGTCTTACATATTTTATCTGGTTAATTCAATTCATGCTTTTAAAAAGCAAATATTTGAAAGCTATATAAATGTCCTGTTTATTACTAATATAGTTGGATATCCAAAAAGTCAAGATGTAAAGTTTGGGTTTTTTTCTAAATCGAAATCTATGTAAAAGTTTTCCTTGGAAGTTCCAAGACCATAAAAAGTATTCAGGACATTCTAGGTAATAGACATAGTACCTTCCTTTTTCCCTGTGGCATATTAAAATACAAATCTGTTAAATTGCAAACTGTCTCCCAAATTCATAGCTAATTAACTCTCAATGATATGTCCAGCTGCCAACACTGAGGGCAAATTTTGCAAGTGAGCCGAGACTTTCAAAATATGTTTTTATATTTCGTGTGCTGTTGCTTAATGTATAGATGCAATCAGTGTAATTTAGCAAAAGCATGTTTCATAGACAGTGGGGGGAAGAAAATGGGATACTGAAATGCTAAGTGGAAACAGGTGAACAAATTCTGTTAGGAAATTAAACCCAAAAAACTTGTACTTTTCACTCCCACGTATCCTGCACCATGCATTTATCCCATTCCCCTGAAGTATTTATCAAAACTTTAACTGGCTAAAAAAAATTATCTGACCCTGAATTTATTTTGAAATGAAAATTTGAAGTATAGTTTTAAATTGGTTCCAATTGTGAAAAGAACAGTACAAATTTTGACAAGATCAAAGGCCTGATTTCTGTCTTCTTTAGGCAAGTCAAGGATGATTCTGCAGGTGTTAACTGGTATGCACATAGTGTGAGAGTAAAACCAAGTCCCTAATCTCTTTCAGCCTTAGCCATTTTAATTTTGTCCCTCCCACAGCTGAGTTATGCATGGAAGTGAGTGTGAGGCCTGTTTACTCCCCAGTCTATAATTTTAGATGATTAGCTGCCCAGGAAAAATATTGAGAAGTAATCTCAATTTATTTTAGGCAATCAGAGGGAAAAAAAATACTAGCAATACCAGACAGAATATGAGATAGCAGATTATATAATCGGGTCATATTCCCCAAGCTTTAGAAATGCTTTTTGAAGTTAATTTGGGTTGTAGCTACTTTTTTTTCCACAACTCCTCTCCCACTGAACTGCAACAGGCTTTTTCCTTAATGGCTGATATAGACACAGTTCTGTCTGATTGGTAAGAGCACTGTCTGCTTTTTACTGCATTTAACACATGCATGTTCTTTCCCTCGTGAGAAGAATACACGCTGCATGTAATGCTTTCATACTGTTTTGCTTCACACATGTTTATCAATACTATTAATTTCATCCAGTACTGCTAATCTCATCTATTAATGCATTTTTAGATCTTGGTTATTCATTTAAATTGTATGGCTACACTTCTGGTGTTCACTAAAACACCCCTGTTTTCAAAAAAGGCAAAGAAACTTAATTACATGTTTCACTGGTACCACTGCACTGGTGATGCCTCAGTTAAGCCTAACCAAACAAGTATAGAAGGGATATGATACTGTTCAGAAATACATTTGCTTTGGCAATCAAAATCAAATCAAATTATTTTAATCATTCAAGTAGTGGAATAGTCTTCTAAATACAATGGTGAGAGCAAGGAATTAAGTCTTTTTTTAGGATGTAACTTGACAAATTAATGGCAAACAGTGCATGTAAGTTAAAAGGAGAATGCCTGAAGATGAGTTACATTTGGGATATTTCCACTGTGTTGTTACATTCTGAATAGTTCTTGACTGCTCTGCATTACATTCACAAACCATTAAACCTCTTCTTCAAAGTTTTTATTGGTTGCTTTCTGGAGAAAGAAAGAATCATCCTTTCCTTGATCCACAGTGAGGTTTCTGGGGTTTTTTCCATCTCTTCTCAGGTACTCGCTATTGACTACATCTATACATGTTATGGACAGGTTCTTCTAAAGGGATTTAGTTCTTATTAGGCCTCTTACGTCCAGCTCACAAACTTAAATTGGAAGCTAAGACCAGATTTGTACAGTCAAAGTGGATTTTTTTGTCTTCTCAGATTCTAGTCGTAGGTCAGTGGTTTTTCCATATCCAAGAGGATAGTCCTCTTCCTAGGTTATCTGGGTGTGGAAATATTTGGGTTTTCACCTTTTCCATTGCACTTGTGCCTTTTACATTTATTTGTTATACATTGGGTATTTTCATCTTAGCTGCTGATTCTAGAATTAAGTAGAACATACTTTAGCTATTTTTACTGTTGAGAATATTATATCAAAAACATACTATGAGACATACAGCAGAAATAACCAAAACATTTAATTTTGCATCTATCATCTTCCTTCCTTTTTTCCTTCTTATTCCATGTTTACGAACAAAAGCTATTCCAAGAAAATTAGTGACACAGTTGTGAATGCAAAGGTTCACAGAGTGCTGAGAACCTACCAAGTTAATGTTAATAGCTATTGTATAAAAGCTTTCAATTTAATTTGAAATGAGACTGCAAAGTGGGTCATATGCTGAGATATGCAAGAAAATAATTTATTTCTCAGTAATGGTGGAATGCCAACATGATAATATTCACCCAGGAAATCTTTAGCAGTTAGATGTGTTTAGGTAGGTAAAAAGATGTTAATTCAGTTGTAGAAGATAAAAACCCCAGTAATTCTTCTTACATTAGGCATTTACTTCCAATGGAAGAATTATAAAGGTTTTTTTAGACATAAAATAAAGCCAGTGAGTGAAAAGCATCAGAAAAATGCCCATCGTATTCGTCTAGCAAAATCAGCATTTCCTCCATAATTTCTTCCATGTTTTCTCTCATCAGCAATGCCTTGAACAACTCAGCCAAACAGTATGGTTTCATAACATGCCTAAAATTTAGAAAGTTTTCTTTTTCCATTGGTGTTAATTAAAAATTTTGTACTCGCATACATTTGGAGAATAGAATAGAACAGCATAGAATAGAATAGAATAGAACAGAACAGAACAGAACAGAATAGAAGACTAGACTATTTCAGTTGGAAGGGACCTACAATGACCATCTAGTCCAACTGTCTGACCAATTCAAGGCTGACCAAATGTTAAAGCATGTCATAAGGGCATTGTCCAAATGCCTTTTAAACGCTGGCAGGCGTGGGGTATTGACCACCTCTCTAGGAAGCCTGTTCCACGGTTTGACCACTGTCTGGGTAAAGAAATGCTTCCTAATGTCCAGTCTGAACCTTCCCTGGTGCAGCTTTGAACCATTCCCACGTGTCCTGTCACTGGATCCCAGGGAGAAGAGCTCAGCACCTCCCTCTCCACATCCCCTCCTCAGGAAGCTGCAGAGAGCAATGAGGTCAACCCTCAGCCTCCTTTCCTCCAAAGTAGACAAACCGACATACCCAGAGACCTCAGCTACTCCTCATAAGACATTCCTTCCAGCCCTTTCACCAGCTTTGTTGCCCTCCTCTGGATGCATTCGAGGACCTTCACATCCTTCTTAAATGGTGGGGCCCAGAACTGCAGACAGTATTCAAGGTGAGGCCGCACCAATGCTGCATAGACCGGAATCATCCCCTCTTTTGACCGGCTGGCCGTGCTGTGTTTGATGCCCCCCAGGATGGGGTTTGCCCTCTTGGCTGCCAGGGCACACTGCTGACTCGTACTGAGCCTGCTGTCAACCAGCACCCCCAGATCCCTTTCTGAAGGGCTGCTCACCAGCCACTCCTCTCCCCATTTAAACTTGTGCCTGGTGTTACTCTAACCCAGGTGCAGAATCTGGAACTTTGACTTATTAAGTTTTATCCCATTAATCATAGCCCAATGCTCCAGTCTATCCAGATCCCTCTGCAGGGCCACTTATCCCTCAAAAGACTCAACAGCACCTCCCTGTTCAGTGTCATCAGCAAACTTGCAACTGGTGCATTAAGCTCCTGCGTCCAGATCACTGACAAAAAGACCAGTCAGGGGCTCTGTTTTCACCCACTCTGTAACTCAGGCTCCCCGCCTGCCCTCACTCCTCCGTCAGGGGGAAAGTTGGGTGGGAGAGGCTGGCGCTGGCACATCCTGGGAGCTGGCAGTGCTACTGCCTGGGAGGCAGTGTGAGATTCTATGATTCTATGATTCTATGCTTCTCTTCTGATGCATGGCGCTCTGACTTCCCGTCGGGCCGGGCAGTCGACAGTCTCTGGGTGCAGCGCAGGTGTGTAACTACCCAACGCAGGCGGGAGGAGCAGCGGCGCGAGCGCCCGCGCGCACGTGTATGCCGTACACGCCCGAAAGCGTAAGCCACTTCTCCCCCAAGGCTGCTCGCCGCCGGTGCCGCCACGCGTGCCAGGGGCCGGAGAGCCAGGGGCGATGGCGGTGGCCGGCCGGGCGTGGCGTGGCGTCCCCGTGGGGCTCTGGTGCCTGTGACAGCAGAGAGGACGCATCACAGAGGGCTGAGGCCAGGGGTGCCGGCCGGCAGCGCCGGCGCTGCAGTCCGTCTCGGGCTAGCGGTGAGTGGGGCGGGCGGGGGGAAGGCTCGGCCGCCCCGGCCCCCGGGGGGGGTTCTGAGGCCGGGGCGAGGGCGCAGCCGCTGCGGGGAGCACCTCGGGCAGGTCGGGTGCCGCCCTCGGGGCTGGGCGCAAAGGGGCCCGGGGCCGCCGGCCACGGTGAGCGGCCGGGGAGGGGCTGCGGGGACGTGCCCGCGTCCCCGCAGCCTTCGCCAACCTGCCCCTCGGCCGGCCCCGGGCCCCTGCGTCTCCTGGCCCCGCCGCCATCTCCCTCCCAGCCAGCCCCGCTGAGCCCCTTCTCTCCCTCTCTCCCTCCTCCTCCAGACCATGGCTGTGGGCATCACCCACATCCTGACCGTGCTGAGCATCGCGCAGTACGCGCTGAGGGCGGGCGAGCGGACAGACGCCGCCACGCGAGACCTCCTGCGGCAGCGTGAGGAGGAGCAGAGGCAGCAGATGGCGTGGCTGCTGGAGGAGATGGAGCAGAGGAGCCGGGAGCCGCGCGGGTTCGCCCAGCAAGGCGTGCTCCTCGCCGCCTGCCAGCACTGGTGGTTCTGGGCCTCTGCCGAAACCCTGCTCCTCCTGCTCTTTGGGCTCTACTGGCTGCCCAGGCAGAGGAGCGCTGGCTCCGACGGCGACGGCCAGCAGGGAAGCCGCAGCGGCACACAGGCGGAGGAGAACTGCCAGGCCCAGCCAGACCCGAACGACACCCCGGGTCGAGACCAGCCTCCGGGCGAGGCGGGGGCCTCCGCCGCACGTGCCACGCGCTTCCCGAGAACGACGTTCTGAGCGGGCTGCGCCCGGCCAGGGGAGCGGCGCCTACGGAGAGCGGAGCGCCCACGAGGACACCACCATCGACCGACCGACCACCTGCTGCTCGTGCCCCCGAGACCACCCCTGGGGCACTCCTTCCACCGGAGCCGGGCAGCGTGGGCCCAGGCCAAGACGCCAATAAAGTAGCTCGTTTGAACCAACGCTCTGTCCGTGGATGTCTGGGCAAGGCTTTGTCAGGGGCCGGGGGCCCCTCCGAGGCGCTTCCGTGCTCCGCTGCCGACGAACCAGGAGAGTGTTCCGTGGAGAAGCGGGTTCGGGGGCTCTCTTTTCACCCACTCTGTAACTCAGGCTCCCCACCCGCCCTCACTCCTCTCCTCTCCTCTCCTCTCCTCTCCTCTCCTCTCCTCTCCTCTCCTCTCCTCTCCTCTCCTCTTCTCTCCTCTCCCCTCCCCTCCTCCATCCTTCTCCCTTTCTTCTCCCTCTTCTTTTCTTCTCCCTCTTTCATTTCCCCTTCTCTCCTTGCTCCTCCCTTTCTTTCTCCCATTTCTTCTGTCAGCCATGGCAGCTGGGCTTCAGGAGAACGTTTCCTCTTCTTAGATATGCCCACGTGATCAGACCACCTCACCACCACAGCCATAGAAAAGTTTAGCAACACCCTCTCCCTGCTACCTCTGTGCTCACCATGTGAGACTGAGAGAATACTAACAATTGTCACAGGTATCTCAGTTCCCCACTCTGGGACGTTTCCCTCCGTCAGCATTGCTGCACATGTTATGTCTACTCGCTAACTTGCTGCTTTCCCCATTGCAGTAAGTCCAGCTGCTGGTACTCTTGAGCAGCTCTTCACCCATCCTCTCCATGTGTTTGCTACCAGCCAGCGCTTGTTACACCCTGGTCCATCTCTCCTCTGTAACAAAGAGATGGAAGTTGTGCTCGAGTTTATGCTAGCAGTGGTTTTGTTTATGCACAGGCATTTTGCACCTCCTTGTCTCCTCTCTCTTCTTCTGGCCTTCTGGTTACCCACTCCCACTTCTCTAGTTGCACACTTCCTTCAAAGGACGCTGCTGAAATCAGGAGTTCCACCTTGGGGTCTTGCTGCTTCTCCTCACTACTGAAATCCCCCATGAGAACAAGGGTGAGATGAAGTTTGTGCTCGACTTTACGTTTGCAGTGGTTACAGTTATGCTTAGACCTTTAGCACCACCTTCTCTTCTGTCTCTTCTCCTGGTGTTCTGGACATCTCCTCCCTGCCTCCTTTCCCATGCCCTGGACTACCTTTGTACTTGCTGCAAACGATGCCGCTGAAATCAGCTGATCCATCACTGGGTCTTGCTTTTTCTGGCTGCCTGGCGTCTGGTTAAGATCAACCCACCACAAGTGGTTACCCCTCTTTTCATCAGGGAAAGAGCACAGAAGGTACGAACAAAAGCAATCCTATTAGTAACAATTATATTACCAGTTAGCAAGGATCTCTGAACTTCAGAAATGTCCTGAAAATCTAGAAGATGTCCTTCTGTTCCCAAAATGAGAATTAATGGGTTGTGCATTTACTTTTTTATATATAACTACTTATTAGAAGTTTTTGTCTTCTGTTGGGTGCATGCTTAAACTGCATACTAAGTACCCGAATGTTTTTTTAATGTATTGATTTTTGTGACTGAGGCATTCTCAGAATTCTCATCACATATAAGGATGAAAAAGGCTTAAAAGAAGTATTCTACTGCCTGCTTAAGACATAGCATGTATGCTATGTTTTTGTGTGATAACTATCTAAATAGTCACATCGCATATTTAAATAGTACATTTGCTTGTAGGCACGCTTGTATATTCTTAGATGAACTTCTTGTACACTTAAAATGTGAGACCTTTAACATTTAAGAAGAAATAAAAAAGCATGGATTGATGATCAACACTGAAACACTGATAGCACTGAAATTCCTTATTTTTCCGAAAGTATAATAAAAAAGACCTAGAAATAAATACAAGGTAGATTGCATTTTAAGAAAAGTAAATTTGTTGGGAAGGAATAATAGAACAAGAAGCTTAGAACTAGGTATGAGTTTTCAGTACACGACTCAAGAGCTGAACAAAGCTTTGAGCAAAATGTCCAAATCATAGAAACTCTAGGCAAAGAATTAAGAGGACTCCAGAGCTGGGCAACAGGTGAGGGGTGACCTGCAACCCTGCAGATCGGGGTATATACATCAGAAATCTGCCTTTGCTCCACCCTAGTGCCAATTCCTTTCTCTCTGGAATCCGTACATTTCCATATTTTGCCTTTCTTGGAGAACAAGCTGCATTGGAGAGTCCTAGAATTACCTTCAAGGTTTTGAAATCTGGAGCAAAACTCACGATACTATCAAGATCTAATGTTTCATGTCTGCTACAATTTATAGGAATTTCAATACAAAGAGACCGTGTTTCCCACTAGCACCATGTTTTAAGAAGACTGACAATACCCACCAAACTTTACAATGCAAACACATTGTGTAGCTTTTGGCCAACCTGTTCTTTGTTACATTCAATTTTATGATAATATCTGGCACAAATGTTGTCAGAAGTTCATGATAGTCAGTGGGTTCTAACTTTCCTCTGGTTGCCCAATTTGTTTTTCCTCGACTTTGGTGGGCTTAGGGTTAGTGCGTATCAATATGTCTTTGTTGCTTGACAGAGCATGGACACAAGAGCACGTTGTACGGGTAAGTATCACCTGATCTGCAGCTGGTGTATCTATAGTGTCATTTCCAATCAATTTACATACCCACAACTCTCAGTCCTGATGTTTCTCACAGTATCCTCAAATCCAGCCCCTGGAAGTTCCTCTGCCTCATATTGTTCCTCAATCTTTATTAGAAAATATTAACTGATGTGTCAAAGGTCTTTGGCCCAGTGGTTGTGGACAAGCTGAAATGCAGGCTGTGGGCTGCGTTCATCTGCATCAAGCTCCAGAACCCATCCAATGTAACTCAAGCAGGATGACTTTACAGTGAATTGTGCTCACGTCTGGCTTGTGTCTATCTTTAGCATATTTTATAGGTGTATCCTTAGAGAGTTATATTTAAATCTATTACAGTTTGAATTAGACACCAGTTTCAGAAGAAAACTATATTTGATCATTCCTGTTTCTAGTGCAATACTGAGCATAATCATACTTAATTTTTTAATGAAATGCTCCTTATTAAGGGTTCAATTTTCCTTTTGTTATCCCTTATGTGGAATACAAATGATAGCCTAGTTCTGTATAGTTTAATACTAGCTATGTGTGAAGAAATATCTGAATATTTTGTAAATTAAATTGGTTTTTTGTTAGAGAAATCATGCTATTTCTTGAGCTATGGAACCTACACTTAAATTTTTTTAGTAAAACATTTTAATATCCAAACATAAATGCCACAGTTTTAAACACTGGGCAATTTAATCATTACATGAATTAATCACATTTTATTTCAGTACAGTTATAAGTAACAAAAGCAAGCACACAGATTTACAAAAAAGAACATCCATATATTTTTTAACAAGGAAACTGATACTCAGTTTAATACACCTGTGAAAAGAAAGATTCTGTGGTTTTTTGTTGGGGTTTTGTTGCTTGGTTTTTTCTTCTAACAATCACACATTGGCTGAAGTATCTTATGAATCAAAGACACATGCCAGATACATATTTTGACCTTGAGGATTTACCAGTCTGATTTTAATCTATTTGAACAATTTACTTTTGTAGGGGGAAAAAGGTCAGTTCCAACAATCTCTATTTAATTTGAACAGAATCTCAGTGGCGCTTAACAAATACTGCTTCTACTACTGACAAAAGCTCAGTTTACTCATGTTCTTTACTAGTCATAGAAATCACATACGATTTTATTCCAGAAAGACATTATCTACTGAGCCTAAGTACATGGAACAAAATCAGATAAAAGGAATTGTAACAGAAATTCAGAACACAATAAAATGTGTCACTGTGTTACATTTGTGACAGTCAATCATTTCTGATTTTGCCAGAATAGGTCACAAGTAATATTCACCAAAGTTGCAGATGGTTAGAAACTACTTATTTGGTATCAACACACATTTATAGACAAATAGCTCAAGGGGAAGCTCTTATAATACATAACATAACTATATAGTACTCAAAATTTGTGTTACAGAACTGTATCAAGGAATCATTGAGATGTCTGGATGGACCTGGCACATGCCTAATTTGCTCTTACAAGTTTCTGAGAGAAAAAAATTCTATGGGCTCCCTTGGACTGTATATTAAAATGCTTAATTCTTTTAACTCAGAAACATTTTGTTATGTTATATTCAAAATCTTCCTTGGCATAAGGCTGGCTGCTACTGCTTATCCTGTTCAGAAGGGCTCATGGCCAGCGGTTTCTTTATTTCATCTTTGCACCTGCCATTATCATGTCCATGTTCCATTTCCTCTTCTCCAGACTAAACAACCACAGTTCTTTTCCTCATAGATCATTGGGTTTAGATCCTGCAGCAAGTAGACCACACTGAATGATTAGCAGTTTCCCAGCTTTGCAACCATTTTTAGTTTGCATGATCGTTATCCAGCAGGTAAACAAGAGTCATGCTGAAAGGCAGAGCTATATTTGAATACAGATGTGTGTATTTCAACTGGAATCCAGTCTTTATTTTGTAAAACCTTAAACTTTGTGTTTGTTTGTTTGCTTGGATATTTTTCAACATGCTAGTGTTTGGATTTTACTGTTAATCCTTATCTTGACTTGATAACAGTATCACTATAACAGTATCTTGATACTTGATAGCAGTATCACTATAATGAAGTCTCAGCAAGTTGACACAAAGTAACTACTCTTGTATGATGCCCTATGACAACAATTTGACATATTCCTCTCCTTTGACCACTAAATGGGGGAAAAACAAATCAGCATATTAAATAGCATTGACAATATAATTAAAATACATGTATGCATTTTCACTTTTATGTTTCCTGTAATGAATGGAATGTATGTATGAGAGCTAGCACATTCCACATTTGAGAGAGACAAGCACAATACGTACTACGCTTTGCTTTTACTCAACTAAATATCCAATACCTTGAAACTGCAGCTATTGGATGAGATTCTCAAAAGCACCTAATGATCATCATAAAAATCAATGGTAGCTTGACAGCACAGACAGCATGACAATTTTCCATAGATTGCACACCTTTAGGGGAAGGGATTTAGATTTCATATATCCTTTCTAAAGCATCAGATATATTGCTGGTTTTGTATATAAATAAACAATAGGAATAGACTAAAAGATTCATTGTTCCCTGTGATAACTTAAGGAAAAATGTTATCTTAAAAATATTGTACCAAAAGTGTACTGAAAGTACAAATCAAAAAAACAGATAACAAGGTACTGAAGAATTTCAGGAAATAGTACCTCCTTTTTTGGCATATGGGTCATTCATTTTTGATAAATCTTTAAACATGGAAGAAGTACTGATGTCTAAAGGTCTGCTAACATTTATGTATTATTTTCTAATTCAGAGCTCTTTTTGCTTACTAAATGGAATTTATTACAAAAAATTTGATTTTCTGTTGGTGAAAGGTAGATAATCTGTGGCACAGAAGTTCAAGCTGGATAAATATCAGAAACATAGGTTTGAATTGATATAATTTTTTTTCTTAATGATGAAGTCTGTGCATTTAAGGACATTCACATATCTCAAGCTAACCTAGTAGTTAGTCCTGCACCAGACCAATCTGAAAATGTGTCTTTTCTATAATTAAAAACATCAAACAAACAACAACACCACCACCACCCCCCCAAAACTCCAAGAAAACCTAACAACTTTTAATTACTTTGTATGCATGATGAAACAGAAGCACTGAAAACTGTTAGAACAACAGAAGGGAAGAAAAGGGGATAAATCCTTACTAAATTAAGACCATTTTCAGGAAGATCTCTGTGTATCTAAGTATATAGAAATATGTCTAGCAGCATTTACAAAAAAAAAAGCTCCCATTAAAAGTATGTGCATAGTCTAAAAATGAAAAATTGGGAAATCTGTTTAAATCCTTGCTATGTCAATAGTTTCTTGGGAGTTCTTCAGGATTAAAAGAGTACCTAGGTAACCCATAGGGTATTTAATTTGAACTGTTGTAGGAGGGAAAGAATCAGCCTTTGAGGGGACACTCCTTTCCACTGATTAAAAAGCTTAAACCAGATGCACAACCTTTAAAAAGCTGAATTAAATGAGTTCACTCCAGGATTAATCAATAGCTGAATTCCAGGGTCAATGTTCACAATTTATTAACCTAACCTGAAAACTAAAGGGTCTTACTTAGAGATCCTTAATGTTATAGTCTTAATGTTATAGGCAAAAACATCTTGTTTAATGTCAAGATTTAAAGACAGGTGTGACTTTTGACATATCTGTGGATACCTACATAGGTTTTTATAATAAAACCTGTACATATTTTCTTACGGTTTTAGTTAAAAAAAAACAAACAACAAAAAAAAAAAAACAAAACTGACCTAATTGTTCGCCCCTTTTTTTAGGTCAGAATTATAATTTTTTTATCTTTCAGACTACCTTTGATGTTGCACTTGTTTAATTAAGGTACTTGCTAAGCAAATTCACAACCTAGACTCAGAAATTAGTATCAGTGGCTAATATATTTGTAGCCAGTTGTTTAATGCAAGTGGGTACACTGTGTGTTCCTGTTTTTCATCACATAGTAAGGATTTGCTTTTTCACATTTTGGTGTAGATCACTAGCAGAAATTTCCAACCAATTTCTTATATTCCAGACTTAATGGGAAATTAAACAACAGTGTTACTGTCATCTGTGCATTCTCCTTTCCAATAATGTATATCCGTTTGCACTAAATTCAAGTATATGCTTTTAATGAATGAAAATGCTTTGCAGTGATGATGTAGTGTAAGCAGGCAGAGTGACTTACCAGGTAGAAGTGTAATAACAAAACATACAGGACATCTGTTTATTGTTTTATTCCTGAGTGCTCAAAAAGCAAAAGCCCATAAAACCCTGAAATTCTATCCATGTTCCAAACTCCAAAACTTCACTTGACTTTCATAAAACAGGATTTCCACTCTGAAGATAGTCTGTATCCTGAAGCAAAGACCTTATATATTCCTAAACAGAATTGTGAGTGCTGACTGATCGTTTGAGGCTCACAGCAATGCAACATTCCTAAAAATAGATTTTTCATGATGAAAACTGAGATAAAAATTCCCACTACCTATTACCACTTTAAATACAGCACTGGATTATTTTATTTTATCTTTTTTTCCACCCCCCCCGAAAAGATGTTTGTGGATTGTTTCATATTCCCACAAAAGAAAGAGAAAAGAGAGACTGAGTTTCTTTGCTCCCCCCCCCCTTATTTATTTACTAAGTAGCAAGCTCTTGCCTTCTGTCATTTGTTTATACTGCACTTCTTGGATAGGTCATGATGAAACTTCATTCTAATACTGTTATGCTCTTTCATTCAGGAATAAAAAGCTAAAAATGGTGTACACAAGGGATTGCACACATGTAGAATACTATTAAATGAATTAGAATATGTTTGATCTATCATTCAAAAAAAAATCCCAAATTATGACTGACTTATTTAACTACATGGGACACCTACAGCTTTAAACTTCCAGATTTTTAGTTAGATCAAACCGATTTGTGAAAATAAAACTACTAGCAGTATAGTTTTCCAGGCACTAACTCAAAAGTATCTAGAATTCTCAGGGTAGAGAACTCTGCAAACTGAAATAAAGAAATATCAGATTAAAAATGTACTTTTACATTTTTACATTTTGCTGCACCAGTGTTTGGTAGAATTTCATGCCCTGCTAATGTTACCTCTGCAGGATTAGAAACTGCAGCTGTTTTTATCCTTTTTTCATTTATCCACAAGAGTAATTTATGTGATGTTTAGTGAACTGGGGAAGGAGAGGGAGGAATCACATTAAAACTATTTCAGAATACTGAGAGCAGGATTCACATTTTATTACCTATGTCTCAATATATCATAAACAAAGTTTGTTTCACTTTGTAATTAAAATTTTCAGTATTGATAGAACACTTTACATAGTGAAGTGCATGTTGGAACTCTTGTACTACACTGCTTGCATAACCAGTCAAGTCCAGTATTCTGTCTCTGACAGTGATCTGTGGCAAAGTCATGAAAGGAATATGCAAAAATAAACTCTGTAGTGGCCAGTAATGAAATGATCTGCCAAAAGGTGAAGTTTCTTCTTCCTAATCCATATCAGTTAATAGAATTTGTAAGGTTTAAATCCCTTCTAAAAAAAGAAAATTATTCTATGTGAAATAACAGTGAATGTTATTATTATCCACATATGTGTCTAATCCTTCACTGAATCTCGCTAAGCTCTTGGCCTCAATTATATCTCAAGACAATGAGTTTTCAACGAATTACCCTCCATTTTCACTTAATTTCTTTTTTCATTGTATAATGAAAAAGGTTAAAAGAACTAGATTAAGATTTACCTATCATTTCTCGACCTCTATAGCTTTATAGACCTGTCTACATTAACAACTTGGAATGAGGCAGTAGTATGCTTTTGAAGAGAATCCTGCAGTTATCTCCATTTTCTGTACTCGGTTTGCAGAGCGTGCTTGCAGACCAGCTTTGTTCTATGGCACATATTCCCTTGTGAAGAAGTTGAACAGGAATTTCACCACAAAAAAACAATCTAAGTGCTCTCTACCTCTCGGTGGGAACACCAGGCTGTGAACTGGGTCCTGGCCATACGGCCACTGGGTACTCTGAAACAGGCTTTGTGCACATGCCAACACAAGGCACTTGAGCTCCTGTGACAACCAGAAGTGGTTCTTGTGCTTTATGAAAGGGGCAAGCACTGCGCTCATCATCATTCACCCTTCAGCTCATTTATGAGCCTGGAACTGCCCTTCCAGCTGCCCTGCCAGCTCACAGGCCTCGGCCATCACCTGGACTATGACAGAGTTGCCCACTGCGAGCTGGTTTGCCGCCGAGCGGTAAGAGCCACGGGCTGCAAAATTCACCCCCAGAGCAGCCCACCTCTTGAAGAGACATTCAGGCTCTGGAAATTGGAAGGGGGGTTGCCAAAGACCAGTTCATGGTAGGGTACCTCAACTGTCCCCTCACTGCCAAACGTTTCTGCACCAACTGGGCCAGTACCTCAACTAAATCACTAGAAAGGCAGATCTAGCAACTACTGTTTTGCTTTTCAAACTAAAGGGAAGGACAACAGAGTGTGAGGGGCTGAGAGAGCTTGAAGGTCTCCGAGGCCGCGGCGGGGCAAGTTCTGCCGGCGGGCGAGGGAGGGCTCTGCCTCCCGCGGACCCCGGCCCAGCAAGGGAGCCCAAGGGAGCAGCGGCCGCTCGGGTCAGCCCCGACGACCAGCCCAGGCCGGCGCAGGAGCCAGGCCCGGCACGTCTTCCTCGGGTCTTTCCTCCTCTCGTTCGTTCTTTCTTTCTTCTCCCGTGACCCCCGCGCCTCAGCCCTTCAGGCACAAACCCGCTGTTTTGGGACCGGGGCCTGGAGCGGGAGCGGGTCCAGCCGCCCCCGGGCCCTTCTCTGAGGAGGAGCCTGGAAAGCAAGGGGGTCCGCTCTGAGCCCCCGACCCAGCGGGAGGGATCTCCCGATCCCCGAACCGACCCCCCCAGAAGCGAGCTGTGTTCTTCTCGGAGGGGTTGGGTGAGGGAGGGTTGCCGCGGGTTACACGGGCCAGGTCCCGTGGTGGGAGACCCCGCCGTCTGCTGGGACAAACTCCCCAGCTCGGGCCGCTTCTGCCCTGAGTAAATGAAGCGTTCGACGGACCGTTTGGTGTCGTTTCACCCCAATTTCGCCCGAGGGAATTCCGAACTCGCCACAACCCCTCCCTGCTCTGTCCAGCCCGGGTGGTGACACAGAGCTGGCATCAAATAACTCAGTGTCCTACATTAGTTGCTGCAGTCAAAGGATGAAAGCTCCACTCTGACTCTTTTGTTTTGTCACTGACAAAACTAGAAGAGGACAGTTGGGTTGGGCAGCAGCCACCATACGTTCTCATTTTGAAATATTGGTTAGCGACAGCAAGAGCATGAACAGAAATGAGGCTTTAGTTCTGTAAGGATTATAAAGATGGTGGTGGGAACACACAAATGCACTGATGTGCTAGCCATCCGTGTGAAACAGATGACACTGTGTTTCCTCAGCAGATAGGAGGAACTGTGTGCAGTCAAGGAAACAAAGGTTTGCAGAATAAATATCCATCAGAGGACTTCATATGTGTAAAGGGATATTTGGCCCAAGTATCCAGCTTTATCTCATGTAAACTCCATGAACCACATACAATAGAAACATGAGGAACCACAGAACCCTCAGCTTTCACCTGCTGATCTGCTCCTGTGGGATCAGGACTAACTAATTTCAATGAACTACTAATACAAACGTAGCCTGCACAAGCCTCTCTCTCTTCATCTGTGGTAAAAATTTCAAGCATCTCAGTTTCTGGAGATCCTCTAGGTCTTTATTCGCATTGTCACCTGATCCTAAAACATTTTCATTTCACCTACCACTTTTCTTTAAATAGAATGAGAACCAAGCAATCTATTTCAGATTCAGATGTGTCATAATGGACAAACTTGTACCATTATTATTGTTATTTTCTATTCTCTTCTACATCTGTCTTATCTGTTATGACATCACTGTCATAATTTTTGCAAGATATACAGAGTAATTTTAAATTGGCTTATAGAATGATGCCCAAGCATCTTGTATTTCTCCAGATAATATGAATTATCTGGCATGTCTAAGTATACACCTCTGGTACTCATTCATTTAATTTTGATGGTTCCCGGAAGTTACCCATCCAGTTGGTCTTTTTCTTTTGTTTCATTGACTATGTCACTGGTCAGCTACTTTTCCAGACTGATAACAAATGACAGAAACAACATGCGTGAACTTTACTGCTACAGAACTGAGAGATAAGTTTCATTTTTCATAGCTAGAATGATTATTTTTCTTTGTTTTCTATCTGCTACAATTGCATCTAGTACCTCATACACTCCATTACATTTTAGTTTCCTTCATATACCCTTGTGCTATCCCTCAAAGTCAAAAAAAACCATCAATGAATTGTCATCTGTTCTGAGCACACTCAAGTGATTTATTGAATACTACTGGTTCAGAACCTTGTTTTACTTCTGCAAAAGACTTACTTTTTGCCTCACAGCATTTTTTTTTTTCTTTTTTCTCTGTGGAAGGCTTCAGTTAAAATCCCTTCATTTCATAGAAGCTGGACTGACTTGACCTCTGAAGAGCTGTGTCAAGTCCTTTCAGATGCAATGACAGTGTTTCTCTCATAGCCACTATCAGAAGTCACAACCACTCTCTTGCAGTGTAGAGAATATTCTTTCTCCTAGCATAGTCTGCAGTCATGTATGAATCTGGATCTGTGCTTTTTCATATTCAGTGTAAATGTCAAATTAACACATAGTTTAAAGCATTTATAATAGTGTAATTAGGGAGGTATCTAAGTATTTATTACATGTACTTAACACTTATGTAATTATTAAAAGTGATACATCTTAAATTACAGCAATATTGTGTTGGCAATGAGGGACTCATTTACGGGACATGACATAAATTATAAATGCCTTCCCAAAGCATGATCATCAATCAAAACTACAGGTGCTAATATTGCCAGCAAAATTAGAAACAGGTTGTCAAGAAGCAAATACAAAAATCATTAAGAAAGAAACTCGAACAAATTAGTCTCGAACAAATTAATCTCCCGCAATGGCAGATGATAATTTTGGGTCTTTTCTGTCAGATTTAGGGACATTTTAAAATAAAAATTGAATATTTACCAATGAATGTAATGGCTAATGAAATATTTACTACATAGATCTATTATTAACCAGTGGAAACTTGGTTAAGAAAACAAGCAGGAAGGAAAGGAATGACTAACAGGTACCACTTTTCATCAAACTCTTCAGATATATCTAAAAATAATAGAAACATTGTTTTTAATGAAAAAAATAGAAATAAAAGAAGAAAAGGAAACAACATTGACTTAGTCTCTCTTCCAACCAACTGTAAAAAATGGGTTTTGATTAAAAAGGTCAAATTTTTTAAATTCAGGGCAATAGTGGAAGAAAGAATCCAAACTGATCCTCTGCTATGAATAAGACAACAACATTTTTGGGAACTCAAACTACTGTCTGTCAAATTGCCATTGAGAAATGGCAATTTAATTTAAATTGCCATTAAGAAATGATTAAACATTGAATGAGAGAGATGTGTGTAAATTGCTTTCTGGTTTCAAAATGGTTTGTTTCTTACAACTTTATTTCTACCTATAGAATGTATAGTTTCAACAAAAAGAATGGGAAAGAAAAAGGAAAAGATAAAAGGAAAAGGAAAACAGAAGGTTGATTATTATACTTGTCACACCTATCACTTGAAAAACAGTTTTTGAGGCTTGACATTTTCCATGGCTTTAAATAATTAACTCCAGGCTAAAAGCCTGAGCAAATGTGATTAGTCAATTAATAAATATTATTGACTTAAAAACGTAATAACATTACACAGTTCTAGAACCATCTATTTTACATGATGTACTTATGTACATCAAAGTAAACATTGCTCCCTAAAACTCCTTTTCTCCCTTTAAAAAATAAAATAAATCACTCTACTTTTGCAGTGATAGTTGCTTAATGAAGCATGTATAAATATTCTGTTTCTTTTTGGATTTCTAGCTAGCATACTGTGTGCCTACTGGATGGTTGTATCATAATAAAATCAATCTCATTTCTCAAATGTGGTATGTAAAGTTATGATTTCTTTTAAAATTGAGAACATTCTCTGTAGTGTTTTAAATAAATAGCTATTAAGAAACAGATTTTGCAAGTTTGGGCTGATACTTGCAATAAGCATTTATTCAGTGCACTAATGTTGGGAAGGCCTATTTAACATCAGCTTCAACAAACATTGAAACAAAAAGAACAAACTAAAAAAAAAGAAAAAAGCAAAGGCAGAATAGCATGCTATGTTATCTGCAGTTTATCTCAGTTGCAGGGATGTAACTTTTTAACTCATGCCAGTTTTACATAGTGAGAAAGATAAATGTCTTGCTTCTCCTGCCAAAAGCAAAAAGTGTATTATTTATAAAGAAAATAGTGAACACTGCCAGTGAAAGATGAAAGGAATAGTATTTGACTTTAGTTATAATGCTGTCTTTGTGAAAACAGCTCCTTACCAAACAATTATTCGTACAGTAACCTTATGTGTAGTAATCTAAAACTGAATAGATGTGCAGTGATGTTGCACACTAATAAAAGCTGTAGCATGATTCAGCTAACCAACACCAATTCCCTCCCTCTCCATAAAGCAAAATCTATCTAGCCTTGATGTTGAAACGTCTCCAAGCAGCAGCCCAAGATAGCACTTACAAAACCAATGAAAAAAATCAATACCATTCTGTATGAAACCAATAAATAAATAAATAGCTAAAAAGGTGAAGAAACCTTCCAATCACATCATTAAAGGTGTTCTTTCCACCTGAATCTTCTTATTAACAATGTCATTATATTCTTATGTCTGGAGTGGCATCATTGATACTTCTATTCCAGTAAGTTTTCTAAATATTGGTATGGATCACTTTTCAAGAAAAAGTCGCATGATTCTACCCTTTTTGACCCACCAACTGCATAAAAGTTTAGATCCAGATTAAGTGGTTTGGCATATTGTTTCATTTACTTGCACTGTAAGAATGAAATAGGCTCATATACATCATAAAACATCTGTATTTAGTTGACTTCTTGACCTGTTTCTTCTGAACAATTTGTACACTTGCTGTAGTGCCTAGTCTTAGTTAACTGTCAGCTTTCTAGAGCACAATTTTTACCTTGCCTTCTAGAGGGCTGAATACAAAAGGGATATATTCTTGAGAGAACCACTGAGCATTTTGGTGTTGAAGATTTTTCAGCTGCTTACTGTTCCTACAGTATTTCATTTCATTCCTATAATAAACTTTTGGTCATCTCATCTGATCTCCAGCCAATGCATAGGATTGTATCGTGCTTATCTGCAGAACATAGCATGCACAGAGACTACTTTTAAGTGCACTGATTACCAACATCATCGTGAAGGGGTGTGTCAAAAACTCTTATATTTCTATTTGATCATTTTACTTTTGTTCTGCTAAACAGAGAAAAAACCAATGAGTATTATTCATTTCTTCATACCATGAAGTTAACATAATGTATGTAACCTAATGCTTTACATACCTCTTCCAAATCAAACCATAGTAACTTTGGAAAAGAAGTACTTACATGGGCTACTGAGGACATTTTAAAAATCTCTTCATGCAGCTGTGAGTCCTCCTATTTTGTTCTCTAAGTCCTGAGATAAATGAACAGCCAGTGAGGTTTGTAATGGTTTGGGTTCCACTCTGCCACATAGGGTTATCAGTATCATTTTGTTCTGCAAAGGCCATGACAAAGCGAGATAGGAGAACAGGATCTTCACCAGGGCTGTGAAACAGAAATGACTATTGAAAGGTGATATAATGACACAGGCAGTAAAAGGAAGCTGCAGAATTCAGGTGCTGTGATTGTTCCATTTAAAAAATAGGCGTTATGGGTTTTGGCACCTGGGGAAAATGGATTTTTCTGATAGCTCGAGAGGTGGTCACCTATAATTGAAAGAGTGGAATAATAGGTAATGGTTATTGGTACAACCCATGAGAAAAAAAGGTAGTGGTTCTGTGAAGTATAATGGCGGTTAAAACTTGCAACCTGATGTGTAGCCTAGCAGCTCCTAATAATCCAGCAGACAACATTTTTAGGAGTGTAGAAGTTTTATGAAAATGATCTATTTCCACAGCAACTGGTGGCTGCAGAGTGTTTCTACATTTTTAAATGGAGTAAAAAGAAGGAAAACTACTTTTGAGCATATAGTGCAATTGAATAAATTGGCAGGGCCCTGTCAGTTTTATACAGGGCTCTGGTCAGGTCAGGAATTTATACAACTCGTGGTGGAATCTGTTCCTGGGCAGCAAACAGAATGTAACAGTCCAAGATCAGCTGCCCAGTGTATCTGATCTGACCATAAAATACGCTTCAGCATTGTTATTTTAGGGTGGGTTAGTACTGAAAAGGCCAAGTAGTTGCCTGGTAGCTCACAAAAGGTGAATTCAAGGGTTGCAGCAGAAATTATACCAAGAGTAGCATGAATTACTTTTTAATTCCATGTTAATGAAACACAATGTTAAAAATGCCTTTTTGGTTCAAGGTCAAATCCTTTAGAAACTGCAAAAAAATAGAGAACAGGTGTTTCTCAATTCACTGACTCAAAGCACAGCTCATTGCAAGAGTACACCAACTTACAGAGGGTAACACCTGAGACCATTGAATTCATTTTTGCAGAAAAATAACAAAAAAAGCCAGACTTCATGGTTGGTAATTTTGAACTTTGAATGGGAATCAGAAGTAATGAGCTCTTCTCAGGAGTCTGTCAGTAATTTTAGAGAACTTTTCCCATTTTTAGTGACTTTGACTCTGCCATTTCCTTTTATATAAACATGGCTGTTGGTAAAATGCTCATTTTGTCAATTCACTTCTTAGTTGCTACTTGGGAGATAAATCCATATGCCAAATAATTTAAACCTTATTTTTCTAGAGGTTTCTCACCTATTTCTTAACAGGTAGCTTTCAAATATTTATATAACATCTCTAAAAAATTCCTAGATGTTTTTGGAAGGTATACTAAAACATCAGTCATTAAGAATGTTTGATGCTCTGAATTCTTACCTACCCCAAATTGATTTTCTGTTCACATTTAGTATGGGGTGAATGCAATTTAAAACTGAAATGTAAAAAAACATAACAAAAGCCTATTGATATGCACAGAGTTTAACCATCTATGGTTAGTACTGCAATCCTGAAAAACATTAATCAGGTACTACCTATTCCCCAGACTACCTTGTGACTAAATCTATGGAATGTAAATAATAATTATAATCTAAGAATGAAATGCAGGTTTGTGCTACAGCTAGTGTCATGAAGTAGCTGACTATCCATAGTGTTATGATAATCAGTTCCTCATGGGAGCATTGCCTTACACAAACCAACCCAATAATTTATTATATTAAAAAAGCCCAAACAACTTAGTCCATAAAGGCATGTGAAACAACCCCCAAACCCCTTAAATTACAGTCTCTCTCGTACCCCCTCTCTCTGAAAGTTCTAATTCTGCAGCTGCCCTGTTGTATCTTTCTTTCGGTGGTTCATATCAACACCCAATCAAATTTTTAAGAACTTAGTATACATTTAACTAGGTTCTCTGCATTTTTAAAGTGTTTTTAAGCACACTATCATGAATAGAGTCGCTGTAAAGTGGCAAAGGATTGGAACATTGTGATACAGACCTGATGCGAAACCATGGTGACACCTTCCCTGCAACATAGTCCAGGCTAAGACAATGTCTAATAGGATTTGGACAACAGGGGTCAGATGGACACCTGAGAAGTTTTTCATCTTCCCTTAAGACAGGTGTCTAAACCAACAGTGAATTAACTTATGAATATAGCTATTTCTCTCCATTAACTATTGACAGAACATCAGATGTCTAGATTAGAGAAACTTTTGCACAGATAATATAGGAAAGATGAATATCACCCCTTGCTGTCTACCTTCCGACTTTTTAAAATATATGAACGACTAACAATTTTACAGCAAAGGTACAATCTTCAGTGTATTACATTTAAAACTAGTGGTGGTATGTTTTGCTTTTTCTCTAATTTTTGTGCCTGTCTTTGTGAGTAATGTATGAATCCAAATGTTCTCAGTCTACAGAATGAACACTGGAGTTTAAGAGTAGAATAGATATGTAAATACATTGACATTATTATACTAGTGACTATACTAACAAAATAAGGAGCAAATCCTGTTTTAATTGTTTGACACAAATGTCATAGTCATGTGCTTTCAGGACCTGTCTCTTTGACTTAGAATTTGGAACTTGCAATTTGAGTTTACTAATTTTTGGTGATCTTTCATTCAACGTTTTGGGTCCTAATTCTGAGATATCTAACTTCCGTTCATTTTTAGTTATGTCTAAAGATAGTACTTTGGACTGCTACACATTGGGTCTAGCTTCATACTTAAAGTGTAAACTATGAGTTGGGGGGGTAAAAAAACCAGTTAATTAAAACCAGTTAATTTTCATTTCAAAAGAAACTATTTCTTCAAAGCATATTAAAACCCCCAAGTTTTTCAATCACTGAAAGTTTAAAACAATTTTAAATACATATATCACTACAAAAGAATATATTTAACAGCATGTTTCAACTTTAACTCACAAAATGAATGAACCTGAATATCTGAAGTAAGAATTAAATTGAGGCATACAGGGTGAAACATGATTACGGAAATGTTCATGCACTTACAATGTGGGATGCATTTTAGCATCTTCTGTTGCTGTCTACATGCCTTTAAGCTATGATTTTTATACATTACTTTCATATATTTTATTTCCTTTTCTTTTTTCCTCACAAAGTGTTTCACAAGGTCCAGTCAGACCCCTTCCACCCCCTACCCCCACGCTCCAAACCCCAGCAAATTATTTGTTCTTGTTACTTAGACATGTATGTTTAGCAAGGTTAGTTTCTCAGATTGGGGTGCTTCTTGACTTCCTACTGTCTCTTCATTTATCATCATCATATTTCCCAGGACTTAACCTGTTTAGAACTTTTCAGAACCTGCACATTCATTCTTCTGCTCCTGAGTCACATTCTCTACAAAAAAACTCTCCTAAGAATTTGTCTAAATGCTTCTCAGCTTGCTAAGTAAACACACAGTCACTCAATAAAAGGTAGTGAATGAAGAAGAAAAATTATACCCACTGGCAAATACTGCAGGCCACAGAGTCCAAGCTAATGCAGAGTGTTTGAGGGCCATAGGTCAAGCGGCAGAAACCTCAACAATTTAGACAATACGTTTGACAACAGTAATAAGTAGGAAAAAAAAGAAGAGAGGTGTACATTGAAAGAGAACCGTGTGATGAGTTTAGGTAGAAAAAGAAGCAGGTGAAAAAGAAACTGAATTTTTCTGATAAAAGCAGTAATATCAAGGAAAGGAGATACTCAGAATATCATCAAAGTCAAAGCAATGCCAAAAATCATTGAACAACATTTAACAAAATATCACCAGCAGAAAAATGCGAGGATTCAAGCAGAGCTGCTCTCCCCATGAAGCATGATATCAAACAGGGCATGAGGACAACAAAGGAAAGACATCAATAGTACGGAGAACTTATTAGATTAGGCTGCACAACGAGCCCACTGGAAGGTTAGCACAGTGTTAAATAAAATGCCAGATAAAAAGTGAGCATGTTAGCTTTGCCACTCATAGAAAAACATTGTCAACTTTGCATAAGGGTAAAAACATCAAAAATGGCATCAGCTAGATATGGAACAAAGAGGGGAAGGAGAGAAAGAGGGAAAGAAAGAAGGGGAAAGAGTCAGAAAGAGGGAAAGAAAAAGAAGAGGAGGGGAAGAAGAAAGGGAAGAAGGAGAAAGACAATGCAGGAAAGGAAGGGAAGGAGGGACAGAGGAAGGAAGGGGTTTTTAATACAAAAATTAATGAAAGTAAGTTTAATTTGGTAACTTAAAAATTATTTTACATGGGAACAGAATGAATACATTGAATAACAAAGGTATTTATCCCAGGAGCTAGGCAAATTCTTTCTAAACATGACAGTGCTTTTTGCTTAAAGTTCTCATTTTTTACTCTTTCTTTTCTCAACCTTTTCAAAAGGTTGACTTTTTTGGCTGGCTCAGGAAAAAGGACATAGCTGGATGTTGACAGATGAGAGATGAGGAGACAATGAGAGAAAGAAACAGGAAGATAATGAAGAACCAAAAGAAGGTTGGCTGGAGAAGCAGAAAAGGAGGAGAAATGAAACCAAATAAAAACACAAGTGAGAAAATGGGGACAATTTTGAAGTGGTCTAAATGGTCTAAAATAGGGTTTTTAACCAAACATAGGGCATTTTTGCAAATTACCTGTAGGGCTATGTTTTGTATGTTTGCACTAGGGACCCTAAAATGGGAAAACAAGGTCTAATGTGCAATATTAGATTTTCAAAAGCCAGTCCAGGAATCTTGCTGATTGGCTGCATCAGCCAGCAGCAGTGTTTCCATGAAGGCAGCAGGCACACTCCATCTGGACTTCTAGTGGGATCATTTCATTCTTTAAGGACCATGAATTAATTTCAGGCCATTTCTAGTTAATGAAAAAATGTATGGTAGTTCATGGTACTGGTTAGATTACTTGCCTTGAGTTTCCCCTATCATGCTATTGACAATGGGGAGAGTAAAGACTAACCTCCTAACGAACACCTCCTGTAAATGCTGTGTTTCTAGGGGAATAATTTAGACACCTGACTCCACAGATTTTAGATTGGAATACTAGATTAGCATACTTCTGCACAGCCGTTAATGTAATGTCAATGTTTGTCTGTCACCATCTAGATTATTGCAAACAAGAAACAATAGTAGGAAAGGAGAAAATGCATAGGTACAAGTTTTTAAAGTTCTTCAGAGCAGAAGACAAATAAAGGTGTAGCAAAAAAATAAATGAAGGGAGGAAAAAAGGGAGAACCAGATAGTGACATAAAAAAAGAGAACAATAGAGAAAGCAGTAAGAGGTGAAAATGATGCCCTGAAGCATGATTAAATGTAAGATAGGATGTCAATAATTCATATAAAGAAATGGCTACTTAGAAATGCAAACCTTACCTCAGCTTGGTATGAAGATGTAGTCAGTATACAGGTGTGATGGGGGTCTGAGATCTGTCAGTAATCAATCAGTATTTTATACTAAATAAAAAGAAAAAAAAAAGAGCTTGAATAATTTATACTAAATTTCTCATTCTGCTTCTAAGAGGTGAACACAGTACCTGGAAGCAGCTGGGCTGATGAACTCATGACCATAAGGATGATGCAGAACAGAATTATGTCAATCTTACTCATAAGGCTGCCTGCCTATAGCATAGGAACGTGTATCGTTGTGGCTGTATTTGAAGGCAAGAAGATGAAAATACATTTCCGTGTCTACCCGGAATTGAGCAGAGCCTGAAGGTTATCAAGAAAGATGTTGACAGTGTGCCCTGTCTGTATGAGGATATATTACTAACAATGATTCCAGACCCTCTCTAAACCTTCAAAGTAGGACCAATTTTTTCACTTAACCTTTCCCTTCTCATCAGGTAAGGCAGCATCCTGTTCAGAGAGAAGCAAAGAATGATTTTCTTTTTAGAAAGGTAATGGTGTAATCACTTGTCATTCTCTGCTGAAGCTAAGAGAGCACTGGCAGGTTGGATGTATGGTAAATCTAAGACTGTTACCTACAGTCTAAAAAAAGATAATCTCATTTAATCCATACTTTGAAAACATCTTGCTACTAAGACAGCTGCTTTTGTGTAATTCCCTGAAAAAAAAGATAAATCTTTCATGCCAAAGGTTACCAGAGCATATATGTCCCAGTCAGCAGAATATGAAGAGAGGTATCCCCTCACACTGACACTGGGGTTGTGATGAGAGGACATAAAGACACAGCACCTAGTGATGAAGGATTATAACAGCTGCATAGTGCAAAAATGTACCTCTGTGCAAGCATGCATGAAGTTTAAAACCACTTAAATTTGAATAACTGGAAGAAAATTATTATCATGATCAAGTATTACCAGATACTAGGCTTATCTAGACAAGCAGGAAAGAAGTAGAACCATGAACAACCACTTTTGCTAAGGAAAAATCAGGGACTAGATTTCATACTGTTCTCTCAACCATAATTTCTATATGTGCAAAATTAGTCACACATTTAAATATCATTCTGACAAAGAAAATACCAATAAATTAAGTCACGTGTGTACCTGGTAATGCATATTGCTTTGTCCATCTTAATTTGATTGTGAATTTCAAGACTGGGAGAAAACATACTGTATAATGGTTTTAATTTGTACGGCTATAAATATCTTTCAAACACATAAGGTAGCCATAGAGAAACAAAGTGTGAACATTGTGAATATGACTATTCAGCACTTGCTGTTGCACTTTTCCTAATTAAAGTGTTATTTTTAAAGATTTGATTTAGCTCATTATTTCTGTTGCAGTATTTTGACTTAATTGTTCTGAAGTGATGACTTGGGAGATGGAGTCTTAGAGCAAGTATTATGTTGACACAATAAATACATTTAATATTACTTTACATATATTTCTGAGAAAATATTTCTCTCTGCTTTCTCTCTGGTTTGGGTGTTATATTAGCAATTCCACAGTGCATCTCTGAGCAGCAGTTTTGTGGGTGTCTTCATTTTTTTTCCTTTAATTCTTTCGGTTATCATATGTAAAACAAATGAAGAAAACAATGAAATTTGGTGCTGAGATATTTGCACAATGCTTGCCTCAGAACAGTCTCTCTCGTCCCCTGTTATCCCCCCATTCTCCTCTTCACCAAGCTAAGCAGAATATAAATACATTCCATTTCCCAAATAATAAAGCATGTGACAAGAGTCCTCAAAAATGAACCCCTGCAAAAAAATGCATTTCACCAGCTTTTATAACTTTGCTGCATGAGAATAGTAATAACTATCTCCTAACTCTCCAAGTTGCACTCAGAATTCATACGTAGTTGTTAGATTTTTCTTTGAATCCACTAGCAGATTTCAAGCTAGCCATCACTCTCAAACGACCTAATCACAACAGACAATTGGGCTATTTCCTTCCATGCTGAAACAGAATTTTTAATTTTATTTGGTATTTAAATGTATCATGACATAAATCTCTTCCATCAGTACACCAAGGAGTGTTCATGCTAGCCTACTAGATCAAATTTTAACACCTGTTGAGGCATGTGTGTTTCCTGAGAGTTAACAATTAAATAAAACAGGTGAACAGCATGCTGCAGATGATTCATAAACATGTGAGTTACGGTTTCTGTTTTCTCTTTGTTTTTTTGATGTCCTCAATGTCTGCCTGCAAGTCTTTCCATTACATCTGATTTGTCAGTCACTTCCAGAAGAGTTATATCAAAATACATGGTTGGGAAAAGTTCTAGTGGCATTTTGAAAGAGGCTTATTTTTTTTACAGCAAGGAAGGTGTTTGGGAATTAACTCTTTACAGGCCAATATTTATACCCTAAATTGTTAGAAAGACAAGCTGCTTTTTCTAAGGTGCAAGGCACAGAATATCTACAGAATATATCTAGATTTTTATACATATTACAAAAAGTGGAATATAGTCAGAAATTTATTTAATAGGAAAATCAAGGATTTGGTGGCAGTTTGTATAAATTACAGCTGAAATTTTGAAAGATAAGATGTTATAAATTAAAACGCATAGCAAAAAGTATTCTGAATCAGCTGTGATGGGACATCGGTATTGGACAGCAGTCATTCTGCTAGTATAGCAGGTGAAGTAAAATCTACTTTCTGATAATTTGTGACTGACCAGAGAGACTATGGGTATATATTAGGAAGTAGGCTATACTTATCAGTGTTATTTGCTGTCTTACTTTTGAAAGAATTTCTTGCTTCCCCTGAGCTGTAACATCTTCTTGTGAAGTAGTATGTCCCAGAAATGTAAACAAATCCAAATTTCATTAAGCTTCGTTATAAGAAACCTTGTGGTTGCTCTGACATTGCTGACATAATGTCTAATGGCTCAGTCTGATCTAGAATTTCATTCTGTATACTTCTTTCATTGAGAAAATTATTATTTATCTTCTAGTAGTATTCATATCCCTGCAAATACTTCCTCCTGCATCTTTCTTTCACTTCCTACCTTGTTCCCCCAAAATGCTGTTAGATAGTTTGATTTTAAAAACGAAACACATTTATAATAGTCTGAAGACTTTCTTTCAAATCATCATACACAGCTACAATCAAAGGCTGTGCAACTGTTATTCTAAGTCCATTATTAATAACAGCTCTTAGGGCAGTAGCAGTACCTAGGACTGATGGATTCTTACTTGGTCATTGTCATAAAAATTAAAATGCACTAATCTATAAAGCCCTTTGAATTTTTTCTCCTTTTAATCTTTGCATGTTACTTATTTTCTTCACTACAAGCCATGGAAATATTTTCTTACAAGCTTAACTTCTAAGTATGTGACCAGTTCTATTGATTTCACAGTTAGGCAAGTGCCTAAGTGTTAAGCATGATGTAAAAAACTTCAGTTCATCTAAAAGTAGGAAATAACTTTCATTGTCTCTGCAATATATACAGTTATTTGCCTTTTCTCCATACAGTTATTTGCCTTTTCTCCATAACCTAGCGGGAGGTTACAGAACTATCAAAGCTTAATAAATACCAGTCCATCCATTATCAGAATTGAATCCATTCATAATAAAATCCTGCAGCACCACATTTGCTATCTAGCTGAACTAAAGCCTGGAAAAAACAAGTTGCCTTGGCATCTGGCTATTCTTTGTCAGTCAGATTTGTCCTCAGAGCAATACAGTTCTTTTAGAGCTCAGACTAACTCTTAAATTCCTAGGATCTTACCACCTTTCAGAGGATATATTCTTTCAGGAATGGGATCAAGATCACTGCTCAATTCTTATGGGCCTTAAATAGTCATTATGTGCTAACTTCAGGCACTAACAACATGGAATGGTTTGGAAACCAAGATATGAGAGGAACTGTATTTTATTGATGATCCCTTGAGTCATCAAAATGCCTCAGAACACCACTTTTAAAAGATAACAAATCCACTGGAGAATTATCTAAACCCACCCAATTTTCATTAGGATTTTTAATTCATTTTCTGTCTGCAGCATTGATACTAACAGCACATTAAATATTAAAGAAAATATTCAAAGCATCCTATGGGACAATGTATTTAACATAATATCTGAGGCTTATACTATTGGCTGTCAAGTTTAATATAAATAAATAATAATTAAGTTCAATTATCAGTGCAGGATTCTTAAACCTTGTTGCAGCACATATAGATTTCCAACATGGGTTACAAGGAGCGATAAGTGCCCAGCAGCAAATAGCATCAAAATGAAAAAGTTTTTGTGTCAGTTCTCTGGTTTGTACACATCTAAGAATTGACAAGAAATTTTATGTCCCATAGACTCATCTTCCTAGGTACGGGGTATGTAGAATTCCCATTGAAGGCACTGGAACTCCTGCTAATGAGTACATACAAGATCAGTCCCATGATATCACTTCAATGGTACTCCAAAAGACTTGAGAAATACAGAACCAAACTTACTTGAATAATCTTGGGAATTCCTATCTTCCTATGTTTCTGATTGCCTATTAGACAACGGTAGTCTTAATTTCCATTTAATTTTCAACCATGTAATTTTAAAATACCATTTCTTTTAATCTAAGATGTTTGCTGGCAACTGAGTTCTAATTGCTTAAAAAACAGGTTCCAGTGCAATTATTAAAGAAATCTTTGATTGCCTGAAGTAGATAGATATAATTTCCTAGACTGTACAAATTATCATTGATCTGCTTGACATTCCATCTGTATCTATATATATGTGCATATATGTGATATATATATATAACTTTAAATCTTGTTTAATAGCTGAGGGTTATTAGAATAATTTCTGATCATGATGATTCATGATATACATTGATAGGTTTTCTCAGTAGAAACTGACACTGATTAATAGGGAAGCAAAGAACTTGCTATTATAAATGTGTACATACAAGCAGCAGATTCTGTTTCTTAAGGTAAAATAAAGTCATGGAGTTCAAGGTCCTGAAATAGAAGCAAGCTGGATCACTGAGTCTTGCTTCTTGCTTCTCCAGTGTTTGTTTGGAAATGCCTTTAACTTTGGTATTGTTTATGATAACATGCTGGCATAAAGTCTGCTAATTCTGTGCTATATCTGAATTTTCTTATAACTGCCTTCAGAGGTGAGAGTTTTCAGCATGTGTACCTCATTTATTTTTTTAGGCAAATATTGATTTACCACTATTTAATGCTATAGCCCATACTGACTTCTGTTATCTACTGAATGGGTAACACAACTGAAATGTTGTTACATTGGATGTACATGAACTTCATCTGAAGTAATCTTTGTTTAACCTAAGTCTGTGTATCTCCCATATCTCCGTGTTATCACCAACTCCTGTTTTGATTTGCATTGTCACCCTTTGTATTTTTTGATTCCAGCAAGAAATAAAATAAGTACCTAAAGTAGCTCAAATGTTCTCCAGCTGAGACACTTCTGGGTGTCTCCAGAGGTAAAAGAGAAGAATTTTAATGTTTCAGGTGTGTTTTATGAAAGTCAGATTCCTCTGTCTTTGGCCATCAAGTAAGTAGAGTTTTTGAGAATTTACACTTTTGATGCTTAAGTTCTACTTATATCCTTGTGGGGATCTGGGTCTGAGTGAATTTGGGAAGGTCACAGAAGGAAACCTGACAGATCAGGAATTCTTACCACTCTTAGACTAGTGTCCCAACCACAAAAGGACTCTGGTTTTCCTTAGTTCAGCTGAACTGGTTGTTTTTATAAACTCTGTTCTGAGTTTGCCAATTAGGGCTATTTGCAATGGTGAATCTGAGGGACCCATCCATTGGTTACCGTGATAAAACAATTTTCTATAAAACTCTCTGACAGTCATCAAAACATTAAAAACTTTTAGATGCTCTCAGTCTACTGTAGAATCAATGCAAATTATTTCCAGTCCATTGAGAAAGTGGCATTTCAGAACTCCAGTCTTACTCAGTGTTCACTTCGAAGGCTGTAAAAGCTTTTCCCATTAGTTTTTGTCTAATGCTTTGTACTAGCTGTCTTTTACAAGGTGTCTAATTTGTCTCCATTCTGTATACCACATGTAATGATCTGAAAAGGTCTTCTGATGATTTTCTGATATTGCTTGAATTGCACACACATAGACAGTGGGTAAGCTTTTTAAATTCCATTTTGTCAGTGACAGTCTGAAACATAAACAAATGCATTCGAATGTTTCAGCTGCTGAGTTTCCTAGCTCATTTATTGCTCTCTGTATTGAAAAAGAAAAGCCTTAAGAGATTTTCAGAGTCAAAGATCCCATATTTCTTTCTAAGTTGATTTCATGCAAATTTTTAATTGTCTTCTACATAGATTATGTGCAGTTTTACTTGGCATATGCCATAATCAAATTTCAGTCTGACTATAATCTGATGGGTTTGGGTCTTTTTTCAGATTTATCAGGGTTATTATTCTATTAATCTGTGCTGACTTTATTTGTTCTGACGTGCTGTTGTGAAGGCCTTTGCTGTTTCTAACAGTTCATCTTTCTTAGGCTGTCACACTCACAATTTTAGATAAAATGTCAGGCTTTACCAACCCTTTTGCTGCCATTGCAATCTTTCTTGTCTTGAGCCAGTCTATTTAAGAGATTCATGTCAAGATTCTTACTAGGTTTTTTATTGTAAAGTATTAATTTATTTTTCAATGAGAAAAATGCAAAGCTGAGCTTTATGCATGCTTTTATTTATGCAGATACTCTAACCATTAATGTAACTACTGAAAAATCACTTTGTTTGAAATAACCCATTTACAGAATTTGTCTCATATTTATTCTAGGTTCAGGTCCAAACCTTTTGTCTTTTTTGGGGGAGAACAAAACAAACTAAAGCTATGTGAGACAAATTCCTAACTGAGATAAACTGACCTGTTTCCATGTACCTAGGCTACATAAATGAAAATGAAGTGTTTGCAGTAGTCCAAAGAGGAGCCCCAATTTGTTTAGAAATGAAAATGGAATGTTCCATTGACAATCTCAGTTATACATATTGAGCAATGAAATAATATTTAACAATATGTTTGCTGCTATTAAGCTGTCAGTCATAAAGATAGTGTTAACCTGCACTAGCATTGTCATCAACGTAAGCTCTATGACTTTTCTCTGCATTTTTTATTTCTTTTCTCTTCCATTTACTCTTTCATTTTCTACTGGCATATTACTTTGTAATAAGTGAAGCATGAACACTCATTTACACTTACAAAACAGACCACTTACCTAATTCGAATATAAAGAGGTTTAGTACATTTACCACGTGTTTTTCGTGTAACAGACATAAAATATAGTGTGATCAAAGAGAAAAGATGTGGGCTTCCCACTTAACTCTGTCTTAAGCATTTTTTGTGGAAAAATATATATATTAAAAAAAAGATAGTGTAATGAGTATCACAACATGGGCCTGTTCTCTCTCTTTTTCATTACTATAGTGATGCAGAATAGCTGTAAAGTTGTTATATCTAACCCTTTGAGAATGTTTTTGACTGATGAAATTTCCAATGGCAGATAATCAACATATCATATTCTAGCTTTTAATCATTGCTGGGAGAAAAGTGGCATGATAAGGCTTCTATTTTTTCTTTGTATACGCAAATACATTCTTCCTTAGATAGTAATTTGGGATAGCTGTGAACAGGATGTTCCTGTGCACTTAGTGATATTGAAAATATTTATAATTGTAAGTATTCTTATATGCATTTTCTATTTATTTTCCACACTGAAGCTAATCAACAGACAATACATACATGTAATTTTATGAAGATCAACCACAATAAAGGACTGTCAGAGTGATGATTGTCCCAACATGCTCTTGCTCCACAGGCCCTGCCTGCTGCTCTTGAAAACTCAGAACCAAAAAGGCCTTTTCCTTAGCTAGGCCTTCAACATGGCCCTCACTAGTATTCACATAGCCAACTCGGTGAAATACAGACTGATAACTGGGTGCAAAATTGGCTAATTGTCAGGCCACCAGGATCATTTGGTCCTTGAGCACATGATCTATGAGGAGAGGCTGAGAGACCTTGGTTTTCTTACTCTCAAGAAGAGAGGGCTTGGGGAGATGTTACAGTTGTCTTCAGCTACCCAATGGAAGGAGACAGAGAAGACAGGAGTCTTCTCAGAGGTGCACAGTAAGAGGACAACAGGGAACAGATGTGCAAGGTAACAGCAGTAACAATGTAAATCATAGGTTAGTAAAATCCCAGAACGTGTGCCGAGAGCGATTCTGGGATCTCTTGGAGGTACTCAAAACTCAACTGGGTAAAGCTCTGAGCAACCTTTTCTAACCAGACATGCTCTGAATAGGAGACTGGACTGGAGATCCCCTCCAGTCTACCTCATCCTGTGGTTCTCTTCACTACAAAGGGTATAAAATATCTCAACCTAGAGTGAAATCTAGAGCAGTGAAGTGTGTAGGTTCCCAGCTTGACATACAGAGGGAAGCAGATGGTGTGCACAAAACAGTGTGGTCTGAGCTTTTTAGGATTAGCTAATACCCCACCACAGAAATCAGACACTTGAATAAAGCAAAAGGGATATCAATGTCCATGTTATAGATGGTGATGGTGACTTTCACTGGCGTTACATGCCTAAAAAGTTCCTTTAGACAAAGCCACCAGGTAGAGCTCATTCATAACAACAGTCTTGTGATACTCTTTAGCATCTAGAGTAGTTATCCTAGAAACAGAAGATGTGTTCTTGGTCTTCTCTGCCCCTAAGGGATTTTAAAACCATGCCTCTGATCTTCAGGAGGATGCTTTCACCAGGCTCTAAATCTGGATGTAACACCTGGAGCTGATCTACTGCTACTGGAGATAGAGGAGTGGGTTGGATTTTCAGTATGTCACAGAAAATGAAAGATCAAAATTGACATCTGGATGTCTTGACTGAGAAAGCAATACATGAAATACATTGAGCATACATAGACAAAATGATCATAGATTTGCAGATTCTTGACATATTTACTAAAGCATTTCTTTTTTTTATTCAAAAAAAATCTGTACTACCTCGTACTGAGTATACCACTGAAAGGAACATGGAATTTTCTGGGAGAGGTTGTCTGCTAGATATAGAAAATGAAATTGGTGCAGTAATGCCTAAAATAGCTAACACAGACTGCAACATAATAATGAAGGCTATACAGAGGCAAACATTAACTGGAAAACATAAATATAGCTCTTAGCTAGAATCTGCACTGAGTAGTGGAATCCAACAACAGTTCAAGCCATACATTTTAAAATTTTAAGGTCTGCTACTTGTTTATTTTGTTCATTTACTTAATTTCTTTGGAACAAATTTGATTGAATCATCTAGGACAAGTCTATACTGACTAAAGTTGATTGATTAATTGGTTGATTTTTTCTATTTATGCTTTTTTCTACTCATGTAAAATACTTACATTATTTTGTCCATCCAAGATTTTTGACACCTTAAAATCTGAAATGTAAGCTGTCTGCAACACCAGCTGGCTAACATTCAACAATAGCTTCTAATCCCTCCTGGTTAGAGAAGTGATGCAACCCCATTCTATTCATGGAGACAAAGGTTTAGAGCCAGAGTCAGTGCCAGCTGGAGGGAATAGCTTCATTGCGCAGTCTCAGAAATAACCCACTATAGAGATATCTGAGCTGGCTTTAATTAGCTAGCTTTAGTACAAGCAGCAATCCTGTAGATCTGCCTGGTGTAGTTCTGTGCAAGCTAATTTATTCTGCTACTCAATGTCTTCTCATAAGAGGTTTATAGGTAGACACACAAACGTTTTAGGCACCTGAGTTCAAGAACCGTGGTCATGAAAAAAGCCATTCTGAATTTTACATTATGCAGTCACTGGTTACCATGCCTCTGGGGTTACAAGAACAGAATAAGAATCTAACACAGTCTTCTCCAGCTTCCCCCTACACCCATCCATAAGTGCCAAGAAAACTAAACTAGAGGGTATTTGAACTCTCTCTGGGACTATGTGACTCTTGAATTTGTTTCTGTGTATTGACTATGTAGAGCTTTGCCCAGAGGTTACGTGGGCAGGATACCCAGAGGTTTTTAACGGCTTTATTAGCTTTCTGACTGTCAACTGGCCATCCTTTCTTACACACCCCTTTTTTACAGTTCTGTAATATCACCCAAATAGTGTCTTTATTTCATGGGACTATTTTCTGTGCTTTTTACTTAATATTTCAAAGCACTTTGAATATGAGTAAGTGGTAAATACACTTAGGCCTGCATAAGTAGCCACTTTGATTATGTAAACTACTGTCTTAAGAGATTTCTAAGTATCTCCATAAATAGAATATAATTTACTCCTCAGAAGAAAACATTTTATGTCAGTCCCTGGAATGCTGTAGTTGAACATTACTTGTTATTTTAATTGTCTGCTTGCATACCTGGATTTCACTTCTCAATAATTCAAAATGAAATGAATTATGTGAGCCAGAGCTAATAAACTTTAGAGATGTCTCCTTGTTCCCAGAAAGAAAAGGACGTCTGTGCACCAGAAGTTCTAACCAAACAGGCAGAGAAAAGACTGCTTGTCAAAAAACACTAAGAGACATTCTACTGTAAGAACTGATAGTTTTGCTAATATATTCTAGTACATAAACTATTTTATCCATGATAACACAGAAGTTTCCTAAGAAGCGCTTCATGGTGTTGAACCTTTTTCTTCATGAGAAACTTGGCAAAACCCCATTCTAGGTATGAATGCCATTTAGAGAGAAAGTTGCAGGTCTATTTCTAGAAAATTAAAAAAACTACCTCTACTAAATGTAGACTCATATGCATATAGCAAATTAACAAATAAAAACTGAAGAAATTTTAAATTGTCCATGAAACAGAAATTCTAAGAAACATCACACTTCCAATTTCAAGCAAAAATAGTGAAAAATCTACTGTGATTATCCCCATGCAGAGTATATTACTGTGAAAAATTTGCCATACTTACCTCTTGACTTTTTGGAGGGCCCTGAAGTGATTTTTTGAAGGCCCCTAGAATGTCTAAATTACGTGAACAAGATATTTGGTCTGTTTTTCACCTTCACTATTCAGAATGGTCTTTTCAACTTTCTAGAATTCAGTAATATTACAAGACAGCTACAAAAAAAGTTAAGAAAAGGAAATTAATTTAAGAAAGCAATTTTGTAAATACAAGTTTGTAGTTCTTTTAGGGCAGCTGTACGTCTTGGCCAAGGAAAGACCTAAGAAAGAACAATCTTTTCCTCCTCTGTATAAAGATTCTATTATGATTTTAGTCAAAGAAAATAAAAGCCAAACTGTATAGTTGTATTGCTATTTTCGATAGCTTGCCTTCTTAGAAGACATTCCTGGCATAAAAAATGTGTTTCCCCATTCCCATTGTTTTCCTTCATATAAACAGTTATTGTAATCAATCAGTTGATAAACTGAAGCTAAGTGTCGGTATTAATTTGCTAGTTATTCAGAGCATTGTTATATATGGTACAACTGTTGTTGCCATAGAAACGTCTGTATTTTACCTGTGTATTTAACTAGCAGATTTCTCCAGCACAGTACAGACTGTGGAGATTTGGCATGTTAGTGAGCTAAGTTTCATCCTGATGCCCTTAAACTACTAACTGCTGAGGTTAGTTACCCAAAGCAGTTTTGTTTGCTGATAATATCATCTTCACAGCATCTGAAGAGCTTTATTAGCTGTATACTATAAACAGCTTACTTATTATTTTAGTACAAAAAAAATTCCCATTACCATTGGATAAGCTTGGATTTTCTTGTCATCTAACTTTCACTCCCACAAGTATGCATATTTGCTGAAAGTAAACTTTATATGTAAACTTTCCTTTAACAATGTCTATCCCTAGATCGTGATGGAGCAAGGGTTTGGATTTAGCACTTCTATCATCTTCTGAATCATTCCCATCTGCAGTGCAAAGTCCCTCACCATCTGTACCATGCCTGATAACTTATGCAGGCAACACAAATACTTGTCTCTTATTTCCATCAAGGGCATTTTTTTAAAACATGGGCCATTTCTCTCGTAGGCCCTAATTCAGCAAAACACTGAATCTATACGTAACAATCAACTGTTCTTCATCAAACTGAACGGTTGATGAGGGGTTTTCTCAATTTCTTTTGGGGAAGGTTCCTCTCTAGGAGTGAGACTAGCTAGATCATCTGTGTGATAGAGATTTTCTAGTCCCTGCACAGAGAATTCTTCTTTTGAGTCATAGACCATTAACTTGGCCTACTCTCCTGGTGTTTATGGAGCATTGTGAGTATTAGGTCTGACCACAGAAAGGAAAATTTTGATCTGACGATCACCAACAAGTACATATGCTGAAATTTCATCATTAGGAAAAATGCCAGTGCTTCTAACTCTTTCCATTCTGAGATTAAGGAAATATCAAGTCTGGGAATAACCTTAGACACTAGGTGTTACTAATAGGTCAACAAAATAATCTACTTATCCCTAAAAGTATTTTTATAAAATGCAAGACTGGATAAATGTTTTCAGATGGTAAATGTGTCCTATTCTTTCTTCTGTGCAACAAGGGGAGTGAAATACACATCTAAGTACCATAAGAAAAAGAGACAAAAATAAAATAGGGGAATGTGAACTTGCATAGTCAAAAATTCCTACATTTTCCAGTCATGTCAAAGGTATAATAGGAGACATGGATAATATATTTTCTTTCCATGTTTTGCTTACAATGGAAAAATCGCATCTAAAGATTAGTCTTGTCTTGTCCTAAGAATTAATTTTTAACCCCACAGGAACTGGAATCTTATGAATAAATCACTGAGAGAAATCCATCCACAGGATTTACTTTGCTTCACATATCTGGGTCTTAACCTTAACTGTTGAACCCTCAAATATATAGTCTCCTTTTGCACTTGGCCTTGGGTGCAATAAATGAGTGCACTATGACTACGTCACAGAGGTCTAGGTTTGGGGTTTTTTAATGTGGAGAGTTACAGAGGTGCTAAATATTTTGTAGTTTACGGAGTTTGTAAAAAAAAAAAAAAAAAGGATGAGTGGAAGTGCTCTACTGAGTGAGGTGGGACATTAGCTCATCCCTATTACCCTTGTACTTGTTAGGGGTTGCTGAACCTGGATGCCCTGCTGCAGCTCCCCACTCCCAGGTCCGGTCAGTGGTGAGGCTGGACACATCTTCCCGATAGGCACACACACAAATGCATGTATGCAGCACATACGTACGTGTACACACAGGCTGCCGCAAGATCAATGCAGACAGGGCACGCAGCACGCATGCGATCACAAACAGCACCAGCGGCCTCATCCTGTCCTCCTTTCTGAGTAAGGCTGGAGGTCTTCCTTCATCAGGATGAAGGTCTGTCAGTGGGAATATATACACATATACATCCAATGCGGATCCCCCCGGCAGCTGGGCTCCGACATGTGGGCTCTCCAGGGGCTGTCCTGGTACCTTGCCCAGCCCAGCTGCTGGGACCTGGCACATGAGTCCCCACGGCTGCACTCCAGCTGCTGCAGACCTTTACTCGGCAGCCTCTCAGGCTAGTTGACCTACTGTTGGGCCAGTCCAGCCTGATGCTCGCTGGTGACACACACTGACACACAAACCCTCACGTACTCCAGCGGTGGCCCACAGCCCCGCTGAGCTCCGGTCCCGCTCTGGCTGCTGCCACTCGGAAATGCCCACACCTTTGTGCGCACAGATAGAAAGCCCCTCACCCAGGAAAATGGTTGGAAATGGAGATTAGTGAGAAGAAAGGACAGTCCATGCTCATCAGGCCAGATAAGCACAGTAACCAGTCTCTGCTTACACGACTAGCCTCTTTTATCCCCTTATCCCTCTATTTTCCCCGACTCGTTCCTTCCCCAACCACTCTAAATCCCAAAGGTACCTCCTAGCCTTTCCCTGGCCCCATGGCGATGGGTGTCCACCCTGGCCGTGGGGTTGGTGACCTCCTGTGAGACCTCGGGGAGACAAGAAGGTGAGGCAGGTTCCCCCCGACCACATGCCTCTGCCTTCCTTCGTGTGTATGGTGATGAACTTTTTACCACGTAACCTAAAAAAGTACTATCCATGGTAATTTAGGGTAAATCAAAGCATTTGAGAAGACAAAAATATTATGTTCCGAAGGACAGGGGAGACTGAAGTGTTGCAAACTTAGAAGGCACCAGAGCACAGAAGGAAGCGGTGAGATGAGACGTGCATGGATTATTCTAGTTGGTGATCTGCACAGATCATGTCTGTGCTGCTCAGGAAGACAAAGCCTGCCACTGTAGCCTACAGCAAAACTGTTTGCTTCTTCAAATCCAAACATCAATTTTATTCTTACATTGAAAGAGGAAGTAAGATGTCTAAGATGTGGGAAGGAAGATTTGTGTGCTACCTCAGAATGTTAATTCACCATGTTTCATGGTCTGCAGATAGCATTTCAAAAGTAAATACAATTTATTACATGTGAGAAATATAAAAATAAGAAAATAAGTAGATATGCTAAAGCCAAAGGTTGCTGATGGTGAACTGAAGATAAATATCCCACTGCTTGGCTGCATCACATGTGTACATACTGAAAAGATATATTTAAAAAAAGAATAATCTTGCAATATTAAGTTGTCATAACTAACAGATACTTCAATAACTTGCAGCTGTAAACACAATTACCCTCACTGAGAAGACAATAAATCTTTTTTTCAAGACCAATTCATCTAATTTCAATGTCCAGACATTTCTATGCATTTGTTAGCAAGCCCAAATTTTTTTCTTATTATTAGACAACATTTTCACAGAGACCGTCATATTCAAATCTTCTCTTAAGTAGTCTAAATAGATTCATTTTCTTAAATCTGACATCCCAAAATTTATTTTCCTAGCCCTTCAATCATTATTTTCAATCTTTTCTTTCAATGTTTTATAAAATTTCCATATACTTTAACAGCAAACAACACGTAGTGGTGCAGATCTCCAATAAAAAAGCAATAAACATTGTTGGATAAACAACCAAACTATGCCATATGTCTCTAATAAAACCACTATCATCATTGTATAAGCTAATTTTTTTTAGTTATTGACATTTCTGAGATAGCAACACCCAGGTATATAACTATCCAACATGTGCCTCTGATGTCTGCATATGGCAAGTTTTAAGAGAACCTTCAGACACCTGATCAGAGTACATCAAAAGACTTCTAATAAGAAGTTACAAAAAAAACCCCAAATTATAAATCAGATTCTTTTTGAAGGGTGAACTTCTGTGAAATAAGGCTTTTAAAAGTCCACAGATTATCATTGGATTTCAAAACTAAATACCTTATTGTTTCTTCAATGTTTAAATTGGCACTAATTCCTATCATCCTAAATATTTTAAATATTGTCTTTACTTTTCAAAAAAATTGTAATAAATATTGAGGCAATACTGGCACAATTGGGACAGAGCAGATTTCTTAATCTGAATGGAGGATAGATGTTTGACACTTTCCTAAGTGTCAGCTAGGGCACTTCCATCATGTGTTTTCTGAGTTTCCTATTTAATTCATAATGTCATCCACAATGGATGTGTCCTCACATTTTCATCCAAGTACAAAGCAGAATCTAGTGAGAGATTTTTGCTTTACTACTTTCAATTTTATGATCTACAATTTGCCAGTTCTCTAATGAGGCCAGATCTCCATTTGGTTTTATTCCCTCTAAAAATGATTTCTTACTTTCTTTAACTCTGTTAGGCATTGGTTTTCTTTCACTTGTTTTTTCTCTTCTCTCAGGAAATTTTACCTTATTTTTACTGATTTTGTTGGCATCTGCTGAACAATGCTGAAATTATTTTTGGCTTTTGCTTCTTTCTTTAAATTTTGTGTCCCCATTTGTTTATGCCAAAAATTGCTTTAAACTTTATTAACTGTCTATTTAAAGTTCAAAAATATATACTCAGTGAGTGCAATGAGCTATAGATGTCAGGTCACTATGACTAAACCATAGCCAATATAAGGCCTTCGCCTCTGTGGAATGTTCCCTTTTCTCTTCTTGCATGCCTTCCCCAATACAAAGTTTCTTATTTCTTTGATCAGCTTTAGATCATCCCTACATCTCTTCTGAGGCCTGCCTCTTTTGAAATGAGGAATTCTTTTTGTCTTTTCACCTCTACCCAGAGTTATTGTTCGTTTGTTTAGTTGTTATTTTTTTTTAATTTCCTGCTATCTCTCACCTTGCTAACCAAAAGTTTCACACCAGAATTGTCACTTTTTACTTTATTCAGGCTATTGGAATACTGTTGCCCAAACTACAGACAGTAAATTATAGGTCTCCAGGAACTAAGATTAAAACATAGTTTAGAAACCAATCCAAAGTATATATATCTTGATATGTTGTATTGTGTTTGCTAATAGGTCAAAAAATTGTGCAGACAGTAAATACATGGAAATTCACATTTATTTCAACTCATATATACTTAGGCTCCCAAAAACTCTGTGTCCTTCTCTTGCGTCCTTGTTATGTTTGGTTCATATGGCTTGCAAGTAAGCTTTTAAATTAGATGCAGTACCTGTCTATGTAAAAACTAGTTTCACCTGGACTAGAAAGATTATGTTTATACTGTAGACTCTTAGTATTATTAGCAACAGCCAGCAATGACCAGAGTTATAAAGCAGAGCAAATAGAGCCTGTCCTGGAATAGTGCTTGTTATGCCTTGTTTCCAATCATGAAAACTTTCCTTTGGCACATCGTAAGCACTGATAATACTACATAGTAACTATTGAAAATGTTAAGGTGGTGGCAATCAATACTTATTCAATAGCCCAATGTGTTCTGAGCTTGTTTGCTTTTTTGCCAGCGTCATCTTAGTGCGAGTGTATGAAGTGCTGTCCTTTCTCAGCTCAAGACGCATTAAGTGTTTGTTCATAAATTACACTTTTACAAACATGTAACATTTTAAATAGTCACATACCTTTTTATCAAGGTTTGGAGATGCTGCTTGAATAAATAGTAAAAGTCTGACATCTTTTCCACACTATTTGGAATCTCATGAGTCTGCTTAGTTGTTTGGAAAAGTCAATGTCAATCTCTGGCAGCTTCAAGAATTCATGCAGGAAGTGCCAAGATGTTTATCAAATGAATGAATAAAGAGCATATCAAAGATTCACTGGCATTTTATCTCAAATGAAGTTTTGATTTAATTTCAATTGTTTTCCTAGGATAGCTTGTTCATCCACAATTTAAAGTTTTCAGCTCAATTCCAGCTTTGTCAGGACTAACTTTCCTGTAAATCCATAAAAGTGGCATTAAAAAAGAAAAAGATATATCAAAAAGGTATTTGGAATATAGGCACGTTTCTCTGAGTAGTCAGATATATCTGATTTTTTTGAACCAGATATCAGGTTCTTTTTACCTCTCTCATACACAGTGCATTGGTTTCCTTTTCACAGGAAATACTTTGTGAAGAAGCATTTGGTCTTTAATCTGTGTACACCCAGAAAAAAAGGCGGCTCATTCCTGCATTAACAACCTCATTTCCAAAGAGGATTACTCTCATAGGCAAAGATCGATGAAAGTATTATTAAATCTTCCAGTCCTTTTGCTTTCCTGCGCAAAGCTGATATTGCCAATTATTTTAAAGATGTCTAACTCTAATTTTAGTGGAATATTTTTGGCATGATGTGGAGGGATGTTGAATATTTTATATCAGGCTGGTCTCAGAAGGAGTTCTAAACTATTTAATACCTTATAAGATGTCAATGGGCTAAAAGGAATCACTTTAATAACAATCCATCTCACTATCAATTTTGTCAACTATATGGACATTTTAATTTTTTTCCTAACAAATGCTTTTCCCAATTTCTCTCTGATAAAACAATGAATCAGTTGACCCTGGGTTACTAATATTTCCATACTTATTCTAATTCTGGAGCATTTGAATAGTCTAATTTATCTCTTACCTCAGAATGCGCCTTAGAATATTTTCCTCTACTGTGTAAAAAGAAGTACTTGTGTCTAATATGCTTGAGCAAATGGTTTGAAATACTTATGACAGCAGAAAGTATTTGGCTTACCTTGTACTGCAGACCGATGATCATGTTAACCAGTACGTTACTTTAGCTGCTCAAAACTTGTAATTTTCAAGTAACCAGTTTCATTATTCGGTCTCTGTGGTTTTAGTAATGAAAAACATCCAAAAGGGGTAACTGAATTTGGACGCCTATATGTTACACAAATATGGTTCATTTGTACTTTCAAAACACTAATTATATCACCTTGACTGCAAAGGGCTCATGACTCAGTTCTACTCAAGGACTGACAATTCTTGAGAAAATGAGTTCTGCCTTGAACGAAGATGAGTTCCCCTAAGCTAGTGAGGCAAGGAGTGGACATATAGCAAGTCAAAGGACAGCATAGGTAGGATTCATCTATCCAGATTTGGGCATCTGCATCAAAGCTACTACTAATTTGATTGATTTTACTTTCCATGGAGACTTCGAGGGGCTGATTCATCTATGTTGTTTGCCCACCTTAGACTGATATCTGCTGTACTGTAGGCATGTTCATTCCTCTCTCAATAACTACACAGGAAATCCAGACAACAATCTCAAATGCACATTAAACTGAAGTGAAACAGACCTCAAATTATCAGTCCTAAACATCTACTTCCACACAGTCTGTAGAAATATCTCAACCACCTTCCTTTGCTCTTTGCATACTGGATAACATGAAGGAGCTTTTACCTTGCAGAATCAGAATACTTTTCTTTTGTTCCTCTCTTCTTTTACCTTCTTCTTAGTAGTATCTACTTTCTGTACTTTTCAAAAGAATCCCACGCATTTCCGAATCATGGCAGTCACTGAGCAGGCCAAAGGAAAATTTTAAATTATTATTTCATTTGTGACATATTCTGAATAAAGATGCACTATGAAAGCAATTTTACAGGTGTCAGTGAAATATAATACAAAATGGCACTTGAATAAGATAAACTAAGAGGAGTAGCTTTAATTAAATGTATGCAAAATATATGGTAGTCCATAAAGACACAGTTTTAAAATTATACCTTGCAGATACCCACATCTCAGATGTTCAGGGAGTGGAAGAAACAAACAAGCAAGCAAACATCCAGCTGTCTCGGTCAGATGAATGAAAACAAAACCAAACCAAAACAAACCCCATGGATTTTGGCAATTATACTTTCATGACATTTTCCTGATTATATGCTACTATATTCCCTTTCCATTTACTTAATCTGGCATGTCCTCCCTTGCAAAATACATTCCAGTGTCTGTAAAAATGGTAATCATTTCCCACAGGACAGTTAGCATTTTCACTATTTCAGGACTGCATTTTAAATTAACATTTCCCAGGGGCTGTATGTACTGAGACAACTGTCCAGATGCATAACTGCACACAATGTTGGTGGCACGCAGCTTGAGTTGATGTGTCCTCAATCAAGTTTTAAAATACTTCTGGTTTATTAGAGGAAATAGGGAACCATAAACAACACATGCTTTCAAGGGGTATGAAAAAGAAAGCAAAAAAATGTTCAGAGAAATGTTTTCTTTTTGATCTGAGTATTTGTGTACCACTTAATTTCCAGAGTCATTTGGTTTGGAGCCATTTATAAGCTCTAATTTATTTCCTTTCTCTATCATGTATTAGTAAAGAGATGATTAAAAAATAGTATTCAAAATAAAGGAGTACTGAAATACCTAAATACATACTCATAGCAGAACCTAGATGCTAGCCTAGTTTTACTGTATGGCTTTATACTTAGGAAGACTATAGTGCAGAGGAACAATATCCTCTGCGGGTTTCTTAGAGATGCAATGCTGTACCTAGGCTGTAGTCATTCTTTGAGTTGTGAGTATCTTGCAAGAGGATGTTGCTTAAATGGTATTAAATATGAAAAATAGAGAGTTGCTGAAGATTATTCAGTTTTGTAGGGTTTTTTAAACCTAACTGAGGTTCATGGCTCACCTCTAGTAAAAGCACATACACAATATAAACTGTCTTGTGGATTAGCTGAAATATTAGTGATCTAGAGCAGTGAATAATTGATTAAGCTATATGATGAAATGCATAGTCAAATATTGTTTTCCTGCAATAGCCTGCATTAGAGCATAATTAGAGATTGAAAGCTTCTAAGCAGGAGTCTTGAATGATTCTATTCACTCAAACTCATGCACGCAGCATTTGGAAAATGTTTCAGTGTTTATCAAACTCTATCATAAGTCTGTAAGCTTAATAAGAGCTGTGGTCATTAGAAATTACCCCATAGCAAAATTGTTGGCATACCCGTAGTACTGTACAATAACATCTGGTTTTCTTTTACTCTTCCTGGAGGATTATATAAAGGGAAATTTTTGATAGCGATGGTCATCAAAAGAATGGCATTTGTTGCACAGAAGATCAATTTATACTCTGCAAAAGCATCTTGTTTACATTTAACATAATCATTTACATTAACAATACATACACAGTACTTACAGCTGAGTGAAAATGATACAGCTTAAAAAGTATTTTTTAGCTGCACAGCGTTCCCTTGCTTTCACCATCCCAATCAAAATCCATGCCAAAAGCTAAGCAGTCTTGTGCTTAGTTAATGCTCATATATACAGGACACTACCTAGAAATGCAAGGTACTGTGATCACAGGCTTAAGGAAATATGAAAAAAAACCACAAAACCCACCAAACCCCAAACCCCCCCCAAAGACAAAAATCCCTAAGGTGACAAATGAAAAGCCTCCTTTTAGCAATGCCAATGGAATCAAAAGGACTGATGAGAAAAAGGATGAGAGAGACTATTTGTCCTTAGCAGGGGAAAACAAAATTTTAGGCAGGGACTTAGCTACTTTATACTACATTTTGGTCTGTTTCATGGATCTTGGGCAGGTCTTTTTAATTCTCGGAGCTTCAGTTCCTGCCAGATATGTATCACACTCATGCTCCCCTCTGCCTACCTTTGTTTAGTTTCTTTATCTAGACTGTGAAATCCATGAGACAGGAAGACTTGTTATTTCAAATGTAATACATATATGTAGCTCCTGTAGTGCATTGCATAAAGTTCTTCAGAGCTCTCAATAAAGCTAGCATTTATATAGCCTGAAAAGTCTACGTATTTCTTTTATGAATGGATACCTCAGTCTGTTTAGCAGCCCATGCTCTGCTGTGTCCTACCCCATTAGTCCTGGAGGAATGTTGGCAGAATAAATAGGAAAGACTCCAGGAACTTTCACTGGTGCAGAGCCACTTCGGCACATCATGCAGGATGCGTCCAAATATCTGCAGTGCAGCTTCATGGATTTGGATAAGCCAAGATTAATTTTTCCCCTAGCTGAAGAGCTGAAACTAAGTCAGTATTTTATTTTGGTTGCTGTTTGGATTTGTGCTTATTTGTTTCACTCTTAAGTAGTTAAAGGGAAAAATGTAATTCAAAAGCAGTGGAATTCTGTCTGCCATTTAGTGCATAGTATGGAGCCCTTCTGCTCAGTAGCAGTCATAGAACCAAGACTTCAGTTTTGCTTAACCCTGAAAAACTGGAAGTGGTCATATAATTTTCTGCGTGCTGGACTGTCTGTTCTCCTCACAGACCCTCAAAAACATTTCTCACCTGCTTTCTACAGGAAAGGACCACACACAGATCTTCACAACAGATTTTTAAAAGCAGGCCTTTAATATTGCTATGTAAATCTATTATTCAATATATAAAATTTACTTTTTTTCTCTTATACTTTCCTGGGTGTCTCTCAAATATGTCTGTATTTCTTATCCATTAAAATTGTTAATTAATATTAGTTAATATACTGATTTGGGCTGTAAAATGGTGAGAGATGAAAGCTTCAGTTGAACAAAGAAACCTCGATAGGTCCATAGTAGTGTTCAGGTTTCTATCTCTAGAGCTCAGACTGTGCAGAACAGGTCATCTGCTGTCAGCTGCAGTTATGCTGCTGGGAACCTGCATCAGTCAGTGCAGAACACAGAGAAATCAATATCCTGGGAAAGAAGTAGTCTATTTTGTTTAGAAAAAGCTTGAAAAAGCATATAGGTATGTACTTGCAGGGGCTTCTGCGAGCACACTATAAATTCATACCTGAAGAGTGTTTACACACTGTATTTATTGATTTCTTCTGAAAATTTGAGGAAATATTTCTTTCCTGATTCCCCCCCCAGAATTGTGTGTGTTCTGAGAAAAAAAAAAAACATTTGCATTAGGAAATGCTAACGCAATCACTCTAGATTTCATTTTCCATGAATTTTGGAAAAACAAACCTAGGTAAGAGGAAGAATGAATAAACAAAGCTTTTTTTTTTCTTTTTTTTATATCTATATCTAAGGGGAAGAAGCTGCTCCAACAAGCTATTCCTTCAAAAGCTCTTCAATCACATTACTGAAATGGAGAACATAACAGCATGCCACTGCAATACAGAAAGGGAATTGGCCCATACTGTGTGCATGGACATCCATGATCTAATTCAGCCTGAAGGCAGACATCCAGTCCTTAAGTGTCCAAGCCATTCCCATGGAGCCAGAAGAATAGCTAGAAGATCAACAAATGTTTCACAGGTTTCTGGAGTGGCATATGGAAACAAGAGGGGAGAATCTAAGGCATCTAGAGTGGTATTGGAAGTCAGTGCTTAGTCGAGAAATAGATCTCAAATTAAGATATTTATATGTGTTTCCCTGCAGGGGTAGGATTCAGGTGTCTGGTGCCATTTTACACATCTGTCCTAGCTTCAGCCACCACCAGAGGAGGACACATGTGTCTCGCTAGTCCTACCTGTCAGGGTTACGTCAAGGGCTTGGATTCCCAAGGGTATTTCAGATGGCATTAAATGTCTCTCTTTAGGCAGCTAAATTGCAGCCTGAGTGTCTTCATGTGGTCTAGGTCCTGTTAAGTTCAGTGGAGATATTGCTGATGCAGTAAACAGATTATTCTATTGTGTTCAGCTGACCAAACCCAGCTGTCTACTTTAGGGTGAATTGAACCATGCTATAGACTATAAATTCACTGAGTAGCTCTTCGCTAACTTTAATGAGAGCTCAGACATGTGGAGGCACACAGGAATTTACTATGAAGTCTAATAGTTTTTACCAACTTCATATGCACTTATAAAATGATTCCATGGTTAATAAGTAATAATGACAATTTTAAAAAATTTTAAAAGCCTCTGAATCAGCAGGCTAATGATCTGAGAAGTACTGGCTACAAAGAATGAAGAAAACCTTGCTCTTGCAGCAGCAGCAGCACTTGAACAGTGTTTGTTTTAAATCAAGAGTGCTGCTTGCTGGCAGTGAGCTTTCTTCCAGCACAGGGTTTAAAATGCTTGTACACAACTCTTAACACTGGATTGAAACAATAAACGATAAGAGCAAGGACTTGAAAATTGACAGCGTAAAAAGAATAGCAAGACTATGTGGCAATGGAGACTTATAATGTGAAGCAATTGAGTAATTTACAACTGCTGAAAGATGGCTGGCGACTCCCAGAGAAGTGGGAGAAAACTGGCAAAGCAGATTTGATTTTGATGTCTGTCTTTTTGGAAATTATAGATGAATACTTGACATTTTTCACAGTGGAGAAGAATTTACTACTACCATTCTCTCTATTGTCTGCTGTTGCCATATGATGCTTACCTATGACTTTTTCCAGCTCCCTCTGTTAGAAAGTATCATGTGTTAAAATAACCTCTAAAAGTTTATCTCATACTGTCTTTGCTGTGTATTGACTCTGCCCATTAGATCACATGCTTTCCTAAGCACTCATTCAATACCTTTGTCCCTGTTTGGCACAATTATCAACATTTAAAATGATGTATTATTCTTTTTTCCCCTCAAATCAAAGAACACATCCCCAGACATCCTCTTCCCAAATCTCAAAATACTTGGACATCAGCTGTATAAACTTAAAGATATGACAGTGCTAAAAAGAAGAAAAAAAAGATTATTTTTGCAGAAAACAGCAATACAGAAAGTTTTGGAACACTAACTTTAAAACTCTTGTACTATTACCATTATTTCTTAAGTTTCACATAATTATTCTACAATAGAATAAAAGAGATTACAAGGGTATTATCCACCTTTTTCTATCCCGAATCCTATCAAAATTGTGGAGATCAGATTTTGACAATAGAAACAGAGCTTCCTTCTTTTGTAGCAGCCTGTGTGACATACAAAATAAATTTATGCTAAAAAGCAAAAAATACATAAATAAATTCTGCATAGTTGTATCCCACTTTTAGGAGAACACATGCATAATAGCCCATTTATGTTCTTCAGATTAGTTGCATGCCCTGACCAATGTCAGTATAATTTGAAATTATTCTTTCTCTAGAAACAAACTACTACTACAAAGGACCAGAACCGCACTACAGAATTGTCTTTTCACGGAAATAATTTAGAACAGAGAACAATTTTTGTGCAATAAATTCTCAAATAGATGGAGAACGTATTACAAAATGTCTTTTGGCACCCACCTTATTACCCCATACTTCACTGTGGTATTCTGCTGGCACAAGATCAACAATGTTTGGGCTCCGTAGGTATTTCTTTCTAAACAGTGCTAATAAGGACTAAAAAATGTATTGAAAAAAACATCCAACAACCAACACAGTCAATGCTTATAAATAATGGATTTTCCTCTAGTGTCTGTTAAAGGTATGCAAACAGTTCTGGCCTAAAATATGATATTTGGTTTTAGTATCTCAGTACATTTGAGGGAATTTGCTACTTACATATATTAGCAGCATGGGACCTGATGTGGTGACTACATTTCAGTATGTATTTTCACCAAAGAAGAGACTCAGCTGCTTGTCAGAAGTCTCTCAAAGTATTCAGTCCAATAGACATGATAAGAGTGTCAAAACTGTAACTAACTTTTATATTTTAAGACTTATATCTTATACACATCTTCTGTGTTTCCAGGAAAATCTACCATTCTCCACTCTTTGGAGCATGTGATACTTAGTGCAGCATTTTCTGGGAACACAACTTCTATGGAAAACTAAACAAGATACATTTCAATCAAGTAGCCTGGTAAAGTGTATATATGTAAGAGGTACTACACTGTATGCCATAAATTATAAGTTCGCAGTTAGAAGAAAATAGTCTACAGCTTTATAAACCAATATAAGATATTTTTTTAAAAAAAAAAAAAAAAGGCAATAACATTTTAAAACCTAATGGTACTGACAGGAAAACAACAAAATTATGAGGCTGATTTTATTTCATTCATATTTAGATAAATTTAGTTGAATGGAATTAGGTTGCAGAACACAGTCCTTCATGTATTAAACAATATAATCAGTATGAAGATATACACAATTTTGGATTCATACTGCTGCCATAGAAATATTATGGTGATGTGTCTATGGTCACACCTAAGTTCTATTCAGATTGAAGAAGAATGTCCTAATTAGCTGGTAATTACGTAAATGTATTTAAAAAAATAGAAAATAAGTTTTCATGTGATGATGTAAAGGTAGTTTCTTTCCTTGCTTCTAATAATTTTATAAAGTCTTTACAGCTTGCACATTACAGCTTCGGACTACTTATAACTTTCATATACAATTCATCGTTACATGGTTTGAGTGCTATCTTTGCATTCATCAGATCAATTGCTTGAATTCATTTTGGGCAGAATGGCACCTATTGAGGGAAACTATTTTCAGTTAGGCAGTGACCTGTTAACAGTAATGTTTGGAATAAATACATTTTATCAGCATTTACAAAGGCACCCTACTAGGTAGCAAGCAGAAGAGTACATTTCACCGTGCAATTCAATTTCCTTCTCCTAAAAATAGCTTCTTTCTTCCTCTTTCAAGTTCAAGAATTTTGAAAATCTTGAAGGGACAGCGTTGCATTTGTTTTGCTTCTAAGTACAGTTGTAAGACTTTAAAGGGATGACATTTTGCAAACAAAATGTATTCGTCTTTCTTAGAGAAACAAGTGTATAAAGCAGTTCACTTCTGAAAATGTGTATTTGGCAATATGTATATTTGGCAATATATATTTTGGAACATAGAGATTTTGACAGTTTTGGAAATATGATTCTATATAGGTGTAGGTGTTTACAAATAAAGAGAGAAAGTATGGTATTGTAAGGTACTATAATCTCTGTAGACATTTATTAACAGTCTCTGAAGGCACTCAGACTCTGCAGCATCACAAAAGAGATGCTTGCTTGTCTCTCAGGTGATGAAAAGTTTGACACAGATGCATGCTCGGAAACAGTGGAAAGAAAGCTTAGAAGATTGCAAACTTGAGGTAAGAGTTTCAGATATCATACTGCAGTATTTAAATTGTGATATTTTAAAATATCTTGACATGAAAGTGTTAGTAAAAGCTGACTAAGTGTCACAAAGACTGAGGAGATAAAGACAGGCCAGCATCAGCTGCTGGATGAACTACTTGTGACTTAGACTTTGTCATTTTTGTTTACCAAAAAACCAAATACTTTTGTATGCAAGCACGTGATACTGTATGGTTAAACATTTTGTCCTACACCCTAGACTCCAGCACAAATAATGTAAATCAAATAAATAAATATCTTGGAAAAAAAGAAGAAAAAAGTTAAAGGGATACAGAAGTAAAGAGTGTTTTTAATTCAATGCTTTTTCTAATGCTTGATAGTACGGTCTTATAATATGGCTGAAGATTTTTAAATTGCAAAGTACCAATACAAATGGTACTGAAATACTGTAAAACTCATGTTCTATATTTTTAATTTTGAAAGTGCCAAATTACCTGATAGAATGCCAGAACCATAAGTATTATATTTACAGAGGTCAGCAATACATTGCATTTCTTATGTATTTTTTTATATAAATAGGAACTAGGGCACAAAGCTTACACTGAACTTTCAACTTCAGCAGTCTTTCAGATCAGAGTATGTGAATACTTAATCTTATGACTATATTATGCTTTATCTTATGTTAGGGTTTTTTTGTTGGAATTAAATTATTATTTCACTTTCTCTCCAGATTTTATGTGTATAATGCCTATTGCTGTCTGTGATCTTCTCAGACACTGTGGCAAATAAAGTCATATAGCCTCTAGAAAAAGAAACAGCTATCTGCTTTTGTGAGAATCTTTACTGATTGCTGATTGTTCCTGATCTATGTTTCAATTACTGTACTGGATTTCTTGAATTACTAGTAAGACTAGGCTACTCCTAAAATGAATGATTCATTACCATATTTACATGCAAAATGGACAGCTCATATTTTTTAAAGAACATAATTAACATGTAAATGGAGTTAGCACAATGACAGTATATACATGAATATTAGCAAATCTGTATAATGTTATAAGGATCAGGGCAGACGCACAATGGTAATAAGGGTAAGTATAGATACTTAAATGATTAGCAACTGAAATGTGCATAAAAATTGGTGTACATAAGATACATTTGAACTACTATTGTTTTGAAGCCTTACACAATAGTGACTTAAGTATTTTTGCTTAAAAAACTAAGAACTCCTACCTACAATCCTCCATCATATCTCACATAATGGTATGCATTCCATAGCTGTATTGATTTAAAAGATAGAATGCACAGTCCATTCATTTGGACCTAAATTATTATTCCTAGAAGCTGAAAGGTAAGACTGTGTGAAAGTAAGTTGAGAAATACAGAGTTTACACAGAACTTACTGCATTTATGTGTATGTGCACTTCTGTAAAGATGATGTCCAGTGACCTTTGTGTTTGACAGAACCTCTGGAGATTAATTTGAGTGAATGGAAAGGAATACCTCTAAAAGACAGACAAAATATCAAGTAGCAACTTCACTTTCCTTCCTTTACAACAGAAAATAATCTCTTGGTATTACAGGAAAAAAAAAAAATAGTAGCTGTTGCATTTAGTACCATAGTAAAATATCTAGCAGGTTTATTGCAGGTCTTGGTTCCTTCTGTCCACTTTTAGGAGAATTAATGCATATGTAGGAGAAGAAAAGAGATACTAAAGAACGTAAGTTACTGAATGGGAAGTTTTCTCTGAAATATTTGCACTAGTGTGTCCAGAGACAGAAAATCTAAATATGGGCAAGAATTAGAAGCAGCAAATAAGGCAATGATTTTGGAATAAATACAGCCTATTGTGGGCATGCATGCTTTATCTAAAACACAATAAAACTATGTTGTTAAGCCTAAAATAAAAAGAATGCAAACCCCCAAAACTATTTCCATAGGCTTAAGCTAAAGACAAGATAAAACCTAACAAGCATGCAAGAATGGAAAGAGCTAAATGATACACTCTGTACAAGTGAAGTCAGCAACCTCTGCCTCCAAAGAAAACAAGTTAAAGGTGAATAAAACTCTGGGAGAGAACAGCAAAAAATAGTGAAAGTTCCATACAAGCATAACATATAGAAGTAGGTAACCAGACCAAGACCAACTACAGGCAGGTATTCGGACAAAAGCAGGAGCAAAATGTGGTGAATGGCAAAACAGAAAGCAATGTCCTTTTTCAGCCAGAGTAGAGGAAGGACCTGCAGTGGATAAGCAGAGGTATCGATGAGGCACAGCATCCTGAGTGGGCTGGCAGTACAGTGTAGGAGCAGTTCCTCTCTTCCTATTTTTCTTTTGTTTCCATTCTTGTATATTTGATTGTCTTTTCTACCCTCTTGCTATCTGCACTGTGTTTTCTTGATGTTTGGTTTGGTTTGGGTTTTTTATTTACTGAATCCATATGCCAGTTTTTTCTTTCTTAGATGCCTTGAAAGAAGTCCACCCTGATTCTCCAGGCTGAAATCTGTTAGTGACCAGTTATTGATCATCTGTGATTTGTGTTTACAGCCTTGAGGTCTTCTATGTCCCAGTACTTTCAAGGCCTCTGATATCAACCTACATTTACACTGTTGGAGGCCCCTGCTGCAGTATTCAGTGGATAAAAATGATGAAGGAATATTGATGGAACATAGTGCTATTTAGTGAAAATTTAGACTAAAAAAGAGAAATACTAGCTAGGCTAGCTAGACAGAACAGTGACCTAGTCTATGGCATCTTAAGAAAAATCATAAAAGCTGTGAGAGCAGACAACACTCAGAAAACTGTTACTCTCATGAAGATTCATGTCAGAATGGACATTATGCACAAACAAAATTTTTAAGGCATTTCTTCTTAAATGATCTCACCTTAAAACAAATAATTGGAAAATATAAAGAGATGAGGTAGTCTCAATCTATGTACAAGACCTGGATCAAGACATAATTAGTAAAAAGCTAACCTGAAAAATTACTATCATGCATTCAGCATAAGTGTAGGAGTAAAGAAATAAAAAGTAGGAAAAAAAATCTAATATATTAACATGTCAGAAATAACATTCTTGTAAAGATGAAGAAAATATAGCAGTAGCAGGCAGCCATAATGATGAAACTCTTGTGAGATAAAATGCTTGTATTAAAAATGTTACTACTATATAAGAATTTTAGTCTAAAAGTATACTTCTTAATTTTTTAAAAAAGTATCTTTTATAAATAACACCAAAAAGCTGGCATGGCTAATTACAAATTGAGGGAAAGCATTAGAAATTAGAAAAGTCTTATTTAAGAAAGAGAAATTGTATACAAATAATGAAACTATAACTTAGCTGTAAATTGTGTTGTACTACAACAGCTGAAACAAGACTTTGAGAAACATCTTGTTTGAGGAAAATATTTAACCTCCATAATAATGTATTCAAACAAATTCCAATGCCAAAACCAAGGAGTCTTCCAAAATTCTGTATGGTCAAAGATAAATATGTTATAAGGGGTGTCTGAGTAAAATGAAGCCATAGGACAAAACCAAAATGAATTAACTATCGCATTGTGCAAGGAGTGTCATACATGAAAGCTTTTTGTAACAGAAGTCAGTGCTCAGGAATTGTCTCAGATGAAATGTTAATAAGAGTTTTCAAAGAAATTAATAAAATGAATAGCAGCAAACTTCCAGAAACAGATGGTATTCACATAGAGTTCTAAGGAAAATGAAATATGGAAGTGCTGAGCTGTTAACTATAGTGTGTAATCTATCACTTAAAATGTCCTTTGTACGAGAGGAATTGAAAATGGCAAATGCGATACAAATTCTTTAAAAGGGCTTGGGAGAACTATAAAATGGAAAGTCTATATCTGCACTCAGCAAACTGTTGAACCTATGATTAAGAATAAAGGAGTAAATATGATGTAGTAGGAAGCCGACAGGTTCTGTAGTGATGCCTCAGAAATGTAACGTAATTCTCTATAAAGAAGGCAAATAAAGTAGGCAAAGATAATGATTGGTATATCTACTTGGTTTTGCAAAATACTTTTGAGAAATCCCCTCTGTAAAACAGGATGCCATGGGACCAGGGAGAAAAATCTTCCTGTAACCGTTAATAAGCAGTTAAAGAAGAAAAAAAAGTCATTGGAAAAGTTGGTTGCTTTTACCATTATGGAGAGATCCATGGGAATCAATGTTATTGAACATATTCCTAAGTGATCTGGGAAAAGGTATGATGGTTACCAAGTTTACAGGCATGGTGTTTTTCAAGGAAGTAGGAACTATAATTCAGTATGAAAGTTTATGAAAGATATTGTAATAGTGATTGAGTGGGGGATGAAATGCCTAAAGTAATTAAAAGCAAAGTAATATAAAATCATAGGATCTACTCTAGCTATTGGCATTCAGGAGAGATTTGAGCAGTTGTGCTTAGATTTGTAAAATATTAGATAGATGCTCAAAAATTAATAGCAAAGGAAGAAACAAAAACCACCATGGTATGTATCACTGTATAAATCCATACAGCACATTCCTTTTGCAATTCTTCTCCAGGCAGTTCTCATTCTTCTATATCAGGAAAGTTATAGTAGAGCTAGACACAGTACACAAAAAAAGAAACAAGTATGAAACGGGTTTTGAATGAGAAGAGACAAAAAAGACAAGAGCTCTCTGGTTTAGAAATTAAATTACTATCACAGGATAGAGCTGTATATAAAATCATAAAACCCAGGGAAAAAGCGATCAGGGTGTAATATGCAGTAGTACACAGGAAGGACAGTGACATTTCCATATTCTTTTCCGAAACCTCTACTTCTGCTCAGTATAGTTTTAAATGAACTTTCAGTTCAATTTAGTATGATGGCAGTTCTTCTGTTGTGATACAAAGGTCTGACAAGATGAAGGTACCGTTTGATTTCAGACTGCTTTATAGTTTCTGAAAGATTTCCTGGTGTTAATTCTATATCTTTTTGAGCTTCCCCAGTTTGGTAAGTCTGACCTGAAGAACCACGTCTCTTGGGACAATGATCTGACTGCACTGTGTGCACATACATGCCATCTTCCCCTAAGGCAATTGATATACTACCCTCAGTGCAGTGAGATTTTTTTTTTTTAAACACAAAGGCCACTAATTCCAGAAAAGACTTTTTTTTTTAATTTGGATATTATTAAGCAACATGAAGGGAAGAAAGCTAACAGAACTTTAAATGTAAACCCCATGTGAACTTTCTATCCAGACAACAAACAGATTGAATTATTAACCAAATGTGATGTTAGATAACAGGAATTAGCTCCTTTGCTTAGTTGTTACACATACAGATACAAACCTATTAAAGAAGATAAGAAGACCCCATTTTTTTCCAGTTTTGAAAAAATATTTCTCTTTAGCTCATGTTGCCTGGCCCTCTAGGTTTAACATCCATGGAACAGAAAGATATTTTTTCTTTGATGTATAAATAAAGCTAAGCTGATTGCTGTAAAATCTTTAAAAATTATTTTATTTTGTGATATAAACTAATTACATCATAATGCTTCTAAAAGGATTGTGTACTGAACTGTGATGATGATTCCTCTTCCCTCCTTGCCTTATTTCACTTATAAAAAATGCTTCAGTTTTTAATTCTTTTTCATTTCTATAGGTCTGAATGGAAGAATGGAAGCAAAAATACACAAGTTTTAAACCTAAAGATGGGTAAGGGCAAATTTTCAAACACTTTTTGCTCTAGTTTTCACCTGTTACAGTTGAGATCCTCCCAGTGAAGTTACCATTAGGCAACCATGTAACTGGTTCAGAATTAGCTACTTCATAATTTGACTTGAATTTTGTGCCTCTAATTGTAGGTGGTATTATTTATTGTGGTTTCTTTAGTGAAAATGGACAAACACTGAACTTAAAAAAACCTGTAGTCAAGGTGTAACAGATATCTTTCTGTCACTTCAAATCTGAATTATGCTAAACTATTGTTTAATGCAAATTATGTTGCAAAATCTGCCTAGCTCTTACATGGATTTTTATTTTTTTTTAAGTACCAAGTAACCTTTCACAGTCTTTGTGTTTGAATAGTTTGTATCTTAAAAATAAGAGTTTTCTGCTGGAGTTCTTGAGGCATCACTTGGAAGCCACTTAGAGTAACTGAAGAATAGTTGAGTAAAATTTGCGATTTAGCCTGAACTGACTCATCAAAGAGGAAGTCAAGAGGATCCTGCATAACACATTTAGAAGTCCCAGAATGTTGCTGTACTAAACTGAGATAGCAGCCACAGTCCAGAGATTACCATCTCTGTGAATTACAGCACAAATTCACTTACATGCATGGCTGAGGTATGCAGGTACAAACCGAGAGAAGACATTCCTTAAACACTTCGTGTTTCCAGCTTTTTGTAATAGAATTACATACACAATTCTGACCATGATCAAGAAATCCAGTCCATGTATATGCCAGGCACTTGGACATACATATACAAGTTCCTCACAACCATTCCTGAGCAGTGCCAAAATACCAGCAATTCTTTCTTTGTATCTATATCACAATGATAGGGTCACATTCAATTTCTGCTGAAATCAGAGACACTTTCTCTTGAGTTATTGAATATTGTGAAATCTTCTATGGTATTTTTGGCTTCCTAAATATGCATGATTAAATAAAACAATTGTTGACATATATCATCATTAAAATATGTTCAATATTTTGTATATCTTGATGTTTGATTCATTTTTGTATAAGCTATTCCTGTTTGAACTTCTAATGAATAATTATTAGGGAATAATGCAGAATTTATTTATTATTGTAATGATTGCTTATATTATAGCCCAAGGACCCAATCAGGATTTTTGGTCTTTGTTAGACTGAAAGCTATTATGTTAACATAAATTCATATCAGTCTCTGAAGTATCTTGCATAATGTTGGACTCAACAGCACAATTGGAATACGTAGAATATTTTCCTGTTGCCTAACTTTTGCCCTGTACGCATTTTGTTTCTGGACAAAGTTAGTTATCCTTAATACTTTCACCCATTTTAGTCATCTTTTTAAAGATTGGAGAAATTGCCCTGCAGAAAAGAAATATTGTAGTATTATACGTATTCTGTATGCAGTGATGTTTACATGTATAAACTATGCATAACTATAAACTGTAATGTTTATGCAATTTAATGGACTTCAGAGGAAAAAAAAACCCAGATCTAGACAGATAACTCACCTTGACTTCATTAAAAGAAGCTTATATATATAGACTGCATTTTGAAATAATATGTTTGCTATAATTTTTCTATGAATGAGGTAAGCTTCATTTACCTTTTGGGGCGGCTTTGTTTAATTATTGGGGCATATGAATTGGGAAACTTGGATTGCTTCATTGTGCCATTTCCTATAACTTGTAAGCTTTTTCCTCCAATACCTGTATGGCGAGGTGAAAAATCACAGCATGGTAACTGTTCCTCCTGCAATTGCAATGTCTGTATTTTTCAGCCAGGTTAAATAAAACAACTCTTTTTAGGGAATATTCATACAACTAAAATTATATGTCCCAACATAAGCACTGCTTAAAATGAGAGATCTACCTTTTGTAAATAATACTGCCCATTACAGATAATACATTTTAGGTCCCTTTCTAATCTGTGGGCAACAACAAAGGCATCTGGGTGATCCTTAGATATCACCTTGGGCTGTGCACCCTCATACATTTAATGCTGTTAGTTATTGCCCCTCACATGAAACTACACTTCCCACAAAATCTTATTCTTCTGACTAAGCACATAGCCTCTTCCCTCACAGCCACTGGCTGCAATCTTGGGTGTCAGCTTAATCTTCTTGGCTACACTCTTACCTTACAGCACATTTTGCTTGATCTGCTTATTGGCGATGTAATCTTAATCAGCAGCCTGTTGAATCTGACTGTGCTGCCCATCCAAGGCTCCACTAAAAACTCAGCAGTCCTCTTCCCCGGTTTCCCAGCACCGTTTCTCCTTCACCCTTTATTCACTCCAGGCAGAGGTCACTCGCCTAACACCATGGTTTGGCAAAGAGAGACAGCAAGAAGAAAGCTCACAAGGAGTAAGGCAAGGGCTGTGGAATTGCTATAGCCAGGGAGATTTTGCAGAGTGAGGAGTTACCAGTTCAAAAAAGAGCAGACAAATAATGTGTGTGAAGCTCTCAAATTAGCATTAAAATATGTTTCCTTTGCTCCAGGTCCCGGCTAGGGGTAAGAAACAGCAAGTGGCATCTTTACCAGAAATCTCCCTTGAGTAGATCTGAAAGACATTAAGGGAACTTGTTAACTCATGGTGTGATTTCAGGTTTGGACAGTCATTTCGCAGTACGTACATGGCTACACCTGGCATACCTGAAATCTATCACAGTTGACGTAGGCTTGAGTACTCTCCAAATAAGCTTTCATTTATTTCTTTCCTCTTAGTTGTTTCCTTGGCTAGTATAAAGCATTAATTAGGCAGATGACTACTTGGATATGGTTCACGAAGCCTCATTGCCGTGTGCAAAACATCTCCTATGAGCTTTGTCAGGTGTATAGAAAAAAATATAACTACTTCTGTGGGATCAGGTATCATAAAGATTTTGATTGGCCTTTAGGTACAGAAGCTGGACAGAAATAATTGCAAAAGACTGTGGGCTGAGGGCAAGCGCAGATATTAAGATAATAGCTTTCTGCTATACCTTAACATAAGTCTGGGCATTTAGTAAGCTTGGACAGCCACATGGTTGCAGGTAGGAGCAGCATAAGTGCAGGTACATCTCGGTACCTGATCCGGGTACTGAGGGCTCCAGGTGAGGCGGGATTGCCCCCTTGGTGCCCTGGGTGACTCCATCTCTGTGCTTCCTCCCCGGCCATCTCAGGGCACCGGGGAGGTTAGTTGCCCACTGAAAGCAGCTCTGAAAGGCCCTTGTCAGCCGGAGGAGGGCTTGAGGAGGGCAAGCGGGGCAGTGGGAGCACTAGGTCCTGCAGGAGAAAGAGGCTTTCTCCTCCCAGCTGTGCCCGGCAGAGCCCTGGCAGGCAGGTGAGCCCCCACGCTGGCAGTAGCACTGCCAGCTCCCGGGACACGCCAGCGCCGGCCTCTCCCACCAGGTTTCCCCCCTGACGGAGGAGTGAGGGCGGGCGGGGAGCCTGAGTTACAGAGTGGGTGAAAAGAGAGCCCCCGAACCCGCTTCTCCACGGAACACTCTCCTGGTTCGTCGGCAGCGGAGCACGGAAGCGCCTCGGAGGGGCCCCCGGCCCCTGACAAAGCCTTGCCCAGACATCCACGGACAGAGCGTTGGTTCAAACGAGCTACTTTATTGGCGTCTTGGCCTGGGCCCACGCTGCCCGGCTCCGGTGGAAGGAGTGCCCCAGGGGTGGTCTCGGGGGCACGAGCAGCAGGTGGTCGGTCGGTCGATGGTGGTGTCCTCGTGGGCGCTCCGCTCTCCGTAGGCGCCGCTCCCCTGGCCGGGCGCAGCCCGCTCAGAACGTCGTTCTCGGGAAGCGCGTGGCACGTGCGGCGGAGGCCCCCGCCTCGCCCGGAGGCTGGTCTCGACCCGGGGTGTCGTTCGGGTCTGGCTGGGCCTGGCAGTTCTCCTCCGCCTGCGCGCCGCTGCGGCTTCCCTGCTGGCCGTCGCCGTCGGAGCCAGCGCTCCTCTGCCTGGGCAGCCAGTAGAGCCCAAAGAGCAGGAGGAGCAGGGTTTCGGCAGAGGCCCAGAACCACCAGTGCTGGCAGGCGGCGAGGAGCACGCCTTGCTGGGCGAACCCGCGCGGCTCCCGGCTCCTCTGCTCCATCTCCTCCAGCAGCCACGCCATCTGCTGCCTCTGCTCCTCCTCACGCTGCCGCAGGAGGTCTCGCGTGGCGGCGTCTGTCCGCTCGCCCGCCCTCAGCGCGTACTGCGCGATGCTCAGCACGGTCAGGATGTGGGTGATGCCCACAGCCATGGTCTGGAGGAGGAGGGAGAGAGGGAGAGAAGGGGCTCAGCGGGGCTGGCTGGGAGGGAGATGGCGGCGGGGCCAGGAGACGCAGGGGCCCGGGGCCGGCCGAGGGGAAGGTTGGCGAAGGCTGCGGGGACGCGGGCACGTCCCCGCAGCCCCTCCCCGGCCGCTCGCCGTGGCCGGCGGCCCCGGGCCCCTTTGCGCCCAGCCCCGAGGGCGGCACCCGCCCTGCCCGAGGTGCTCCCCACAGCGGCTGCGCCCTCGCCCCGGCCTCAGAACCCCCCCCGGGGGCCGGGGCGGCCGAGCCTTCCCCCCGCCCGCCCCACTCACCGCTAGCCCGAGACGGACTGCAGCGCCGGCGCTGCCGGCCGGCACCCCTGGCCTCAGCCCTCTGTGATGCGTCCTCTCTGCTGTCACAGGCACCAGAGCCCCACGGGGACGCCACGCCACGCCCGGCCGGCCACCGCCATCGCCCCTGGCTCTCCGGCCCCTGGCACGTGTGGCGGCACCGGCGGCGAGCAGCCTTGGGGGAGAAGTGGCTTACGCTTTCGGGCGTGTACGGCATATACGTGCGCGCGGGCGCTCGCGCCGCTGCTCCTCCCGCCTGCGTTGGGTAGTTACACACCTGCGCTGCACCCAGAGACTGTCGACTGCCCGGCCCGACGGGAAGTCAGAGCGCCATGCATCAGAAGAGCTGTGGAGGCGTAGCTCTTAGTTATCATAGTGCTTCTGTCTGTAACAAGAAGTAAAAGCAATGGGGATAAATAAAAATTAGATCTTTTCCCCAGGGCAGCAACTTCCCTTCTTTCAAGCGTTGTTTAGGCTGGGATAAACCAGCATAAAATGAATAAATAAATAATTAAAGAAATGTGTATTTCTTAGAGCACGGGAACAGCTTCTCAGTTCTTTTTTCATTTAGAGAAAAAGTCTCGCAATGTAACACTTGAACTTCAAAGAATGCTGCTATTTTAAATGCATTTTTGTCTTCTTAGCTTGTTTTTTTAAGCCTTTATACAGGCAGTCTCCAGGTTTGAAAAGGGAACTCTCAATGAGTTTGGGATGCCAGCACTCATATAAATAATCATCAGCATCTTAAGTGAACTTTATTATGTTGGCGGAACAGCTTTGTCTCCTGTGGCGACCTCCTTTGTGGAGGGCAACTAGCAGGCAGAAGGCAATTCTGCCAGTGCAGGCAGGTTGCCTGCTTGGGCAGCCCCCGCAGGTAGGCGTTGGTGATCGAGTCAAAGGGCTGGTCTGGACAGGGAAGGAGAGTTGGAAAAATCATTCTGAATTAGTCATTAAAGTGATGTGGTTAATCTGGGTTGAACCCCTGATTGGACAGTCTCTTAGAAAACTGTATTGACCTTAATTTGATTTGGCTTGATTTACTTTGGAAGTGATTTAAACTCATTGAATCAAACCCTGTTTAATTTTCATTACAGATTTCACACAGGGATTTTATGCAGTTTAACTAAACCACTTCTTTTATACTCAGTCTGTTAACTTGAATTAAGTATCTGCAATTACCCTGTATGGAGGATATGTAAGTAAAATCAGAAAAATTTATTAGAATTACTTTCTTCATTGATACTGATTTCAGTTGTATGCAGACACATCACCCCCAAATGTATACACACGTACATGCATGCATAAAGATAAGTACAAATGTCTGGTTGCTTTTAAACTGACAGTTTAGTAAAAGGAATTCTTCAGAATTTACCAAATATTTCAGTAAAAGAACATTTCCAGGTTTGCTGAAAATATTATTTTTTTCTAATCCTAATTAATTATTTTTCTCAAGAAACTTTGATCTTGTGTCTAAATGTGTTTAATGAGAAATCATTAGAAACCCTGATAATGATGCTGATCCTCTCAATTTTTGTTAATCAGCAGGAAAGTAATGCAAGTTAAACATAAATTCAACTTATGTATGTTTTTATTTAATTTTCTTGGTGACAATCTGAAATACGACTATCACAGACAAGGACTTTCTGCTTCCTTTGAGATACTATTTAAAAGTTGAATCTTCAATGTTCTGCAGTGCTAAAAGTGTTCATACACTTCACAAGATCCATGACTTAGTTTGAAAATTAGCAAATAATTTTCTTTTCCTTTTCTTCCCTGCCCCATTACTATCCATTCATGCCTCAGTCTCCTGTCCTTCAATTTATCCTTTTCTGGAAACTCTCCTGCTGTTTATTCTTTTCACGGCCAAATTTAGTGCTTTCTTCTCCTTCCAGATTCTTCCCTCTCCAGTCCTTTAGTCTATTCCCACTTTTCTCCCGAAGTCTTGCTGTTGAAGCTGCTCAGACAAGACCAGTGCCTGGAACCACGTCATCCAGTACTGTCTCTGAACGATTGATGGGCAATAGGAAGGGAGCTTCCTGGCTCAAGCAGCTCCGGATATTAAAGGATCCAGATGAGCCACGGTCATGCATGACCAGGTTGCCGAGGCATTGACACTTGGCTTTCCTGAAGTCAGCAGTTCTGAGTCAGGAAAAACTTCTGCTGAAAATGAGCTCTAATATAAAAGGCAGTGCTGGCTTTTTCAAACTAACCCCCGCAGGAATCACTGGAATCTGGTTTTAGGTCTCGGATAGCATTTGTGCGTGTATGTGTGTGCATGCATGCTTCTGCATGACTAAATCTATAAAACATTGGCAGGGCAGGATTATTACACTCTCCACTGGAATATTCTATATTATGGATATACATTTCCCAGAAATCATGTTTTATGCTCAAGTCATTATTTGCATTATCAGCTCATGCTTACAAAGGAACAATTTTAAACCCATGTACTTACTGTTGTTTGGTTGGTTTTTATTTGGTTTGGTTTGGTTTTTTTCTTCATTTAATTAAGGCTTTTGATGATAGCAAAATTATTGGTCCTGAAATCATGCGTGAGAGTGCCTGAAAAGACTGCATGAAATGGCTGTTGTGAGGTGCTGCTAACCAAGCCTCTAAGCAAACCACTATTATTGTACAATTCATGGCTATCACTTTTCTGTAGATACATGAAGTTTTAAATTTGATGCAGAAGACATTCAAATCTACAAAGCAGAAGAGGATTTAAAGACTGCTTAGAGGAAAAATGCAAGGAAGTTGGCACAATGTATCAGTACCCTCCCTCTCTTATTTTTACTCTCAAGTGCACCCTTAATAATGACCATTTTTCAAATCTCTGATGGGCTGTTTACAGCAAAGTTTTAACATTAAAACAACCCAAACAACTATATTGTAGTCTGTTATAAGTATCCTTGCTGATTAAAACTGCATAGACAAATATATTTTGGGCGACTCTCTTTTTGGCTTCAAAAATCTTTTTGCCAGGACCTCACGTTTAGTCTAACAGACAAGACTTCAGGATGCTCAGCTCTTCAGCTGAGTGTGTCGTCCAACTGCAGCCACACTAGCGAAGGGTTGATAAAGATTTTCTGTCACTGCCACTTCCACTCATGAAGAAGGAGAGGAACTGTCACACTGGGTCATTGTAGGAAGTCTGCAACTCCCACAGCGAAGGCATCTATTTATGCAGCAAGGAACATAAGAATTGGGGATTTCCCTGCCAGATGATCTGTCCCAGGGGTTAGAAACAGACAAAGCAATTCATCTGCCTACAGAAAACAAGGAATGTATAAGTAAATAGGAAGTTTACATGGGATCCGGAAGAAGATCCTAAGCACAAAATACAGTATAATGGAAAATAGAGAACATTTTGTTGCCACTGTTTTTTTCAATTAGACTATGGAAATTAACTGAGATAGGATAACTTAAGCTTTGCTTGTCTCTGAAGCGTTAATTTGTTGAAACACATTTTCCCCACTATTCTGTGATTCTGTTCAGTGGTATACAGAGGAACATTATGCTCTTCCTTTCTTTTTCAGTATGGTCAGCTCCCTGTTTTGAATAAAGATAAATATTTTCAGTTACAAAGAAACTGATTATATGCATGTGGAAATTCTGTTGTGTAAAACTGGTGTTTAGAGACAAAATTTCTCCAGACAGATCATACACAAAAAGTAGGAGTAAGTTGAGGTTATGTGACCCTTTATGGGTCAGGAATATAGCTTAGTTTCCTTGACCATTTTAGGTAAGACATAATTGTTTGGGAATGGGAGATACTTCTACATCAATCTCTGAGCACATTGTTGTTAGAGAGGGGAAAGTCCTTCTAGCCTGGGAGACCTCACAGCTGCCCATTACACACTCAGCTACTTGGCTTCTCAGGCTGTGAAATGGATTTGTAAAAGCAGGTAGTTGCTTTTTGGGAAATAGTTCTCACCAGTGTTTCACCCTGAACTCTTTTAATATCTCTTCTTGCATAGAAGGATGATTTCATGTTTGTTTTTTTGACTAGCTCATATTGCCTATTTAAAACAAAAAGTGATAGTTTATTATATTATACTGTATTATATTGTGTAAGAAAGATTAGCAGTATAGCAGTTGAACTCATGGGCAAACTGAACATAGCAGTGAATTATGACCTAGAATTGTATTATGATTTTTTTTAAGAGTTGATGAATATCAAAACATCTCATTTATCTGAAATGAAGTATACGCTAATGTACAAAAACATTCATGAGAGCATCTGTAACAGCACATCTCTGCTAGGTATATTTTCCTTGATGACTGGCAAATTAAGATCATAAAGAGTTGAGATCAAAGAGAAAAGGTATTTCTATGATATAACATCTCCTTTCATTAAACCATTCCAAATGCAATGCTTCTAATTATATTTGCATATTATGACTAAAGAGCAAGATTCATAAACGCTGTGAGCCAGAGAAAGTTCCTGAAGTGAAGTTATTTTGATTTACACCAGCTAAAGTTGGGCCAGAGGTGCAGTCTGCAGAAATCATTGATTATTTTCATCCTAGCCTCTTAAGTATTGCATATTTTATTGTACTAATGCTTCTTACAGTAACTACAGTATTAAATTAGAGTTTTAACATTACGATCCATACATAGCATGAAACCTTGTGTATATAAATCAGGAAACTAAACTGAAAGTTTGACAGAAAGATTTATATACTCACATACTAAATCAGTACTCTAAAGTTTAAGATTTTTAAATAAGTTTTATATGCAGCATACATAAATTAGAGCAATATACCTGATTCTGAAAGTTAATGTGCATAAATCAAAATTCTGACAGTATATATTAATGAATCATGGAAAATAGATTATACTTAGAAAGTGTTTTTTAATGTGGCAATTTTCAATTTTATTGCGCAGCAGGTGCTAACTTTTGAGAGGCTTGCTTTAAGCAGTTCTTTCTCTTTTACATTTTTGATACAACAAAAATACCCACTGTGGTCATCATTCAATCAAAGAAACCAAGAGTCAAAAAATTAAAACACCAGACATGGCTCAAATGTTTAATACACCTAGATTTTCAACTAACATAAAATCAAGGATGTACAACAATTGAAGATCAAGTACCTACTCCAGATTAATACAGTTTGAACTGTATATAGTCACTTTTGCTATTGTTTCCATTTAGCTAGGTAATTTTAAAGGCTTAGAAACATCCAGTTAGAAAATGAGTTAACTGAGGTTCAGTCAGTGTGCAGTACTGCGTTTAGTACTATCATTATTTGTGCCACTCACAAGCCTTTCCCATAGCATGAGTCAGGGAACAAAATAATGATATTTTCTCTGTCCAGTGAGAATTGACTTCAGTGCAATCTTTTTGGGTGGAATAATGACCTGCACCTAAGTTAGAAGACAGCTTAATATTTATTTCAGGGACAACGTCCCTTAGGACAACATATTATTGCTTTTATTATAGATCTATACTAACACACCAGACAGAACAGAACCCAGTAATGATCAGCTATGCAGCCTTGTCACTGGGGTAAGCTGCTTCATCATCATCAACTCCAAGGACACTTCCCTTCCATGCATTGTTCTAACTTCTTTACTCTGACCTTCATACATGCATCCTTCGACTCCTCAATTTACCCATCTCAATCCAGTCAAAATTATCACATAAGGTAACTCTACAATCCCTCTGTTTCCTTCCACCTCTTTTTTTTACATTATTATTAACGCTTATTTATCACGCACAATTTTTAAACCTGGTTCAGGCTCTTAAAACAGGAATTGTATCTCATTCAATGAGCCTGTGTGGGAAAGATCCTGCTCATTGTGATTTTTTCTAGATTATTGTCCTCACCCATGATGTAGTGAGCTTCAAAAAAAGTTTTACCTTCACTGTATCCTGTGAGCATGAGGTTATAGGAAGCATAACAAAGCTTGTTGTCAAGATCATTCAGTCCCCATGAAAACTTTGTTCACCTTAACATTATTCAAAACAAATATCAGAACCTGAGCTTTGTTTTTGTAAAACATTATTTCAGAAATACTTACACTCCCTGACCACTGATACGTCTTAGTTCTCATGAGTGTCACTTCTTATCAGAAACGTTCTTTCCCCTTTTCTGCATCTCTTGTTCCGTATTTTCTTCTTTACTGTGAAGAAATTCAAATCCTGCAATATTTACACAGTAATTTCAGTAGAAAACTAAACAGTGATCAAGTATAAACTGTAGATTTGGGCAGTTATTTGTAAGCCCCAAAATGGTTGATTACAGTGTGAGCTAGATACCTACATAGTTTTGCAAATCTAGTCCTTGGTCCTCGGTGGAAAGCAGATGACACATGGTACTTTTTACAGATGGATCATACAAACTGTGCGTCTGTGAATAAGTGTCACAGAGGTATTTCAGCTTCCTTTTGCCAGCTGACAAATAGAAATCACGCGCAGATGTTTCAGCGGGAAGAGAGAGAGAGAGAGAGAGAAGTCAATTCTCAAGGAATACATGGAGCCAGCCTAACCTTCTGGTGTATGGGTTAGAAAAGCAGGCATATGCATAACTGGGGAATTTTTCCAGACTCATTTAAAAAGATATGATGAGCTCAATATTGGCTGCAGGAAGCTGAATCCTTCTGTGTATAACACTGGAGCTTGCAGCATCAGAGGTGAATTCACAGAGCACAGTGAATATGAACAGCTTACACAAGAGATTTTTATCATGCATAATTTCTAATTTTCCCTAAACCTTCAAGATAGGAGTATATTGCTAAAGAGTAGGGAAAAAGTGCAGCATTACACGACTTGTTTTCATTTTTGTTATTCTTCTGTCTTTCCACTGTATGAATCAAATTGGGAAACAGCAAAGGAAAACCAGTAAACAGAAGGTTGAATTCATAAAAGAAAAGTGATTCACCTGTGTTCATGACTAAAGACGAAGAAGTAGCGTATGTCTGGATATTCACATATACACAAAATCTGGAAAAAAAACCAGTAAAACACATTAAATAAATATATTCAAAATTAACAATCAAGAATTTTGTTGTCTTTTTAAAGAAGAAACAGTGGAAGATGTCTTTGTATTTTTTCCCTCCTGGAAGAGAAATAGGAAGCCCTTACTAGGTCATCTAGTCCTTCATCTTACATGTGGGGGAATCATTCTTTTTAAATTACTCTTTCATATTCGGTGCAGCAATACAATTCCTTTTGAGAGTGAGCACAAAGGAAATGAGAGAGAGAGGGAGACAGGGAGAGAGGCCATCATTTCTCCACAGGGAACACATGAGACTGCTGAACTAGCTGACATTTCCTAGGACACCTTGAGTGCTTCCCTATGGCACAGAAAATATTTCTCTCTTACTAAGGGGAAAAGTAGCACACATTCATGAAGGAGTGGTTGAAAATGTTAAACCCATATTCATTAATTTTCATGCTATCTGTGTGCCTGGATCTGCTAACTTCCCAACACTGCTGAGCTGCTTTTCATATCTAAGTCTCAGTGACTCAGCACAAGACATGCCATGACTCTACTTTCATACCACCTTTCCAAGCCTTCCTTACCAAATGCCGTGTGACCTCCGTGCAAGTTCTTGGGAATCCACATGCACCCATATATTCATCTCCCATATTTAGCCCTCTAACAGTAGCTGTGGAAAAGCTAGGCAACATTGAAGGATATTCAGGTGACCACCTCTACAGACTCATTTTGAGAAAAATTTGTCCTTGATTAAGTTGAAGGCATCTACTGCTAAAATTAAAGCACATCTGGGGTAAAGAAGATAAATTCCTAGCAACTTCTTGTCATATGAACAGATCAACAGAAGTTCCCTGTAAGCCAAGTGTCGTGGTTTAACACCAGCCGGCAACTAAGCACCACACGGCCTCTTGCTTGCTCCTTCCCGCTCCCAGTGGGATGGGGAGGAGAATCAGAGAAAGAGAAGTAAAACTTGTGGGTTGAGATAAGAACGGTTTACTAACTAAACAAAACTAAAATATGATAATCACAATTGTAATACTAAAAAATATAATAATAATGAAAAGGAATGTAACAAAACTAAGAGAAATTAGACCCAAGAAAAGACAAGTGATGCACAGTGCAATTGCTCCCCACCCGCTGACCGATGCCCGAGCAGCGACCTGCCCCTCCTGACCAACTCCCCCCAGTTTATATCCTGAGCATGACGTTCGACGGTATGGAATATCCCTTTGGGTAGTTCGGGTCGACTGTCCTGACCGTGCTCCCTCCCAGCTTCTTGTGCACCTGCTTGCTGGCAGAGCATGGGAAACCGAAATATCCTTAACCTGGGATAAGTGCTACTTAGCAACAACTAAAACATCAGTGTGTTACCAACATTATTCTTGCACTAAATCCAAAACACACTGTGCCAGCTACTAGGAAGAAAAATAACTCTATCCCAGCTGAAACCAGGACACCAAGTCATGACAATAGAAGTTACAATCTTGCAATGGAGGAGATTAGTAGATGAGAAACATGTAACATACAGAAGAACAAAAAAGAGATAGCTACTGTGCTATGGGAAGTATGTTCATGGGCCTTACAGACAGCTATCTCTTGAGCCATTTTTGCCTGACTTTCCTGTAAAATTCTCATTACTTAATACATGTTAAGTGTCATATCAGGTATTTTTTCGTTTCTGAAAAAAAGTATGTAAATTGCATTTTCTATTTTCCCCACTTATTTTCAAGGTGAGACCAAGTCAAGTGGATTAACCTCTATTATCACGTAATTATTTGTATCATAACTTTCTTTGGCTTATTTACTTTCTTTGATAGTGCCAACAAAGTAGTTCTTACATTTTGATTAAATTAATGTGAATAGGAGAGAAGCAATGAAACAGCAGCATGTGCAACACATTATTGTTTTACCATAGGGGTTTAGTGACTGGGCTATAGTCCACCAATTTAGAGCTCTAATCTGGCCGTGCTAGTATGACATGAAAGTTTGCTTCTCTGCATAAAATAAACTGAATGAGACTGACACAGTTGCAGTTTCTTTTACATGGAAAAATAGCATTCTTTAGGGTTTTTATGGGTATCACCCACACTGAAAATCAAAAGGAACATACAAAGATATCTAGAGATGATAAAATATCTTTAGAAAATATAGTAACTGTAAGGTGCATGAGGTTTCATGCATATGGATGGCAAAAAATCCTAGGTCTGTAAAAAAGGTGAAGCATTTTGTAGATGTAGATTTTTCTTCAAAATTTGGTAGCCTTGTTACAATTCTGCTTCTTTTCTTGAACACACACAGTTAATTGAGTGATCAAATTTTTACTGCAAGTTTTAATGCCTTGTTTTAATTGTAACCTTTCTTTTGCTTCTACTCTACCCAAGGGCATTTGTTGTTTAAAAAAACCTGCAATATTACCTCTTCTCAGTGTGTCTGGTTGACTGGGATGTAGATGCAGAAGTTCTAAGAAAAGGCTGCATGTTTCTCCACAACAATGGATACAATATTAATCTATTTCAAAATCTTGCTTCCTTAAGTTTTCACCAAATGTCTTCCTAACAGAATATATTGCTTGTGTGTAAAAGGACATAGAGCCATTCACCTTCACAGATGGAAATTCATTTATATCAGCCAAGGTTCTCGCCCGTATCTTAAAGAAATGTTTTAACAACTCCTAGAACAGCTGAGGCTGGAGGGCACCTCTGGAGATCATCCCGTCCAACCCCCTGCTCAGAGCAGGGTCAGTTAGAGCAGGTTGCTCAGGAACACGTCCAGTCGCGTTCTGAGTATCTCCAAGGATGGAGACTCCACAATCTCTGTGGTCAAACTCTTCCAGTGTTTGATCACCCTCATAGTAAAAATGTATTTTTCTTACATTTAAGTGGAATTTCCTGTGTTTGCTTGTGCTCATTGCCTCTCATCCTGTCACTGGGCACCACTGAGAAGAGCCTGGCTCTTCTGCTTTTACTCCCCGCTTCAGGCACATGGATAAATCCCCCTGAGCCTTACTTTCCCCAGAGTGGACAGCCCCAGCCCTCTCAGCCTTTCCTCATATAACAAGACGCTCCAGGCCCTGAATCACCTTTAAGGCCCCTTGCTGGACTCACTCCAGTATGTCCATGTCTCGTACTGGGGAGCCCAGCACTGAATACAGATGTCCAGATGTGTCTCACCAGGGCTGAGTAGAGGAGAAGGATCACCTCCCTCAACCTGCTGGTGATGCACTGCCAGGACACTGATGGCCTTCCTGCCCACGACGCAAGCATGACAGCTCTGACACTCTCTGCAAGGCCACTGTGATCCAGCTCCTACCCCCAGCCCTTGGATTCTGCCTCCACTGTCCCACTGTCCTGATTTCCCAGGTCCAGCCAAGTGGAGAAATTAAAACAGCATGTCCAGAGCAGTTTGCGTGTTTGGTGAAGTTATAGAAAAATTGTAATGAATGGCAGTCTAATGCTAGACAAGGCATGGTGGGGGACATAGTCTATTGTGGGATCCAGCTGTGTTCAAGGAAAATCTAGAAGCATCCTGATCCCCCTTGAGAATAAAGCTAGCTACTACAGATCTTTCAGACAAAATGAAACAACACAGTATTCAACAGTAAGTATGGCAATTAGCAGGTGCAGCAAACATCAGCTGGTATTTCAGCCAGTCCCCTGTGGCTTCAGATTTGGCAGCATCTGGATAAATCTTATTTGTACATTAGTGTTTTGCTCTTTGGGGCACTAAGTTTGATATTTTTGTGATGTTTATACTGTGGAATCATTTGTCCTTTACTCTTGTGGAGAATGGTGGCTCCAACACTTAGTCAACTTTTAGCAATACATTTATAAACATCAGCATATTATGAGATTTAGGCCTCAGGAAATGAAATGCGTTTGGAATCTGGCTACTGTGATGAAAATGAATGAAAAATGTGGTTCTAGAGAATAGTTATTTACTAAAAGAAAAACACAGTAAGTAGCTGCGTATCTTTCACTTTAATCAGTACATATTATCTAACGAACTCATTCCTTTCTTCTTTAGCCACTGTAAATGTAAAAGCAGATTTAGATGTACAATCAAGCTCTGTTAAAGGGACACTACTGTTTATGCCCTGCTTTCTTGGTGTGTTTCCCCCATTTCAACCTCACGCTCCATACTTCAAGCACAATGTCAATACACAGAATTAAGACTAAACCACCTTCTTCATATATCTTGGTCAAACTCCCTTCTACCCTGGAAAATATGAGAAGTGAAAGAGGAGTAAAAAAGGTGAAAGACTGTAACCTTCAGATTGGACCTTGACAGGCTTGAGGAGTGGGTCCATGTGGACCTCATGAAGTTCAACAAGGCCAAGTGCAAGGTCCTGCACATGGGTCGGGGCAATCCCCAATATCAGTACTGACTGGGGGATGAATGGGTTGAGAGCAGCCCTGCAGAGAAGGATACTGGTGCATGAAAAATTGGATATGGGCCAGCAGTGTGTGCTCTCAGCCCAGAAGGCCGATTGTATCCTGGGCTGCATCAAGAGAAGCGCGGCCAGCAGGTCAGGAGAGGTGATTTGCCCCCTCTGCTCTCATGAGACCCTACCTGCAGTACTGCATCCAGCTCTGGGGCTCCCAGTACAAGAAAGTCATGAACCTGTTCGAGTGGATGCAGAGGAGGGCCACAAAAATGATCAGAGGGATGGAACACTGCTCCTATGAGGACAGGCTGAGAGAGTTGGAGTTGTTCAGTCTGGAGAACAGAAGGCTCTGGGGACACCTTATAGCAGCCTTCCAGTACCTAAAGGGGGCTTATAAGAAAGGTGGAGAGAGACTTTTTACCAAGGCCTGCAGGTACAGGACAAGAGGCAATGGTTTTAACCTAAAAGAGGGTAGATATAAAGGTATAAGAGGGTGGATATAAGGAAGAATTTCTTTACAGTGAAGATGGTGAGACACTGAAACAGGTTTCCCAGGGAAGTTGTGGATGCCCCATCCCTGGAAGTGTTCAAGGTCAAGTTGGACAGGGCTTTGAGCAACCTGGTCTAGTGGAAAATCCCATGGCAGGGGGGTTGGACTAGATGACCTTTGAAGGTCCCTCCCAACCCAAACCATTCCATGATTCTGTGATATGAGGTCTAGCTTTTGCTTCAGAGATGGAGACTTACCCATTTTTATTAACAGGTGAGTTTCTAGAATGAAACAGAGATGACCTTGAGAAAAATGGCGTCCCTACCATATCAAATCTAAGACATCATGATACATCTTAAATTGGAATAAGGTAAGCATTGGTTCACAGGTGGGCCTGATTCCAGTTAAATTAGAAAATCCTACAGGTAAATGTGTTAGTCCTCAAGTTATACCTCCTGCATCCCTGAAAATCCAAAGAGGGAAAAGGACAATCATATTTTGGGAATAAATTAGATGGAGCAAATAGAACTAGGATTTAAGGGTAAAATGCAGTGGCAAATTTAAGCTAAACATGAAGAAAATAATCTTCTTAACAATAAGACCTTTAAGACAGTGGAATGTTCTCTTAGAAAAGTGATGGAAAGCCTCTCACTTTTGCAATGTGCATGGAAATGAGTTTTAAATGGTGTTTGATGTGTGCTAGAAAGAAATTGGTGAGTCATTACACTGTACTTTGAAGACCTTAAGAAGTTTTTTAAAAATCTATGCCTACCAGTCAAGTGTGATATCTGCTTCACTGCTTAGTTCTTGATATGGAGATAACCACAAGGATTTTCAGAAGTGATTTTTTCCATGGTGCCAGAGTTACCACTAGATCAGAAACAAAATGATACAGACAGATGAACCGGTTTATGTGATTATCCTACCAGCAACCTAAAGGGCCCACTGGGCAGTATAAATTACTCCATCCTGCAGCTGCATTTGGCCTCCTTTCTCAGTGAAATTGCCCTGGATATGTCTGTCCTGAATGCAGGAAAAGAGCGGCAAGTCAGATATATAACCTGAATTACTCTCATTGTTTATTTAAACAACCATAATCCACCTGGCCCAGAACTATTGGGGATGAAACTAAACCAGCACAGGTTCCAATCACAGCTGAGGCATTCAGGGCTCCACAGAGGTCTCTGCAGCCCCTTCGGGAGTCTGGGCTGCCCCGGTGCCCCTCCTCATGCAACTCATACTGGCCAGATTGCAGCAAGGTGCTGCTGCTCATCCTGCAAGCTCTTGTTCAGGCTACATGGTAAAACTGACTGGAGAGCCAGTCATGAAATATGTTTTCTCCAGATTTTCTTGAAAGTAAAGAAAATAAATATTTTCCTACTCCTTTTGCTGAAATTTTGGGTGACCTTGGTGAAAAGAAGAGAAATAGGTGGAGGTAAGATTCTTCTCCTCTTGGGAAGAAGAGAAGAGATGAAAATTCTGGTTTCAAATTAAATATTTTAACCAATTCACAAATTTAGCTACTTGACTACTTAATGCCAAATGCCACAAGTGCCCATTCTGATCACATCAGCACAGAGTGAGAAGTCACACGCTGTTCCTGTGGTGATGAGTGCAGGGGTGCCTGCACAGCCCACCTTTGGCAAATGACCTGTTCTGCTGGGAATGCGAGCGCGAACACTGGGGATGTGTGTGTGTGTGCATGTGTACATACTGAATACAGAAACCTGGTTTTTGGAACATTCACCCCAAACTGCTCATGCTCGAGAATAAAGTGATTGTCAGCTGGATTAAACACTAACGGGGGAATTATAAAGAGTTTTTTGATACAAAGAAGGAGTCACTGGGAGTGGTATAAAAGAAGCATGAAAATTCATAACCGGAGGGAGAGACTTTGCGGTGGAAATGACAGGAGTGAAACCTGCTTCGGCACTGCCAGAAGTCGCCCTGCAGCATCACAGCCCCTGCCCAGGGCAGAGGGAGCAGCCTTCAGGGTCCTGCCCCGGCAAGCGGCTGCTCCCCACGGGGTAGGGGCAACAAGTGGGGACCCACCACAGGTGTGTATAAGCGACTTTGGGGGGGCCGTTTCCCATCAGCGTGTGTGTGTGTGTGAGCAGGTTGTAAGGGGCAGCAGGGGTACGCACAGAGCTGGGGCTTCTACATCTTCCACAGGAGGGGAATGCAAGCGGGGCAGCCCCCATGCCTGGGAGGGTGGGGGGTTACTGGTAACCCACATGTCCTCGGGGAAGCAAGCTGTGAACATCATTTGTGTGTGTGTGTGTGTGTGCATGCATATGTGATATGAACTTTTGGGGACTAGTTATAGAAGAACATTTAGGAAATTTTTTATTATTATTATTATTTTGTTGTTGTTTTTGTTGTTGTTTTGTTTGTTATTATTTACTTTGCAAGTGTCTAATATTGCAGATTATCTACTGTATTAGTGGTATCAGTCCTGAATTTATTGTTCACTGATTGACAGTTATTTACATGTTTTTAAGAAATCAATAGACTGCTTTGATCCTGATTTGATTTAGAGCAGGTTTTCCCCATGACTATCAGAAAGCATTAAAAGAATTGCTACTGGCCAAAGGAAAAACTGCAAAATTTGAAGATTTAAAAAAGATATTCTTAGTGGCACAAACAAATATTCATTTACATCATATTATTCCTGCTAACAGTCTCAAAAAGTGATGGATAAAAACAAAAAAATGTATTAGGATATATATGATAGTTTTATATTACTTTCTTTCTAAAGCTTTTTGAGACTTTTTCATGGGAGATACAGACTTGTGAATGCAAAAAGTAACAATCCATCAGAGTTTGGCAAAGACACATGTTTACCCACAGACGCAATATGAGGCACGTGTTGTTAAAAGATACCAATACTCTTTTTTATGTATTCAGCTAAGTTCCTTCGTAACTTGAAGGACAGAAATGGAAAATGGGTTTAAATTCTGTGGTCACAAAAAATTGGATATTTTCTTTCAATCTTTTTGTTATAGATTTTTGCAGAGTGAAAGTGTAAATCATAAGACTTATAAGAGGATACATGAGTTTACAAGAAGTCTCAGGACACCTTTCAGTCAATCTAAACTGGCCCCTACTAATGAAATCTAGTGTTAGTTCACATCATCCTGTGAGATTTTATGCTAAGACTTTGTATGATAAATTGTAACAATATGAAATCATTCATCTAAAGAATTCCACTGGGAAATTCATTTTTCCATTTTCTCTAGCTTTTGACTGTATGTAGTGATTTTAGAAGAGTTGTTTGCAAATGACATAAAATAGGAGATATGCTTGGAAGACATTTTCATATGAAAGAAGAGAAGAAGGAACTCATATGTTTATAGAAGTCTGTGTGAAATCCTTGCATAAACTGAAAGCGGTATCACATATTCAGGTAATTGTCTTAGGAGCACCACACTTTTCTTGTAAGAATGAAATAATTTGCTTGCAAATGACTCAGTAAGGGAGGTTTCCATAAAAATCATCCTCTGTTAAAAGAAAAATCTTGAAATAGCTACAAAAAGTTGTGAGAAGTAATCATCAAGATATCATTTCAATGCCATCTGTCTAACTTTCCAATGCCTGATGCACTCTACAGTGGAATGAGCTCAAGTGAACGGTTTATCACTCAGAAATGAGAGCATTTTCTTCACCCTTTGTTCAATTTGTTTTTTTTAATGTTTTCCAGCTGTGAAAAATCTATGAAATGTATTAAATCATCTTAAATGTTATCAATTTTCACTGGGCAGCTGAATGTTACCATTCAAACAAACAAACAAACAAAAAAGATGAAAAGAAAAACTACCTCTCTTCACTCAAAGATTCAGTATGTTTATTTTGGAAAGCTGGTACTTGTTCCACTCCACTAAAAATATTTAGCTCACTAGGATTTACAAATACAACTGCTTGCAGAAAGATTCAGAAGTACAGGATTTCATTTGGTGTAAATGCATGTGTTGCAGTATAAATGCTCAAAGAAGCCACTTACAGTTTTAGGTAAAGGAAAATCTGGTCCAGAGCCAGAACACACGGAGACACCAAACTGGAAGGGTCTGATCCTGTCCCAGATTACTCATGATCTGCTCACTGTGTATGATTAGTCTAACTGCAAGACAAGAGTCCAGTAAGATTTTCAGTGGTTTTAGTAAGCACTCAGAAACTAGAACTGAACAGAAACATTTTTTTTTCTCCAGGACGTGTTTTAATTTAAAACACAATATTGTGATGGAAAATTGTGCTCCGATTTTATTAGAATGTAAAGCTTTCTTTCATTTTTTTTAAAGTTTAAAGTAGAAATGAATTTCTATTTCCTTTGCGGGATGGGGGCATATGTGCACATAAGTATGTTTTAAACTCACTTCTCTTTCTCTTTTTTCACTTTTAATGTGATCCCTTTTTTTGTGTATCACAAAATTACAGAATAACTCGGATGGGCAGAGACCTCGGGAGGTCTCTAGTCCAGGCTTTTGTTCAAAGCATTGTTAGGCATGAGAACAGAGCAGGCAGCTAGAGCTTTTTCTTGAAAGCCCTCCAAGGACGGAGACTGCACGACCTCCCCAGACCACCTGCTTCACTTCTTGACCACTTGGACCAGCCTGAACCTCCTGTGTTTCCTGCCCACTGTCCCTCACCCTCCTGAGAAAAGCTGGGGTCCTTGGCCCCAGCAGCCTCCCCGTGGGTAGGGGCAGGAGGCTGCTGGGGCCCCGCAGCAAGCCCAGCTCTCCTGGCACCTTCTCATAGAGCCACTGCTCCCACCCTGACCATCCTGGGGGTAACCTTGGACTTGCCTTGGTTTGCCCAAGCCTCTTCTCTATTGGGAGACCCAACTGGAGGCAGCATTCCAGAGGGATGGTCCCTTCTTTTGATCTGAGGGCAGTGCTGTTGCTAATGCAGCCCGGGGTGCTGCTGGGTGCCCTCGGTGCCAGGGCACGCTGCTGGCTCGTGTCCCGCCTCGTGCCCACCAGGACCCCAGAGCTGCTCCCCAGACCCTCAGCCCCCAGCCCGTAGCTGCCAGGGGGTCTTCCTTCCCAGGAACAGGACTTAGTGTTGAACTGCATAAGGTCTTTGCGAGCCCATCCCTCCGACTTACTGAGTTTTCTCTGAAAAACAACGCTGCCCTTGGGCATATCCGCTCTTCCTCCTGCCCCCCTCCAATTTGGTGTCATCTACAAACGTGTTAAGTGTGTACTCTATGCCACCATCCAGGTTGTCGACAGAGGCATTAAGCAGGACAGATCCCTTCTGGTTCACTTTTTTCTTATTGCACTTCTTTTAAAGTTGTTTCCTCAAACACTGAAGTGAGGAAAAGAAGATGAGTTTCCACACTTTCAATGCTTACGGGTTTTTGGTTTTTCTTGTTGTTTCCTTTTTTCTGCTTTTTTTCACTTGGAATAAAAGGCGAGAAGTAGAATGGATGGTAAAAGGAGGGGGAAAACAAAATAAAAATCTTGACATGGAAAATCAAGGCTCTTTTCCAAAATATTTACAATGTGAAATACAAATGGATAGGAAACGAGCCTTGCAAAATGAAAGAGATTTTGATATGATTTTTCAAATGAAACTTTTTTTTAATTATTTGTCCCAAAATAACATATATTGTCCCCTTGAAAACACTAGATTTAAATTACACAGATTTAAAAACCACTAGGTTTAGACTTACACAGTGTTGATTAAATTGAGCAAGGAACCAGCCACATCCAGAATAACTGGGCCCTCAAATTCTCATGCAATTACTCTGGATCAATGATTGTGATAAAGACAGAAAATTATAATCCAACTAATGAAACACCCTTGATAGATTTCCTGTTGGATGGAAAAATGCTTTACATACTGTACAAATTGGGGATATGGTCCTGTTGTCATTGCCAAAGAATTAGCACAGAATCAAACAAATGAGCCAGGCAAGAATGTTACTGAACCTTTTGTAACCAGGGAATGTGCAAGCAATTATTTTATCTCAATGTGACAAGAGAAAATTACATTTAAACTGTGCTGCCAATAAACATAGCATCATTTTTTTCCAGGACTTGTGCCTCAGGCAAGGTCTGTGTGATTCAGACTAGAAAAGTTTCTAAGCATTTTAAAAATTCATTAATCCCGATTATCTGGTATCTCCCCTGATAGATTAAAGGCCTAAGAGGATTCTTCAACCCTCCTCTTCTATGCCAGAGCTTTACTTTGAGCCCTCCCTGGAATCACAGAACAGCCCAGGACAGTGGGGACCCCTGGGGAACAACTGGTCTGGTTGCTTATTGAAAGCAGGGTCTTAGATCAGGTTATCTGTGGCCCTGGCAAGCCAAGTACAAGTATTTCCAGTGAAAGAGATCCTACCAGTTCTCCAAGTAACTTATTCAAATATTTAATTGTTCTCACCATGAAGAATTGTTTCATGTATCTAGACAGAATTTCTCCCTGTGCCTACAGCCTCTTGTCCCGTGCATCCTTGTGAAGCAAGTAGCTCCTCCTTCCCTGTAGCTACTTTTCAGGTATTGGAAGGCTGTGATTAGATCCCCCGTGAGTTTTCTCTTCTCTAGGCTGAATGGAATTTGAAAATCTAAAGGAAAAAAAAAAGTCATAATAAATGGTTTGCAATTGGGAAAATACGAGCAAAGAGAATAAACAACAATTATGCAGTAAATTTGAAGAAACAGCATGGAAGCATCTGAAGACTATTTGAAAGCATCAGGCAGAATTTTAGACTTATGCAATGCATTCTTCCATGGAAAAGATAATAGTAGATTAATGATATAGAAAACAGAATAAAGACACAGCCTACACATAAAACTCCTATTTATAATCAGTTATAACATTGTTATGGCAATTAGCCTACCTCACAAAAAATGCCCTTATTAAGAATTAGATAATAAGCCATTGAATTAACAGAGGAGAGAATCAAGGATGCAGTGCCATAGTTTCCTCCAGTTGGTGGAGAAATGGCTATACAACTGCTTCTGGCCTTGGCAGTGACCGAAATGTTAATGGCAGTTGATTGTATTTACTATGCAAGGGTATCACCCACAGCTTTGCTGACAGAAGGGGAAGGAATTCACACAGGGAAAAGTCACTGTCCTTACTTCTCCTGCACTTGCAAAAAGACAGGTTAAAGCATGAGCTGGAGGAGTTCATCGTGCCTAGCTCAATCGAATGCTGAAGCACCTGCTGTCCAAAAGGTGCTGTAACATATTCTGTTCAGAACAAGGAGCTTCAGCATTACCCTTGTGATGCCTAGCAGCTAATGCCGGGTTCTTTTGGTAATTATTTGCACCTATATCTTTCAATAAATTGGATTCTATGACCATTATAGGCCATGATCGTTGTCTAACTGAAATATGGGAGCTACATGAATTAGAAGTCTAAAATTTAGGTAGTCTGTTTGTACTCCAAAAATTCTTCAACTTTGGAAGTTGCTATCTTCTTGCTCAAATGGCTTTAACATCTGTCTTTTTTTCCCCCCTGAAAACTAGAAAACTATAAGCTCAGAAATATTTTTTCCATATACAGATGCTGCAAATTAAAAAAGAACTTAATTGCCTCTCATGAAACCCTCAGGCATAAAAGTCTTTCAAGTTCTCAGACACTTGCGTCTCTTCACTGCTGTCTTCACTAACTTTCTGCAGGTGCGTCTGGATGTTTTATTGTATTTGAACATTTTCTCGAACACCTCTAGTACTGTTAAAACTACGCTGAGAAATGTATTAGGAATGACAAGTGTAGGCACAGCCAAATTGTTTATACAGCTTTGCTTCTGACTTCTCTTCATCACACATTTCCATTCACTCACTTGGCATTTAATTTCCAGTCAGAGAAAATTTTAATAAGATTCACTCACTTAATTGCTCAGACTATTGCTGCCTCACTTTATCTGGCCTCTCAGACACATTAAAGATTCTAACAAGGATTTGCTGACTACAGTACATAAGTATTAGGCAATGAATTTACCAGCAGTACCCATAATAGCCAGAGTTTACTTCTTAAAATTGCAACTTTTCATTAGGATAGAATTGAGTTACTACCCCCACGGTCTCTGTTTATCCAGATAACTGAATGTCTAACAACTTTCTAAATTAATGTAAAGAAATAGATGTACCTCTAAATGTTGTCCTTTTTCAGGCAAGTATGTCACACATTGGGAACTGTTTCAGCTGGACATATAGCTGGTCAAACATAATTTCTAGTTTAATAACTGTACAACAAAATTTAGCACGGAAGTGTGAGACAATCAAGAAAAAATAAAGAATGCTTGCTCAATATCTTTTTTCTCTTCCTTGCCACCAAGATATTAAGCAAAAGGGGACTCTACAACCAAGAACACAATTTGGTAAATATCCTATACTAATTGCTTTCAAGACTTCATGCTACTGCTGCTGTTGCTGCTGATCTTCTTTTGTCACAGTAGAGAAAAGACCATTTTATAAATAATTATTTCTGGGGAAAATTTTCTTCTATATCTGATAAAGAAAAAAAACTACACCACTCCAGAAAATATTTTTTTGATAGTCATCAATAAACATTATAAGCGCCTTTTTCCTACCTTTAGATTTTCTCATGTTGCATGAATATAATTTTTATCTTTAGAAAGGTACATCAGAGGGTTATGTTAGCACAGAATGACAGCCATCCTGGGACTTAGGAAACAAAGAGTGTGCTCAGTGAATCCAAAAATATTATTCAAGTGAAATAATTTCCAAAGCAACAAAGACAAATCCTGGTCTGGAGAGGAAGTGTAGTACATCTTGTGATGAGAAAAGTCAAAATGTTGTTCCTGTGTAATTTCCTGTTCAGCAGTTGTACAGTCAGAAGTTATGTTTAAACTAACTTTAGTGGAATGAAATGATGGGAGAAACTGATAGGTTCAAAATGTTCGACAATTTAGTAAATGAGCCCTTCTGAAAGGTTTCTTTTTTTAAAGAAGTATCCGCTCCCAGTTGAGCAATGATGACAATTCATCTGAAATGAGTGATGTGATGCCAAGAAGGAGTCACCCACAAGGATGTGACCCTGAGTCCCTGAGAGGAGTGGGTGGTGTATGAACTGCTGGTGTCAGAAATGGGGAGGAACACCGAACCGTGCTCGTGTGTTGTCTTGAGTAAAAAAACCCAATGATTTCAACAAACATGAAAGAAATTGAAACACAGGCACAGGGATGGATTTAAAAGTGCAAAGTTTCAGTATTTTAGCTTTGTATTTTATTAGAGAAAATGGAAGAAGTGGCCCGTTCTGCCAAGACTTCTGTAGCACCTTGAAACGTTCCTATTTGTACTAAGCACACAGCACAACCCATGGAGAAGTAATTTTAATGCTTTTTGGAACTTGATTGCTTTGTATAACCCACCTATTAGCACCTCATGGAGACTTGCTGATGTTATAGATAATGCTACAGCACAGAAGATCTCAGAGGGTTGTCAGTCTTTGTGTGTCACAGGTGTGTCATTTATCTGTCAGACAAAGAATAATGCAACATTGTTCAGTAGAAACACCTTGGAGTAATGAGTCAGCTTAATCTAGGAGATGCTGTTCCCCTGGTTTCTCTACAGGGAAAGGAAACAGCACTAGAAAATGCACAAAAGCAAAGCAAGGAAACATGTGCATGATAGGACATAAACCCAAGGGCCTTGACAGAGTAAGAGAGGCAGCTTTGGGCATGGAAGAAGTCTACGCAAGTTCATGCTGATTAACTGTGACAGTGTTTGCACTTCTGGGCTTGGATGTGTTTTTCAGTTCTTGGTGCTAGGGGCATACCCCAGCCGTGTCTGCTCCCATGGCGGGGAGAGAGTCTAGCACCTTGCCTTCTCTCTTTGCACTCTGGTTTCCACAAAACGCAACTCCACCCTTCCTCTGGGCACGCAGTGGCCACAACTTACTATCGGGGGGCACCGGGAAGCCCAGGATCCCAGGGTGAGCGGTGGCACACATACACAGATGCCTGAGGAGCCAGCTGCCATCAAAAGATGCTGCAGCACCAAGACAGGTGACAGGCTCAGTGCCTACATTTAAAACAGGAGCAAGCTCAATACTGTGGAGCTGACCACCCCTACAACTTAATTACTAACACATTCACGAAGCACGAGCGTGGTTGAAGCAAACTAGCTCTCTGCAGGACGATGCCCGAACATAATTCACAGAATGGCACCTACCAGTAGGGGCCAATGAACGGGATACCAGTTCTCACTAGGTATAGTGGACACGTGTGCACCAGCTTCGTTTCTCTTTGCTCTATAGTGTCTTCTAACAGTATCCTGGCATCTTAGCACACCACTGCATGCCCTCCCTTTTGTTTTAACACTCTGCTAAGCTGAAACATTGTCCTCACATTATTGTAGGTACTTTAGACTGAAAAAACTACTTACAAAAATGACTTATATCTTAGGGCCACGTGGCACATGGGGCTCTGATAGTTGAATGCTATGTACAGTGGATGTGTATCATTTCATGTCATCTGGGCTCAGAAAAGAGAAGAATCCATTTACTTAGTAGTACAACTCTAGCCAATGATTCAGATGTAAAGTCTGTTATAGCTCTCTGTAAAGGTAAAGCTGGGAAACTACATCTGAGGATTCTTTTTAAGTCATGAACCTGTTCCTAAACTAAAAATCCAGAATATCCTTATGGGTGGAATCGCTGACAAGAATCTACATAAACAACATTAACTACAGTGAGCTGGGGAAAGCAAGCTGGCATGCTCCACAAAGGCCTGAGGAGTCAGCTCTAGAGTCTTATTTTCATAAAGGGATCAGAAAAACAAAGCTTATGCCTGGGAAGGGAGCCAGAGGAACTGCTTACTGATCTCAGCAAACATACAAAGATTCAGCGCTTGAGGACCCAACACATCAGCTTGATGAAAATCCAACAGCTTTTACAAGGATTGCGAACTTTCAGTTCAATTCCTACTCCTGAATAAGTTGGGACAGGCTTTGAGGAGAGTGGGAAGAAAGTACAAATAAATAAATACATAAATAAAAGCACTAGAAATCTTACACATGCCACTTTCAGAGATTCTGTCCTGAGTCTGGAATCTCAGAGCTGGCCAGCACTGTGATATACCAAAAATGTAATTCAAAGTATTTTCCAAATGAAGGTCAGTAAGGCTGCTCCACAACTTAAGAGAGCTTCATACTCAGGACAGATGTACAAGGGACAACTGCATCTTCCCCCCAGCACAGCTGGCAGTAGCAGGGGAAGGTGCAGAAATGCTTTTTCCTCTCACCATCCAACATTCAAATATGATCTTCTTTAGTGTTTTGTATGCAATGGAGGCTAAGGAAAAGTCTGAGAGGCCATTTCCTTTAATCCACACAAAATTCTCAGGTTCCTTTTCCTTCCTGGCATATATCTCTCCAGAAAAGATAACATGAAAATGAACACAGTTGCTAAGACAGAAGCCAGAAAAACAGATTCATTTACTTGACAAGATACACTTTTTAACTGCAGAAAAAGGCAGATACCAAAAATATTTGTCACTTTTATAATTTTAAATTGCACAAGCTTGACATTATACCTATGCCAGTACACTCCACTTTTCAAATCCCAATACAGAAAAAAAAAAATCAATTAACCATGCAGTGCATTCAATGTTCAGAAGTTAAGAGATTCTTCTCAAAGTCAGGCATTATATAGCTCTTCTGTATTCAGTTCTCAGGTGGAAAGGCAAGGCCTGTGGGGACAGGAACAATCTGTGTTAAGCAGTGTTTAAATTTTGGTCTGTGTCTCCTTTGTTGTGCAGGATTAAGTGCCACCATGAGGAAAGATGAGGTCAAAGGGAAAAAAATCATGCAGGATGCCACAAAGCCATAGCTCCCATTGCAGTGCAGAAGCTCGGATTGCCTCTGTGAAAAAAGCTGTTACACAAATACACAAAGGGCATTTAAAAATAATTTTAATAATAAAATATATGTCAGAACCATACTGAAAACTAGAGTTCAGCTCAGTGAACTGATTTTTCATGCATTATACAATGCCAATTACCATGTGAATAGCTATGAAATAAAGTAATGTATAATTTAGAAGTTTTATGTTTCACAAAGTAAGCACCAGAAAGCACAATGTATTAAGTTCAAAAGACACGTTATGACCTTTAACATTCACATGTACAGAAAAAGCTGGGGGACAGGAGAAGAGATGATTCAAAATCCATTTCGAATTATGGGGCGAAGATTGTCTTCAACTTCAAAAAGATTTCTGGGGTTGAAGATACACCCAAACCTTTAAGAATGACAAGGAGTGAAGCACACTAAAGATTTGGAGACTCTTTCCAGTAACAACAAAGGATTTGAGCTCATGTTTTTAGGTACAAATTACTTCCTTATCTGGTTAGATGCAATGGAGATGGTATTTTTCAGGGCAGAAGTATTTATAGTCTGGTTTTATAGTATGACATTAGGACTTGACTACTCTCCTCAAAATATCTGTATCATCACTGTTCCCGTCATGCATACCATCTATCTGATACTGTGTGCTTGGTCTCTGCTTTAGCTTACACCAGCAACTTCTTGTGGCAGAGGAACCTGCACGTGCTGGAGGGGCTATTTCACCACCCGCTTTGGGTAGCATGGACCTGACTGCAGCAGGCCTGGCACCAGCTGTTGCACCCAAGTTTTTCTAAAGACAATTCAGCAGATCCTTTGCCCTTACATATGCCTCAGTGCTGCATATTTCCACTCTGCACTACTGCCCGTGTCTCCCTACAAAGACAAAGAGGGCAGAGGACCTGTGTCCACTAAGACGTGTGAAGGTGCCAGGAAGGGATCTCCTTTCAGATAGCCCTACTGGTATGCAACTCCCTAATGCCTTCTGCTAGGAAGGAAACCAACTTCTCCCTTTGCAGAGATTTCTTTTTCAGTTGATTCAAAGAAACAGGAACTTGTGAAGAGTATTTTATAAAAATAGTAAAACAATGCTACCAGGACAGTGATGTGTTCATAAAAATAATATCTGGATACATACAGATGTTCCAGTCTCTTTCCTCCTGTCTCTAAAGAGACTTCTACAGCACTAATTTTATTTCTAAGGACAAGTGTTAGGGTTTTTTTTTCTTATCCACAGAGTTTACCTAAAAGAAGGAAGGCAGAATTAAAGGAGACAACTGAATAGGAGAAAAAAAGAGCAGAGGTGTAACTCCTCTCCTAGCAGTCATTAATGGAAATATACATTCTTGTCTTTTCAGACATCTTTCTATGCAAACAATTCATGTCAGGATTATAGTAAGGTAAGGCAAGTGACAGGGCAGCCACTCCTGGCACTTGGCAACGACTGAAGTGGCACACATCAGCCCTGAAGTATATTGCAGCTTTGGGCTGCTATTTGGGGTTCAATGAGCACACAGTGTTAGAAAAAGTGTACTAGAAGTTCCTGATTGCCTGTAATTCAGGCAAAATGCAATCTCAGCTGAATACAGAGTGAAGCTAGATGCATTTGCTAAAGCTGTCATGGGAACTGTAGTTTCAGAGCAATGCGTGCTGAGAGAGGAGAGAAATGGATGTTCAACAGGTGCCTTGTGGAGATTAGTGGCTTTTTCAACATGTTACAGAAAAAAATTCATAAAGACAAGGAAGGCCAAGAAAGTGTGTGATATCAGAAACACCTACTTAAAACAGTTCTAATACTCAGAGCAAAAAGTATTTGCGTGAAGAAGAAAGTTCACATCGTAGAAGTCTTATGGCAGATGGATCAAAAATACTTAAAGATTACTCAGTTGCATATGTCAAAGGCAAAGTTCAGGTAAAACCAAAATCAATTACAGGCCTGCATCACAGAAAGAATGGTGTTAGAGATGTCAAGTGTTTTCAGAATTCAGTTGATAAAGATGATGTCAGAAATATTTTGGCATACAAGAAATCTAAGTGTCATCAAAATGATGGTAAAAGTCAGAGAATGGAGTCAGTCCTAATACAGCAATAGAATAACAGGTTCTAGAAGAGTCGTTGGAGCCCCTGGTCCACAAGAAACAAAGAAATTAAATCCAACAGATCAAGTTATTCAATAATATTAGGGGACAGATACATACTGCTGGGTATAGCTCAATTTGTAGGAAAAGAATATGGTCAAGATTCAGAGTTTTTGTAGATTTACAAGGACAAAACTAAAATAGCTAACCTTGAAATTTAATGAAATTGTTAAAGTGGTAGTAGATGTGGAAATTGTCACAAACAAAATGAGCAACTAGAAGAAGAATGACTTAAGTGTTGAAGAGTAGTTGTGTGTAGTTATATTTCCAGAGACTAGATCTCTAATTTTACTTGATAATTTCTCAGGAAAGTCAAGAATTATTTGTCTTGACCTAAACACAACCTGGTGCCATACCTAATGTCGACTTCCAGCATCCTTTAAGATCTACTTTGAACTACGCCAGTAACTTGTGTCACAATTTCTGTCAAATAAAATTGTTTGTTAGGTCTTCATTACTACATTACATCAGTACTACATAACAATGAATATTAATCTCACAGATGAATAACTATGAAATTATTTAAAGATAACAATCATCTTAAAATGCCATGTATTACTATTGTAAGCAAGGGGCAAAAGGTATCTCACGGGAAAGTGGGTTGGTAAGTAACAAAGCCTATTGTTTCACCTTCTGATAACAAGAGATAGCTGCACAGCTTGTATTTAGAGAAAGCAAATTCCCCGTCACCTTTTTTTCTTTGAAGAAAATGAAGCAAGACAAAGTTTGAGCTACTTATTTCTGTATTAACAGTCAAGTTGAAAACAGAGCAACATTTTAACAACACCCTGGCAGTGCCTGTTTCATTTCTGTTTAGCAGCTAAGCCATACTGTGTGAAAATCCTCACTTTGGAAACTGTTGTTGAATTATGCATATGTCACTATATAGTTAGAGAGGAAAAGATAAACTTATCACCTGAGTTTTTATTTTATTTGTTTCTACATTAGGATATTTGTATGTCTCCATTCTGTTGCCTCCCTTTAAACAGTTACACTGCACTAAATGAGAAAGGACAGGAGAATAAATAACCTAACTTTGATCTGCCCTTGAAATCACACTGCTTTTAAGCAAGAGGAATCTGGGTGTTTCCACTCTGCCCTCAGTAGCTTTAAAAGAGTGGAAGGTGACAACATAAACTGTTACAATAGCTCTCTTAGGAGCTGCCTTGCTACAGATGGATTCTGCTATTAATGTTTTTGTCAGACTTCTAGCACTCCTACAATCCATCAGCTAAGGACTGTCTTGGGCAGTGTCCTGAGTGTTCATTGCAGCAACCGCACTAGTAAACTGTTTCTAATCTGGCCGAATGGCTGTGAATAGGTTTTATTGCTTAATCAAGAGATTATGCTATTAAATACTCCAGGAAGTTTGATTTTTCTATTTTTGTTTTCCTTTTCTGAAACACTGTATTAACGTGAAAGGCAAGTATTCATCATGTCTGAAAAATCAAGGTAATTACACAGAGGCCAAGGCCATATCATAATCACAAATTGAAAAATTCTGTTACTACAGATGAGATGCCTGGAAATCATTTCAAGTTGAATAAGAAGCAGTATCTTTTTCCTCCTGTCCCCCAGGACAACATATTGAATTAAAAAAACCATTTAATTAAGGCTAATCTCTAGGGTACTGAATTGTTTCCATTAAATGTCCACCTCTACTGACTTCTGCTCATTTTGGGAAATTAATTGAAAGCAATTATGTCTTAGAATTGTTTTGTCTTTTGGTTTTAATCAGTCAACTCCTATGCAGGTCTCCTACCTCTTGATATTTTATCTTGTAATCAGTGTATGAGATGTTCTTTATATTGATATGTACTTCAAGCTGTGTCTGTTAACTTTTTGTGAAGTTACAGAGCATCCTATCTGAATAGGGATAGAGTCTACACTTAAAAGTATAGAAATGTAATGTAAGTATATTGCAGAAGCATAAGCAGAGATATTATTTGGCTGCATTTAATAATGATCCAATTTTTGTTTTAAAGTGACATTGTGGATGTATGTGTGTGTATATATCTATATGTGTGTGTATATCTATGCAGGTGGAGAGGAAGAGAGTGAGAGTGTTGCAGTTAACATCTGTAGTTCGGGAAAGGACACAACACACTTGTAATATTTTATGTTTTGAAAAGGGGTACTACCTATACTTTAGATTTAGTCCCTGACAAATGACAGAGGTCTTATTCCTAATTTCAGACAGCGTTGGTTATTATTTCTAAATTGCAATCAATTTTTTTTTTCAAACTGGATAACAACCTTAGTGTCAAATTTTAGTATCTTTATATATTAATATATCATATCTCAGAACCAAGACACTTATCACTGAAAAGTCCTTGGGGAATAGGAATATTTCCTTGGGGAAGTATTTAGTATCACATCTTTAAGTACACACTTAGTCTCAATGACTTCACTGGAATCTCTGACTTGCACATATAAATTCAAAACTCCCAAACAGTACACAAGTACGTATTCTTACCAGGCTCATATCTGAAAGCCCTGTATGCTCTCCCAAATCTTACCTTTCATTATATTGTAGTATTTTTTTAGTTGTAAGAACTGCAAAAAATCCCTTTAAAATATAAAACCAAGATGGGCGTTACAAAACGTCAACAGGATGCTAAAGTGCAGCAAGAAAGGACAATAGATCTGGCAGCTGAGAACTGTCTCAGATGTTTTAACTGTAGTGCCTAAAAACCGTCCAGATGAAATTCACCATTTTTCATATAATGACCAGATATCACGACTCTGTGAATAATATCCCAGATTTAACAACATAAAGGACAGATACCCCACCTGATGATGCTTTGTTGGAGGCAAGATTAATGTCCATCCAAAGTACAAATATATGCATAAACTATTATAAGAATATTTTCTTTGTGATTCACAAAACCAGATTCTCCCTCAATACACATCACAGTTTAAGCTTTGCTTAATTTCTGCAGTATATTTAAGTACATTGCTGAATCAGTGCCTCAATCAGAATAATTACACTGATGGCATTTGAGTTATATCAGCTGGAAGCCTGAAGGCAAGGGTAAAAAGTGGAATATTTAAGCAGTTAAAATAAACTAATGATTGAGGGTTTCTCAGTCACCTACGTTAGGAATTTCAGTCTATTTGTATCTTTTTTTCATTTGGTAAATAGACACATTTTGTGGTCTGAAGACTAGAGCTTTGGGCCTCCCCAGTCTTTCAAGATATAGTTTGATTCTTACTTTCAAAAAAGAAGAATATGAAGATACTGGGTAATGGTGTGAATCAGAAGATCAGTTGGTTCAGTTTTCCCCAACACCACCCTGGAAGTAATTGCACAGGCTCATTACTGCTAGAGGTACCCAGACCCAGTGGACTCCAGGATGCAGGGGATTTTCCCATCCCCATCTGATGGTTCATTTAACATTCTCAAAAGAGTACAGTAGCAGAGAGAAAAGGTTCCTTTTAGCAGCTTTTATTTGGGAGATGCATAGCCTCTGCAGAGTGAACTTGGCAGCTTGCATCTAATGTAAAATGATTGAATTTAACTACTACATTGAGAGTAACTGAAGCCTTTGAAGCTTTCTGCTTCACATTGCATCAGGGACGTCCAGTCCACACACACATACACACACACAGAGAGGACTCTCTGCTCTTGAACACCCAGTATACACAGTTGCTGGCTGGGGCCCCGCAGCACACTCAGCCTCATGCCTCTCTCCAGGGCTGGCAGTCAGCTTAACCTCTCCCCCCACTCACCCACCCACCCTTCAGCCGGCTTGGTGTTCATCAGTGCTCGTGCACACAGACCCACAACACAGAGTGCACATGTGCCGAAAATAGCTGGAAATGGGATTTAGTGAGAGGGTAGGATAAACTGTGCTGAAGTGCATGGATCAATCAGACAAGCATGCTGACCAGTAACCTGTTTGCACATGACCAGCCCCTTTTAATCTCCTTTTCCTTTTATTTTCTCATGTTTGTTCCTCTCTTATCTACCCTGCTCCTTCCCCCAAACAATCCCCTTAAAACATCCCATAAAAAGTTTTACACAATCCCAAAACGCTCTTCCCTCCTGTATCCCATAGGCAATAGTCCACTTCAGTTTACATGGTACTGCAAAGAGAGTTTCTTTCACTAATTTATATTGGTGGGTTACACACCAGGTTCAGTGGTCCAGTCCTTCTCCTTTGATAGTCTTAGGAGCAGCTCATTCAGTGTTCTGTAATTTTCACTGATTACATTTTCACTGATGAGGTTACTAGAGGTCCTCCACTTATCACTGTTCCCCTGATCCTTGCAGGGTCTCTGAGTCTGCTCTGTATAGCCTTTCATCAGATAACCTAGCAGTTATGCTCTTTCTCTTCATAGTTTCCTTTACCTTTTCTTCATATTTGGGCTTAATGGTGGAAGCACTCTTGTACCACAGGCAAATATTTGCACTTCCTAACTTCACCCACATGTTTTAGTTAGGACTATAATTTCTTAGCCATCCTAAGGAGTCAACAGAAGGAGGTAACTTCAGAAGATACTTCCATGCTACTTAAACATGAAGATACTGCTTAACTTCATTGATCTTCATGCTCTGACTTTTCTAGATGGGGGCATGCTTTGCTCTTTCCACTGTATATATGAGGTGTTTTAGGAACCTACGTTACGCAACAGAGACAGTAGTGCACACATACTTACTCCTGGTCTACACTGGTAAACTATCATCATAGAAGTTTTCAGTAAAAGATATAAGAATGTGGGAAAGGCAAATAGTTGTACAATATTAGCACTCTGGTAAATTAAGAGGCACTGGTCTTGCACTTAGTGAGGTATTTTGCCTTTTGTCTAACACCAGTTACATCCCCTAAATACTCCCAATCTGGACATAAACATTGTGAGCACCCCTTCTGAACTTTGGAAAGAATTTAGATCAGAGATTAATGTACTTTTGAAAGAAAAATTATGTTAATCTCTGCAGTATTATCTATTGATAAGTTAAAGAAGCCAAGGAAAAAGAATAAATTTTGCTCTAAGGAAAAAAGCATGTAATGACAGTATCTTCTGTCAGCCACCACCCTACCAGGCTGAAGCTGCAACTATAGAAAACAAACCAAAGTGATTCTTCCTGACTTAGAATGTCAAGACAAGCGTATTTGGAAAAGATTGCTAGTTAAGACAAAGAACTGTAGGAAAAAAAACAAGATGTGGTTTAGTAATATGCTTTTGCATGTGCATGCAAGCTTTTAATGCTCTTTAGCAGAGGAGAGAAAACATACCTTGAGATGGTAGAGGAATCACATTGCTACCAGTAAAAGAACACTCTATAACAGTATGTAAGGGCAATAATCGAAGATGTGTGTTGTGTGGTAGAAAAGCAAAAGGACTTTTTCATTAGATAAGATAAAACAAAGGCTTTTTAAAGCCTCCAATTTTAATTCTATAGAGAATTAAAAGAGATTCTTTTAGTTTTGATGTTTTTAAGCAATGAAGAATGTGCTGTATAGACATATGAAGGAAAAGCACTGGGCCTGCACTGTTTTCCTTTCCTCATTTACATGGCTAAGACCTTGTCATTGGCCTCAGAAACTCGGAGTTGTTGGAGCGTAGCAGATAGCAGATCCACAAAAGAAAACTGTGGCTTTTAAGCACTTTTTAAATACAACCTGAAAATCACAGACTATAGCACTAATGACAGTCTACATTGCTTTGGTGGCTCTCATTGAGCGCTATTTTCCTCTGTAGTTTGCTAATGTAACAGGAAGTCATTTGAGAAGCTAAGGCAACAGAATCATTGCTAGCTTCCGTAATATAGGGAGCAGCTGAAAGCCACCAAGAAAATATCAGCAATAGCACCACCAAATATCAGAGATGACAAACAGTTGACAGTGCAGTGTCAAGCTATGTGATAACTATTCTATCACGTAATATTTCTTTGAAGCTGCTATCATCAGAGCATCAAGACTACCTTTATAAACTTGAAGTATTCATCCATACAAGGGCTAGGTTTTCAGCTGCTTTAACCTGTGCAGCTTCGTGGACAGCACTGGAAGCAACCAGCTTGTGCTTACTGAGACCGACTTTAAGCTGTGACAACCTATCCTGGAAGTAAATTCTTTTTTGCACCAGTATGTTAGCAGGAAAAAAATATATTCTGAACATTTACTGATAATTTATCCATTTTTCAGTAGTGTGTGTGCACGTGCACAAGTTCAGCCCACCGTGAGTTTGTTTTGATTATTAATTTAATAAAGCGTACTAGCCCAGTTTCTCTAGTTTGGTATACTTATGTTGCATAGTTCTTAAAAACTGCATTTACCACTAAAAGTAAATAATACTTTTTTTTTTTTCAGTCTGAGCTTTAAAGAAGTGAGTGATTCCTCCACCTCATAAATCTCAGTCTACGTACTTTGTAACACAAGAAGAAGCAGGGTTTAGATGTTTGCTTTAACAATAAGTACAGGATCTCTACAGATCAATTTTTCATGGTTGGAATCATCCCTGATTCAATGTGAAGTAAAAAGCTTCAAAGACTTCAGTTACTCTCAGTGTAGTAGTTAAATTCAATCATTTTACATTAGACGCAAGCTGCCAAGTTCACTCTTAAGAGGCTATGCATCTCCCAAATAAAAGCTGCTAAAAGGAACCTTTTCTCTCTGCTACTGCACTGTATTGAGAATCTTAACTGAACCAACACAAATAACAAAAGGTTGTTCAGTCAGAGTCAGCACATATAGCTCAATGCACTTGAAAGGCAGTAGATTAATTCCTAGAATTCCAGTCAGAAATCAGAAATAGTTGAAGACCACTTCACCTGAAACTCGATATATATGAAGAGTGTTCTTTCAAGCAACTGCCCATAGTGAGGAGGGTTTTCAAGCCTCAGCCACCACCTCAGCTGATGAAAGCAAAAGGAATAATAGTTGACGCAAACTGCACTCTTTTACACAGAGCCTGTAGTGGAGGTGCTGCTCTGCCATTACTGGTAAACAACTTTGAGCACCATCAAAAGTTATCAATGGCATAAATAGAGAGTAATAAAAAGAAGGAAAAAAGAGGCAGTACAAAACCTCATCCATTATACATGAATCTAACATTTCTGACTTCTAGGGATCAATTCTTCATTGCCACATGCATGAAAAAGAGTACTTGGTTCCCATTAGTAAAGTTGTCCTGGTTTCAGCTGGGATGTAGTTAACTGTCTTCCTAGTAGCTGGTACAGTGCTATGTTTTGAGTTCAGTATGTGAAGAATGTTGATAACACTGATGTTTTCAGTTGTTGCTCAGTAGTGTTTAGACTACAGTCAAGGATTTTTCAGCTTCTCATGCCCAGCCAGGGCACCTGACCCAAACTGGCCAACAGTGTATTCCATACCATGGGACGTCCCATCTAGTTTAGGAACTGGGAAGGGGGGGAGGGAGGGAATCGCCGCTCGGGGACTGGCTGGGTGTCGGTCGGCGGGTGGTGAGCAATTGCCCTGCGCATCATTTGTACATTTCAATCCTTTTATTACTACTGTTGTCATTTTATTAGTGTTATCATTATCATTATTAGTCTCTTCTGTTCTATTAAATCGTTCTTATCTCAACCCCGGAGTTTTACTTCTTTTCCTGATTTTCTCCCCCATCCCACTGGATGGGGGGGAGTGAGTGAGCGGCTGCGTGGTGCTTAGTTGCTGGCTGGGGTTAAACCACGACAAAAGTGCATGGGAGCAGTGGAGGGATAAATTCTAGCTAGGGTGAACTCGTTGTGGCTCTTCAAAGCAGCTACGAACATTTATAATGCATCTGGCTCTGGCACAGGGATGAGGACTTTACTGCCTGGCATGGTAGTCATGTTAAGTTTTGCAAAGTGAATGCAGAATTAAGGATAAAACACCAATAACCTTTTTTTATGGCTCTGTCATGATCCTTTTTATGTAATCTTTACACAATTAAAGATGTGTTCAAGCATCACATTGGCTTGAATTATTCAAGAATCATATATGTATGCATATATTTATATGCATGAGAACCATGTATCTATAAATACACCAACTAACTGATTTCCAGCCTTCTGCTATTAAAAACAAGTTAGTATGTTTCCCTGGAACCTATTAGTAAATTTGGCTTCAATGGGCCAAGACAACTCAGCTGAAAAATTATACTGGGATTGGATTTTTGAAACTATGGGACATAAGGTATTCTCCTCTTGAATTCCCAGTTTAATTACATTATACTATGCATGCTGACAACAGAAAAAGCATCTCTTCAATAAACACTTTTAAACTGTACAAAACAGAGTAGCAAGTGAAAGCTCTGTGGTGCCATAGTCTTTTACACAGTGGTTTGAGGTTACTCCTGCTCATTAGGAAAACACACATGAATAATTAAGCAAAAATGAAAAGAGAATCTAGGCTTCCTGTATCCTAGCTGAACATACTAATGCTTTTTGTTGGCATGTAGTAACCGTTGCCTACTGCAATGGATATTTTAGAAATCTGAGTATGTACTTTTATCATTCGTTGAGTCAGCCAGAATAGATTTTTGGTTTTAGTTTTTACAAAAAGGCTAACTTCATCAGTATCTCAGGCAACTGAGACCTATTCACACGGTTTTATTTAGGTTGATTTTTCATCCGATCTCACTGTGCTTTGCAAAAATCATCAACTGCAAAAACTAATATGGAAAAGGGAACTTCATTTTTTTTCTTTTCAAGCAGGGGCATTAGACATCAAGACTAGAATATGGTAAGTACAGATGATAGCATCTCTTGAGTACCAGTCAGCCAGAGTTCCTCCTGAGTGCAGGGGACAGGGAGTCTTCCTCCCTTTATGTGGTGAACTAACTTAATCCAAGCTCCACTGAGGCAGACCAGAACAACTCCAATTAGCAAATTAATCACCCAGAAGGTGAAACATATTGCTCCAAACAGCTGCTTTTGCTTGCAAAAGGATGAAATTTGCTAGACCACGCCAGCAGGAATCCATTGTTCTCTTGACATTGAAGCCCTTGCAAAAGAGTGTATCATCAAGTTAGGCTGAGTTTACAGATACTTTGCACCTGGAGAACAGAAACGCACCATCTATGACACCAACAGGCGTCAGCATGACACATGACACTTCGTATCACAAGGGAGGAAGTAACTTTGAGCAGTCATCCTGACACATTCAAGTTTTCTACAAGATTTCCAGACACTTCAATTTCCGCTGCTGCATGAGCCCAGAAACATGATTCAGCCTTCACAGATACTGACATGTTCCAGTCTAGTTCATTCTCAATTCATTCTGGGTTTGCTATATTAGTTTTCCCTCTGCAGCCCCTTCAGAGCTTGGTTCAGAAGGATTCTTCTGCCTGTTTCTCTTACACCACCAGAAAAAGCAGAAAGTGTGTCTGTTTACCTAGTGGTTTAGCCTCATTTGATCACCTCATTAGAACACTACTTTATAGGTAAACGTTATGATTGCCTGAATTTTCTTCGGTGAAAGAAGAAAATGACCCAGGATGAGTGCTTTAACCTCTGGAGAAAAAGCAGTGATGATTTCTTCTTCTGGCTGCTGTGAAATCAGTACCTACTAGATACTAAGTCTACTGAAACTAGGAGAGCCCTGCCTTTTTCAGTATCTGTTAGAGAAAGAAAACACTTCATTTTATATATCTTAATGGCAGAACTGCTAGTGCTCTGAGACAGACATGGAGGATGGAACTTTTTTCCTGTAATTACCTATTTTTTATTTTTTTTCAATTTGAATAAATCTCTTAATCCTCCATCAAAACCCTTCTGTGCTGACAGATGGACCCGATTTTTTCCCCAGTTCACAGCAGGTTAAATCAGGTGATAAAAATTATTATACACTGAGTGACAAGAGTGCAGATTAGAGTAAAAGGAGACTTAATCACATAATTTTTGAAGAGGTAGTTCCTTTGATGTAGCACCTGGGGGGGGGGTCCTTCCCTCTTATTTTGCCTTTCTAGATTTCTTCAGATTTTTTTCCTATAGCTTTATCATTAAGCTTTCAAAATCATAAGTAATTTCAGACTTTTTTCCTCTTCATTTGAACTTCTATTTCATTAATACCTGCTCAGTAACAAAGACTTTGCATGATTTACCCTCACTGAGTACTAGCTTAGATTTTCTTAAAGCAGCAAGCACTGCTTATAGGCATGTATATTTGGCTTTGTCTAATACACTTTTTTTGTCAGAAAGGTGTGTGGAATACTTCCTTGACTTACGGAGATGGAGAAAAATAAGCTAAGTGCATCTTACTGTGGTGCTGAAATGAAAGTCTGCTTTGATGCAGGATACTAGAATACATATGAGAGCGCACCGTTCTTGTCATAAAAGCTGGCAGCTGAGCTTTCATTACCTAATCACAAAAAACAACATCTGGACAGAGACAAAGTCAGAAGCATAGATGAAGAGGAGTTAAAAATCACTAGATCAGAGATAAAAATTGAGGTAAAACTATGACCAAGAGATGACAAATGCCAAAGACAAGGGGAATAAATTTCCCTGCCAAGGGATATAACCCTGAATAGCAAAGTATTCAGGTCTCTAAGGCCTACAGATAAACTATTTTCCATGTGAGACTAATCATAAATTTATTTGTGTCAAAATGGATAAGAACATGTGCATCCAAGTCTCTGAACTCCTACAGCTATGCCATGGAGCTCTGCAGTGCCCAGGGCTAACTTTCAGGCCAATGTTGCTCGAGGCTAAAACAAAATTAGCAGCATGGGTCTGATACATCTCCTCCTGAAATAAAGTGGAAGATTTCCATTCACATTTATGAGAGCTAGATTAGGCCTGATATTTATTTCTGAGATCCAGTACACTAACTGTGCTCTGTATTGCCCTTTTGGTACAAATCCACTTTGTACCTAAGCTTTTAATTTACAAGAGACACGAGTCCAAAAGCTACCATGAGAAAAGGTTTTCTACCCTTGCCTCTCCAGCCAACTTCATGGGCCCCAGGTATAAATTAAAGCTTAAAGTAATTCAGATATTAATATTCTGAGTCTTCTTTGCATTTATGTCTGTCAAATATTGGAAAAAAGTATTTTACAAAGAGGAAAGGTGCACAGTAAACAATTGAATAACACCTCGTAAACTGAATCATACAAAATGAGTAATGTGGTTTGACATAAAATACCAAGGAGTTGGGGATTAGAGGGAATGATTTTGCATTTACAAGTCAGCGTTTTAGCATGTAACTATAAGCAACAGCCCACCCAATAGTTGTATTTATTCCTGGATTTTTTATCTAGTTACAAAAAACCACAGTAATGTTAACACTTTACGGAGGGAACAGGCTCCCATTCTTGCCAAATGTTGCATAAGTTATTAATATTTGGGAGGGGAGGTATTGTACAAAGACCCTGTATCACCTGTATTCATATTAATTAGCATTTTACATACAAAAATAGCCTCTTAACATCTATCGGAATGAACACTGGAAAGGGAGCAGATTGTAAATCTTGGGTTCAATGTTGTATTTTAAGGACTAGCAAAATATTTCTAATTTATTTTTAATAGTTATCTTCACAATCAGTGAAACAGTTCATTGCTCACGTGGAATGAAGTACTGTTTTATGTACAAAAAAGATGTTATTGCTTTAAACAGGCTTGGCCAAATCAGCTGCTTAAATCTTAACTGTGTTAGGCAAAAAGCTGAAAGATAGTTTATCACTGTCTGTAACAGGTACACTAGCAGCCCATTTCATTCCTTTTGAGCTGGCATTCAAGAAGTAACTACAAAAATGGAAAAAGATTCTTACTTAATTTGTGGTCCAACTAATTGTTTCATGGTTTGAGTTCAGCGTTTCAACAAGCAGGAACACAGCCAAATTCTTTTCAGAAACTGCCTGCTTGAAAATAGGTATCATTAGGGCTTCAAAATTTAGCTTTCTGATCTACTAAAGAAAATAAAATTTTAATTATAAACAGGTCAATTATTTTTAGCATTCCAATGAAAACTTCTTCTGCCTTCAAGTCTTGGGACAGAAGAAAGTCGCAAAAACAATGTTTCAGAAACGTCAACAGCTAAATACAAACCTTACGGTAAAAACGTCTGCTTTCTAAAAAGAACTAGAGACCAGATGATGCCTTTCTGCGGATGTGGAGGGAGATGTACTTAAAACAAAACTGGGCCAGTGTCACGACCCGGGCTGGACAGAGCAGGGAGGGGTTGTGGCGAGTTCGGAATTCCCTCGGGCGAAATTGGGGTGAAACGACACCAAACGGTCCGTCGAACGCTTCATTTACTCAGGGCAGAAGCGGCCCGAGCTGGGGAGTTTGTCCCAGCAGACGGCGGGGTCTCCCACCACGGGACCTGGCCCGTGTAACCCGCGGCAACCCTCCCTCACCCAACCCCTCCGAGAAGAACACAGCTCGCTTCTGGGGGGGTCGGTTCGGGGATCGGGAGATCCCTCCCGCTGGGTCGGGGGCTCAGAGCGGACCCCCTTGCTTTCCAGGCTCCTCCTCAGAGAAGGGCCCGGGGGCGGCTGGACCCGCTCCCGCTCCAGGCCCCGGTCCCAAAACAGCGGGTTTGTGCCTGAAGGGCTGAGGCGCGGGGGTCACGGGAGAAGAAAGAACGAACGAACGAGAGGAGGAAAGACCCGAGGAAGACGTGCCGGGCCTGGCTCCTGCGCCGGCCTGGGCTGGTCGTCGGGGCTGACCCAAGCGGCCGCTGCTCCCCTGGGCTCCCTTGCTGGGCCGGGGTCCGCGGGAGGCAGAGCCCTCCCTCGCCCGCCGGCAGAACTTGCCCCGCCGCGGCCTCGGAGACCTTCAAGCTCTCTCAGCCCCTCACACCCAGTTTCACCAACTTACTCACTACAGTCTAGAAATGCATCCAGAGACTTCAGTGATTGTTCAAACTAGCCCAAACCCTGAATACCATGTTGTAGCATCTTTTATTTGCCAGTGAATGCTCTGTTGCATTCAATCACTCTAATCCAGGTTGACTTAAATGCAGTTGTCAGGTTCAGAACCTAGAACATCCTCTTGAAAGGCAGCTTCTTGTTTTTCTTTTGGTTTTAAATACCATCCAAACAGTAATCGGGGTAGCTATTTCTCTCCATTCCTTGCCCAGAAATGTAAATGCAAACACAGTAATGGAGGGATCATGAGGCATACATGTAGTCGGTACAGAATGATCCAGTTTATCTGCTACAGGAAGAACGCATCGGGAAGAGGTTTACACATTTCTTTGAAAATGTCTGGATAACAAGAGGTCACAGCACAGCAACAAGGAAAGGGATGCACGCTTCTGACTGCCATTTCTGAAAGTTGCTAGTAGTTGCAAATTTGTTAAGCAAAGCTGGTAGTAAAAGGAGGAGAGACAACCTATGGGCGTAACTGCAGCCTGGTGATTCAGGGGACACCTCTGGGAAAGGGAAGAGTCCTAAGGTTCAGACCTTCTCCAAGACCCAAGTCAGTAGGACTAGAGTGGCTAAAATAGAGGTCTTAGTGGTGACTGCAACACAGAGCTGTCTCATGTTCCCACCAAGTGAAAGCCCTTAAAAAGGCAATAAATACAGGGTTATTAAAGCAAAACCTCGGGGGGGGGGGGGGGGGGGGGGGGGGGGCACCAGAATTCATCCAGAACAAGAACGTATTTTTTTCCATGGAACGGAATGACTGTTTTGGAGCAGGATAACTGATCTGAAGGCAAAGGTACTGGTGCTCTGTTGGCAAAACTGTCTTCATCTGCAGTTTTGGTAACTGTTGCTTAGGTAAGAATTGTCTGCGCTTTGAAATATGAGCCTATACATTCCTGCAATGTGGAGCAATACGTTTATCTGCTGCTTTTAGTATGGCTGTAGACGCTAAACATCAAAACCATATTTCAATATTGCAAAGGTGCTTAGGTTAATGACATTTAGAATGAATATAGTTAAAACTATTTCTTAGTTTAGGAAATCAAGGCACAGATAGCTTTCTTATTTGCATATAAATTACATTAAAAATTGTTTACCCAAGACTTTTGGCCCCATAGACCATGAAACAAAATTAAACCTTTTTTTTACCTACAGGAAGAAATCTCTGTGGTTTTGGTGGTTCTATTTGTTTCTAGATGACAACTTGGGCTTCATTAGAGTTCTGAAGATTCAACATCAGTAAGACACTCAATGCTTGGAATTATTAATTCTGGTCCCTCGTCTCAGGTTATTCACTTTAGATGTCTGCATCTTTCCACAAGTGTCCTTTGCTGATTAAGTCACACAAAGGTGGGTGAGAGAAGCTGTGAAATAAAGGCAGACTTCCCTATGAGAGGATAAAACAACTGAATTTGGAGATTGTCCCTATTAAATAAGACAGTTTGTCCTTATTAAATAAGCTCAATTTAAGCTCTAAAGAACTGATTGCACCAAATGGCATGTGTTTCTCAAATGGCATTTAACCTGGAAGTTAGCCAATAGCAATGGTAAATGCTTACGTACCTCTGATTGCTTCTAGCGAGTAACACATTTGGTTGTCATTGTTATATGCCTGTGTATATAGTTCAGCAGAGGCACAGCAGTCTGACTCCATGAACATATCCTGACATAGTTTGAGAGGGTATAATGTTTCAATTAGGTCAATGTTCTATACTTGAAATTATTTGTTTCAATCCAACCATTTGCAATTTTAGTGTGTGGCTTTCACAGCATCAATACATTGTGGTAATAATGCATTCAAACAGACATATTGATACTAGTAATAGCATCCTGTTACAGCCATGATGGCATGGATTAAAAAAAGCATTTATCTTCTTTCCCATTCATGATCACAATTTACCAATACATTTTCAATTACAAGCATAAGACTGTTGTGAAAGGATTTTCCCAAAACTGTTGATCAGTCAGTGCTTTCTAACCTCACATGTAAATATTTCTTATACAGCTCACTTCCACTTGGTTTCACATCACTCTCTAATCCATTCCCAGTGAATGTGCTTTCTAAGTCAGATAATAGTCTGCATTATTGTATACCAGTATGAACTAGAGATGCAGAATAGAGCTACAGAGAACCACATAAAATTTTTTCCCAGTGCAGCTTACATCCTTTATCCACAGTAGATTTACACACTGGAGTGACAAAGATCTCTCTGGGCACTGGAGAAATATTGCCCAAATCGGAACTCTTTTAAAAACCGAAGAAATTTTCTAATTACTTTAACGATCACAGACCTAGGGAAAAAGTGATTTCTTTACAGGATTCAATAACTTGCCTTTTTTTTTTTTATGTTAACTGTTTACTTTTTTGTGTTAGTCTCTGCATTTCTGTTGCAGAGAATTTGAAATGGCTCTTTGAAATGCATTTGAAACTATTTTTTATGCTGACCCCTTGCTTGCATATTAGGTCGTAATCTAGAAAATATTTAAGAGTATCCTCACCCTGATTAACTCTACCTAGTGCCAAGGGAACATGTTAAGCTAAATGTTGAAATGTTAGTAAAGTAGTAATGGTTTTTATAAGTTCAGCTAAGATAATTGGAAAGGAAAAAAACCCAACACCTCTTGGGTAGAAAGCCCTTTTTCAGGTCTGCTGAACATGTTTGCAAGCCTTTTTCAGCATTAGAATTACTTGGCATTTAGTCAATTCTCACTCTTCTTTCAGTAGACTAGTTTTTTCTGTATACAGTAATAAAGTCCCTTACTGACTTAAACTCTGTCTTCAGTCTTATTTGTCTCTCCCATTAAAACAAGTATTTCAGATTGTTTGGTATAATAAGAACGAGAAATTTCTTGGTTTGTTCTTCATTCATGTTTGAAGTGCTTTTTCTGTCTTCACTGTCCCTGTCACTTTCACAATTTTTCAATACACTATTGCAAAGGTATAGGTGTGGTCTCAATGTTTTTTAAAATATTATATGCTAAATAGCCTACACAATAGATCCCTCCAAAAACTAAAGGGATTAATTATATCAAACATATTCAGGTAGAATAAGTATGATTAATCATTTTATTTTTCCACTATTCTTTGGGGATTTGAAAGCTCTTGATTAAGTGTTAGGATAAAAAGTTCAATGTTTTTATAAAAGTGTTGCTTTTAAAAAATATACACAACTGCACACACATTAAAATAAGCACAAACTGCCATACGGGTTCGGTGAGGATGCAAACACTATTCTTATATATAAAATGCTTACAAAATGTAGTGGCAAATGTTATAGCTAATTAAACACATTCTAGGAGAGTTCTGCTTTGTTACCCAAACACAGTCTCAAGTGCCATAAAACACCCAAATGTATTTATGCAAGCAGTGGAATCAGCTTTTGTAAGTTCTATCTTAATTATTTTTTTCTTCACTAATGTTTTCTATTTTAGTTTAGGAAAAAATGTATAAACACACTGGCTAAAATTTATGCCACAAATAAAATAAAAGCTTGTATCAATACCTAAATAATATGAATATGCAAATAACCAACCTTATAATCTTTAAAGAACAAACCTCTTATTAGAAAATACTGTCTTTTAGAAGAATAATGTATAATCAAGTCAATAAATTATGTAGGACATTTCCAGCACAAGTATATATATTTTCCAGTTAGAAGTGAAGTACCTAAGCATCTTTAATTTGCAAACAGAAAATTTGTGGTGAGAAATCTTTCACAGATGTTGATTATACTACCTTTTTGATATCTCCGAGCCACAGTGCAGTTCTTAGCACTTCTTTCTGTGTGTGAGATAGCACCCTTTCTTTAAAATGTATAAATAATTGTATTCCATCACATCAACATTCAAACTTTAGTTTTCTCATCATCTGTGATAAAAATGAATTGGTTTATGTACATTTACGCACAGTCACAACGGGTGGTTTTATGGAGACATTTAGGGAGAAAACCACAATATTAATTCCTACTGATAAAAAATATGACAACATTTAAGCCTCTTCCTTTAGAAAAATTTCAGTCACCTCCACATAAAATTAAGAAGGATACTTTAAAGAAATGTTTTAACTATCGTATTCTCCTTCACTCTCAAGGACTTTTTTCCCCAAAGATAAAAGTTTCTATATAAAAGTAAGATTGTTCGGGCTCACTGAAACTAGATTTTCAGTTCCTACTGAAGTCTTGAGAGTAAGAAATGGCTAAGGAGGAGTTTATTTTCTTTCATTCCTGTCACTTTTGAGAATACCCTGAAAACTTTCTGCAAGAACAATGCCTATTAAAAATCAGCTAGAGCATCATTAAGCAAACTATACATTCATTCATGTGCTGGGGATCTTATTAGAACTAAAGAGAATTTTTTTTTTTCCCCTTCTTCTCACATCCTTCTCCCACAGTTACACATTTTCCTCAAACTATTCACGTGCTACTGAAAAAATGTTAACCCCTAAGAAGGTGTTGAGCTAACAAGAGAGTGAAAAAAACTAATTCTTCAACCAGTCTAGTATGACAGAGGTGTACCTTTCTTTCTCCTCCGTAAAAGACAAACTGATTGGGAAGACATTACGAAAACTGAATTCAACAAGAAGTTTTCCCTCTGCTCCTACTGTATACTCTACAACTTTTATCAAAGCTCATTATATTCACTGGTCAGCAAGCAACAACAAAGAAGGTAAAAGAAGAGAGAATTAAAAAAGGTACATTTCAACATCAAGGGGAAGCAACTTCCTGATTGAGAGCATTGCCAGGACTTCAGTGGTCCTGGTTAAGATGAAGCTGCAGTGCATTTCCATAGCACTGATATTTTTTTCTTGCCTATAACTAATTAAATACAGAAATGTTACTGTAATTTAATAGAGAAGATTTTAACTTTTCAGAAACCAGATTACTTTACATTTTGTAATCCTGGAGAAGGTACATGAAGCAAATTTGGAAGAGAAGAAATGGTAAGATTTTAACTTGAAATTATTTTCCTTCCCCTCTTATCACCTCAAGACAATGCTTTGTGTGACTTGTTACCTCAGTTTATACACCCTTGATGGTTTTATACCATTGAACATGATTACTTAAGGATTATAGGTTTTCAGGTTACTTCAGATAGTCCAAAAGATTTTTCAGTAGTGACATGTTCAAACTCAGTATTCGAAAGTTCATTTATTTCCATATGTTATGATTTGAATTACAGTCTACTAAATCTGACAGTGCGGTAGACTTATGCTAATCGTCTCTCTGGAGACATATACAAAGAGATTACAGTAACTTTATTATTATTTCTGGCTTTCGTTATTTCTATTATTTTTTCTTGAATTGTGAATATTATTCGGGTAGATGGGGTTATTTTTGCATAGTGCTATCTACAACATGTGATAACCCAATGAGAACACAGAGATGATTGCCCTTGGATAAATTTTAATTTACTAAAGCAGTTATTAGATTGGCATGTTCTTTCTTGTTATTCCAGTCTATGTATTTTTATTACTTGATTACATTCTGTGTTTTTATTAATTTATATTCAGGTCTTCAGCATTCAATTAATAGACAACTAGTAGTCCACCTGTCACCCTGTGGGGATTACTAAGCACGGGAACAGATTACTCAGAGAGGTTGTGGAGTCTCCATCATTGGAGATACTCAAAAGCTGATGGGACAGGGTCCTGGGCAACCAGCTCCAGGTGGCCCAGTTTGAGCAGGGGGGGCTCCACAAGGTGACCTCCAGGAGCCCATTCTGTACTTAGGTTTGCTCAGGAGTTATCAACTGAGATATTTCACCAGTTTGCTTTTTCTTAACAGCTAATGAATTTGAGGTTTGTATATTTGACCTGTGGAAATTAGGAATGGATAATGCACAGTGAAACAAGTCCAAGCTCGTGGATGGATTTCTGTACTACTGCACTTTTTGCTCTTTTACATGCAGAAATTCTGTTGTGGTGAAATCTATCCACCTGTCATTGAAGAAAAATGGGAGAAAATAAGCAGGGTAGATACAGCATATATTATAAATCTGAGAAGAAAAATGATGAAGGCAAAGCGATTTATAGAAAGAGCGTTCACTATCACAAAGCAGCACAAACACTGTGTAACCACAGTAACATTTTTGTAATAGATCTGTCATTCCTCAGACTAGGCTGACCAATTTTACAGCTATTCTAAAATGGCATTACTAATTCTTATGTTTAGTGATTGTATGGTAACAATTTCCCGTGAAACAAAGTAAAACACTACACAAAGGACACAGAAATGAACCTTAGTTAAAGGTTCTTAGGAACATGGGAACCACACTGAGATTTTGGAACTAAAACCATGCCTGTTTGTATGTGGTTATTTCCTTTATCAGAGTGGGGCAAAATAGCTAACCAAAGAGCCATGTACTCTAACTTCCAAATAGGAAAGGCTGAACTAATGACCTTAGATTGCCTTTAAAGACACAGGGAAAATGCATGTCCAGTAAATCAGCCAATAAAGTAGCATATATGAGTTTCTGAATTCAGAAATAAAATTTAAGTGCCCAGTTTGTGAATCGATGGTCTAAAATTAAACAAATCTACCAGGTAGACTAAAAACATGGTCTTAAAGCAAACCTTCTTTGTCCAAAGCAGATTTTCAGTGAGTTTGGCTGATCAGGAAGATATTTGAGTGTGAAAGGATCAGAAAAAAGCATACATACATAAGCATACATTAAACCCACGTTTTTATACTAAACAGATATAACAATTTAAGTCCTTTGTGTATTTAACAATTTTTAGTCATAACATTTTTGCCTCTTTTCCACAAAAAAACCCCATAAATTGCACTGTTCCAATAAAAACACATTCAGAAAAGCAACAACACAGTTTCCTCGCTAGCATGTCACAATCCACTAACTGCAAGAGTTTCTGCATTTTATCTGACAAAAAACATGCATTCTCCTTCTTTTATTTTCAGTTTTACTAAGTCAATAAGAGTCTTTTTAGAATAACTAACACGGGATGAGAATTATAAACAGAAGCTGACATTAGATGCCAAGTACTGTTGGATGTTTATACAATATGACTTGCCGATCAATACACAACTAGTTATTTCACAGTGAGGTGGAATATAGAAGCTGTTTCATTTTTCTGTTATATCTCCTGTTACGTTTCTGTTATTTCTCCTGTTCTTCTGGAGAAATAGTTACTAGAAACACATTGTTGACGCATTAGACCAGAAATCTTTGCAATGGGATATACTCTCATCTGATAAAAATCCATATAACTCAATTAAAGTTGATGAAACTGTCCAATTTCTGTTTGCTGTATATGCAGCCCCAAATAAGCTTTCCTATTTTTTTTTTAAATTCAAAATTAACAGTAGACAACTTAAAGGACTTATCAGTAGTCTGTGTTAGTTTTCTTCTTCATCTGCCACAATGGCATGGAATGACAACACTAAATATTCTTCTTTGTGCCTCTATTCCTCTTACTTATCTTTTCAGTCAAGGATGGCTGAATAATGAAATATGAAAAGTTGGCTATAAATTCACAATTCTTAGGGCTACCATGCAAAGACTTACAGAATTTTCCATCTGTCCTAACAGCTGGAGGCTTAGTCAGATCCCTGGCAGGAACTGTAATCTTTCTAATTTTTTTCTTTAGTGGAAGATTGAAGAGGTCCATAATTTACCATGTTTGCTTTAAGAAATGATGCTGTGTAATAAGACATTCTGGCATTTTATTCTTTACACACGGAAGGAATAGGAAGTATTGAGGACTACCCATGATTAATGAGAAGTAGTATATGATAACAGATCTGAAAACTGCTCCAAGAAAATTTTCAGAAAAACAGAATTATCGTATTCCTCTGTTAAACAGTATATAAGGAATCAACTATATTCCTCCTTTTTTGTTCTTTCGTGCCTGGACATAAACAAAAAGCACAGGAATAAAATTAACTCCAAGCAAGAAGTCAAACACTCTTGTATGGGCCAGGGGTTGGAGGGTCAGGTAGGAAGCAATATAGTGTTTCTAATAAATGAAAATACATCACAATTGTCTTTTTTCCCCACTTTAAATATATAATTAAGTAATCAAAATTTTCTCTTTATATTTTTATAACAATATTTTATATTTTCTCTCTCTCAAGTTCAAAAAGAATGATGAAAAAGGTCACTTGTGAACACTCTGATATTTTATACCTAAAGTTGCAAACACCTCTTTTACACTCTTGTTGTGGTTTCAGCCCAGCCAGTAACAAAGCACCATGCAGCCGCTCACTCACTCTTCCCACCCCCAGCCAAGTAAGATAAGGAGAAAATATAAAGAAAAGCTCATGGGTTGAGACAAGGACGGATCACTCCCCACTTACAGTCACAGGCAAAAAAACAGGCTCAACTTGGGGAAGAAACAAAATCAATTTAGTTTACTACCAATCAAAGCAAAACAAGGATACTGAGAAGTAAAACCAAACCTTAGAACACCTTCCCCCCACCTCTCCCTCCTCCCCAGCTCAACTCCATTCCCAGTTCTCTCCACCTCCTCCCCCCAGCAGCGCAGGGGGACAGGGAATGGGGGTTGGGGTCAGTTCCTCACACCTTGTCTCTGCTGCTCCTTCCTCCTCAGGGACAGGACTCCTCACTCTTCCCCTGCTCCAGCGTGGGGTCCCTCCCACAGCAGACAGTCCTCCATGAACTTCTCCATCATGGGTCCTTCCCACAGGCTGCAGTTCTTCACAAACTGCTCCAGCATGGGTCCCTTCCCCGGGCTGCAGTCCTTCAGGCACAGCCTGCTCCAGCGTGGGCTTTCCCATGGAGCCCCGGCCATCTTAGGGGGCCTCTACTCCTCTCCATGGGCTGAGGGGGCACAGCCCACCATCTCACCACAGGCTGCAGGGGCATCAACCTCCCCCAGCACACCTCCTCCCCTCCTTCTGCACTGACCTCGGGGGCCTGCACAGGGGTTTCACATCCCAATCTCCTCCCCAACTCCAGGTTTCCCCTCTTAAATCTGCTCTCCACAGGTGTTACCACTGTCACTGATGGGCTCAGCCTGGGCCAGAGGTGGGTCCCACCTGGAGCCAGGGAAGCTTCTGGCAGCTTCTCACAGGAGCCACACCTGCGGCCCCTACCCCACTACCAAAACCCTGCCACACAAACCCAAAACAACTCTGAGTTGCTACAACCTCTATCACAAGCAAATAAAGTTTGTCAGTATAATTTCAGCAGATTTACAGGAATGTTTTCGAAGATAACTATTCAGTCATCAGGAGGTAGCCAAATCTTTCTCTTTGTGGTTTCCTTTCAGCATGAATATTTGAAAGGCTATTTTAAATGTTAGAGGATATAAACGTCTTATGGAAATTTGGGGACAACGGGGGGGGGTCAAACCACTCTTAGAAAAACAATCTGACGAATAAAGAACCACAGAAGTACTTCTTTCAGAATTAAACCAGCATTGTTTTAAAGTCCATAAAAGCACTGGAATGTCTAAATGATATATTGCTAGTGAGGATACTTTGTGCTACAATACTTCTCCTAAATATAGTTAAATGTACTAATTAAAAAGCAAGGCCAGTCAGGGCAAGGTTAATTACCTTTCTGCTACCGCCTATTTCTCTTGTATTCACAAAATAATGTCTAGCTTTTTTTCTTACTGCAAGCTTCAGAATATTTTTTTATTATACTCAAAAATAACGTATGGCAAACACAGGAAGGTTCATACTCTATCAGTTGGGAGAAAAGATGACATGACAGGCAGGCATTACTTTTATTTTTTCTTTTCTCTCGTTTTTTTTTCTTTTCTTTTTTCCTTCATTACTTACAAAAGGAGGGGACAAGCTTGTGCATATATACAAACTGAAGGCATATATATCTATCTCTTCATATTTATATTCATATATCCATGAGAAGACCGATTTTTTTATCTTTAGTACTTAGGTAATAATACTTTTAGTAAAGAATCTCTCTTTGTGACTATTTCTGAAAACCTTCCATATTTTTTTTAAATTTTCTTTTCTGATGTGAATGGGGAAAAGCCTTTGTGTCCATGCATCAAACATCATGGATGTAATATCTCCAGTCATATTGTAGAGAATATGCAAGGTACCCTGAAGCCTAATTTGATTTGAAGAACATAACTTCAAGTGTCTTCATGAAAAGATAGTGCAGAAATACAGAAATATATTCTACTTTGTTCTTAAAAAAAAAAATAAAATTATTTACCACATACAAACAAGTTTGATGGTTTGTCCCCCAACACAAACACTTTTTTCTTCAACGCTGTTTGCTTCTTCTATTAGCAAAAATAAGCTTGCATTTCTTGCAGAGGGAACCCCACTAAAACTGATAGTGTGCACTGAATAACCAGGGTCTTACGGTCATGAATCCAAAAGAGGACCACAGCCACGATGTTTGATCATGCATCAGTTCCCAACATTGCATTGTACAAACTGTGTACATATCTGTAATGCCAAACAGACATTTTAACCGGGCTAATTCTAATTACTTTGGCCAGTCAGAATAAATACTTCCTGCGTACTGTTTTGTGTTGGTGACAGGAAGTACAACTGACTTTCAAAACTACAAATCATTGAATTTACATATAACAGCTCAAGGCCTGAAAGCAGACAATGTAAAAAGAAAAGGCATCTAGTATTTCGTCATATGTGTACTTTTAACTCCCTCTTTTCAGACTTTATTTCAGCCTTTTAGCATAAGTATACATCATTTCAACAAGCATTAGAACTGATGGAGTGGTTTTGCCCTTGGATATTGGGTGTACTATAACTGCAAGGAACTAATGTTTGATCCTATAAAAAATAAAAAGACAAACAAAACCACAGGCAAGAAAAGATTTAAAGAATAAAGAACAACTAAGTCTACATGGCGTTGTTTTGAAAAGTTTGCTTTATCATGCATACTTTTATAAATTTGAGGGAGAATGTGTTGTCAAAGAAAAGCCCATTGAGATAATGGGTAGGCAACCCAGCTTGCTGAAGTCTTACTGTTACATAAAGGCTTACTTATATTAGTTTAAATCTAAAAACCTATGAAATTTCCCCCTTAAAAACAAAATAAAAACATTAAGCATTCTACGGAGTAATGAATTAGAAGCCAAGCAAAGCTCTTTTAAAACTTTATAAGAATTAAAGCAATGCATTAACTTTTCTTAACATTTACTTAATATCTTATCCTTGAAGTAAAAACTTCAATTTCCAAGCAAGATAAGTTTTTACTTTCCCCATTTACAGTCAGATAAATAATAACAAAAGATAAATAATTCAGCAGACAAATATCTTATTGAAGATAAAGAGCTGATTGAAGATATTACTTCTATTTGTATACGCCACACACTCACTACAGGATGTTGTACTTCTATACCTTTAGTAGCATAAAATTTTTTGTCCGTACTTCAGACAAAGACAAGTAAATCACTCAAATTAGCTTTTTGGTATATAAACTTAGCTGGCTGACTTCATGTAAATGAGGTTACAGACTGCTCATGTCATCCTTCTACCATCACAGCTGAAGATGATAGGCATATGGATGGTGTTAAAGACTTTAACTGAAGCAGCTGTTTGCAAAATGAGCACCTGTTGATGGCAAAAGGGTAGGTTCTCACCTTCATTATTTTGAAATGTAGAGAGAAGTGGCTAAAAATGTTCAGGGTATAATGAAAGCTAGAAATCTTTAAGCTCTACATTTGGCTCAAACTTGCAAACAATCCCACAGCTTTCTGACTTCACACACAGACTGAAGTCAACGGGTGTGATTTTAAAATAAAACATACTCATGGTGGAATAAAAAAATTCAAAAGCGGACTAAGACATTCATTTTATCACAGGCTTTATGCTTCTTTATGTATTCGTATTACAGGTAATAATGTAGGATGAGGGAAACTAAGTGCAAAAATATCACCAACTTAGGACGTCCTTCAACTTTTTATTCACTCATACTATAGGGCCTAATTCATTTCTGCTGTCCTATCCGATTTCCCTCTGTGAAGCTTAACTCATAGCTTTCTGTCTGTATTGTAAAGAGAGGTTCCAGGTACTTTGTTTCTGTCAGGCGACAATTCTCAACTCATGAACCCTCCAGTGTGATTTACAGCCCCACAAAGTTAAAAAGGTCAACGTAAACCCAAAGGAAGACCAAAGTATGATGCTGTCTGCCATGCACTCTTCTAGATGCAAACAGGCTGTGTTGCAGATCAGGATAAAAAGTGATTATAGAAGACAAACCTTTTGAAAAACTTTTTTTCGCAGAAACATAGGACTAGAATTTACCAGAAGGCTCAAGGTCTCCTGCCTTTTGCAGTCACAGGTAATGGTGCAGGAAAAGATTTAGTCCAACAAAATCAACACTTCCCAGCTTTCATTGACAAATTTTAGACTTAAGACACAGTTGTAAATGACAGCATTTACAGCAAAAGACAGCAAGAGAACTCTCCTTCTCAGTTTTGGATAAAACAGCTCAGTAGATACCCAGGGGCTCAAACATAGACTTAAAGTGCAAGCAGTATCAAGTTCTACTTGGATAACATCTTACAGAGGCCACTGCAGGCTTTATTGTCATAGGGAATAACAGATAAGGAAAGGAGAGACCTGAACATCTGGGCCTGCTTCAACTCCTGGCCTTGCTACAAACTATCTGATTGACCACTGGCAAAATGCTTAAACATTCTACAAAATGGCGATTATCCATCTTATCTCCCAAGGACTAGGAGAAGATAAGTTCATGCATTCTTTAGGCTTTAAAATATGCTATACTGAGGGAAAATTATGACTTAGAGTAATTGATTTGCTATGTGTTCACATATGTGTGCAGAGAAAAAAGTATGCACGAGTGTGTTAAACTGTTCTCTGAAATATATTCAGCTCTTTTTTGGTTTTCAAATGTCTGGGTTTTTAGAAAGAAGCTCATTTTTGTTCGAGGGGACTCTTGCCTGTTTATAACAATATAAATTGAACATGAATCTCATAGTAGGCACATGTAACAATTGGTACTTAGGTTTTAAGTTACAGCCATACATTTTCACATTTCATATATTACCTGTTCGTTTGTTTGTTACATGATCACCTGCGGTAACACCCACAACAGTTGAGGCCAAAATGGTATGTCCAGGAATAGGGAAACTTTCTTAATTGAATGTGGTCAAAATACTGTGCCCAACAACCTTATTCTTTTCAAAACGGTTGGACATCTTTAATGACTACACATCTTAATAATCTCAGTTTTGTCTCTTAGTATTTTTAAAACAACGTCTGCTCCAACACCGGGCTGCTTTTTCTGCCCTTCTGGATTCGGTGCTAAGCCAGAGGGAAGAGTGCCACCTAATGATCTGTAGGTAAGTGCAGGTTACAGCTGTTTTCTTTTGGTTCCAAGCTTTTGCATCCTCCACTGCCTGTAGGCTTAATAGAGATTCAGAGGTGGCTAGTTGATTTCATAGTTGTTTGTATTTACAAACACAAATACGGAGCTGTTTGTATTTAAACGCTGAATGGGGAACAGCGATCAGCTTTCCATTTAGCTTTCTAACTACAAACAAGCTAGAAAGCATTTCAGCCTGCCTTTGAAGGGCTGTTGAGTGCAGCAGCGAGGCAAAGGCATCAAGGGAAAAAAATAAAATCCTGAAGTATCATAGTTTGCTTTGCTAAATTCATGGGAGTTAGGCAAGAAAATTATGACAGAAGGGAAGGGCACATGAATGAGGAAAATATTACAATCTAATAGTAGCTTCACAAAGATGCTTCCTCTCCCATCACAAACCTGAGAATTACTTGGTGGAATGAAAAGATAAATACTTTCACAGTACATTTGAAAAATTGCATGTAAATTGAAAGTTGTATTCAATAGGAGTTGTATTTTAATGTATTGAGACATTGCAGGGGGTGTCAGTCACATTAATACATGCCTCGGGTGGTTGAATGTTCAAGCACTCCTTGTCTCCCATTGCACCAGAAGAATGTGTTAATGAGTCCGTAGAACATAATCCTGTCATATTTTAATGCTATGTTAATTTAAATGGCTGTGGAACAAATCCTGGGGCTAGGAAGCTCCATAGCATGGAGCCAAATGAAGCCATGCATTTTGTCTTGATCCCCTGGTCACACAGGCCTAGTTCTCTTGAGTGAGAAATTTCTAAAGACACCTTGAGGGAGGGAGAGCTACGATATAGCTACCTTACTCTCAGCTACCTTGTCCTCAGGGATGGGGGATAATAAAACTGCTCTAGTGAGGATTATTTGGACATGGATTGAGCATGAATTTTTGGCAACCCTGCTGCTTCACAGAAAAGTTGAAGGATGTTTTATATCTTCTCTTTGTTGTGTGTTCTTAGCTAACAATTCCAAGGGAAAGATGAGGAGAAAAAGGATTAAAAGGCCTTTGCTTCTGCACAGTTCAAATGCAGCCTTTTAACAAATGCTACAACCCCTCTTTTCAAATGTAGCTCGTTTTAAATATTATAGAAGTGAGAAGACCCATTCTGGCTTCAGCCTTCCCACTGATCTAGGGCAGGCGTGACTGCTTAACTGGGCCAAGAACATCCTGAGTTACACTGTGCTTGCTGGAGAGTGATAAAGATTTGGCTGAATCTTTTTCCTGTAAACAGAGATTGCCTACTCAGGGTTTAGCTGACATGGGGAATACTCGGTTCTACGTTGGTGCCATCAAATTCTTTCATCCTCTTGGGTGTACAAGCAAGGATATTGGTGTCATCCCCTAGCCCTTCTCCCATTCAGAAGCTCTCAAAGGAGCTGTAAGTAAATATAGTGAACCATAAGAGGTCTCTGAACAAATTTCAGCTCCTTTTTAAATACAGAGAGCTGAACGTGGGAGTGAAGATATTCCCAAAGACCGTAGTAGTTGCTTCAGTCTGGACCTTTCCACTTGAATCAGCATGACACGTTCGTGGAATAGTTCTGAAACACTGAAAGCACAGCCCCTCTTGGTGCAAGACACACTGCACAAGCCTTTGTGGCTACACCAGGAAATTCAAGAAGCACTTACACTGTACTACACTTTAGGTCCATACCTAGTCCCATGTCTTCCCCTATATAGAAAGCATTTGCACTTCAGTGTCTTCACAGAACTTGCTGCATACCCTTTCTGTGACAAACTGTCATCTGGGAAACTGCAAAAGGACAAACAGGGACAAGAGGCTGCAAGGATCCTTATGGGTTTGGCCAGGCAGGGCCTGTAATTCTTATTGTGGGTGAAGAAGCAGCATTGCTGTAGTGCCTTCTGCTACCTTTTCTCCAGGGTGAGAAGGGTGGTCAGGGACACCAGCCTGAACACCAACCGCAGAGCAGCCACTCTTCTACCCTGAGATGGGCAAAGTGTCTTCTAGCAGCCATTGTTTGTTTCCCCTTTCTTCTAAGAGATGCACTTCCCGCTCATCCACTCAGGTGGACTGATCCATGACCACAGGCTGTATGCTGGACTCCTTAATTAGGAGTTTCTGAGACATCTCATGCTCACAGTTTAAGCAGCCCTACACTTTTTCTCTTTTCTCTGGCATTGGTGGAAGTGTGGCTTCTCATTTTCCCAGAGCTCATTTAGTCCAAAGCTAGATAGTTAGTAAACTCTTATGCGCCTGTTGAGGGTGCTGTTTCCAAAACTGAAGTCCTAAACTCTCCTCAATATGGAGAAGAGACTGAAAAACTGTTCAGCACTTTGTAATAGATTCAATACTGTCAGGAACAGATCCAATACTCACCGTGGTGGAGTTGGAGTGCTGCGCATCCTGTCTGCCCATGGAGTTTCTGAATAGCACACAGTGATCATGAAAAAATACTAGGGCAGAATATGAGCAAATTGTACTATGTGTCCTTAGGAATATGAATGGAAAGTGTCAGCACTCTCAGGACTGCCAAAGTGTGCTGAAATTTGGGTATCAGAGAAATCAGAAGGTTTATCAACCTGAAACAAATACGTCTGCTCTAAATACAATTAAGGGGGAAGATGAAACTGCAAAATTGCCATCACTTTGTCTCAGTTCTCATATCACTTCAGCTTTTAATAACTTGGAACAACACCTTACAAACCGTTTTCTGAAATAGGGCCTTGTACTTACTTTATTCTCCATAGACATTGCCAGCAGATGACCTTTACCCTCACAATACCTATCTCATAGTCGTGTTTCACCTTTTATTTTCTATCAGCTTCTCCCAAAACAAAATGTGGAATTTCTTCCTAAAAGTGTCCTTTCCACCACTTTTTACCACTAATTGGGTGAAAAATCAAATTAGTTTAATGCAAGGAGAGTGCATCTATGTATGTGTGGTGTGTGTGTGTGAGTGTGTTCAGAGTTCAAAAAGTAAGGAGGAAGGCCTGCCTTATAAAAATTTCAAACGTGAACTAGGAATTTCCTTAATTTCTTTTACTCTTTCTAGACCTCTGGTGATGATGATAAGCATACACTCATTTTCAGAAAATACTTTTTTCTCTGCCTTCTCCTGTTTAATAGAGGAGCCTCTCTCTACCTTAGTCTAAACTCGCTAGTTTTACAGGCAAATTATAATTAACCAAGCTTTAAAAAAAATCAATTAATGACCAAATAGTTGTAACCACAAGAAAAAAAGAAGTGTAGTTGTGAGAGAAAAGAACATTGATTACAATTCAAAGATATCTTAAGCTCTTGCAACCACTTCCTGACAAAACAAATTAGTTACAACCTCAGCTTTGATGTCTTTTTGCTTCAGTATCCATGAAATTGGAAGTTTATTGACAGACTATACTTAGTTAAGAATTTATTCACACTATGTCATGTTGTCCTTTTGGTGAGGAGGGAAATCTGGAGAAAGATTTTTCATTATTTTTTTTTTCTCTTGGCTCTTATGGACAAAGGTGACATTCCCCCCTAAAAAGTGTGATTCTTTTCTCTTATAATTACCTTTGAGAATATGTGCAAATATGGCTGCGGGGAAAAATTACAGTGGCAACTGTCAAAATTAATAATCTCAAGTAATAAAACAACTTTAAAGATTGCTAATTTCTTCGCAATGAAACAATAGCAATCGATGGCATTAGATGCCAGTATAATATCATATGGAAGTAAAATCTCCAGTATCATACCTTGTTTATATATGCAGATTCCTATCAGCCCATCATACTCTTAATACTGTGGGATAACATCAAGCGGTGATCATCTCTGAAGCTAGATAAACGTTCTGAGCACAAGTACAAGTTCAGTCTGGAAAAGAGGGAAAAGAAAGTGACTCGATAAATACTCCTTATTGTTGAAACTTTCCAATTTTGTTCTCTTGTCCCACTGAAGACTGAAGCACCTTGCTACTTAGAAAAGAAATTAGAATTTATTATTAAGTTATTAATTAAGTCATTAAAATATACTAGCCAAAGTGACATAACCCTGAGGAAAAGTAATAGCTGTTGGTTATTTGACTATGTCCTGAGAAGTAGGCATAAGTAAGAGATACATGAGTCTTTCTCCAGTTCTGGGTCTATTTTTTATCACCTCTGACATAGTTTAGATAAGTGTTTAGAATCACCGGTCAAAGTTAAAGCAACTTAAGTTGTAAATTTGAAGGAAATGAGTTAAAATCCCTGAGGAATAATCCCATACAAAACCAGAAGTATGTCATACTTAATACCTACTTTCTGATGTAAACTATCCATACAATGTGCTTTAACATAAATACAGCTTGAAATAGATATCTTAAGCTGGTTTGTCTTAACTTTCTTGCATGCATGTAAACAAGCTGTTAAGGGAGTTCCCGCGAATGGAATCTCAGTACAGGAGCTGAGGGCAGAATTAATGACATTCCCCCACCACAGCTAATTAAAACAAAAGAAATCAGGGAAAGTGTCTCAACCAGCTTGTTCCTGAAAAGACAGTGACTTCAGTTGTTTCCCATTCGGAGATGCAGTAATCACAGAAATAAGTGAAAATGTTTTCCTGAGTTTCACTGACGCCCACTGACAGAGCGCAGTAGATGCTGGAGCACATTTCAACAGTGAGATTCCTTAGAAAGTTTATAATCTTCACTTGATTCTCCTTTTTTAAAGAAATACCTAGGTTTCTCCTATAAGGCTTTGCCCATCATGCCAGATATAATCACAAGGTATAAGAAGAGATCTATTTGTGGGTTTGAAAACCTGTGCTTTTAGGTTTTAGACCTGATGGCCTTTAATCACAATCCCGTATTTGGTCTTCAGGTGTTCAGAGATTTCAGGATATCAGTATTGAGTTGCTATTTTGCAAAAGTTGTTGAGTGTCTGTATAAGTATGCTATTATAAAGCATCATAAAACAACAACAAAAAAATTATGTTTATCTTTTTCTATGTTTCTAGGCATAGAAGAAGGTATTTCTGCTAGTGAGTAGCTTTTTTAGCAACCCTTTGGAATCCTTGTATTGCATGCAAGGGCACAAATACAGGATAAATAAAGATATATTTTTTCTATAATCTCCATAAATTTTACTAGTATTTCTTGCTACCACTATTGGAACTATTGGAAAATCACTTTTTTTGGTCTGTGATGCCTTACTTTCTAAATTTACAAGTTCACTTCTACTTATTACTTTACATCCTGTTTATGTATTAATGACAGGAATAACCTCATGCAGACTTAGGCATCTGTCATATACTTTCTATTTCCAAGCTTTTCATCTATTTTTCTGTCTAGTTGAGAGAGTGAAATAGGTCCTTCAAAGGTGAGATTCACTTAAGATGTCTACACTAGAATGAGCTGAATCATTTTAAACCAGCTCCTATTTCTCCCCAGTGCCTACAAAGGTAGTCTGGATGATGAGCTCAGGATGATGACGACACTCTGAGTGCCTAAAGTTATGGAAGATTAATTCTGCCTTAATTATCAGAGTTAGCATCACAGATTGCAGTGGCAGAAAATTTGTTTTAATTTGTTACAAAGTTTTCTTGGTATTCACTCTGACAAATCTTTTAAAACCAATTTTAGTAACTATTCAATTTGTGATCCTCTGACAAAGAAGCTTAATATTTTCACTGTCATTAATGATAGTCATGCCTCTATTTAAAATCAAAGACTAGCTTAAGAATGTTTCACTTTAAGAAACTGCCTTGTAATTTCTTATATATATATATATAAATATATTTGGATTACACTATAAGCCCATGTGGAAACACCTGAAACTGTTTCCATCATTGCTGATACAGCACTAAACCAGATTTTGATTTGTGGAGGAGTTCGGTTTTGGTTTGGTTTGGGGTTTGGTTTGGGGTTTTGGGTTTGGTTTTTTTTTTCAAATTTTGTTTGGTGGTTTTCCTGTAAGTATGTCTGGTTTAAAAATTCATAAAGATGCAGTCAAACATAAGTCACAGATTCAGAACAGCCTGGCAGTAACATCTTGGTCATTTATTTCAGTGGGTTTATTTTTAATGTAATGTCAAACCACACAAAATAAATATGTTAGAGATAAGGCATTGTGGGGAAGAACTGCAGGGAAATGAAACAGGAGAGAGGAAACAAATGACCTGAAAAAAACCTCTCAATCTATAATCCTTCAATTTATTATTAATGCTAAATCCTTCTCTATTGTATCTCTGTGTATCAGCAAGAAGAGGTCCCTACTACCCAATATGAAAATGTGTGTGATAGTGTGAATGTACTGACCAGAGATAGTAAAATTATTGCAAATACACAAAGTGTTCATTGACACATGAATTCCAAACCCCCATGTCCTGAGAAAATGAATTGCTAGTTAACTGCTCTTTGTTCCAAACCCTAATACTAGATGCAGTTATAAAAAAGATGTACATTTTTTCTTTTTGTGATTTATGCTTTTTTTTTTCTTGTAAATGGGATATCGCTGTTAAGTGTTTTCAGCCTGGTAGGAATTTTAATTATCCTTATCATAACTTGATGTAGAAGACATAACAGCAGCCAATTTGATGACATTCTGCCTTTGAACACTCATATTTGAATTTGTCCTTCTACCTGACAGGTATTCAGTTCAGAACTGAGAATGTGAATAGGAATTCATCCAAAGAAACTGGGTTTGGCTTACGGCTTTGGTTTTTTTTTTTCTGTATTTTCCTTGTCTTTGAAACATGGTTAATAACAAAGATTAGAATTTCCTAATTATCATAATAGATTAGGGTTGCATTAACATTAACAGCTTCTTTTTCAATTCATGCTTTTTGCTCAACACAGGTGTGATCAGATTAAGGTGTGACTTGGATATGAGGCTGCACTGATAGTACTGTAACACATTGATCTTAAGTGTAAAAGGAGATGGAGGTGAGGTTAGGCAGTTATAGTTTCTCCTAGAGCAAATTTATGCTTCTCAGTGGAATACTTAATTTTGAATTTTATTCCCCAGAAGATGACGGGCCCATATTCAAGGCATTTCCACACATCCACATTACCACACGGTCACTACCAGCAGCAAACCTGGCTCTCTGAGGCTCTAACACGGCAAAGGAGGAAGCAAGGCTACAGCCATTTTATAGTACCCAGAAGTCTGATGCTCCAGGCAACTGCCTACCAGCTAACAATTTTGTCTGGGATGTCTTAGCAATTTTGCATCCACTGCAGTCATATTTATTTTTTGAAACTGCACTTAGGCAAATTTAAACCACCTTTTTTTTTTTTTTATGCTGAAATAAGAGTATACACATGGATATGTATCAAGGTAACAAATCTGCTTTGATTCAAGCATCTCAGTAAATCAGACTTTACTGCATCCAAGACCTACTGAATTTCAGGGAAACCTACCATAAGTGCCTTTGAAAAATTCTAACAACTAAGCTGTTCTGCCTACTCCTTACTGTTAAACATGAAACAATTATCAAATGTACTGTACCTTTATGAAAAGCAACACCAGTATTAACTAACTAAACCTCATGACTCCTATATATCATGCAGATAAAATAATTTAATTTTTACTCTTTACTTCCTAGTCAGGCAAATTAGCTACAACAGTGAACATGCCTTTTACGAAAGAGTGCAGGATTTGAAATAGCACCTTGGTTTCCTTGATTTTCTTGATTGATTCCAGTGAAATCACAGTTTCCCTGTAGCTGTACTACAGAGAGGGAAAAACTAAAAAGCTTCAGAAGTACTACAAAAAGCCATTATACAGTAGGGCAATTAAGCTGATACTGCCTCAGCAAGTAAACTTTAGAAAAATGTTTTTTTCTCTCGCTGTACAATTTTGTGGCCTGTATATTGCGTACTTCACAATATGACAACCCATTTAGGTCCATATTATGCTGATATATGTCACTATATTTGGACCTAAACTGTGAAAAAATAATTACTGGGAGAATACAAACTGTTCTGAGCAACGCCCATGCTCATCTGAAGACTCCGATTCTTTGAAAGGAACTGCCATCAAAGCCAGTGGCTTCATGGCTGGAAAGTGACATTTTCCCCAATGCAGCAGCATGTGTTGAAGCAAGAACTTCAGCAGTTGTCAGTGTGCCTACTGTAAAGGTGTTTTATGTTTTTTAAAGTTTGGCAACCTTTTATTTTCAAACATGGCATGTCTGATTGGGATTTTTTTTTTCCCCAAAACAGGATTTCCTCTGAGTACTGACATCCAACAGAGAACTATGTTACACCATGAATACACTTAAATTACATATAGGTAAAATACCTAATGTATTTAACTATATTGTATGTTTCTCTGGAGAGTGGATGTGAATTGTCACTACCTCATAGACCTCCCTTATTTGTACTCAGCCTGAATTACTCAGAGAAGAATTCTCAAATCTTGATGAACTCCAGTTCCATGCACTGAAGGGTCTCAAAAAGTGGGGGAGAATGGGAGGCAGCTGCTGAGCCCTTCCCTTAGCAAGTATCTATCACAGGGACTGTGCCACCACCAATGATTGTGATTCCTGTTTGTTCCAGTTTTCTGATATAAAAAGAGCGCAAGAGTGTGTCAACAGGACAGATTTTACACACTGGAAATGAGAGGGTGAGAGCGTGACAGAGAGAGATCTTTCATCTTGTCAATGCCTCTTCATCAACATTCAGATCACATTGCCTTCATTTCAGACCCTGCCACTCTCCTCTGCCTTTATTCTTCTTTCTTGTTCTGATTCATCTATCATCTCCACCGCTGAAAACAAAACTTTCTCCTTTGCATTGGACAGTCATCTCTCTTCTTTCAGGAAACGCTACACTGTCACTGTTGCTCTCATACGGAACAGCTTGTTGCCTCCTGTAAGAAGAACAAACGCTGGCCTTTGAAACCAACTGGCATTTTTAAGATAAAGCAAGGCAAAACTACACATTAAAATTGAAGTTACGTTTCTTCCAGGTCCACAGAACAAAGTTACACAGGAGTGTTCTTGTAAATCTTCGTAATTGCTGATGCTCCGTTTTTCATTGTCTGCAGCTTGCTTTCTATGCTGTCACAGATCTTCTGTAACAATCATGCTAAAATTGTACCATTTCTTTATGCTGCTTATTTCAAGAGAATATTTAACATAAGAAATAAAGACGGAACAAAGATGTTGGATCCAGGAAATCTGAATTTCAGAATATGGATGACAAAAGTTTGACAAAATTGTTTATACATTCACATCAGGAAAAGCTGGTACCCTTATTAAGCTGTGCGAAGCCTCAAATTTGTTTATGCTGTAAAGTTGTCCTGTAGCCACAGAGCATTTCAGTAGTGTACAATACTCTCCCACCAAGGCTCTCATGTTTCTCTATAGACTTGAAGAAAGATTCAGATGGCAACAGAAACTCCCCCACAGCCATGTTAAAACCAGTTTTCTTTAACCCCTTTGCTGCTGATACCACAGAGGCCCTGCCATGCTGCCGTCACCTACAAATGCATTTTTTAGTCCATACAATCCTGAGGGAATGTTAGGAAGGTTTCTGTCCTTCGAACAGAATTTTTAACCTTCCTGAAATACTAGCAGCTCTGCTAGTAAGGCTACAGGTTGTAGGGCAGGAATAAACTGATTTTAAAAAAAAAACAACCATGTAAAATGTAACTTGTACCACTTGGAACTAACTGGTATACCTAATACGGCTCAATTTCTTTATTAACTAGGCCTGACAGACAGAGCTGAAATTCAGCCTGAGTTTCCTGCTTCTTCAGGATCTCTTGGCCTTCTGCCTATTGCATTCATGTCTGCTTACTTACACCTGTAAAAATGAGCATTGAATCAATGCAGAAACTGTTACCTGGTAGTAGTTTTTTACTCCCTTTTTAGCTGGAAGTAAACACCAGTGGAAAATGAAATTCCCGTACACTATACACAGGCAAGCAACATTCCTTGTCATTTGTTTCCAGATTCTGTGTTGCATTAATCCTGCATAATGTGCATTAACTCTTCAATAATGCAAAACCTTCACAGTCCATATACCATAAAAGCAAAAAAACATGACCACGGAGAGTCAGCACAAAGACCCAGCTAGCTCACTATCTTGTCTCCAAGAATGACTAGTAGAAGCAGCCTAGGCAAAGGGTGAAAAAACAAGTGAAACAGACTGAGATCTTTCGCTGGTGTGTCCTTCCACCTTGGCCACGTGTAGTTTAGGCATTTTCTGACTGGGAAGTTGTAGTCAGATTATTGTTGAATACAAAAGAGGGGCCTCTCCAACAAGAATGTACTTAATCTTTTGGAACCGATTCATATTTTGGCCTTCAAAACATCCTGAGGCAATGAGTGAATTATACAGTTTACTTATTTGTTATGCATCTGTTTTGAACATGCCACATCATAATTTCACTGGCTGCCTCCTCATTCTTGTATAATGAAAACATTGGTCCTATCACTACTTGTAACTTTACTGGTCTCAATATCTTTCCCTTTGTATCATCTTTTGCAAACCAAACAGACCTACTCTGTTCGGTGTTCCTCCATCTCTCTGAGTAAACGTGTTGTATTTGGCTATTGCCTTCCTAATTGCTTTGCTTAATAGTAATTACTAATTATGACTTTTTTGAGACGGCATGACCTAATCATGTGTCATATTCAAGATCAAATGCACTATGGATTAATACAGTGGCATAACGTTTCTCTCCAGTTTTGTTTTTGCTTCCTGTCCCAATCATTCTTGATGGTTTGATTGTTTGTTGAAGACTGTTAAACATTAAGCTGACATTTTTGAAAAATTTTGATAGTGATATTGATAGTTTCCCTTGTGAGTACTACCAGATTTTTGTGGAATCAAAACCAGTTCAAACTGTGGTAGCAATTACTGTTTTAACATCCTTAGGGTTATTTATCTCATATGTACTAAAACAATGAAAGTATTGTCTATAAATTTAATATTTTGCAGCTTGTTACTGCTCTGTTCACTGATTTTTTTCTACTGATTCTCATCCTACTGAATCATCTGCTGTTACCAATGATGACAAGCTTCATCTTCTAATGAGTTTGAAAATATTTTTTCTCTATGCTGTATGCTGTTAGCGGGATGATTCTCAACAATTTTGTCAGGGCTGAGCTGCTATAGCTTTACATTTAATTTACTACCCAAATCTTCAATTATTGGGCTGTGATTTTCATATTTCAAAGAATTTTTTTTTTCATTTCTAAAAGACCCTTTACTCTTTTGCTGAAACAAGCTAGCCCTTTTTTAAGGATCTGATGGGTTCATTCACTGAGCATGTAACATGATGCCTTTGAACAGTGTCCTTTGCACCAATGAACATTTTTACCCTTTTGGGTATTTTTTTTTTAACTTCATTTTACCTAACTTCCATGTTTTTAGGTATTGCCCCTCTTTACAGTAAAGCAATGCTTCAGTAAGAGAAGGTGAGCTTGTTTTGGTATCTTTCTGGAGGGATCGGGGGAGATTTGCTCCAGGAATTTGAATACTTCACAGTGATTACTGTACAGCGGCACTTAAATAATTGGCTCTTGAACTGGGTCCTGTGCACTGTTCAAAACTAAAGAGCTGCTTCTCTTCTTGTGAGTTTTCTGCTTAGTTGTTCCAAAGAGCAACTGTTTCTTATGTCCTAAACTTTAATCGCCACATCATGTTCCACCATAACTTACCTAGTCCACATACAGTAACTGAGGTTTTGTATCACCATCTTTTTTGGTTTTTGTTTGCCTTCATAATCTTTCTAATCTCCTTTTTAGTCATTGTCACCATCTTAGATAGGTGGTCCATAGTATAGGTGTATTAGTACATTCTTCCCATCCAGGTATTTTAATCAAGATCTGTGACCCATCTAATGAAGACCTTGATTTTCCCCTCCTTTTTTCCATTTTGTGCATTGTCCCTGCCTTGCCTTCGGGTAAGTTATTCCCACATGCGCAGGCCATACCTTTATGTAGAAGTCTAGATTTCCCCATGGCATCCAAATAGCAAAATGAAGCTAAAAACCATACTGACTGCAGATAAACCCTAATAACTTATATTAGTAACTGGGATAAACCTTTGCAGCTGCTAAATCGGGTGCATTGGTAAGCACAAAATCAAGTGCCTCTGTATGCACACATGTGTGCATGCATAGGAGGCAGACAGAAAATCAGCAACACTGAATAATAAACATTTCTTAGGTTAATTAATTTTGACATGTATAGCTTTATTGTAATTGATTCATGAGCTCTGTGAGATAGGTAATTCACACAGCTTTGATTTTAGCAGTCTCTTATTCTACTTCATAACTTTCCAAAAGGTTATTTTTACTCAGGAACGTTAAACCAGTTAAATTTTGGTCTGTTCCTGTCAAAGTGGTTTACATCTACACAGGCAGTTTCTGGATTTGATTTCGTTTTTGTCAGTCACACTCTTTGATATATGAAAGTTCAGTACTTAATGTACTACAGGATGGAAGTAACCGTACTCCTTTGGGAATTCGCTCATATGGAGCTGCACCTGAGTGAACACCTTACTGCCCTGCTTCTGGTAGTCCCACCACTACACCGACCTACACGACTTCACATTTTGGTTGCTCTACCTGCACCAAAGCCGCAGAAGTCACTTCAGCAGTGAGTGAGTACTTCAAAAGAAGACCCTGCAGTCAAAGGAAGAAAATTTGTATTACGCACCCATTAACGACATGGCGACCACCCGAACCTCACCCGTGCAAACAGTACCAATATTGCATCTCAGAGTGACAACGAGCGGGTTTTGACAGACGTCCAGGACTGCATAATGAAAATTTATTAAACTGCGTCTAACACCCACTCTGCACCCCCAGGCTCCTACGCTGCCGGGCCCTGAAGGCACCAGCAGGCCCGACTGTCCCTGCCCAGCCTTGCAGGCCCCGGACTCCCCTTGGGCCTGGCTCTGGCCCTTGCCTTTGCCTGCTGTTCACCACACAGGTGGCGGGCCACAAATACTGTCCTTGTCCCGGCTCGGCTCACTGCCTCTGGGCTTGGTGGGACGGGGCTGCTGGGGTGGGGGTCCCTGCCAGGCCGCCCACCCGCTGCCTGCCCCGGCCTGGCCTGCTCCGGCCTGGCCTGGCCTGCTGCCACCCGCCCCGGCCTGCCCTGGCTTGCCACACTTCTGCTCGCCCTGGCCTGCCCCCCCCGTCCCCCCCAAATCCCTTTTCTTCTGAAAAAATCTTTCAGTGACAGAGGGGTTCAGCGGGCCAGAGCGGGCGGCAGAGCTGTTGGGCAGTGGTGTCCCAGGCAGGGGAGCCACACAGCGGGAAGGGAGCTGTGGCCTGTGGGATCTGCTCTCCCGGGCATATTTTCCACCTTCTGGCGATTTTTAGAATGAAAAAAGAGAAAAGGAAAGACTGAAAGTCAGTTTTTCACAAAGCAGCTGGATGACTCAACAAGGTTTTGCTTGCTTTCTTGCTTTTTCCTTTAGTTTTTTTTTTCCCAGATCACATTTGTCTCTCAATTTCTAACACTTTTCATATCCATCATTGGCATTTTCTCATGAAGAAAAGTGAAAATCCCTGAACTGACGGTTGTCAGAAGTCAGGAGGTATATTACACGAGTATCGCTTCTGCTTTTCCTCAGCCCTGCCTTTCTCACCCGCTGTCGTTCGGTTCTGGCGGCTGCTGGGCGTACATCGCTGGCCGAGGTGCATTACTCTCCTAACTCAGGTCAATCGTCCTTATGCAGCTTTTTTCCAAATAATGTTTATATTTAAAATCTCCAGTTTATGATCTTTCACTGGATAACAGTAGTGCAAGACCTGCCGTAACTGCTGTTGAAGTAGTAGGAGCCTTTCTATTGACTTCATAGGAATTGGATGAGATTTACATTGCTGAATATTCTAAAAGTAAACAGACCCTCAAAGGAAAATAATCCCTCATTACTGCCTTCTGTTAGGTCTTTGGGAAAAAACCCAAAAGCGGCAACTCTGAAATGAAACATACAAATCTTTTTTAATGCATGAATGCACCCCATCTTTTTTATTTTCTCATCTTGTGATAGAGTACTATTTAATTAAATAGATGAGGTATATATTCTAAGTAGCTTATGGATGGATATTATCTTCATTTGAGATACCCTAATGAGAGACTAGAGGAACAGCAAGTAACCATTTATTCTACAAAATTAAAATTGTGCAAGAGATGAGCATTTAATTATCTTGACATTATCCTTTGCTAAATTAGGTTCAAGCAGCAAGTTGCAGGACAACCAAGCTAATTTTTTATGTCTCTATATATCTAATTCCATCTTCTTCAAATATTAAGAGTCAACGAAATGCCCGTTTCGAAGGAAGGGCTTTCTGAATGAAAGTATCCTCCCACCCAAGTAGTAGCAAGGTATCTAGCTTTTATGTAGTGTCACTTCCCATCTATAGGTGTCGTGGTGCTTTGTTCAGGCCACCTACAAGTGATGCCTACTTGACATAGGAAGGCTTGTCTCAGCTGCATATAGAGACAGCGAGGCCCTGGCAGAGCTGTGCATCAAATAGCCTGAGCTGTCTGACATGCTCTGCACAAAGCTGCGGGATTAGTCACACAGAAATGGTACCGACAAAAAAAGCAGGGTAAAACCGTAGCATTTGGGACAACATAGCTCATCAGCGAGTACGGCATGCTTATACTTACGGAAAGGTACATGTAGTTCAGGAAGAGAAACATATAACTGCAGTTAAGACTATAAACAAGAATTGTTGTGATTAAATCTCTTAGTTATGAGATGAGTATTATTCCCTGACTAGATATGTACTCTTTAGAGCCGGGCTTCTCTGTAGAGGAAATTGCTTTTGAAATTTTCACATGACATGGAATTATGGATTATTCCTTCTAAAATATCTACTCTCTTGAACACTCTTGCCTGGACTTGTTAAAAGTATGTAATATGTAATGTACAATATATAAAACACACAACATAAATAAAATGTAATTGTATATAAATTAAAAACATAAAAAATACACAAGAATTCAAGGAGTATCAGAGAAGTTAACCAGAAAGCAGTTTTCAGGTTTTACCTCGCTCTCTCTGAAGCATTCCAGAGTACTTAGTCATGCCAAAAGTGGACAAAAATGGAAGCTGTTTTCTAATAAGATCAATGCAATTGTGTTTTGAAAAGGGGAAAAGAAAAAAAACCAGATAGATAAAATGCTGACCTTTTTGCTTTACTGAAACTGTTTAGTAATTAGATTGAGACTGCTGTTTACAGGGTTCAGATGTAGATTTTTACATGAGCAGGGCTTCTGTTTGGTGTTTTCACTGGGGGAGTGAAGGTATATTTTGGAAATTTTAATTTTTTTTTTCATCTAAAAAACTATGCTTGTTTTCCATGCTGTTAGATTTATATCATGTCATAGTTCTATTACATATGCACACTAAGCAAGAGAAAGTGCAAGTGCTGGCGTTCCGTGTTACTTAACCCGTTGCATTTGCTAAAATATGTAAGCTAAAAACACAAATGGAAACATTACTTAATACCTGAAGTCCACAAGTAGGTAGCGACAAATCAAGACCGGCCAGTCGTTGGGCCCTCTGGACAGACTTGCCAGCAAGGTGAGCACGAGGCCAGGAAGTTTTGAAGGATACGATGCAGCTAAGGGATGGTATTAGCTCTTGGGTACTACCCATTCGAGCAGATTGAATTTACTAACCAAAAGCATTCTGCATGATGTTAGCACACTTCAGAGCTATATGCTCTGTCAGCCCTTTCATTTTAAATATGTATTACTTTTAGAAAAGGAAGTTTACTTTGACTGCACTGTTTTGCTTTCCTTAATACACATTAAATGGGATAATCCTTTTGAAGTCACTTACTGAAGTATAGATGAGGATGTGGTTTGTGCCTCTTACTTCAACGGACACGATGCCTTAAGATCGTGCACACGGTGCAGGTACAAGGTACACTACTCATTCGTATTAACCCATTCAGCATGCATCGAACGCCACGGAATTAAAACAATGTTTAGAAAACAGGTAAGATTTTGCTCCTCTCTTTGGTGAAATATCTTGAAAATACTCAAGTCATGATGAGGACATAGGAGATCCTCTTCTATGTTACACATGCCATACTTATTAATGGGCGGACGAAGCCAAATAGAGATTAAATTTGTGGCTCAGAAAAAAAGAAAAATTATCTAAAATCTCTTTTACTTGTGTCCATACAACTGCATTGCTATTCATAGCAATTCAGTAACTGAGAAATGAACTGAATCCAGTTTCCTTAACCCGGGGATGAATTTAACCCAAGAATGCAGGCGCTTTGTATTCTGCACGTGTGAATGGTCTACAGCTTTTCTGTGTTATTAGTCTGGTTTCAGCCATTTTAGCAATTACATTGTATTTTGTTCACATCTTGCGGCTTCCACTCTTTTTCATTTTCCCTTTCTCCTGCCAGACCCTTAATCAGCCTCTCTGGGAACTTATATAGCTCCCATGACCGCTGTATACGAACACCTCACAAACATTAATGCCTTTTTATCTTCACTGCACCCTTGTGAATAAGAACGGTGTTAACTCACATTATACAGAGAAGGAACAAAAGGACAGAGAGATTAAATGACTTGCCTATCAGTGGAAGAGAAATCCGTAAAACCTCAGGAACTGAAGGCAAACGCGCCAAGAGCCTGGCCGATGTGGTAACCCCCAGTACCTCCTTCCTAATTCCTGCCTGTTGCAGAGCACGAACAGCCTCGAGTGCTCATCGCTCTGTCCGGGCGCAAAGAAGACCCTTGATGTCGCGTAATGGAGGTGCCTGCGCTGGGAGCCTGGTATCGCTCCTCAACAGTGAGAAAGCAGCTTTCCCAAAGGGTAACGGTGAGAATCAAAGTTGGGAGCCCGCCTCTCTTTCTCTCAACCAGCTAGGACGCCTGGGTTTCTAAATCAAGCACCCAAACCAGCTCTCTAAAGTAGATGGTATGAGTCATTTAGCTAACTTAAAATGCCCTGTACTGATCCACAAAGAGAATCCCATAAAGTTTTCCATGTATTTTTTACCTACCCACATGAATGGATCACTCATCATAGTACTACCCGAATGCCTGGTTTAACCAGTCACATTAATTTCTGTGTTTTAAAACGGCATTTTGACTACTGGTTGTTGCATTAATTTCTAGTTTCTTTTCTGTTTTTTTAACCAACATGAAGAATGCTGTTCTTTTATCATAAGGAGAGGTGGGGTGGCATGTGAGCGAGCTCCACAAATTCTGCAACAGCTCCCACCGCTCCTGCAACCCACTGACTCTGCATGGCACATTATCTGCCTATTGATAATCCTTTATCATGTTCCGTAATAAAATCACACTTTCCCACGTGCTGCTTTTCTTTTCTCTCTTCTCTCGTAAGATGTTGGGGGTTTAACAACTGCAGCAGTTTGGATTCTTCTCTATGGCCCTACGAGGAAGCCAGGATGGATTTAGCGGTAACTGAAAGTCGCCCAGTCTCTTTGTCTCCATTTTGGAGAGCGCCATTTACACAGACATAAACAGATACGCAACTGTATGTGTTTATCTCGCGTTGCTCAGATATTTCCCTCTCCTCCCGCCCCACGCAATGGGTTGCAGGAGTATGAAATGCCTCTGACCCGACCGCCCACCTACATACAGGCAACTCCGCTCATCTTCTCCCGTGAGCGTGCACCCGCAGGGCTAGTGCTGTGGAAGAGGGGGTGCCTGCTCCCCTGCGCCTTTGTGCAGGAATGCGATCAAATTTATCGGGGGGGAACGTCAGAATTTGAGAGTTGCATTTTATAGAACATTTGTTTAGTATTACAAACATCTGCAAATGACTATTTATTTCATGAAGTAATTAACATTCCTAATTAGATGCACCTTGCAGCTGCTGTTAATCTTAATTGGCAATAATGCAGTTACATTCTGATGCATATCTTCAGAAGAGTTACAGAGAAGGAAGAAAAAAAAAAAGGGGGGAAAAAAATCAGAAGGGAAGGAAATAAAACTGTTCCCACACAGTTCAGAGAGTTCGCACAAAGAAGATCCCATGGCAACAGCGAGGCCCACAGTTTGCCTTATAAAAATCCAAGAATAGATAATGTATCATCTCTCCTAAAACAACACTTCGCTTCGGAAACCGGAGGGGAAAGGGGGGAAGGAAAAAAAAACCAAACCGAAATAACCCACAACAGGAAAAGAGAAGCAGGTTGACCCCCCCCGCCGCTCCCCGCGCACGCTGCCCGCCCGGCGGCCGCACCGCGCCGCGTCCCCAGCGCGGCGGGCGGAGCCGGGGCGGAGGGAAGGGGCGGCCCCGCTGCTGCCCGGGAGTTTCTCCGGGATCCGCTTCCCCAAGACCCTCCTCCTCCTCCTCCTCCTCCTCCGCCTCCCAGCCCGCTGGAAGCCGGGCGTGGGTGCGCGGCCGGGCCAAGTGCGGCGGCAGCCATCGGGTGGCAGCAGCGGGAGCTCGGTGCCGGCCCGGCGGAGGACGCCTTCGGCCGAACCAGCCCGGCTCGTAGAGACACGGGGATCGTTCGTGCGCTGCAGTTTCTCGCTCCCTCTCTCCCTCTGCTCCTTAGGATATTTTGGGTGGATTGTGGTTATCAGTCAAGACCTCCTCTTCTTTGCCGATCACTTGTCATTTTCACCGGGGATTAGTATCGTTCGGGGCAAGCGGACAACCGATTTTTTTTAATTTTTTTTTTTTTTCGCTGCTTCTTTGCCCTTTGGAGATCTTTCCCCCTCCCCAACCACCCCCCCTCCCTTTTTTTTTTTTTTTTTTTTTTTTGCGCGGCGGCGAGGGTGCTAGGACCCAGCAAGCACCCTCCCCATCCCCGCACCAGGACCCCCCCCCCCCACCGGACCGCCGCTCGCCGGATACTTCCCCGCGTCAGCCCGGAGCGAGCCGGCCCTCAGCGGCGGCGCGCTGGGCGGCCACCTTCCCCCTCCCTCCCTCCTCCCCCCCCCCCCGCCGCACCTGGATGGTACCTCCCGCCGGCGACGCGGGCACTTTGTGAACTAGGAAGGAAGGGGCGACTTGGGGGGGGGCGGGGGGGGAAGGTTTTTTTTTTTTTTTTTTTTTTTTTTTTTTTCCCCTTTGCCGCCGAAGTCTGTATGGAATTACCTGCGCCCGCGGCGGAGCTGGCAGCGGCGGATGGATGGGCGCCGCGTCCGCGGCACCGGCGGCCAGCTCAGCCCCTGGAGTAAACACGGGGCTTCTCCGGCCGAGTGCGCAGTGTGGTGACCGGCACTCGCCTCGCTGACGGATCGTCACCGGAGGGATATTTTTCGGGAGACTCCTGTGGGGTAAGGTCGTTTTTACACCAGGCGAAAGCCCGGCGTGGCTAAACTTGGCGGCGGGTGGTTGAACGGGTTACTTTCGGGATTGCTGCATTAACCCCGGTGCGAGGGGCTCCAGCCCTCGCTGGCAGTTGAGTGGAATAACTGCAGTAGGTCTTCTGGTGAGTGCTTTTGGCCGCAAATAATAATAATAAAATAATTAAAAATCTCCTCCTCCCTCTGTTCTTGCACCCTCTGGATTTGGGGGAGTACTGTAAGTGCAAGGAGCCTTTCATTTTTCCTCCCCTTCTTTTAATTTCCCCCCCCCGTTGTAATATTTTTGACTGGAAAGGGTATGCGATAGTAAAGCTCCCTGTGATGGAATCTGTTTAACAGGAGGTCGGATCCCATCCGCTGGTTAAAACAAATGTTTCCAACTCTGTGCAGCAGTCTGCTGCATTTCATAGCTGCAGTGGAGGCAGAGAAAGCCTGCTTTTCAACTTGTTAAACTTTAAGGTGGCTATCCTTATTGATTGTGGTACGGTGCTCTGGTGCTAAGGGGGTTAAATGCCACTGGTAATTTGGGATTACAACCGTTCCTGTAAATCCGGCAAGGAAATGATAAGATGAGGGACGGGGAGGAAAAAAAAAAAAAAAAAAAAAATCCATCTCGATAGCAGAGAAATACCATAAATGACACTAGCCAGAAAATCTCTCGTCCACCTGCTCTTATAAAATATTTTTTTTCACCCAATAACTTACCTACCGAAACCTCAGACCACGTGTATGGGAGTTGAAGATTTGCAAACAGAGATGCTATCTTTGGTATTTCATACATATATGCATCTGGCTGAGGGACTGTGTGTGAATTAATTCCTCTGTTAGTTGTGGTGTGAAGCGAGACAGGGAGGAAAAGGAGAGAAAAGATCGTCTTCTTAAGAACAGAAGCGAGCAAGGGAAGCACTTCAGCCTTTAAAGATTTAAAGGGATCCAGGCAATGCACATTGCTGATCTTTCTCCGCAAAATCAACTCTGAGAGCGAGAACGGGGGAAGGTTGAGGGAATCGATAGTGATGACGTTGTGCAGTGCAATGCACTGCAATGCTAAAGTTATATAGTGTGTGCGAGAATATATACCCTTATGTACTGCTGGTGGGTTCATGCATAATGGATGGAAGAAGATATGCAGATCTGTCTGTAGGAAGATGGATGTATTTGTGCAAAGACGGCGATTATGTAACTTGATTACATCAGTGGCATCGGTCGCCGATAGTGGAATAATATGCTCATATAGCGTATCGATCACTTGGGTTAACTTTGTAGTGCTCCCGACCCGGGCAGAGGAGGGGAGATCCTCGCTCAGCTCCTGAAGAGGGGTTTGCCTCTTGCAGGCTGCCTTTTGCATCAGCCTGGAGTTTCCCCGGGACAGGGAGTTCGCCAAGGAGGAGGCTGCCTTAGTCGCTAATTCCGTCACACTCGCGGAGAGAGGGCTCCAGAAAAGCCCCTGCAAGGGGCTGCACAATGGTCCCATTGACCAGATCCGCCTGCCTGCTCCTCGGCAAGGTCACGCTGCAACCTGGGACTCCGGAGCGTGGCAACAGCTGAGGCGAGGAGGAACGAACCCGAAATTAAAATTCATCCTCCTCCCCTCCTCGCCGTCGCCTTGCCTCCGAAGGCGTCGTTCTGCCCACCGACCCCTCTTCCAGCGCTTGAGGCAGAGCTGATGCCGGTTCGCCCCGAGTATTTGCGGCGCTTAACACGGCTAGCGTCGGCTCTCTCGGTGCGTGCGACGGCTGCCTCGCAGCTTTAGCAGGATGCTGCTTCGGTTTTTTAGAGTGCAAGCGTGGCTGACTTTAGAAAAAAGTACTGTCAGATAGAACAGCCTAATCTACCTGTTACATTGGCAGGGAACCTGAAAGGTGGTCCGTTAACACGTTTCAAGCATCCCAGAAGTGAGTAGGTGAAGAGCAGAGGTGTGACAGGAGTCCCCTCGGTTTAACTCAGGTGGACTTTGTTTAGCAAATTGTCCACCAAGATAGTAGTATCAGGATATACTTCACTTTAATATCCATTTTAGAATCGTAGATCACTACTCCTATCTCTTTGGGAGGAAAGGGGTTGCGGGGGGGGGGGTGTCGGGGGGGGGGGGAGAGTACTCCTTGAAGAGAGATAAGCTTGCAAAGGCACTGCTGAGGCCCCTTACCTCTAATGGATGCATTTTCTGAAGAATGTAAGCCTGATGAAATCTTAACTCAGCTGAAATGAGTGATCTTATCATCATTGGCCTATGTCCTTCCCCACTTCACTCTGAATTCATTCTAGCAAAAATTTCACTAAAATACTTTTCCGTTAAGAAGAGGTGAGGGCAGAGTGGGTTTTACATCTCTTGATAAACATGATCTTCACATACCTACTAGATTTAATGCACTATCAAACTCACAGTAATTTTACCATGGAACCAGCCTGAAAAATCATTTTTTCCTCTGCTTCCCTGAAAACATCAGTATTTTAAAGTTGGTTCACCATTAGTTCATGACTATTTTCATATTTCTTGAGGATAACTCTGGGCAAGCACTAATAAATCCTGCTAATGTAGTTTAGAGTTTGACATTCATAGAGTATACTGAGTAAATTGGAAAAAAAGGATATGAAGTTAACTCTGTTTCCATCCTTCAGGGGTCAGAATAACACTATGGCAACTCCTATGCATTGCTACAGCTCTTAAAATTTTCAGAAACGTCCATGGCATACTCTGTTCCGCCACACATGATTACGGGCATGCTCTCTCCATTTAATTCCTTACGGGACTTCTTGTGACACACAGGCTACATACCTGTGCCACCCGTCTTAAAGGAAAGCACAATTGTCTACAGAAAGTGTTATAAAACTGGTGCTGTAAAAGAGCAGGCATTGACAGCGTGGGAATATATCGCATGGTGCATGTAAACTGGCATGCAGCATGCAAGGATTTGCAAATGCAGGGTAATCCGGACCGGTAAGCAACCAAGTTTTATTTATAGATTAATTTCATTGTTGTAGTTAGCAATACCCATTTGGTAAAAATAGAGGGTTTCAGCTCCAATGCGATATCCGTTCAGTTTGCACCAAATATAGCTTCTTTGAGAGGAAACTTTCCTTGCTGAAGTAAAACTGTAAATCACTCGGACAAATGAAGAGAAAATGTGAAGAGAAATATTTACATAAAACATTCCCAGGCTCCAAATCTCAGACCACTGAAAGCAGTGAGAGTTTTACCACCCACTCCTCGCTAGCGCTGGAAAGCCGGCTTTTAAAGAAAACAGCAGTGCATGAAGAATAATCTCAGTGCCTCCCTCTGAAAGAGCAGGCTTCTGACTGTCGTCACTGAACACAGTAGACTTGTTTTACTGCTGATAGGAAAATTTGAAACATACGGGGCAGATCTTAATGAAGCTTTTTTACTGTTCAGTGATATTCTTGTAATGTATTCAGAGTACTTTCTGTGGCTATTATGTCGAACCCATGTATTGGGAAACAAAGCAAAAAATGGATAACCGACCGAGGTTTACATTCAGTGTATTTGCACTTGCAGAGAAGTGTTTGGCTATACTTCTGTGTTTCATAACAGCTATGATCTTTAGTGGCTGGGAATCTTCTTATTTTTATAGTGCACGCTGCATGATAATATATGGCAATTGAAACATCCAAGCTCTGATTAATATGATTAAAAACTAGCAACTTATCTAGTGGTGCTCAAGTTGTAAAGTTTAATTATAGCGGCACCATTTGCACAGCTATAGATAAGGTTGTGTCAGCATTTCTATTATAAACCTCTATCTTGTTGCCATCCGTTGTGTCAGGGGTCCATGAAATAAGAAGAATTTACAGTAGAGACCATAACAGCTGTTTTGGATTACCGTCATGGCCTGTCAGGTCAGTAATCCATGTGTTTCTTTAAGTCTTGACATGTACATCTACAGCAGCACCAAAGCAGCCATTATGCTCTATCAGTTCAAGTGTATGCCTGTTTCATTTTAAAAGGTAATTAAATATGAGATGAGGGACCACAGTGACTCAGGAGGGAACATTTAACCTGTCATTTTTCATGCACTTTCGTATTGTTTTCATATTCTTAAAACAAAACCAGATCAAATGCAACAATGAATTTTACTTGTGATAGCTAAAAATTAATGCACATTTGGAAGAAAGCTCTTTTGGGGGGAGGGGAAGGGGGAAGAATGAAGATGAAAGGTTGTGGGGTTTTCGTGTTAATATTCAAGCTTTGGGCGTTCCTCGAAGGTAGTCACGTATGGAACTCCATCTATTGCAAAAGGGGAAAATCCTGTGTTATTCGTCAAAGCTGTGTAAGACCAGGGCAAGGAAATCAGGTAGTGCTGGTTCTCTGTTTTAACGTTGGGTACTCTGTTTTTCTAGGTCTCACTGTACCTGTGTATTATAGGCACTCCTAGGTCATTTCATGGTGTTATACAGCACACTATGCCTCAATAACTAGCTCTGAACAAACGAACCAAGGACATCAGTCTTACTGCTTTCTGTGCTTAGAAATTTCATAAGAACAGCACACAAACATACAATAGTCCTTCAATGGTCGTAGCACCAACTGCAGCAATTGCCCACAAAGATTTTTTTGATTGGGGATGAAGAAGGAGAAAGGGAGAAAATGAAAACATCTAGATTTTTGCCAATGCAGTAGATATTATTTCCATTTTATTTTCAGTTGCGGGCATAATTTAGGAAATGCTCAGTGTAGCTTCTGAAAAGAAACACAGAAACCTAATTCATGGGTTGAGAAGGCCGATAAAATCTATATAAATCTATACAGTCAACAGGCAGACAAGGGGTACTACTACTTGGCGATAGGATGGCTAGTGGTGTCAGAAAGTTTTCTGTTCTCTGGTCCTTCACAGCTGTCCTCAATGAATAGTGCATTGTAAAAGAGGAAGAAGATGGAGACTAGCAGAATGGGTTAAAAAAGGGGGCAGAGAAGCGTATAAATATACAGACATTGGTGATGTAGCTCCTGTCTCTTCAGAGATGGGGTATACTTCTATATTCCTTTCGTCTGTTCTTCACTAGTGAGACCCAGATGCTTTAAATTCTTAAACTCTTCAGTGCGAGGGCCATCACCTTTTCGTTTTCATGCGTGTTTCCAGTCGCGCAATGAGACTGTGATCTCTCAGTTGAGGTAACTTGAGGTGCTTCTCCATAAAATAATAAATTTGTGGCAGGGACATGAGAGAAAGAATGTTTCCTGTTGGCTGTTTTAGAAAAGGCAGATATTTGACGCGAAACAAATTTTCCTCTAACAAAGCACAAACCGTTGGAATTTCCAGCAAAAATCTCACAACACTCTTACAAGACTGCCTCTTACAAAGCTAGTGCAACTGCTGCCTAAAACCTTGATATCTCAGTTTCACCTATTAAATTCCACTTAATAATGTGTGCTCGGACTGTCAGTAGCAATTTCAGTAAACTCAATCCAAGCCAAAAGTTTAGACTGTTTCAAGGAAATGAAGTCAAATTAATGTGCATCATTATAATGCACAGGGAAAGGCTTCTGCTGGTGAAGTTAGCGGTGAGTTTAACCAGCAGTGACCCGTCTGCGTTGCCAGACCACTTGCCTCAGATGGAGAATTGCTGTGCCTGAACGGTGTGAGGGACCTGCACGTACATTCGTCCCTGCCTACATCCATTTGGCAGCGCATCTCTACTGGATTTGACTCTGAGGTCAGTGGATCCTATGCCTCAAGGGTAATTCCTACACCAAGAAGATCTGTCGGTGTGATGGAAACCTTGGGATGGAGCCACAATGTCTGCAGAGGGACGTGTTTGGCCGGGATGCTTCTGTGTGGCACTGATCCCTGGCAACAGTTTTAGCCCTGTGTCTGTCAGGTTGCTGTTCAGTGCACAGAATTTCAGGATGGCAGCAGAGCACAGCTGTTACCGTATAGCACCTTGGCATTCCTGCATCCTTGACTTTTCTTCAATGCCTTCTGGCTGTCTCCTCCCAGATGAAAACTTTTTTTTTTTTTTTTTCAGGAAATCTTACCTTTGCTCATTTTAGAATAACATAACTGGAAATGTATGGCACTTCCATTTCAGCAAGTTGTGTGTATAATGGAGATATGTGTGTATGTCTATGTATCGATCTATCAGTAAGACCTGCATATTTATTATACATAGAGTTTATTTTATTCAGCATCTCTTACGAAACAGAAAAGGCCTGTCAGCTTTCTACTAGACTTTTCTTTGGGGGTTCCCATAGCTGAAGTTGGTATGCTTACACGTATGTACATATGTATATATGTATTTAGTTATGTACACACACACATGCACAAATACAAACGCCTACATATGCATATGCATGTATATGCATTTACTCAGATACATATGCATTTACTCATGTACATCCACATAGGAAGACTGAGAGCAAGCCATAAAGAGAAAGTAGCCTAGTTATTTCTTAGGCTAACTGTAGGAAACATAACACAGTTCAAACATACCATGAGATGGTAGCTGTTTCTGAGGGTTGATTTAGTATTAATTTATTTTTTAACGATCTGTAAATGCAGCTTATTTGAAAACAACACAAATTTATTTTGGAATGCCAAAACTAAAACATACTTTGAAAGGACTATCAAATATCACCAGTCAGGGCTGTATGGTATCATCTGTTATTTTAGAAATATACATGGTAATGCTTTGGAAGGTGCAATCTGAGTGATTCCTGTATACCTCTCCAACAGAACAACAGATACTGGCGAAAATCTCTTGTCCATTATTATGGAAAATTTCGATCAGTGTATTTGCTCAGCTCGTAGCAGAAGCAAGCAAGCTATATATATTATAAAAGGAATGCAAAACTTTGTTCAGTATGTCTTGTGTAACACTTGCTTTACCAGCTGTTGACTCTCATATTCAGTATGAATAATACGTCTGCCTTTGGTCACTTCTTACTCAGAAAGCTATTAAGGAAGAAAGGACCAGAGAATGACAGCAAAAAGAAAAGACTTCCACATGAAAAGATTCCCATCTGAAGAAAGAGATGAAGGTTTTGTATTATTCAGAAAAAAGAGGAAGATATGATATGGGAGAACAGGGGATGCAGTGGGGAATACTGATGGCTGTTGACAGATACTTTGGATTCTCATATATTGTTTTCCTGATGACCAGTAAAATGATATTGTGACAAATCTAAAATGAGTAGAGGAAAGCACTCTTTTACATAGTTCATTCAAATTCTTCTTCTCTTACTGGCAAGGACACAGTGAAGAAAAAGGTCTGGTAGAATAGAATAGCTTGAGTAAGTCCATGAATAAAAACAAAATGTCAAAATTTTACATTGTAATAGGTAGCTAGATAGGAAGATTATCAGCCTGTGTTACAGATAGATTAGAAGGCTATCACCTTGTGTACCCCAAGGACCACCTGCTAACTTCCAGTTATAGAGTAATCAATGGATGTGTGCGTCTGGGATTTCTAAAGTGTTAAAGGATGCTTCATCCAAAGGTTTTGCTACGAGCTTCCCTTGGAGGTCTGCTGTCTGACTAGATGGACTGTAAGTGCGTTCCTGTGAGCATAGTTCTTCACTACCTATTCGGTTTACAAATCCGGCAGTTGCAGCACAGCTTGAGAAGGACTTTATTAGTGCTGACTGGGCAACCTCATTTGTCTGTTTAAGTCCTCATTACTAAAGTCCTGATCCAAAACCCGCTGAAGGAAATGGAAAGATGCCCACTGCACTCAGTAGGTTTTGGATCAATCTCCAGCTTTGTCATATAATTTCCTCGTTTTTGTTAGTTTCTGTGAAACTGCTTCTTATCTTTAATAGGTTAACATTGATTAGAAAAAGAAAATCTTGTAAACTTTAATAGAAGTCAATAAAGCTTCACTATGTTATTGACAACATTGTCAGTCCCATCACTTTCCATCATTAAAAGATATGCAACCCTCATATTTGATTTCTTCGTAGAAAGGAATGTCTAGATTCTTGAAAGGTTGTTGGGCCATCGCTAGTCTCTGGTGCTTTCAATTGCTATGATGGGAAGATCATAAAGCCCTTTAAAAATAGTCACTAAAAATATATGCGGTATTGTTGTACATCCTGAGCTAGTTCTTTCTAAAAATTTGGCAGGTTAATCAAATTACAGATACGTTTTATTCTTTAATTAGATTAACATACCCACCTTCCTATTGCCTCTTTAGTGCTTTATAACGTATGTTCTATTAAAGGACAATCACATGGCTCAATGGACAGACACTGTACATCTATTTATGGCTGTTCACTTACAAGGGACCTTCCTTAATTAGTGTTTTCTCTGGCTTGTGTCCGTTTGTAGTAGCACTTAATGCTTAAGACTTCCATATTGGCTAATGTAATGTATATCTTCTATTTCTTTGGCATCCTAAAATTAGTTTTGCAGGTTTGGAACAAAGATAATAGCAATAATTAAGTTAGGTAGCAAAGGAAGATGGGTTTCCTTGAAGGCTCACAAAACTTGAGGCCCTCTCTGTTGTTACTGAAGGGAGACGTGCTTCCAGGGACAATTGAGAGCTGGACGCTAGCTTTAGGATCCGTGGTGTCACTATCAACTTTTTCCCTGTCGGAATGTTCCTGGTAGGAACAAAGAAACAAGTCTTTGGCAATGAGTTTTGAATACTTCAACACAAGACAAATAAAACTACAACTATAGATGAGCGACATGTAATTCCAGTTACTGCTTTACTATAGTACTGTCCCAGGACTGTTGATATTTAATAAAATTAAATTGAAGGTGTTGAACCTCCAAGGCCTGAAATTGGTCCCTTTCACTTGTTCCAAATATTTCCTCTCTGTAAAACTTTCCTAAATTTATCCATGCTTCAGTTTCCTGTCTCTAAACTCAGGAAGACAAAAACACCTCCTGCCTTCTTGTCCTTTTAAGTGTTTCATCTATTTATGATATAAACTCTTTGTTTAAGATTTCTGTTTTATCATATATGGAGTAGGGTTAGAGGAAGAGTTCATGTCACTTCCTTCTCCCTACCTCACTGGAAATTCAATTCTCTGCCAGCCTGTGAAAATCATGGCAAGTATTTGCTTTCCTCCAGAAAAAAAGTAATTTCCATGTTGGTTAGAGGATGAGGTTTTTTCTTTTCTTTTTTTTATTTTTTTATTTAGTACTTAGATTTGGGAGGATTGAATCAAAAGATGATATTTTACACATAAAATTTTAATGAAAACATTTTATTTTCTGTAGAAAATTAATCAGGAAAGATAATTTCAGAGTACTTAATGCAAGTTCTCAGCAGAACAGGACTCTCAGCTAAGGTCTTCAGATGCTAAATAATACAAATATGAAAATAGTACTGTGAGTCATACTACTGGGGGTGGCTGGGTCAGCTGCCTGTTTCGTAAATATTAATCAGCCTTTTTAATGTAAGGTTACCTCACTATTCATCTTCTTTTTCCACATTGCCTGGATTACTTGTATATAAAATATGGATGGGCATAAATCACAGGTAGCTTGCGTTTTTTCTTTTTGCCAGGGTTCAGGTGTAACCACCCACCGAGTTAACAGAACAAAAATATTAATAGTAAGAGGCCTTGCTGGTTTAGATGCTGAACTTTAATGCCATGTTTGCTCCTATTCATCAGATCTTAATCCAGCGCCGGAGGAGTTGCTGACAAGGCTACTGTTGGTCTCGGCGTGTAGCGAATTAGATTTGGGAATGTTAAAACCTTAGCAGCAAGTTTCTCTTGCTTCACGCGGTGCGTTTGCGGGTCGGTGCAGGACCGTCACCACGAGCAGCTCTTCCGAAGGGGAATGCCGAAGCAAGGCAGTTCCCGTTTCGCGGGGAGATAATCCCGGCAAAACGAGGGGATCTTGGGTTTCATACACGAAACCTCTGCCCTTTGTTTCAAGTCTCGTCACTAGGAAGGACAAGCCATGCTCAGTGCCGTCCTTTGGGCTAATTCCGGCCGACGGCTTTCGCCCGTGGCCGGCCCACGGAGCTCAGCGGCGATGCCGGCAGCGTTCCCCCGGTCACGGTCGGACACCTGAATACAGCCGGCCGGCGGGCTCCGCGCCCGGCACGACCTCTCGCCCCACGCCTGGAGACTCATGGTCTCCGTAGCTTTGTTCAGTACGAGGCGTTTTTGTCTGCTCCGAAGATCCTCCTGTTTGCTGATGGGGAATAATAGTCAGCAAAGCAAGGGTAAACCGATTTCACGCAGAAACTCCTGTCAGAGCTCTGTGTTACATCAAGAATAAGCTTAGAGCAACTCCAGTGAAGCCGTTTCACTCGGCTTGCCAGGCTGAGTCCAATATGGACCTTCAACATAGATATTATTGCATTAATTTTAATGAATAAAGAACACAGACACATTATTTAATTAACGTAGTAAACCCCATTGTCAGCAAGCAAAGAAGTTATATTGTACAGCCGCTCTAATGCAATCACAGGAGCATACTTTATGGCTGTGAGAATATAATTTTCTTGTTAAAAACCTTTGTTGTTTTTTAAATATATAAAACCACAGGACACGTGTAAATAAGGCTTGCCAGCCATCTCAAATGCCTCATATCAAAATGAATCTTCTAGCTTTAATCTGTGTTTATTTTGACATCTTTCAAAGAATGCTGATGTATATATACATGCATATATATAAATATAAGCAGAGGTACGCATGTGTATACCTGTCTTATTATAAAATCAGAGGTGTTAATATTGAAGAATACAGCCATAATGTCAATTTTCATATGTTACCTTTTACCATTACTTTTATCTTCGTATTTACACAGTTAAGGGCTGTTTAACCGCAAGAGTCTCCCTTTTCTTGTACTTTCCTGCCTGGTCCAACTCACTGTTAGACAGAAAATGCTCCTTTATTTTGTTCCGGGGGAGTTCAAGAGCACTGAATTGGACATTGCAATACTTGACCAAGACCCACTGCGCAAAGTCTCGCCTGTATGTCTAGTTTAGACCTACACATGTTTTTCCATCTGAGCTCCGTCGTGCGTTACCACATGAGCTGGTTCAAAGTTTCTGAAAGTCAAGGAGTCAAGAGGCCACCAGTCAGCTGAATGACGGTATCTTGACATGTGCAAGATAGGCTACTGGCTCTGTGTTAGTCCTGAATTCATAACTTAGAGGGAGTCGGTGTTTCGTAAAATAGGGGAAGCTGTGGGCAGTATATCTCATAGATTGGCAGGAGCTGCTTGCTGCGTAGATGGGTTTAGATTACAGTAGGAGTCAAGATTTTAACACGTATTTTGGTGTGCTTAATCCCACACTGACACAGACTGTGAAAACCATTGCTTGAAGGCAACATATATAGTCAGACTGTGGTTTACCTAATAATAAAACCTGAAAGTGAAAATGGAAATGGAAATATGATGTAGTCCAAAGTGTATCAGGCTGTATCAGTGCCACTTGAAACATGGAAATAAGTAAATTTCTTGTTTGTTTGGCAGGAACTGTAGTTCTACAGTCCTTGCTTTTATTATTATTTTTGGTTCTGTGATTTTAACCCTGCAGAGTGCTCTCAAATAAGCTTTTAACCTTATGCTTTATTGTGATGAATGAGGATGACTGAATTTGCAACTAGAGACAGTTTCCTATAGCATTATCTTGTAATTTTTTGACCAAAATTGGCACGGTATTCGTAGCTTGAAAAGGAAGGGTTTTTTTCTTTTTTCTTCTTTTACTAAAAATGTATAGCCTGAAGGTTATTGCAAGATAGAGGAAAAATAGTAGAGTAAGACCATGTTCAAACAACACCACTTTTTTTACACCCAGAAACTTTTGATTTTGTTTTAAGGATTATCTATTAAGACTTGAAAAAAGCCACACAAAAAACGCCTGAAGAGGAGAGGGGCACACCAGAAAAGAGACAACATTTTATAACTAGATTGGAAGTTAAATTTAGATACACATTTCTTTAAATCTATAACTTTTTTAAAAGTGCAAATCGTCTTTCTGCTTATCTTAGAGGGCAGACTGTCCCTCTTACTATTAAAGATTATTTTTAAAATAGCTTCAGTATGATGGGGACCAATTTTTACTCAGTCCTTATCAAGGAATAAAATTAAACAAAACATGCTGTCCAGCAACATCCACTCTCCTTTAGACGGTCAGAAATAGTTAAAATACAGAAGGGAGCACCATCACTGATTTTAATATCAAAATAGTATATACTTCTTCGGGGTTCCGTAAAATTTAGTTTACGGAACTCGGGCAAAAGTTTTATAGCACACAGAGTTGTTGGTGTTTGACGTATGGATTTCAGCAGGAGGTTGTGTTTTGCTGATGTCTGGAAGTCTAGCCCACTTTTACTGTTATATGATGCGCATGGTGCATAGCTTTTAAGGTGACCACAATCTATAATACATGCACGAAACAAGAACTGTTTTATCAGTTTCCATGAGCAAATGGGGATTTCACTTTCTCCGGCTGGCCACACCTCTTTTTTAGTGAACACTAAAGTGTACTTGAAAACAAAGCCATAGGGATAAATATCCTTAAGTGGTCCTATATCTTACGTGCTGTGATATGCAAATAAATAAATTCCACATAATTAATGTAACTTTATCGGTTGAGATGTTCTGGCTGTCAACAGTCACTGACAGCGATTGCGACTCCCTTCTGCACCCATCGCTTACGTTCTATGACAATACTGTATTTATGCAGTACGTCGTTGCTGAGATTTCATAAACCCGGATGGAAGATTAGCTGTCTACCTGCCAGTTAACGTAACGGGAGCTCCGCCATTAGATCGTGTGCCTGGCTTTGACAAAGTTCAGCCTTTTTCTAGAGGCAAATTGTGGACTGGCTGCCGGGGAGCCCATCCCTGCCTCCTAGGCCAATGTCACGCCTTGGCGTAACGTCAGCTCCCAAGCGAAGGAGGGGACTTGGCTCGGGCTGTCCCTCCACCGTAGGTCTTTGGGGCAGGCTGGCCAGGCGCCGAGAAGAGGGACGGCGTGCTCCGGGCCGTGGCGGCCAGGTGGTGGAGAGCAGTTCAGAGCCACCTGGCCCGGCGCCCATCCGCTCTCAAGGAAGTTGGCCAGGACCACGGGATTTATCTTTTGGCCTGGGGTCTCTTCTCAGCCACCTGTGGTGGTCCCGACACTTAGTTATTACTATTACTGTTGTTGTTTTCTGTAGGTTTTGGAAGTATTTTTAGTTTCGATCGTGTGAAGTGCAGCCCCCCCTCAACGTGAGGCCTTTTCCACGCACAGAACTGGTGGTAGATGTTGCGTGTCCTAGACTACGCGCAGGGGTAGGCGTGGGGGTGGGATGGTATCGGGGGACAGTTCAATACAGACTGAACCAAGACCGTCCCCTTGACGTTCGAGGCGGTCCTTGGAGTCGGCTGTCTTCCCTCATCTGTTGACTCCAAGGAGACGCCAGCCACGACCTGACTTTAGGCAGCGTGGGTGGGCTGGGAACGGCGTGAGGGAGTGTACTCAAGGGCCGCGTTGCTCGGCGGTGCGGGCGTATTGCCTGACTTCCATTCCCGCGAGCAGAACGGGGCGGTAGCACTTCTCCCCGGCTCACCGAGGGGATAGTGAGCCATTAGAGACGGTGAGATGTTACGAGAGGGTACGATGCGGTGTTTGGCGGTGTGAGGAGAGCACGGGAGGTCGAGTCCTGTCCGAGAAGACGGATGGGTTTCCTTCAGGAAAGCACGAATGCATGCTGTATGCTTCCTCTGAAATGCAAGCTAACAATCGCAGGCTCTGCGGTTGTTTTGGGGGATTTTGTTATGCAGATGGTACTTCCTAATTATTACGTTGTAAAACTCATGCACGCGTGAAAGGGAAGAGTGAAATAAAGAGGGGTAATCTAACTAAATATGAAGAGCATATTTATAAACAGGTATTTTTTTCCTGAGAACAAATTCGCTCACTCGTAGCCTTACACTTTGGAGCGCTGTCTGGCTGTATCAGTGTTTATAAGATGCTTATGCCTCTTTTTTTATTGCCCTTTGAAAAGCCTCAGAAACCCGTTTCCCATCACTAACGCTGTCGAGACAGGTCAGTGCAGAGCTGTGCACCTTTCCCCAGCCTGTTTCATCCCCGTCGGGACGGGGAGTTGTGCGCCTGCTGCTCTCCGAACCAGGACTGGGAAGGCAAACTGGTCCCCAGCGCAGGTCCCATTTGGGGTATCGCTCTGTAACCACAGCTGCTCTTTGGAAGCGAGCTACAAAGCTGCTTGGTCTTGTACACTCCTTTCCACAAATTGTCCTGCCAAAAAAGGGCCGGTGAAACAAAGGTTTGGTAAAACAATTCCATCGAAAAGCAGAATTTGACACAGCCATAATCCCCATCTGTAGGAGGACTGAAATGCACTCGGCACTCCAGCAGATCATGTTTGCTCAGCAGATTTTAATTAAGGGTGTTATTGCTTTTAAAGGCCAAGCTGGACTTTTTCCACAGCAGATTTTTTTCCTTCCTCTCCTTACGTAACTCCATACAATGACTTTATACAGACAAACTGTGTGTCTGCCTATATCCTTAGAAAGCTTTTATGATTAAGTTGTGGAAAAAAATTCTTTTACCTTGCCCTGTCTGAATTGGCAATAGTGTCTGCTGGTGGAGGAGGCAGGCATCGTGGTTAGGGTTTTGATGGGAATAGGGATTTTAGTGCTGGTGGAGGAATTATTATTATTTCTTCCTATTACAAGATTGCCCATAATCGCCCAGTATCCATTTCCCTCCGTGTTGTGCATGCTCAGAACCCATACCATACAGCGTACAAGAGATAGAAATTGGATAGGGGCAGCTGGGGAGCACAAGGTAATAACAAAACCGTATTGGCAACACTATTGACAGTAGCCATCAGCTGCCACTGCCTTCTCAATTTTTCGTAGGCATCGCAGTAGAGAAGGGATTTGAAGGAACAGAGGTTGGAGTTCACCGTCTTTTTAGTCTGCTTGAATGATTGAGGAAGGCTATAAAAAGCTACCTCAGGCTTAATTTTGTAGCAGCCAATTCTCACAAAGGGTGAGGTCTGTCTGTAGGAGGAGCGCAAAGCTGCTACGATGCCAGACCACCTGCACATGTCACCTAAGAAAAAACAATCAATAGCCCAGTTTTCATTGGGCTATCAAAACAATTAACTTGCTCATAATCATGTTGATTCTGTAAGGTGATTTTACCTACGGAAGCAGAAATTTCTGCGCAAATTCCCGTGAGCCTTTCAGAACTCTCTGGCATAAATCTTTCCCCCGTCAGTGAAATCCCAACATTTTAAGTTTAGAAGACAGAAAACTAGACTATAACTGAGGGGAGGTAAGCATAATTTCATATTACACAGTATTCAGAATATTTAAGTAAAATATTTGGGCTCTTAGTTTGAATAGATTTTTGACCTCTTATTAATAAGCGAGTTTTAATCTATTTGAATTTGAAGGATATTTAATTTTTAATGCAGACTTTGTGTCGGTTTACTTTCTTAATAATCAGAAGGTCACATGGTACCAAATGAAACACCTCATGACAATCTAAATTGAGTATATCATCATTACTACCTTTATCAGTCAGAAAGAATTAATTGAATTGTGAGTATTGCTCATAGACCATGATGTCTGCTTCTGAAAAATGCATTGACCTATTAAATGTCCTCCAATAGCCATCCCCAGGCTAGACAGAAGTTACTGAAAGAAATTTGTAGAAAGATGTCTTCTGAATGATGGGTGTTTGCACAGTAAAGCAGAGTAAGAAGGCGGCTCAAAGCCCCTTTGTAAAGTTTTTTGTTAGATCTTTAAAAAAAAAATACAGTTTTCTATTTCTAGTATGAATTAACATAATTCACATATGAGATATATTTAATTTCTCTTTTCTGTCTAGCTGTTTCCATGTAAGACAGGACACTGATGAACATGTGCTGACCACCACATGAATTTGTAGATACATGTTCCTGGCACCACATTAATTTTTACCCTAATACAGTAAAATTGTTCAGCAGATGAATGATTCCTGGAACAAGTTATCTTTGTGTTTATTTTTTAAGGTCTATTTTACAGTGATACATAAACTTTAATTGTGAATTATTTTGTAAACCCTATTATTTGCTACTCAGGATGTACTCCAGTTCTCAATATATGTACCCATCCTTAGGAACAGAGTAAAGGGCCTTATTGTTATGCAGTCCCTAGTCCTTCTTAAAACAGTTTGCTTTTGGGTTTGTCCTACTCTGCTTTCTGCTTTCAAGGCCAAAATAATTGCTGGACGGCTCAGATTTAGTGCCCTTTAATTGACATGGCTTTTCTTCTGACTCATGTCTATTCCCTAATGGTATACAGAAAGCAGTCACAACTTCTCTGATATTTATCACAATAAAGAAGCTAAAATTTTCTGTTTGAGTTAGACTTCTGTGCCCCTTATGTCCTTCAGCAGCTGTCTTTGCACTTGTGATCTGGGTTCATCTTTTGGAGAACACTGGCCAGAAGCCTCTGCGTTATACCAGAATAGGTCTCGCTACTGCCATATGCAGTAGCTCTCCGACATACCTGTCTAAAAATACAGATGCTAAATTTGCAGCTATTCAGCGATATGTCATTCTGATTTGTCATTTAGAAGATTGTACTTATCCCATACGGTTTTTCTAACACCCGGCGTGTAGTGGCGTTCTGCTTTACTGGGAGTCTGTGGCTGCCCCAGCCGATCCGTAATGCTTTACCACTCTTACTTGAGTATGTATTTAACGCTGAGAATCTGCCTAGAACCTGAACAGTCGCCGAAAGTATTGCGCTCTCTGCTCTTGTAAGCATTCTTAACAGCGGTCTTTCTTCTGGCAATGTGGGAAATGGCATTAAGTGTTCATAGCTTAAGCCTGCTTAAAAATTCATCCTGGTACCAGAAGGATTGCCTATTTCAGTGCTATTTCATAGGTATATTATACAGGATATCGTGGTAGCTACTGATATATAGGTCTGTAAGACTGAGCAGGTCAGTTTTACTCACAGAGTGTGAGCACATTCACTGAATCACCAGAAATAGTGATATGCGTGAGGCAGAGACCTCGCAGAATATGTCTTATCTTACCATAACAAGACACTGTATTTCTCATTGGTTCCTATAGTTATCAGATACTATTTAAAAAATCCCCTCCTCTCAGCTGTAAAACCATGCCAGCAAATCTGGCATTCCAATGCAAGTCACAAATGCAGCTAAGAAAAATTGTGGGTTTTTTTTTTATTTCAGACTTAGAGAAACTTCACATGGCATATGTTTAGGACGGGCAATACTCAGATACTTCATTATTAAAAAGTCAAGAAATAGAAGAATAATGCATCTGGCATAGGAAGAGTATGAGCTTCCAAAAGAAGGGATTCTAGGAAAGTCATGTGATGGTAAAGTGTAATATCAGCATGTTTTTAAGTATAAAAACCAGGTTTTGGCTAAGTTTAGCTAGGAGTAATGAAAGTTAGCTTTAATAGAGTATTTGTGGTAAACACTGGGTTTGGTATCCTAAATATTTCATTAGCAGTTCTTCAGCCCCATGGCCGCCTCGTGTACCAAATTTTCCTTAAAAAACTCTCCATCTTACATACAGTTAAGCTTTCCTGAGGATGTAAAATTACAGTATAGCCCATGTGAGTTATGATCATCAATGACAGTGACATCTGTCAGACACAAGAATAAAATGACTTTAGGAACCCCCGAGCCTTGATTGTATCATCTCAAATTTGCATAACCAGTATTAAAAAATGCAGTTACGTTAGGCACTTAGTGTTTCAGAATGGCTTTTAAGTATAGCAGTAAGACGGGGAGGGTGTATCAGATAATTTTAAATTGTAAGATTAAGATGCCAGAAACCCATCTGGAGAAGTGGCCGTGCCTGTACTGCTGAATAAAACAGAGCCGTGGACCATTCCCTGGCCCTGAGGCCACAAGTGACGAGGCCAGGCTCTATTTCTGCTCTGTAATTTATGGCCCAAAGGGGTAATCCTCTTGCCTAAGACATCATTATTGGGTTTTGTGAGAGGGTTTTTCTTTGTTTGTTTTTTTTTTTTTTGTTTTTGGTTGTAGATGTTGGACGTGATGCGAGGGCACCGCCGCAGCCTGCCAGCCTGGCGTTTCCATAGCATAAATGGAATAATTGTGTTGCCTAACGGGATGCCCGCACGTCGGGGCAGGGACCCGCGGTTCCCCCACCCCAAAGCCACGCCAGGGAAGCGGTGGGGACGGCCGCACGTCCAGCGCTTGAGCTTTTTTCCTGGCTTTATTTCGTTCAGCGGGGGTGCAGCCAGGGAGTCTGGCTGCGAAGACACAACACGTGGTTAGTTTAAAAAGGGCTACAGAGCACCAACCCCACACCACTGACATGTCACGAGCTCCAAGCTAATAACTCCCAACATCCTATAATTAATTAGAATAAAAAAAAAAAAAGCCCCAGAAATTACAGTGTGCCGCAGAAGGAGAGCAGGAGAAATCAAGGGCATTAGCGATGTCCTTATATATATATATGGTGCAGCGGTGAGGATACTGACGTAACATTCTTTATTAAGGTAAATGAGGAAGTTTTAAGGAAGAAATTACTAAAGATATAATATAGGAACAAGTCCCACGTTGCATAAAAATGGTATCATTTTTCTTCGTTAATGAGTAAGATGGGAAAGGGCAGATAGGAAAAAGCAATCCAGGAACAATATGTTCTTACCTACAGCAGACAGCGGAGAGCCGAACGAGACACATCTAGACGGGAAGCACCTTCACAGCCCCTTCTGTCTCACTACCGGACACACAGCAAAAATTGCTTTTCTTACTAATCTCGGGTATATTTAGGCAGCTAGGCAAAGGTGTATTCATCCTGGCACAGGATGTAATAATTGCCCAAGGAAGCAGCTGGGGAAGAAGGATTGCTTTAAGGCTGCTCCTGCAGAAGTGTGGAGGAGCTAGCCAGGGGAGAAATAGTATTTCCATGAGGGGAAGGGCAGTAATTTTTCAGGCTTATGTCTTCTCCCCCTCCCCTTAGGTAAAACTGTTTTGTCACTTGCTAGTAGTAATACAGCCATGCCAGATGAGTCTCCCCAGACACTACCTGAAGAAAAATGACAGGAAAAAAATAGAGAGATGTTTGTTAGATACTGTTTTCGTGTGATTTTACTTTCCCCTGCAGAAATTAATATTGTGCATTTAGTCAAGTTAATAAATGCCAGGTGATCGTATTCATGGCATTTACACATCATTTTGAATATTTTCAAGGTAAACAACATGCACATTTCCATATCACTAGAGGAAACAAACTACATGGAGACTACAGGAAATGAGTATGTTTCCCCAAGTAGTGATTTCACAATATTTCTTCTCCAGTTTGCAAAGGTGAGAGAGGATTTATGTTGTTCAATGAAGTAAAGTTTAAACCACTCTTGGATACAAGAAAAAGTGAATTGTTATATTGTAGATGGAGTACGGTTTCCTCAACATGAGATTCTAAAGAGAATTAATGCACTTCTCTCTCAGAGATAATTTCCTCAAAATTCGTAAGAACAAAGAACACAGGGCACCAAAGAACAACTAAGAAAAAAAGCCAACAACAAACAACCCTGCCCGCTCTTGTACTGGGTCAGAGCGAATGTTGCTGTGGGCTGAATGGTAATTAAGCTGACTGTCACAAAAAAGTTCTCCATTGCATTGGGCTCGATCTACCTTAGCACAATCTCGAAACAAATCCCTTGGCCGTTCGCACTTCCCGCGCGTCGGTTCAGTTTCGGAGGCAGCTTTCGGAGCGGACGAAGCGGTTTCCTCGGCGGACGGAGCACCGGAGGCAGCTCCCTCCACCTCTGCACCTCGGATCGAAACCCCCGACCGAACCTCCGGACAGCCCCGAGCTGGTTTCAAGGACCAGATTAGATCTATTCTGAAATGCAGTCTACTGCACGGTGTAGAAATTGGGGCTTCCATGCCGCGGGGTTTGTTCCAATTATTGTTTCACTCTGATTGCCATGAATTAGCTGATAATACGGGAGTAGGTTTTTTTTGTGAAAAGGTGAAAAGCCCAATGATATGAAACCAGAAGAAGTGAAAAGAAGGCAGTTTATGAGGACAGTGGTAAATGCATGAAGGGTATCGTATGATGTGGGCTGGTAAAATAAAGTGAATGAGTTGAATGAAGAAGCCCTTTTACCTTTATGGACGAAATTAGCTTCCTAGTAAAAAAGGAAAATGAGTAATAATTAGTAAGTGCTTTTACCATTCACATAATCCTGTAAAACCATCTGTCAGCAAATTAAATAAAAATTTAACAAAGTACTGCCTCGCGGGCTAGGCTTTTTAAAGTGCTCAGCCTGGAGTTTGTTTCTAGAGCTGCCATTGCTCCTGTTAAAACGGGAGCATCAGCTATGTGCATGCGTGTTCCAGCCTCCCCCTCCTGCCCTCCTAAGTTAAAGGAGGTTTCCCCTTCTTCAGCTAGTTTGTAAATCTGACAACCAAACTTTTTAAAGCAGAACCGGGTTACTGAATCTGACCCAGTTTTGCAAATAGTTTTAAAACTGCTGAAATCGCACTTTGGCACAAGAAGAAAAGGAAAGAAAGACAGAAATTTAAAAAAATGGAAGAGGAGATTTACACGTTTCATAGCACTATTTTGTCAGGTTTCATAAGAAATTCATTATATTGTATGGCCCTTTAATCCATAACAGGATTAAAAATAATTATTTTCCCATTTTCTGCTTTCCTCTGAGGCTGGCTCAGTACATATCCCTTTGTTTGTGTAGTCTTGCATTATTTAGTAAAATCCTCAGATATTGAACAGCTGTTGGCTGGTTTTGACCTGCAACATTAGAATAACAGCACTACAAAGACAACAGATTTTGGCAGCTGTAAACTGTGTACAGCTGAACTATGATATTTGCAATTAATATGTTACTTGCAAAATTACATCTGTTTGTTTTCATTTCTGACTGTTTTTCTAGTAGCGCCACTTACTAGAATCTACAAAGACCTAAGAAATTTTGGAGATGCGTATGCAGTTATATAATAAGGTTGCATTTGTTTGCATTATTTGTTTCATATCCAAATTTAAATTTGGAGTCCTAAATTGGTCAGTAGATTAGGTCCACCTGAATTTAAGAACTAGTCAATAGTCAGTGCTGTCTTAGTAGCGAATGATGTCTTAATAGTAAAAATAAAAAGCAAGTATTAAATTTTAACTTTTCTCCCATAAAGACACATCACATAAATGCTTTTTTCAAATGGCAGTTGTCCCTGTTTTTTAATTGCAGTAATTGCTTTATTGAATATCATAAACTGAGTCCAGATGCAGTTCCGTTAATTTAATGGTATTTTATGCGTAAGAATTTATTGACACAAATTCTGTTCGCTACTTAACTCTAAAATGCCATTTGTCTTAATAAGGTTAGTTGACGGTCATTCCTTTACTGAAGGGAAGCTGGGGGAGGAGATGTTAGAGTAGAAACTGGAAGACGGCGACTTGAGGAGACTTCGCCAGCTGCATAGACAAACAAGGCTTACTTTATTATTGCCTTAATAAAAGCTATTGAGCCCTGAGTACATAGTAGTTTCTTGGCACCTCGTACCCTGTGTGCATGGAACATCCGATTCTCCCGTTAAGTGGTCTGTTCAGTTACACTTGATTTCTCCGGCCCCTTTTTCGTTGCTTTCCAGCCATGCTGTAGTCTCACTAAACACATTCCTAAGCAACTACTGTAAAACTCTTCCAAAAAAGAAAAATATCCGGAAGGTGGGTCCCGCTCCTGCCCAGTACTGAGCAGCCTGAATTCCTGTGCAGCCCAGTAGGAAAGGGGTGCACCCAGCACATCGCTGGAACGGGCTGGAGCTTGTCTGAGCAGACCTGGGTTTAGCCCTGCACACCTACTGCCTCTTGCTGGGAATCAAATCTGCACGCACATAGCATGGCTCAAGGAGCTAAAAAATCTGGAAGACTGATGCTCCGTGTGTTTCTTTTTGTTTGGTTTCTAAAGAAGATTTTGCATTAGCTAAACTGAATTTACATTGGCCAAAAATAAATAACTTTACCTGGATAGTAAGCTCTTGAGCCTTTTTGTACTATCTTGGTATGTCGTTCAGTACTCTCTGGGTCTTGGGATCTCCAGTATGATACATTTCCAACTAGGAAACTTAACCGTGACAACCACTTTAATGAGTTAAAGCATCCTAATTCATGGCAACAACAACAAAAAAGTATTTTTTTTAAAGAGTATTTTAGACAAAACTAAGGAAAAAAATTGAACTATGTGAAATTCATGTAGTACCAAAGTGAAAACTTATTCAAGTATTACACAAAATATTCAAAATAGTTCTCATGAATAGTTTTTTTGGTCTAGTTCACAAATGAAAAATATAGAACCTGTGCTTACCTATTTAATAGCCATTCAGAGAAAACAATGCCCTACTTGATCAATATTCTTGAAGAAGGGTGCTGAATATTCATTATGCTGAAAATGACCAATCTAGAAAGAGGGGATGAATAGGTCGCAGTCCGGAAACAAAAGATAATACTGTAGCAGCCTGAATTTAGCCAGCATGTCTTGGTTAACTCTTTTTGATTTTTAACTGTAACTGAGGTTGGTTGTAACTATTGAATAGAACAAGGGATTTTGTTCTTGTTCTTATATGTGAAAGAGTGATTCTACAGGTTGCCAAGTGCTCTAGCTTTCATGCAACAAAGCAGATGCTCAGGTCATTAATGGCTTCACTCAAGCCTTCAGGCGTTCTTTGTGGTTGGAGTTAAGCAGACAAGAATTTTGCTGGATGGAGATATGAATAAAGTTCTCAAAAAAATCATAATTCTAACATATTTCTTTGTATAGTTAGTATACTAGAATAAGCTTGTTTTATTTACTTTACTGCCTTAGGATGAGGCATTTGACAGAACCACTTTAGCTTCTTTGACTTTCATTAGTCAAGGATGGGGATATGCTTGGTGGTTCCCTGTCACTATCACAAAGCAGAGCAGGTGACTTTCAATATCTGATCCTGAAGAACATTTCTTTTTTTGCTGTATTCAGATTGGGAATACCTTGTAAAAGACTTTCTCAAGTAGTTCTTACATTTTATATAGAAGGTGCATTTTACGTTGAAGATGGTCTGTTTATGCTCTCAAAAACTAGTCTTTTGCTGAAAATATATCAATATATATTATTTTACAAGTGTTATTGTTCTTTGTATGGAAAACGGACAGTGAAAATACATTGATGAAACATGCAAAAATTAATGGAGACTTATGTTTTGCACAACTACAGAGTTTATTTTAAATTTTGTTGCCAGACCTCAAAAGGTGACAATTTTGCTGATTTAATCTGCTATGACTTTTTTTTCAGTGAATTGAAATATCTCCTATAAAGTAACATTTGAGAAAGATAATATAATTCAACATAAAATGAACTAAGATTGAAAGTAAGCTTTGAATAGTAGGCCCAAACAAAACAAAACAAAACAAGACATTTTTGCAATGGGAAGAGGATGAATTTCAAGATTTACTGTTGGAAAATGGAATAAATGAATGCTTTTGTGGCTGATGTGTTCACAGGCCGCAGGTTCACATATTTGTTTGTCTTGATACTTTTTTCCATCTGCATTTGATTATGATCATTTTTTAAGGCTGGATTTTTTTTTTTAACTTTAGTTTTTGTTTAATTTCATTGGACACTGAGGTGGTTCAGGTGGTAAAGAAACAGAACAGCTAATATTAAAGCACAATCCATAGTGTTGTAATGGTACGCAAAATGGTAATGTGAGATTATACCCTTTATGGCACAATCCAATCTCCCTTCATGCAAACTGCAGCTGAAGTATTTCAGATGGGAAAGAGGGCCTGGGCTCGCTTCTTGTGCTCATTTATGGTGTCTGAGCATATCACATTCTTTTGCACAGTAGTGAAGGGCAATGCTGATTAGGAACTAGCAAGCCTAATCAGTTTTACTTCATTTGAAAGTTTCACAATTGTGTATAACCCATGTTACGTTTACAGATAGGGCAAATGACTTTATTTTGCCTCTGGCCCCTTAAGAAGGTCTCCTTTGGTCTATGACCTGAGCAGGGTACCCTTATTTAAATAGCACTGAAACTTTTCTTTTTATTTACTTACTATTGTAGAAAGTTTCTTTTCACTTGCATAGCCCGTTATTAAAACCTTTAAGGACGCTCTCAATTAGTTCTTTGTGCTGGTTTTAGCATCTCTACACTGCAGCACAATTTGCCATACATTTACGTCTTACAGATGTATCTGTATTTGCTATTGCATTTTCTACGTAGACATATCTCTTTCCAGAGAGATAGCGGCAGTGAAGTGAGGTAATAGAAGGCAAAACGGGAGGTGAAGAAGCGAGGACCGTGCTGTGTGTGCCCCCTTCACCCCACTTGATGGGGTGACGGAGGAAGGGCTAAGGGCAACCAGTGCCGTGGGCTGAGCTGGAAGAAGACCGGGCTCCCTCCTCCTCCTCCCAACCCAGCAGGAGCATCCCCAGGAGCTCCTTGGAGCTCGCTTTCAGTGTGGCAGATGATTTTGGAAAAAGGCAAAGGTGTTTTGATTAAAACAAAAGAGAGTGTCTGTTACACGTCATCTCTTTTTTAGATGAGGTAAATATGTTCATTTTTTCATTTGATGTCTTTGAAAACCAATGAGGATCATTGCTACTAATATATAAATATCAGCGGGCCTTTCATGTGTTGGCTTAGAGCCAGTTTTATGAGTTTTTAATGACGTTGCCAAGCTCATCAGGTTGTCTCATGGAACTGAGGTTATTCATGTGGATAAGTGGTTATAGGGCCAAGGTCTGGTATCCTTACAGACACCGAACGCCTTCTGAAAGAGATTTAATGGCATGACTCACAGATGCGGTGCCTCCAGTCCAAGTGCTTTAACAGTTACCTATGCAGCTGAAGATATTTGATAACTGATGACATTTAGTAAATGAGGAATTGCCTTTTATTTTCATGCAATACAAATCAGCAAGAGTACAATATTCAGGTTTTGTATTCAGTGGGCTTCTGTTTAGCTTGCATCAATGGTAAAAGAAAAAAATAAGAAACAAAAAAGGTAGCTGTTCCTTCTTCCCAGTAATTTAACTGGGCTGCAAACATTAGTGCAACAGTATGGCAGAGAGTTCTGCAGGTTTGGGTTTTTTTTATTGGAGGCTGGGTTCCCAAAACAGCTTGATCGAAATTCACTGGAAGTTAGTTTTCTTTTATTTAGGCCTAAATTGGTAATGCTCAGAGTGAAAGGTATCTGAGGATGAACTGTTGGTATAGAGCCTATCATGGTGGGGAACAACCTTATGCAACTAACAATGCAAATAATAGTATTTGAAGAAAGAGGGTGTTTTTATGTATGTTTTTATGCTAGTGTTTTTTTATTAGCATTTTTTGAAAATAGGAAAAGTTATCATTTCAAAAACTGAACGCCTTTAATTGTGATGCTCAAACATTCAAATATGCTAATTTAAAACTTCAAACAAGGAATATGCAAGGGGTCTTAACAATGATCTCCATAGTATTTTTATTCTACAGCATATGTTCACAGCTGAGTTTTCAATGAAAATTTATAGCAAAAAAGCAGAACAGGTCAAGAGACCTATGCTATAGCAGAGAAATTATAGTAACATACACTAAAATAATAATGAATCACGATGCTTCATTGGTTCCAACTTTATTATACTGCTGCTTAGCAGTGTTTCCTGTCCAGGAATATGCATATTTATCCTATCTTAAATACAAGTTCATACAAAATATGATCAATATTTAGCAACTTGTTTAAAACATCTACGGTGTTTCATGGACAACATGGTGCTCCAGCCTTACCTTTCTTAAAAAGGCATGCAATCACATAATTTTTAAAAGGTACTTTACAAACGGTATTAAAGTATGCTATCTCATAATCTTTTCCTAAATGTTTATTGATTTAAAGAGAAATCTATCTATTATTCCGATACTTGGATATTTATGCTAATGTTTTCAAAGCATCCAGTGTGAAATATTACAGGCTAGAGTCTTTAATATGTTTTGCTGTAAGCACACAAAGCAAAGCAATCATACACACCAAGCCAAAGTATCATGAAATTGATGATGCAAGGGTCTGGTAAGAGGGAGATGTGTCTTTTGTTAACGGCCTGTGCTCTAGAGCAGTGCTTTAACTGGAACATAGGACATATAGTTTATCAGGACTTATATAATCATCTCCTGTTCTTTGACCACCGTGTGTATTTTGAATAGGTCTCTTGGGGGCAAAGAGGGTCTCACGTCTTCCTAGAAAATGCCAAAAGAATGTAGCTAGTGCTCCTAGGTACTGATAGGTATTAATTTCATAGAAGTAGTGCAAATAATAGCAGGGATTTGTTCCCCACACTAGTAAGATAATACTTTCCTCCAGAGTTCAGGAATTTTAGAAAGGAAGGTGGATTCTCCAAGCTGCTCTGGGTTTACACAGATCACATCAAAACCAAAAGAAAACAAAACCACTGAGGTCCTTTTCCCAGTGTTAAGCACCAACAGTTACAGCATGATTTTTGAGAGATGCTTAGATAAGGTGGGAATTAGCCTCCCCAAAACGCAAACATTTATAGACTGATTTTCCAGGAGATAATGCAGCTTTTATTATTTGCATACATGTTCTGCATGTATTGCTTGGTTTTTGCTGTTTGTTTCCCTCACTCACCGCTTTTTTAATCAGCTTGCTATTTATTTTGAGCTTTCTATTTTTTTCCCTTATGAAGAATATATGCCTTTCCATACCAGAACACATCAACTGCAAATATTGGACTATCTTCCATCAGATAAAACTTCCATTTCAGCATTTGTTAACATTTTCCTGTCTGCCATACTATGGCTAGTTTTGGTTGCAACTTATTGAAACACCCTGCTCGATAACTGGTTTGCAGAGAGCAAATCTGATGGCTAATGTAGGGACATCAGGCTTTTGGTGCAATTTCTACATCTTGCGTTAAGCAATAAGGCTTCATAAATATATCAGACCTGACTGCTGTGTGTGCAGAAGAGCTGGTGGACTGCACGCCGCTGTACAGAAAGGCAGCTCTCCATGGATAGGATCCCCATAGCTTGGTGAACATCTTAGAGGATCCTTTTTTGCCATCACAGCTCTCATCTTCACAACCGTTAGGGCTTGAACCTATGAAGATGAAACATTTTATTACAACTGTATGTAAGAACTCCAGTTTGAGAGCTGGCAAGGATAACATTTTTGACCTCTATTGATCAGAGTTTCTCTAGCAGAAAGGCTTATTTTCATGTAGTCATCTAAAAGAGTTACAGCTAGGATCCAGCAAAATGTATGCTTAACTTTCTTTGCATTCTGAATCAACATTAGCATATATGTGAAGGAAAATGTGGGTGTAGGTAGATGGTAGAATTAAAAGTATATAAAAATCAATGTGTACACATAGTGTTTGCAGAGACAACATTTGGGGAAAAGGTAAGATCCTGATAAGCCCCACTTTATCACAGAATCATAGAATGGTTTGGGTTGGAAGGGACCTTGAAGATCACATAGTTCCAACCCCCCTGCCATGGGCAGGGACACCTTCCGCTAGACCAGGTTGCTCCAAGTCCCATCCAACCTGGCCTTGGACACTGCCAGGGATGGGGCAGCCACAGCTTCTCTGGGAAACCTCTTCCAGTGTCTCACCACCCTCGTCGTAAAAAATTTCATCCCTCCATCTGATCCAAATCTGCCCTCTTTCAGTTTCATTCCGTTGCCCCTTTGTATCTCTTGTTCCAAGCAGCAGCATTTCCTGTCCTTGTACAGATAAGTTAGAGGATTAGAAAATAAATTAATGTGGGTTTTTTTATTAGAAAGCCAGGCGCATGGTCAGGAATGTATCAAACTGGTCCTTGTTGCTTATTGACTGCTCTGGCTCAGGACTCCTGTTGTAAGGAAGGACTGCTTAGATAGTAGAGGAATTTCAGTAGTGTGTAGCTTTTCCAGAAATCTTTAAGCCAAATCAGTTTGGTCTTACTCTTAAATGATGGATCAAACTGGGTTTTTTTTGCAAGCTTAAAATCTATCTACATGCATTTACTTCCTAGATCTATCACTCATCTGGTACTACAAATATCATGTTGATATGGATTAACACAGTAGCAATAGCATTTTTTTCTAATAAACTCTCTTCATTTTGTTTTTTCTGAGAACATATGAGCAACCATGTTTTGCTTCTCTTTGAGCAGGAGAAGGATTTTTCTAGGGAAGTATTTTAATCTTTCTTAGATTGAAGAAAGTGACAAAAAGTGAATCTTCTGCAACAGGCCTGTCCTTTGTGTTTATGTGTGTCACCTCTGCTGACTTTGCTGAGATAATTCTGACTACTTTTCACTTCTGCTGGCACTATGGATTCAATGTAGTTCAGGCAAAACCACAGGATGCTATTCTAGGCTGCTGAAATTAACTTCTGGATAAGATACTATTACAAAGCCTGCAGAAGATGGTAAGTAAGGAAAGGAAAAAAAACAGCTTAGGGAGATGTGGAGGAGAGGAACAGTCTGACTGTCAGATTCAGGAATGTATATGCAGGGCTAGCAATGCAAAAAGTCATATTTCTCATTTAAAACCGAGAGGGTTTGACCTGGAAATAATTGGCAAGAAAATGATAATTATATTACACCATTGTAATCACTTTTCAGACTAGAGAGATATATTTAAATTGCAAATACAAGCAGCTATTACCTTGTTACACTAAACAAGAAGAAAAAGGTAGACTACATCTAAACTGATAAGGAAGTTCATCTAATCCCACAGCTACAACTTCCTATACAGAGTTCCAGGGTTTGGGATAAAGCTGACTCATCTGATTTATGTCCTTCTTTCATTTACTTTTCCATTCATTTGTCTGCTTATTTTTAAAACATTTAAAACTCAGCTTCTCAATTTTCTATCAATAGGAATAGTTGTGAAGATATCAATTATTTCCACTTTCAAAGTTAGTTAATACGTGAGTTTCTTTTATATACACTTGCTAGCTAAAGTTCCAGTATTTTCTCGTAGCATTTACCTTTTATTGAATAAAATGCACATTTTGAGTGGACAAATTATCATTGTGTCCCCAGGTACTTCCTGCAGTAATTTCCATTGATTGGAGTGCATGTGCTTGTGAGAACAGAGATGATCAACTGCACTGAGTCAACAAGACACTCATTATACTACCAGATGCTTTTATTTTCATATAGCAAGAGGAGCTTTATGGACCATTGTTTTCTTTTTCTCCCAGAAGGGTTTTCCAAAGTACTTATAATTCCAGAAATGGATGCTCTGTTATACGTTTAAAGAAATTCCTGGCAAGACCTTAAGAAATACAGGCTATGCTACACAGACACATTCTTTATGAATGTACTGAACTTTCAGCATGTGTTTTAAGAGGTAATTCTGGGGACGAAGAACAACAACAGCAACAACCAAAAACCAACCAACCAATGCCCCCTCCCCCCCTTCTTCTCTCATGATAAGAATATATTACCTGATATTGTTGTTTTTTCTTTCTGAAAGAGATGACAAAAACACTCATCGTCTCTCATGTCTCGCTGTATGGACATAAATCACAACAGTTATCTGAATATCACCCCAGATAGGTTACTTCTGTGCTTTCTCTACATTTACAATTGAAGTGTGTTGTTTTTCCCCACGCATACATTATTCTCTTTCTCCAAGTGCTTGTTACAAATTGACTGTTAATTTATCAAGTACATGTAATGGATGTTGCATATTTGAGATATAGTTGAACTTCTAAAGGTTATGTTTATTCATTCACGTCTTTGGGAAGCCCATTGCCAAAGTTTATCAAAAGCCTTTCAGACCTGCCAGTTGGCATGGGAATATCACCAGCTTACTAATGCATTCTGCTGCTGTTGGTCTAGTTAGCAAATGAGAAATGTACACCTCTGGTATTTTGTACTTCAGGTTGAAGCTAAAGCAAGAAGCACAGAATGAGCATGTTCTAAAAGTAGACTGTGTCCTGGTGAATGCTAAAAAGCAAACAAGCACATGGATTGAAAAGGGATTGTTTGAATCAAGAGATAAAATCTTCATTTTTCCATTCAATAGGATATTTTTTGCTGTGTCACACATAAACTTTGAAATATTTACTTATGATTCTTACTATCCTGGATTAAATTCAGTTTTCTTCCTGGATTAAATTCAGTTTTCTTATTACAAGAAATTCCATCACATTAAGCTAAAGAAGACAGGGAGAAAGCTAGATTTCTGCATCTGTTAGAGAATTTATAGAAGTCATTAGAGCTGTAATAATGTATAATTGTATAGTACTGACTGCAGTCAGCATCAAGACTAGTAAATGCTGGTACACTAATAGCATTTCTGAAAAAAAAAAAAAAAAGGTAAAGAAAAAAAATCCTAGTCTTTTTTTAGTTTATGCTCATCAAACAGGTCAGCCAGCCATGGATGGGTGTAACAACAGAGGAATGTGTAAAAGCTCCCTTTTTGCAGACTAGCCAAACAATTTGTCTGTGTCACTGTTTTTAGCTTGTAAGCAAGCGAGTGTGATGTTTCTAGTATTTGTCAGAAATGGAACCAAATTCAAAATATAAGCGTGAGAAATACTTTTCAGAATGTTTAACCAGGAGGTAGAAAGTGGCTCTGCCATCCTCATCTGTAAGAAGGATCTCTTAGATTTATGTGCTTACTCTCTTCCCACAAAAGTGAAGGGCATTTTTGTCTTACACTCCTGTGTTGCTTGGAAGACTTCAGAGTGAGCTTAGACTGGCTGCTTGTGAGAGACAAGAAAATAGTTATTTTCTTTCTACATGAGTCTGAGCTTAATATTGCAGTTATACATATGAAGCAGTGCCTAGCAGCAGAGCAGTGATTGCATAGCACCACACAGAGGGCAAGTATATTGCCATTTCTTTTTCATGCATCATTTAGTGCTCGACGCAGTGATTTTGCATATCCTTTAAGTAATCAAGGTGTAGAGAGGGAAAGGAAGAAAGAAAGAAAAAATAAAAGGAGACAGAGAAAGAAGGGAAAGCAAGCAAGCAAACAAGAAAAGGAAAGAAGCTTCAGCAAGTCAGGTAACTGTTGGAACATTGAGCAGCAATGACATTGTCACTCTACTGCACTCGTATCGGGTATCCTCAAGTTTCAGACATAATTTGTGTGTCTTGTAATGCAAAGGGGGCAGAAAACAACATTCATTGACACGAATTGCATTCAATCCCTGGTGATTCCAGTTTCTGCCAGTTACCTCGTACGGGATAGGCTTTCTGAGACAGCGACAAGCTCAAGGGTGGAAGGATCACAGCCAGGTCTGGAGCAGCCTTTCACGGTCCTACAAGTGCCTTTCACTGCCTGGGGAATGACCAGAGCACTAGTGTCTCCATTCCTTACAACAGCCTGGCTTCAAACTTCATTTTAAGTCCCCATGGTAACTTTAAGGTATTTTCTAATGGAGAAATGACTCTAGTATGACATCACTAGCACTACCTGCTGTCACCAAACACAAATCTCTCCTGGACCGAGCAGATCAGAGCAGAGTATAGAGAAATGTAATGGGGGCATGGTTACTCTGATCATTGCAATACGTTTAATAGTCATTATGTTTTGTGTTACATCTCAGAAAGAATCCTTGAAGGTAAAATTTCCATTTCTCCTATCTCCATCCAGCCCTTTTATATTTCCTTATACGTACTTTGGTTGTGTAGACTGAAGTCTAACAAATATTTCTGATTTCTTTGTCATTCATTTTGGGATAAATCCACTACGAACTCTGTAGATAACAGTCACATTAAACCCCTTAATGCAACATTACATATTTCTAAGATTTGTCAAAACATTAACCTAGTGGTGATAATTTGAAAGTAACATGATAGTTTGGAGGTAACAAAAGATCTTGAAGCTTATTTTCCCGCCATTGAGGCACAGTGTCAAAATTCCCAAAACAGACATTCCACTTCACCTAAACTATAGAGGAGGCAGATTCAATAGTAATGAATCTCAGAATCACAGCACGTTGAGTTTGGAAGGGACCTCTGGAGGTCATGGAGTCCAACCCCCTGCTCAGGCAGGGTGAGCTGGAGCCGTTGTCCAGACAGCTTTTGAGTATCTCCATGGATAGAAACTCCACAACCTCCCTGGGCAACCTGTGCCAGGGCTTAGTCACCCTCACGGTCAAAAAGTGTTTCTTCATGTTCAGGGAGAACCTCCTGCGTTTCATGCCCCTTAAGGAGAGCCTGACTCACCCAGACACAAACATCCTGGAGATGTAGATGATGAATTTCCTTGTGTTGTGCTTCAGGCACTTACATGGAATGAACATTTCATATCCCTTCTGCATAGGTAAGGGAGCGAGTACTGTGGAGCAGGTGGCTGACCTTGATCATGGATAACGGTTGCCTGCATAACAGGATATTCTGGGTAATAATTCCTTAGTGTTACCTGTTAAATGTAATCTCCATTGGATAAAACTCTTAAGTATTGCTTCCGGATTTGTACCATGACTAAAAAATACTTACTATCTGTCAGGCCCAGTGGGTCAGATAGGGAATATTTTAAACAATATGAGAGTATTTTAGGGGAAAATGGTCAGAATACACTAACAGTCTGGTGGTTAAAACATTAATCTGGCAGGAGAGTGACGTAAACTCAAAGTTTGTTTTCCAGTTTAAGCAGAGGTGGGGTCTAAACCTGGTTCTGCCCAGGTTTTCACTGCAGCTTCCATATTTCGACTTTAATATCTTACTTAGTTGTGCTCCCTAAATCTACCTTCCTCTTACCTTTTCTTGCATGCAAGGCTTAAGATTCAGAAGGTATCTCCTTACATCCATGATGAACCTGTTCATTTAAGTCAGGCATGCAAACTCTGCTAGGCAGGAGGTTGCCAAAGGGGAAACGCTATAAGGCTTGGATTGCAGTGACTGAATATCTTTGTTGACTGGGCTTTCTATCTGATTTCGTTCTGCCTTTCATTATGTCACCATCTAAAGATGATTACCTGCTCTCTGAGTATACAGTGCTAAAATCCTTTCCAGCTCTTAACACCTTCCAGCTCTTATCAGGCAGTCTCCAGATACCAGCTCTGACCTCAGGAACAAAGCATTTGCTTGGTAAAAGATAAAGTGTGTACCTTGCTTAGTCCCCCTTAGATGTAGAATGTGATAAGAGCGGAACAATATTAATGAGCTGATCGTGTATATGTGTAGAGGGTTTACTATAGGGTTTTTTTTCCATTTTATGTGAACTTTATGGCCTGTTGTCAGAGTTGTTGATGATATGTTGGTGTACTTACGTAGAAGTATATAGGATCTATCAATTAATGGAACCACATTCTTTTATCGACAAGTCATTTGTAGTATTGCAGTGCCAAATTTTGGGGACACCTGATATTTATGATATTTTAGACTTTTCAGATTAAGCAACATATGTTGTTATGACAGGGAATATATATATATATACACACACCAATATGCTAGTTTTTTGAAAAGGTTTAACTAAGTCTAGTGATCTTCATGGTGACTAAGAGGTTGCCAGTCAGACCCCTTCCCTTTCCCTCCTTCCACCCCTCCTCCCTGTCAGTATAAAAGCTGTTATAGGCCAGCTAAAGAGAAGACAATAGGTACAGGATTCAACTCCAGATTTAGATAGGTTGAAAATCTGTGCTTCCAGTGTAGTCAGGAGAGATGTAGTCAACGCAGTCAATGCCAGCTAGAGAGCAAGTTGGTGCTTGGATGGAAGTGTCTGCATCTGGGTGAGCTGAATATAGTTCTGCAGCTGGTCTGAACTTCAAGAATTGTCCTGTAAAGGGAGCTATGGAAAGAAGTGACTGATAAGAAGAGAAAGCTAGCTCAGCACAGAAATTATTGTCAGAATATTTCACAGAATATTTCTGATGCGGGAATCACAAAATGATTCTCTACAACTTGATACATGTTACCCGCTAAGGAATCTGGAGAAAGTGGGCCTTATTAATACAGTTTTGTGTTAACAAAGCTACAGTAATGTGCTTCAGTTCAGAATCATTGTATTCTACGATATGTGGGTCTGTGATAAAGTAGAAACTTAAAGGAATGTCTTTTTATGCAGAGGAATAAATCAAACTGAAAAACTTGCAAGACCATTTCTATCAGAACACTCAGAAATTCCTTTTTTCCCCATGTTTTCAAAACTTTTTGATGGATTGGGCTTCTCTGAGGGGAAGGACTCTAAAATTAAGGGAAAGCTGTCCCAGCCCCTAAAAAAAGAGAAGTATTTGTAATGATAAATTTAGGATTTATTCATCCGTGAAGCAAAATAGTATCTGTGAAATATTACTAGATTATTAAATCACAATTTTGCTGCAGATGGATTTCTTCATTCCATGTACATCATCCCTTTACATGGTATTACTTTCAGAGCTACTAAGTCGCAAGGTGTTGCTCTCGGTGAATCCTGTGGAAACACAACAAAGGAGCACATCATGGTATCTACATGTTGATTTCATTGCCTCATAATAAACCTCTGGCTTTCACTGACTCTGAAGGCGTAGTTTCTAAGAACAAATGACTTAGAGGACTTCTTGGATTATCAGAAACAGTTCCTAGCTATCAGATCACATCTCTCAAGTGATACATTTATTGTTCTACTGACCTTGACTAGGTTCTCCACAGTAATCACTGAAAGGGTAATTACAATTTAAAACTCTTCTCCAGTAAATATGTCAGTAGAAATGCTGCTAGATCATCACTGATTCCAGAAATTACGTGGAGGGTTGCCTTCTCTGGTCTTCATCCTTATCATCAAACTTTCTTTGGGCATACTGTCTGCCCTTTCCTTGCCACCATTTAATATTTTGAAGAGAAAGTTGTAATAATCACCAATGTGGAAATTGTTTTACCAGATCTATTCATGAGATGCAATCTTCATAGGAAAAGGTGGTAGCTTTTGTTCTGTATAAACATTGTCTTGTATAGCCTGTATTCAAGTAAAGGACCTATGCACTGATGACAAGCTTAAGTGCAAGGTGAAAAAAAAAGTAGAAAAAACCTAATGTTAGTTATTCCTCAGCTATGAAACCTACTCTGTGGTCTTCTCATTAGTGTCTATAGTGCAAACTAGAGAAAGGGTGAGTAACAAAAGAGCTATTTAATTTGTTTTGACTGAAGACAGTGCTTAAAGTTATTTAATTTGATCCAAGTTGTCTCGGCACTAGTAGAAACAAATGAAAGATGCTAAGAAAAGCTTCATAATGCTTCAGTTCAGATTAGACAGTAAATGAAACATTTACTTCTTCCTTTAAATATGGATATATCAGAGATGTAAAATAGGGTGTGGAAACAAAGAGCCTGCATTCCAAATTTGTTGGGACAAATCCTGTTTTTCCCCTGAGGATGTTTTTATAGAATTTAACGTGAAGCAGTTTCAAGCAATTTTATAGCTTTTTGGTTATATGTTAGATAATGAATAAATGATTGTAATTCATGGAGATCTGAATATTTCAGTATATCCACCTGAGGGCTAACAGACTGAAAGAAAAAGCTTCCCCAGTTTGGGAGATCAAGGTATATTCATTCACATCCGTAATAGCCCTGGATACTATCTATACCTGAATCTATAATCCTGACAAATGAGCAGTAATATCTAGATTGGGAGTATTATCTAACACCTTACAAACTTATCATATATTTTGTACTTTCAGTTTTAATCTCCTTTGATTATCACTATTTATGTAATGGCAAAAGCCAATCTAGTGTGTTTTTCTTCTGATAATCTTGCTGTTGTCTTTACTGCTAAGGAGACATGATGTAATAATTTCCATTGGAACTGTAGGGTTTTTTAAGAATATAAGGTGAAGAATATGCCAAGGCACTATTTGAAAAATGGCCTTGGGCTAATTTTGAAAACTAAATCGAGGAAAACAAATACAGATTCTAAATGGGTTATTTTGTAAGGTTTGAAGTTACTGTAGAAGTGCTGTGGTTTAGGAAAGCTTTTTTAGCTTCATATAACTAAGAGTACTTATATGTAGCACATAATGTATCTACACCCTGAAGTAGAATTTTTTAATCATGAAACAGAAACTGATTAAAAACCAAGGTCACATGTCCAATATTTAATTTTGACCTCTTTATAGAAGTTTCAATAGGATAAAAATAAATCCATTATTTCTTTTTTCTTTTGGTGGTGATGTTATCCTGTCCGATGAATAAGTTTAGCAAAGAAAAGGTTGGACTTCCCAGTGCTTAAAGGATGGGAAATGTTCTCAGGACTTAGAGGAATAGGGACAGAAAGATTCAGTAGGTGGCAGTCTTTCCTTTGAATATTTTCAGCACCAAAATCTCTTCTTAAGATGCTTCTGAAAGCTGTTGTCTTTTAAAAGAACCTTAAAATAAAGAGGTGCCCTCAAGTGGTTGTTATAGATTGTATGGGATGCTTTAGAAGAATAGCGCTTGCCCTAACCAATTACTGTGTCAGAAAATTATATTTTGTTGACTTTCATTTCCTCAGCTATGTCAACTGGGTATCATTCCTTTTCCAAAATCTGGGGAGTTTTTGTTCTCTTTGAAACAATGGCATTATGTCTCAATGCAGTTACAGCAATGATTTTAAGAAAATGCAGGTCCTTGCAACACTGTAGTTATGAGACTGTGTATTGGCTGGGTTTAGGATCACAGAACAACGAGTGGGTTACAAAAGCACAGCATTTTTGTCTGGATAGGACTTGTACAAGCTTGAGTCACCTTTTCGTAGCAAAAAAGGGTGTTTGCCTCAAAGTACTCAGTCTTCCGACATTTTAAGAGTTGAGAAACACTTCTTCTGTTAACTAACAGAAATTCAGGCCTGTTTCACAGACCCAAATACTTGGTAGACAATTTGTATTCTTATTTAACTAAAGAAGATGTAAAAGACAGTATGAGTATAAACACCTGATATTTGGGACTGGCCAAATCAGACACACAAATCTTTAGTGCCATCAGTACTAGCTGATACGTGTGTTCTTCGAAGTGAATGCACATTTGTACACATACAACTTTGAAATATCATCCATGAAGTTTTCTTACCTTTTGTCTGTTCATCTTCATGATTTTTCTTTTCATATATTTACCAGTGCTAAAAGAAGCACGAAACATAGAGTTTTCCCGCAACGATGCACACTGGGATAAGGTGCGACCCAACGGAGTGCTCTAGGAGGAGCGCAGAAGCAGATCAGGAGATACGTGAAATGTCAGGATACAGCGTAATCATGTTTCCAGCGTGGCTCTTGTGTAGCTCTCAGTCTAGGTCTCCTGGTAGTTGGCAGCACTCAAAGACTAAATGTGACTATGGGGCATGCTCATCGGTGACAAAAGCTTTTGCAGATTGCCATACCATTCCCTTATGGTGTTCATATTGTAGCTTACCTGAATTAAGACTCCTATACTAATAGTGCTAAGGAGAGAATGAGGTTCATTATACACTCACTTCTCTTTTACTCGTGTAGGCGTTGACACAATTTGTCTACTGAAGAACACTTTTTCTTTAAAGTTCATGTTGTAAAGATGCTCCCTGTTACTTTGATTTTCGGTCCTATCGTTTCATTTCAAGGACAAATACACGTTTTTGTTCATGCTAATTTTCCAGAGACAATATGGTTCGAAGTAAGATACTATTCCTGCTGTTATACAATTAGTGTTATATTAACTAAGTTTCCATACTAAGATCCAACTTTTTCCCTTCATATGAACATTCAGGAAAAGAGAAGGATTACAATGAATTGAATAAATGTAGGAGCATGGTTAGTCCATTTTTACTCCTAGTAGCTGTTCTAGCAGGCAAGGATGCCGCTTCATCTCCTGACCACAATTTCTAAGTGTAAGAACCAGATTTTTTTCAAAATAAATGTATGAATATACACTATATGGTCTGTGAGGTATTGAGGGAAAATAGCTGCTTTCACACTGTAAGAATTCAGTTGAATATACTTCTAGCGCCTTTCTCTCTTCTTTGTACAAAGTGGTTAGATAACATCTTGGCACTCTCTGGGAAATAGAACTAGTTGAGAATACAGAAGGCCAGTTTCTAAGGTCTACTTCATATAGTGCTGTGTAGCTTTCACTGACTGCCGATTAGATTTTGGATAGAGGTTAAGATGCCGATCTTGACCTACAGAACCCAATATGATTTAGGGTCTGGTTTCAGGGCCACCTATGTGGTGCAGTCACAGCTGAAATCAGTTCCCCTGCTTGAGAAAGGGTAAGTTGGTGGCAAGCTATCTTTTTTTTAATTGTTATTATTGGAGGGTAAGGAGGAAAGGGTTGCTTTCTAAGGAATTTGCTCCCCGAATCTCTTGGAGCCTGTATCTGTTGATATGTAGGACTCAGCAGTACCTTTTCCTTTTTTTCCTCCTTTTCTTTAACATTTTGAGAGGGAAGAGGAATTTCGATACATTGTTCGATAAAGATGCTGGTCTCACTGCAATGTTTCAGAGTGATGCTTTATTATCATGGGATATATTCATTTATTTTGAGGGAAAACTGTGATTTACAGTTTTCCTTTATGTTCAGCAAGGATTCAGAATATGTAATATGGTTCCCCTTCCTGAATGGGAAAATACTAACGAAGGACACATAGAGAACATATGATTCCTGTGGGCAATCCTATATTTCTTCCAGTTATTTTACTCTTTGAGGGAGCAGCTGTCACACAATGCTGCTGTTCTGAGCTGGGAAGTAAAATGGTATGTGGCTGTCCCATGAAAGGGATTTTTATATTGAGCAGACCTAAGAAAATATTTTGATTATGATTCAGATTTTCCCTATCCTCTGTATGATGGCTTCTACTGATAGACTCAATGCTCATAATGTTCTTCTTCCTTTCTTAAAGTCTTCCTTTCTTTCTAGGCTCTCTTTCCCACAAAAGGCTGGACCAGATGATCTTTTGAGGTCCCTTCTAACTGGGCTTTTCTGTGGTTCTGTGGTTCTAAGTCTGAAGGAGAGCTATGATAACTAGGACAAGAAATTGGACAGACAGTGCTATTACCTGAACTTCGGCTGCAGTATTTGACAGAACCTAGTAGAGAAATGTAGGTAGGGTGGCTGCCCTTGGAGGAGAAGGTGAAAGGGCGCTCTTAGATGCCAATCAACTGACCTTTTGGATCTAGCCAGGGGTTTTATTTGCTTGAACGGTGGACCTGAAGTTAACAGTATGAATACAGACTGGGCAAGATACAGGATCAGGAGGTGTTTGACCACAGAGAAGAGAGGTGGGCCAAGAAGAAGGAGGATTTCAGTGGGGCGTAGTCAAAAGAAGTGGGTGGCAGGGAGAGACTGACTCTGCAATACCATTCCTAGAGAACGCGTGTTTATAAGGCTGATGCTCAGTTTATCTCATGATGTGAACCGGCCATCCTGTGGTTGTAGGGGGCTTACTTGTATCCAAGTACTGTAAGCAATTTTTGCTCTCAGCAGTTATTCCCAGCTCTCTGTGAAGAAGCTGGAAGATGGGGAGATGTAGCTAGGTATCTTATGACTTCTGCTGTTTGGGTGCCTGCCTGCCCACTCCTTTCACAAGCATCTCCTTGTGGCAAGCAGCTCCCTGAAAGCTGGTAAAAGGCTTTGAACTGTTTTACAAAATGCAGTTGGCAGAGGAGAAGTGCTTTCCATCAAGAAAGCTGGAGCACAGTGTTTTCCCAGCTGCTCTGAGGCGCCATATGTTTGCTGCATGGCTATTAATGCTACCCGTTTTTCTTCAGGAGACTTTACAGACATAACCCTCTGTAGTGATACCTGTATGAGCATAAGCAAACGGCTGGTATGTGGCAGTATTTCACTGGGGTTGATGCCAGGGTCAGCCGTGTCAAAGTTGCTGACACAAAGTGCCTTGAATATGGACATCGAGACCATCAATATTACCAGTCTCATTTGACACTAACACCTTGGGAGCAAGACTCACAAATCTTTCTGACTTGGTCAGCACAGCAACTGAGATTCAGCTGACCAGGGTACTGGAAGGATGTTCTTCCAGTACCATTTTAGATGTGGTCGTTGCAATTTCTGTTAACAATAACTGTAGAATTTAGCACACTGAAATGTCGTGGTGTATAATCAACCGAATGGGTCTCCCCCATGCTCCCAGACCTTTACTGGGATGGTTATTTGTCAAGCAGTCAAACAATTCCTCCTCAGGGTGAGAAGGTACGCTTTTCTGCCCCAACTAGTAGTCCAGACAATAAAGAGGATGTCGAAACAGTGGGTGGGGAAGAGGGTGCTGAGCAAATGCAGGTAGGGCTCGGTTTCAGAGCTCTCCCTGGGGGCTGGCAGGATGAAAACCACTAGGAAGAAAAAAAGTGAACAGCTGAGCATGTGGGAGAGTTGGGGTGAATGGCAGTTGCTTAGGGTTTGGAAGGGATAACAGCCAGGAGAATGTAAGAGAAAAACAACAATGTGCTGGAAGGAGTGTTGACAAAAGTCTCTTAAAAATTTGCCGTCAAAACCAGATAAACAAATCTTCTCTCTGTTGGCAGGCTTTGAGACAGTCTTATGTAGTGTAACATGAAGAGGTCAGATGTCACGTTATAGCTAGCGATTTGCAGTCAACGGAAGGGCTAAAAACAATGGGACGTAGAGAGAGCATGAGGAGAGGTATCTGTGGGGAGGGAAATTGGTCAAGGTTTTAAAGTCACGAGGCTCTGGTTTCCAGAAGGACAGTGCCAGGGGAGCCCACGTCCATTTCTTACCTCTGGGGATCCTCAGTCAATGATAGCATTGATTCACAACTGCTCAAGGCTATTACTCATCATTCATTGACTTGGCTGCAGTTACAATCAGGAATTGGGGTCCTGGCGAAGTGCAGCGCTAAGCCTCTGTTCTGCTTCCTACAGAAGTCAGACACGATTCTGGCTTTTAACCTGTTCGGATGTCAGACCTCCAGTTAGCATCCTGGGGGAAGGGCTGGGTTCGATGCAGTTGGAGCTCTTCTGGAGGAGGAGGAAGAAAAACAGGGAAAGAAGATGACAGCTTTGAGGAGCCAGCACCAAAGCAAATATGCAGGAACAGGCTTGCAGTGAACACTGGATAAATCCCACCTCCTTCACGATGCAAATTAAACAACTGATTTTCAAGTTGGAAAGCAGTTAGGAAACTCTTTGCCAGCCGCAGTACTACTGGGGCATTTGCCTGGTAGCATCACCTCACCAAGGCAGTCTGGGCAGATTACCGACTGCAGTAGTTGCACAGGGACACTTTGTCATCTCAGTGTGACCAGAGCTGTGAAGGATGACAAGGAAGCACGGGGTTCCTCCTGAGTCAATATGATAGTGTTATCGTTACAATAGAATATTATTTTGTGTAGTAAAAGTAATGGTCCGATTTCGGTGGGGATATGGAATTGCAGGTCATGCTGGATGCTAAATTTCTAAAGAGGGACAGGGTGCTCATAAAAGGCCATCAGTATGCAAGTGAATTAGAGACATTTTTCTTCATTTGATAGCAGGGATACCTTGGTAGGAAGAACTGGATTAAAAAAAAAAAAAATGCCCTCTTTTTCCTTAAACATAAAATAGTGATGTGGCTATATGGCTACATGGGGCTGGTGGGATCACAGCTGTATCTCCTTCATGGGATGACAAGACCAACATCAGTATTTACTGCCGTGAAGTCCTACAACTGACGTAGATTTTCAGTGGGGTGAGAAAAACTTCAGAAAGCTAACTGGTATGGAATTAATTGGGAAAGAAAAGAAGTTTCCTGAATTGCTCTGGACAGGTTACATTAGTGCTGTAGTATCTGATCTAGTCAGTGATGCAGTTGAGAGAGGTAGGTGCTGTGCTGGATGATAAGTATTCATCATCAGAGTGTGACAGACACTCAATACTACATTGTGAACGTGGCTGAGAGTACAAAAATTGTGTGTGAGGAAATACACTGTGGTTGACTGGATAAATTTAGTAATGATGGAGTTCATCTATCAGCTAAAGATTAAGCAAAAAGAAATCTCTTTAAATTGTGTAATGACCAATTGAACTTACTAAATATAAGGAAAAAAAAAATTAACGTTGTCCAAGCATAATATCAATAAGGAGGTCTTTCTATGCAGTATACAGTGTTTCAGCTGAATGGCAAAGGGCCAGCCCTAAGAAGCAAGAGATTCAGTATGAATCTCTTATGACCTGAGATACAGACAATAGAATGAAATGTTGGGAAATTGGGTAGTGGACTTTAAATTTTGCTCAAAGGAGAAGAGAGGAAGGAAACCTCAGGAGACACACAGACCAGCTTTTCAGCTGTGTTCATCATCTATACTCATTCGATAAGGCATATGACTGCATGACTACACGTATATGATCATAAAATTGCAGGCTGCAACACAGTCACACCTTAGTTTCTGTCATACAGTGTTTGAGTGTCGTGAGTCAATGTCTCTGTAGGCTTAAATTTAGGTATGTAGAAATGTGGATTTTCCTCAATCAATTTTCGAGTGAGATTTTTATTCACTTGTCATTTCAGACTGGCTAAACTGGATAAAAAATATTTTAAAACTGTTCCTCTTCATTACACATATTAACAGTCCAGGAAAAACAAACAAACAAACAAACAAACACTCTTCTGTATTTACAATAAACTATGATATTAAGAGATATCCATGCCTACCAGAAAGACTCAATTACAGTGCTGAAGCAATTACACTCTTCATCTTTACTTTTTCTTAAAAAGCTAACACTTAATGTGCAGATCATGGTTTTCCATTGCAGCCACACAAGACCAAAGCACTGAAAACCAAATACCAACCACATATATATAAAAAACCCCAGAATATACCAAACGTGTTGAGCACAATTATCAGTAAATACAACCTCTTACCAAGATGAAAATCTTACTATATTGTCTATAAAATCTTTATATGCAAATTACCTTTTAAGTCAGTTTGGGGGAAAGTAGAGTAGGAGTAGGAACTGTTTTAACATTAAAGTATGATAAATTTGAACTTGAACAATCTCCTTCAGGCAATAAGGGGTGTGGAATGAGTTTCAGTGAAACACTTAAAATTTCAGCTGTTCCAGACTACGCAAACTTCACCAGCATTTTAAACATCCTGAAACCAAGAAGGTGTAAGCACATGCAAACAGAAAGTGACAGGGAAGTACCTTCTCCAAATTACATCTGTCAGAAAAGCACTGACTCCAGCTGTTCATGTAGAAATTGAAGCTCTAACTTTTTTCAAAGATCCCTGCAAGCAGGACTTCGAGCTCAAAGGAAATGAGCTTTACCTTGCCTATCTAACAAGTTATAATATCCTTAAAAACTACAGTAAATGCTCTTGAAAACATAGTCTTTGGGGGCCTGCTTCTAAAATGAATCTCTTAAGTACAAAAGAAAAAAGAAAGGATGTAAAAAAAATCTTTCCCTCCCTAGCTCCTCTTTAATTTATGTTCATAGCTCAGGGATTAGGGTTATCATATTTTTTCCCACTTACCTGAACGCCAGCCTGATTTAAGGCTACCGTTGCTATCAGAGTGATTGTGAAGAAGCTTCTTCCTGTGCTTTTCTCACCTCTTGGTCTCTACGCTGGAAGAAAATTGATTGAACATAGAAGAAAGTATGCAATAAACCTTAAATAGATGAAGTAAGGCTACACTTGCCCGATGAGCAGAAGAGACGTGAGTTCCACTGGACTAGTATTTTAAAGGAGAAGTACCTAAGTGATGTGATAGTGCTCACTAACAGGCCATGCTGTTTTTTCTGGTTTCCTATGATTTGGGTTTTGTTTTTTTCTTATGGTTGGTCAGTGTTTTTTTAAGGATCTGAGTATATGTTTTAGAATTTCACTAATATTTTATTTTCATTGAAACTAATTGCTCTGTGTGATGTTGATTTTATACTGCAATTATTGAAGTGTTCTGTAGCAGCACTGGTTATATGGAGGTATCCACAATCTCCAGTTTCTTTTGTCAAAATACACCTTCAACTTAATTGCCTTAATAAATAAACATAAATTATCACACAGGGGTCGTTTAGTAAGGTCTTTCTTCTGATCTCAGGGCACCGCATTCCAACTGGTGTTATAATTAGCACACTGTTATATTTTGAGACAACTCTAACACATTTTTGTTTCAAACCCAGAGTTTTTGTGAAAGTAGTTTGCATAGCATACTGCAAACACAGAGGTATTAATTCTGTAGAATTCATAAGGTCAATAACTAAATCAAGAATAAGAGGTGTAGAACATAGATTTTGCTTTAGAGATGTAGGAAGGATATCTTGAGTAATAGTGGCATGCTAGTGAGAATGATGAGTAATAGTGTGAACCTAGTGAGATCTAGAAAAGCAAATTGTGAGGGAAGAGAGGCAGGGCTGTAAAAGCCCAGTGCGGCAGCTTTCAGTGTGTAGGTTCGCTGTGCTGACTCCGCGCAGTCACAAGTCCTGAGGCACTGTACAGAAATCAGAGAGATTGTTTCAGCAGTGGTACATAGGTGTTTTAGGGCCTGTATTATTCTTTACATTGTGGCCCTGCTGCCCCACTCTAAAAGAACGTGCAGATAAGTCATGTAATATGTAACTGAAGGCCATTATAGGTTGACATAGTTGTAGTAATATGTAAAATCACAGGAGATATAAAAAATCAGCTAGTAGATGAATCCCCCCCAAAAAGTATCAAACTACTATAACTTGTTTAACTCAAAATGAAGAAAAAATAAGTAGTGTTCAAGGCTTTACTTGGAAAACTTTGAATTAGATTTTTGTACATCTACTGGCATGAACATGCTTTTATTGGTAAAGTTTTAGTGCATTTAGGCAAGAAGATGAGTTTCAACTTTATAATTAGATTAAAAAAAACATGATAGGAAGAGTATTGAAAAAAAAAGATTAAAAAATACAAATCTTACTGAGATTATCTTTCAGAACAAGAAACTGAATGAATCTGTTAGAAAAAAAAATGGCAAGTTCTTGATGATGTAGAGTGCTCAGTTTTGAAAAGCTGGAGAGCACTCCCTCCTGTCCCTGAGTGAAGTTGAAAAGAAATCATAAAATCATTACTGTGCAACTCTGTTTTGTTACTTCATGCTGTCACTGTTCTATTGAAGCTTTCTTTTTTTCAGTGTAGGGCGACCATGTACTGATGTTGCTTTGTGCTGCTGGAGTCTGTGTGGCTTTTCAGCTTCTATTTGATGTATTATCTGATGTCTCTTTTCCCGCTTCTCACTTATGTCATTTTACTACTTTTCTCCTCAAAGAGACTTGATCACTCCTTTAGGCACATGTCAGAAAAAGTTAAAAAGAGAAGGCTGTGAAAAGTGATATGCTGGATATTTGCTTATATCCCTGCCATGGAAGAGCACGCTCTCAAAAGTGACCCGAATCGCAGTTTTAACTATCCAAACCCCTTTGCTCCACAAACAAGTCAGACACACACAAATGCCCCTGCCTTTGTTCGTGCATGTTTGCATATAACCAATTTAGATTGGTAGATGCAGTTGACCCAATTCTAGGCTAAAAGCCAGTTAACTGCAGAAATAATACATTTAACTGGTAAAATGTTAGAGCAGTAAGCTGCAGAAAGTCTTTTACATGCTAATCTGGAACACAGGCTAAGGGTTAATGATTGCAGGAATATTTGGAATTGGGTCAAAAAAGGGCTGTTAAGCAAATAGAAGTGTCACTATGAAGTTATGTTACTACGAAGTTAATTATTGGAACGATATATAAATAGGAAAAGAAATGAACTTTTTCCTGATAAAAAGCGAAGCACTGATAGCTCTGACTGCAGGCAGATAGGCACACTAATGCTTGCAGTGCTCCACCAGTATACATCAGCCCTGACCTGCAAATGTCTTAACATTGAACCTCTGTTGAGGAGATACTGCCAGAAGAGTCAAGCTGAGTCACATTATGTTCCAGTCTTCTGACAGTGAGTACATGGGAAGGAAGCAGAGATAAAGTGACCTAAATTAAAAGCTGAATTTGTGTTTTCTGAAGTGAAACCACTGTGCGCTAATTTCTACATTTAACTTCCAAATCAACTGACTAAGCATACTCAAAGATTACAAGGATTAATTAAAAAGAGTACTAAGCACCCCTTCCTATCAAGTATCACATCTGGAATAGTTTGGCACTGCTTGCACAATATCTCAGTTCGTAAGAGCCGGAATCATTCATTCTTTCATGTAGGTATGTTGAAAATTCTGAATTTAAAGTAGGTGAGATTCTTATGTTTTAAATACTGTTTAGTTCCTGGAACAAACAGGTGCGGAAAGGGAAATCTTAGATAGCTCTCATGTGGATTTGTTATCTCTGGATGACTTGAAGCAGGAACAACAATCTGGATAGTACAGTGTTAGCAGTAGTCTGCATTCAGATTTTTAGATTCAGTCTGATAATATATTTTGTAATACCATCAGTGTTATGTCAATGTTGTTATTGTTTTCTCTTACCTGTTTTAAAAGGAAAGGATTCTGTCTCTCTGTCCTGAAGGCAACAGTAAATTATGTTGTTTTTTTTTTTCTTTATTTCAAAAAAACCCAACAACTCAAAACTCCCCAGACCGTGTGTCCTCTCCGGTCTGGTGCCAGCTGTTTGAGAGGGCTTCTTAGTGTTTCGCTGCACTGCTGATGAGCTCCTCTCCGTGAGTCTGGAAATCTTAGTGATGACACTGAACTTCGCCCATTCCAAATGAAATGGTTCCTTCCTTTGGTATCTGTTTGACTGATATGAAGCAATATACCTTAGAGACAGACCAAGATTTTTTTCCAGCTGGTGGCATGACATGTCAGATGTCTGACACACACGCGTCTTCATCTCATAATGATTTCTCTGTTTTCTCAAAGTTCAAATATATGCACCCTTGAGTTCCTCCTGTTAGATCAAATAGATTCAACTAAGTGCTCACTTTGGGCTTCAGGAACAATACCACAAGTTAATGTTAAGCTTCTATCAAATTCAGCATAAGATAACTATTTAACATTCTTGGCAATCGTGGTGCCATACAGATAGATTGTAAATTACGAGGTGTAAAATGAATGCACAGTGAATGCAAGGAAAGGGAATTTTGACTATAATCAGCTTCTCTGTATCATTGGGGCTAGTTTTAAGAAGTGTGAAATTCTTCACACACTAATTCATTCCCTTGGAATTTAATTCCAGGTGTTTTACAATTTTAAAACTTTGAAAGATCTACAGAAAAATTGAAGTAAGCCAGCTTTTTTTATTGTGACAAACAGAAGGATTTAATAATAAATCAGCTATTCCTCCTGACAAACCCCCAGGACAAGGTTTTGAAGGCAATGTATTGAAATCTCCTTTAAGAGCAAACACAAACAATGTTCATGATACCTGATGGTCAAGTCATACTGATGAAAGTCCTGGAGAGAAGAAATAGTTTTGTCATGTATTAAAAATTTGTGGGGTTAAGTAAACATGATCTGATGTTTAATGCATTGAAAATTGGTATCTAAACATTTTATATGAATGTATTTCAACTTGGGAAGTGTGATGCTATTTCAGTTATAATTCTAGACTATTACTTGTAATCTGCGTAGCCTTACGTAACATCTCATATTTTTTCTGCTTATGGAATGAAAGGTTTGGAATGCCAGCAAAAGGAGTATTTATGAGAATAGAAAGCAAAGTGTCTGCTGGTGCAAAAACTTCATATGGATACTCATTTCTCTCTAGACTGTTTTTGAATTCGACACTTGTCGAATTGTTTATGTTCCTATATGAGTAAATCATCTATGGAATATTCAGTGATTGGACAGTATCATAAATAGCACAGAAGCGAAGTAAATTTTTTTTTTTTTCCAAAAGAATATAAATGTGCTATCTATATTTTTGCCCATCTTTATTACATTTTGAAACTAGTAACAGTTCAGTGTTAATCAGCATGTCAACCTCCCCGTTTTAGGTACTGATAAAGCAAGGAAGATTTGTAACGTAACCAAATGAGTCATTTCCAAATGATTAGCTAAACAGTCGAGTGTATCTTCTCCATCTTTACATATCAAGATTTTGATAAATGCTTAGTATGTATTTACACATCCCAAGGCTGCAGTTTAATTATCACAAAGTGTATTTATGGAATTAGGTATATAGAATCTTTATAATATATGCTTTATAGACTTCTAGAAAACAGAAGTGCTCCCTGGATAGAAACTTTTAGAGAAAACTCTTTAATGTGTTGTTTAACTCAAAAATAAGTAAGAGCATTTGAAAGCAAACCTGCCTCAGTAGAGTGTTTCAGAGAAGTAAAGGTTAACAGAAGAGGTGTTTAAATGGTACTTGGTCCATAGCTGAAAGCATCAGAACTACAAGATGTGGGATAGATTGTATCAGGTGGGAAGATGGTTTTTTATGAGTAGAGAACAGAGGTGAGACAGTTAGATCCATATTGCTTGCTAGAAGTCATACAAAGATTTCTGATGCTTTGGTCAGTGGTAAATTTCTCTCTTAGTCTCCTGACTGCTGACATCAGTTCTTTGGAACAGTGGGCTGAAATTTTTCTAATACTGGATATTTATGTATTTGTTTGTTTGCTTATATATGCAACTTTGCATTGCCTGACTTAGAACTGCTTTGAAACTTTGTGCACAAGAAAACCGCTAACTTGTGAGTGTGGGTTCTAGACATGAAATTAAATCACAAGATACAAATCACAAATTCATTTAGAATTCTACTATTTTTCCTGGGTTAGTGTACAGGAAAAATGACTTATTTTGATCTCTGTATGAGGGCTGGAGAGGTGATGGTTCAGGGAAAATATTAATCTCTGATTCATCCTCCTTTTAGGGCAGGATGGAACTGACAGAAGTGTCTACAAGATGACAATAAACTGTTTTATTTTACATAATAATAAACAAAAAACAATAACAAACTTACTCCTACCCTTGTCACTGAAAATAGAGAACTTCATCTGCCAAATTCTGAAAGATGATCTGGGATAGACTTAAAGATAATCTGAAAGATTTCAATAAAGAATTCTGAAATATTATCAGGGATAGGTTAATCTGGCATTATTTGCATGAATATACCATCCTCTCAAGGTAAAACTTTGTTCCTGGAGATAGGAAGAAAATGTCCTTTTATGTAAAGACAGAAATAGATAATTGTTTAGCCAGATAAACAGATAATGAAAAAACTAGTGAGTTCTGGTGACTTCATGGCAGACTGACTAGTACTGACTAGTGACTAGTCTTTCCACCCTGAAACCCGTAGTTTCTGAAGGCTGTAATGACTAGAAGGCGAAGTCTTTTATAGCTCTTAAACCAGATGTTTTGGGTGCACCTGACAAGGTTTTGGTAGCAGGGGAGCTACAGGGGTGGCTTCTGTGAGAAGATTCCCCCATGTCTGACAAAGCCATTCCACCCGGCTCCAAGTCGGACCCGCCGCTGGCCAAGACTGAGCCCATCAGTGATGGTGGTAGCGCCTCTGGGAGAACACATTTAAGAAGGGGAAAAACTGCTGCACAACAGCAGCTGGGAGAATGGAGTGAGAACATGTGGGAGAAACAGCCCTGCAGACCCCCAGGTCAGTGCAGAATGAGGGGAGGAGATGCTCCAGGTGCTGGAGCAGAGATTCCCCTGCAGCCTGTGAGGAAGACCATGGTGAGGCAGGCTGTCCCCCTGCAGCCCAGGGAGGTCCACGGGGGAGCAGATCTCCACCTGCAGCCCGGGGAGGACCCCACGCCAGAGCAGGGGGATGCCCGAAGGAGGCTGGGACCCCATGGGAAGCCCGCGCTGGAGCAGACTCCTGGCAGGACCTGTGGCCCCATTGGTAGAGGAGCCCATGCTGGAGCAGGTTTTCTGGCAGGGCTTGTGACCCCATGGGGGACCCACGCTGGAGCAGGCTGTGCCTGAAGGACTGCAGCCCAGGGAAGGGACTCATGCTGGAGCAGTTCGTGAAGAACTGCAGCCCGTGGGAAGGACCCACGTTGGAGAAGTTTGTGGAGGACTGTCTCCTGTGGGAGGGACCCCACGCTGGTGCAGGGGATGAGTGTGAGGAGGAAGGGATGGAAGAGACAAAGCGTTATGAACTGACCGCAACCCCCATTCCCTGTCCCCCCTGTGCTGCTCAGGGGAAGGAGGTAGAGAATTCGGGGGTGAAGTTGAGCCCAGGAAGGGAGGGGTTTTTAGTTTTGTTCTTGTTTCTCATTATCCTACTTTGATTTTGACTGGCAATAATTTAAGTTGATTTCCCCAAGTGGAGTCTGTTTTGCCTGTGATGGTAACTGATAAGTAATCTCCCTGTCCTTATCTTGACCCACAAGCTTTTTGTTGTATTTTCTCCCCTGTTCTGTTGAGGGGGGGGCATGATACTGTGGTTTGGTGGGCAGCTGGCAGTTAGCTAAGGTCAACCCACCACACCAGAGAAGAGAAATTCACAGGAACCAGGCAAACGTAGGGGGTTTGGACTCCTTTTGTTAGAGATTTCAAGTAATTCACCTTTCACGGTCAGTCACAGTCATGTATAAATACCTTACTACAAAGTATTAAACTTAATTTTTGCATGTCCTAGCCAGATAGTCCATTACTTGAATTCCCATGACTGTCATGCAAAAGATGGAAGGGCAAATTATATTTGAAACTGCAGTTCAAAGTAGTCAATGTTCAACATATATTTAAGCAAGCACGTTAAGAAGAAGATGTTCGGCTATAATAATTTAGAACTGTTCAAATTCTGTAGCTTATCTTGTTGTGATAAGTCAGTGGGATTCCTGACAGAAATAATATTCAGGGTTAATACAGCATAAGGAGGAAAAGGCAACTTGATGCAAGTATCCAGGCAGTTTTCAAAGAAGGTCCTAGTCACACTGTTAATTACATTCAGGCTTGCTAAATTGTGTTCTAGTTTCAATCACTTAGTGCATTTTTCTCTTTCTAACTTGACAAAGTTAATGTCTTTCCTATGTTTGTTAAAACACATAGCATTTAAATACCACTGATTCAGTTAAATTCCATTAAAAGTCACAAAACATGAGTCTGAAATTAGTGATCTGCAAAATTGTGGTTCATTTCTGATATCGTACATTGTAAAACCACCACAAAATTTGAATTCTGATTTTCCATTTTCAAATTTCCTCTGAAAATGCTCCTCATGTGGATCTTGATTCAGAAAGGGGCTTAAAATTAAGTACATGAAGCTAGCGTAGCAGTTCTGGAGCCAAGGGAGAAAGGAGGAGACAAAACAAGTGCCTTAGGCAGATAATAGTAAATATATTATCGGGTAGGAATCATGTTGTAGAGGAAAGGTCATGACTAATGCAGTGATTTTGAGAAAAAAGAGAATGGACAGCAGATGAGTAATTTTCTCTGGATGTTTTGTCCAGTGGGAAAAGAAATCTTGCCTATTTGGAGGCTTGTGGTTTGTTTTAAAGATTAGGTGCTTTGGGATTCTTCTCATGTAAACATAACATCTACTTATTGGAATAAAAATAGCAAGTTATTTGCTGTGGTATTTGGAAATTTTGGTGATGAGTGACATATACTAAAAGAGGTAATACCTGACTTGGGAAAAGTATGGGGAAATAATTACAGTAATCAGGTTCATGGAAGAAAAAAGGTGATCAAGAAAATGTCTAATGACTGACAAAGATGGATGAGGCATATTCAGAATGCTAAAAAAGTTGCAGCAACCTTTGGGAGTTAACAATATACATAACATTTCACTGGAACGAAACAGTTTGCAGGGATACAAAGACCCTTACCTGCAGTACAATGGAAGAAATAAAGAAATATTCAGGGACCACAGTATTCCACCCCGCCTCCCTAAGGTAGGATATAATTAAGGTGAAGAGGTACAAAATGAGCAGAGAGGCTCATGTTTAACAAAGCTTGTGTCTGTGTGTGTGTTCGTGTGTGTACGTGGAAAGGGAGCAAAGGCAGAGGAGAGCATGGACAGAACGTACGTGGACTTTCAGAAGCGCTGATACAGTGCTGCACAAAAGGCTCGTGTGCCAGGCCAGTGAGTATCGTATCAAAGATGAACTGTTATACACCTAGGATAACTTAATGGAGACATATTTCATTCATAGTTCTGCATAAAAACTTTATTGGATTGCAAGTGCAGAGAAGTACAAGGTGACTGGTGAAATGTCAAAAGAATTATTATGACGGTCATCATTTACCTTTCAGAAGAAAGGCAAGAAAAGCAGCAGCATTCAGCAGGAACAGCTTTGTACTTCAGAATAGCTAGACAAGCATGGTTGGCAGCTGAAATACAGGTTAGGCTTGGTTAGATTCAAATCTTAACTCCTACTTAGATTTGGAGTGCTCAGTTCTGGGTTTCAGGCTTGTCCCCAGTGGGATAACAACTAACAAAAAGAAAGGAATACAGTCCTGGTGGTATTCTTACAAAGGATTAGTGCGTTCCAGGATTTAAGTATAATTTAAGCTTCTTAACTATGCACGTGTCTTCAGTAGATTATGAAAACCAAACTAAATTTCCATCACCATTATAGGCTATTAACTGTAGATTGCCATTCTTCTCACACAACAGTGGGTATGAGTGAAATCATCTCTGGAACAGTTCTGTCACAGATTATTCGAAAAAGTAACATATGGAAAGGGAGAAGTGGGAGGGAAAGAGATAGGTATATTACCAGGCAGCCAAATGATAACAGAGATGTATGAATTTTAGTTCAAGAATAATTAATATAACAAATAAGGGGAGAGAAAGGGAGAGAACTGTTCTGAACAACACATTTCTACAGGAAGAGGGATTGTAGCATTTCTAAGCTTAGGAGTTAGTCTCAAATGAAAACAACAGTTGTTAGTTTGGTTTATGTTTTGGGTTTTTTTAAAATGTAAATCAAATATTAAAGAAATGTAATCAAGATTTATAGGCAGATATAGCTGTAGAAGAGAAGAAAATAAGCCTGAAGCTCATAAATCTCCTGTTGGTGGAATATTTAGACAAGAAATTGATGCATAGGAATAAAAAGCCCATTAGTAGCTACATGTAGCTCAAAAGTTGTTGTAAGACAAAACCAAACATGTCTACTGCTACAGCTGACGTACTGCAATTAATACCCTTATATTTTGGCTTCAGCTCACAGCACTCAGCACCCTAGCTATTCCGTGTTTATGAAATCAGATACGGCATCCTTATTAAAAGTTTTTGACATTCATATACAATCATAAAGCATCACATATGAATGTGCTGTTTAATGCAGAAACAGAATAATAATGGGTTTGGATTCGCAGTACGCTACTTAGAGAACATCTTACATCTCAGCCAATATTTTCCCAATCCTTCTGAAGCTTTCAAGAGGTTCTGAGCATTCAATACTAATGGTAGCTCCAGTCAAGAGACAGAAGAGCTCAGTACCTATCAGGATTTGGCCTGGTTTGGGTTTCAAAATTCAAGGGTGGGCGAGTTTTTGTTGTTGTTGTTTTTTCTTTTTTCTTTTTTTTTCTCTAGTAATAGGGGATAACAGTGTAGCACTTTTGAAAGTGTCTGTAAGAAATATGAATTAATCTGTTATGCCTCTATGAAGACTTTCTCTACATGTGTCATATACTGATAACATTACTCGAGTCATTATCATTATCTCTGAGCAAGTGCTTTCAAACATTTGATATCTTTTAATAAGGAAAGCATAGTGCATTCTGTGTAAAAGAGCTAGCAAGATTGAGCTGTTATGGTTACCCAGGAAGAGAACTAGGGGAACAGGAGAAGTACTGGGGATTAAAAATCAAGATAAACAAAAAGAAGACATTCTGTGAATAAAAGAAGACCCCTCCTGCATAGCATTATTGGTTAATAAACATCATAATGTTCTCTAGAGATATTTACCTATTCAAATGTGGGATCATTGCGGGTAGAACATTTTAGTCTATTAATTTCGTTAACTGCATGCATCTGAATTTATCAAAGTGCTAATTAGGTGTATAAATCCTTGACTGATATTAAAAAAGCATAATAGGGCACCCAGATCTTTATCACGTAAGAGGAAGTGTTCAAATACATTTTGTCTGAGGCAAGGCTATTTTCCGTGTTGGATGTGTTTTTCTTGGCCAACTTATTTATCTTCTTCCTCTCCCTGCTTGAAAATATTCTGAAAATACTCAAGTAGTCAGAGAAAGATTCCATCACCAGTTAATGACAAACGTCCTACTACTAAGTAGGTGGTAAATTTGAATTCAGTTTCAAATACGTATAGCATTTTGATCTTTTTGATTATTATGACTTCCTGAGCCCATAGGAGAAAGTTATGATGAATTTTTTTTCCAGGTAAATAAAGAATATTAAACTGATTAAAAAAGAGAATAATTTATACAGTGTGATATAATGTATATAGAGAGTAATTGGAAATGTAATTGAAATTAATGAAATGCAGAAACCCCAAACTTCTTACGCTTACCTCTTACTTTAGATAAACTATGTATTTGGCTACACTTTTTATGACTTCATAATTTGTAGTTGAAATGTTTAAAGGAGTAACATAAAGCCACCTTTATATAAAAGTTAATTTTTTTCCTCAGCCATTTAATTTAAAATAGTTCATACATGGAAAAATTAAAAAAAAAGAAAAAAAACAAACCAAAAAAACCCCCCAGACATTGTTCTTTCCCAGTAGCTTTCCAGCTCTTCTGTATACCTGAGCTGAGCTCTGTTAAATTACATGACCCACACTGTACGGCCAGTTGTAAATAGCCTTGAACAGACCAGACCTGTGAGGTCTGCCTAGAACAACATAATCTGGTGGGTTTGACCCTGGAATGCTGAGTCATAAATTCTCATCTTCTGCTATGGCATTGCTGTGTATAGGTTACTTGGGCTGCTTAAACCACTCACAGTTAAAATAAAAACTAATTAAAAAAAAATCATCTGCAGCAGCTCCGTTTGTAAGGTGGAATAGCCATCACCTGTCTTACAGGGGTACTATAGAGATTCAGTAGTGAACTGTGGTTACCCATTGGATGTAGCTGTAAAACGTATTTCACAGAACTGTAAAACATAGTTCACAGAGTGGAGCATATCAATGAATTAACAAAATACCCAATTCACTGAATATATGTATAGCACCAACTTTAACTTGTTTTCTTCACAAAAGGACTGTAACTGTTTAATTACTTCATTTTCACTTTCGGCATAATTTAACACTCCAGTTGCAAAAATGATTAATGAACCTGCAAGTAATTCATGTAATGGTACAAAATACTAATGTATAAAATAGTGTGAAAGCACCACACTGCTTTTCCATGTTCCACAGACGTCACGCTTTCCTGGGAGACATTTTACAGTATATTAACTGTCTGATCATTGAGAATTAATTATGAATTAATTTGTCTTCCTTTGCCTTTTCTTAAGTCAACTAAAACAGTAGATGTGCTGTTATAGAACTGTAATTTGGAATGATATAAAGGAGTGCAGCAGACTTCTGATTGCTCTTTCTCTTCAAAACTCTAGGCTGAAATAGTTGTAATTTAATTAGGAGAACAGAATAGTTTACCATATCTTACTTGTTTATAATTACAACCACAGTGAACATTTTACTATCATTAACAAAAAATAGTGATTTTTTTGGTCACTATAAGTAATTCTGCCACTTCCGTAATAAAACAACTGATTTTTCAGTCCCTGGGAAGGAAAATAGAGTATTGTTTCTATTTCTTCAATTCTTTGCAAGGTCAGAACTTGAAGGTGAATCAGGAAAGGTTTTCTTCTGGCACTGTTATTACCTAAATAGCAGTGAGGTGGGTAGTACCACAGCAATGTGTACATTCCATTTGCTTTAGCTTTAAAATTTTGGTTGAGTAGGGAAATTATTGAAGGACCGCTTTCTTCTCTCGTCGTGTATAACAGCAATTCTGAAAACCAGCCTGTCCCATGTCTGCTTTGTCATGGCGAGAAAAATCCATTCCTTCAGTCTTGGTCTCAGCCTGAAAACTTGGTCTGAGTTTCTAGTTTCAACAAATGCTGTGCCGTACCTCCAGCTCCGTAAGGATCCCTCCTTCTTTCCATTGCCTCTGAAAATTTGCTGTGGATCCGCTCCCGATTGCAAGCAGTACTCTGTCTCCCTCAAAAGCCTCCCAGTTCAGATAAGCAGCAGTAGGGGTAGGAGAACATCAGGACACGCATGGATTTACTGTACAGCTCCTGGAGCACTGCAGGACTGTCCGTACCTCCCATAGAGGCTGTCGGCTTATTGCACCTCCCAAGCAGATTTCTCCAAAGGAAGGATGCACAGACATGCAAAATTGCTGTCAGGGAGGCAAACTCTCCTCTTGGGCGCTGGAGCAGAGTAAAAGGAGCAAACCACCAGCCAGCCTTGGCTGTGCTGCTATTTATGCCTTTTCCAGTGGTATGAAAGTACAACAGAGGTACAACGAACTGCAGGCAAGCAGCTTGTTACACCAATTGCCATAGCATCTGATCTAGATTATGTGCCCAGTTCAATTCACTGTGGATTGCCATTTATAACGCTGATTGATGTAAGATATCAGTGAGGAGGTTTATTTAATCCAGAGGTGATACAAGTCTTAATGCTTAAAATGCCCGTGATACCGTACAGGTGTGGCTAAGCCTTTCTAAGAGCGAGCAGGTCCAGAGGCTGCCAGCACTGACCATTTACCAGGCTCCCCTGTGAGCTGACCGTGTTTTCCTGATGAACACCTCGGAGAACGTGTGGAACTTAATTTCTTGTATTCCTACTGGGATGCGTGTCTTAAATTGTGAGAAGGTACTTCAAAAAGTGGGGGTTCGGTGGGAATTGGGGAGGCATTTGTGTGCTCTGTTCTCTATGTATTATGTTAAATAATAGGTTTAAAGACTTTCTGGGTTCCTGCTCTTCTCTCCTTCCTGAACCTCACAAAGACAGAGCTTTTCAGACAGGTAGAAGTCGCCGGCGACGAAGGTAAAGGTTTAGGAAGTGCAATGACTCGGGTCTTTCAGAGGCAGAAGAAGGAATGAAATGCAGTCCCTTGCCTTTGTGAATATTTGTTGAGTGAAGAAAATCTGACATAATAACAAGCCCTCTCCTTGATTGCGTTGAGTGCTGTTATTGGGGTGATGTGTTATCTGTTCTCAAGAACTTGATTCTTTGGTGTGTGTGTAAGCTCCCCCTCTCATAACGATTTTGTGTTGAATCACAGGAATGGCCTTAGTAATGAATGAAGGCTGCACCGTTCCTCTTACTGTCTACTGACTCTTGCTATCCTTCTGCAATGTGTGCTCAACTGCTGCAGTTTAAGATAAAACTCTGTTACTCTAAATCACTCAAATGAAAAGAGAGTGACACCATACAGCAGGAAAATGCAAAAGAAGAAATTGTTTTAAACAAGCCTTATCTGTAAGAATTAAGCTTGCAAATCCATCCAGGTGTGTGCAGACACCTATGCAAGTTATTAAAGAGTGCAAAAAGCCTTAATGGCTGGCCTTATCCCCTTTTGTTGTCGATGATGGGCATGGCAAAATGTAATAACCTTCAGGCTTAGTTACAAACAAAAAAAAAGGCATTTTTTAGTGTAAAGAAAGCATTGAATTAAAGGCAAAAATATAGAGACAATGTGCTTCCCTTCAGGGAAAAAAGCTGGCTAGAAAGTCATCAGTGAATCATGAGCTGATGATTGAGGAAGACCATGAATGCTGACTGACCTGGAAAAAAGGCATTACTTTTGAATTCTCTGCCTTCCTCCTTCTCCCCCCCTCCCCTCCAGCCCTCACCCCCACAACCAAGAATAAGGATCTGGAGGAAAAGGGAAGGAAAGTGTAAACGGGATTTCCGAGCTCCCTGAATTAGCTTCACTTAACGCCTCTGACTCTTGAAATGCTGTGAGGCTCTGAAAGAGGGAAAACAGTATGGAGAGAACAGACATCATCCTCAGAAGGGCAGGATTTGTAAAGCCTAAATGGAGGCCAAACTATGTTGATGAAAATCTGATAATAGCTCTTCAGCTGTAAGGAAAGAGAACTAATTGCATTCATTCAGTTGCTTTTCAGTGAACTTAAAGCATTACCAATCTGTATGTGATGACTTCTTATACAGAAAACAGCTTTTATATATATGAAATGTATTTTGTGTATATGTGATTTCAACTACTTCTGTCTCCATCAACCACAGCAGGCTGATGTTTTCAGATTCCAGGTTTTGTATTTTGAGCTGTAACATGAAATATGCTAAAGAAAATGCTTAGAGGACACGTGCCTCTACAGATACCATATAAAAATTTGTTTTGCTTCCAGAAACTGAGTGAAATCATAATACTTCATATTGCTTTGATCTGTTTGTTACTGCTTATTCTCATATTACAGGAGAGGAAACTCTCTATAGATTTATTGTGTATTAAAAGACTAAGTTTTGAAACGGGGACAACAGAAAACATTAAGGAATTATTGATATTGCTTGCATGTCTCCTCTGAATATGGCTGCTTAGTGTAACTTTTATCTCTAGTTTGTGCTACAGAGTCGTATCTGAGAGCCTGGATACAAGTAGTTATAAAATTACTTATATTTAGACTTGAAAATCACCTTTAGCAAGGCTATGTGACACTCTTAATTTAAAAAAAAGTTTAAAACTGCATGTTTTTAAACGTTCTAGTATCTCCATGCTTTGGAAGAGGAGTCTAAAATTTGCGAAGTGTGGTTTCCTCATATATAGCATGTCCTGTGTGAAAGAGCATATTATGTTAATCAGTCTGCATATGCTACAAAGCTACACAGACTTCTGCCATTCAAAGTATCTGAAAAATCTCCTGATGCTTCATGGTTATAGAGCATTTTTATGCTGAACTCATGTGGCTTGACTGCAGGAGTTGAACGTTGCAGTTGTTCCCTGCAGGAGGTGCTGCATTGCTTGAAGATCCAGGCAAGGCTATTTGTGGTCACACAAAAAACCTGTAATTGTGTAGTGGCAGAAGGAAGGAAGGAAATATGAACAGTGTGGTAGATGGAGACAGAAGTGAGATCAGCAGCAAGTGCTTCTGGGAATATGGACAGAAGTACAGAAGACTAAGAAGTACAGATGACACAGACTAAGCAGGAGCTATGGATGTCAGAAAAGGTTAGGGGACAAAGAAACTATTCTATAAATAATAAAGCACTGATACTTGCCAGTCATGGAAACATGGACTTGTAAATAGCTCCATTAAAGAGCTGTCATATTTACTGGTAAAACTCATGTTGCCACTCCAGTAAATCTCTATGAAAAAAGTTAGCAACTTTGTACTGCTACCTTTTACTGCCTTTTTGACATAAAGTCCACTGACCTGATTATTCAAGGTTAGGATGTTTCTATGTTAACAAAGTCATTGCTTCATTTTGCCTAGAACAGAGAAGGAATATAAATTCTGTGTCCCCAAAGTCTTTTTCAACAACATTAAGATTCCCTTTTAGCATGAATAACTAAAATCTTATACTATTCTAGAACATAGCCAATTGTGCAATCATCATTTGTATCTAGTATCTATATCCATCATCAAAAAAAATTCCATCACATATTTCCAAACAATTTTTGGGATAAGATCTAGAGTTGGTTTTACAAGTTCCATTTCATTTACATGGTTTTGGAGAGCCTAGCCATTGAAGTAAGAAGGCCACGTTTTTGTATAATGCTGCCAGTTTGCCTTACTGCTTGAGAGCTTTGGAGGGGGTACGAGCAGAGGTACTCTGGTGGGAGCTTGAGGGGTGCTGTAGGGAGGCCAGGTAGCTGCAAGATGCTGAAGCAGCAAGGTCAGATAAAAATGAAATAAAAGTCTACAAGTGTGTTCTCATCTTCTACATTTTTTTTGTTTTCAGTACTCGTTTCAGAGCTTGTGTTGATGAATGATAAGTAACAGTCATCTTTGATACATGTTGATAAAGCCATCTGTGAATGACTTGGTAAACTCTAGGGTATTCCAGTCCTTAGGATACATAATTAAGCTTTACTGAATTTCTCAGCCAGCCATAGCTTAGCTCAGCTCAGCTCAGACAAATTTAGGGAATACTAAGTTTGAAGTGCATTCCACCCCGTCACACACACTCACCTACACGATTAAGGGACATAGGGACACTGTGGACACTTTCTGTTTCTCAGCGGCTCCAAGCTGGAACGGGAGGTGCCATGGAGGTAACAAGGCATGGATCGCCAGGGGATGTAAGTGGGAGAGGTCTGGGAAAATGATGGATCATGCAGACATGAAATGATAAATAGAATGTGGATTTAAAACTTTTGTAGTTGTCTGGAGATAGAATTTCCCCAGGATTTGTAAGAATTCACTTTGGAAATATTTTTTATTTGCCTTTTGTCCATATCGGGGAGAATTGGAGTAAGTACTTTTGTCCTTTGAGATGTTCCTGGTCACAGGAAGAACAGCTGTCATTAACAGACAAATATTTGTTTTGCTTGCCTTTGTAGAAATGCTTAATGAGAAATATTTAACCTCTGAGGAGAGAATACAAATTGTTACATCATGAGTCTTAACAAAATCCCAAGCAAACTTTAGTTCTCAACAGACAAGGGAAAATAAGAGTTTGGGGAAAACACTGGAAAAGATGAGAGTTCTACCCCAATGCATACTAGCTTTTAGTTGTAATTCTTCTGTCTGACCGTATCGATTCTTTTTTTTCACCTTTCTGTATACTTACCTTGTATTGCTGTTTCAAGGTGAGGAATTTACTTTCTGTTGAATGCTATATAGCTTTTCCCAGTGAAGGCACTAATTTATTCCATCCTAGAGGGACACCATATCTTTAGTTTAATTTTCATTGAAATCTTTTGCTTTTGTTATCAACACTAATCTGAAAGCTGAGTAAAATCAATGTACACAGAAAATTAAATTATTTCCTCAGTGCTCATTCAATGTTATCAGTCTCGTAAAGATTCATAACCTACAAAGCAGATATAGGTCTATTTCCCCCTCCTAATTGCTTTCAAAAACTTTATTCCTGTCTCCTTGATACTATCATTTTGTGCCTACTGAATGCGGAAAGAACATATTTTGTGCTGGTTTATATCCTCTGCTATCTCACTGAAATAGGTGGAATTCTGGAGATCATATACCAACACTAAATTTGTCCCAATAACTTTTGTAACAATAGAGTGTTAGAGAATATTTTTAACATGTTTGAAAAAATATCTTTGTGATACAGTTTCTGATAACATTGTAATTTCATGTAAAACCTTTGGCTTTAGCACATCTTCAATGTTGCAAAATAAAAACCTGTAGTATACTTCTGCATGCACCAGATGTTCCCAGTTCTATTCTAGAAATGTATGCACTTCAAAGAATGCACATACTGGGACTGATTTACCGATGCTTACTGACTAGTATAATCCTTACTTGCACAAGCAATCCTGTTGAAGTTAAAACTCCCAGATACAATGCAATTACTCACAAGCTTTAAGGTTGCATGGATCTTGACAACTGTATTCTGCCCCCCAGCTAAAGGCTTGCTTCAGTTTCATCTGAGAAAACCTTCCAGCTGAATGCTTCCCTGCTGTGAATATATATTTTGAAAGCTGACAAGTATATGGCTTAAGAAGTAGCCAATTATAAACCGCACAATTTTTATGAAAAAGCAAATCTAGCTTGCTTTTAATATAACTCTCCTTTCAACGTTTCAGAACATTGCTGTTTACCTCACTTTACAGCTTTTGTTCTCGAGAAAGACATGGCTGATTATAGGTTTCTTGCTGATGGTAGGATAAAGAAGAAAGAAAATGTGAACCTTGTCAATACTAGCCTTAACAATGACCTTCGTTGTTGGGGCCAGAACTGAGGTCATATTTGGCACTTAGCCCCAGACCGTTCTGCAACAGTGCTCTGTCCCAGCATAGACTTTACCAAAGAGTTCTGCTCTCAAAACTGGAGACAACTATTAGCAAAACGCCAGTGCCAAAGCTGAATTTTCTAGTCTCTCGAGGACAGCACATAGGCTGGCTGCATTCTAGGTTATATTATGTCATGACTTCTGGGTACCTACTGTACGTATGCATACTGGGTGTACACGCATAATATATCTTCCTTACGATACCAACAATGATTAAACTTTAAAAGTGAATGGTGCACAATCTGTTGCATTAAACTGGCTTGGCTTTGCTAGGGTAGCTGTCATAAATTGAATTTACATGTCAATAGTGGCTATTAGCTAATTATATAATGTGGCTTTTTGATTGTGCTTCACCTGCAGCCTTACTTTTAGACAAAGCTGCCAACTGAAGAAGAAACGGAGTTTCCTTTTATTTTTTTCTCCTTTCAATTACTTAACTACATACCTGTATCCCCATCTTCTACTGAATGTAATTAAATGATTCTTAGAAAATTATTAAGTCAAGAAGTCTTTGGAATGCAGGTATGCTTGTGAGTGAGTGAGGGTATGTGTGCGTGAGACAGAGAGGGAGTGATGCTGGGAGTTGGGGTGTCGTCTTTGTTATTTGAGCAATCTGAGTTAAGGACTGGTTTCCCGCAAATACCCAACGCTACAAGCCAAACCGATGAAGCATTTCCCCTCAGAGTATTATTGTCTTTCGGGAACTCCAGTTCTCCATGCTGAATTTTGCTCCACAGTACAGTGGGATTTTTGGCAAGAGCTAGCAAAGAGCATATGGGAACTCAGTATTAGACAGAGATGTGCTGCTGATGGAAGAGAAAGTATTGTGCCCTTACCTTGCAAGGATATCTTACGATGCATGGGAGTTATCGTGAGGTATCTAAACACCATTCCCGATTTGGTCAATTCCAAAGGAGTTATTACAGAAGTACATCAGACAAAATGTTACGGGAACGGATTTAATTAAGTGTTTCACTATCTATTTATATTCTGTAAAGTCAGCTTATAGATTATCCGTTGTCTTTGCATGGCTGTTTGAATCAAATGTGTATTACTCACTGTAAAATGAGTGTGTACCTTGGCTCACACTCCAGCTCACAGAAATTTCTGCAGCGCCATGCAAGTCAGCAGAATAGCACAAATTTATACCATTAACACTATGACCCAAATATTTGTTAAGCTAGTACGTGTCCCCTCCTTAGATGTACACTTTTTACTGTGGATTTTTAATATCAGCTGGCTGCAGCATGTTTTCTGCTATTTAGCCCATGTATCTATTTACCAGGCTATATAATTACTGCTGTATGTGTCAAGACTGTTCTAAGGCGATAATATCTTGTTCCTCTACTCCATTTCCCCCTACCAAAAAGAAAGAAAGGAACTTTTCACTGCAGAGATCATTGTGATCCTTGATTTGTGTTATTCAGGCAAGCACAAAGCTTTTGACACAGCATCATTTTATTTTTCAGTTATCATAAACTATCCTTGCTAGGCTCTTTTAAGTGTGGCTGCTGTACTATTGAACTGTTAAATTACCTTTTATTTGTCTATGTGTGCATGCTTATGTAAATGCTAAACTCTGAAGCTTGGTGTTATCCTTATCTCATGCTGATACACATGGAGAACAACTTTCCCAAGGTGAAAGTGCCATTTTACAAATAATGGCAATGGTGAAACAATGCACCCTCCTGCTCCATGTCACATGCAACACTATTACCCTTCTCTGCCTCTCCTTTCCTGTTCTACCCACAAAACTAACGTAGTTTTCCTGGTGTCATAAAGCCCATCTGAATTAAGTTGCAATGTACTGTGCTCTGTAATTCAGAAAGGTGAGTTTTATTGTTTTAAACACTTTAAAAAAAATTGACATATAAATGAAAAGCTTCTAGCTATTTATTTACTTCATGAATATTTTATTACAATAGTCAGAAAATTGACTATAACATAGGAAAGAAGTACTGAATAAGGACAGTTGAACTACATTGTTTACACACATCAGGTCTCATTCACTTGGATTCATTTATTGTTTGTTCAATATGAGTCATGTGTATTAAAAATCATTTGATAAAGCTTTTTCTGGCTCATCTGCACTAGACAGCTTGTAAAATGTAATTTGCAGAGCTCTGTGACCAGCAAAATTGCTTAAGCAGTCTTAGCATATTTTTTTTAATGAATGCCAGCCACCTAGCTTCACCTAAATAATACTCTTACCTTTTTAATGGTTGTGATATTGAGCTCTATTTGCCTTTAAAACTTTGGTAAGTATCATAGGTCTGCAAGAATAATTTGAGAAAGAAAAATTATTTACCCTTGCCTCATTCTTCTTTCTCTATTCTTCTTTTTTAAAGAAGATAGGTGTGGCTACTGAATAGGAATATTAAACTGCACAGAAGTTGAGACAGTGGATAAAAGGTCATCGTTTCAAATCTGAACATTTGTGGGGTGGACCTATAACCTTTGAAGTGCAAGAGAAATAAGTTTTTTAGGAGTGTTTAATAAAGGATGATTTTTTTTTCTTCCAGATACTTAAGAACATTTTTAATCTGGTTTTGCAGAATTGGTTGGGGGTTTTTTTTGTACAATTGAACTAAACAAGTTTTCTGAAGCTAACTGTCTTTTCTTCCAATGTAAAAAAGTCAGGAAATAAAGTACATTCATAGTCTTCAACCTTTTTCTTCGCAGTACTTGTCATGGGCCAAAATCAATCTCAAATTGGGGAATTTAACTTAATTTAATTTATTGCCAGTTAGCATAAACTTTTAATTACTGATCCTGGTATTAATAAATAGATAAACAATTAAACATTTAGAGAAAATGGCTTGGCTTCACTCCAGACACCCCTCTTCCCTGCTCTCCAATCTCCTTGCAGCACTTTATGCTCCATCCCCTCGGTGAGGTGATGGGCAGCGCAGGAGGAGGTGGAGGTCAGTGTGTTGTGATTTCTTTGCTTTTTGCTGCTCCCTGTTTATCACTCAACTCCTCCAGCACGGTTTCCTCCACCAACTGCTGTCCCTTCAGGGGCTGTATCAGTTCAGGTGTCTCCTGCTGTATCTCCATATGTGTATCCCCCTAATATCTTGAGGTCTACAGCTTGACCTGGGTGATTTTCTGGTCTAAACTGTGGTGCTAAGACCTGGTGCTATGTCATACCTTACATCACATTTGGGGGAAATGTACAGAAAAGAAAGTATGGAAAGTATGGAAAGAATGGATAGAAAAGAAAGTATTTCAAGAATGTAATTTTTCAGGTTTCTACTGAGAAAAATGAGCATCAAAACATAAATCTCAGTATATCAGCCTGTTCACTGAGGAGTCAATGGAAGACAATGTTATATTATGCAGACTGGACTCTCATATGTACAGGGTGTTAAACAACATGTAACCATGTAACATGTAGTACAGAGACACATGGCACTGGGCAAAGGGCTGAAGTAGCTTAAATCCTTGATTCTGTGCTTCCTGATGTAGCTTTTTTTCACCTGTACACCAGATAGTTAAATATGGTTTCCAGAGAGGTCTGACTATTTCAACATTATTTTCGTTTTCTTGTCTCCTTGGGAAAATACACAGAGAGAGAGGAAAAAAAATCTGGTCAAGTTCCTTTCAAGTAAATGAAAGAAAAGGGAATACACTCAAGCAATTTGCTGTATGGCTTTCCTAGAGGAATATATTGAGATTCCTATCCCAGAAGCACATATTATCCAGAGGTCACCAAAGAGGTATTGTCAGTGGAACATCTCAACTGCTCTATCAGACTATTATCTGACTCGGCTCCCTCGCACCTACTTTGGTATATGCAGGGCGTGTTTTTTACCGTTTTTATTCTGCTGCAGGATTTAAGGACATAATGCTCTTCTTTGGGAAAAGGAATGAACGAAACCAGATTGGTCTAGAAACTGTTTATTGTTTGAAATGAACAGCTGTTGCTAGTGCTGCCATAGAGGTTATACCTTAAAAAGACTAGCATTTCTTCTCTGCATTGCTTTTTTTTTTTTTCCCTCCAATCCTGTGGAAAGAAGCATTATGATAAAGTCTATGGAATGTCATGATTCCAGCTGATCTCCCTTGTTTCTGTTATTAGATTAGATTTCTCCAGTCTCATCCTTCTGCTATAGCCCTTGAAAGAGTATACAGCTGCTAGTATAAAAGTTAGACATTTCCTACATTAGAAGATTATTCTCTGCTTTTCTGAGAAGTTGAGTATCTTTTAAACATTAGAACTCTGCTGCCAAGTACAGTTCACAGCATGAAGATAAATAATGCCATTAAACCTGAAAACCTTTTTATGATTGCTGGCTATTCAGTGGGCTTAGCAATTTAAATTAACACTTCCTTACAAAAATCACTGCAGTTATTCAAACTTCTAAGCCGAGCAAGCATTTCAAGACAATGTGGTAACATTCTTTTATAAAGTGGGTCATTGTTGATTTTCTGAAAGCTTACCTTGGTAATTTTTGTATTCTTTTTATTGCTATGTACAAGAAGAAATACAAAATGTGCTTTGGATTGTTAAACTGGCATAAAATTATTTCAATTTAGCAGGGACTATCTAGGAATAAGGTGTGCTGTGGAGGTCAGTCTTAATTCCCATGAGGACAGTTGCTGTGACTTGACGTATATATACTTAGCCAGCCAGCATTCTGCCCTTTGTAGTGGTTAAGGAGCAGATTAAAAGGACAAGGCTTTTCTGTTCCATCAAGCTAACCCTGACTAGAGAGTTTTTCTGTTCACTCCAGTTTCTACTACTGAGTATGTTTTTTATCGCTGAGTATCAACAAAGTAGAGAGACTGGCACTTAGCTCATGTAGTTTCCTTTTTACACCTATATAGCAAATATTTTCTGTCTAAAAATGGCCAAAATATATCTACTTTGTAATTGGAGAGATGTTCAATAAATCTTAAAGCACAGGAAAACTTTTTAAGGACATAGAGAAACATTAAGGGAAACACTCAACACTAAAATTAATAACTGATGGGTGCACATGTATAATTTAACCAGAAATTAAAACTAAATCCTTCTGTGATCCTCAACATGAAACTGAGTTCACCATTTACTCATTTTCATTTGAACAAGCACGAACAGGGAATAAAAAGTTTGAAAAGAAACTTTCTTTTTTATTGTTATTATTTTAAATGTAAAACATCTTTCGTAAAGCCAGGTCAGAATTTGGCAATTTAACATGAATCTAAAAATCCTCTTCCATTTGTAGAGGAGAATGTGTACTCAGAACTATGCTAGGTATAAAAGATAAATTCAGAGTGCATTCTTGCAGATGTCATAGCACAGTCTGCAGGGAATGATGCACTATAATGGAGATTCCCTGCAAGGCTCAGCACGTTCCTCCCCTTAGGTCCCTAGTAGATCTGACAGATGACATCCTTTTGTTACTTAATTTCTTTTCCTTCCACACACACTTACTGCATTTGTAAAATCTAAGCAAGAATGGGTAATTGAATTCTTTTTTTTGTAATCATCAATTCATCAAAACACACTTACAATCTTAAAACACATTAGTGTTTAATTAAAACTTCAGAGAATTTATTCTTTCTCCTGTCCACTCTGCTGTGGCACTCAGAATTTATTAGGCTGGTATTAAACACCAAAATCATGTTTACTCCAGCACTTCCTAAAAATACAGATGCAATTGTAAGCAAAGCATTCACTCTTTCATAAATAATTGATTTGGTTGAAAGGTTAAGGATTGTTCCAAACAGCATTATAGCAGAATTATTCAGGATTTTCCAAGTTTACCTTCATAGAAGTCATATGCCCAAACACTGAACCATCTGACAGCTTGTAAAGGTTTTATTACTCTGATCTTTTCTAATTTAGACTTCTAAATGACTCATTGTTTTTGCTTAAGAATAAGTGATGCTGTTTGGCAAATGTATTTTTCTATGAAAATGGGGTCTCTAAGTGGGTTCTCAGAGAAGTCTGTACCTCATTGACTGTTTGCCTAAAGTATAAAAATCTAAAGGCACAAAACAGAGCATGGGAAGAGTAAAAACATTCTGGCATGGTGTACATCCTCTGTGAAGGTTAATTATTAAATCTCATGAACTCCTTTCAGTCCCTCACAAGGGCTGTCATTTGGAATATATTCAAATAAGCTTTGCTGTTATTTTCCAACCTTTGAATAAGCGGGAAGCTGGCAAATACTGTTGTTCGGGTTTTTTCTTAGTTTTTTTTTTTTTCTCCTTTTTAATTTACCATTTTTATTTCAGCTATCGGAGAGCATTTCCATGCTCTTTTCATGTCTGCCCTTTGTGTTCTGGATAGAGGCTACTATTTAAAACAAAGAAGTGGGTGTGCAACCCTTATAGAAATGAAAAACTCATTTTTTTAATAATAAATCATAAGGATTATGGATATAGTTATATTTATTGGGAGTATTAATCAGCAGCAGAACTATGAGCTAGTGGCTTGAGGGTACATCTTTGGATATATATTAACCATAATGAGTGAAAGAAATGTCTAGATTTTCAGAAAAACATCGATGCGTACTGTTGATATTTTAAAAACTTCCTTTCCTTATCAGACTCCTGATTTAAATGAAGGGTAAGAAACCTGGAAAACAGATGCATTTGAGAACGTATTAATTCCAAAAAGTGATTGTGACAAGAGAATCAATTGTGAAGAAGTCCTTGAGATTTTATGTCTATGCTCTCACCCAAAGCGGGTGAATATTTTCTGGTGGAGTTTATACAGATGATGTTCTTCAGAGACTTTGGTGAGCATGCAGATTATAGGAATAAAACAGGAGTTCTCATCTTCTTGGAAACAATTTGCCTTTAAAAAGGGTAAGGAAAAGCAAGAGGAGAGATCTGTTAATCCTAAAACTGGTCTCTTGTACTCAGAAGTGATGTGGTTAAGCTGAGATACAATGTTCTGAGTAAGAACCTCAGATTTTGGGGGGGGCTGGTGGTGAGAGGGTGATACTTTTAAGTAATCTGGCTCCTTGTCTTGCCTGTTTTGTTAACCAAACTGTGCAGAGAATAGGATTACAAACTGAAGCCCCTTTGTTTCAGAAATTTTACACAAGCATCATCTGTTGTTAGGGAGATAGTCATCCAGGGAACAGTCATCAAACGATAGCATGATGTCTTTACCAAATTCAAGCCCGTAAAGACTGTTCTGTTGAAAGCAGAATGGTCCCTTCCCATTTTATTTTAACTTACACTAGCAGCTGCTGTAATACATAAAACAGCTAAATGATTTCATAACAGTATTAATGAATTTAAATGAGAGCTGCAGTCTGCTCCTCTCCAGTCCAAACTTTCAACTAACTGGGATGAACAGAGACTACAACTTGAGGCAAGTCATCCTTTTTATATAAAAACTCCCATTGACAATTAGACATATTGACAAAGAAAGGAGAATTAGCCTTGTTGAGAACACTGTAAAACAAGTAATTTTAAACTCGCAACACTCAGAAGAAGGACTTTCTTGGCTGTAATACTGATATTTTCACAAAATTGCTGATAAATTGGTATGAATGATAAACCAGAAAAGATAACATATGGACATGATTTTTAACTCTTTTTGGCAAAAGTCAGAACAAACTTTTACTGGTGACAGACTTACAGTGGCAGAAGACTCTCAGGATAAACCATTCAACCCAAATCTTAGCTAATCTTTAACTGCCATATTTAACTCTATGTCCTTAGCATACAAGCTGCATATGCTTAGTCTACTTTACATATGCAAAGCTTCCATTTAATGTGTGGAAGTTTAGAGGAAGAGATGCACAAAACATTCCAGCTAAGGTAAACCTAACAAAACAAAAAGCTTGTACATTTGAACTCATAATACGTATATTTAACACTTCAGTAGTAATTATTCCAGTAAAGGTATTATTCCATTAAATTATTTCAGTAAAGTTTTTGTAGTTTATTGGTATTGTAAGAGAGTGTGCAATACTCTAACAATGCTTCTTACAACAGTAACAACTTCAGATACAAGTCATGATTTTTTCCCCCATCTAAATACATGTTTAGTGATAAGCAATTAATTGTTAAATGACTTACTCAAATTGTATATCTTATTGAAAATAAAAATTCAATAAAGAAATCTGACTTTGAGAAGCATTCTGATGTGATTCTGGTTCATACCACTTTAACGTTACTTAAATTAAGCTTCATCTATTGAAAAATACTTTGTCTTATCTACTTAAAAAGTGGAAAAAACTGCAGACTAGTCGAACTAAGATTATTTAGTTTGTTTAATAATGGTCTAATTAAGCATGCCCTTAAATCCACGCTAAAGGGCTTTGCTCAATCGGTCCAAATGCAGTCTTTTCATTTCAGAAACTGCACTTCACAAACACTTACTGGGTGTTTGGGGAGAGCTCTTTTTTATGTAGGTGGTCTGGGCCTCTCAGCAAGCTGAATATGTAGTTTTGTTCCAGGATGACTGTTTTGTCTGAAGCTAGCTTCATTTATGTGAACTATATAGATAGTTCATTGCTGCTTGGTATCACAGGATATTAATCCAGAATTAATAAATGCATTGCACACTAACCTTACTTGCTTTGCTGACACAAAACTATATTCGGACATTGCAGTAAGTCAGGTTAGTCGGCAAGATAGAAGGATGGCGTCATGAACTTTGTAGATGACTTAAGCCAGGGGTTCAGTGACAGTCTAAGGAGACCTGAGTGCTGACAGCTGTAGCTATGCTGCCTACTTCCATCTCCTCTTTCCCTTCCACATCATCTGACCCTTCCTTGAAGATTCCTTGTTCAGAGCAAAAGTGAATAGCACACTCACACAGCTCAGTGAAATGTCTGCTAAATGGTGGCACAAACGGTGAGGGCAAAAATGGAAGTAGAACTGCCAAGTAGTTATTTTTCAACTGTAGAATCAAATGAGGAAAAAATTAAGAAGTAAAATCAACAGAATCTTTGGGTCCCTTCAACAACATGCTTGAAAGACAAGTATCCAATAAAGTAAGCATAGGGATGTACCTACTCTATAATCTTGATGTTGGATCTGACTTGTTTTCCTCTAACAAATCAATCTTTTAATCTATCTGTGACAATTTAAGTGAAATTTCTTTTGGTGGACACCTGTCAAACAGCTGTAGAGTTTCATCATATTAAGACTCTGTGCTTCAAACTTTATGAGTGGCATTTTGCGTTGGCTTCTGCATGCCTTCTGTCACATGCAATGCTAATTAGCCACTTCATTTGAAGTGTGATCATGCAACCTGACTTTGCTGCCTTCCACCTTCTCTTTAGACCTCTCTGCAAAGCTTAATTACCTACCACACCACCACATTTATCCCTGTTGCCTCTGGTGGAGTCTTGTCTTGTCTTTGGGGATGCACCAGAATGGTGGCAAAGAAAATATTTTAAAGTGTTTAGAACTTCTTAACTAGCACAAAATGCATATACACAATGAGGGGAACCAGAGGCAGGGGGTGATGGAGCAAGGCACCTTTTTAAGACTGCAGCGTCTGCAGCAGTGCCTCAAGCCTACATCTGCGCCTCTTCTGATTCTGCCATATGTGTCCTCACATTGTTAGACTCCTTTCTCTTGGACTTTACACGTCCTGTAGCTTTTTTTTTGCAGGAGTGGTGTGTCTTTTTCTTCAAAAGAGCAGTTTTTAATTTTGCTTTGGGGGGGAGTGCCATGCTTTGGAGCATACTTGCAGACACAGGCTGGAGACAATATTTTTTCTTTGTGATGTGGTTGTTACTTTTATTCTCCTAGCTCCTGAGTAGCCCTTACACTCTTCAGTATAAAAGAATATATTTATGCTGCTGTCAGGCTAGTCCTTGACAAGACCCTTGGTACAACGCCTGTCTCATCTTACAGGGTGTGATGGAGGACAGAGTAAAAACAGTCTTAGAAACAAGGACCCCTATCAATTCATTAAATTGAACCGAAATTTGGAAATAGATTTTCCTCAGCGCGTACCCCCAGGCTCCATGGTGGGGCCCGAGCTGCAGGCCCTGCCGCCCCTCGGCCCTTGCCCCACCATGGGGCCTGCAGAGCCGGGCCCACCCATGGGCCCACGGCCCGGCTGGGCCTGGACCCGGGGGGAGATGCCCGGGGCTGGGGCTGCCCCGGTGCCCCCATGGCGGGTGCCCTGCTCCAGGCTGGGGCAGTGGGACAGGCCCCGGCTGCCAGGCCCTGCCTGCCCTGACGGTCCTCGCGTGGGGAGCCCTGAGGTGCTGGACCGTGGGGAGCTGTGACGTGGGTGAGTCCGCTCAGTCAAAGCAGAAGATGCTGTTTCACACAGTTAGGTTAATGTTTTTAAAGGAGAAATGCAGTTTAGTAAACGATTTAAACAAACGTTGTTTTCCCTTTAACTGCCATATATGTACCTCTAGTGCTTGTGTCACCATATCGTAAAACAGAAGGAGAAAATGAGGGTTTCTGTCTTAACGCAAGCTGGGATGCTTGCTTCGTCACTGAAACTGTAGCTTTGCCCTGTGTTAGCGATACCTTAAACAGGCTTGTCTGAAAAAAAAGAAGTAAAAAAGGGTCCTTTCTGCAAAATGGCAAGGGATTTTTGTGCAGGAGGCAGCCTTTTTATTAGTTGCCTGACCTGCAGTAAGTAAACAGTTGAGAACCCTAGATACTTCATAGCTAATTAAATTACTGTCATGTGTCTGTGTGGGCAGCAGATTTAGTAGCAGTGCCCAGCATAAGCGATCAGCTCTCTCGCTAAGCAGGAGGTATACACACCTCACCTACCCCTGCACTCTCAGGACAAAGTAATTAGTATTGACAAGCCCTAAAATCAGTAGCACTGAAAGGGGCATATTCTGCCTAGGTAATACTGAACATGCTTAGTGCTAATACTTGCTTAAAAATAACTGTACAACAAAGGTTTTGTTGTCAGGGTAGACAGCATCTCCATTTCTTTGGGAGTTGTCCTCTGCTCACGCTAGTACGTGTTTCAGCAAAGTTTTTTGACGTTCTGTTCATTGAACAAGTTTGCAAGAAAGCCTAAAACTTGTACACAGTATAAAACTAGGAGAATTACCTTACCTGTCCAAATACATGTACTTCAAAGACAAAATTATCCTTATGGCAGATTAATGTCTTTTAAATATTGTAGACTGTATGAAATACCTTGAAATACTGCATGTGCTGAGAAGATTCTGTATAAAATATAAAGTTTCAGTGACTATCTGATGGCAGATACAGAAAACAGAGTATGCCTGAGAATGCTAAACCCTTATCATGTCCCCTGCTTTGAAAGCAGGAGATGAATTGATTCACATGGGACTGAAAGACGTTTTATTAAATACTTGTATTAAAAATTGAAGTTCAAGTTAGTTGATTGATACAAGATGATAGCCAAAACTTTGACAGTATCTAATGGCTTATATATAATAGAGCTAAAAGCTTCTTGGTGAGTATCTAAGACTTGTTCCATTAGAGCTGTGCTAATATTCTGCACTTGCTAAAACCTCTGCTTACTTAAGGATTTTCTTATTACACTTGTCTCCTTTGACAGTTCATTTGCACATAATTACTAACAATGCATGCACATTAAACAGAAAATAGGTTTCTGTCCTGAATGGACAAAAGTCAGTAAGGAATGTATTCTTCTGACTTCTTTAGCTGGCCCTATTGCATGTAATGATTGCAGCTATTAGGCATTACACCGTAAAGTGTGTACAACTGTGAGCAGGACATACAAGGCAATGAACAGCAGGCAATAGCTAGATGTAAATATCAAGCTACAACAGGTAATTTAGCAAGGAGCAAGGATGTTATACTTGCACCTTTTGTGTAAAGTGGATCTAATGCAGATCTGAAAGACACCTCACCCTGAATTCTTATGTTCTCCCTATATTCTCTCCAGCATGGCTAAGGATGAAAGTCACTGTGGGGGCATTTCAAGCATGATGGTCTCTTCAGACACAATACCCACAAGTAAAAACCTCATGTTTTGTTCACCTGTAATTTAGCAGTTCTCTTACTTTTGATTTACTCTCCCAATTCACATTTCCTCCTTGCTACTTTTTGCCTGATTCACAGTTCCAGAGCTAAATGCCTACTTCTTCACTCACCAGTTATACCCCTTACACCTTGTGATGCCTGGACTCACAGTGCCACATGTTGCTGTGCTTTACCATAAACCAATGACACTGATGTAATTGTCTTCCTTGAGTGTCTTTTCATCTCCTCTAAGCCATTCTTTTGATTCTTTTCTTTTCTTTTTTTTTTCTTTTTTTAATAGGAAACCCTGTGAAGGTCGCCTTCCTGCCACAAAATATGAGATGAGCTCATAGTGTGGCTATTGCTGAGGTGTGGTGCACAAGCTAAGCTGCATTGTTTACAGGCTTTAATTTCGCAGATAGGCCAGGCTCGACACTGTCATAAGCCACAATGCCATAACAAATGAAACACACATGTAGCTTTTAGATCCACCTCAGAATTTCTTATCCCCAAACTGTGGGCAAACATGAGCAATGCCAGTATCTATTCTAGGAATGCTTATTGTCTTTGAATGTTGAACAGGTCAGACAAAACCAGTATTTCAACCCGTGTTGGCTGCACTAACTTGTGAGTGAGTCCTTGTAGGACCATCATTTGTTTCTAAACAATACATTCCCAGCAGTGGCTACTGTCAGTACTGGTGAACTGATGATTATCTATGCTCTATACTCTGTGCTCTCTCTTAACGACTCTTTTATTCCCTGTTTGTTTGTTTTGAAGGACTATGTTCCAGAGCACGTTCACTTCAGAGACATCCCACTCTTATTTTCAGAGGAAGTTTCATAGAATTAAAAGCATGGAATAAAACTATTCCACTGCCCAATGTCAAGGTCAGCTGTAGTGAGGCAATGTGTGTAAACTTTAAATGTACTTTTTTAAAGATACTTAGATCTTTAAAGGTAAGGATTCCACAATTACCCTGCTTTGTGCACATCCCAGGATGGCAATTAACTTTTTTAGGAAACGTAGTATGACTGGTATTCAGCTTCTAATCTACTATAATTGATAGGTCCTTTTCTAGAGAACCAATATCTAGCCAACTGTTCTTCATCCTTTCTGTATCTGTTTGATTACATCTGCTTAATTTGATAATTTACACTTGTTTCTCTAGAGTTTTCTCTATTTTTTCATATTATTTCTGTGGTCTGTCAAGATAATTTTCAGTACTGTCCCTGACCTCAAACACTTATGCAATTCATTCCACCTTGTTTAATCTGGAAATGTAATAAAATATTTTTCTCATCATGTGAACAATTAATGAATAATACTGAGCTAACAACAGGCTGCGTAGAAGTCCACTTGGTATCTGGCCTTCTAAACTATTGTCCTTTGGTCATTCTGATGAAACAATGGAAGACTCTTACGCCAGAATTGGTTTTTGGAAGCCCTAGGTCAAACTCCTTCCCCAGAATAACCTCCATTAAATAAATGTAAAAAGAAAAGAAAAAAAAAGAAGAAGAAAGGACTAGAACCCCATAAACTGTTCTACTTCTAGCTTACTTAATACCTGTAATAGCTGTTATTAATATCATCGTGTTATAACCAACAAAGAGTTAATAAGATTTGTATGTATGGTATCAAATTCACTGCCTGTGTAATAAATTTACCTCGCATATGCATCCACTTCTAATTTCCCAATTAATGTGTGAGCACAACAGCCTCGAACAATTAAGAGGCAGGAACAGACAAATGACTGGCACTTCTTGCAGGTCTTCTGGTACTTCTGCAGCAACCCAAAAAATACTGCCTTCCCAGTTCATTGTCTGAGGCTGGGATGGCTGCTATTAGAGAGTGAGAGATCATGTTCTTTCCTAGTGTGCATGGGGGAGTATGTGCCTGAATTAAAAATCCTGTGGAAATATTATAACCATCAGCTGTTGATGCATGTATTTTTAGAATGTGCCTAAAATCTTACATTTTAGACATCCATTTTTCAAAAAGGTAAAACCTCAGCAGCGTTATCCTGAATATAGATTTTGTATATGTAATTTATTGGTAGTCAGTCAGTAGGATGGATTCATGGACAAATGCATTTATGCTCGGTTTTGAATTCTCTGGAAACTTGATGCATTTCTGGTGAGGTTTTAAGGCTTCCTGGGGGCTTTCACAATAGGAGCTGATAAAGTTTTATGGAATGCTCTACTTTTATGTTTAGTGAATATGATGAGAATCATTCTACCCTGTACAACAGGGTAGAAATTAACTGAATAGTTTTGAATGAGCTACCCATAAACATTTGCTGCATTTATTTTACACGATAACATTTTACTCAGTGCAAACTACTCCTTTGAAAGCACACAATGTGTATATGTGTTACAGAGTTACAGCACATGCTCAGGAAATGGAAGCATTATTTTGTAAGTCTTCTTGATTTGAAGGATTTGAACCCACATTTCCCAAATGCCTCATCCAATTATTTTGATGACAGCAATCTCTATAATTTCTGGGGAAAACAAGGCACTGTGCAGCTGTGCATACTAAATTCAGGGCCCTGGAAAAAGAAGCAAAAGGAGACAAGTTCTGGCTTAATAGTTATGGCACTCCTGTAGGAAAGGAAGCGTCCCAGGATTCCAGTCTCTTCTTCTGTTATTTCTGTTAAGCATCTCATCCATTTTAAGACAAAAAGCTTTGAATTAGGGGCTTGGAATCCCAAGTCTGATCTACCACAGCTGAGAGCAAAGTGGTTCTCAGTCTCCTCCTAATCCATGAGTATTTGAAATCCCAGTTTTGACAGGGTAGATGAGTACCTGTCATGGTGGAAGACAATGTTCCTAATTTCCAGAGGAAAGTAATTTTTGATCATTATTCTCAAATGAAGGTTTTGAAGAATGTCATTATAATAGCTCCCATCTATGAAAATTGCCAGAAACATACGGAATGTGCTGCAATTACAGTGTAATACTCAGCCTGTGACCTGGATATATGTAAATCTTTACTTGATTTATATTTTCCATTGTTATAATCTGAAATTAATTTTTGAGGGCTTTGGAACAGCTAGTGTTATCCATCAGATTTAAGTTGCAGCTTTAAGTTTGTACATTGTGTATTTCATGGATACACATTGGTAGTACATCATCGGTAAACAGGAAGATCTGCCTCTTCTGGAAATGTCCTCTTCCTTTTAGTGTCAAAGCATAAATTGCAGCTATTAATAAGCAATACTATTCATCAGCACTTAAAAGTTGTAGTTGGTTAGGCCAGCGTCACCCCTGTCTGACCTTGGATCTCAGTACAGTTTTAGATCACAGCTGAAGGTAAGCAATGGAGTCATAGGTCTGCTACTTTCTACTCAAGCAATGAAAGTTTCTTTAGTGTTGGGATTATTAGGTAGCTAGTTGGTGCTAGGGCAGTGAAGTAGCGAGCAGAGTTTGGCTAAGAAATTAAAGGCATCAAGACATGCTTTTCAAAAACCAGCCAAACAAAGCAAAAAAATCAACACTAAAAATGAAGTAGGATTAAGGAAATGTCATTCCACACTGAACGATGGGCCTGGGCAGTTTCAAAGTTATCTCGTTCAGTGTAGCTAAACGCTTTCCAATTTTAATGGGAGGAGCTTTAGCACCATTTACAATCCTTTCTTCCTTATACCCTTCTGCTCTTTTTTACAGTAAAAGATCAGAACTTATGAAATTGTGATGTGATTGTTAGTGTTGTACTCAAGCTGGTTCGCGGTGATGGAGTGCAGAACAGAGCAGAAAGAGCTGCTGTGATGATGGCTATACCCACCATTGTTGTAGGAAAGTAAAACAAAATTGAGGAATCCCTCTCCTTTGAAATAGTGATTATCTTCCAGCCACTGTGTTGGGTAGTCCTACATGGCATAACAAGTTGTCATGTAGACATAACTAATTTTAGTCATATGCAGTCTTGAAGTTTTCTCCCTACAACTTTAATAAATTGCAAAGACATATATTATATCATCAATGCTTGAATCCTTTACAAATGATTTTAATGATGGTGATCCTGGGAGAAATTGTTCTACTTTTCATTATTATACACAAGATGCTCTATCTGAACGGTAAAGCTGACTTATCCTTTGTCCGCTAATTTATCTTCAGGTGCTTGTTGTTCTTGTACAAACAGTAAATTCATCATATGGATCCTTTTGTCTTTAACAGACAGTAGCTTGCCTGTGAAATCCCATGCAGATGCTGAATTGCAGCTACCCAAATGCTTTTATATGTGAGCCTCTTTCTTATAGTGGGCTGACGTCTTAAAATAATTTTATTATGGATAAAGAAATCGGTAAAATTGTGAACTTCTAAAGCTTTTTATTGTTATTTCTGTAAACAAAAAACTATTTAAAATCCCTGCATTTTCAAGGGGAAGTAGTGACTCTTCCCAGGTTATTTACAGCATGAAAACATGAGCAATGTTCTCCCATTGGAAACAAACAGGTTCGAGACATTGGCAAACAGTTACTCTGGCTTTCAGACGCTGCTGAGGAGCAAGGTGTCAGGGTGCCGTGGGGGCTGACCGCCCCCCTGCAGTGAGAAGCCGGGTCCCAAGGGCGATGCTGGCGCAGCCCGTGCCCTCGCCCAGGGTGTGCGGCTCCGTCGACAGCCCCTGGTGTGGCAAGCGGTGAGCCAGGGCCAGGGGCCATCCGGAGCCTCTAGCCAGGAGCACAAGGAGATGACTGCAGAGGCAGGGCTGGAAACAGCGCGTGTACGAGGGGGTCTGTGCTGAGATGGGCTACCTCCAGTGTCGATCCCATCCAGGAGGCAGGGTCAGAGATGGAGCTGGAGACCAGCACTCCTACAGTGTCACCGAGGCAGGGACCGACAGCCCCCGCGATGAGCTGAAATGGGGTCCTGGGCCTGTGGGGGGAGGCTCAGGGGAGGGTGGGCAGACAGAGTCAGGCCCAGTAGTGCTCTCGGGGTCTGACCGCAGGTTGTCAAAATCTGGTTTGGACAAGTGTAAAGGGCTTGTCAGTTAGCATCTGAAAGAGAAGGGTTAAATGAATGTTTTGGGTTTGTGTGGCAGGGTTTTGGTAGGGGCCGCAGGTGTGGCTCCTGTGAGAAGCTGCCAGAAGCTTCTACGGCTCCAGGTGGGACCCGCCTCTGGCCCAGGCCGAGCCCATCAGCGACAGTGGTAACACCTGTGGAGAGCAGATTTAAGAGGGGACACCTGCAGCTGGGGAAGAGATTGTTATGTGAAACCCCTGTGCAGACCCCTGAGGTCAGTGCAGAAGGAGGGGAGGAGGTGTGCTGGGGGAGGTTGATGCCCCTGCAGCCTGTGGTGAGATGGTGGGCTGTGCCCCCTCAGCCCATGGAGAGGAGTAGAGGCCCCCAAGATGGCCGGGGCTCCATGGGAAAGCCCACGCTGGAGCAGGCTGTGCCTGAAGGACTGCAGCCTGGGGAAGGGACCCACGCTGGAGCAGTTTGTGAAGAACTGCAGCCTGTGGGAAGGACCCATGATGGAGAAGTTCATGGAGGACTGTCTGCTGTGGGAGGGACCCCACGCTGGAGCAGGGGAAGAGTGAGGAGTCCTGTCCCTGAGGAGGAAGGAGCAGCAGAGACAAGGTGTGAGGAACTGACCCCAACCCCCATTCCCTGTCCCCCTGCGCTGCTGGGGGGAGGAGGTGGAGAGAACTGGGAATGGAGTTGAGCTGGGGAGGAGGGAGAGGTGGGGGGAAGGTGTTCTAAGGTTTGGTTTTACTTCTCAGTATCCTTGTTTCGATTTGATTGGTAGTAAATTAAATTGATTTTGTTTCTTCCCCAAGTTGAGCCTGTTTTTTTGCCTGTGACTGTAAGTGGGGAGTGATCCCTCCCTGTCCTTGTCTCAACCCATGAGCTTTTCTTTATATTTTCTCCTTATCTTACTTGGCTGGGGGTGGGAAGAGTGAGTGAGCGGCTGCATGGTGCTTTGTTACCGGCTGGGTTTAAACCGTGACAATGAAGCACTTATTTATCCCTTTTCACAACTCCAAAGTAAGCTCATACAGTATGAAGTGTAATGTAAATTACAGACCACTTTCCTAACATTTAATGTGGCAGGTAGAGTAAGTGTTAAATTAGAAACAGGTCATGCTCTAAGGGTCTAAGATTACATTGCATTAGTTAGATTGTGTTACAAGTATCAACGTTGGAAAAAGGAAAAGATATAATGTACTGTATATAACAGAAAAGAAAACAATTGATGTTGGTGTTATGTAAACCGATGATCTTAGTGATGGTGAGGGGGTTTATTATCCTGCATGTAAACATTCTGTCAGAATATCCACAGTGGAGCTTCATCCTCCACATCCTTCTGTCCTTCGTTTTGAGGGAAAATATCTCTCTCATTAGTGAATCAGATGGGAGATACTATTTAGAGAATTTTGGGGATTAAATCATTCTTGTAATGCTTATTGCTAGTTGAAATGCCTAGAATCTTCTGTCAATGTCAGAGGAACATTGTGCTTATTTTATCAAGTATCTATTCAGAGAATTTTAGGAAGACTGAACTTTTTAAAAAGTGCTTTTATCCTACCTTAAACTCAAAATTAGAGTTCTTCTCTTACTTTAAGTTACATCTTGCAAATTTATTTTTTCAAACATATTATGTTTCTGCATAACTCCTACTCTTTGCTGAGTAGAAAATGGGAGAAAACTACTGGTAGGAAACTACAGTATTCCAGCTTTTCTGCTGTTGGTTTTGCTGCAGATAGCTTTGGAAATTTGCCATATGTAGAAAAGGAGTTTGAATTCCACAAACATATATAGTGAATATACTTAACAGAGCAAGGTTATTCTGCTGCTATTGTAAATATTTCAGGAGCTCATTCAGTTGCCTGAAAACACAGCCAGTTAGTTATCCAATGAAATGATATTTGCAGTATTAAAACTTTTTGTCAGTTTTCGCAGAGATGGAATTTCAGCTTGATACAAGAACAAGGCTGCCCATCCCCAAAAAGCAAAGATACAGAATAGTCAAGGAACCAATGCAAGAGCAGATGGTGAAGGTTAGATATCTCACATGCCAAAACCATGCCATAATAAGTTGAGTGCTGGTTACCCGTGCACACAGATTTGGAAGGAAGGCTTTTTTCCTTCTGGCAGGACAGCATTTCAAAGCCATGCTGAAGATCATATTTGAATTTTTTCTCTTTATCTAACTTTACGTACTTAAGACTATGAAAAGGGAGAAGTGTTTTATTTATTCTCTTGCATGCTGCTAGTCTATCTCCCTTTAGAAACTAAGTAATAGGGCAACTATTTTCCAACTAGCTTTAAACATCACTGTTGAGCTAATTTTTGAGTATTGTCTGTAACTTTGCTGCCAAGTTGTTATCTTTTTTTGTTTTCTTTCCAGAAAAAGAGATTACAGTTTCAAATTTTCCATTAACCTTTTGGCCTAATTAGCATCATGACCACACATTTCTTATGTATTCTACTAGATACGTTGTTTCCATCAAGTGTTTCAGTCCAGTTTGGTTCCACATGTTTTGTTGCAAAAGCCTTTACTATGAAGAGGAAGGCATGTACTTGTACTAACAATACTAGATTGTTTTAAACCTAGGCTGGTGTGTTTCTATATCTCATGTAAAGGCTCTTAGGAATGAACAGAGGCTCCTGTCAATCCCTTGTTCCCTTACCCTGAGAGTAAATAACTCGCTGGCATGCTATCCAAGGCTTTCCTTTCCTGCCTTTTTTGCACTAGCACTTCTGACTGAGCCAACCCTGGTGAATTATCTGGAACTGAGAAGGACGCCCTGCTGAACTGGATCGCACAAAGTGCTATGAGAACATTGGAAAGCCACTGTCATCTCCCTTTTTTGTCTCTCCTGAAGTTGTACTTTCTCTTCTTAGCCACAGCAGTTCCCCAAAGTATGTGTTAGATAGTTTTCAGCTATGTAACTATTTTAATCTATAGTTCAGAGGGACAAGATGTTCAACTATTTCTTCAGTAGAGGATTCTCAAGCATATGATATGTTACATTTCAGGTATCTGCAATCTGCTGCAATTTATTTGTCTCTTAATAGAAAAAGCACTATTCAGAAATCTTATCCATTACCTACCACACAAAAAAGTCACTTAATGAAGTAATTAGGAACCCATTAAGCAATGCAAACAGTGTGCAAAATATGAATGTTTGCCAGTCCATCATGTTAAGTGCAAATGCTGTTGTTGACATTACTGTTTTACACAAGACTAGGAAAATAATTATTGAGCCAGACCATCAGGATTCTGGTCCCGACAGAAGGTTTCTTGCTTGTAGAATAATTTTTAACTACTTTATATGTTTAAGAAATGCATGTTTCTTAACAGAAACTTTGGGGAATGGCAGATTATATTTTTATATAGAGAGATACATGGAACGATCTTAAATTCCTCCAGCCAAATTGCCATGTGTACTGTACCTTGCATGATGGATGGAGTCTTAAGGAGATGAAAATCCTAGCAATAAGAAGTATTTTTAAAAGAATGCAGTAATGAGTGCCAGGTGTAGTGGGAGATGCGGTGATGCAGTTGGTTGGAAACCTCTCCAAAGGACTCCGCTGAGTTCCTATTCACAGCCTGCTCTGCTGGACAGGTGGCATATTGGCTTTTGGTTATCGCTGCTTAAAACACTGTCACCATTCCTTCAACTCTTACTGCTTTTTTAATCATCTCCTTTTGGTTTTTTTTTGTCATGACAGTCACAACCTTCTTGAACGTAGGAATGCTGCTTAGCATGGAGGAACAAGGGTGATTTGCAAAGGAAACCCAGTACCTTACTGCCATCCTGGTGCTTATGACTGGTTTCTCATGAGTTCTTCAAAAATTGATTGCTGAATCTTTTTGTTTTCTGGGACTCTGGAAAGGACTGGTTTTATGGACTTCAGTCTTTGAAACAGGTGCATTTTCCTCTAGCTAACATTTTAATTATTGTTAGGGCTCGCTCTCTGTTCTAGGGCAGTAACATAGCAGATCATGACAATGAATTGACATTTGTTTATGAAATCACACTGATTCTAATTTTACTTTCTCCTTGCAATTTAAGAATTTAAAGCAATTGTTTTCAAGCTATTTGAGTTGTGTTCTGGATGTACCAAAGATACTTACTAATACTATACTAATATTTTGTACTGTCCTTTATACTTTGTGAGATCTAATGACATGCTGTTCAGAGATTTGTAAAGAACTGCCACATAAAAAGAGACTGTCACTGAACAGGCATTTATGTTTGTTTCTTATGTATTCAGGTGATGTTTCCTTGTAATTTTGTTACTCTTTCATAGTTTATCATGGATAGTTTTGTGCCTTATTCCACAATACTGGCACCAAGAAAAAAACTTTCAGTATGTACCCCAGTTATCACTTGTCAAGAAGGGAAATTGAAAACTGTGATATTTTTACAACTGTTTAAAGGCTTTTCTGCTGCATGAAAATACACAGGCTTAAGTGAAGAGTTTTGTTTTGTTTGTTTTGCTTTTCGTTTGCTTTTTTTTTAAAGCAGACTAATTTGCTAGCTAACAGCACTTTCATGACATCGCCAACAGGGTTCACAGGATCCTGCAATATTTTAATTTTTTTTTCTTTGAAGGGGATATGATGGAGGAAGATAATGAAGTGGTTTTGAACATGTATAAAAGAACATTCTTCAAAGTTAGAAAGGCAGCGCAGGAAGAAAAATTATTTTCAGATAATTAGGTAATGGAAGCTAGCTAGCATTTATAGGCTGAGAATCAACCCCTTAAAGGTATTGTAAGGGACTGAGCCAATGGAAAATTTCTTACTTCAATTAAGTTTAATTCAAGTTTTGGGAAAGGCCCAAAATGAACATAAGTAAAATTAGGAAATGAGAATTTTCTTTTCCATTTTCCTGCCTTATCAGGAATTGCCTTACTATTGTTAATTTAATCTCTGCTGAGCTGTTTTGGGAAGCATGTGTATATGTGTATGCATTTTCCTCACAGTGAGTGTTTATGACAGTTTAAGATAAAAAGCATTCTTGGCATTTCCCCAAAGAATGTTAGTGTTGAGATACAGCTGTATTTCCATTTCTGTCTCAACTGGAAAATGAGATATTTGGTGATACAGATGCTAGAGGCTTTCTATGTCATTTTTGTGTCAAGCAATGACACCTTTGACAGAAGAGACTTTTTAAAAAATTAATAATATGCCCAGTTAATGTTTGTGTGGAGTATATTTATCCAGGAATATTCAACATGTTTTCAGTGTTGTGGTTCAGGCAAACAAAACAACCCACTACTGAAAATCTGAAGTTTTGAATACTGCTTAAAGATGAAAAATATTTCAATTCTTGCTATTGTATAAAGAAAGGGCAACCAAAAATCCCTGGTTCTAAAAGATTTTGTTAGTCTGCTATTCACCTGTGGAGTCTAGCAGTCTTATAGCCAAAGAGCATGTAAAACATGCCAATATTGATGCAACTTAAAAAGCAGCAATTAAGTTTATAACTACCATACATTGTCTTAGCTTTTTGGTGAAGGTAACTGAAAACCAGGAAAAAAAAAAAAAAAAGAACTTTTGTAGATGTGTAAGCTGTTTATCTGCCTATTGCTTAAAGAAACAGCAGACTTGTTCTACTTCTTAAAATCAGAATTTCTTAATGTTATTCTAAAAAATTAAATTGCAGCTAGGTGACTAGTAAAACAGTCTCTTCATTAACAAATTCATTGCTGAAAGAACACTGTTTCCAATTCATGAGATATCACACTGCAGTTAGTGTTAAGCATTTGACATCTCAAAATTATGCCTTTTATTTTGTTTTTCAGTTTAAAACCTAAGTGAATGTTACAGGGTCTAGGCCTCAGGCATACTCATTGCAGCAGTGAGGGTGTTTCCCACAAGTGGACTTGTGGGATCTCCCTTGGGATGATTCTTTTTTATTTTCTTCTGACTTTCCTATTTTGTTTTTACAACCAATTTCACTAGGGTGCCGTTTTCTAGAAAAGCCAGTTGCTGAGGCGTTCACCTGGAACAGGGGACATGCGATGTTAAGTACCTGTTTTGAATCAGTCATACAAATGAGATGAGGCTGATTTTCCAACCTCCCAGACAACTTCCAAAGCCATAAGGCACCAGCTCCACTACCTTTAACTTTTTCCATTTTCTTTGTTTCAGCTTTTGATTTTTAAAATTAAGAGCAGAAAACCTTCTCCTGCAGAAAAGGGAGTGGTAACAGAAGAGAAGGGTTGGAAAACTCTGGGGAGAGCCCATGTAAGATCTAATTTGTTGCTCATATTGCTGCAAAGAGGCAATGGCTGCTGCTGGGAGCCATCCCTCCCTTTTTTTCCCCTCTAGCAGTATGTGCTTTCTGGTATCTCAGAGACAGTAGCAGACTTTACTTTCTAGGGATTTACCACAAGCAATGTAGGCAACAGCCAATTTTGCTTCTGCCTTAAAGCTAGACCTGAATCGCTGAGAATAAGCGTACATCACAACGGCTTCCACAGTGGCATTGCATGTTTAAAATGCAGTCCTTGCTATACCATTGTAATAAATATGGTTCTCCTGGTTGACTTGACAACTTAAATGAGTGATATATGCATGGACCAAAAGAAGGATTTAGTTGACTGAACTGTTTTTTATTGATATTATTGTATTTACTGAGCCTTTATTTGATAACTTCAAGCTTTATAGGTACTGCATGGTTTCCCTACAAAAATATGTATAAATACATAGGGATACATGCATACATACATATATGCAGTTGTGTGTATATATTTGCATTTCTTTCACAGTGATCAGCAATATCATCTTTTGATGTATGGTCAAAAAGGATGTGTTTGGATCTGCTTTCACAGTCAGAACCTATTTAGTGAATTTGTAATTGCATAGTAAGATCCTGTGGTTCTTTGGACAGTATTTATTAGGCTCACACAGAGCAAGGAGTTGACTCTTGCTAGTACCCTGGAGGCTGAAGATACCAGCTTCAGGATTTCCTGCGGCATCAGTTAGTGCAGTGACTGAGAAATGAGACTTTCATTTCGGAAAGCTCGACTCGGGTCTGCAGTAAAATATGGCATGACACTTTGTGATATCTACTCACTGTGCCCCTGGAAAATTAACCTTCACTTCTAGCTTCTAAAATTCTAAGGATCTATATTATTTATAACTGCCAGTTGTCATGGTACTTAGTTAAATTATAAACTTAACTAAAAATGTTACCATTGCACATAATTTAACTCACAGAAATCCCGTATTTCATGTTTTAATTTCTATGTTGATAAGCAATTTGTTGCCTACTTTTCTGAAGTTGTATCTAAGTGTAGGTAAATGATAGTCCTTCACCTGTGATGCGAAAATGCTAAAGTTTGTTTGCAGACAATGAATGAGCAAACATATTGATGCTTGTGTGTTTCTCTGGGAGTATAAATATTGTTATAAAAAATAAGCTATCACAAAATGTTGTTGTCAAACTGTATTCTCTCACTCCCTCATCTTTAATAAAGCCATCATCATGAATGCTGTAGGTTTGTGCTTAGTTCTCAAATGTCTTGAAACCGTAAAGCTATAACATGGATTCTGTATGAAGTCATCATTGTTTTAAGTAATTCTTCCCATAATGTGCTCTTTTACACCCCCACGATTTCTTATTTCTAATGTGTTCTAAGATTTAAGATATTTTAAGATTCTGCTTTCAAAAATGTCTTGGGTACTCAGTCACCTGACTGTCAATGAAAATGCAAAAGATTCATGGTCTCTTTTGAAATCAAAGCTTGTACTATGTGGTTTCTTTTGAGAACTTTTTCAGTTGCTGTACAGTGCTGTGATTAACAGAGGTCAATATCAAAACCACATTGGTTTCTTCTGGGTCTTTATAATATTAAAGAACCATTGATCACATGGTTCTTTTCCCTGGTTCCCACATTTGGCCTCCCTTTCACCTTTTAACATGTTGAAATGTGAGATGTTAGTCCTATCAACCATTCCAGAACAAAGCCGATAATCACCATGACTAGATGACACACTCTTAGTTATATGGGGAATTAAGAGAATGTTTAGTCCCTGCTTTCACCAGCTGCTCATACCACTTAATCCCCAGAGGACGCAAGTAACAGAAATGCAAAACTTTTATTCACATCTTGGAGGTGGAGGCTGAGCCACAACCTGTGATCCACCTCTCTCCCATCCTAGTAACATTCACTTCTGATTTAGTGCAGTGAATATGTTAGTTTGGACTTCCTCCTGAGGTTTCAGCTCAGTTTCAAGTTACAGGAGTCCCTGCTGGTTTCTTTGATGTGCTCTTATGTTTCTACTTTTTGCTGTTCCTAAGATGATGACTGGATTTGTTTTTAATTAATGGTTCTGCATTGTGAATCTTGTGCTCAATCTGTGGAATTAATAAATGGAAGCAAAACTAATGGAGAAGGGCATTATTTTCTTTTTCCTCAGGGGACGGGGAGTGGAAGTAGATTATGTGATAAAAAGAAAGAACTAGATGTTATTTTGCAGGTTTAGTGAAAAGATAACACTTTTTTCATGGATTAAATTGATCCAAGTTGTTTCATTCAGGAGATCTGTTGTAAAGTTTTAACAGGGACCCAATGAATTTTCAATGTGTAGACAAAAGTGGAACTTAAGCTCCAGGGTTAAATGTAGTGTGTGCATGTGTTTGTTTCATGGTGATTTTAGTTTACGTATTTTTTTTTCAGGAGCAATAGATCATTTTTGGTGCATTAAATTGCTCACAAACACTGTATTCAGCTTTTCCACAATGTCAATATTATGATTAGTTACTTCAAGTTTGTTTCAGCACCAATATAAAATCAGTATTTCTTTCTTCTTTTTGGTACTCTAGGAAGCAGTCACGGAAAGACAGAAGATGAAAGCTCCTATTCCCAACTTGATTCTCTTGTATGCTACTCTAACTCAGAGCTTGAAGGTTGTGACCAAAAGGGGATCAGGTAAGTAAATCTTTATCTTTGTGGTTACAATGTGTTTTGGAAAGAAGTGCTTAATATTTGCAAATGTATACTAAGGTGTTGTTATGGTGGTTTGGAACATAGTGAAGTGGATTTCAAATTCTGCAGCAAAAAAAATTAGTAGCTTCTCTATATTTTTAGACTATGTCGTGTCACGTGAACTTGATGAAAAAACCAAAAATGTTAGAATCGGATATGTAATGTGAAATCAATGTAACAATTCATCTGCTGAAGGAAAGTTATCCCAGAACTGTTTAACTTAAAAGACTTTGTTGCAGTCAGTGTTGTTAATGTGAGCTGCTAGATTTATCTGTTTGACTATATACTTTATGGTGAAGAATCTCTTGGAAATGGAGATCATGCAGTTTTGGTTTAGGCTACTGATTTTTGTAATAAAACAAATAGATCAAGCACATTAAATTTAATAACCATGAAAAGTGAACAGCAAAATGTGTTTTTGAAAGGGCTACCTGATACATGCTTGAAGAGTTTAATTCAGCAAAGAAAATACAAGCAGTTTATCAGAAACCAAGCAGACGGTGACATGTTTACCAAACATCTTTCATACTGTTACTGTAGATGAATTATCTTCATGTGTAAATAAAGTGAACACCAATACTGAGACGGTTGGGTGGTTTTGGGTTCGTTTTTTGTCTGTCACCCTCAAATTCTAATTTTCCCCTCTTTCACTTTTGGATAAAGAAAAAATTATAGGGTACTACTTCTGCAAACTGTCTTGCTCTATGGCACTGAGGGACACTAAAACCTTGATGGAAGTCTTACTCCCATGTTGATGGAATTAGTTAATTAGGTTTGTTGTTACTAGTCATTTTCCTTTTTTCATTGGAGTGTTTTAGGTAGCTTTTGTGGTATTGTTCCAGAAGTCTGGCTCTGATTTCTTTTTGTATTTTTTTAAATCTGTTTCCAACAAGTTGGTTGGTAGCTGTTGTAAACTGGTGCTTAGGGAGGACACAGTTCTTCTATACATTTTGGGCAACAGCTTAAATCATATCTTGTATTGTCAATGGAATGTATTTGTAGCATTATGAAACTGATTGTCTCCAATATTTTAGTGACTGGAAATGTAGATGGAGGGAAGGCAAATAAGGTGTACCACTATAAAGTAAGGTATTCCTCAACCAAAACTTGAGATTAAAATATATTTGGGGTTATTTAAACTCAGGAAAGCTGGAATATATGGACTGATTCCTCTGATTAACCAATGCAAAGAAAAGTGGTAAATATACATTTTAATTTCTGCTTGGGAAAGTAATATAATTGCTGTCCAGCGAAAGAAAGAGCATACAATACTTTTTAAGATGTATAGAATGTGTTCTCATCCTGATGCTGTAATGAAAAGGGAAAACTGTAATGGAAGTCTTTGGATCATACGTTACTGTAGCATGGGGTTCTTGGTGTTTTCCTGTGAGATCCACTTACCCTGTGTGTAGTTTTGATTAGCAGTACCACCAAGAGGGCTGTTTGTCATACTGTATGTGCGCAAAGGAAAAAGCTCTGATTTACTGAAATCTCAGATCTTGCTGCCTTTGGTCATGTTGTTTAGTGACTTTAGACTTGAAGAACTTCCACAGAAGTAGGTGGACTGTAGTAACATGTGTGATGCTGCTTGGTTTGTTTATGTTGTTCTTTGGTTTGGTTTGGTTTTTTCCTCCCTTGGGTGCTTGGGAGGCCTATTTTGCAATTCTGAACTGTTTCAACAGAGAAAACCGTATTTATTTTAACAGAAGTTTTAGCAAAATAAGATTCACTTATCTGTAATATGAAAATAGAAATGGTTTCCTGAAACTAATGCAACTTATAATTGGAAGTAGGAAAAAAAATCAACTTGGAAAATAGACCTTTAGTTTTATGTGAACATGTTAACCAGAAGCAGAGGATGGTGAGGACATGGTTTATGTCTCTTTAGTCAGTTCCACTTGTGAGTTCACTTTGTCCTTGAAATATCAGCATTAAAGTAAAATGAATAGCAAAATAAATATGTTTGCATATTTTTATACTTACAAGATGTTATAATTACAAATATGGATTAGTAGTATCCACCTTTTAGAGATGTGTTGCTTTTATGTACTTCCTCCTCTGTCATGAATTAAAGGAATGTATTAGAAGTAAAGAAGCTGTTGCATCAATATGCTAAATAGCTGTCGTAATTGTGACTTACTCCTTCTAATTCACTTTTGTTGAGCTTATTTCTAAGTACCAAACATGAAAACACAAATCTTGTGTTCTTTATATATTTAGCTTCAGTATTTTATGTTAAGAGATCTATCCTTGGACATACATCTTTTCTATACTGTCAGTTGGATTTTTCCTGCTAGAGTACTTCAGCTCTCTTTTGTAAGTTTTTATCAGCTGTGCTAAAAACATAGTGATTAATAAAAGTATGAGTTTCTCCATCTGGTAGAATTACATTTCCAACCACTTCTCTGATCTGTCAAGAACATGAAAACCTACCTTCAGAAAGTCAGTGAGTATTCACAGCATGCCAAAAATGTGGAAGAATTTATAGGCTCAAATTCTGGTTTTATTTCTAAAAATGGATAACAATTCCGGCTGTCTGTTGGCTTTCAGGACTGAAGTTATATCAAATAATTAGCTATATATGTAAACAATTAGGATCAATATAGTATTCTTGTCTTTGTGTTGATTGAAAAGCAGAGTAAAAAACATCACAAGAGAAAGCTTAGGTTGTGCTGCATTGGATTAAATCTCTGATCATGAGAGCTGTCATTATGCAAAGCACTTAAATAACATTACTTAAAGGTAGTCCTTGAATCTTTCTACCACTGTGTGCCATTCATCAGTTAAATATAATAATATAGGGTATAAAGGGAAGCGTATTAATCAAATTTTACATTAGCAGGAAAACATGCTTTAAATCAGCTTGCTCACAGCTGTGTGACGTACATGTTTAACACTTTATCTTGTATGTATGATTCTGTTCCTATCTGACAGAAGATAGATCTTTTTTTTCCGGTTAATGTTTTAAATAATTTCTGTAATACAATGAACAGTTTCAAATTACTCTTTAACATAGAATGGATTTATTTTGCATTTAGAGCATGTAATAACTGTTCATTACATAAGAATGGCTGGATGAGCAGTTCCAGTAACAATTCCATTAATAAATGCAAATTATGCAAGAAACTTCTTCCTATATCCGTGTATGTGGAAAACTAAATTAGACTTAAGCACACCTAATCTTTCCCTGTCAATTATAGTTGAATGCACAACACCTACAAGTTGTAATGCCTTCTCAAGCAAGAAAGAAAAGATCCTTTGCCTTAAGCCTTGCCTTTCCAACCACTGACTTCAGAGTAGATGTAATTGTTGTTAACTGGGTATTTTAGGTATTTGGTGAAATCCCCGTGAACTTCTGGAGAGGCTTCAGAGCCTGCAACAGTAACTGCAAAGATGAACTTTCATTTGGCACATAATGGATATCAGATGTGATCTGCTAAATGGGAAGATGACTCTTGCACTACTTCTTGGCCTTTTGAAATATCTCAAAGCATCTTGCTTCATGAAACAGTTCCTCTGTTAAAGCCTACACATTTTGATTTTGTTCAGCACGTGGTTTTACTGGAATTGGATTAAACCTCAAAAGCATGGGAAATAATGCCTGTTTTTTAGTGTGTTGTGAAACTTCATATAAATTTACAATATACCTAAAAAGTGCATAGATTTACTTTTTGTGCAGTCCACTGAGTGTTGCTCAATGCAGTCCTTGATAGTATTTTGAGAACGTTATGGTAATGCAGTTCTAAATGTTTTCCTTTCAGTGATTTTTTTTTTTCCTGAAATTTTCCTGTTTCATAGTTTGAACTAAACTGTGGATTTTTTTTAACCCATGTGGTTTTTCATCCTTAGAAACTCGGGTTTCTTAAAGTCTGTTCTTCTCAGGTTGAGTGGTATTTGATCACTTGTGGTGAATAGAGTTTTTACTTATGAATTATTTAATATTCATCAAAGAAGAAGTAGGTTAGGAAGGAGCCTCATGCTGATCCATACAGATTTTTTCCCTGTAACATGTATGTTAAATAGAATACTTGAACACTGCATTGCCATCTGGTGGTTTTTTCCAAGGATGCTGAATACACAACGCAAATTTTTTTGTTTTAAAAAAAATCTGCTAAAAGGGAGAATGGGGGGGAAAAGTATGCAAAAACATTTTTTAGATTACATTAAGAATTATGACTTGATTAGTATAATTAGACAGTATTAGTGTAGTGGCATTTTATACACTCGTATTGCCTAATAGCAATCTGGTGTTGCCTTGTATCAAAAAAAAGTGAGAGTTGTTATTACTGTCTGTAGTTCTCTGTTTTTCTACAGATTATTATGCCTTATGAGTTAATATTTGGTCTTCAGTTCTGCTATTGTGAATGGAAATTTTCTAGGTTAAATTTATTCTGTGATGGAATAATTTAACTGGAAGGACATTCTTTCCAGTGGTGGGGTATTAGGATATGTATGAGATGCTTCGCATCATTATGATGAGATTGAAGTCTATAGATGTATTTTTGTCAGGTAGCAGAAGATTACTTCTCTTCTTAATGTTTAGTATTTCTATGCCTTAGCTATTATGAATGAATATGGGTGGTTCTAGTTGTATGGAAGACAAACATTATGAAAAAAGGAAGAGCTTTGATGTTGTCATGTTGGTATTTCTGAATTTTAGTTTGTAGGAGCAAAATATTAATTTTAACTAGGTAAAAATAATTCAAGATTTTTTTGTTCTAAAACGAGTGGAATTTTGAGGAACAGACTGGAAATAACTACTTGAGATTTCTAGTATATATTTTCTTTGATAAATTCTATACCCTTTAAGAACTATAAGCAGACATTTTTCTAAATTACGGCTCTCTGAATTTGTGTGAATTTTTCTCATGTAAGAATAAGTATATTTTAGAGCATAATATCAGATGTATAAAGGATATCTCTGTACAAACAAGACAGTTTTTCTTTTTCAAAAACATTTTTTAACTGGAAAAGGAACATGTGACCTGTGCGATGTAGGCCTTAACATCAACAAAGCCAAGATTTTACACCTCATGACAAATGTCATAATGAGAGCTCAGTAATGCATTTAAAAAAAAATCTTCATCTGTGCTATATATAAGGAATATACCTACAGAAG